>NW_020874384.1:2950021-4266443 GCF_003935025.1 Abrus precatorius | reverse complement strand
ATGTCCTAACTTAAGCGAATGAAGGCTTAAGCGAGTACTACATGCATGGAGCGAGACAATGAACTAAAGTGAGTGCCTGATGCGCTTAAGTGAAAAATAATAAAGAGTCTACCTCCCAGGATTACAAATTAGTTTAAACGTGCTTGGTTTGGTTTAAGCTGGGTTGTGGGCTTAAGCTCACATTTCGAAGGCATAAGCGAGTAAATGATGGGCTTAAGTAATACCTTAATGGCTTAAGCCTAAAAAAGCAGAGAACACAACTCCCAGGATTATACTTTCGCTTAAGCGTGCATGGCTTGACTTAAGCGGATATGATTTAGCTTGAGCGAAAATTGCATAAAAAATAATACAGAGAGAATGTTCTTTTGAACTGATAAACTAACTTAAGATATTACAGAATGGCTTAAGCGAATCAATACCAGCTTGAGCGAATATAATGTAGCTTAAGCAAACATTGTGAGCTTAAGTGAGTATTAGGAGGCGTAAACGAATATGCAAGAAAATTGAAAATAGCAACTTAAGTTGACAGACATATATGTATACACCATTTCTGAAAACAAAATACATTTGTCCTTTACATAATTGTTTTTGGCAAAAGGAAATAAAATTATTATTGTATATGACATTTTAATTTATAAGGTAATTTGTTGGGTTTATTTAGTAAACAAGTTAAACAAATTATAAAAGAGAATCAAATTGAAAGGAATTTAGATATTTATAAATAAAGTAAAATTCTATAATTTAGCTGCAACAAACTAAATAGGTCCTTGAAACTTTACAATATGAACTAACTCCAACCATAAACTAAAATCTAAATTTTAAAAAAGAAATAAAGAAAAAATCTTCTAAAGCAACATCATCATGAATAGGCTAGTCGTCCTCCACATGGTCTCCTTTCCCATCACCACCTTCATGATCAAGTTGTGCTTCCCTTTCTTCTACTTCCCCTTCTCCTTCTCCCCTTTCTTCTGCTTCCTCTCCTTGTGGTCCACCATCTTCATGATTTGCATTAGGTTCATTTGGGGAGGAAGGTTTGTATCCAGGCCATGACACTACAGCTGTAAAATCCTCTGAGGTTGGCCATGAAAATATTGAAGTCTCTCTTACATGTTGGTGTAAGGTAAAGCAATAGAAAGATTCATTAAGACTAGTGTAGGCTTGGTGGTTTGCTGCCATCTGGTAGTGTATGTGTATATATGCCCGATTGTTGTCCTCCATTTGTTGCTGTATTTGATTTAGATGTTGTGCGATATGCCATTCCATGGGTGTTATTTTGGGATGGATAGTTGTGTTGATGAGATCAGAAGCTGGATGTGGTTGTGGCTAGTCCTACATTTGCAACAAAGCCCTTGGGCTTCCCGACATTAATCACTGCTTTATGTGCTGCCCAAGGTGTTCAGATACCAAACAAGATGATGAATCTCCTCAGAGATCACAATTGTAATGTCGATTGTAAGGTTTTTCATAATGCTGAAAACAAGGTAAACCTGAGGCATGCGGAGATTTGATGTTTAAGTGGTTGGAACAATGTTTGCAAAGAGAAATGACATCCATATTTGAGTTAATGTCTTCAAATTCCCTCTTTTGAACCTCATTGGCTTGCCTTGATAGTTATATGATTTGTCAGGATGCATAAGGACCTTGCTACATCATCATCATTAAATCTTGTAGTCAGGCGCCTCCTCTACTGGTATTCGCACAACTGCCCTTCTTGTAAGGTGAGGGGGTTCCCCAACAATGCATTGATAGCATCCCTATCATAGGAGATGAATGTCCTTCTAACGCAAGACATCTTCTTAGATTTTTTTGGGTGCAAGGGCCATGCATTGGCAGAAAACTCCTTCACTATGTCTTCATCAATTTTATTTGGTGGGTCAGCTAATGTATTCCATTTTCTCCTCTGAAGTTCTTCTGTAAATTCAGCAAATTGTTCCTCCTCCAAAATAATTTTCCTATCAGGCAGAAGTTTCCTTAGGTGTAATTCCAAATATCTCTGAAATAGGCTCGACTAAAGAACCTGTATCTGTCAAAGGTAAGTTGTTAACTGAGGCTCGATTGTGTTGGAGGTTCATCATCCTGAGTTGCTCTCTGGTGTACATGTTGTGAAGCCTCTCCAACATCTGAACATTGCTTCTTTCTCTAGAGAATTGATTTTTTAGGAGCCATATCGGCAAAGTAACAAATCTCAATACTCAGAAAAATGAAAAATACACATACAGAGAGATGCTTAAGCCACAATGACGTGCTTAAGCGAGTAATGCGTGCTTAAGCGTTTCTTTACAAAAACAAGCGCCTTCACATAAAGCTTGATCTCAATCTAACAACAAGCAAAGTGATAATCCTAAACCCTAAAAAGTTTAACCCTAAACCCTTGAAACCCTTAATCCATAATAGTATCTCCATCCTCATTAACCATCTCTAACCTAAAAGTAAGGAGAACAACAGTGTGGGTATAAAGTTAGTACCTAGAATCCTTGGGTAGCTTTGATAATGAGAGAGGAATGCTACAATGGGGATAATTGTTGTTTTGGTATGGGGTTTAGGGTTTTTGAATATTTCAAATATAAGAATGAAATGAGAGAATGGATTTAAATCTGGATTGCATCAAAAAATTCGCTTAAGCGCAATTTTAAAAGTTAGGAGATAAATGATTTTCAAGTCCCTCGCTTAAGCCACTACATGAGTGCTTAAGCCCTAAGCGCAATTTTAAAAGTTAGGAGGTAAATAGTTTTCTGATCCCTTGCTTAAGCCATTATAACCTCGCTTAAACCCTTTCTCACTTAATCGCGTATATTTTAACTTAAGTGCATCAAACACTCGCTTTAATTCATTGTCTCGCTTCATGCATGTTATACTCGCTTAAGCCTTCATTTGCTTAAGTTAAGGCATATGAGCTTAAGCAAAAATTATAAAATTTGCTTAAACCTTGTCAAATTGACTTAAACAAACAAAAAACTGCACGTACAGTTCCCACATTAATCTAATCTCAGTTTTTTATATTAACTTTTTACAAACCTTTCTATCGACTAAATTTTTTTCTATCCCATCACTTACGTTATTCTGTGCTTCTGTCTCCTCTATCTTCCTCCTCATTGTACAATGTCCATGAAAAATACAAGCAACAATAACATCACTCATTAAAAAAATTTGCTTGATTCGTAAACTTAATAAGTACCACGACAGGTCGTTACATTAAATTTTAGATTATAATTTAGTATACTATTTCACCCAAAGAGTTGTCAATGAGTAATGGCGATCAAAACTCAGGCAACAATTATTGAACACTCCTGTCAGCAACAGAAAAATAATGTCAATCTTCAAGATCATTTGTCAGTGGTTTAGCATTTTTTCACTCGCGCTCTATGGTCGTTCCATTCGGATAATTAATCCATTCATGAAACAACAATTGATAACAAAAGACATTAGCCGACGACAACGACGGGTTCAAACTATTGTAAACATTTCTAAAACAGAAACGTGTCCCTGTCTGTAAATACTAAAAGGGTAAATAACGTAAATTGTACAAAAGGTCCATGCCAAGTAAAACGGGCATTAATCAGATTGTAGGATGTCAATCCCCAAATTTAAGAATTTAATTTAGATTTAATTTAAAGCCATTGAAATCCTTCCACAAAAAGCCAACACATCAGAATGCACTCATGCTGCTACTTTTAATAACGGTGTCTACTCCGGTCACGATCCCGCCCATAATCTCTATCTCGATCAACATAATCCCAGTCTCGATCTCTTCCCCTGTCCCTCTCTCTATTCCGACTGCTTTGCCTATCTTTATCGTTTCGCTCTCTGTTCCTGTTCTCCCCATCATTACGTTCCCTTCCTCTGTCTCTACTTTCTCTAGCATCCCTGTCTATCCCTGTCATGGTATTATTACGTAATGGCTTGGTTACTATAGTTCCAACCAATTCATAACATCATACAAACATGCCAATGATCATAAATCAAATTGACACTAATAACCTATGTGACTCACTTTATGTAAATTGGATATTTGTTAACATAACTCAAACCTAAGATCTCTACATATCCTCACTTCGTGCATAGAATACTCCAAAACTAATAACCAGTTCAATATAGTTTTATGCAAGAACTGGAAACTCTAGTTAGACAATCAATCACTACATAAAAAACTAGACAAAGATAACGAATAAAGCACATAGATAAAGAATGCTAAAAAAGAAAAATGAAAACGAAATGATATCCAATCATGATTCTAGGAGAACATGCAAGTATTCAAAAGTGATAATTCCACCTGACCTATAATGATTATTCAAAAATGTAGAAAGTGTAGAGGTGGACATGGAAGCTTTGAGAGCATGAATAGCAATGTGCAGCTTCAGCTGCTCTATAATAAATTTATGAAGTATAAACAAATCTAGATACGCAACAATACCTAGTTCCTCAACCTCCCAGCCAGCACGCCCTGAACCAGGAAGCCCTCGAGCAGCTTCAGCTTGCTGGGTTTTGGCACGGAACTTCTTCTTTAGATTTCCAAATTCATCATACAACTCTCCATCATCCTGAGAGTAAAAACATATTATAAGACAAGGGTAATACATATAACATCAATCATCTGATTTTAATAAATCTTACTTCAGCTTCCCTCCTACGACGTTTAGTTTCTTCTATTTCCTCTTCATCAAGCTCTTTGTAACCTCCACCTCGTCCTCCTCTGTTTAATTTGAAAGTACAAACCAAGTTAGGAGAGTAACCTCAATAACATTTTAATTGAAAAAAGGAAATTGTGAATAGTAAGACATAACTACAATGAAGTTCAACAACATATGAAAAATAAAGAGGACATCTATGATTGAGGAAATTGAACACTTTCAAATTTGGAACCAAAATGAAAAGTAACAATAAATCCATTTTTGTAACCGGATTAACAACACATCCGGACTAATGTAAAATTTATAATTAACTGGAAATTTGTTTACCAAGACTAATTTGAATTCTCTTGGTCTCCCAGAAAGAAATAGTTCATGGTATTTCCATAAAACACAATGCAATACATTTACAATATAGACTAAGGAAACAAACCACAAGCAAGGTCACACACTTTCAAGCATGCAAAGGGGATAATTGTCATGAAATGGCTTTGCTAACATTTGATCGCAACAAGATGCTTTATACTGTCAAGTGAAGTGAAAAACATCTTTCCTAATATTTTCATGAATGAGGTTCAAGCTACATTTATGCAGTGTTATTAAATGGCAGCCATGGCAGAAAACAGTGGCAGTTTTTTAACAATCCGCCATAAATATGTGGCCGTTATCTGCATGGTGGTCATGGCAGTTGACCATGGCAGAAATTTTAGGAATCTCCCCAAAAAAAAAGGAATTAGGCTTGCTGATTTGACCTAGCTCCACACTGATCCAACATAAAAAACCCAAAAATGTAGACTTTCAACCTTGTTGGCCAGTTATTAGTCTCAGCTTTGTCTTACTCTCTCGCAGCTACCTCCAATCTCCTTCTCTCACCTTCCCCTTGGGTCACCTACTCACCTTCCCTGCTTCCAACGACTGTGAGCTCCAGTAACCCTCATTTTTCAGTGAGCAGGTCTTTTTGTTGCTGTTTTTGTTTTATCCTCCTCCATTCTATTTTTCTTTTTCCTTCTCCACATTTCTCCTCCATTCTCTCTCTCTCTCCAATTTTTTTAGTTTCAACTTTCTTACTCTTCTCAGATTTTCTTCTTATTTCCTTTTAAGTTTTCCTTCTCTGTTTTTCATCCATTTTACATTCGAACACTGCTGCCTTGGTTTGGGCAGCAGTTTTCCTTAACATAGCCTAACAACAAGCTTCCTCAAATTCTTCAAGGGCAGTTAATCTGAATAATCCAACAAGCTTCCTCAATCAGTCTTTCTATTTTCCTTACTTTTTATCACTTTGTTTCACTTGAGGCTTGATGGCTTTTAGTTTATATTGAACTTGTGCTTTGAGACTTAGGCTATTATGTTATTATGAGATCTTGTTATGAGGCATATGATATTATTTGATGATTTTCGACCAATTAGATTCTTGATTTTGACATATGTAGTTAGTTTTTTGGTTTTATATCACATTCTACAGTGTTTTTTTAATATATTTTTCGCATATATATATATTACACTATTTTATTATGGCTGCCATGCTTCTGCCATCCGCCATTGAATCACATATATATATATATCACATCGCGTTTATGCTTGAAAAACATATTGGTGACTTTGTGTTCATTAACAAAAGAATAAGCATGATGTTATTCACTTCGTGCCTGATGGGACTAATAATATACACTACAACCATAGTTGTCTAATCATGCAACTTAGCTCCTAGTGATTATTCAATTATCCACACACATATCAATTTGTTAAGCGAGATTCTGAACAAATAAGGAATACACAACTACTAGTATGTAGTATGTACCAAACTAGCATTAGATGGCATAAAAGGGATCAAATATAATAATACCTTACACCACCCTCATTATGCCCAGGCTTATTTGTATTGCAAATATTGCATTTAGTCCGCTTTGCCCAATTGATATTGCCACACCTAACAAGAAAAGAACATGAGATAAGCAAATCATTTCATTACAATTTTATTTTAAAAGTCGTACATAAACCACAACAGCATATACATGATGTGCAACTTGAATGTCAGGAATAACTTGGGCCAAGTGTTAGTTAAGTATAACATGACTCAAAATGAGGAGATTTAGTCAACACTAAAACAATTAGTGATGATGGACCAGCCCATAATTCATAAACTAGCAAACTTGCAATAAACTCCCAAATCCCAACAGTATGCAATCCACATATTAGTGTAACAACTGTAATTGAAATGAGTGAAAATGAAAAATCAACTGCCACAAGGACACAAGAGTCAGGAGCTTGGGGGGGAGGCATGGACACCTAAACCTAGAAAAGGATAACAAAAGAGTCAAAATTACTAGTGCTTACCACAATAGTTATTTTCAAACAAAAAACCATCCCAAAGTTCTAAACTAACATCCTAACAGCCTGTTAACAATTAAATTGTCCATAGGTTGTAACCAAACCAGCTGCCCTCATGTGACTCAAGTTTGGAAACACCACCAGAGTCACACTCGATCACATGATGGTTGCTGTATTCCTTTAAAATTTACAGACAACTTGAATAGCAGAGGATAGGTTGGAATGTGCTAAAATTGATAGTCAAGGGAAAAGATAATGCAATTGGGATAATATATGAAGGTGGGTACGAGCAGTTTCCTGCAAACATTTAACAAACCTTGCAAAACACAAAAGGAGGATTTTTTATGAATTGGCATTATCAATTAAACAGGAAGCAGTAACTCCTGTTTGAAAAATCTTTATGCACAAATATAGGTTGCTTTTGTGTATCATATGCACGAAAACATACATCTATTTATAGTGGTTTTAAATTGTTTATCAACATTTCTTCCAAAATAACATAACAAAGCCGGATAATCCAATTGATGTAGCTGAGCAGCACATATATGTAAATTTATAAGAAATTTGTTCATGTTACCACTAAAATAATAAAATATGAACATAAACAATAAAATTATCATTGAAAATAATTATAAAGAAATCAGATACAGAAGAAAAAAAGAGAACACAAGGGCAATTTGACATAATCATACATTGGACAAGGCCAGTCATTGGGGCCAAAGAGTCCTCCACCAACTGGGCGGCCAGCAGCCCCTGAATCTTGTACAGCACGTCCCTTACCACGACCACCAGCTCCTGCAATACCAGCAGCACCAGCAGGACGAGCAGTTCCACAACGATTACACGCGCCACGAAAAGCAAAGTTCACATTGGAGCAACTGCTATGAGAAGAGAAGAAATGTTATTTTCTCTACACTATATTATCTAAAATGACTGAAGAAATGAGTACAAGAGCAAGAAAGAGCTGCTCACCAATTTCATATCACAGACCTTGTATTCGGACACAACCAATCGCCCTCTTGTTGCCATGCTTTGCCTGCAGTATCATTTTGACCTCTACCTCTTCCATTACCGCCATTAACATCCCTGGTAGTTCCCTCTAGCCCGCTAACATTACCAGCAACATCTGGCTCTACTGCTGAATTATATGTTTGGTCATCCTTGTTTTTTGACTCTGCTATATAAACTCCAATTATATTACCATGAAAATCTTTATTGTTAAACCATTCAACAGCAGCTACAGCAGCATGCGGATCCTCATATGTTACAGTAGCATCTCCCTTTGGTTCATTAGTCTCTTTGTCTCGATATAACCATATTTTTGGTCTCCCTGTCCGCTTATCTTTCTGCAAAGCATGAATTGTAAATGAAATTGAACTAATAGTTTAACAATAGAATGCAACGCAGAGAAAAACAGGACCGATGTAAAGTGAACAGATGAATGCCACAGACATTAAATCAATCATTACAAAAATTTGAAACTGCTGTTCATTTTAGTGTTCATATAGACAACCACAAATAAATCCCATTTTGCAAGGATAATTCCATTCAAACAATTATGCTTACATGGAAATATAAAATTCCAAGCAGATGACCATGGTAAAAATTGTGTAAATATTTATCTTCTTATAAGATTTTGGATCTTTCCCAAAATAGGAACGAAATTTGGCCAATAAGATCACATCAATTTGAACAATAGCCCAGAGAGTCCATACCTTTACTAATCCAATGGTGCCAAAAAATTCAGCCAACATATTTTCGTCAGTCCCAAAGGGCAAGTTGCACACATAGACAGAGCCATTTGAAGGAGCATATTTTCCAGGATGGCTTGCCATCAGGCCCTTAATATCATGAAACAGAAGCAACCAGAACAACCAGAGAGCTCTGAAAAGAAGTAAACCAATTGACAAGGATGAAAAAAACGCTCACATAAATAAATAAATAAATAAAAGTGAAGCCATAAATTACCCTCTAAGAAAAAAACACTACCACAACCCTAACCGAGATTCTTCAATCAGGTTTGACGACGAAAACAATCAGATACAAAAATATTACTAGATTACTGGAATTGTGCACAAGTTCATAACATCATACGTCAGTGTATCAATGGGAAATAAAGCAGTACTGTAATGCGTTTCCAGTTACGAGAAACCAAAAGCCACGTTAATGAAACGGCTTTGAAATACACCGCATGAGAAAGTAACTGCTCGATGATAAAACAATCAAAGAGAAAGAGAGAAGAATTTGAAGGTTTTGGTTGAATGAACGAAATTGGAGAGAAACAGAACAAAGAAACGGAGAGAGCAGTGAAATGTGAGAAGAGATACCCGAATCGGAGAAGGTAGATAATGGATAGACGAAGTAGTTGGTATCTCTCTCTCTCTCTCTCTATTCGATTCGATAGATCTGCGATTTATCGCTTCTCTCCCCACTTCTTCTCCAGTCTTCGCTCTGTTCCCCCCCCCCCTCCACTGCTCCAATGCCAATCCTTAATCCCTCAATTTACTTTCTCTCTTTTTTATTTTTCACTCTCTGATGGACTCAAGGAATTTCTCTATTATAATATAATTTTGATGATTACAATCAAAACTAAAGTGAAGTAAAATATATTTTAAAATTTGTTTAAGCGATATTTTTCTCCAACGTATTTTTCTGTTAGATATTTAACTATTTTTAAAATTAGTTATTAGATTAAATTAAAAAAAAACAGTTTTTAACTTTATCATTCGATTAAACCCCACAACCTATAAGATAAATGATTTTTTAAGGTATATCTAATAACAAAACCATAAAAGTTATTATATAATAATTTTAATGATATTTATTAATAATTAAAAATGTTATAAAATATAATTTTTTATTTTATTTTAAATTTATTCTAAAAAACAATTAGTGCCTATTTAAATAAAAATAAATAAACTTCATTTATTAAAAAAATAATTTTAAAAAAATTATTAACCTTGGCCTTCGGTTAGGAAAACAAAACATTAGAAAGTATATTTTTAAGTGAAAAAATCATATTTAAAAAATAGTAATTAAGTGTTTTTAAATTAAAAAGTTATTAAATTTAAATATTAACTCAACTCAAAACAAATAATTAGTGTGATATCAATAAATAAAATGTTAATAATACTTTATTTAACACGTTATTTTTAATACAATATTAAATATTTATTGAAAAATATTAAATATATATATGATTAGTTTTGAGACTTATTTATTTATGATTAAATTTTACATATTTTTTACAAGTTTTTAAACAATTAATTAATGATAAATAAGGTCTTAAAAAATGTTGTTATAACTTTCTAATAAATGGAATGTTTTAGTTATATATAGAAAAAATTTAATTTTCACGTTTATAAAAAATAAGAATAAAAAAGTAAAAACAATGATGTAATAAATAAAAAGTATATTAACATTGACTTTTTAGATTAGATTTAAATATTTAAAAGTAATAAATTTTTTATTTTAAAAAATTATATTTATCATATTTTTATATCTATTGTTATAACTATATTTATAAATAATTATTATTTTAAATTTAAATTTAAGTTTTAAATTTTGAGATTGATAAAAAAAAAAATGTCTACTTCTACTCAAAGCACGGATAACACATACCTCTTAAGATTAGTTTGATCGTGATAATAATAATAGATAAGATAATTATTATATTTATTCTTATTTTTATTTAAATATTTATTATGTTATAATATAAAGTTACTTACTTTATTCAACTAGTGTAATTGTTATCATAAAAATATAATTAGATTAAAAGAAAAAGGAAAGCATAATAATTTTCTTTCCAAAATATCTTAATTTATTTTATTATTTTTATTTTCTCTTTTTCTCTTTATTTTTATATATTTTTTAAAATATATTATATTATTTTTATATATTTTTAAAATTAACAACAAATTTAAATTATTTATATATTTTTTATAAATTTAAAATAAATAACTTAGAAAAAAGTAAAAAATCAAAAATTAATTTAATATAAATATAAATAAAAAGGTAATTTTATCATTTTTTATATTTATGTCATATCTTTTTTTTTTTATCAAGTCTACATCAAATATTAGGTATGATAAAAATTTATCATACTCTTATCAAACTTTCTTATTATATTCATCTTGATTTTATCTTAACCAGCAACCGGGTCTTTAATATTTACGTGAGTTGATCTAAGAGTTTATTAAGTAATGCAATAAAAAATTTATATTTATATTTTATTTACAACATGTGTTTATTTTGTTATAAAAATTTCATTATCACAAAGTTTTGTTTGACAAAATATCAACTATAGTATTTTGTAATTTTGATAAAGCTACTCCAAAATTTTAAATGCTAAGATACAATGGTAAATTTGTTTATTTTTCATTTTTTAATATTAAACAAATAAAGTTCCTTTCTTGTGTTGAGATTTCTTCTTTCTTGCATTCTCTCACGAATTAAATAATGAATTAACAATGAAAGAGGAAAAATAATAATAATAATTCACTATTTATAAGGGTAAGTATAGATTTGACTTACATAAAATCAAATTAAATTTATTTTAAATTTAATTATATAAATTTAATTTTAAATTAATTTAATTTTTTAAAATTGGTTTAAAATTAGTTTTAAAATTTAGATTTAGTTTAAAACCAATTGTAAATCTAATAAAATATACTATAAATATGTTTATACTACTATTGAATTATTATATTAAAAAAAATTCATAATAATTAATATAAAATTATATCTACATATATTTTAATAAATTAATAATATAAATTTTTTATATTTTATTAAAATTAAATTCATAATTTTTGCTCTTCATCATCTATCCATGCATAAATATTAATTATATAGATTAAATTTTAAACTAATTTATTTTATTTTCTTTTAAAACTAGTTTTAAATTTTAAATTTAGTTTAAAACCGGTTTAAAAAATGATTTTAGTTGAAACTAGTTTTAAAGTCAATGATTTACATTAAGTTAATTTTAAAATTCAATTTTAAATTTAATATTTAAGGTAAAATTAATTTTTAATATATTTATAAATTTAATTTTTAATGTAAAATTATGTTGTTGTATTGCACTCTTGCATTATATTAGTGAATTTTTAAAATATTTTAGTAATTTTTATTAATTATATTATTTTTAAAACTTATTTTCATCAAATAGAGTTGATGATAAAAGTTTAAAGTAAAATTTATAAAAAAATATTAATATTAAATAATGATAAAAATATTGTTATAATATATTTTAAAATTTAAATATAGAAATAATAACAGTAATTAATTCAAATTATTTGTTATAATTTTATATCTTTGATATAATAGTTGTATTTTAAAAAATATTATTTTAAATTATAAGAATTAAGGTTAAGAACAAAATTATTTGTTATAAAATGTAATCATAAATTTTTTTTTTCTGAAATATTAGTTCTAAATTTTGGTAAGATATAAAAAAATATAAATTGTAAAATATATTAAAGTCTAACAAGTTATGACACAAAGTAATATTTCTGTGCATAATATTGATTTAAATGAAAAATAAACTTTCAGTTTTACAAAGTAAATTAAAAATATTAAATCAGTTACAAAAATATAGTAAATAAAAAAGACTAGTTTAATATAATATAAATTCAATTTTTTTAAAACTCTGATTCATATTTTTGATAAAGAAATATCTGATCAACGATATAACAAGAATAATTTTGAATCATATTAAGAGATTCTTTAGTTCAGAAGTAACGTCACTCAATCATTTTCAAATTAATTATAATTTTTTCTGTTTGTGAGAATCCCATCAGAGCGCCTTTTATTTTTAGTAGGTTATGAAATAGATCAAAGAATTATTCTCAATGTGGTTAATAGTTAAAATGGTTATGTTGCCACTCGTTGAAGGTGGTTAGAAGTAAAATTTATAATTTAGCTCCTTAGTCTAATCTTTGTATAAATACTTGATTCTTTTCAATCAATAAGTGTAGAATAATTTTTTATATTCTTCTCTCTTCTCTCTCCTAAAAACAAAAATTGTATTCATTACTGTGAGGTGTGTTTGTAGAGAACTCATAAGTTCTAACGGTGGTATTAGAGCAAGGTTTGGAAAGGGATCTTTTCATTCAGTAATGGCTTCTAATGATCACTTCCCTACCAATCTTTCAATTTTTATCGTTAAGAACTACAGTCATTGGAGTGTTCAAATGAAGGCTTTGTTTAGTTTTCAAGATTTGATGAAAATTGTTGAAATAGGGATTGAACAACCACAAGAAAGCGCCTTTGATGCACAGAAGATAGGTTACAAAGACCTCAAGAAGAAAGACTACAAACTTTGGTGATCCTTCGCCAATGTGTTGATGATTCTCACTTTGAGAAGATTGCTGCTATGAGTTTCTGCAAAAGAAGCATGGGACATCTTGAATAAAGCTTCTGTAGGAGTTGAGAAGGTGAAGAAAGTGAAACTTCAGACCTTCAAAAGACAATTTGAACTACTGTAGATGGAAGGAGATGAGAGCATTGGAAACTAGTTTGGAAGATTGCAGATTCTTGTCAATTCCATGAAGAGTTGTGATGAGAAATTTACTAATCTGATGTTAATTGAGAAAATCCTGCGAATTTTGAATCCTAAATTCAATCATATTGTGGTTATAATTGAGGAATCAAAGGACCTTGAATCATTAATTGTTGATGAATTGCAAGGATCACTTGAGGCATATGAACAAAGACTACAAGAGAGATCGAATGATAAAACCTTTAGAACAAGCACTTCAGGCTCAGCATCATTCAATAAATGGTGCTTCTAACTCCAATAGAGGCAAGAGAGATAAAGGAAAGTCCAAGAATTCCAGAGGGAAAGGAAACTATTCTAAAGAAAATGTCAAGTTTCAGCGTGAGCAGAAAACTGGAGGTGGAAATAAGAAAAGAGGTGATTTCAGTTCCACACGAGGTAGAGGAGAGAAAAAAAAATAGGATAAAAGGAATGTTGAATGCTACAATTGTGGCAAGAAAGGTCACTGTGTTGAGGAATCTTGGCACAAAGACAAGGATCTTGACGATGAGGCACGATTTGTTGCAGAAGCTAATTCTAATTCTGAACTAGTTTTGTTGATGGTCACCACAAAAATTGAAAATGAAACTAAAGATCACTGGTACCTTAATACAGGATGTTCTACACATATGACTGGTCATAAAGACTGGTTCCTCAGTCTTGATGAGACTGTGAGAAACAAGGTCAGGTTTACTGATGATAGCACCTTGAGTGCAAAAGGCATTGGCAAAATATTGATCTAAAGGAAGGAAGTTAAAGAGTCCTACATTAACGATGTGCTTTATGTCCCTAAAATGAGGTGCAATCTTCTAAGTCTTGGCCAATTACTTAAGAAAGGATATCAGATGATCGTAGAGGATAAAGTGTTGAAGGTATATGACAAAAAGAAACGACTGATACTGAAAGCCCCATTATCTAGAAATAGAACCTTCAAGGTTGGTGTGCATAACTGCTTGAGTGCTGCTACCAGTAATGTTGAATGGCTATGGCACTACAGGTTTGGTCACCTGAACTTCAAGGATCTGAGCCAGATGCATGAATTAGCAAAGGGAATTCCTAAATTAAAGACTGCATGAGAGAAATGTAAAGAGTGCCTGGAATGCAAGCAACCTTGAAGCATCTTTAAGAAGTTTATTCTTGTGAAGTTCAAAAAGAAGCTTGAAGTCATCTATTCTAATGTGTGTGGCTCTCTTCAGGTTGAATCACTTAGAGGAAGCATGTATTTTATGTCATTTATTGGTGATTTGACTAGGACAATATAGATTTATATGATTAAGAGGAAGAGTGATGTCTTTAGTGTTTTCAAAAAGTTTAAAGCCTTTGTTGAAAAACATAGTGGTAATCATATAAAAACTTTGAGAATTGATGGTGGTGGTAAATACACCTCCAAAGAATTCCTTGAGTTTTGTGATGAGGCAAGAATCACTCATGAATTCACACCACCATACACTCCACAACATAATGGTGCTGCAGAATGAAGAAACAGAAATATTATGAACATGGTGAGAAGCATATTGAAAAGTATGAAACTGTCACACTGCCTGTGGAGTGAAGTTGCTGCAACAACAATTTATGTCCTTAGCAGATGTCCTACAAAGAGGTTGAAAGGAATCACACTTGAAGAAGCATAGTCAAATGTCAAACCTAGTGTGAGTCATTTCAAAATTTTTTGTTCACTGTGCTACATGCATATCCCTGATCAATTGAGGCAGAAGCTAGATGATAAAGCTGAGCAAATGATCTTTCTCGGCTATCATGCAATTGGCGGCTACAGATTGCTTGATTCAAGGACTAATCAAGTTGTAATTAGTAAGGATGTTATATTTGATGAACTGAAAAGCTAGGAGTGGAAGGAAGACTCAGTGAATGAAATGGTTAGAATACTAGTTGATTCAGGCAGTGTTGAAGCCAATGAAGAAATGACTAGCACTGATGCTAATGTTGATGTAAGAAGGTCTCATAGGGCCAGACAACCTTCACAGACCTTGAGAGATTATGAGGTTTACATTGATGATCAGATCACAGATGAAGGTGATCTAGTACACCTAGCCTTGTATGCAGATACTGAACCAATGAGCCTTAATGAAGCAATGAAGGATCCAAAATGGATTTTTGCTATGAAAGAAGAAATGAACTCCATTGAAAAGAATCACACCTATGATCTGGTGACATTACTACAAAGGAAGAGACCTATTGTAGTAAAGTGGGTCTACAAAGTGAAGAGAAGTCCAAGTGGTGAAGTGATCAAACACAAAGCCAGATTGGTTGCGAAGGGCTTATTATAAAAAGGAAGGTGTTGATTATGGTGAAATTGTTGCTCCAGTAGCAAGGATTGAGACAGTAAGGTCTGTAGTAGCCATTGCAAGCCTTAAAAATTGGTCTATGCATTAGCTTGATGTGAAGTCTGCATTCTTAGATGGACACTTTGAAGAAGAAGTCTTTGTTGAACAACCTCTTAGATTTCAAATTGCTGGTCAAGAATGAAAGGTGTACAAGTTAAGAAAAGCCTTGTATGACTTGAAACAAGCTTCAAGAGTTTGGAATAAGAAAATTAATAGTTTTCTCATTCAGATTGGTTTTGTGAAGTGCATTTATGAACATGGAGTCTATGTCAAAGGAAAATATGAGTTAGACTTGTTGATCCTGTGCCTCTCTATGTTGATGACTTACTGATCACAAGAAGCAACAAGTTTGAGATTGACAAGATTAAGCAGTTACTAATGAAGCAATTCGAGATGACTGGTGTAGGTCCTTTATCTTATTTCCTTGGAATTGAATTCAAAGAAACTAAAATTGGAATCCTTATGCATCAAAGCAAATATGCAACAAATCTTCTGAAAAGGTTCAATATGGTAGAATGTAATGCAACAACCACACCTATAGAGATGGCAATGAGCTTGAAAGATGAAGGAGAACTTGTTGATACTACACTTTACAAACAGATTGTTGGTTCACTGAGGTATTTATGCAATACAATACCTGATTTAGCTTTCAATGTTGGCCTTATCAACAGATTTATGCAAGCTCCAAAGACCTCTCATATGATGACTGCAAAGAGGATAATGAGATACATTAAAGGAACCATAAACTATGGTGTCTTGCTCTCCAACGATAGTACCAAAACAAATGCAAAACTGTTTGGCTATACTGATTCAGACAGGAGAAGAGATAATGATGATAGGAAAAGTACTTTTGGGTACATCTTCTTGTGTGGTGAAGCACCAATCAATTGGTGCTCAAAGAAGGAAGACCCTGTGGCCTTATCTACCTATGAAGCAGAATACATAGCTGACTCAATGTGCTCTTGTCAAGGATTGTGGTTTGGAAAGCTTCTCAAAGAGATGAAGATACAATAATCAAGGCTAGTAAATATGTTTGTGGATAATAATTCTACAGTTAGCTTGGCTAAGCATCTAGTTGATGATCAAAACAACAAGCACATTGAGACTAGGTATCATTTTATCAGGTTAAAAGAAAACCTTGCAGATATACTAACCAAACCTTTGAAGAAAAACAGATTTAAAGAATTGAGGAACAAGTTAACGATTGAAGTTAAATGAAATCAGAATTACAGGAGAGTGTTAGTTATAATTCTGATTTAGTTAATTAATTAGAATGATTAGCAGTTAAAATGGTTATGTTGCCATTAGTCGAAGGTGATTAGAAATAAAATTTATATATATACTTATTCTTTTCAATCAATAAGTGTAAAATCGTTTTTCATTTTCGCCTTTCTTCTGTCCCACAAAAACATAGACTGTATTCATAAGGTATAAGGTGTATTTGCAGAGAACTCATAAATTCTAATACATAATTATTACTAAAATTTATAAAATTTAAAAATATTTTTATTATTTATAATAAATATTTTATTATATAAAATAAAATTAAATCATATAGATAATATTTAAAAATAAAAAATTAATTATTAAAAATTTAAATATTTAATATTAAAAAGTCAAGCGATATGATGAAAAAATATTAATTTTTTAAAAATAATTTAAAAATATTATATATAAAAGTATATCAATGTTTTAAATACATTTGGTTTGGACATATGATAAAGTGCATTACATTCCTGAATTTACTGGTTGAGGGTTATTTATAAAATAAAACAGAAGAAAATTGGCTTTAATTTAAAATTGAAGAGGGCGTTTTTTAATTATGGAAATGGAGTTGGATCTTTTGCGGTTCCCTTCTCCAGCTGTCGTGGTCTCTACTGAAAAAACCCTGGCAGTCCCTCAAGTCACATGGATCAGTTCCGCGCCATCACTATCGATCATACAACAGAAGAAACTTCGAAACCCTAACTCAGTCATATTCTCAGAAACCGTTCAGAATGATTGATGGTAGTGATCATGCAGCAGCAACAGCAACAGCAACAGCAACTGCAACACCAGAATCCTTCTGCACTGGTGCCGCAACTCAACAATCCCCAACCCTCCTCCTCCGCCACCGCCACCGCCGCCACCCCTACTTCCCTTAGGTCACCCTCCGCCGCCGCCACCCCGTCCCAGCTCTCGTCGCCCATCTCCGCCGTTCCCCACCGCCAAGCCCTACTCTCCTCACTTCCCGTGTCAGTCGCGGCGGCTCTCCCTTCCGGAGAGCCTGTTTTGACGGCGGCGCCGACGAGTCCGTTGGTCAGAGTCCGGCTCTCGGACATTGCCCCCTATGACGGAGCACCCGCGGGGCCTTATCTCAGAGCAGTGGAAGCATTGTGTGGGTCTCTCTTGCGGCACAATGCTGCGCTGATCGAATTAGGGAGCGAAGATACTGCTCTGATGCGATGTAGCTTGGAGGGTGCAAGGTTGTTTTTCAGGAGTAGGGCCCACCTTGGTGTTGGGAAGGGTAGTCGTGGGGTTTACATGTATAGGGCAGGAAGGTATAATTCTCATACACTTATATAGTTAATGTGTTTGGAACTGCTTAAAATCACGAGGTTTAATGTGAAAGCTATAACCTGTAGCGTTAGAATGGTCCACCTTTGAGTGGATTTGACGCCAATCCAAATACACTCTTAGTTGTTGCTGTTATTTATTGGTTTGGAACTTTGGAGCATAGGATTGATTTTTCTGTGAAGATTATTATTTGAGATTAGTTTGGACTTTGAACTAACGCGGATGCTATTGTTATTTGTGGTTCACTTGTTTCAGGGCATTGGAGGATTGGGATTCTTCTCCCCCCTGCATGACTGATATTTTTAGGTGCATGGGAAAGGCGTCTCGTTCCGCCCTTTGTGCCATTGCAAGGCATTTGCGCCTTCGAAGCGAGTAAGGAATGAGGGTTATGAAGGAGGACCTCTCTGTTTAGTTTACCTGTCTTGTTGTGTGTTGTCTTGTCTGATTGTTTATTTCTTTGATTTTTTTTGTTAACTGTGTATGCTCACAGAAGAAAGGTGCCTTGTGCAGTGTCTTTAACCATTTGCTTGATGATGCTCCTTTGCCTGCTAATGAGGTGTCATCGTCAGTTCTTGTTGTAACCTACTCACATTCTTCTTTGCAAAATGGAAAAGGTGCCATTGGAGGCGGTAAGCCTACTATGAATGGTGAAGTTGAGAAGGGACTGTTGACATTGATATCTTCTGACACTCCTGGTCTTCAGGTGTCTTTTTTACTTATTTTATGTAAATTGTAAAAGTAGCGAGTTCAAGTGTTCTCAGTTTGTTGAAGAAAGGGCAATTAGCTATAGGTCCCATTAAATTCACTTGTGATGCTATTGTCTAATACTTATTTTGTAGCCTCCCGGGTATTTTGTTAGGTGACAGTTAAATCTTGGTGACTTGTCTATTGGTTTATCTTACTAGTTTTATGAATAATCTGTTTTCTTCTACAGGTATGTGATCCCAATGGTCGTTGGTATCTGGCAGACAGTGGGTCTGGGCCTGGAGATCTTTTACTGATAACAGGCAAGGCACTTAGCCATGCCACTGCAGGCCTACGTCCTGCTGCATCATATAGAGCTTCACCTGATTATTTTCTGAATCCTAATGGTGGAGGAAGGTACCAAATATATTTTCGGAAAAAAAATATCTTGTATTTGTGATGATTGATAAGATTCCAAGTTACTTATTTAGGTACCTTCTTGATCTTTCTGACTGTAGGACTTCTCTTGCATATAGACTCATGCCACAGGGCAATGCTATATTAGATTGTTCACCAATTGCAGCAGCTGGCCATGTTATTCCTCAAAATTATGTTCCAATATCTGTAAGCCAATTTATGGATGACCTTGCTGCTGAAGAACTGACAGGAAGCAGATGCGATAGTGCTGATGTAAGTTATCTCTCCTAATGTAATGTATGTTATGAAAGTCCTCCCTCACCAACCATGACCAGATAAACACAAAAGAAGACCCTAACCATAACAAATGGGAATGCAAAGAGGCACCTTTCAAGATACAGCATTCTCCTATACCCAAACCAAATACTTCAGAAGTTTGTAAAACTGCAAACTGCTGAAAATCTTGGCATCCATATTCTTGCCAACTGTAACTTTCCTGCTGCATAAGCCATAGGAGTTTCTCTGCAACAAAATTCACTGGGATTCTTTATAATGTATACTCTCCAAATGGCATGAATATTGTCATAGAGCAACTAATCAACTTTTTTGCATTTAAACTTCCATGTTGTGACTCACAATGTGGAATATTGAGGATCAGTGCATGAACCAGTTGATAATGACAATATTTGTGCTAGGTTTCTGCTGTGAAACTACAAATGAATTTAAGTTCTTGTGGTGGGAGGGAGGATGCTGTATACAAACTAATATTTAGAGCTTTGTAATCTGTCAATTGTCCCATACCAAGTGACTGATTGATCTTATAAACTAATTTGATTGTAGCTCTCTTGTTTCGCTCATTTATAAATATAAGTTTACGTATGTAGTATTTTTGCCTGTAAGCTTGTTGGCATTGGAGGATCTGGTTAGCCATTGAGGCCAGCTATTCAGAAGATCATAATGGTCTTTTTCTTGTTTCCCTGTCATTATAACAGTTCTTATATATGTAACGGCTCTTCTTGTAAAACTCCCAGTACAATTTCCCTTTGTGAAATTTTTTTCTTTGTTGTACAAGGAAACTTATATCTGTTTTATTCACAGGTCGCCATTCAAAACAATGTGAATAAGGAGCCATCGTTGAGAAGTGTTCTATCAGATCCTTTGTCGTAAGTGTAGTTGCTGCTATTAATATTATACATATCTCCAGACTCTACTGATTGTACCAAATGATGGTTTGTGGCATTCCTCTGGAGCCAGAGTTAAATTGTCAGATACATGATAGTATTGATCTCCATGAATACAATTTACAATTTAATATTCAGAAGAGAAAGGATTCCTGAACATCTGTGTTTTCTGATGTTGCATAATGAAGTTATAGATAACGTTGTTAAGGGAAACTCATCAATTGGAAGTTTTCTTGGGGTTTCAAGGCACTTAGTTAAAGTAAACAATATAGTTAAGATCTTTTAATGTCTACATGCAAGTTTGGCAATTTTTTTAGTAATTTCTTTTTACATGTATAGCTTTTCTTTTTTACTTGCATCTGGACTCATTTTGTGCCTTTTTCATTTATATTATCATAAAAGAAAAATATGCTTTTAAGGACATACTGTGGTTTAATTTTATTCTGATATCTATTCCTGTTTCAATTTATTCACCAGTGGTACATTCCTTGAAGATGCCATGCTTGTCTCATGTGGACATTCTTTTGGAGGTCTCATGCTGAGGAGAGTCATTGAAACGGTAAGTGGGGCTTTTTCCTATTTCAGTCTTCTAAAACATATATAGGTTACATCTCTGCATCTAGAAATTAAAGCCCATTGCCAATGAAAGTGACATTTTTTGCATTTGAACCATAGGCAGACATAGTCTGACATACTAGAGTTCAAGGATTATATCTGTGTCTGTCTGTGCAAGAAATCTATACACATTAGAGGGTTCATGATAATATAATGCTTTTATTTGGGGTAATGAAAGATTGGTGTAAAATTAGATCAGTTGGGCTGTGTACAATATTTTGAACAGTAGTTATGCCTTCAATGTATTGAAGGCAAGCAATAGCAAATACTTGGTCTTGAAAATTTATGAAATCTTGTGCTGTTGTGGAAATTATGGTGTGAGGCCTGATAATGTTGTAGAACCATGGATAAGATTTGTTGGTTGCCACAGTTACATACCGCGAAATAAGGATGTTACCCAAATTTCCCAAGTTAAACAGCTAAAATATTACATTGGCCTTCCAGATGGTTACATTTAATTTCTATAACAAAAGGTTAACAACTTTAAGATAGTTAATGCCTTGAATCTTACAACTAAACCCAGTATTAAATTGTACCATATTTTTGTTTTCTGTGTATTTAAACTTGTACTTTCTTGGTCTTTGTACCCTTCATGATCTGTATTCTTATTTTGGTTGTATTTGTGTTGTCTCATTTCTGTTACTTTCTACTTCCATTATGGAATTAGACTGTTTGATGGAGACAAGAATCATACTTACAATTGTTGTTTCTGCCACAGTCAAGATGTACTCTTTGCAATGCAGAAATTGAGACCGGCTCTTTGATCCCTAATCTTGGTATCTTTCATTTCCTTTGTAGTTTTACACTGTTTCAGCCATCTACACACACAAATACATAGATTATGTAGCCTCATTTCTGGTTGTTGTGTCTTTCTGATTCATTGGTTCCTTGTTATTTATTTTGTGACATGGATTGATTTGAGTTTCCTTTCAGCTCTTAGAGCTGCAGCTGCTGCTGTCAAGCATGAGGACGATCGAAGGTTATTTCGTAATGCTGCTCTCCGAAAGCGACGGAAAGAAATGGGGGACCAAATGGATTCAATGAGAAGAGTGAACAGGGTATATAACTTAGATAGCCTGTCTTCTTTTTTTTTTTTTTCAATCAGAATATTGTGGTGGGAAAATTTTTTCTCTTTAAATCAACAATTAACAAATGTACAGGGGCTATTTTTAATCTTTGATTACTTAAGCAATAAGGCGATGGCATGATCTCCAAGGTTGCCTGCGTATACTATACTATGATTTACCTAGAATGTTCCTGAAATGGACTTAGTCCAGCTTCTTTTATGAGATGGCTGTTTTCCTAAGATTACTTAAACCATGATAAGGAGATAGCATGACATTTAAGGTTGACTGTGAATAGAATGATTTATCCAGAATGTTCCAGAAGTTTACTTCACAAAAAAGCTACCCAGCTTTTGTTAGTTCCACTTCATAAAATAAAAACCTGTAATCTTGTTTTTGTTTAGAAATTCTAGATTTGAGATACAAATGTTATTATACTTTTGACTTGAAATTTAATAGTAGGGATTGGATAGTGCAATCTTTGTGTATGTATTGCTATTGCGTATTTGCATATCCTACATTCCTGTTGATGGCAAAAGTTTGTAATCAGATTCCCTGCGGTCAGAGAGAGAATGCAAGAAGAGTCTCTTCTGCATATTTTATTTTTCATACCTTAAAAGCTCATAAAATACAAGCCTACAAATTTGGGTTATTGGATTAGAAATGTAGAGCCCTGCACTATATAGCCAACTGGAGGGAATCCTGCTCCTTAAATTTTTCATAATATGCCTTGAAGTTGTCCACAGCATCAGTATCAATATATAGTAATACAGAATAATACATTATTTTGTAAATGATAATACTGGTCATTCCTATTTTCTTGTAAAGGAGTAGTTTCTCTCTTAGTTGACCTTCCATGTGTGGGAGGGGCAGGTGGGGGTGAAATGTATTTGCATGTATCTTCAGTTAAACACTTCTCCAATAATAGCGTTAAGTTGTACTAATAAGTTACTGCTACCATAGTGCCTCCTAGATTTTAAAATATATTATTATAACTGACTTCCACAAACCCACCAAACAAATTGATCTCCGTCCTCAGTGTATGTGTAGATTTTGAAGAGATTGACCATGCATGTGAAGCAAACCAGGAGTGTTGTGCATGAGCATGAATTATTATGCATTCTGACTATAAACCAGATGTTCAAGACTATACGGAATTAATTTTCTGGAGTGAAATTTATGTATATTGGCACTTAATTGTTTTAGGAAAATGGAGATTTTACTGCTGTTGATGGACTCCAGCGGGGTGTACAATATCCATTTTCAGTAAATGAGAGAGTCATTATTAAGGTAAACAATTTTGGTTTTGTTTTCAATTTTTGGCCATTACTGTATCAGATGGTCAGCAGTTATGGACAACCAATTTCTACAGGGTAACAGGAGGACCCCAGAAAAATTTGTTGGGAAAGAAGCTGTGATTACGTCTCAGTGTCTCAATGGCTGGTAAGTTATCAAAAAAGAACTTGTTTACATTTTTATTTAGGTTCTTGATATAGTTTTGAATTACTACCTTTTATGTGAAAACATTAAATGTTAAAAATCAGTTTGCAAGCACATTACATAATTAATTAGTCAACTTTTATGGCGTAGTGAAGCTTCCCATTTAGATGTGCAAGGGAATAGAGGTTTTCTGCGTGCTTGGTATCACTTTATCTTTGTAACACGGTACATTTATATGTATTCTCAACTTTTCAGAATTTTCTTTTACTCCGGTTTGGCCTGTAACTTTAAAAGGCCAAACCTGAGTTGAATCATTCGGTCTAGTTTCAACATTTGATGTCTGTGGGTGGGGGATTTGATAGTTCATAATGGTTTTTATATTCTTACACACCTACACGCTTAATTTATAACATGTATCGTATCATATTTTTATGTATTTGCAGTACAACTGTATGCAGGGAATCTGATTTGACTTGTCCTAAGTGAAAGTGAAAGTGAAAATCTCATTGATGTCAAACTTCTGTACAGGTATTTGCTCAAGATTATTGGAACTGGAGAGAATGTCCGCCTGCAGTACCGTTCTCTTAGAAAGCCCTTAAACTCACCAGCTATAGAGGACCAGTGCCCCTCACAGCCAATTCAAAATAGCAGCTCTTAAAATAGATTCATTATAGGTTTTCCTTCTTCCATTTTTCTTCGATGTGAAAAAAGGAAACTTTTGATCCTTCGAAGTAAAGAATTAACTGTCCTAGTCTTGATATTTGATTGTAAAGAATTAAGTTGACTGGTCGGGCTCCTTACAGCACGGGATAGAGGTTTATGTAACTTGTTTATCAACGAGGTTATTCGTGTAGATGCTAATGCTAGGTCGGCTTATAATCATTGTAAAGAAAGCAGGCAAAGAAAAATTAGATAGCATGTAAATTGTAGCTTGCAATTAGTGAATTGGATCACATATTTCGTTTGTTTTTCTTTTTGCCATAATTCAGTTTTTGTAGAATGTGTTGCTTCTGCCCTCTTACGATTTCATATTTGTAAACTTGAAGCTGTAAATGCCAAATACTGTCTTGATGAGAATACAGAACAGAGAACAGCTGCCTTCGTCCTTGTGTTGATGTACACTGCAAATTTATCACCAAAGACAGTTATTTTATTTTTCGTGAACAAAGGAGCCGAATCCCTGGTAAGCAAATTATACTACTGCTTTGTTTTGTTTAAGTGTAATACAAGAGAGAGTTATGAAAGAAAGAAATAAGCAAGAAAAGCTGAAATTTCATTGTTAGTAGGATAAAAGTGAATGGGAAAGAAATAAGTGGGGGAATTTACTATTTCTTATTGTCTTGTCTTGTGTGCAGAGAAAGGAGGAAAGAGAAATATTTTATGCATCTTTCCTAAAATACTTTAAATCTAAGCTAAATATGTTTTAACTACCTCTAAATAGGGTTTATTTCAAATTATTACTCATTAAATTTTTTTATTTTAATACTTAACTAATTTTTTTTTTAATTTTGTACTTGACTTTAGCTTTTGTTAGTTAAAGGATGACATGATTCAAAGTTTGTCATATCACCTTCAATTTATCTCTTTCACCTTACTTTTAAATTTTCACATACGAATTCATATAAAAAAATAAAACATAACTTATACGATGCGTTTTGGGGAATGAAAGAGAGGGCCAAATCAAGAACCCTATTTCAAGAAGAAGAACACTAAGGAGAAAAATATGTTGAAGGCAAATATAAAGGGAAGAAGAAGAATCATTAAAGGAAGAAGGATGTTAGGGTTCTTTTTTTGTTGGTTGTCATTATCCATCTTGGTCTTCTTTTCTGTTCTTTGTCTTTACGAAATGAGTAGTGTGGGTGGTCCTCGTGCTCATCTTCTGCAATGTTGTTGTAACTTGCAAATTTAAGAAGCTCGCTATAATTTTTACCTCACAGAGCAAGAAAAATCTTGGTAGAAGGTTTTGGAAATGCTTTGGTTGGAATGCAAGTTCAACTGATTGTATTTGGGAATGAATTTGTGTTTATGTGTTTACAAATTTATTTGTATTTAGTTTGCAGGAATCTAATTCTTATAATTATTTTCATTAGATTATAGAACTTATAGATTGGGACAATGAGTCTATTATCTCGAGACAAATTCGCACAATTCAAGAGTTGAAGGCAAAGATCAGTAATTTAATAGAAGTTGAAAAAGTAACTGAGGAGAAAATGGTAAAAAGTAAAGAAGAGATGACGAGACTTTAGGAAGAATGATATGATCTCCATTGACAACTTGCATTATTAAAGTTTAAAATATCCCACAAGAAGATTGTTATTGAGAGGAATAGGGTGAAGATTTTAGGATGTTTAGTGATTGTACTTTGATTTTTCATTACCATTGTGAGCATTGTAGTAGTAATGAATATTGTTGGTAACAAAGTTTTAAAGGCTGACAGTTTGTAATTCAATGTAATGAAAGTTATTTTAAATATGGTTGAATGAATTCAATGACAGAAGAATTGATGCTCATGACTTTGTTCACTCTGTCATGATCTTTATTAACAACTTGCGTTATTCACTCGGTTGAATTTGATTGTATTCACTGTAAAAATTGATTATGATTTGACATAACAATTGATAACTGAATGTACAAGTTTGATTAGTTATCAACTACCTCCATACTTTTATTATTTCAGAACAAAACATGTATTTTTAAACTGTTTAAGGTTTACTACCTCCATAAATAAACATTTTCATATTACTATCTTCGATATATAACTGAACGTAAATTACTGTTTAATATTTTATATTTTTTTAGTATCTCTAAAAACTTGCATTATACAAATTTACTAATTCACTACCTAGTTTTGTTATAAGTAACAAATTAGAAATGTGTGAAAAATAAGACTTAAACATACAAAACATGGGTCCTAAAAGATGCAAATGCATGCTGCACATTGTTTATATTTAATTGTCATCAAAAGGTACACCTTGTGGTTCATAAAAGATTTTCATTCACATGCTTCATAATTAAAATAAAGACATTGTTGTTGCACATTGTTTAAAATATTTAGCAGTAACATTACTCCCAATACAAAATAACTCTAAACACTATTCTCCTCAGAAATGGTTGCTAAAAAACACTGTTCCTTTTCAATTCACATCATTTGTCCGTCTCCCTTATCTGCCCCTGCTACTGCACTTGCCTCCCAACTTCGTTGACTTGGTTGAGTTAATAAAGGTGATGAAGTTGGCCCTTCATTAGCTGCTCATTTTGCTACAGCAATGTCTTCATTGAGATCTGCAGTAGTTGATCTTTCTTTTGGTTGATCACTTGGTTGACTTGTTTGCTTCTGTCTTGTGGTTGGTCCCTTTGGTAGTCTTCTTAACACCATTTTTGCTTGTAAACGTAAATCATTAGCAATTTTACTAAAGTCATGAAATGACGAGGCTAATACATATACCTTTTTCTGGACTGGTAAAAATTGTTGTGCCCCCACTGCTTCAGGTGGATTAGGTGCTGAGCTTTCAACATTTGCCTCAAGTTGACCTTCAGCTGTTTCAGTGGCTGTTGGTTGTGGTGGCGCTGGCTGTTGACAAGTTCTTGTGTTATGGCGTTGTACACCATGTAACGCCCCCAAATGTGAGTGTGGACTTGTGATTTGGCTGAAACTGATTGAGGAATAGGCTAAGTGTGTGTTGTAGGGGCGTTCTCGCTGTAGCGAGAAGGCCTTGGGCAAAAGGCGTCCATTTATTGCGTTCTCACTATAGCGAGAGGCTCCTCGCTGCAGTGAGAAGGGAGCATAAAAGGTGTAGTCTCACTGTAGCGAGAGGGTCTCGCTATAGCAAGATTGTGCAGAAATCAGAGTGCAGATTCATCTGAGCTTTTACTGTAGCAAGAAGAGGTCTCGCTGCAGTGAGAAATGTCTTACTGCAGTGAGAGATACCTCGCTGCAAAAAGAAAAGTCTCGTTGTAGCGAGAGTGTCGCGAATCCTAGGGTATTTAAGGGGTTTAGCGTTCGAAAAATTCATTTCCCACCCTTCCTCTCGTCTCTTCTTCAATTCTCTCGACCCTCAACCCTTCTTCACCGATTAAATCGCCTCCAAAGCCGTTTAGGTGCAAGATTGAAGGTTAAAATCGTGTTTGGAATGCTTGGAGGTGAGTTTTATGGGTTAAGATTTCGGTTTTCATCCCTTTTTTCCATTTTCTCAGTTTCTCATGGAGTTTTTCATGTGTTTAGGACAAAAATTCGTGTAGGAAGCACTTCCATTGTCATTTTGTGTTGTGGGTCTTCATTTCGGGGTAAGGGAGACTCTACCCTATCTCCTTGTGCTTAGAATTCATTTGTATTGCTATGTATTAGAATATGATTGAGATAGAATGTAGAAAGATGTGTATTTGGATGAAAATGACTTTATTTGCAATATAATGGTGATGGAATGTGTGTGTTTGAGTATAATGTGGTTGATATGTATGGATATGTCATTGGGTGAGAATGAATACCATGATACAATTGAAAATATGGGTGAATATGTGTGAATGACATGTGATCTTGATTACGGTTATGTTTGAAATATTGGAAACTATGAATGGTTACAGCGATATACTGGGGATGTGGAAGATGGGGGCAGTAGAAATACCTTGGGGAAGAGAGCGTGGTGGTGACGCCAACAGTGAGCATGAGTGCACCACAAGTCATATACTCTCCTCCTGACTCGGTCTCTGACTAACACATTTGCTAAAGGGCCCTTGACCGCACACGTATCCGTAAGGCAGGGGCTAACCGGCGACTATCCATGGTATGAAACTAAGTTAGTCCCTGAGGTTGAGGACATCAAGAAATTTTAATCACAGTACCACATTGAGCGTGGCTACGTGCAGCGAGCGCACGTGTGTGTGAATTGTTTGACAGTGCAATAAGCGTACCTGTATGTGAATTTGAATGGAATGTTGAAATGTATTACTTCGTGTTTATTGATGCATGATTTGAATTATGTTAGTAAATGTGTGAAACGTGCAATGTGAGATGGAACTGCTATAGGACTTAGAAAACTATTTTTTTAAAAAAATTGTGATATATTTAAATAGGTCCTGTAACATTTGTTTTGTCTCAAACTTGTAACCCTCCTTATTTTAGAAATACTTTACTAAATCATGCATTTGGAACTATTTAAATGAAATTTTTATTATTCCCATTTTATTGCTAAATTAATTTATTAGAAAATTAAATTAAGGTGTTACACACCACATCTTTTATACTTATACTTACAAGATCTTTTGTCAATCTTGTCATATTTGAATTTATCTCATTAGGTTTCCTTCTACTCAATTTTTTAGGTCTTCGGACCCTTTTTATTTTTAGGGAGGTAGGATCTCATTAAACTCAGTTTCAGGTCACATGTCCTACCTATTGGTGGTTAAAATTTTATGTCTATAACATATCACATAAGTATCCTGAGAATAATAATTATTAACATAGTTCATGAAGTCTAATTATAGGGCAGCCACAACATGCCTGTATGGAATGCCTTCTAAATCCCAGAAATTATAATTACAATAGTTTCTACAGATGTCTATTATAAGTTTATCACTAAAATGTAAATGACTCACTTCAAAGTCTTCATCCCCTTCCTAACTTGTTACCTAATTCCTTGACTTTTCAACCTCTCAATCTATTCGTTTTAAAGGCTTAGGCATAATTTGTCCTTTGTAGCCTTTAACTTTGTCCCTAAGGTTAGAAAACCTATTCATCAAATACATCCTTATCCACTCAAATATTGTGAGAATTGATTTATCCTTAGCAATTAGAATTGTGCTATTAAATGCTTCACTAAGATTATTCATTAATAAATCACATTTTTGGTAACATGAAAATTTATGCTTACACCATGTTTTCCTGTCTAGATTAAATGGCCACCAGTATGCAGCCTCATTTAATCTAATCTATTGCATATAAGCCCTCCAAAGTTGTTCATATGTTGCTTTGGCAGCACCCATCATGAGGTCTCTTAGTTGGACTCCTCCTTCAAACTTCTTCTTAAAATTGTTGTATAAGTGCCTCAAATAGAATCTATGTTCAACAAGTACAGAAAATTCTTCAAAAACTTGTGTCAAGCCTTGTCAAAAATTTCAATTAAGTCAGCACAAAATTCTAAGGTATTAATATGAAAATGAGTTAACTTAGAGGTAGTAAAAACAAACACCTTTACCTTTTGTTGGTCACTCATAAAGACCCCCTTGTTGGCTTCAATAGAACCAATATTTTCTAAGAGCAAATTCAAAAACCATCTCCACGTCTCCTTTGACTCAATCTCCACAATAGCAAAAGCCAAGAGAAGGTATTGATCATTTGGGTCTCCAATAGCAATCAATAGCTGAGCTCCAAATTTATTTTTTATGTGACATCCATCCACCCCTATCAATAGGCGATAAACCTTTTTAAAAACTTATTTTGGACCTTTAAGACACATGTAGAAACTCCCAAACCTTGGCAAAATCTCCAAAGATGGCCTAAATACTCTAATCACACAAGTATTGGCTACACTTCTTTGTTTAAGTTCAGCTGCATATCTCCAAAGTAGTCCATATTGTTTGTCAAAGTCACTATCAATCATACTTTTAGCAATCTGTTTAGTCCTAAATGCTCTTGACAATGTTATCCTAGTGGAATAATTAGATTGAATTTATCCAACAATATCCTTTAATGCAATGTTAGTATTTGTGGCCTTCATCTTGTTAATCAAAATCTTAGCAACCCAAGATGATTCCGCACTCTTATTATGGATGTGTGTTTATCAGTCAGAGTGTTCAACCTGTAAGTCTCTGAATTGCTGACCTTACTAACATACACATAGTATTCAACACAATACCTACATCTTGCCCTTGCCCTCCTCTTACCATTTTAATCAAATCTGATTTCTTTTCCATTCAACACATTATACTCTTGAATTGCGTCCTTCAACTCTTTAATGGAACCAAACTCCAAACCTAACTTCCATTTGAAATCTTTATTCAAATCATCACCATTAAATTTGGAATATTTCCTCCTATAAGCATATAGGTACTTTCTCAAGCTCATGAACACTATAAGCAACATATTCCTCCTCAACTTTAACATCTTCATTCACTTTCTTTGCAACTAACTTCTTCCTACTGCATTTTACTCGCCCAAATTCTACGACGTGTTTATCAAATCCATCATCTATGTCATCAATTCTATCCTCCTCATTATCATCTAAATGAACTTCTTTTAGAAATTTCTCCTCACTACTGGCAAAATTGTCTCCAACAACACCCTTGTATCCTACTTCACAAACAACATACATTTTAACCTCAACACTGTTAGACATGGCAAAGTTAGCCATGTCTAGGGCTACACTGTCACAGTTGATTTCCTTGAAGTCACAAGGATCATGTTTCCACCATATCCTCACTGGATGCTCTCTGTAACCTAAGTCTTCTTTTACAATCCTAAGTGCTTCAAAGTACGATCACCTGTCCATATCAATGTTCTTCACATGAATTGCCTCTTTGCCCCCAACATAGAGCATCACAGGGTCCAACTCAAAATGACCCCCATGATGAATAATAGCATTGAAAATCATCTATATACAAAAATGAACAAATATTCGTGTCAGGTAAAGCAAAATTAACGAAAGTAAAGCCTAACCGTCAATAATCAAATCGAATAACACTTACTTTCAACAATGTCCAAAACAGTGCTTCATATTACTCTTCGCTCAACACTAGGTGCTTTCCAGAATAGCAAAAGGCCTTGCCTATTTATGGCAACAAAACGTCACCTCTGGTAACACTTCTCCTCCACAAACAACCAATCACCAACAACGGTGCTTGGGAAACAAGGAACAAACAATAACGCGAATGTTTGTTTCCAAAACGAAAAAGAATGAAGATGAAGATAAGAAACAAAGTTGAATTTCAGATAAAAGATTCAACAATTTTTGTTTTGTATTTTAAAAATTTTCACTTGAAAATAAAGATTGAAGAACTGTCCATTTATGATTTCAACATTACAATCTTAATTTTTTTTTATTTTTAAAAAATAAAATATTGATGTAAATTCATAACGTAAAAATTAAAGAATGAAGTAAAAGAGAGAGATTGAAGATGATGTGGCAAACTGTAAAGCACATCACCATTTAACTGATAAAAGTTAACGTTGGATATAAAATTAAAATAAATTAGTTAAGCATTAAATTAAAATCTATTTAAAGGTAGTTAAAACATATTTAAGCCATAAATCTATTTATAAATATATATTTTTTAGGGGCATAATTCTTTACTTAATTTTTTCAAGTTCACTTTGCATCAATTAAATATACTTAACTTTCTCTCACGACTCTCTTTTTAACTAGATATTTTTATTTTGTTTTCTTTCTCTAATTAAAATAAAACTAAATATATTTTGAGGAATTAAATATATAATAAATATGAATCTTTAATGGAATTTGGGTCATACTGTGCACATATGAATATAAGGAAATTTCTCTCATCTTTCAAGTAATTATCTGTCCGAGCAGTTACATCATCAATTGGCGATATTCGCACACTTACTGGCAAAAGGAATCATATTACCCTCATGTTTCAAGTAATTCTCTCAAGGAGAGGGCACAAACATAGAATAACAACACAGCTATTAATATTAGTACTCTAAATTGAAGAGAAGTTTGTTAGAAATTTATCGTGGATGCTTTTCTTATATTAACTCATTTTACATCAATACTGTGATGAAAGAAAAAGAAAATATAAGGGAAGAACCAAAAATATATTTGCCTGGGCCTGATGTGAACAGAAACGTAAGAAAAACTTTTGGAGATGTTGCGTTCCAAGTATAGTAAGTTCCAAACTAACGAAATTTACAAAAAAGTGATGGTCCTGCTGGCTACGGATTCTTCTTTCATTGAAATATGGAATCTAGTGAATGACTTGAGATTGATTTCAACTCAGCAATGCATTCTATTTGTAGATCCATTCGTTTGCACGAGCACCAGACTCATCCATATCAATAAAAATGCTCACTGCCTGCAGCAAATAACAATAAATTACAAAAAATGTTCACAGACATTTGTTTTTTTCTTGGCAACCACAGCTTACTGAATCTAGATATGATTTTTTCACACTATGTTTTAGAATTTAGATTATTGTCAGCATAAAGCATCAAAATCTATGTTCAAATTTACACCTTTTTGTACATTACAAATTGACCCAAGATCTCTAACCAGAATCTTTAGTATTTCCCCTCTGCAGAGTTTTTATTTCTTTATAACTCTTCTTGTTTCTTTAGAATACACTATCTCTAGTCTGAGTCTTGCAGCTCCTTTCGCTACACACTCCTTTTAACGTTAATGATATTACCCAAGAAAGAAACACTATGCAACTTAAGTTTGAATATTACAACCTAAATTGAATTGAAGCAAAGATCACGTCACCAAAGCTAAAAAACATGACCTAGATTATACACACGACAGAAGAGCATAGTTTTACCTTCCCTATCCGAGGTCGTTCTTTGGACTTTGCTAGGCTGTTTCGAATATGTGAGACAGCTCCCCAACATTTTAATGTGTTTGCAACATCATCAAGCCTCAAAATATACTCTTCTTCAGTCAACGGGAAGGATCTCTGATAGCAAAAAATATTGGACATACTGAAATAGGATCACACGGATAATCTCAACAGTACAAGCAATTCCATGGTGGTGCATAAACCTTTTAGTAATAATGTTACTTTACTTTAAACTACAACTAAATGCATGGTTTAGGTACCCAACTAGTCAACTACTTTTATACCAATGCGGTATGTGAAATGGTAGCAAAAGGACCTTTTTCTTCTGTTCTCTCTTTCTAAACTGATTGAAGTCATAAGCTACTTTCATTTTGATTAATGCAACATGGTCAGTTGTACGGGTGGTTGGTGGATAAGTGAAAATCTGGAGGACCATTCGTTTATGCAAGAAAGGGTCCATAACTATACCAACCCATTATGAGAAAAGTTCTCGCAAAAAATTGTAGTAAATCTACAATTTGGTACTTGAGATTGTTAGAGGTATTGTAATCCTTTAACAGTGTATGACTCTAAAAATTAAATCAATTGAGGGGAAAAAAAGATCAGGGACTATGGAAGACATTTCAAAATCTTAGGTACTAAGATGCTCGACGCTAATAATATAAAAAACTAAATTGAGGGTCTACTCCAAAAATTTGTCTAGTATTTTCCTTTCTTTTTCTTGACATCGAATAAATTTTACGTATTTCATTTGAATTGTATCTACTCAAGTCATGTATCTTATACAGAGAAAACAAATGACGAGGCAAAGAAGTTTTAATACCTGCTCCATGTACTTCCACATGACATTCAAAGCAAGAAGATTTCTTCCCATGAATTCCTGGCACATATCATGTAACGGTATGAGATCAAACTTCGTCTTAAATGTGCTAACTCAACAATTTATCCAATTTCAAAGAATCAAGCAAGCACACTCCAAGGAGATGGTATAATGCTCCAAGGCATTCGCAAGTAAAATTTTGGAGAAAAAAGAGAAAAAACATCATACCCATATGAAGTTCCAACTTCCAAGTTATATATATTCAAGGAAATGGATAATGCAGCAACATTCAAGAGCAAGGACGAAGGATGCCAAAAAATTCTAAAAATATGGGCCATAAACAATATTATTGGTGTAGCAAATAATTTCAACACCATAGTAGGCGTATTTTATTAGTTAACAAATGGAAAAACCTAATTTTTTTAATAACATAATGTAGGATATAATGATAACTTTCATCTCTTTACTATCCGGAATTTTTTCAACCACTAGCATGTTGGTGGAAGATGAAAATTGTGCGTGCACTGTTAATTTGATCACTATTTGCATGTCTATGAACAAGAGCATGTAAGTTTAAGTACTTCAAAGTATATGCTTCATCAACAAATGCAATATGGACAGAGTTGACAAGAAGATATATCAACTGAAGAACGAAATATTATTCAATGGCAATTGTATGCCAGAAGAAACAGTAATGTACAATTTCCAACGGAGTGCTGGATAACTCCCTCCATCTCTCAACAATCATAGTTTGGAAGAGTAAATCGTGACATTATATAGGCCAAATTCATCACACAAACTCAGGACAAGACGCAAGTAATTCCACTTGTTAAAAGCTTACCTTTTTTATCAACTGAACATCATAAGACCTCCCATATTTGTTCCTGATAAGAGTGGCAAGGTCAAATCCACTAAACGTGGAATCATCTGTACCAACTATTTTCTCGAGACTCTCCCTAAGCATTTCACTATTCACCTGAAGCATGTTTTAAAAAAAAAGAAAGACGCGAAGTAAGACGTATGCAATGCAATGGAAAGTTAATACACAATATATTATGCTAAGGACTCAGCCTGGATAAAATCCAGTTGGAAAATAACTGTACCTAAATGTAAATTTATCAAAACAATTTTGGTCAACAACAATTTTGGTCAACAACAATATTACATAAAGTAAACTAAAGAAAAGTAGAGTGAGAAATATAAGAACTACTATGTTAAAACAGTTGGCAATTTAAAAAAGGATAGAAAATAAGTATTGTTGGTTTTTAAAATATTTTAATATACTAAAACAAGGATTTCATATTCAACCGGTTCACTAGAGGAAGGGGAACAAATTTAGAGAATAGAATAAAGGAAAAACAAATATGCCCAGATGTTAGTTCGTTGACATACTTCTAAAAAGATTATAGAAATACATGGTGAGGCATGTTACAATGCAATGAATTAAATACACAATATGAAAGTAAGAAGTCAACATACTCCTCCCATTTCATCACTCTGAGGTTTATTCTTATCAATGTCATCTGAATCAGAAGGATTCATACTGTCACTCACTGAACTAGAAACAATAGGCCTGCATTTTCTGGCACTATGGCCACATTTATGAACAATGTATCCAACATTGAGGAAGTTCAATCCTCTGGAAGGAGAATAAATCCCTGAAACTGGAGCCTTATTAATACTTCCTTTGTCAGGATGATCCTGAATTCTCAGGGGCCAATTGCATTGGTGGGTAGACATAATGTTCATTGTAGCCAGCACTCACTGTCATTCAAAATGCAAGGAAAGTAGGAAACACTGTTAGAGGCCAATAAACAAATACTTGTTCTCAAACCAAGAAAGTCATTTTTTTTTTGTGTGGATAAAGATAAAAATGGGCATTTGAAAAGTAGGCCGTGGACATAACCAAGTAAATACAAAAGTTTATAAGACAAAAGGCCATATATAATATAGGGACAATTAGTTATTATTCAGGTCTTCTACAATTGTTCAAATTCAATATTGATTAACATATACACACGACTAACCATCCTACTCCATGCATGGAGAATATCAAAGAGATCATCCTATGCTTTTTCTCTGATTCTATTTCAAGACCATTTATAACAAGACAACCAAAGAAGAGAAAGAAAGAAAAAAATGGAAACTAAGTACGGAAATTTGTTTTGTTTCTGTCTTTCCTTCACGAGCCAATACTAAATTTCCAAGAGAAAATAACAGAACTCTTAAATAGGCCATAACTAAAGCAACTATAATTTAATAGAATGCCACGAACAAATAATTATGCTCCTTATAATCAAAATCACCCAGAAAGATCATTTTGCTAATTAGATGTTTTGTGTAGAAATAGAACAAAACTATATATAGAGCAAGCAAATCAGTGCAAGTGTGGCACAGAAACCAAGGTTAGTATAATAGAGGGCAAACCTGGTCCTATTACTAACACTATATGTGAAAGACGGAAGCAGAAAGCAATCACCCCTTCTGTTGAATTTGATGGTTCTTTATGCTTTTTTTTAAGGGGGGGAGTGAAGGGTCCAATGTTACTGTTAGCAGAAGCAAATCTTAATTTTATATTATCATTAATTGATGTACAACCATGAAATTTTATTGTAATGTAGTTATTTTGTGGATAACAAAGGTTGTTGTACAGTTAATGCAATAACAGCCTCACGTTGTGTTTGTAAGCAACGCCAACCACATGCTGCCATGTGCAAACCTTATGGTTGCTTACGTTTTCCTAAGTTCGCAAGGGAAAACGTTTGCTTCCTAATGTATTACTAACCACACACGTCTCCTTACTTCGCCGTAGGTAGGTGACAGCATCAGAAGCAACGTATGTACACACGCTTGCACGTGTAAGCTAAAACTCCAAGATATTTAAACACATCCTTTATTGATAAACACATTTTTTTTAATCATATTATAAGTGAGAGTATATCACAAAGTGATAGAGTTATGATAAATAAACAATTGATAGAATTGATATAAATAAATAATTATTGAGGTGTTGTAAATTTATATATTTGTAAAATTTCTACTTAATGTTTTTAAGATTGAATAGGTGATTGGATTGAATATTGACTTTCACTAGTATGTTGGTATGTGCTTGATTTAATTTAATATAAAGAAATGATAACCCATTTTTTAAGAATTTTTTTTAAAATTAAGCATTTTTAAATAATCATAAACATGTTTTGTTAATTTAGTATTTTTGTTTCTGAATTTAAGGTTTGTTATGATTTTGTTCTTTAATTTCTTTATTTAATTTAAACTTTTACCTTTTGTTTTTTGATTTAATCCTTTCACTGTAATAGTAGTATAAACTTTATTAGAATTTTACCGAATTTTTCTACAGAATGATGAATAGAATCTTCTTGACTCTTTTTTTCAATCACAAAACATATCAAAATTTTAAGTTAAAAATTCCACATTAAATGATGAAATAAAGTTTTAAGAAACTTAATCACCGCTACAGTGTATAGAATTCATGTTCAGGACAAAACCAATCATAGAATAACAATATAATTTGATATCTCATTTTAATTAATTAAATCATACAAAATTTAAATATATTCATTACAATTTGAAGTAGTGATTCAATCAATTAACTATTAAAAAATGGGGGGAAAAATAGTTCTTTCAAATCAAAGTTTTGTTGAGAACGAATTTGAATGTTCACCCATAGATATCTCACTTTAACGTAAAAAGTCATACAAATTTTTTGTATCTTGATCCCGACTTAATGTTTAAAAAACTTTTTAATTTTTAGCCAAAAAAAAACTTTTTAATTAATTTTAATAATGATTATAATTTTTTTAATGTGATCTTATTAAGATTTAATATTGTTACAATAAAAAACTAATGTGGTAAAAATAAAAATAAAAAAGTTAACTTGAATATTTAAAAGTTCGAATTTAAATTATCTTACAATACAAAAATACTTTATATAGAATAATACTTCTTTAAAAACTAAAATAGTTTATAGCAAAAAAAAAAACTAAAATAGTTAGCTTAAAATTTAATGTTAAACTATCCTTTATTTAGTTATATACAAACACAAAATAGTTTTTAATGTTTATAAACATGATTTTAGCATATTTATTTTTTATTCTTTATATGACATATCATACAAAAAATTTTCTTTAAATATTTAATACAACTTATATTTAAGACTTCAACTCAAAATCAATATTTAAATTAAAATAAACGTTACAATTAATCCGCCCACTTAATAATTATATATATTACTTTAGAATAACTACTAAGATGACTATAGAAAAAAAATTGAAGTAAATGAAGTAGTATTACATAGAAGAAAAAAAAATATAAACTTTAATTTTTATAACTGATCATACATAATTGAAAATAACTAATTTTTAATAAAAATAAAACATTTATTGTATAAAAGTATAATAAATAAATTTTTAATATTTTTTAATAAAAATTCTTAAAATCAACATCACAAAGGAGAACCTAACCACAGCGCGGGAAGAGGTGAGCGGAAAAGATGAGAAAGAGAACGATGGACTAAGAAAAGAAATGAATACGAAGCAGAGAGAGGAAATTGAAAGGTGGATCGCCGGAGATGAGAGCGGAGGAGAGATGCTGAGTAGGGTGAGCAGTGTGCGGCCTTTCTTACTTCCTCCACCGCTTCACAGAGTTCCTCTCCGCGTCGGCAACGTCCTTGAAGTTGTGGGTCCCTCTCCTTCTGCCAAAACCCACATTCTCATTCACACCGCAATCACTTCCATTCTTCCCAAACACTACGGTGGCTTCGACCATTTGGTTCTCTTTCTCGATCTCGATTGTCGCTTTGATATTATCCGCTTTTCCCAATTACTCATTCATCGCATTACGCAACACCGAGCCGGGGACGCTAGTGGAAGAGGTTATGATAAAACGTTGTATAATCTCTGCATGGCTCGTTTTTTGTATGCTCGTTGTTCCGATAGCTTTGAATTTCTTCACACTCTGAGGGTAAATGATTTGTTATTTTTGTATATATTTGTTCTACAATAGTGTTTTTGCACCACACTACTTGTACTTGGTTGTATTCTATTCCAATAAATTAGGACCTCTTTGTACAGTGCTAGCACTTAATTATACTCAGAAATTAGGGTTTCTCTCCCAAGTAAAATGATAAGCATTAATTTCTCATTAACTTCCTAATGGGAACTCACATGCTTAGTCTTATTAAACCTTGGTGGTTGGTGCTTTTTTTTTTTTATTGGTTCAAAATTTGTCATTGAGTTGATATTATAGTGCATGCACATGCAATGGAGTATCCGCAATAATTTTTACATCTGTTTATGAATCTTATTTGTTCTGCAACAGACATTACATCGTCGCATAGAGAAGCAGAAAGAAATTCATGGGGTTGGTGTTCTCCTGCTCATGATTGACAGGTTGGTTTCTTCTTGCTTTTTCTTGTATAAAAATTTTAATTACAGCTTGCTAAAGTGAAAGAGTGGTTGGGTAGTTGAGAATGGTCAACTTTGGATCATCTTACTATGAACCATAAAGTCTTTTTCTATTCCACGATTTCCATCGATAAATTGGAATGCCATGTAAATAACTATTGGTTTCAAAAAGCTGGAAATACTGTTTGTACTTATGGTGAATGATACTAGTATTTCATAGCATCCATAAAAAATACTCCCTCTGGTCCTTTTTACAATTTTATAAGAAAAAAAAATGTAACATTTTTTTTGTTCTTATTATAAGAAACAAATGATAGATTCAAGATGCATTAATTGCTAAATTTCTTTTATTAATATCATTAAATATACAAATTACTAACTAATTATGGATATTTTTGGAATAAAATTTATATTTATGGAAAACATAACATACTTAATTGCTTTTCTTGGTTCTGGTGATTTAGTCTTTTGTTTCTTATAAAAAGGACCAGAAGGAGTGTTTAGATAAAATACTAAAAATAAACAATAGGTTTAAATGCAAATTCATAATTAGTTTCCAGAAAACTAATTAGATAAAATTATTTCATAAACTTGATCTGATGTAATTAGTAAACTTTGACCAATCATACTGTATTTGACAGCATTGGAGCTTTTCATTGGATGGATCGTGCTTCAATGTTCTTGTCTCAAAGAGAAAACAACAAGTAAGTAATACATATGTTGATATTTTCTAGTGAGTGGCATGTGTATTTTTGCTCCTTGTTTAAGAATTGTCAAAGAATCAATTTATATTCTGAATTCTAAAATAATCAATTTGTCCCGTTTTAGCATTTTTAAGAAAGAGTTAAAACTTATAAAGCAAGGGAAAGGATAATATTGACGGGAGGTTCTCTTAACTGAATAATTGGTTCAGATATACGTTCATTTTCGCTCACAAATGTTATATGTGATGCAGGAAAAAACTTTTCCTCCAGAGTGTGTCAGAAGCTATAGTTCAGAATATCAAAAAACTTCTTCAGGTGCACCCTATGCTTATTATAGCTACAAAGTCAGTGATATTTGGGAATAGATATTCCACAGCTTCAGACAAGGTCAAAGGGTGAGTTCTGTAGTGTTTATGGTAGTTAAAATTTTCTAGATAATAGAGAAGCTTGAACAACTATTGAATCTCACCTGAAATCTTGTATGAAGAGAAAGATATCTTTTGATTCAGTACATGATGGATTTTATTAACACCTTACGATATGTCAAAAACATGCAAACCTATTTAGGAGAGTTGAGTTTAGGAAGAGTTGGCCTATTTCAAGGGTGATTGATTAATAGGAGAATCATTCTAGTTGATTGATTGCTGTTAATTAGGAGGTTGATTGAGGGGTAATTGATTGACAATAACACTATCATATTCTTTCCGCTAATATGAATATAGGTATTGGCTTGGAGGTAATGCAAGTTTCCTCCCTTTTACAATGTCCATATATATATGTAGTCTCTCTAACACAATAACACCTCTGTGCCTTTATTTTTTTTTTCTTTCTAATATTTTTCAACAGATTATAAAACCAAAAGAATAAAGTGAAACTCACATAGTTTAATTGTGATTTGACAGGTCCTTTGCATTTTCAATGTCTAAATACTTTTGTTTTGTTGTTTTGCTAATCATTGACCTGCCACTAATAAACTATAAGGCAGTATTTTCTGTTCTAATCTCAATTGGACTTCTTGATGACAATACCCTATAACAGGAATATGGAAGAAAGATGTTCAAAAGATGTAACAAGAAACCATCAAAATTTTCAGCACCGTGAATACATGCCTTCTGTCTGGCAGGTAAAGGTTTTGTTACTGTTTGTTACATGCATACATTTGTGTGTGTTAGTGTGTGCCGAGATCAACTCTCTTAAAATTTAATGATTAGGAGAAGGCCTAAAATTGGTATGATATCTGATATACTATTATACTAATAATGGTTATTATAGAAAGTTGAAGAATATTGCACAAGGCAATAATGACAGTTGTGAGAGAGAGATAGGAAAAGAGGAGAAAGTGAGAGTAATTATCTAACAATTGTATAAATAAGCCAATGCCTTTTTATTGAGCAAACATGTGATATTTATAATCAAATTTTTTTTGGCAAAACCTTCTGAATCCTGATAGAAAACCACCCACATTTATCCTTACTTTGTATCATAGATAAGGTTTTAGATATACTCTAGTAGGACTTGGATTTTCAACTATATCCACCAGTTTCTGCTTATTATTATTATTTAATTATGTGTTGCTATTTGCAATCATTAAATGTAGGATTTTTTGTTCAGTTATTAAATTTCAGGCAGGACATCAATTAGCTTTTCGAGTACCTTTTTGCACATTTGTTTGAAGATGTAAACCAGTTGTTTACAGAAAGACTCTTTTCTAAATATTGAGCATGACTCAAAAGCAAAATTATGAACTGGCTTGCGGCTACTGTTATGGTTTCTAATGCCTTGTATTTTCCCTGATTGAAGAAAGTGGAAGATTTTGTATTTTCTAATGTGCATGCCTATTTTTTTTTTTATTCAGTATTATGATTTCTAATTTGATGCTGCTCCTTCAACTGTCACAGTCTTTTGTTACACATAGAATACTTGTACGTTCTTCAGGTTTGGACTCCATTGCCCCTGATTATAATTGACAATTGCTTTTGCCATCAATCATATTTCAAAATATTCTTGCCTTTCAGATGATCATCCTGGTAAAAGCAATTATCAAAACACCTCATTCTATTTGTTGGAATGGTTATTACCAAGATTGAGTTTTCCGGATAAGATTGTAGTAAAAGATGTAAGAACCTGATGAGTGGATCATGCTCTTTAGACAATTTGAAGTTTATTTACAACAACAATAACAAAGCCTTGATTTGATGTCCTTGTAGGCTGGTGTCTTTGTTGATCCATGAAGTATGATTGCTAAGGGATGTCTATATGTGATCTATTACAGGTAACATTATCTCTTCTGAACTTTCAAAATATATGCTTGTCATTATCCTTATTACTTTAGCAGTCCCCTTATCTGCTTTTAAATTTTTTGTTGGTTGTGTTGTTAGTTGATGTTATACCGATTCACTAAAAGAACTTGAACAAAAAGAGCTTGCATGATGACTCGATATTATGACCCAGACAGCATCCAACTTATTGTCAAAATCCATTTTCGTCAGAGGTGTTGTTATTTTGGTATGCCACGAGAAAAGGAGGGATTTTGTTTCACTTTGCTCTTCCAGAAAGGTTGTCCATTCTTCTAATCATATACAGGGACAATAACGCTGGCTGAGGATATCCTATCAAATATTTTCTTGGCTAATGAGCATTGGAAGTGTAATTATTGGGCAAAATCCAATCGTGTCAAAGAAACCTACTGGCAGCTTCATGGGCTTCCAGGAGGTGGGAGGATTTATACGCTTAGATCACTAGAGTCCCTCATCAAAAGAAGGATCTAATATTGCCAACCTGATTGGGAAAACTTCTGGCATTTGTGCTTGATAGTTGGATTGTATTTGCCCTCTACATTCTTTCCTGTTCATGATTTGCTTACATACTCCATATGTGTAACTTTTCAGTGTCTGTAATATTAAATTCTCGCGCCTATAGTTCACATCATGAGTAGTTCGAATATAAGTATTACATTCTTTGTTAACAAAAATGTCTCTCTCTATTATTGTTTTGTGCATTCCTAAAATACAACATATATTTTTACGTGATGATTGCATTTGTTGATAATCTGTTGAATAACTTCTTTTTTTCTTGTTTCTTTTTAGGATGAAGTACATATTATGTTTGGTAGAACTTTTGCAAAATAAAGGAAATGACTGAGGTTTTCCGTGAGGCCCACCATTTTCTTATGCCCTTTCGGAATGAAATGAATTTTTTGGGTTCTGGTATATTTATTTACACTAGAAAGCTAGAAATTCCCACTGGTTGCCGTGTCTGTTTTACTCAGTCAAGTTTAATTGACTAATATTTGATGAAATTTACTGCTTGTTATTCTATTAAACAACCATTTCCCATATGCTCCAAGCAAACACAATTACCCTCGCTCTACATTCTCTAGAGTACTACTGTCCAATAGAGTTTTAAGATACTTTTCGCCTCTTCGATTAATTTCTTATCCTATTATCTGGAAAAGAACCCTGGGATAGGTTTGTATATTTAGCCGGCTGGCATATCACTAATTGCAAATGGATTTAAATCAGAATGTACTGGTTCTGACCGTTAAAAACGTTACTGCTCGTGGGTCTTAATCCACATAATTTCCCCAGTTGGCAGAATATCGTCCAATAAGTTCCAGTGTTTCAATAATGAAATTTTTACTATTTTATCTAATCTAATGCATTGAAATTCTAAAGCAAATATAAAATAAATTACAGCTTTTTACAGTACCATAATTACCGTCATTCTTGGATATTTAGCAAAATCTTGGCGAGGCTCTAGCGTGTTCATGATTAAACAAGACATTATGGCTAAACAACTTTGACCCTTGACCTTTCATTTCCTTGGGCAATTTCTCTAGTTCTACTACTCTCCATTGCAATCTCTCTAGGTTTAGTCTCATATCTTTTTTCTCTTCGGAGAAGTTGTCTTTCTTGGCTTCATTGTACAAAACTATTTGGGAAGACTTCTTTCTTTGAGTTTCAAGTACAAAGTCACTTGTTGAAATTTGTGATTGTTGAGAAATAAGAGCCTGCATTGCAATCCTTGGAGGAATTCTTGGGTTCTTGGCAAGATCTTTACTGGCTTCGAAGCTGAGTTTTCTGTAATTAAGACATCTACACAATCTCGACCTTTCCTCAAATGTGATAATTGGATGAGACTGCAAATCATTATTACTTACGGAAATGAGAAAGTTTTATACAATATCATCGTAGTACTCAAATATGGAGTATAAAAGAGAGAGAAAATTTTAATCCTACGTTGTAGTAACAGGTAAATGCTGAGCAAGATTTCAGAATATTTAAGAATTAAGATCAATGGCACTTATGAATGACAAATTTTATTTACGGTAATTTTGCCGTTCTAAAAATTTTCGAGAGTATAATTTTATCAGAAATGCGCTGAAAGTGTAAAGAATTTCCAACGAAGAGCTTATTCATGCCTTGAGTTTAATAGATTTTTCACTTTCCTCGTACCTTTTAGTAGTAAGTGTAAACTACAACGTAAAACACAACACAGGGATAAGGTTCAAGACCACAAAAGACAGGTGAAAAGAGATAAAATACGGATTGAAAAGTTAATATAAAAATTTGGCGCTAGAACATCCAATTTATTATTTTGACTGTTGAAGCTCCTATTTAGATAATGCAAGAGAGATACTCTCAGAAAGATGGGGAAAATAACAATTTGGGTGTCTTAATGGTAGAGAGAAAAGTTTGAAGTTTATTAGATATTTTTTGTACTGATCTGGACTACTTTCTTGGTTGATTGCATATGACCCATATATGGTCATATACATGTATACATATGTAAAACAAACTGAGAATAAAACAACAGGGATTTTTATTGTTTCTAATCCAAATTTGTGTCAGAAAACAAGGTAATATTTTTGTAAAACTAAAACAGAAAAGAATTGTTTTCTGAAGCCAAACAATACACAATATGTATATGATTGATCAAGCATATGAAAGCAATGGAAAAAATGTATATTTCACTCACCTCAAGATAGATGTCAATGGCTTTGTAAACTCCATCGTAGCAATCCCTTGCAGAGTCTGGCAAGCATTCTGCAACCCCGAGAAATTTAGAGATCTTGAGGTTCTGGTCAGGGGATATCTCTCTCAAATACTTGTCAATTAATCTACCAACCCTTTTCAGTTTATGTGAAGACACTCCATCAGTGCCATTGACATCAACGAATAGTCTAACCAATCTTATCACCAAATTAACATCATAATAAACTCCCATATCATGCCCAGAGACCAGAAGATCATCCAAGGTGGCTTGGTCAAGCATGCCACCAATCAATTTCTCCAATTCAGTTCTGCAATCTCTACTCAACCCAAACCCAGTTACAATCCTTAACACCCAAAAAAGACCTCTGCAAGAAAAGGTCTTTTTACCAACAACTACAACCCCATAAGCAGCTGTTTCTGCAAGAACAGCGTATTCATTGCTGTTTCTACTAGTAACCACTTTGGTTTGTGTAGCTATTTTCAGATAATGCAACAGAAATCTTGTAAGGATCAAGTTATTGTTACCAGCTTTGTATGCTCCAATAGTCTGAAAAAGTTTTTCAATGATCTTTGGTGGTAAAGTTGCCAAATCATCAAACCACCATGCTTTGCTTGGCAAAGTTGACTTGATTTTTTCAGGGGTTGTTTTGGTTGAAGAAGAGAATCTCTTAGCAGAATTGCTTTCTGGTGAAGAAGATGATGATGATGCTGAAGATGAGGAAGTGAGTTGGTTTGTATCTGAACTTTGAGCAATCTTTGCTAAGAGAGCATAAATGATCTTCTCCAAGAGACCATAGCAATCTGCATATGCATAAAACAGTTGGCAACTCATGAGACTTACAAGTATGTCATTCCATTTCCAGCAATAGATTCCCTCAAGAAAATTTTCTGTTTGTTGGAAGAGATTGTTGCTGAAGACCTCCTCAGTCATTCCAAGATAAATGGCACAGCAGTGGAGGAGAGACACATTAGCCACAGTGATTGGAATTTTGCCTTTGTTGTAGCAGAACCTTGAAACTAGTTCAAACCCATCTGGGCCTCCAGGAAAATCACTGATTCTAATTCTCAAGTCCTTCTCATGACATCTTCTCTTTTGATGATTCAAGATCTTCTTCACCCTCCCACAGTATTTTGATATAATCTTCTGCAAAATAAATGCCTTTTTCTTTGAAATATCTATCGATTAAGCTAGGAAGAATCAATAAAGAACACTAAGGAATACCTCTTTCAAAAGGAAATGCTGACCATCAATGTTGATTTGCAAGTCACAGGGCTTCGACATAGCTACTTCTGAATTGAAGGAAAACTGATAAAATTTTGCTTTTGGATATGTACCCTTTTATGACAAAAAAGAAAATGCTTTTTTACATGAAAATATATCCTATAATCATCCTACTATGGCCTGGTTATATCTTAATATTCTAAAACCAAATAGGTACTTTATTTTTTCATGTGGCAGAGGGGTGCATCATTCCCAACTCAAACAATTAAATTATGAACAAGTTTCCGCTAAAGTGTCCTCAAGTTATTTGATTTGAAATGGTTTCACGTCTCTCTTATTTATGTTCTATATAAGTATTTGTTTTATTATTGAATTTGTTTTTCTGCCGTGAGTCTACAGTGTTAGTATTATTTTGTAGTTTTGGCTATTTTATGACAGATCCCATGTATATGTCCTGTTTATGACAAGTTTTGGTATTATTGTAAACGTGGAGGCACAGGAGCTAATACCCTATTTGTATTTGGCTAAACTGTCCTATTGTCCATGTAGCCAACAACTTGTTCTAACATGAAATAATATAAACTTTGAAGGAAATCACAATAATGTTTTGTTTTAAAAAATCATGTGTGTGTTGGTGGAACGAATAACAAAACCTTATGTGAGGATTTTGTCTGATGCAGGAGATACTGTGTGTAAGAAAGGAAGTGGAAACCCGAAGTATGTTTGTTAATATTTCAGTATTTCACATTCATGTCACGTAATGCAACTCTTCTGTGGCTCCTGCATTTACATGAGTGAGTGATGAGTTAGCACTTTCTGAACACGTGAAGATGGAGCCTACAAGGATCCCGGAAAACTATTATTGTGTCAATTTCATCTATTTAAACTGGTATTATATTATGAGCACTGGTATTAAATTACGAGGGCATGTCTTTTCTTTCTTATACTACCCTAAGTGTATAAATCCTTAATTCTATAAATTCTTACATTTTATACCAATTTTTTATTTAACTTACGTTTTTTCAGATTTATATTAATACGAGAAGATCATTCCTCTTGTATTATTAATCATTTCCCTTGTATTATTAAGTACATGTTTAGAAATTTAATAAAGTCACGTTTAATCATATTTCAATGGGAAAATTATGATCCGTAGCGTTAAAATGGATTTATATTCAAATAAATTTGACGTAGAATCAAATACATTATAAAATTTGTATTATAATTTTATTTTCTTGACTTATTTTAAATTGATTAAATATCATTTTCTTGGAATATTATATTCCAATAACTTTTTTAAATCATGAAAAAATTAATAGATTAATTAGGAGTTTTAGTTGATATAATTTTTTTTATAATATTTGGCGTGAATATTTACAGTGTTGTTTAACAGTGAGTTATATTGTTAAATGAGTTTTACTTTTTCGCTAATTATTGGTTTATAAGAATTAAAAAAAAACTCTATCAGAATATTACAGTAAAAATTTATCATCTCCTTGAATATTACAGTATTTATTCCAATAATTATACCATTTACACTATTTGTTTTTAATAAAATAATCATCCTTAAACAAATTTAACTAAGAAAATATAAACTATAAATAGTTATTTTTTCATGTGTATGTTTTCTTCCATAAAACTATAAAACAAAGAGAAATCTTGTACAAAAATTCTGGCGACCGATGCATTCAAGTGAGTGCAAACATTGTAGCAAAACTCTCCATCGGAATAGTTAATACAATTAAATTTAACTATTGGCGAAATTTGTCAAACTTTATTAACACATGAATTTCAAGTTTACATATGAAGTGCTTGTACGTTAATAGGAGTATAATCTGGGATTAGTATTACATAAAAACATTTAATGTAGAGAAATTAAGCGACAAATTAAAGGAGGGAATATATTTAAACTAGTATTAACTTGTAAAAGTAAATGTATAAATTGAATATATGAGAATTAAGAAATATTAAATTCCCATAATATATAGAAAATTTCTATTTTGTTTTGAATTAGAGGCGTCGGTGACCCACGTCAAATAAATTGGTAGTTGAAGAAGAAGAAAAAAAAGCATAATACAAATAAATGTCTCAAGAAATATGCTAAGGGAAGAAGAATGGATGAATGAATCACGTCACGGGTCTCTCTGCCGACCAATGTAATGCATCTCTGAATATTAAAATGTTGATCACGAGCAACTTGCCCATTTTATAACTCACCTGTCCACTCGCCTACACACAAAGCATCTTATTCTAACCATTCTTAATAATTTCTTTTTTTATGCCTTCACGTGTATTTATTATTATTTTTGTGCTTTTATTACTAGTTTTTTTTACGGCTAAACTTTTATTTAATTGATTGATACACCAACTATATTGAAACACTTTTTGGAGAGTGAACAAAAGAAAAGGACGATGCTCTCCTTTTTCACGAGTCTAACCAAGTTGGGTCACATGTTTTGTCCAAAAACGTATTGGGCCAGTCTCATTTTTCAAATAGAATCAGAGACTTGGACCGATGCAACACCAGAAAAACCAAGTTATTGGAATGGACCCAAAGAGTTATATCTCGTGAAATTATACGTGTTAGGACTAGTTATGATTTCTCAACCCACAAAAAACAAGAAAAGAAGTGGTAGCTACTTTGATTTTCTAAATTATCAATTTAGTTCCAAAATTTATATATAAAATTTTATTTTTTTACTTATTTTTATAATATCATTTTTTTATTTATTCTCATCCCACACATTATAATCTCTAAATTTACTAATATTACTCATTTTAATTTGATTTAATAAAATTATAAATTTAATTTATTTATTTTTATTAAGATAGACTACACAAAACAACAAAACAGAACTAAATTTCTGTTCTAAAATTATAAATACCTAAAAAATTCAAACTCAGAAAGAGAGTTAAATAGAGAAGACTTTTATCAATATAAATAGTATTTATAACAATCTCAAGACTTAATTTAGCTAACATATCATCACAAATTTAATTTTTAACTTTATAAAATATTAATTATCAATATGATAGAATAATTGTTCATATTTAATTTGAATTAAGAAAAAGATATAAAAATATAATATATTTAATTTGTTATTTTAATGCACGTTATATATATATATAAAGATATTATTTTTAATATTCTTATTTTTACTGACAGAAAAATGAAAAGTAATTGTTTATCTCTAAAAAAAGATATTTACTGAACATTTTGTGAAGAATGTATTTGGCTTGTTTTGTTTTAATAAATTAACTTTTATTTTATTTCTCTAACTTATAACCTTATAACACGTTTACATTTGGTTTAATTATGAAAAGACAATATCTATATTATGTTTTAAAACAAGTTAAATTCAATATATATACTTATTTAGCTAAATTAAAATATCCAATAAAAAAATTCTTATTTCACTAAGTTATAGTTTGAAAACTGTTAAGCAATTTGAGCACTTAAAGACCCAAATAATCTACCCTTCTTTAAAGACTTGGAACAGAAGTTGACTCTGGAACCTTGCCTGCTGCTGTTGGGTTCGTGGCTTGTTAATGGGGTTAGATCAGAAGAAAAGTTTTGGGTGATTACATTACATTACACCAATGCTATGCAATTTTCAGCTACCTTGTGTAACACCCTTGTATTCCTCTTCAAGAAACACCACACTGTGGACCAATGCAAGCAAATTCAATCCATCATCGTCACCTGCGGTCTCTATTCAATACAAGACACCCCTTTCCTCACCAAACTACTCCAATGCGTCCCTTTCTCTCAAAACCCAAAAACTTCTCTTTGCCTTCTCTTCAACACCATCCACACGCCCAACACTCGCCTCTTCAATAAAATGATCGCAACTTTCTCTACCACTTCCCACCCCCAAACTTCTCTTCTATGCTACGCAACAATGCGACAAAAGGGCGTGCAACCAGACAAACATACATTTCCTTCGCTTCTCAAGATGTTTTCAAACTCAAACTCTGTTGGTCAAGACCCTTTTATGCTTTATGCTCAAATTTTTAAACTTGGGTTTGATCTTGATCGTTTTGTTAGCAATACCTTGATTCCAGCTTTTGCGAATTCTGGGTTTAGGGAAAGTGCGTACCAAGTGTTTGATGAAAGTCCCTTCAAGGACACTGTTGCTTGGACTGCATTAATTAATGGGCATGTTAAAAATGATTGTCCAGGTGAGGCACTCAAGTGTTTTGTGAAGATGAGATCGACGGGCATGAAGGTTGATGAGGTTACTGTTGTTAGCATTCTACGTGCTGCTGCATTGGTGGGTGATGCTTATTTCGGAAAGTGGGTTCATGGGTTTTACGTGGAAGCAGGGAGAGTGCGGTTGGATGCTTATGTTTATAGTGCTCTTGTGGATATGTACTTCAAGTGCGATCATTGTGATGATGCCTACAAGGTTTTCAATGAAATGCCGTATAGAGATGTAGTTAGTTGGACTGCGCTTGTTGCTGGTTATGTGCAATGTAGCAAGTTTCAAGATGCACTCCGTGTTTTCTGGGGCATGCTGTTGGACAATGTTCTACCCAATGAATATACGCTCACAAGTGTTCTTTGTGCATGTGCTCACATTGGGGCTTTGGATCAAGGAAGGTTGGTCCATCAATACATAGAGTGTAATAAGATAAATCTGAATGCAATGGTAGGGACTGCTTTGGTGGATATGTATTCAAAATGTGGATGTATTGATGAAGCTTTAAGGGTATTTGGAAACTTGCCAGTCAAGAATGTTTGCACCTGGACTGCGATAATTAATGGGTTGGCTGTGCATGGGAATGCAATGGGAGCATTGAGTCTCCTCTCTTGCATGCTAAAAAGTGGTATTCAACCTAATGAGATTACCTTCATTGGTGTTCTTGCTGCATGTTCTCATGGAGGTTTGGTAGACGAAGGGAAACGGTTATTTGAATTGATGAGTCGTGCTTATCATTTGAAGCCAAATATGGACCATTATGGTTGCATGGTTGATCTGCTTGGTCGAGCCGGGTATTTGGAAGATGCCAAACAAATTATCGATAATATGCCAATGAAGCCTAGCCCTGGTGTATTGGGAGCTTTATCTGGTGCCTGCATGGTCCACAAAGCATTAGTAATGGGTGAACATATAGGGAATTTATTGGTAAATCAGCAGCCAAATCATAGTGGAGGTTATGCACTTTTGGCAAACTTGTACTCAACGTGTCAAAACTGGGAAGCAGCTGCTCAGGTCAGGAAGCTCATGAAAGGATCAAAGGTGGAAAAGACTCCAGGATATAGTTGGATAGCAGTGGATGGTTTTAATTCATGAGATTAACGGTGTGTTTGGATGGGGGATTATGGAGGGAAAGGGAAGGTATCTAGACATGTTTTCCCATTTTTGGGAAATCTCTCTCTCTCTCTCTCTCATGAAAGGCTAATGAATTTACAAAAATCTATCATCACCAAAGATATGTCAAGATTTTGCAAAGATCCTTTTTATGTATGTCACGTTTCTGTCTTCTTGAATCTGTGTGAATATTGTTGAATCTTAGCTACATATGAACTCTGTGCTTTGAATCATTCTGGTCCTTTTTCATGTTTCATCTTTTAATTGAAGAGAGAAAGAGATGGAGGGTGAGACGAGACAAAGAAGCAAGAACGGAGTTTGCGAAGTCTTGAAGCTGATTCACAGGAAGGTGGGAAAATCCAATGTGATTCTTGTTTCTTTTCATTTGGCTGGAATTTATCAGTTGTTTTGAATTTCCTCTTAATTCTGTTCCTAATTTCTTAACTTTTTCCTAACCTCTTGGTAGAAAACATCTTGCTGAATGATGTTTTGCTTAAAAGGTTTTTCTTCCTCTAAGATTAATGTCCTGGTAATTCTTGCATTCATGCTCTCAAATTAATATTTTGCTTTCCTAGATTGATTATAAGAATGCTGAGTACCAGATGTTTGTTTTAATTTGTGAGTCAAAATTATGCAAACTAAGTTGGTGAAACTTCCTGGTGCTGAGATATAGAAACATGGTTTTGCGTATGTAGAACGAAGGAGCCTTTTTTGGTTTTTATTTTGTTCAAAAGTTATACTAGTGGATATTCCTAGAATCCATGAAGTTTATGGCTCAAAAATGTATTTTATTATTTTGGTACTGTTTGGGCTGCTCCTAGAAGGATTACATTGCTCATTGCCATAATTAGAAATGCTTGATATCATGACACCTGTTGACAAACTTTCTGATAATATTGATTATTTCCCAGTGGAGAAAATTGTGTCTATTTTTGTTCTAATTTAAGAATCTGACTTGTGGTATCAATTTGGTAGGAAACTACGGGGTCTGCATAAAATTGTGCAGAGTATGTTTTGTAGAATTGAATATTGGAGAAATTTTGAGGGGAGAGGGGCCAGAAGATTCATTGTAAGTTTGGTTCAGTGCTTTTTTTAACTGGAAAAATTTTAAATTCAAGACCAAAGTCAACATAAAGATTGTTTGGGAAAATTCTAGGAAAAAAAAGTATTTATATATTATTTATGCTGGGGGGCAATGGTGAAGTGAAACAGGGATGAGGTTCGAAGAGATTTATTGATAAGTTCACATTAAATAGAGTAATAGACTAGTTTTATGATGAATCTTTAATCAGGATGCGGTACTGAATTATATTCAATTACTTAACAAATTGGTATGTTTTTTGGCTAATTTATGGTAAAGATATTCACTACGATTAATTGTCCATTATTGTTCATTCCCTATTTACCTTCTTTTTTACCATGATTTTGTGATTATATGTAGCTTATTCAGCAATGCTGTATATAAGAATCTTCAGATCTAATGTAAAGATAAGAGAAAAAGGTTAAACTAATGTATAAAAGCAATTTGAATTAGATTCAAATTTGAAATTAAATAATATTTAAAATTTTAAGAAATGACAGATACGCACATAAAAATCTTACAAAACTTTCCATAATAAAGATGAATGAGTAGCTGAGATATTTTATGTTTTCTGTAGAGTAAGGTAAATGGATATATAAGCTTTATGCATGAAGCCTAATTATTGAGTTATATTATGAACATATTATAAAGGAAAATGCAGTATTGCGTGATTTTTACAATAATCATTTCCACTGATCAAAATGTGGAAGAGTTGGAATTGGTCTCAAGCTGTAGCATTCATGTCAAAGTTGCTTTTCAAGGTGTTTGTGTAGTTCTAACTCAAGAATTTATGATTTGCAGTTGGAATGGCACCTATGAGAGTTTACTTGGGACCAACAAGACCTTTTTCCCCAGTCCATTCCTCTTGGAGCAAGTTCTTGTATTCTAACATGAATCTTTATCTGTTGAGAGACTCTTGTATAACGGAGAAAGTAGAGGCATGAGTTTTGAGTTTGATCGTTTCTTATCCAGATATGTGACCATTTTATGCAAAGCCATTTTGGTTGTTCATCCTAGAAAATTATGATTGTTGACTTTTGCAAGCTTGGGGTTGTTCACAGTACTTCAACTAGTTTGATCCTTGAGCTTCACCTTGATGTGGTCGTTGGGATGGGAAGGACCTATAGATATCGTGGTTTTATTTAACTTTCTATTGGTCAAAGTGTTTTAGTTACTCATGGATGTCTATTGAACTGGCCATAGCTTTGGTAGGTAATACTGTATTGGGCAGATCGCTATTGTGCTCAGTTGTTTATACAAATAATCATCAATCGATATATTGATACTGTCTTGTTTCTTGTTCAACCTGTATATTTGTCATTGTGCGATATCAGGAATTTCCTCGTGTCTTTTGAATATTCATATGTTGTATGGTTCACTTCATAGATCTGGTGTTGGATACCTTAAACAAAAATATAGTATGCGTTAACTGTAAGCACTGTTCAACAACTTGACGTATATGTATGTCTTGTAGTTAAAATCACTGGCTTAAGAGATGTGTCTCGAAGCAAATGGAACATTTATACCATTTTTTTTTGTAACAATCGAGCACTTATCTTAGTGGAGACATTGCAAATCAGAAGTTACTGGCAATTTGTCATGAAGTTAATAATTTCTTGAACTTCTGTTGCTTTTGTTTACCCTTCTCCCTTCTCTTTTCTTTCCTTCTTAACTCTTAAACACACCCTAAAGTCTCTAATCATATACATATCAAATCATCTGGTGTTCATTCGATCTTGGAGATGGAGAGCTTAATATTGCAGCTAAAACTGGCCAGGCAAGTTCAACGGAGAGAAGATTTCAACCGAGCATCTACTACATGTTGTGTAGTAGGTTACCAATGGATGTGAGTGTGGGATCAGCAACATGGCATATTGCTTCTTTTTTATTTTTTGTAATATTTTTTGGTCAGAGCGTTTTACTTTCAATGATAACATGTCAATGCTAAAAAACTTTAGATTGGTAAGAAACAAATTCGACAAGGGAACTTCTTTATGCTTCACTTTTAACAAGTTTAAAATTATAGAATACAAATGCTTTTTTGAAGAAAAATTTAAATACCGAGTAGGGAATTTCAGAGCTCTCTCTCCCTCCAAATATAACAGTAATGAATTTCTTAAATATTCTTTTAATTTTTTTTAAAAATTGATTTTATGTGTTTAATGAAAAATATTTATGATTAAAAAAACATTATAACTGATTAGTGATTTTTTTGGCTTTTAGAATGTCTATTCATAAGAAACCCGGTTTAATAGCCAAATCCATAATTGGAACTCACGTATGCAAAACTATTATTACAGTAGAGGATTTAAAACATCATATTACAAACATGTCTTTGAAGTTTGAAACCATCAACGTCGGTCTCACTTTTAGTTGAAAAAAAAAAATACTAGATCATTTATCGCTATTCATGCTCACCAGATACTTATAATATACTCTCTACAAGTGACATGTTTTTTTTTTGTTGTCTTAATCTTGAGCCTTTTTGTCATTATTGCCATTTTAGGACATTTTCTATTGAACCATTTGTCACCACCGAAGATGGTGCGGTTTGATCACATTAACCAGTGCCCCTAATATTTAAGTCGCAAAGGCAACTATCACATATCTCCTGATAAATTAAATAGAAAAAGCTTTAATGTCATTGTTATGTCTACTATTTCCACCCGTTTCAAAATAGGGACATACAGCGAATAAAGGAAATTGATAAAGTCTTCGACAGTATAAATGCAATAGAAATACGCTAAGTGGAAGGATACATTCTTATTTAGTGTACGTGAAAAATGTAATCATATCATATATCACTCAATGATATGTATATATTACTAGTGGCAATCATTGTCTTTAACTTCAATCATTTACATTTAATTTTTATTATTCACCAAAATTAGTATATAGAGATTTTCTATATTCTACTTTTCTAACCAATTGCCCTGGCTAGAGCCATCTCCGATTTTGATTCCATTTAAAATAGTAACTCTAAAAGCAATTCGATTTCATTCGATGTTCATGTTTGTCATGCAAGAATGATCGGAGTTGTATATAGTAATTTCAACTGTTTCCATTTTTTGTGGTTTCTGCATAAATTTGGATGACATCTCATGTCAATAAAGTATATGAATATGAGGTAAATTGAGGAGTTCATTCAAACGATGGATAGAAATGCAAAGTTAATTAAATTACTTGAAATAATAATAAAAAATGATGTGGTATTATGAAAAATGTGAAGAATTATACAAAATAATTTTTAACAATGTATGAAATTACTTAGACGGAATTATTCTAAGAAAAATAACTAATGAATAAAAAATAAAAAATATAGCACTAATGTTATCAATCTATCTTAACATAATTGCTTTTAACTAGTTAACTATATCATTAAAAATTATCGCAAACAATTGTAAAATAATAATATCAATAAGGTTAAACTATATATTTTTTGTGAATAGTTAAGTTTAAATTTAAATTTTTTTCATTATTTTATATTAATGAGGTGATATACAGTTAAACATATCAAACTATAGTCATTTCAGAAAAATTATTTATAATTTTTGTCTAAATACATTATACATGTTATATTACTAACATGTGATGATAAAAAATATTCTTTTAAAATTAAAATTTATGAAGTTTAAGATTAATAAAATTTTTTAAAAAAGATTTAATCTAGTAAATGTTAAAAATTTCTAGAAAATAATGATTACATCTAAGAATTTGGACAGGAGAAAAAGACACATGGTGGGTTAACGGCGGGGACAAAATAGTCACGTTACAAATATGCATCTGCATCTCCATCTGAAGCGTATTCATGTTCATGTTGTGCACAACATTGACATGCGATCTAAATTGTAACTGAGCTTGACCCAACCAACCACACGCACACTCACCACCATTCAGCAACAATGGCTTCGTCCTTCGTCAAGCTCGATGATTCCCCTATGTTCCAGAAGCAGGTATTTCCATTCTCTTCAATCAGATCACTCTTTTCGCATTCTATTTTGCCGCTGCATCGAACTTATCTTCAGATTTGGTTTGGTGACACTGCGCATGTCATATACCATTGTGCTTTCCGCTGACTTCGTTAGGACCGTTTGTTTTCGCTTCGACTTCTTTGTCAAATCTTCCAATTGCTGCTATCACAGACTATCAGAGTTTCGATTTATTTTGTGACATACTGTTTTATAGTGAGACACAAGGATATGGTTTGGTTGGATTATGGATAGTTTTGATCGGAAGTTGTGGAATAAGACTTTTGGTCTACTTTAGAATTTTCATTTTCCGTGATTTGGAAATTGGAACGAGTGAGGAAATAGGGATTATTGCAAGTATACGAGGTTTTTCTAGAAGATAAATATCTTCTGTTACTACTTTTTTAGGACACAGTTGTCTTCTTGGCTGCTTTATGCTGCTCAGCAAATGACTTCTTTTTGTTGTGTGTGGGTGTGAAATGTTCTCTTTCTGTTTTGTTTGATCATTGTTTTCTTTTGAATCCGGAAATGGGATTACTTATTTTCTACTTTTGGACTCACATATCTACTCTCTTCAATTACTATATGTTTATTACTTTTACTGTTTCTCCCCAAAATAAGTGTGTGCATATGCATTTTCATTTATTTATGTCGATCAAGATTCTTGGAATCAAAACTTTTTTGGAAAATTGTTAGTTCTTCACCAGATATAGAGAGATAATTCCTTGCTGTAATTTATTTATTTTTCTGTGTTCAGTTATTTTCTCTTGAAGAAACAGCTGATGAGTTAAAGGATCGGTGCCAGAAACTATACAAAGGGTGTAAGAAGTTTATGTAAGTAGTTGATGGTATTCCTGTGTAGAGTATTAGATCTACTTATGCGTTTACTAATTATATGTAAGTAGTTTATGTAAGTACAAGGTTTTTTTTTCTCTTCTGCTCATAGTTGTTTTGAGAGGATTTCTATTATTGATAATATAAGCAGATAAATTTGACAGCTCTGTTGCATTTGTCAGCCATATTGGATTGCCTGTATCTTTCATTACTTCTTTTAGGAGAATTTCATATCCCATTCCCTGTTGTATTTCTCACTTTTGTTTCTAATAGTATCATTTCATAACTTTTTCAATATGGTTTTTGAAAACATGAAGTTGGTTAATTAAATGCAAATCTGTTTGAACCCAAAATTGTTCTGAAGAGGTACCGTATATGTGGACTATCTAATATTAATGTTCATAAAGTTTAACTAAATGAAAGAAAGAGCTAATTGTTTTGTAATAATGAATTTTTTTGTCTAATTGTTGCATTGGATGGTTATTGGTTAATTATTGTCTGACTAAAAGATGTAGAAGCACCATGTTTTGGTTGCAAATTTCGCCAATCACATTAGCCCATCAAAATATTTCTTGGAACCTCACCAGGTGGATGTTATTAATTCTTTATTCTGTATCTCCTCAGGACAGCTTTGGGGGAAGCATATAATGGAGAAATTGCCTTCGCTGATTCATTAGAAGCATTTGGTGGTGGCCAAGATGATCCTATCAGTGTATCAATTGGAGGTTGTTGGAACTTATTTTCCTGTATCCTTTTACTAATTCATTTCCTCTTCTATACAAATAAATGAACCCAAAAGGTGTTTATTTTATATTTATGGAATAGCTATATATTTGTGTACTATTACCCTGACTTTTAGATTTTTGATAAATGGACTTTTATCTAGTTCTGGACCTGTCTTTTTCCTTTCAATTGTTACATAACTGTATAGTCGCTTTTATCATGTAACTTTCTTAGGGCAGCTCTGCCACCACTCAAGCTCAGCATAAACTGCTGCCTGATGATAATATAAGAAGTGGGATCCTTGATTATACGAAGACAGCACTGACCATTACTAAAAGAAAAGTGTATTTTTCTTTCTGTTTTTCTCCCCAGGACCCGTCATATCTAAGTTTATTATCACACTGCGTGAGCTAGCTACTTTTAAAGAGCTTCTTCGTTCACAGGTGAGCACATGAACCAGAATGCTGCACTTTTTCCTTAGTACTTCAATAGTGACTGTGACACTTGCCTTTCTTTAGGTGTGTTTTATTTATCTTGAAGGCAATGGCTTTTGATATGCTTATTCAACTAGCTCAAATTTGCTAAATCAAACGTAAAAAAGACAATCTCTTTTGATTTCTCTCACCTTAAACTGAATCATAGTAAGTTTGACAGGACTTTAAGTTAGTATAAATGTTTAACGTACTGATGTACTCATTTAGTGATGGTGTTCAAAGGCCTTGTAAAAATAGTGGAGATCATAAATCTATCATTCATGTAGTAGTAAAATGACAATTATGTGACTCTTTCTCCTTTTCTCCATTTTACATTGTTGTGTGTGAATTATGCCATGACAATAGCGGGCCTAGCTTGAAACAAACAAAAGAAATTAAGAAATCCAGCGGTTCATTCCTTTAAAACTCCAGAAAAGTCAAATGGAACTTCAACAACAGTTTCCTTTCTTTGAAAAAATTAAAGCAGCATGCAAATGATTATTAAACCTATGGAAGTTCCCAATTCTGAAGGTTTTAACTTTGTAATAAAAATTGAACTATAGGTGGAAATTCCTTCCTTGTTTAAGGTTTCCTTTTCATGACTCTTTATTGGCTACTAGAGCTGTTGAATGGGTTGACCCTAACTAATTTAGTCCTAATCCATATGAGCTAGGATCAAAAGTCCATATGATTAAGTGAGATAGGGCGAACCCATGGGCTAACTACCTTTAAAAAATTATTATAATCTATTACAAATGTTTATTTTATGTAACATTTTTTTACTATAAACTTATAGACAAATAAGATTGCTTAAAAAATAGATGAAGAATAATAAATTTTTATAATATTAAATATTTAAAATGAATCATTGTTATTAAATAAAATATAGTAATTTATTATCAAATTAAATTACATATTTATCTAATTTTTGTTTGTATTATTGATAATTATTAAATCATAGTAACATTTTTTATTCATATAAATTAATAAATAATTTCATAGTACATTCATTAATTTATAATAATATTTGAGTATTAACCATAAATATTTTTGCATTTTAATATTTTTATATTATTATTTTTTCTTTATTTATTTTAATAGTTTTTTTTAAGAAAATTTTCAATAAATATTTTAAAAGTCACAATAGACATACAAAGTTAACAAACTAAAACAAAGCTAGCTAAATTTTTTAAGTCATCTATTATTAAAATACTCAAAATAATTTATTTAAATGAAATTTAACATGTTTAAAAAAGTAAATGGAACATTGTTATCATGGAAATTGCAGATATATGATATTTAATATTGTAAAAATCATTGATGCAAAAAAGTAACTTGTTAAATTAGCAAAAATTAATGAATGTTTGCAAATTTAAATTTTGTCTCATTTTAATTTGATAGAATTTATTTTTAAAGTGAAATAACTTAATTTGATAGAATTTTTTATTTTTGAAAATATATTTTTTATATATAAAATATAATTTTTAACTAATTTTAAATAAAATAATTTAATAAAAAATTATAAACAAACACACATGTTTTATTAAAAAAATAACATAATAGTTATTAATTTATTTGTTAAGATGTCTCACATTAGTTAGAAATAGAGCCAATATACTCTTTATAAGAGTTAGGGTAGTCCTCTACCTATGAGCTAGCTCTTGGGAGTGAGGGCCTAAGCTTTTTAACATGGTATCAGAGTCTATCCAGTTTGAATGTTGGGCTACCACAGCGAGTTCCACCTGTGTAGATGTTCAATCTTGGGTGTGAGGGGCGTGTGTTACATGGATTTTTTATTTGAGTAATTACTTGATAGATTTCTTGTGTAGGTAGAGCACGTGTTGATTGACCGTTTGACGGAGTTTATGAATGTTGATTTGCAAAATGCGAAGGTATTTACTTTGTTGTTTCTATGCTCAATTTTTTATTTTGTAAAAGTTCTATTTATGTTTCTTTAGTAAAAAAAGTTATTTGCCAATTTTTCTAATATATGCTTCATATGGTTGGTAAAATTTCTTAGATTTTGACTATTCTGTTTTCCACCCATTCTGGCTTTTATCAGGAATCTCGCCGCCGTTTTGACAAAGCTGTGCATTCTTATGATCAGGTAAATTTGGTAAATCAAATTGGTGTTTGTAAGTCAATGTTTAATTGTCCTTGTCATGCTTAGATATTCTTTTACAGTTTAAGTGCTTGTATCATACATTGCCAAAATGATATTTTTTATGTGATGTGATGTCTGTTTTGGTATTCATCCTGTTTATTTTACTACTTTTTTTTTCTTGAAGTTATTTAGTTGTTTTTTGGGTTTAGGATTCCTCGTAAGAGTGAGTTATGTGGGTGTTTTACTCTTTTGTTTGTATTTGTTCATATGAATTTTTGGCTTTTAAGGTAATTCATTGTGGTTTATATGGACTTCTTATTTTTTGCAATTATTTCACAAGACCTTTGTTCTATTTGTCTTTTGACTAAACTTATAGTTGTTTTGGTAAATTATTCTTTGATGAAAGCTTTAGTTAATTCCAGCCTGGGTAATCCTTAATACTTGTGGAGATAAAAATGTTATAGGAAGTACATCAAAAAGCTATTTTGCAATCTGAGTGCTCACATAAGCATTGAGGTAAGGCTTGGTCAAATTCATGGTGGCGTAAGTGATTTAAGCCAACTGCAGAAGCCTATAAAACCATTTCCATTTTGCCCTTGAATGGCTCTTTGATTTGATTACATTACATCCTTGACTTTAGTGTCATAGATTTTCCATTTATCTTTTGTCTTATTTGTGTTTGGATTAGATTTGAACCAAAATACCCTATTTCTCAGATTTTCTATTAGTTTTAATATCTAACAGGATTCATGAATCCCTTTTTTCCAGTCACGAGAAAAGTTTGTGTCTTTGAAGAAGAATACGCCGGAAGACATTGTTGCTGAATTAGAAGAGGTTTGCCATATCAATTTGTACATGATTAGTAGCTTTTTCTCAAAAAAATTTAGTCTGGTCTGATATGTCCCTTAACTTTCTTGTGCCGTGTCATGATTTCAGATTATGGTGAAAAGTTTATCTTGTGACTTCACTTGTGGAGATATTACTAAGATATTTCTTGTGAAACTTACAATAGCCAATAGGTCTTAGGTGCTTTCCTGTCATTCAGATCAGATGAATTTCATAAACCATGGACTCTAATTAGGCAAGTCTATAGCAGTTAAGTTAATGCTGTCACACCCTTAGACTAGCATCCTTTCTGAATTTGAAAGGAACTCCAAAGTCCATTTTGGGTTTTAGAGAGGATAATACATGTATTAGCACTTTGGCACACTAATATCTCCATTGATTCTTAATCTGAAATTGTGACTAGTCTGTAGGCGGAAAGGATAAGTTGTCATGTGTGATATTGAACCTGGAAAGTATATATTTAAGGGACAATATGTGTACCTTGTAGTTCCAGTGATAGTTGCCCTGTGTTTTAAAGCCCCTCTATGTATTGGAGGTCTGATTTTGTGGGGCAAGGTGTTTGATTCTATTTTTTTATCTTTTACATCTTGATTCATGAACTAGTCTACATATTTGTTCACATGGTCTTATAATCCATTATTCTCTTCTATTTTTTTTCTTTTTGCATTGTTGGCATATTATTTCATGACTATATGTGACTTAAATTATTTAATTAATTATCTCATACGCTGATCCATGGCAGGACCTACAAAATTCAAAATCAACATTTGAAAAAAGTCGCTTCAATCTAGTATGTCTTCTACAATTGTGAATCTTTCTTTTTGCTGACATCTCCATTTATATTATGAACCTGGCTATTGGGTTTTAAGGAGTGCAGGTAAACTCTCTCATGAATATTGAAGTGAAAAAGAAGTATGAGTTCTTGGAGTCCATTAGTGCGATAATGGATGCTCATTTGAGATACTTTAAACTGGTCTGTAAATTGCTTGCTAATTCCTCACAAGTGATTGTTCAACTCTTTTTTTCATTAGTATTTTTCACTTGACAAGGTATCTTATGCTTCAGGGTTATGACTTGCTGAGCCAAATGGAACCCTATATTCACCAGGTATAAAGTGTGGTTTTCTTTCACTTCTTGCAAGCTTATTGAAGATATGATTATGAACATATTCTGTATACTTGTTGTTGAGATGAAGAGAAAACAAGAGACATGATAGAATCCATGTGTCTTGCCTACACATCGGAAAATAATAATATATATGTATACACACATAAGTGTATTTACAAATATACATAGTGATAGGCCCAAGCCCATATCTATCATATGATACACTAACAATAATCTAACACTCCCCCTTAAGCTGGAGCATATAAATCATATGTACTAAGATTGTTACATATATAATCAATCCTCGGACCTCTCAATGATTTGGTGAAGACATTTGCCAACTGATTATTGGAATTAACAAACTGAGTAGTAATGTCCCTAGATAAAATCTTTTCCCTGATGAAATGACAATCTATCTCAATATGTTTGATCTTCCCATGAAATACTAGATTGAGGCAATGTGAAGGGCAGCTTGGTTATCACAAATGAGAGACATTTGTATAACCTCCCCAAATATCAGTTCTTCAAGTAACTGTTTGAGCCAAATAAGCTCACAAGTAGCTGAAGCCATAGCTCTATACTCTGCTTCTGCACTGGCTCGCCACCACATTTTGCTTCTTGCTTTTTCAGAAAATTAAGTTATCACCAATAAAGACACAATAACCAGAAGTGGATCTCCTATCAGTAGGAGAACCTGCCCAATCTGCATCTGAGTATCCCACAACTCGAGTATGTTTATTGTCTTTATATAACAAACCTTATCCTGGGTTCCTTTAATATATTTTAGAATACAAATGACTACATCCCAATGACTTGCACAAGGAGAATTAAGAAACTGACTTACCACACTAATTGCAAAAGAGATGTCTGGATGAGTGACAGTGAGGTAGTTCAGTTTTCCAACTAGTCTCCTGTATCTCTTAGGATCTAAAAGTGGATCCCCTTGACCTGGTAGAAGTTTAGCATTTGGATCCATAGGTGTGTCAACGGGCTTGGAATTCATTAGCCCAGTCTCCTCTAAAATATCCAATGCATACTTTCTCTGAGAAATTACAACTCCATTCCTGGATTGTGCTACCTCAACCCCCAAGAAGTATCTCAGTCTGCCAAGGTCTTTAGTCTGAAAATGATAACAAAGGTGTTGTTTTATCTGGAAAAGGCCATGGTGATCACTACCTGTATGACAATGTTGTCAACATACACTACCAAGTAGATACACCTAGTAGCTGAATGGCGATAAAACATAGAATGGTTAGCCTCACTCCGAGTCATACCAAACTGCTGGACTACTGTACTGCAGAGACGACACACTAAGCCTGAAGACTCCCCCTGAGCAACAAAACCAGGAGGTTACTCCATATAAACCTCCAACATATCACCATGAAGAAAAACATTTTTAACATCTAACTGATAGACGAGCCAATGACGCATAGCAGCCATGGCTAAAAATAATCTAACAGAAGCCATCTTGGCGACAGGAGAAAAGGTGTCACCGTAGTTTAACCCGAATATTTGAGTATAATCTTTGGCTACTAATCAAGCTTTGAGTCGATCAACTATGCCATCAGGGCCAACTTTCACTGTGAAGATCCATCTACAACCAACAACAAATTTTCCAAGAGGCAAAGGAACGAGATCCCAAGTACCACTTTTCACCTGCAGTTTTAGGAATAGACGCAAAAGAAATGGAAGAGAGACAAGTATAATGGGATGGGGATAACTTGTGATAACTCAAGAGTAACATAATGAGGTGAAAGATTATGAGTGAAGCGTATACCTTTACGAAGTGCAATAGGAAGATCAGACTCAGAAGGTGGGACTAGAGGAGACAGAGGAGTTGGCTCCGGAGGAGAGTCAATAGGCGGCCAGTCTGGAAGGTGCGGATGTTGCAGGCAATGATAAACTTGTAGAGGTGACCTGGCTGAGGTGGTGGATCTTCCTGCACAATGGGCATGTCTGAGGGATCAAAGACAAAAAGTGTGGTGATGGATACTATGTCAGACACAGAGGGTGAGGAATTAGACTCAAAGTAGAGAGAAGATTCAAAGAAGGTGACATCAATAGAAATGAGATATCTACGAAGAGAGGGTGAGAAACACTTATACCCCTTCTGAGATCGAGAGAAGCCTAAAAAGACACACCTATGGGACTTAGCGGACAATTTATCAAGACCAAGACTAAGATTGTGAACAAAACACATAGACTCGAAGACCCTAGGAGGTAAGGGGTGGAGAGACTGATGAGGGAACAATATAGAGTGAGGTACTTGGTTGTTTAGGACAGAAGAGGGCATGCGATTTATGAGATAGCACGTAGTGAGAACAGCATCACTCCAAAATTGTTGAGAGACATGACCATGAAGGAAAAGGGTTCAAGTTGTTTCAATGAGATGTTTATTCTTACACTCTGCAACCCCGTTTTATTATGGGGTATATGCACAAGAGGTCTGATGAAGAATACCATGGGAAGACATAAATGTTTGAAAAGAATGGGAGAGATACGAGGCACATATAGAAACACCAAATTGATTTTTGACTTCATTATAAAAGGATTGAAATACAGAAAACAACTCAGAAAAATTTTCCATTAAAAATAACCAGGTATATCGAGAATAATCATCAATGAAAGTAACAAAATATTGAAATCCTAAAGTAGACCTAATACGACTCGAACCCCAAATATTAGAATGAACTAAAGCAAAAGGAGACGAAGCTCTGTTATCTCCTAAGAAATAGACTACGGCTATGTTTTCCTAATTGACATGACTCACACAACAAAGTTGACAACTTACACAGACTCGGTACGAGTTGTTGCAGCTTGGCAAGGCTAAGGTGACCCAACTGAGCACGGATGAGAAGGGGAGAATCCACTATCGAGCCAGCATGAGCAGAAGTACGAAGCTGATAAAAGTCATAAGACTCATCCGACGCCAATCATCTATCCCGAACTCCGGTCCTGTAAGAAAACATAGTCTTTAGTAAAAGAAATGACACAATCAAGAGAACGAGTGAGACAGCTAATGGATAATAAGTTAAAATGAGACCCAGGGACATAAAGAACATTATCAATGGAGAGAGAAGGAAGAGGGTGGACACTACCAACACCATGGGATGGGGCTTGGGAGCCATTAGCCAAAGTCACAGACGGTAAGTAACCAGAAGTGGAAATGGTAGAGAAAAGAGATTTATTACCAGTAATATGATCGGTGGCACCAGAATCAAGAACCTAAGGACCAAGGGAGGTGGAGTGAGTGAGACCAGCAAAGGAGTTACCTGTGTGCACAACAGAAGCAGTGGAACCGGAGGCCTGACGATCGTCATACCATTTAAGGAAGTCGTTGAAGATAGTCGGTGGGATTGGATGATCAGATGAAGGGGCATCAGCATCAGATGGCACAGAGGGAGCAACCTGGGCAACATTAGCAGACCGAGGAGGGCGACCATGCAGTGCAATACAGGTCAATAGTGTGGCCCAATTTGTGGCAATGATCGGACCTGTAACGACCTTTGCCTGGTTTGCGAAAGCGGCTATAGTCATCACGCTGGGATACTAAGGCAAAAGAGTCAACAGGGGTGACAGAAGAAGGTATGTCAGTGGAAGACTTGGGCGGCACACGCAACAAGGTTGACCAAGTGGAGGTCAAAGTGGGCACAGTCAAAGATCCCAAAATCTAATCACAAATCAAAGAATACTCGTCTGGGAGCCCATACAATGCCGTCAACATAAATAAAGTTTGGCGTTGCTCCAGTTCTTGAGTAGGAGTGGAAGCAGGGGGCATGAGTTCATTAAAATCATGTAAAAGACCATGAACTTTGCCCAAGTGCGTAGCCATGGATCCATCAATACTTTTAGGGACAATGGTACTCAAGAGATTGTGGCAAACACCATAAAGGCGTTTGGTATCATTGGTGTAAAGCACCCTAGCCTGCTCCCAAACCCTAGCACAAGTCTCATGGGCTCGAAATATATGCTTCAAGGTAGGATGAATAGTCGACTTAAGAACATTGCAAATCTGAGCATCAACTTTGGACTAGTGAGGACGATCTTTTTCGGTGATAGGATTAGCCTTCTGAGTAAGATGATCAAGATAATCCTGTCACCTTTAGCCAGAGCTTGATATTAGAGGCCCAGGTATCATAGTTACTGCCATCTAACTTGTCAATAGAGAGTGGGACATTGACATAGTTACTGAAGATGGGAGTACCAGACTTAGTAGCAGCAGGAGTAGCCATGGGTCAACTGTAGGAGAGAGAAATAGCCACAGGAGAGAGAAAAAACTTCCCAAAAAAAAGGAAGAACCCACGAGGACTAGACCTGAGACTCACAAGCAACGACCAGATCGGGATAGAGGACACTGAGGTGAGTCCGGTGGCGGCAAGGGTGGCCAGAACGGCAGCCAAACTTGCCTCCACGCGTGGCTGACGGCGGCTGGCAGAGAAGAAACGCGCCGGTGAAGAAACGGCGCGTGAGAGCCCGTCCCAACTTTGATGGACGTGATTCTGGCGGTGTTGGACTCAGAAGGACGGCGCGAGTCCAACAATGGTGTTACCGGTGGGATTTGCAGAGGGCGGCGGCGGCGGCGGAAAAAAAGAAGAAAGAGGAAAATGTGTCGAAAAAAATAACACGGCAACACAGGCAAATTGGAAACTGGAATGAGGCACGGTTTTCGAAAAAAAATTTGACAGCAATGGACAGTTGGTCCACTGGAAAGACACGGATTAGGGTTATTCCTCGTTAGGCTCTAGATAAAGAGAAAACGAGAGACATTTGATAGAATCTGTTTGTCTTGCCTACATAGCGGAAAATAATTATATATATATATGATAGGAGTGGACATGTGGGCTTGGGTCGTGAGGAAAGGCCCAAGGCATGGAGGGTGTATGTTAGGAGAAAATGGGCTAAGAATAGAAAAGATGAGGTGGCAAAAATTGTAACAGAATTGCCAAACAAGGGGGAATGAAGATTTGGGGGAATATAGGGAATGAAGAGGGGAGAGAGAGATCACTTTTTTTGGATAGAGAAATTCTGTTATGGGCAAGGAGCTGTAGTCTCTCTGTAGGAGCGGTGCTCTATGGCAGTGGGGTTGTTTATTTCCTCCTGTATTGCTTTCTTTTACGTTAAATAATATACCATTCCTAGATTTTTTTTTTAATTAATTCTGCAGTCTAATATCTGGTCCTTAACAATTTGGTCCGACTTGTCGGATACGAAAGTGAGGAGAGTAGTGCCAGCGGATGCCACCAAAGAAAATGAAAGCGAAGATTGTAGGTTTAGAGACGGAAGTCGCTAGTCTCAAATCAGCTTTACAAACCATGCAGCTCAAGTCCAACGAAAACCATGCCAAACTAATAGAGATGTTCTCTAACTATAGTGTCATTTTGAACGGAGAAGGATCTTCTAACCGAGAATCTTCACACTATTGCGATGACCCATGGATTGAATTTCGTCAATCGGTTAAGAAGGTCGAACTGCCAATGTTTGACGGGGAGGATCCTGCTGGGTGGATTGTAAGAGCAGAAGTGTATTTTCAGGTCCAAGGTACGCCACTGGAAGTGAAGGTGAATCTAGCCCAAGTTTGTATGGAGGGGTCTACAATTCATTTTTTCAAGTCCCTTTTGGATGAACAAAACAGTCTTACATGGGAGCAGTTCAAGAGGGAACTATTGGAGCGGTATGGCGGCATAGGTGAAGGGGATATTTTTGAAAGGTTGGCTGCGATCCATCAGGATGGAAGTGTCGAGGAATATATCACAGAATTTGAACGTCTCACAGCCCAGGTTCCGCGTTTTCCCGATGATCAGTATTTTGGATACTTTGTTCATGGATTGAAAGAGGTAATCAAAGGGCGTACGAAGCTTATGCATGTTGGGACCTCTATCACGATCATGGATGATGAATTTAGCAAGGGCAATTGAGATGGAATTACAAGAGAGGAAAGAAGGAGTATCATGTGCTGTTGGGTCAAAAGTGGGCTTTGGAGTGGGCCAAGTGAATCGGGCTGGCCCAACTTTTTATCCCACATCTAGATCGGGTCGTGGGTCAGGGTCAGGGTCAGATTATGGTCAAATGAAATTACCTAGGGCAGGAAATGCTGGAGCGGGATTCAAATCAGAATTTACAGGACAACCCCGTCCTATTTCAAGAGATCGAGGAGTGCGGCACCTATCCTACCAAGAACTAACAGAGCGAAGGCAAAAAGGGTTATGCTACAAGTGTGGTGGGCCTTACCACCCCAACCATCAATGTCCCGATAGGCAGTTGCGGGTGTTGCTAATAGAAGAAGAAGAGGATGCCGACGGGGAGGCAAAGATGGTGACTGTAACGGACGAGGGTGAGGCAGAGGAGGAGAGCGGAGAGTGTAGCATGCTATCGTTGGAAAACACTGTGGTGGTGAAGGAACTGAGGCACCAAACTATGAAGGTTCAAGCTTGTCTCAACGGTCCCTATTTTAGTGTTAATTGACAGTGGGGCCACACACAATTTCGTATCTAGAAAGATGGTGCATGCAATGGGCTGGCCAGTTACAACTACAAAAGCTCTAAACATTAGGCTTGGAGATAGTTACGTGGCACAAACTCAAGGTATGTGTTCGGGAGGAAATTTGAAGATCGGGGCTTTGTCTTTCATTGTAGATTCAATGGTGTTTGAACTGGAGGGAGTGGATTTGATTTTGGGGATGGCTTGGTAAGCATCCTTAGGACGAATGGTGGTAGACTGGGGTGAGCAGATTATGCAATTTCAAATAGATGACAAATGGGTACTAATTCAGGGTGAAGGGAGGCATGGTGATAAACAAACAGCTCTACAAACCTTGTTGGGCCGCTGTAAAAGTGAGATAGAAGGCATACTTTGGTCGACTGGGGTGAAAGTACATAAGACAGACTTGTATGATCACGAACAGAAGCTGAAGGAGCTGCTAGAAATTTTCAGTAAGGTGTTCAAGGAACCCACAGGACTCCCCCCTAAGAGAAGTAAGGAGCACGCTATTAACTTGATAGAAGGGCAAGGACCAGTAAATGTGAGGCCATACCGTTACCCACACCACCATAAAGACGAAATTGAGAATCAAGTGACGGAATTCTTACAAGCGGGGATGATTAGGCCAAGTCAAAGTGCATTTTCTAGCCCCGTCATTTTGGTAAAAAAGAAGGATAATACTTGGCAAATGTGTGTGGATTATCGGGCTTTGAATAAGGTGACAATTCTCGAAAAGTTCCCTATTCCAGTAATTGAAGAATTGCTAGATGAATTGTATGGGGCACAATTTTTCTCCAAGCTTGACCTCAAGTCGGGATATCACCAAGTTCGAGTCAAGGAGACTGATATTCATAAGACAACATTTCGCACACATGAAGGCCACTACGAATACATGGTAATGCCTTTCGGTTTGATGAACGCTCCTTCTACATTTCAATCATTAATGAATGAAATATTCAAACCCATGTTGAGAAAAACTGTGCTTGTGTTTTTTGATGATATACTGGTGTATAGCACCAGCTGGGAGGAACATGTCACACATTTATGTGAAGTATTAGAGACACTGCAACGGCATCAGTTAGTAGCAAACCAAAAGAAGTGCTCTTTTGGACAAATAGAGGTGGAGTATTTGGGGCATATCATTTCTAAGAATGGGGTGATGGTGGACCCTAAAAAGGTGAAGAGTGTAAAAGTCTGGCCTGTCCCAAAGAATGTTAAAGGAGTGAGGGGTTTTCTCGGGTTAACTGGATATTATCGCAAATTTATCCGAGACTATGGGAAAAGGGCTAGACCTTTGACTGAATTGACCAAGAAAGAGGGTTTCACATGGAATCCTCAAGCACAAGAAGCATTCAAGTGGCTTAAACAGCAACTCACCACTGTCCCTGTGTTGGCCCTTCCCAATTTTCAACAGGAGTTTGTAATAGAGAGTGATGCTTCCGGACAAGGAATAGGAGCAATCCTCACTTAGAATGGCAGGCCCTTAGCTTACTATAGCAAGGCATTAGGGGATAGGAACTTAACTAATCAGCCTACGAAAAGGAATTAATGGCTGTAGTACTAGTTATTCAGCATTGGAGACCCTACTTGTTAGGGAGGAAGTTTATAGTGAGAACTGATCAGAAGAGTTTGAGGTAGTTGCTCTTGCAGAGAGTGACTAATATGAATCAGCAAAATTGGGCAGCAAAGTTATTGGGGTATTGGTTTGATATTGAGTATAAACCAGGGTTGGAGAATCGCGGGGCTGATGCTCTATCCAAAATGTACGGGGATACTGAACTGCAATCAATGATTCATCAACCAAGATGGACAGAAATTCAAGAGGCTATGCAAGAGGTCCACTGTGATGAGAAATTGCTGTCTATTATTTCCGCCCTCCAGAAAGGTCAGGAAACTCGGCCAGGGTTTATATATAAACAAGGGACTTTGTTCTATGATGGAAGGTTGGTGCTGTCAGCAACCTTTCCTAAGATGTTAAAGGAATTTCATGAAACTCCACAAGAAGGACATTCGGGGTATTATAGGACATATAGGAGGATGACTGCCAATCTGTTTTGGTTCGGAATGAAGAGAACTGTTCAACAATTTGTTATGGGATGTGATGTGTGTCAACGTCAAAAATACCTTGCTACAGCCCCTAGTGGTCTGCTTCAACCGTTAAACATTCCAGAACAAATATGGGAAGAGATCTCTATGGATTTCATCATGGGATTACCTAAATCGAAGGGATATGAGGCTATCTTGGTAGTGGTAGACAGGCTGTCCAAGTACAGCCATTTCATACCTTTGAAACATCCTTATTCTGCAAGGGTGCTGGCCGAAATTTTTACACGTGAAGTAGTTCGTTTGCATGGTTTCCAGCCTCCATAATCAGTGACAGGGACCCTATTTTTGTAAGTACTTTTTGGAAGGAACTGTTTAAGTTGCAAGGGACTCACCTCAAGATGAGTACAGCCTATCATCCACAAACGGATGGCCAAACGGAGGTGGTCAATCGTTGTCTAGAGACATTTCTAAGATGCTTCATAGCTGATCAACCAAAACTGTGGGCAGAATATTGGTATAATACTAATTTTCATGCATCTACTGGGACCACTCCTTTTGAGGTGGTTTATGGAAGGAAACCTCCGTTGCTAACCAGATTTTTACCAAGAGAAGTGCGAGTGGAAGCTGTTCGCAGAGAGCTCTTAGAAAGAGATGAAGCTCTCAAACAATTGAAATACCAATTACAAAGAGCTCAAACTCGCATGAAGGGTCAAGTAGATCATAAAAGGCAGGCCAAGCAGTTTGAAGTAGGAGAGTGAGTCTTCCTAAAATTGAGGCCTCCTGGTCAATTGACTCTGGGAGTTAGGATTCATCCCAAATTAGCCCCTCGGTACTATGGTCCTTTCAAGATTTTGACAGGAGTAGAAGCTGTAGCATACAAATTGCAGTTACCTGAGTCAACAAGGATACACCCTATTTTTCATGTCTCACTCCTCAAAAAGGCTGTGGGTGATTACAATATTGAGGAGACACTTCCATTGGATTTGGCTACAGATTCTGAAATTCAGCCTGAACCTGAGACAGTGCTTGCTAAACGTGTTATTAAGAAACAGGGAGCAAATGTCAGTCAAGTATTGATACAGTGGAAGGGACAAGGTATGGAAGAAGCAACATGGGAAGAGGAGTTCAACATCAAAAGTCAGTTCCCTCATTTGAGACTTGAGGACAAGTCTCATTTTGAAGAAGGAAGCATTGATAGGAGTGGACATGTGGGCTTGGGTCGTGAGGAAAGGCCCAAGGCATGGAGGGTGTATGTTAGGAGAAAATGGGCTAAGAATAGAAAAGATGAGGTGGCAGAAGTTGTAACAGAATTGCCAAACAAGGGGGAATGAAGATTTGGGGGAATATAGGGAATGAAGAGGGGAGAGAGAGATCACTTTTTTTGGATAGAGAAATTCTGTTATGGACAGGGAGCTGTAGTCTCTTTGTAGGAGCGGTGCTCTGTGGCAGTGGGATTGTTTATTTCCTCCTGTATTGCTTTCTTTTACGTTAAATAATATACCATTCCCAGATTTTTTTTTTAGTTAGTTCTGCAGTCTAATATCTGGTTCCTAACAATATATATATATATATATATATATATATATATATATATATTTATACACACATAAGTGTATTTACAAATATACATAGTGATAGGCCGAAGCCCATATCTCTCATATGATACACTAGCAATAATCTAACTAATTGTCTGTGTTTGACTACTTGTACGAAATTTGAATTCCTAACAGCTTGAGAGGATATTTCTTGCTAGTGGTCAGTTGATATCTTATACCATTACAAGGACTATATAGCTTGGCCATTGTTTTCTATGTTCTTTGCTGTTGATTCTTCTACCTGATTTGGGGCATGTTATGAACAATTAGTTAGAATTATATATAGTGATAGTAATATGTGTTATCTTTGATGGTTTTATTTTATAATGATCAACTTTGAAGTAATCTGACATTTGATGCTGGTGGCTTTCATTGGCTCAAACTTAGATTGATACATGAAAATTGACCACATGATTTTATTTTTGGTTACCTTCCTGAACTTAGGTGCTAACATACGCACAACAATCTAAAGAACTGGCTAATATTGAGCAAGATAAGCTTGCAAAAAGGATCCAGGAATACAGAACACAGGCAGAGCTGAAAAGCATACGAGCTTCTAGCAACTATACAGATACAAAGCCAGGTTCTGATGGCACCCATGTTGTAGGCTTGAGCTCTTACAAAAACTTTGAAGCAGGGGTGCAGTCTGCAACCAAAGGGGAGGCAAGTAATTGGCCTGTTATGGTTAATATGTGAAAGTTCTCCTGTTTTTCTCAATTACATTGATTTTTCCTCCGCTGTTATCCTTTATTTTGATGTCTTAATTTGTGTGCTGTCTTGTTATTTTATTTTATTTTACCCTTGATTTTAGGTTCAAACAATTAAACAGGGATATCTGTTAAAACGGTCATCAAGCTTGCGAGGAGATTGGAAACGAAGGTTCTTTGTACTTGATAACCAACGGAATTTATATTATTACAGAGTGAAGGGTGCCAAACCCATGGTAGTTATTTTTGTCTCGTATTTGTTTTGAACTATCAAACGATCTGCTCATGTTTTACTTTCAAAATCTGTCTGCAGGGCTCTCAGTCATATAATTATACTCGTTCTTCTGAACAAAATAGTGGCATGTTTGGTAGATTCCGTTCAAGGCACAACAGGGCAGCATCGCTAAATGAGGATGTTTTAGGTTGTTGTGCAGTTGATCTTTGCACATCCACTATAAAGATGGACGCAGAGGATACCGATCTACGACTTTGTTTCCGAATAATTTCTCCCTCAAAAACATACACACTGCAGGTGACTGGTTGACTTATCTCTTATACTTTAACAAGTCATAATATAAGGCACTGCATTATGTGTTAACTTGGTGACAACCAAACATAATTTAGGCAGAAAATGGGCATTTCTGTTGGTTACATTTGTAATTTTTGCTTCTTTTAGATTAAAGCTTTTTTGCTAGATTTTGCATCAAATTTTTTGTTGGTATATTGTTGTTGATGGAAACTAGGATCCGTTGTCAGATCCAGATCCAAGGAAGAAACCACCCATCTAGAAAGTATATTTCAGAAGAGGGTGTGTGGCACAGTAACTATCATGTTGGCAGTTGAGTAAAAATTAGCAGATATGTATTATTAGAATGTGTAAAAATAACCGTAATGTAGGCAGTCTTGGGCAAAAGTGAGCAACAGTTATGAATTATGAAATATGTGTAGTATGGTAAAGTAGGATGATAAGTGTGTTATTATTTACAGTTTGTGGACAGAGAATGCTCTCTGTAGGAGACTTTTGTCTCTGGGACAGAAACTGTTTGCTTAACGTGTCATTTTTGTGTTCAGTATTAAATTTTATTAGTTAATCAATTGGTGTTCTATCAGTTGTCAATATTTTTTTTTGTTTGCTGATACTCCAAACTGGTTTTATCAGGCTGAAAATGAAACTGATAGGATGGACTGGGTAAACAAAATTACTGGAGCTATCACATCGCTTTTTAATTCTCAGTTTCTTCAGCAGGTTATATATTCAAACCTTTGAACTATAACTTGTTGCCAGAAGCCCATATGAGATGTAAAGTTAAAAATATATTTTGTTTGTGATCATTGCAGCCTCATTATGGTAGATTGCACTTGGAAAATAAAAACTCAACAGTTGGTGCTTCTTTGACAAGTCAATCAGAGGATAGTCACAAATCTTTGATGGATGACATATATTCCAATGAAGTGGGTAGTGTCTCTGAGATCTTAAGGGGAATTCCTGGGAATGATAAATGTGCTGAGTGCTGTGCTCCTGCACCAGACTGGGCATCTTTAAACATTGGCATTTTGCTGTGCATTGAATGCTCTGGCGTACATAGAAATCTTGGTGTTCATGTCTCGAAGGTGCATTCCTTCCGATGCAAATGCAAACCATTTATTTTACTAAACAGTTTATAATAAGGAAATCAGAACTTCTGTAACTTGTTTGAAATTTTCTCTGAATTTTATCTTTAACATTGAAGCATCCATAGTTTGAAAATGTAAAGATTTTATTTATTGACTTTATTGCTCTAGCATAGTTATACTGCTCTAAAGTGCTTACATATTTTTGCAACTCTTTCTTTCTTGTTCTGTGGGCTTTCATTTATCTTGTTATTTTTTTACTTTTTGGAAAAAAATACACACTTTGTTTGTGTTTGTAATTGAACTGAGTCATTTTCTTAAATACTGTGATTTTGTATTTGACATTAAAAGTAAATTACTGCTTTCTAAAGGTAATTAAATTTTATCTGCAAACTGCAGGTGAGATCCATAACATTAGATGTTAAGGTTTGGGAACCTACCGTTTTGAAGTTATTTGATAACTTAGGTAACACTTATTGTAATTCTATCTGGGAGGGCTTGCTTCTTGAAAATGAAAGGTAAAATTTTGGCTTTCATTACACAATGTACAATGTGCTATATTTTACATTGAGTGATTGTGTAGTGGAGCTTGTAATCCTTTCTTTTTGGGAACAATTATCTGCAGAGTAGGTGAATCAAATGTGTCTATGAAACCTTGCTATACAGATGCCTTTCAAGACAAGGAAAAGTACATCCAAGCAAAGGTAAGCAATTTCAGTTCTATTTCAATTTTTATAGAAAACCATGGTTTACTGCAGTGGCAGCTTGATATTGATATTTTTTGACTTATGATAATTTATTTCCATGAGTAAGATAGCATAATTCTATTTCATTTTTAATTTTTGTATGTTTGATAAATATTTTAATTCATTATTTATTAATATTCTATCCACTTTGAAAAAAAAAAAAAATATTGTTGTTCATTGAGGTATTTGAGGTATTTGCTAATATCCTTAGGCACCAGCATCCAGGATTTTGCTGGAAATATTTTCAAATTATCCGAAGAATTAAGGTTTTAGTTACCAACTAACAATTTGAAGTTATATAGGTTGGCCCTCAATTGGAATTGAACAACATTTTGTGAATTTCACTTCCCTTTATGGTCTTGATAAATTACTTGTTTTCATTGCTAATAAAATTCCAAATAAGATAGTTGATGGTTGCATATACAGAGAGATTATGTGTCCAGATCACTGCATTTGTGAATAATATAATTAGGGATCTGTCAAGATCCGTTGATATCAGGTGTCAAACTTGAACACCTACAAAATTTAATAACCTTTTATACAATGCAAGATTAACCAATCTAACTATTAGTTGAAGGTTTCCATCAAGTAGATCAACTTTATAAAATTTTATATAAAAACAATATTATTAAGTACTTCATCGTGTTACTTTATTTTAATAAATAATATATTTTTAAAATATAAATTGTCAAGAAGGAAATTGGTATTCCCTCTCAGACTTACTCACTCTCCAATCACAATGAAAGAGGAAAGGAACACAACTCTGAATTTCATTCATAATCCTCAAATGATTAGGGAGGGGTCTTTTTATACTATCCAATCCCTTACAACTATATTTCCGTTAATGACTAACCCACTAGATACACTAATTAACTGTTAAAATAGTTATTTTCTATTCCTAATTTCTGAAATATTACAATTAAATCCTCTATTTTTCTACTTAAAACAAGTGTCCCCCTCATCAAGTATAGCCTTTACCCCAAGGCCATGGAGGATCAAGTTGTCCAGGGAAAGTCTGGATATTTTTGCTGCAAGGTGTGCAACTCCTGCCAAATAGCATCTTCTGGATTCGTTTCTGACCATTGCACTAGTACTTCCGTGATTGCTCTATTGCCCTTCTTCTTCATTCTCCTATCCAACACAGCTAGAGGCCTAATTTGTAATTCACCATCTGCATCAAAAAGAGGCAATTGTGATGATGCCATCTGCTTCCCCTGATGTTTCTTAAGAAGAGAAACATGAAACACATCATGTATTTTAGTTCCTTCAGGCAGCTCCAATTTATACGCCACCCTACCAATGCGGTCAATAATTTTAAAAGGGCCATAGTATCGTGCAGCGAGTTTATGAAATTGAGTATTTGCCAATGTGTGTTGTCTCTATGGTTGAATTTTGAGGTAGACCATGTCACCACATTGAAACTCTTTGTCTGTTCTTTTTAAATCAGCATACCATTTCATAGTTGCCTGTGCTTTATAGAGATTTTCCTGCAGTGCCTTAGTTATCTGCTCTCGTGTTCGGATTGTATGTTCCACAGCTTCCACTAAAGATTCTCCATTTGCCAATACCGTAGGTGTGGAAGGTGGGTAGCCATATAATGCTTTAAATGGGGTCATCTTGGTAGCAGTATGAAACTTAGTATTATACCATAGTTCTGCCAATGATAAGTACTGAGACCATTTCCTAGGCATGTCACCAGTTACACATCTTAGGTAAGCTTCAATTGATTTATTTAAAGCTTCTGTTTGTCCATCCGTTTGTGGGTGGAAAGCAGTGGATTTCAAGAGCTTTACCCCATGAGTTTTCATTAACTCAGTCCAAAATGTACTCAAGAAAATTGAATCCCTATCAGGAATTATTTCAGTAGGCCATCCATGAAGTTTAATTACCTGATCCATAAAGACTTGTGCTACTTTAGCTGCACCAAATGGATGTCCTAATGCTATGAAATGACCATATTTAGTTAGTCTATCGATGACCACTAAAATTACTGTCATACCATTAGATTTTGGCAATCCAACTATAAAATCCATAGATATAGAAGTCCATGCTTTTTCTGGAATAGGTAATGGTTGGAGCAGTCCTGCAGGCAGTTGTTGCATAGGTTTATTCTTCTGACAAATCTCACATTCTAACACCCACTGCCTTACATCTTTCTGCATCCCTTTCCAGTAAAATTGTTCTTATATTCTCCTGTAAGTCAACTCATTTCCAGAGTGTCCGCTAATTATCGAGCTATGAAAATGTTGTATAATTTTCTTCCGAATTTCTGATGTGTTCCCCACTACCACTTTTCCTTTTCTTCTTAAAATGTCACCCTTAAAAGTATAATGCTTATGAGGCTGCTGATGTAATCTGATTGTATCAACTATTTTTTGTAACTTGGTGTCTTATTTCCATGCATCCCTTGCTTCCTGAATTAATTGTGAGGTCACGAACATAATTGCTGCCAAACTGCCGTGGTGGTCATACCTGGATAGTGCATCTGCCACAATGTTTTCCTTCCCTTTCTTATATTCAATGCTGAAGTCTAACCCCATCAGTTTTTCGAGACCCCAATTCTGCATTAATGTGGTAGGTGGTTGTTCCAACAAGTGTTTTAAGTCTTTCTGGTCAGTCTTTATAATGAAGTGGTGCCCCATTATATAATGTTGCCACTTCTTAATGGCAAATAGGATTGCATAGAATTCTTTTTCATAAGCAGACAACAACTGATATTTAGGTCTCATTGCTTTGCTTATATAAGCTATAGGATGTCCATTTTGTAAGAGGACTGCCCCTATACCAATGCCTGAGGCATCAGTTTCAACTGTAAAAGGCTGACTGAAATCAGGTAGAGAAAGAACAGGTGCTGTAACCAAAGCTTTCTTTAGGGAGGTAAATGCGAAATCAGTTGCTTCTGTCCATGTGAATGTAGTATCTTTTTGCAATAGCATTGTCAGAGGAGCTGCTATCTTCCCATAGTTGTTGATAAATTTCCTGTAGTAACTAGAAAGTCCTAGGAAACCCCTCAATTCTTTCTGATTTCTAGGTCTTGACCAATTTTGAATGACCTCAATTTTTGTACGATCAGGCTCCACACCTTTTGCTGAGATCAAATGTCCTAAGTAGACAACTTTACTTTGTCCAAAACTGCATTTCTTGTAATTGACAGCTAAGCATTTTTCCTGTAAAATGTCCAAAGTGATCTTCAAACACCTGAGGTGGTCTTCCCATGTCTTGGTGTACACTAAAATGTCATCGAAAAAAACTAGGATAAATTTCCGTAAATATTCTCTGAAGATGTTATTCATCAAGTTCTGAAATGTAGCTGGGGCATTGCTTAAACCAAATGGGAGAACCACCCACTCATAGTGGCCATTATGAGTTCTGAAAGCTGTCCTGTGAATGTCTGCCTCTACCATTCGCACTTGATTATAGCCGCTTTTTAAATCCAACTTGGAAAAGTAACTAGCACCTTGCAGCTCATCTAACAAATCCTCAATTAGTGGTATAGGGAACTTATTCTTTACTGTAAGTGCATTCAATTTTCGAAAATCAGTACAACATCTCCAAGAGCCATCTTTCTTCTTTACTAAGACCAAAGGAGAAGCATAACAGCTGACACTTTCTCTGATAAAACCTGTGGATAGTAGTTGCTTTACTTGTTTTTCAATTTCTTCCTTTTGATTATATGGATATCTGTAAGGTTTCAAACAAACTGGGGCCTCACTGGTCAAACGTATTTTGTGATCATATTTCCTTTTTGGAGGCAATTGTGTAGGTTCCTTGAACAATTGCTGATATTGCTGCAATAGAGCCTCCAATTGTGCTTGTTCTGTTGTTGCTAAATGATTGTGCTTGTCCTGTGGTGAATTGCTCCAGCAAGTAGGACCTTGTATTGCCAAAAGCATTGTCTGTGCAGGGATAGCTTTTAATTTTCCGTGTCTCCAGTATATCACTCAATTGTTGTTCTCCTTGTATCGTCACTGATTTACCTTGGTGCTGGAATGACATTGTCAATTGGGCACAATTCCAACAGATTTCACCCAAAGTTTTTAACCATTGCATGCCAAGAATGATCCCAAAGTTGCTGCTTGGCAAGACCAAGAAATCTGCGATGAACATATGGTTATTAAATTTCCATCATACCTGTGTGCAAATTTTTGTGATGATTAATTGCTTGTCTGAAGCCACCATTACAGGGAAGTTCTTAATATGAGTTGTCTTTAACCCAAGCATCTTTACCCACTTCTCACATATAAAATTATGGGTGCTGCCTGTATCTATTAGAAAAGGAACTTCTTGTTTCTTAATCAACCCTTTTAACTGTAATGTATTTCCTCCAGCAACTCCCTGCAAGGCATTCAAAGAGATATGAACACTTTTATCTTGAATCTTTCGAATACTATTCTGTACAAGCTCATTTTCCATTTCATTCTCATTGTCAGAATCTGAGTCTATCTCAAAATTGCCTTGTGCTGCAAAAATAGCACTTAGTTTACCCCAAACCTTACATTTTTGTTTATGATACCTATCCCACTTGTCACCACAGAAACGACATAGTCCTTTAGCTATTCTATCCCCTACTTCTTTTTGAGAAATAGCAGGTGTAAATGTTGCCTTTGATTCTGTTGTAGATGAAGAATTTGGAAAAGATTGAGAATGACTTTGTTGTAGACTCGTGATAGGTGTGCTACGAAAGTGTTGTGTTGTGTTTGACCAAGCTTTTGAAAATCGTACTGAGGGCTCCGGGTTTGTAGATCTTCCACTTGCAAATTTCTTTGTCATCTCGTGGAGAATTCCGTCTTGCAAGCTCGCTAAACGGACTGCTTCTTGAAGTGATGAAGGTTTATGTACTCGAACAGATTTTTCTAACTCAAGTTGCAATCCAGAAAGAAAGAAACTTAGAGCTATCTCTTCTGAGATAGTGACACGAGCCAGCAAATTGTCAAATGCCTCCAAATATTCAATCAAGGCCCCTTCTTGTTTTAGTCGTGCTAATTCAGCCACAGGATCGTCGAAAGCTCCATCGTCAAAGCGATAACCCACATCTTGAAGGATTTGACGCCAAGATTTGTTCTTGAAATCTGTTGTCTACACATAATGTCTCTGCCATGCAAACGCTTTACTGTCCATTGAAAGCAACAATAAACGGCCATGGTGATCTTCTGGAGTCCCTTCCAAATCGAAGAATTGTTCAGCTTTGGCTCTCCAATCGCTAAAGTTGGTTCCATCGAAAGAAGGAAAATTAATTTGAGCTCGATCCAGAACTGAAGACGAAACTTCCTGTGTTGCACTGTGAACTTCCATCTCTAACGCCCATTTTTGCCGGTATTAAGAGCTGCCACTGATGCGATAAGGCCATCCATAGATTTTTGTAACAACTCCAATGTTTTCTGTGTTGTATCTTGAGAATCTGTGAATGTTTTCTCCAGTGAATCGATACGGGTCTTGAGTTCTTTGGTGGTCACCATCGTTACCAAGATCTCTTGATACCAATTGTCAAGAAGGAAATTGGTATTCCCTCTCAGACTTACTCACTCTCCAATCACAATGAAAGAGGAAAGGAACACAACTCTGAATTTCATTCATAATCCTCAAATGATTAGGGAGGGGTCTTTTTATACTATCCAATCCCTTACAACTATATTTCCGTTAATGACTAACCCACTAGATACACTAATTAACTGTTAAAATAGTTATTTTCTATTCCTAATTTCTGAAATATTACAATTAAATCCTCTATATTTCTACTTATAACATAAATAAATATCAAATTTTGGATGACATACTTATAAATGTCTAAAATATGTAAAATTTGATATACATGATCATGAAGATAATATAAAATGATTCAACGGTTGAATTTATCAATCTTGCATTCTATAAAGAGTTATTTAACATTATAAATGTTTAAGTTTAACACCTAATGTCAACCAATCCTAACTCAATTAGGTTGATAATCTAAATAATCTTTATTTCCCTCTCTGTTGTAGGCATATTGTCTCTGCTAGTTGTGTCAGTTTTGCATCTTCACTTTTTATGTTATGTATTGCTGTATTATCTGATTAGCAAGCCTCTGCCTTATTTAGTTTTTACTGTGATCTAAATACTGTCGGGACATGTTTTTCTTAACTAGTATGTAGAGAAAGCACTAATAATCCGAGAAGAGGATATACCTGGGATCCCTTCAGTTTCTGTTAGAATCTGGGAAGCAGTTCAGACTGTCAATATACGAGAAGTTTATCGCCTTATTGTCACATCAACTTCAAATATGATAAACATGAAATATGATGATGTGGTTCACGATGCTGATGCTGATGCTGAAGGACATCAGCATGAACCTGAAGCCTGTCTGAGAGTTAAAGAAACTAATGAGATAGAGAGGTGTTTCCGAGGTTGGTCCTTGCTACATCTGGCATGTCATTCTGGCAGTGCATTAATGGTTGAGTTGTTGCTCCAATTTGGTGCTGATGTAAATTTGCGTGACTATCATGGAAGAACTCCCTTGCACCATTGCATTTCAAGTGGGAAAAATCCATTGGCAAAGTTTCTACTGAGAAGGTAATACTTTTATTTTAAGTCATTTTTTAAGCTTGTGTTTAGGCTTTTGGTGTAGTACGTGGTCATAAATTCTTCCTCTCTATCTCCCTTTGTATTTTATCTTCTATGAAAGTTGTGTTGGATAGAATTTAGAGGAAGATGCGTGAACAGAACTGAAGGCCTCCTTGATTACAACTTACATCTACGCTCTCTTTGTAACACACATCTTATTATTGGTTAAAATTTATTAAAAACTACAAAAATCATGTGGGTCTCATTTTTTTTCTCACGTAAATTCATGTTTTTTTTCATATTTTTTTAGTTTTCAATAAATTTTAGTCAATAATAAAGAGTGTGTTGCTAGTATTCCTCTTGCAAAGAAAGAGAAGGATTTAATATCCATATTCTGCCCGAACAAAATAATCAATAGAAAGTGCTGTCTTATCCATACATATCTATTAAGGAGACTCAATGGAGATATGTGAGCACCAGAACGAGCCTTCAGGGAGTCAGGACAGCCGCAACATTGTACTGAAACAGATTCTGCTTTAGTCATAGTAATGTGCCACAGAACTGCACACACAGAACAGTTGTATAAAACTTTGCACAATTTGTGTATTCTTGTTTCAGCCTGAAATTTTGGTTATGAAATCTTATATCTCCCTTAGTCTATTTATTATGAGAAGCAAGTAGGAATTTGTGTTCCTTCTATGTTTCCTAGCTATATTTTCTTGAAATCTCACAGTTCACCATTATCTCAGACAATACCTTCAGTGTCTTTGATGAAGCCTTAATAATTGAACTGACCATCAGTTCCCTATTTTATGTTTGTATCACGAGATATTTAGACAACTTATTGCTGCACAAACAGCTACGATTTTTTAATCTGCCTATTTTTGTGTGTACTTTGTATCAGTCATGCGTTATATATAAGTGAGGATGTGTGGGAGAGAGAATTGTATGATACACATTCTTCTCTAACACAGTCTTCCAATTAAAGCATAAACTAACATGCTATTTTACTAGGGGTGCGAGGCCCTCGGTTAAAGATGCTGGCGGACTCACTGTACTTGAAAGAGCAATGGAGATGGGAGCAATAACTGACGAAGAGCTATTTATCATGCTTGCTGAATGCCAGTGAAGATGGAACGAATTGGTAAATATTGTGTTAAGAATTTTGAATATAAGCTGTTGTTCATTAAGAATAGAATGTTCGATGTCTTATTAGCATACCTAATTCACCGAAAGGAAATTCATTAACTGTGGATCCATATTTCATGCAGTTACTAATCGAAAACACTTCCCATGTATCTCTCAATGAAAATTATAAAGGAATATATTCATCAAGATACTTCCTCAAAAACAAACTCGTTTTAGTCGTATCGTTGTATTTTTCTTACTTCTTATTTAGAAATATGCTTGAACGCATTGTTTTTAATTAACCAAATTTAGTTTAACTGTCGTTCAATTTTGAAATTTAAAAAATATCAGTTAATATATACCGTTGAAGTAAACTTATTTATAAAATTGGTTATAATATGAAATTAGATATGATAAAGGAATAAATTTATTTAAGAAATTTGTAAGAATGGGAAATAAGACAGGATAAAGGAATGATAAGGTATTATCTTATCCTATGTTTGACATACGGAGATAAACAAAAAATAATAGAATAAAATATAAATCAGATTTAAATAAAAAAATTATTATTATTATTTATCAAAATTGATATAATTTTTAAAATTAATTTTTATTTAATTTTTTAATATATATTAAAGAATTAAAAATCATATACATATAATATTTTAAATAGTAATAATACCATTAAAAAATGATCATATCTTAATGTTTCCTGAATCATTGCCTACATAAGTACATATTATAAGAATTTGAACTATGAAATGATAAAATGGATCAACTAAATAAGCTATTATTTAACAAACACAATATAAAAAATAGGGTAGGGGATAGTTTATTTTGTTATCTTATTTTAACCATTAACTAGGTCAGATAAACCGTAAATAACATGATGGTTTAAAAAATGTTATTGATGAAAGTTAGGTGCAAGGACTGGTGCGGTGTATGCTGGTTCAATTTAGGTAGATGGGATGGCATATATTACTCGTCTCCTTTAGGTATATAGGATATAGGATTGTATGCCCCGGTTTGGTACTCTCGCCAAAATGGTTTAGATAATGGAATTGGACTACATTGGTTTAGTACGTACTATGGTCCCAAAATGCAGTTTGGATAGATATATGGGTCGTTATACGTTGGTTTGGCATTTTTGTCCAAAATGCATGTAAGGGAAGATTACATGCAATTATAGATATTAACTGCAATTCGTTATATTGCAATGGGCACGGTATGGTTTCCCAATGTTTATATAAATTTTACAACGCTTCAACTTGGCTGCATTTAGTTTACAAACTTAAAATTATTATTCCAACCGTATCTTAACTCACAGAACACCTATAAATTTACGACGAACATTCTCTATTCATGCATCTTGGAAGCAATCTAAAGCAAACCTATAATGGACATGCTTGTGTATGTTAGTGTATTTGTAGCCCCTCTCTTCTTCATATTCATCCACCTATGGAGGCACAATAGAAATACACCTACCCCAAAATGGCCCATTATAGGTATGCTATCTGGGGTTTTGCGCAACCTGTCCAATATCCATGATTATACAACCACGATTTTGAAATATCATGGAGGTACTTTGAAGTTTGAAGGACCCTGGTTCTCAAACATAAACTTTGTCCTTACCAGCGATCCTATGAATGTGCACCACATTACTAGTAAGAATTTTGGCAACTATGGGAAAGGGTCTGAGTTCCATGAGATTTTCGAAGTTCTGGGAGACGGGATTTTTAATTCTGACTTCCAGAAATGGAAGTATGATAGAGCCATACTTCATTCAATGTTTAAGAATGACAGTTTTGAGAGCCTCCTTCAACAGATTATTCAGAAGAAGCTAGAAACTTGCCTACTTCCGTTTCTTAATCATGCATCCAAAACAGGAAGCCATGTGGACTTGCAAGACATCTTTCAAAGGTTCACCTTTGACAACATCTGCTCCATGGTATTAGGCTTTGATCCTAGCTGCCTTCCAAACAAGTTCATCGAGTTCTCAGAGGTTGCTTATGAGAAAGCCTTCAACAAAATGGAGGATGCAATCTTCTACAGACACGTAGTTCCAAGATGTTTATGGAAGCTGCAGAAATGGCTCCAAATTGGACAGGAGAAAAATTTCAACAAATCCCAAAAGATTGTTGACCAATTCTTGTATGAACGTATAACATCCAAACGTGAAGAGAGAAGGAATCATGCCAAAGTGGATGGATCAAGCTTTGACATGCTAAAAGTTCTTATGGAGACAAGCGGAAAGGAACAAACAAATGACAAGTTTTTGAGAGACACTGCAATTAATCTCCTAGCAGCAGGAAGGGACACAATCAGCGCAGGTCTCACCTGGTTCTTCTGGCTTGTTTCAACTCACCCACTTGTGGAAGCCAAAATTCTGCAAGAAATCAGAGAAAACTTCATAACCGAAAAAGAAAATTGGCTAGCTTCTGGTGTGAAAGAGCTAGATAAGCTAGTTTACCTGCATGGAGCTATATGTGAAGCCTTGAGACTTTTCCCACCAGTGCCTTTTGAGCACAAGTGTGCCATCAAATCTGATATTCTTCCTAGTGGTGATCGCATTAGTCCAAACACAATGGTGTTGTACTCTCTATACTCAATGGGAAGGATGGAACAAACATGGGGAAAAGATTGCTTGGAATTTAGGCCTGAAAGATGGATTTCAGAAAAAGGAGGGAATATATATGTACCCTCTTACAAGTTCATAACGTTTAATGCAGGGCCCAGAAGTTGTTTGGGTAAAAATATCAGCTTTGTTCAAATGAAGATAGTTGCCATTGCCTTGTTGTGGAATTTTAAAGTGCAAGTTGTTGAAGGCCATCCCGTGACCCCAAGTGTTTCTGTTGTGCTTCACATGAAACATGGCTTGAAGGTTAGGGTTAAAAAACGATGCATTGATGACGAGTGTTCCAAATGATTTATGTCGCTTTCTCTCCTATTTCTGATCACTACTTAGCGTGTCGCTGCTACATTTTAATTATTGATTGATTTATTGCAGTTAAAATAAAGATGGTTAGATGGTGTAATTAGGACCATGTTTCCTATCCTGAATGTTACAAAATTATGTTTATTGTTTTCTATTTTTATTTTTAATCTATCTTTTAAATTCTTATTCTGACTGCTTATACTCTCTTTTTGTTTAAGTTTTTCATGTTCCGTAAATAGTTTTTCTAGTTTTTAATTCGATAATAAAAATTGAGAAGTGCTAAATAGTGCGGAATATTTTTTTTGCACAGATTCAACGAATCTTGGCTTGATATAATTAGTTTAAAAAATGAAATAAAAAAACAAAAATCGACAGAAATCAAAGAAACAGTGATATATAACTGTTTCGTGTTTTATCTTTCCGGACTAAGCAGCAAATTTTTTCAAAAAATGTTAAATTATAAATTTAGTTCATATAATTGAAACCTTTTTTTTATTTTAGTTCTTGCCTAAAGAATTATAATTTAGTTCTAATATGAGGAAATATTTTTATATTAACTTTATTATAAAAAACATGCTAAGGATGTTAGATGAAAAGTGCAAAAAATAAAAAATAAATGATATAAAGACTAAAATTTCAATATAAATTATAAGAACTAATTTATAAATAGGTATCATATTTTTAAATTTTTTAAAATTATCAAATTTTAAAATTTAAAATTTATATTTTAATTATATATATATATATTTCATATCATAAATATTGTAAATTTTTTTTAAGAAAAAATATTTTATAAAAATTGATATAAAATAAAAAATTATTAATTTAAACTTTTGGAGTTGAGTTTTGTTAATCTTGTATTTAAAACACACTTAATGAGATGTTCATACTTTCAATATGTATTTTTCAATGTCATCTCATTCCTCATAGTAAGAAATAAATTAAAACATTTATTAACTACTTTATCCCAAAAAAAATATGCACTGACGTACTTAATATATATAAATAAATAAAGTTATGTTATAAAGTACAAAATTTAAAGTGCATAATATAATATTACATATCATCTAATTTTTTTTCAAATTATTTAACTATTAACATTACAAGAAAAGATAACAACTAGATAAGCATACAATACAAAATACATAAATAAAATAAACTTTTTCTCTCCTCTTGACTCCTTTTTCAGTCATCCAACCAATCTAGAAGAGGATCAAGATTAATGCCAATGTATGCAGCTGCATGGCAAAGAGGGAAATGTACCTCTACTTTATCTTCTTTCGGTATAATAGTGAGATTAACAAAAGTTATTAACAGTAGATATGGTTAAGATCATAAAACTCTAGAATATGTTAGTTGAAGTAATTGAAACTCCACTCCCTAACTCCTATACTAAAGGTCAAGGTACATGCATCAAGGATAGGGATGAGTACAAGCTTTCATAAACAATCAAATAGGCAATACTCATGTTTAAATAAATAAAACATCATTCAGGCATTAAGAATACTGAGCATCAACAATATCTATGTTTAAATAAATAAAACAACATTCAAGCACAACAAAATAACATTCAAGCATCAAGAAACAATCATTAGAATCTGCCTTACTTTCTTGACTAGTGTTACCGACATGGGAGTACGAGTAATTGGTGGTGAAAATAATGATTTTTTTTCGTGGGAGCACACTATTACTTTACTTCATGTCTACCCGCTGCTAGTTCTTATTGGTGAATATATAGACGTAGTTGGTGAGCAACAATCATTCAATGTCTTTTGTTGGTGAGTTCTCCATGAAGTAATTAATTAGTTATCCAACATTTTATTTTTAGGTTGAGATTGAGAATTCTGTGTCTGCAATATGGCTAGTATCATAAGTACATCTTCCCACTTTATAGGAGACAGACATAACATAATAAGTACACAATTTTCATTTTATGATCACTACCAGCAGTCTACACTTAAACCAATCTCTAATACTTGTCAGGATAGGCTAACAAAGTTTCTATGCTTACGACAAAAGTTAGTTAGGCTTGGTTCCTGTAAGTCTTGCGCATTCTCATGTCCCTTATAGTCAGACCAAAATTATTTGCTCCTTGCCTGTATCGTGACATATTCAACATCTTTTATAGTCACAAACACAAATGCAACAATTTCACATCCATTTTGTCCAACAAGTACTTTATAGCATCCCTATTTCAATAAAACAATAAATCACTTAGACATGGCTAATAATAAGAATTTTCTAGATTTCATGAAGCAAAATTTAAAATTTATAAATAATTCAATACAAGTCCAAACATCATGAAATCACTAAGGTTTTATTCCTTTAAATGTCTACTATAATATAAAATTACAATCAAAATTTAAACACTTCCAGATAATTCATTAAACCTCCATTCATCTCTACTACTCCCAGGTTAATTCTTTATTAGCTAGCACATTAGAAAATTTATAATAAATTTATTTCTCATAAAAAAACACATGAGACCAGTGAAGTTATTCTTATTAACATATCTATTTTTATATAAAAATACTTTCAAAATCAGACTATTCACAGACATCAATTTGTGCTTTAATTTCTCAGTACATGTCACAAAATAGCACAAGTTAACAAAAGCATATTGAAACAATCATAAATCATTTACTTCACTACTAAAACTAATAAAATTAGTGGCATTCTTTCATTTTGGTTATCTTAGTTTCACAGAAAAATATAAGTAAAAACTTATAACTTTCAAATTCTAGAATAAGTTTTAAACATTCTTTGTGACTCACAGTAACATAGTTCTCAGAATTAGTTAAATAGAAAATCATAAGTATTTTATTTTAAGTTCAAAATTCATCAAACTAATGAGGATATTTTCCTTATAGTCTCTATTTTAATACAAAAATACTATTAAAATAACATCACTTATACCTTTTAAAACAAAAATAGGTTTCTCAGTAACATGCATAAAAAGTTATTCTCAAATCATAAGTAATTCATTTTAACTCCAAATTGATCAAACTCAGAGAGAATATTTTCTTTATGAAGTCTAATTTCATACAAAAATATAAATAAAATAAAATTATTTTTGAATTTTAAGACAAAAATGATTTAAAGGATGTTGTTCTCATGAAAATATTTACTCAAAAGAATATTCAAAAACTCAACTATTTTATTTCAATTCCAAACCAAGTGAAACTAGTAAACACAATTCCATTAAGAAGTCTATGTTCATACAAAAATATCAATAAAATAAAGCTACCAACATATATTAGGATAAAAGTAAATAAAAGTACATTACTCCTAGAATACTATTTTCATGTAACAAAAAATTAGAAAAATCATAATTAATTCAATATAAATTCAAATAAAGTAAAATCATTGGAAAAATTCTCAAAATTTAACTATCTTTGTGAATAAAATACTAAAAATATATTTGCAAAAAATTTCTCATATTTTGCATTATTTTCACTTTCATCCTTATATTTTATATTAGTTGCAAAAAGGTCTTTGTTTCCAAATTTAGTAAGTTTCAAATTGTCTAGTATGTCTCTCATGTATAAGATCATTAATTCATGTCCAAATATAGTCTAAATCATTTTTATGGTCCTACCACACATGTGATCAAGTATATTGCATTTTCAAGGTATTTTTTGTCCAAGTTTATGGTATTTTTCCATTTTTAGGTTCAATCTTTCAAATTTATTTTTTTCAAAGTTTGTTCTCATCATTTGTCCATGTATTCCATAGGTCCCAATATGTACAAAAGTCCAAAAATTTTCATCATAGTCACTTTTTATTTTTAATCCATTTTTTTTAGAAGTTTCTTTGATAAATCTTTAAAAATATTTTAGAAATTCATTTTGACTCCAAAATAATTTCAATCTAAAAGAAAATCATGAATACAACTTAGACACCATAGAAATAAGTCACAACATCATAGATCTACATGAAACATGCAATATTTTCATACAACTAACCACATAACAAGCAAAGTCATCATTAAATACAACACATTTTGTGGTCTTAGTAATTTTCATGCATTTACTTGTTTTAATCAAATTTTTAATCATGGATTTCCCAACACATACAAATTTAACACAATAAAAAAGAGTTAAAGATCTCTTTTGACTGAACCATTCAACAAAGTATTCCCCATGATTATGAAAAGTATCCTCCCCTTACTTAGTGTTTTTGAGTTGATCTTGCCTTGATATGTGGGAGATCCTTCTCCTCTTCCTTTTTTGTTTCCTTTCTCCTCTTGGAAATGAGTTTCTTTTTCCCTTGATCTTTTCCTTGCTCACTTGACAATGATCTCCAACAAGAAAAAGTTAGAAACTTTGTGGATTTGTGAGTATCTTGGTATTTTTTATCAGGTTTAAATGCTTGATTGAAGACTTTAATGGTGGAATATTGGATGATCTAACCTTGTGGGATTCAAGTGAAGTGTTTGAAATGAACTCAAATGTGTTTAGAGAGAATTAAGATGAAGAAGAATGGAGAAATACTTAGGCTTACATGAAAAATGTAATACCTTAATTTAATTTTTAAAATAAATAAATTTCGCGATAAATGGGAATAATAATAATTTCATTCAAATGATTCTCAAATAGAGTTTCAATAAAGTATTTCAAAATAAGGGAAGGTTATAAGTTTGCATCAAAATAAACGCTGCAGGACTAATTTGAAATACATCACAATTTTTCAAAAATAATTTACTAAGTCTTATAGCAATTTCATGTCTCTCGTCATTGAACCTGATGCTGATCGTCTTTGTCACTAAAAAAATAAATGTAAGAGTGAGTACTCTATACTATCACACACAAGCACAAAGACCCACCTTTGCATGTTTCACAACAATTACTAATATAATAAAATTACATTTAAACAAGCATTAATCCATTCATTCAACAATGTTCACAAATATTTGCACATCTATTCACACACAGGTGCGCTCATTGCACCCTTAAACATTTCATATACACACGTGCGCTCATTGCATGCTAGCCACGCTCACTATGACACTGTGAACATAGATTCCTGATGCCCTCAACCTCAGGGACTTATTCAGTTTCATGCCATGGATAGTCGCCAGATAGCTTCCGCTCCACGAATACAAAGTGTACGGTACTAGGCTCCCCAAGCAAAGGTGTTAGTCAGAGGCTGAGTCAGGAGGAGAATGTATGACCTTTGGTGCAACTACGCTCACTGTTAGTGTCACCACCACCCTCTCTTTCTCAAGGTATTTCTACTGCTCTCATCTTCTACTCCTTCAGTGTATCATTGAACTATTCATAGTTTCCAATCATTTCAAACATCATCACAATCACACTCAAAATGTCATTCACACATATTTTCCAATCATTTCATATTATTCAACATCAACTAATGGCATGTTAACATATACATTCCTCTACATTTTCAATCGCATGATAATATTCATTCTTACACATGGCACGTGTGCTCACATTTCATCACATTGCATTCAAACACCCAATTTATATCAAAACCCTATCATAATCAAATCACTTTATCACACTCATCATTCAATATTCATTATATTATGTCTAACATGGAATTTCTATTTGATAAATTCATATTTTACCTTAGTTTTTAATACATTTGGTATAGAAAATATGATGGAGAAAGCTAGAAAACTCATAAAAATGACAGAATGTTCAATTTCTTTCTAAATAGTTTAGTTGTTTAGATTTTGTGAATTTTCTGTGTAAAAATTACTAATTAGAACATATTTTGTAAGAAACTCTGATTGAGATCATAAGGTTGGAGGATCAAGAGAAAAGTAGAAGAAAGTAATAATTCTGGAGACAAAAAGCAAAGAATAATGAAGCCAAGTGCTAGGAGTTATCACTATTTTGTTAGTAAAGTGATCATTTCAGAGCTTAAGTTCAGAAGCTAACCTATATGTTAACACTTTTTTCAACAATAGTAACCACGTCCATAAAGAAAGGCTCTGCGTTATCACTATTTCAAATAATAGTGATTGTTTCAGAGCTGGAGTAAGAGGAACAAGCGCGTGATCACTATTTCTGAGTAAAGTAATTACGCGCATGATCCAAAGGCAAAGCAAGTTGTGTGTCATCACTATTTCAAAAATAGTGATTGTTCCAGAGAGCTTTCCAACAAAACAAGCTGCGCGTGACTCCTATTGTGTATAAAAGTGAACATGGGCATGTTACTTGAGGCAATCCATCTCTCCTTTGCTACTATTATAAACAAAAGTGATTATTCTTGTCATGAAGGTTACCAAAAAGGCTTTTGCGTGGTTACTTTATTTTATAAAAGTAACTACGCTAGAAAGGCGAGAAATTCTATAAATATGAATTAGCTTAGAATTTTTGTATATTTTGTTCACTTTTCAGTTTCATTTCATTTTCTTGTCTTGAGAGAGAGATTGGGGGCGAACATCAAGCTTCACATCTTGAGGAATCAGATTAAGATTGGATTAAAGATGATTCTTTGCTCATCTCCTTCTTCTCTTTCTTTCTCTTTTCACTTTGTAATGGCTATCTTAACTCTTTATAGTTAAGGATTTATGGATCTGAAATGGAAGTATTGATTTGATTTTGAATATGAACTTTGAGTATTGGATTGAATTGAGTAGTTAACTCTGTTAATAAAGTAGTTGTTGGATCGAAATTCAATTTGCTAAACATAGAAAAGCTTTTATCAATAGAAGTGGAATTTGTTTCTCATATCTGAATTAACTACCATAATTATTGATTTCTTAGAGATAAGTCTTCTTAATTTTGCAATCTTATGGTTTTTAATTCTTAATGCAACATTTGATTGAATCTCACCTAAGGAATTAGGGTGATTGAGTTGAATGTTAGGGTCATTGAGTTAAGGAATTAACCTTTGACTAATAATTTATAAAACTGATTGTCAATCTAATCAAATACTTGAATGTTCAGAACATGATTGAATTAACACCGAAGGTTTGGTGAAGTAAACCCCTAACTATGTTTCATACATATGTTTCAATACAATACTCGTGGTTTTTGTTCTGTTATATTTTCTGAATTCTACACTTGTTGATTTGTTTCCAAATATTACAAACTCCAATTGAATTATGTTAGACTCAATTAGTTGTTGAATTGTGAAGTGATACTTGAGAAAACTATTCCCTAAGGATGATAGTTGGGATTTAAATCTGATTCTAAGATTTTATAACTTGCTACAACTATACTAGTATACTTACTAGTTAATTTCACTTTTAGTGCAACTGTTGAAAAAGTGACACTATCAAAATACAACTTTTCCTACGTTTTACATCAATCACATTGCAATACATAACACAACAAACGAATCCTAAGTACGATGAGATAGGATAGAGTCTTTCCTTACCTCGGATTGAAGACCCAACATAAATTTATGGTAGAACACGTCCCTCACACGGTGCTTCATCCTACGTACATGAAAAATCTCCATGAGAATTTGAGAAAACAAAGAAGAGGAATGAGAACCGAGACCCTAACCTATAAAACTTACCTCCAAGCGTCCCAAACACAATTTTAACCTTCAATCTAGCTCCCAAACGGCTTTGAAGGAAGTTTAATCTGTGAAATAAGGTTGATGATAGAGAGAATTGAAGGGAGATGAAGAGGGAAAAGTGTGAATGCGTTTCCTAAACTCTAAACTCTTCAAATACCCTAAAAGTCGTGACACTTTCGTTGCAGCGAGACCTCCTCTCGCCACAGCAAAAATATCAGACGAATCTGCATTCTAGTTTCTACAGAATCTCTCTACAGTGAGACTGCACCCAAATAATACCCTTTCTCTGTTGCCCTCTCGCTACAGTGAGAGAACTCTTGCTACAGCGAAAACACAACAGAATCACACCCTTCACTCAGGACTTTCTCGCTACAGCAAAAATGTCCCTACAGTACACACTTAACCTACTTTTCCCATCTAAACGTGAGTTCACATTCATCTTTCAATCATAATATACAAATATGTACGCACCTACATGTATTTGCACACATATCACATCACCACATAAGTCAAATGCACATTCAAACATCAATTTACATATTTATATTAATAATCAAGTAGTTTACAAAATTTTGAGGCGTTACAAAAAAAATAAGTGAAAGTTCTTCCTTTTTACATGCATGCCTTTACATAGAGTTTTGGATTGATGTTACCCCTCCAAATAGCACCTCACGGCTGCGCACTTCTCTCACAAGTGTTGAGATTCAATTTTGGTATCTTTTTGACTTATTTCACAAGCCTATACATGTGGACATTTGTAAGAGTCTAAATTGCCCTTTTATGATGGCTTTTGTACTTCTAGTTAGATTTTAACCTTCCTATTTTTATTCTAATCATTCTAATTACTTTTTGAAACTTATTTTTTTCAAGTTCAATGGCCATGGTCATGGTTCAATTAGATCCTTTGGATGAGAATTAATCCAATCAATAACACAAATTACTCATCATTAGCCTTATCTCCTTAATGATTACTTTATTGACTTGGCTTGACTTTATTAGCTCTTGTGGAATATACTCATCTTGCTGAGATTAAGCCGTAATTAACTTTATTCCTTAATCATGATTAGTCTCACATGAACTCTAATGGGTCAACATGGCTCTTTACTACTATTCCTAACCCACTTTTCTTTATTTACACTTGATTTTTGGGCTTTTTATGAGTAATTTTAGGTAATCTCTATACTTACTCTTTGGGCTTTATACTTACACGTCCAAAACTTTTACATATGGGCTATCCACTATAAAAATTTTAGAATTTATTTTCTTCGTTTACTTGTCCAAAATGGCTTCTATTCTAGATATTTTTACAAGTATTTTTTTCATTTTAGTCAAATTTTACAATTTTATTTATTCTCTATTTTATTTTTTTTATTATCGTATTATTTTTACCAATCATATCAGTTTTGGTAAATTTTGTTAAAGAAAATTATAATTTTTAAATCTTTATGTAGTAATTACTTCTAATTCAATAAGATTAACATAATTCAATAATCATTTATAAAGTGAAAAAAAATTTGAGGTGTTACACTTCATTATTAATTAATAAAAAAATTTACTTTGTTTTATAGAATTGTAATTGCTTGAAATCTGTTTTAAACATTTAGAAATAAATTTTTTTTTATACATTCTATTAAAGTTATAAAAGTGTAAATAAATAAATAATTTTTATTTTAACAAAATTATATTATAATTAGTTGTTTAAATTTATTTTTAAGAATTGAAATTAATAATTTTTTTATTTTTATCTTTTATTATTGTATGTCAATTTTTTATGAAATATTTGAAATTTGTTTTATAAAAAAAGTTATTATTTTTAAAATGTGAAACTACACTACATATAAAATATAAGTTTGTTGATAATATAAATTTCTAGTTTCTTAAAATTTGTATATTTTTTATTTTTTATTTCGTTTATTTTTCTAAACAATATTTTATATTTTATAATTTATTATAATTTACATTTAATTTTAATAATTAACACTCATTTATAAATTAATTATATAATTAATATTTATATTTTAATTCTGATACGATTTTTTTTTTTACATTTTAATCCTTCATCTAATGTCACAATAATTAATATAAAAATATTTACTCATACAAAGATTAAATTGTAATTTTTTTAATGTATATACCAAATTTAATATGTAATACATTACGGCCAGAGCAGCGTAGAATTTTCATAGCTTGAAAAAAAGTAGTCTTTCTGCTCTCTCCTCTTTTTTCACTCAACACAACATTTGTTCCAAATCTAAATCCTTCCTTCCAAGTTTTATTTTTCCAATTAATTCCTAAGTATTAATTTTAGATACTTATCTTTTAAGAGTGAAGACTTCATGATCTACTTTAATTTTCATAACTTTTCTTACATAGAGTATTTCATATATTTTTCATTCTCTTTTTTTTTCCATCTCATATTATTTATCTTTTAAAATAATGTACGTGCCTTAAAAAATTATCACTTATATGAATTACTATGATAAATTTTTTTTTACTAAAATACCTTCATTATAAAAAGTTAGAATAGAGTTGTGAATTGATTAAGTGTTTGAGATATTGATAAATAAAAATATTATTTGAAAAAATAATTAATAAATTCTTAATTTTTTAAAATAACATATTTTGAGACAAATTGACAATTTAAAAGTAATAGATAATATGAAATTGAGAGAGTATTATTATTTAAAATTTAATTAATTTGAATTTGTACTTTTCAATTTTTACACACAATATCAAATTAATAAACATAGAGAAGGATTGGGAATTTGGGGTTAAGCTCTAAAAAAAAAAAAAAAAGTTAAGCTCTGAAAAAAAATATATATCTTGATTCAAAATGATTTCTTCCTATAGTTTTTTCTTCAGTCGTAAGTTTCTTGCCTCTTATTTATTCATATATAATAAAATAGGATTTTTATTATTAACAATAAAGTATGTTAACTGTGAACGTACATTAAAAAATGTTAACTGTATTAAATGCTATGCAAATTTTGGGTATTACAACTTCCAACTTAGAATACTTTAGAATTAGTGTTTCATAATTGTATCCGTTGTTGTTAAACTATTAAAGAGATAGATTTGAGTGTTTGACACACACAGGTATTTTTAATATAAATCAAATGGTTTATCATACCAGTGAACGTTAACCAAGAGTATTTTATTAATACTTTTTTATCTACTAGTCTTACATTGAATAATTAAAAGTAAATAGGTAATTTCCTGACATATTAATCTCACATCGAATAAAGTTAAAATAAAAGAAGTGAACTTCGTATTACAAATACAAGCCAAAGCCTTATGGCATTGCAAAGTCCTATTATCCATAGTAAAATATTAAAGAAGAAAAGACTAAGAACATGTTTGTTTATGGGGATATAATTATTCATTTTTAAAAATTGATAATAAGTAATTATTGTTGAATCAAATACACATTAAATTTTAGTTAAAATCCGAAAGTGAAATAATCACTGTAATGAAAGTTTTCTTAAAAAGTTTCAAAATGGCATTTGAATCTTTATTTATAGTGTATTTGGACAGAGAAATTCAAAATTACCATATTACATATATATATATATATATATATATATATATATATTTAGATAATAAAAAATTATTTTTAAAATTTTAATTAGAGAATTTTTATGTCAAAAACAAAAAATTTTAAATAACATATTTTAGAGAGAATTTAAAAAGTCTTTTTATAATACTTAATTTTTAAAATTATCATTAATATTTTTTATCATTTTTAATTCACTTTTTAAACATCTCGTTATTAATGTTCTTTAGAATTTTAAAATTCTCCGTTCAAACACAACATTAATGTATTTTAATGAAATTTTGAATTAAAATAATTGGCTATTGATTCCTTCCGATCCTATAACTTATTTTGACAACACCAGCAAGACAAAATTGGAAAGCATATATTGAATATTAATAATAAGTAATGAAGATTATTTAGCAGGGTAAGGCCGGGGGAGCAAGTGACCAAAATATTATTGTTATTACCAGCCATTTCGGCAGCTACATAACTGCACGGAATGAGGACAAGTTTGAAAAAATAATAGCATCAGATTTCGCACAACTTTGAAGATTTAACAAATTTTATTACTCTAACTACTGAGGGGCATTGCTAATATCTTTATGCACTTTTATGGGAATATCCTGTTTGGTATTCTTTGTTTTCTGTCCATATTCCTAATCCTTCTTAATAGTCAAAACTCAAAAGTGTACATACACCAAAAGTGTGTGTGTATCATTATCCTTCATTCTAACTCTGGCCTAATGCTGACTGATAGGACTCTCTCCAAGTGTGAATCAAATTTTTGTGTCATGAACAAAGTCAACCCATGAAGTTAGGTTTGAATCCTTTTTCGTTCTTATATGGCAACTTCCCTAGCCATGACTTTTTCACAATATTTTAGAGTGTAGGTTCAAGCCATGGCCTGTGAGAGAGTTCCAATTCACTGTCCTTCTGACATTTGTCATGATCTGGACAGCCATGTTTGTCCTCAGTGATTGTCCATATCAGGACTTTCTAGACCACTCTGTCTCCTTTATCCAATCCCACCATATAAATGCATTCTCCAACTCAAATCCCCAACACGTTTTCTTCCACTTCCCTGCACTCCTTGAACACCTTACAACCCTTTTTCATACACAACTAGGTGCAACAATGATAGATTCAAACCCTCCACTCATGCAACATTATGGAGCACTTGTGAGAAATTCTGCTGAAGCCCAACAAGCTAAAAGTTTTAGTGATCAAAACCATCCTTTGGTAGATGCTTATGACCTACCACTGATAGACCTTAGTGGTCTTAAAAGTTCTACTGAAAAAGAAAGGCTAGCTTGCACTTCAGCAATATGCAAAGCAGCATCAGAGTGGGGATTCTTCCAAGTGGTAAACCATGGCATAAGCCATGACCTACTAAGAAAGATGAGGGAAGAACAAGTGAAGTTGTTTTCTGTACCATTTGAGAGGAAGGTCACATGCGGGCTTCTAAATAACCCATATAGGTGGGGGACACCATCAGCTACTCGTTCAAATCAGTTTTCATGGTCAGAAGCTTTCCACATTCCTCTCACCATGATTTCAGAAACAGCTTGCTGGGGTGAATTCAGTTCTTTGAGGTATATTGTTCTTACATTTGAGTTTTGACGTTGTTTACTTTGTTGAAAATTTTCTCTTCCTGTGTACAATGCACCGTTGTTAACAATCCTAAAACATGCATGAATACAAACAAAGACAAAGACAGACAAATGCAGAACAAAACAAAAGTGTACACTAGCTAGCTAGGACACCCTTAGATGATATGGATGGTGAGAAAGTGAGTCATCACCCTCTTTCCATGGGTTACTTTCGTACTATGTCCCTTCCTTAGATTGTTTAATCTTTCGGTTGAATCACATCCCAGTCGCTTCATCACTTGTACATTATGTGATTTATATATAGGGATGGTACTAACCATCACCCTTAAGATTGTTTAGTTCTTCTCTCTCTCGTGGCTGATGAGACTTTTCTAAATCGGATGACACTACTCTTTCTATACTGATGATTATTGAAATTTTCACTAGACATATAATTTGTCACTCTAGCCTTCATTTTAGTAAACGTTGTAAGATAGGTACGTACTTGTGTAGGTTTTCAAATTAGGTAAATGCCAAAGGTGTCAAAGGCACTGGAAGTCAAGGAATTAACGATTCTGACTTTTAAACATTTCAAATATTCATTTAATTTTTAAAAAAATTGTGCTTCTTCATCTTGTATTTCTTACTACTTCACATCATTGATCATAAGTATCTAAGAAACATTTTTAAAAATTTAATATATATTTTTTAACAAAAATTAATATTTTACTATTACTAATTTTTTATAATTAATAACAAAAAAAATTATTTATTAATTTTTAACTTAATATTTGTAACGTATTTGTTAGTAGGACCATTCAAACTATAAAGAATATTGTTGTGATTTGCTCTTTGTATTTGTTGCATTAGAAGTTTACATATATAATGTTAAACACTTTCTCTGTTATATTTTGTTTAAGATACTCTTTATGAAGTTAAAATTTAGTAGAACTTAATTCATATGTGAAACATATTAAAGGGAGAATAAAATTCATTATTTCATAAATCTCAACAAATTTCAACTAATAGTAATAGTAGGTTAAAGAATCTACTACTTGCATAAGAAATTATAAAATTTTTAAAATATATTTAAAAATATATAGTATTTAATATTATTATTATTATTATTAAGTATTAATTAAAAATTTAAAAGTAAAAATAATTATGAAAAAGTATTACAAAAACTACATTTATTAATTTTCTAGCTATTACATTTACTAAATTTTATAACACTAAGAACCATCCAAATAAATAATTATTTAAATATAAATATGGAATAACCACTCGTCGGGTTATTCCATATCTTGACAGGTTGGCTCTCTAAGATTTAGGATGAGACAAGAACTGGTCCTTTCTGAGCAATATTTGTCTGGAATAAACATGTTCCAGATGACAAAGGACAATTAAGCTGTGCAATATGTGCAAGTGCATGCATGATATGATTTCACCCCCACAACTGCACGTTAATTTGTTTCTAACTCTGGCTGCAGGGAAGCAATAAATGAGTTAGCACCAGCGATGCTAGAAGTATCTAGTTTATTGGCGAGCATTCTAGCAGAAAACTTGGGCTACCCAAAGGATGCAGTTGAAAAACTCTGTGATGCTGGCACATGCTTTCTGAGATTAAATCATTATCCATGCTGCCCAAAATCTAAAGATCAAATTTTTGGATTAGTGCCTCACACTGACAGCGATTTCCTTACAATCCTTTATCAAGATCAAGTCGGTGGACTCCAACTCATAAAAGATTCCAAATGGGTCGCCATAAAACCAAACCCAAATGCTCTAATTGTTAACATTGGGGACCTTTTCCAGGTAAAAAGTTAGAATAAATTAGGTATTATTGAAGCATCTTATTAATTAGGTGACCTTTGACTATGAATGTAACATTTCTAACAGACTACAACCATAGGGAAGGGTTCTTAAACTAATAATCATAATGCCACATGCCAATCTTTTTCAAATTAAGGAATATTCTCTATTTTAAGCAAATAAGTCAACGAATCAATATTCCATGCTTAAGAGAATAAAATGGTTACTTATGGAATCCTTCAACTAGAACAGTGGCTCTTTCGAAGGCTGCAAATGAAAATTGAAATACAACTAAACAAAAATAGCTATCCTTTTTTCCTCTTAAGTCCTAGTCCTAGTCTATAATAAAATCAATAGTAGAGTGACGGCTAGAATGACTTTTGGAGCATCCATTATTGTCACAACCCTACTACCAAAGATGCATGCATGATCGCATCAATTTGGCACTAAAAAACACTTTGGTTATAGAAAGAATTATTAAGTCGTCGGTTACGTACCAGTGGTTCATTCACTAACAAGGTCCTTCCTTTGGAAAACCCAAATACAGGCATGGAGTAATGACGAGTACAAAAGCGTGGAGCACAAGGTGGTGGCAAATGACAAAATGGAAAGATACTCCGTAGCATACTTCCTATGCCCTTCTTACAGTACTATCATAAACGGCTGCAAAGGACCTTCTATATATAGGAAATTCACGTTTGGAGAATACAGACACCAAATTCAAGAAGATGTCAAGAAAATAGGACACAAAATTGGACTATCAAAATTTCTACTTTAAGATACATACCCAGTGATATTGGACAAAGCATTTGACATTATTCACGTGGAGGGATTAATTAATACTACATTGCTTTGGTAGTAATAAAGACAGAGAGGCAGTTCCAATATTCTTTTCTTTCTAAATAAATTATTTTGGTTCAGATACAATTTGTAAGAGTAAATAGAAAAGAGAGCACGATGTAAGCCAAAATGAAAAATGAGGTCTCTTTCTTTCTTCATTAGAGTTTTCTCCTTTCCTTATTTGGTATATATCATGATTTTAGCTTCAGTTGTTAAAAACAGAAAGAAAGAAAGACTAGTAAACAAGAATTTATGTATGCTTTACTAATTAGTGATGATCATATAGTTGTCTAAAGTTATCTAACAGGAACTTGTCACAAGGTTCCTCAAAACACGTCATTCAAATTGGCGAAGCTAATTGAAGAGCAGAAAACATATAGTTAGATCATTAAAAATGGTAACTTTATACCAAAGGATACAAATTCTGGCAGCAGGAAAAGAAATAAATAAATAAAACAAAGTTTGATTGATCGTGCTCCTTTTTGGGCAGGGGTGGCGGCTGTGAAGAAATGTATGACTAGGAAGAAAAATGAGAGTAGGTTATCATCCTTTCAGAAAGCCACAAAGAACATCTTAAAAATCCAACAAATGCGTCAAAATGAAAGTGCCAACAGTCCGTCTCCATGCGTGTCAATGGAATCATTGCAAAGTAAATTGCCTAAACCATATACATATCCTATGAAATCAGTCTATGGTCAAAGATTTTCACTCTGTGTTTAGGAGAGAGATTTTCAAGAAAATGGAAAGGAGAGGCAGAACTTTCATTTTTAATAAATACTAACGTATTTGATAAATTTTTAAAGAAAAAAATTAAAATGATAAATTAAAATAAACTTAATGTCATAATCTTTTTGTTTACATTTTTATATATATGTTGCATAATAACTGTCTTAATTTACAAATACAAATTCTCTTGCTTTCCCTCACCTCAACACTACTTCCAAACACATCCTTAAAAGACCGAGGCGTTTGATTACTGCAGCTAAATGGACCAAAGAACAATACAGATAGCAACTACCGTAACATTTCGCCCCCTTTCTCTTACAAAGTCCCTGAATTTAATTTAAAGAAAATGCTCCATTCTTTAAAGGCATGCCCAAAATTAAGAAAATAAAATAAAAATTCATATTCCATAATTATTTCAATTATTATAGGGAAAACAATAAAATGAAACCTACATGATTGTTTGCATGTCTTCTACAGATGACATGATCATAATGTACCCTGGAATATATTCACAAGAGTAGTCACTAACAACCTTTTTGTTCCAATATTCTTATGAAATGTCAATAAAATATCCCGCACTGCTCTGTAAAGAGGAGCTTTCCCAATCCTCCCCACTTCCCTGGCAATGGATGATTGAAATTCACTTTCATTGTATCAGACTTTGATCTATAACGAACTATATAGATACTAAAATGATCAGAGAGGAATTTGCCCAACTAGGATGAGGCGGCAATTATCAAATGATTTACAGGTGAAGCTATTATCATAGGTCATGACATCATTGTTTTGCCATGACATCGTTGACATGCATGTTTGTGTTGATGAATCTACATATCTTGGTCAAGAAACATTGCCACCTTATCTTTCAGAGTGTTCTTTTTCTTCATCAAGGGGACTACTTCTTCTCTAGCAGATTCATCTTGACTTTGCCTAGGGAACTCGTGGGTAATCTGTAAATTTTTTACAACAGATTTGCTCTCCTCCTCCTTCTCAAGGGTTTTCCTCAGCAAGGGACCTAAGAACAGGTCTAGCATGTCTTGTGCAGGATGACCCGATTGAGAGGTGCTTGTAGCAATTAATTTACCAGTTGTTGAAGTAGAATTAGTCAAACCTTCCCTTCCACAGCTAGATGAAATTTTGTTCTCACAAGGGGAATCAAGAGAAGTTCCTGTTTCATTTGTAACTTGAAATTCCCATTTTGATTCACACTGTCCACCTGATGTTTCTACTCGCTCCTTGTTCTCATAATCTTTGACATACTGCATAGTTCAAATGTGCAAGTAGGGTAAATATAATATCTCCACCACTAACTTTGTTTTGGGAAGCTGTAATTTTGAATTACTCAATTATACGATAATATGTTTAGATAGAAATGGTAAACACGACCCAAGAAAAACCAAAAGCTAATTTTCACTCCTTCAGTTTTATCAGAAAATTACCTCTTCTGCTATGGCAATCAAATCATCAACAGTCAGCTCCACAGCCTCATCGTTAGATCCTTCAACAGGATATACATCAGAACTACCATGGCTAGGATCTTCTAAATTTTTACCATTCTTTATAGCAGATCTCTGAACTCTATCCCCACACCTATCACCTTTTTTCCTCTTCTTTTGAGTATTATCGTCACTGCTTCCATCTTGTTGGTCTAATTTTTTTCTTCCTTTGGTTTCACACTTGGCCTTTAAGTTTGATTTCCTCCTCGAAGATTCCCTCTTACGATCTTTTTTTGTTGCATTTGCTCCTTTTCCCACAGAAGTATTAGTTTTAACAACATTCTCAGAGTCACTCCCATGGCTGGCACCAACCTTCTGCATCATCCATGGTGGTAACTGACGTTTACCTCCCTCAACACTAGTACGCATTCCTATATATAATATGTGAACTCCTAATCTATACTCAAAGAAAAACAACATTTAAAGTTGAATCATCCACACAGATAACTAATTTTCTATCACCCAACAAGGAAGGTTATTCTATTTAAGAGTTGGGATAAAAAGAGAAAGCGAATTTAGCCATGGATTTGCGCAAAATAGTATAAGAACTTCAATCGGGATAAAATTTGGGTTTCACAAAATAAGGTTGTTTGTTAAATTTCGAAAGAGAATGTAAACCCCAGATCCGTCGAAAATGCAATTAGCATAAGGACAAGAAAAGAGAGGACCTAGGGTTCATACCTAGAATTGTTAGGGTTCCGATCCAACACCCAAAATCAGGTTAAATGTGGGGATTTTCAATACAGTCGGGTGCAGGGCGAAGAGGTGTTAACTGAAAACAAGCTGCTGTTGGAAATTGGTTTTTGATGAGTTTTTCTGCTGATTACAGCATAAATTGACATTTTTTCATTCATGTAAAAGAGTTATTTTCTTAAAATTAAATTATAAATTTAGTTTCGAACGTGCTTTTTTAATTTGGATTTTACATATAAAAATTGGTTTTTATATGTTTCTTTTAAGTAAAATAATTATTATCGTTAATTTTATATTAATAAATAATAAAATTAATAATTTATTTAAAAATATAAATACTCTTTTATTTTTAAAATATTAAAAAATACAATTGTATCAATCTAAAAAAAATGAAAAATATCATTTTAAATTTATAAGTATAAACTTAAAAAAAGTTATGATTTAATTTTCACATAAGAAATGCTTTTTAATTAGTTTTTATTATTAAAACAATGTTATCAGTTGATAAAAACGTCAAAAAAAATTTCATACAAAAATTAAAATATTAATAGTAATTAATTTATAAATAAGCATCATATCTTTAAATTTTAAAAATTATAAAAGTTTAAAAATTAAAAATTAAAAATTATATTTAAAGTAAACTTATATGCCGTGCAATTTTATGTCTTAAAAATAATAATTTTTCTTAAAAAAACTTTTTAAATATTTTATAAAAATTAATATATAATAAAAAAATATTAATACTAATACTTTATTAGTTTATTTGAATGTATGATAAAAGAAAACATACAAAATAAAAAATTATTAATTTAAGTTTTTTGGGTTGAATTTTATTAATGTTATATTCAAAATACAATTGATTATTGACTATTAAAAAATTATTTTATTTTATAAGATTATATTAATTTTAGTTTTTTAAATTGAGTTGAACCATTTAAAAGTAAGATTTTTTATTAAAAAATAATACATGTATTATATTAAAGTTATAAAAATATAAATAAATATTTTTTTATTAATTTATTATAATTGTTGCTTAAATTTATTCTTAAAAGTTAGAATTAAGATTTTTTTTATTTTATATTTTTATCTTCTATCTTACCTTCAAATGAATATAAAAAGCATTAGCATTAAAATTTTTATATATTTTTTATATATTAATTTTTATACAATATTTGGAAAAAAATTATTTTATAAAAAAGAAAAAATTTACTATTTTTCATATGTAAAACTACATTAAATATAGGTTTGATTAAAAATATAAGTTTCTAGTCTTAACATTTTGTAAAATTTTCATTTTGTACTTCATTTATTTTTGTAAACAAGTTTATAATTTATTTTTGACTTAATTATGTTTTTGTCTTTACAAAATAACACCGATTGTGATGAAATCTTTAGAATTTTTTTATATATAAAATTATGTTCTTAAATTCTTTTAAAAAGTTAGAATTTAATCTTTAATATTAATTTTCTTTAAGTGATAAAGTGTTTGTCAACCACAAGACAAAAAAAATTAATTAAACTTTTATTTTTTTTTATATTATAATACACACTTATTTATAAATTAGTCTCTACAGTTAATATTTACATGTTAGCCTTTTTTTTTTTTCACATTTTGATTCTTCTCATTTAACATTGTTAATATGTTTTTAATAGTAAAGATTAATCCAAAAATATTTACTTATGTAGAAATTAAATTATAACCTCTTTTCATGTAAGGAATAAATTAAGAAATGCATTATATATAAGGATTAAATTTATAATTTAACCTATATTTGTCTTTCTTTGAATTCAAGTCAAATCAACTTTATCATTTAAATGAGACAATAACGGAGGTAATAGTAATACACACAATAAATAATACAAAGGTGTTAAAATCAATTCCCAAGGACCTAGATGTAATTCTCTGGAGATTCAAGATATCATATATTTTATCTTCGTATATCAAACTTCACATAAATTAAAACATTTATAAATATATTATTCAAAATATAGCATTAACTTATATTTTAAAAATATAATTTCCACTAAAATAATATAATGCAATATTTAACATTTATTATAAACAAATCTTTGCTCTCTTGATATATATAACCGACCTAAAAAGGAGCAATAAACGTAATATCCTAGTGCAGTAAGGATTTAATCGAAAAAAGAAATGTCAACATTTGAAAGAGAGAGAAAAAATCTTACAGACACGTCATTTTCTAATTAAAAGTAAAAAGAAAGAAAACAGGTAAAAGGGACCATAAATACATTACCATTTCAATAATAACAAAAATGTATTGTTTTCTTCATCTCTGCTCAAATACACAATAAATAAATCATAAGCTTGGATTAAGTACGGTTTTCCAAATCAATTGAAGGATTGACCCCTCAAAGCAAGCAGAAGAAGCAGTGAACCACAAACCGAAACAAGTCCAAGAAATTATGTAAATAATGATTTACCTTCACACAATGCATAATACCTATCAACCGTTAAATATCACCATTACTTAAATTTGACGTCGATGGCAAACTAGCATCATAAATCTACAACAGTTCCTAAGGCATGGGAAAAACACCTGCACTCTGAAATCAATAATGGTGCATTTCAGCTCAAACCATTGTTATATTAATTGCTTTCCTATTTTCATTTTCTTTTCTTTTCTTTTGCGAGGAAAATGTTTTTATTTATACAACAGGAGTTCCAAGTTTTCCTTCAAATAAAATAAATAAACCACGGAGCAGTAAGATCAAAGATGGATTAGAAACAGTGGAAAGTCCTGAGATTGTGAAGATATCAGTTACTCCCCGGATCCTCAATCACATGCAGCACCAAAACAGTTGCAGCTAAGACTTCCACGTAAAAATGTGAACCTCGATTTGCGTACCCAATGTTGATGGAGTCAGCAGTTTCCACAGCTTGAATTGCTAATGCATAAACCAAATCAAATTTTATATATGATATTCTATCTATACTTTATAATATACAAATATGATCATGCATTCGTGCTTTCTAAGATAATCGGTTTTTTTTTTTCTTAGTCTGGTGCAAGATGTACGCCAAAATTTATAATGAATATGCAAATCATATTTTAGAACTTAAGAATTATACGAGGAACTTCACTTACACGAACATAAATGTATTGAATAATTCCATATTGAAAGACTTCACTGATTTCAACTTGATTGGTAGAAAAAAGAGGTGTGACGGCTAGGTCACCAAATTTCCAAACCAACTAGGTAAACCAGTTAAATTTAATCATATAGTGGTTTGGTTCGGTTTCCTTATTATATGGCTCCTTTCTTTTCTTAGTTGGATGACCAAGAATGATTTTATATCTCTAACAGTTTGAATCTGTAATATAGTTGGCCTACTTTCTTCTCTTTCTTTTTTTCCTTCCCTTCGTATGTTGAACCTATTGCTATTTGTCTGTGGACAAAGATTTCAGTTAATCATGTACTTGTACACACCAAGCACATGGACGCATGATTATGCAACTTCAAAAAGGGAATACATGAAATGAGTTTTGTTGATCAAGAGAACTTACCTAAGTTCTATTAGGCAAAATACTACTAGCAAGATCCTCGTTAATGGTAACAGGCAGTGGTGGCATTTGGCTCATAATGCCAGGCATCTCTCTCATGCTGCACAAAATTAGTGAACTTCACGAAGTTTATAGATATTGAATCCAAATTTAAAAGAAAATGACTTTGCATGATATCGACAGCAAACTTGTTCAAAGGATTAACATACTCATTAAGAATGGTATTAATATTGTGCCTTGTGTGGCAAAAGAGGTCGATGTTATCCTGCAACTGTTTGACAAAGGACATCATCATTATCACAGCTTAGGGACCAAACATTAATTAAATATAATTATATATGAATGAATAATATGATGACAATGTGAGAATGCATAGAACAAACTTGTACAAATTTGAGGAAAAATAGAACGCATAAAGCCACTTGCCTACAAATTGATGCTCAAGTCAATCAATAATAATACATGTAAGTGAATTTGATACTCATCTTCTATTTTCTAACAAATTTATCTCTTCCTAAACATGATAAGAATTAGTCTTCCATGGAAAAATCAAGGCAGGTGAAATGCCACAGATTAGTTAATATTTCAGCTAATATTTGTTAACCCAGTAAGATTTTCAGTATTTGTGAAGGGCCTGAAATCCATCAGCTGCACTAGTATTTGTTAAAAAAAATCCCTAAAACATATGATGGTTGAGCTATTTATTTACCTTGTAAGTAGACAAATTGGCCGTGATTTGACTAAAAGCTTGAGCATTTTGTTCCAACAGTTGCTTCAAAGGACTACAAATTCCTGATTGTACATAAGGAAGAAGGTATTGATGAAATAAGGACACTAATTCCAGTGACACAAACAGAAACACCATAAAAGCTGGGGGTGGGGCGATTCTAAGCTGACATTATAATCCAATTAGGTTTGGTAAGTAAATTAAACAAAAAAAAAAAAGTGATAGACAACAGCATATCTTGTCATTCCATTTAACCGACAATGACAAAAAACTAAAAGCTAACACAGTGTCATTTAAATATAACAGAACATTAACTGAACTGAATCACACCCTACAGCCTCCACAAAGACATGCCGCTGCTAAAGGAGTAATATTCACAATTTATTTTTTTTTGTTTTCTAGCATAGATTGTAGGAAGCTGGCTGGCCAGCTGGGACAACTGGAACGGAAGTAGGATTTGTAATTGAAGATGTCAATGCTATTTGAGGGGAAATCTAACACCATGTGGGAACTTCTCCAAAGGCTACAATTATTGAATGTAATAATATTGATGCATTTGTATTTTGGGATTTAGTGATCATAATTGCTAGATTCAGGATTAGTTATTAGGTTTGGAATGAGGAAAAATAGAGTTTACGAGAGCGAGTTTTTAGAACTATTCTTAAAAGCATTTCTGTTTTTAAAAATTAAGAAACAGTGCAATCTGTTTGAAATGTCATTTTCATTATATTAATATTAAAGACAGCTAACATATTTTCTTTTTCAGAAATGAAATGTGTTGACATATCAATTCTTAGTTGAGGAGAAATTTTTAAAATCAGGAATAATGTAGTTGCACACAAGAGAGAGAACATTATGAGAACTTACATTATAGTTCATATAATTAAAAAAAGAAAACGATATACTAACCATCATATAGTATCCGTTGACTTTGGTCCATCATATGGTGTGACATGCGAGAGTATGTAGCCATGTTTGGAGACAGAACTGAATGAAAATTTGTCTTTGACGTTGACTCCACTGGCTTATCCTGAAGAAGCATGACTTTAGAATACTGGTTCTTCAATCAACATTAGATCCTAAAGACATTAATTGATTCAATATATCAAAACTGGAATCCCATTTATGGGATGCAACATAATCATATTTTATTATTATTTGAGTTATCATCAACATCCTTGACAAGATAGTTAAGCAGGTTCAGAGGACTCAAAGCAACTGAATACTGATATTATACTACAGGATCTGATTGGTCAAAAACAACAATAACAAATAATTTGCTAATATAAATGAAATGTAGAGATATTTACTCTCTGGGGAATCCAAAGGAAAGCATTTAATACTTTATTCTTCAAGTTGAAGGGTATTGAATGCTTCAGCATGGATAGCAAGACCTTGATTGTATACAAGAAAGGTAGAATGAAAGGTAAAAATTCAATCACAAGGGGTTGGTTTAGGGTGGACGAGCATATGATGTGCAATTTGGCACAAGGTTATGGTTCAAATCCTAACCAAGATAATTATTACTTGTGACCAGGATGCAAGGAACAAATATCATAGTGAATTCCCAAGTCCCAATGGCTTGCCTTTGACCAAATTGAGGAGGTGGATTAGTCAAAATGTGTGTATGCTAACCATGTACCACTTGACAGCTATAATAAAAAAATGCAAAAAATTTACTTGAGAACCATAGTATGATATGATGGATATGCTAGAGATTGGCTCTCAGCTCTTTATTTTATAATACAAATCTGCACAACAAATCCCTATAATTTTGGGATAGGACAGCTAATCTAATCTCAGCAGTAGCTAATGTCTAGGCTAATTGCAACAAATTTAAGGGGAAGTGTGCGTCAATTTACTGAACTAATCGCATGAAAATATGTGGGCATTTGGTAAAATATGTAGTTTAATGGGGATTATGGACATGGTTAAAACTAGGGAGAATGAAAAGGCTGGGAGAAAAGAGAGAATTCAAAAACTATTTATGAAAAATCTCAAATGATGTTGTATGACCTGCAAATTGTCATTATATGGACTTTGAATACAAAATCACAATTACTTCAACCAACCGCATAATAGAATTTTTAACTTTCAATCTATTGAGTTTAAAGTAAATTTTTCATAGATCTTCAAACTTACTTATAGATAAAATATATTTCAAACTTTTTCTTATAAAAATATAGTTGAAATTCAAACCGTACTTAAAACAATAAGTGGAGAATCAATAAAAATTACTTAAGATTAATTTGACAACTCTTCAACACACTATATTATAAGAAACATTGTACATGTACACTGGCCTCCCAGATTTCGCATACCTTTCTGTTATTGACCTTCTTTCCCAGACTGTGTTCGTCTGGTTTCCTTCGCTTTCTCTGCAAAATAATTTGAACAGTATTTTAAGTTTCTATAACAGATGTAAAGGAGCAAACTACACAAGTATCCTGGTCAAATGCTTAATGTGTTATGTTTATACAGTGCCACAGCTTTCTTTATTGTGGATAAAACTTTATATAGGACCCTAATATTGTTTTCAACTTTTAAATGAAAAAAAATAGGCAAGGAAGTTAACTTGGTTTACTTTATCAAGAGTCTATTTGATCATGAGATGAAACATAACCTTTAAATAGGGTTATAAATTGTGATCAGCAGTGGCAATTGCAGCCACAACGACCATATTTTGGCCAAATTGAAAGTTCCATCAGCTTTATTTTCCTGCATTTTTTTTTCTGCAATTGCTGGAACTGCTACCATGACAACCAAAATCTAAAACCCTGCCTTTAAACCACTGATATCACCATCGCTTATACAACACTTTAGCTACACAGCCATGCAAAACTTGAGCCGTTGTAACAATGCCAAAAACTAAGGTGTAGGAGGAAGTGGGAAGACAATTAAATTTTGAATGCATTGAAAAGGGGAAGTTCCACTACACACATTCAACTTTCAAGCAATTAGTCCCAACATATTCAAGTCAAGTGACTTTAATGCATTTAGAATTTAAAATTTTCTTCTCTATTCTTGTACTGCATAGGTATCATACTTGGCAGCATTAAAATAACGAGATCGGAGAAACTGTTGAAAGAAAAAGAGCTTACTGTCAACCACCTACACCTCAAAGCAACATCACGAACAGTTTTATCAGGCAACATGGCAGCAATTTTGATATACCTCATTATACTTGGTTCATCAGCATATCTAGTCATGAAACAGAAGAATCACAAAAACAAGGGTTGGAAAACATAAACAGTAGAAAGAGAAAGAAATACAAAACAACAAATTTAGCATAGCCATTATGACCCAAATAATTCTAGAATAAGAGACAAGCATAATGCTCTAATTGGTTCTAAGGAGGATAGGGAAGAGGTGAGGAATTTAATGGAGGGAAAGGAACACCTTGTGTGGTTTGCAATGGGAGGAGTGGGAAAATATAATAATTTACTATTATACCTTTACAATAGACAAAGAAAACCGTTAAGTTCAAGTATTCAAATTTAGAATAATGTAATCAGCACTTGCACAAACTTTTAGTATTTTCCCTCTCTTCCAAACCCCCAATATTGGAGGGAGGCAAAAATGGGAGGGGAGGGATATTGAACCCTTATTTCCCCTCCCCTCCATCCCCATCCAGGCTCCAGCCAATGTCAGCAGTTAGCAAAGGAAAGAATACTTATCAGCATTTTAAGTAGGAATTGAAATGTCAAAAGAAACTCACATTTGGAAATTAAGATCATCATAAGAAAAATAGTCCATCATGGATATAAAGGGTCAATTGGCAATTGCGTCATCAAAACAAAAAACTATTATCTAAGCTCCGAAATTATTTTCATTAGAGAGAAAGTTGAAAACAAATTACCATGGAGCAATGTAACACATGGATGCCAAAATGGTCAAAAACCCAGTCACAACAAACAAAACAACTTACTTGGCAAGGCTCTCCTCCAATTTGTATTGTTCATCAACAGACCACTCAACTGCCAACCCTGTGTCGTGCTTCAGCCCCGGTACCGAGTCAAGAAGAAGAGAAGAACCAGATGGGTTACCAGCTTGACTTATGACAGGGTTGCTGTTAATGATGGTTGAATTCCCAGAATATATCATCCCAGACGAACTACTTAACCCAAAATAATTACCCATTGGAACCATCTCGGATAGGCTATTAATAGCACCAGGCTGAAATGATATTGCATGCCTGCTCAACACGGAATCTATATCTTCATTGTGAAATCCAGCGTTTGACTCTGCTGCCATCCTTATCCTTTGTTCTTAGTTGTATCTATAGACTTCCCCAAATCACTATAATCCACAACTAGTACCAACAACCATCTTCAAACAAAAATAAGAACATAAATACCTGCACCAATTCACCGATTCAAGGTATCCATCCAGGATCAAAATCATTTATACTCCACAAAGATTTAAGAAAAACGAAATACCCAACAGGAATCAGAAGCGAAATACCCAGAGAAGATTCTACATCAAGCAAACAAAGGAGATAAGGGGAATTTGGTCACAGCCCAGATTAAGCAACCGAAAACCCACGATCAAAAGCCCCCAAAAATCCAGACTTTAGCTGAGAAATGAAGAGAGCAAAGAAGAAGGCGAAGCCTGAAGTAAAATCCCAGAAAAACCCAAATCAGACTCTAGAAAAGAGAAGAAACTTCACCTTGAAAAGAGTCAATTATAGAGCTACAAAGCAAAGGAAAACGATAAAAGCCCTAATAACAGCAAATCAGACGTGTCTTAACAGAACAACAGAGAGTGGATAGAGAGAGCGAGAGAGAGAGAGATACCTTTTTTTGTAGCAACTTTCCGACCGAGACCTAGTTGGTTGTGGTGATGGTGGTGTCTTTTTTCTCTCTCTCTCTCTCTCTATCTCTTACTACGCTACAATGCTATTACTGCACTACCATTTGGCATTTGCTACTTTCTGGGTTGCGGGGTACGCTGCTTTGCTTTGTGACACACAAACACACTCACACATTCTCTCTCTCTCTTCCCTCTCGAGAGAGACAAGAGATGGCTTACACCTCCGCCAATAGGGAAGCAGAGAAACGGAAAAAGGAAAATCTGCTTTTATTTAAAATAAAAAATAAAAAAGAAAGATAATAATGGATGGTTGTGGATCTTGGAATTCAGCAACAGTGCGAATCCCAATAAGCATTTGATGCTAATCATTGTGGACTCCACCTCTCCTTTCTGCTTAATTTTTCTGCTAATTTATCTTTTATGATTTGTTGTTTTATGCAAAGTATGAATATTATTTTTATTAAAAAGCATAAGCAACAAGTACACCCTATGCCAAGAGAACCTGTGGAGCTTTGTCAAACCAGTAATCATCGTTATCATTATAAGGTCCTCCCACTTCCCATGTTGGCCTAAAACATGGAATCACCTACCAAAGAATTCCATTGACCAATACTTTATTCATGAGAAACTCAGTTAAAAATCTCTAATTTCAAGTAAAAATATCAACTTTAATATCTATAGAAGCCTCCATACTATATTCTCTTCCCCCACCCGATTAGCATGCTTCATTAGGAAAATTAGCAACACTCCTTTTTTTATTTTTCGGTTAACAATGCTGGTAGGAGCGATTTCGCAACCCTTTGTGAAGTTACATAGTAGCATTATTTTAATGGAAAAAATAGGAACTGTGTCAGCTTCTCTAAAATCATGACAAGTCACTGATATCCGGAGTTTTGAATTCTAACGAAGCACTTTAGCATTGTAGTGTTAGCATTTTATGGGATGATTATCAACTTTAGTCCGTCAAATAACTTTATAAAATGTTTACTTTATTTTTAAATTTTACAAAATAACATTTATTTAGTTATTTTTAAAAAAAAGATATTAAACAAAGATTAAAGCGGGTGACTTTTAAAAAATATAATAAACTTTTATAAAATTTAAAACTAAAATAATTAACACTTATAATTTGAAAAGTTAAAATAAAATATCTATTTTCATTTTATTTCAAGAACAAAAAAAAGTGTGAAAAAAATACTGCTTTTGTTTTGAATTAAGAGAAATGGTCTAAACTAACCAGAATCTGTATTCTAAAGTAATACACTACATTATAACATAAAAAATAAAATTTATTATATCTTTTACAATTAAAAGAATTTATATTTTTTATACGTGAAATAATCTTGATTATTAATTTTATATAAATAAATAATTAAGTTAATAGTTTAGTTTAAAAATATTAATACTTTTTATTTTTAAAATATAAAAATTTCATAATAATTAATTTAAAAATATATAAAATATCTGTCACAAGAAAAAATAAAAACATCATAACTCAACTAATAATGTTACTGGTGTGACACTCTAAAAAGGCATGGTTAATGCTTTGATTTGGTATAGCGTTTGCCTCCAAAACAGGTGGGTCCCTAAGGCCTGAGAAGCTCTTTAATGTAACGTGGCCGAATCATGTGTGCACACCAACCCAACCACTACCTTCCTTCACACTCGCCACAACGTTCATCTTCGCTGCGGGGGAGGGAGTTTTCATGCACAATTATCAATTTACATTTTTCTTCTTGTTCATACTTAATAAAAGTTCTTTGTAATTCTTGAATTTAAGATGGCATAAAATCATATCATAAATTCTTAAAAATTTCGATGATTTATCAAATCGAGGAGAAGGGAAACATTTTAAAAAGAAAGGAAAAAGAATCACATACATATGGATCTTTGAATCAATTGCAAGTATATCAAACTACTTTCAGAATCGTAATCAACCAGGGTCAATTTTAAATAACGTAATTGGCATGGTTTAGGCCAAACTGCGATTAATGGATTGTGACGATGACGAATAACGGGTTTTGATCAATTATCACACAATAAATTATCCTGGTTAGGGATTGGTGAACCATTACAAAGACATGTCCAGTGTGGATCCGAAAGCATCAACCATAGATAACCTAAAACGCATAATTAAATGATTTGTTTTCTGGTCACACCAAACTCGTTCCTTCTTCTTTATGACTTTTCTTTTAGTACCCCGTTTAGTGTATAGAGAGAAGTGACATATTTAGGATAATGTTAACAGTAGGTTCAAGGTTAAAAAGTACGAGCACACGTAGAAATATGATAAATTTTGAAATTCACTGGATATGATACATCTATAATATAATGTATAAAATTAGTTTTAAATCAACATATAATAAAAAATTTAATTATAAGAGATGATTCATGTTTTCAAAATGAGTGAGTCATTGTAGTAAAAAATGCTTAAATTTGATTTCGTATTTCAATCAGTTTTCTAAGAAACAAGCTCTGAGCATCTAGATTTATGATAGAGTACCTCGAGGCAGATAAATGTTGATCGGAGGAGGAAGATCTTATGAATTGAAGCAAGAAAAAGGTAAAAATGGGGTCAGAATTGAGCATTGAGAGGCTAGAAATAGCGATGCAAGAAGTTGAATTTGTAGATCATCATCTTTCTCATATGTTTTCTAACCCTAACTCTACTTCCATGTCATAAAAAAATAAGGTTCTAAAATCTAAAGACATAGATCTTGTTCTAAGTAACGAAGATATTGTTAGATTTGTTATGGAGGCTTTAATTTTTTTTTATGACGAAGAATCTACTTAATGATAATAATCTAGATCTCTGCCAAAACCTGAAAATTGCTCTAGATGACTATGAAGCTTGGTGCTCACCATGGGAAGGTATTCTAATAATTAAATTGTTAGGCAAAATTGTTAGTTTTATTTACCTAAATAAGAGATTAGGGAATATTTGGAGGAAAAATAGTTCCCTGAAGATCTTAGATCTAAATAATGACTTCTTTTTAGTCAAATTTGAAAGCATAATTGATTATAGATTTGCTCTCTTTGAGGGACCCTGGTTGATTCTTGTCCATTACCTCTTAGTTCAACAATGAAGGCCTTTATTCAGGTCAAAAGATAATAAACTTAAAAAGATTGATGCAACATTGAGCCAATGCAAGTTTCTACTTGCCATCATAAGAATTTATCATTATACAGTTCTAAAGGAAGATTAAGGGTAGATTTGCTAGGTTTTGTGTAGAACTGAATCTTAGAAAAAAAGCTTATTCCCCCCTTTAAAATCCTACGTCAGGAGTTTAAAATTGAATATAAAAGTCTTCACCTTATTTGCTTTGGTTGTGGTAAATATGGTCATAGGTAGGAATCTTGCCCTAAAATCTATATCTCCAGTCAATCTTCCATTAACACACCTATTAATTCTAGCAATCCAGAAGAGGACAAGGACAAAATACCTAGTTCCCCTGTTACTCATCATATGGAGGGGGTTAAGTGTGAATTGGAAAGCAAACAAATAATAGATCAAGGTAAATTTGACCCCTGGATGTTGGTAAAAAGACCTATGAGGAAAAAAATTAAGTCAATTAAAGATAGGGAATAATTCAATCCAGAATAACAATAAGGGTAAGGGGTCCCCTTCAAGTTCTAGATTTGATGTTTTAGTTGAATCTAACTATTCGCTTAATAAAAACACTACAACTACTGATCCTAAGTCTATAATCATTCAGAATAGCAAGAGTAGAGATGATTTAATTTTCCCTAACTTAGCTAACGCTAAGTCTCATGGGAAGAAAAATATAGAATAAGGTTTATAATCAATCTAAAAACTTTGTCAAAATTAAGAATAAGCAAAAATCTGATAGGAAAGGATGGAGTAAGGACACTATTTCTCAAGATGAGGCCTTAGATTTGCCTGCTAATGAAAGAAAGGACCATGATAATTTCAGTCAAGACAATAAAGAAATTTTTAGGATAATACATAGGTTGTAGAATGGGTAAAGATAGCACTATCAGGATATTATAAGGGCTAATATGGTTAGGTGTTGACAAAATTAAAATAAGAAAATTAATGAACCTTCGTATAGACCCCCTAATTCCAAGCTTGATATGGACATAGACGTGACTTCTAAAGTAATGGACCCTAAAGTAAAGGCCTTTGTTGTTTATAATACTTTAGCTCCTTTTATTTTTAAATTTGTTAATGATGTTTTTAAAAATCCTAACCTTATTTATGAAGTTAATGAAACCAATATTTCTCTTATTCTTAAAACTAAAAATCCTAAGTATATAGCTAGTGTTAGACTAATTTCCCTTTGTAATGTGAGTTATAAGATTGTTACCAAACTTATAGCTAATAGGCTTAGAGAATCTCTCCCTTACTTAATCTTTACTAATCATAGTAGTTTTATTCTAGGTAGGCAGGAAATTGATAATCCCATAATCCTCCAAGAGTTACTACATTCCTTCTATAAACTAATAGGCAAAAATAGTTATATGATTCTTAAGCTAGACTTAGAAAAAGCCTATGACAGACTTAGATAGAATTTTATTTCAGATACCTTCCTTAAAGTTGGCCTAAAACCAGATTTTCTGAGACTCATTCATCATTGCATATCCTCTCTCCCCATGCATTTAAATTGGAACAACAATATCTCAAGTAGTTTTACTCTTTCTAGAGGAACTCGCTAAGGAGATTCCCTATCTCCCTACATTTTTGTCATGTGTATTGAGAGATTAGCCCACCTAATCAAAGATAGGATTATGGATCACAACTAGGTTCCTTTTTCTTTTAATCTTCAAAGCCCTAATATTTCTCACCTTTTCTTTGTTAATGATATCTTATTAGTTGCTAAGGCTAAAGAGCATAATGCTAATACTATTAATAATGTTCTTAATGATTTTTGTTCAGCCTCTTGTTTAAAAATCAATTACACTAAATCTTCTTTGTATTTTTCTAAAAATGCCAATCATGTCTTAATTCACTTTATCAGCAACTGCTTAGGAATTTTTTCCTCTTCTCGGATTGGAAAATATTTAGGTATCCCTGTTACTCATTAAAATCTTACTAAATATCATTTTAACGTTCTCATTGATAAGGTTAGGAAGAAATTATTTCTTTAGAAAATGAATTCATTATCCCTTGCTGGTAGGGTTATCTTTATCAATCCAGTCTCATGAGTATTTTATCTTGTATAATGCAAGATCACTTGATTCTCATTGCTGTTTGTAATGAAATAAATACTATCTACAAAAATTTTATATGGGGCTCTTTGGGAGAAAAGAAATGTCACTTGATTGGTTGGAATAAAATTTGGAAACACAGAGAAAATGGAGGCCTTGATTTTAAGGATCTTCATATGCTTAATAAGGCTTACCTTATGAAATTGTGTTGGAGACTAATTATTTCTCCAAATGATGAGGTCCAAGTTGTTATGAGTAAATATAAATTCTCTATAGGACAGAGTCCTAGTGTTGGTTTTGACCAGCAAGCCTCTGTTCTTTGAAAATGTCTTGTTGCTGTTTGGCCTCTTTTTTTTCCAGGGTTTACGATGGATCATAGGAGATGGCCATAATGTTAAGTTTTGGACTAATAAATGGTCCCTTAAATTGAGAATTTGAGTAGTTATGCTCTCTGTCTTATTTCTTTTTGCTTTGTTCTCCTTTAGGGACTCATGGAATTGGGAGAAGCTAAAATGTCTTCTCCCTGAAAACATTTGTCATTTTATTGCTCAGGTTAAGCCTCTTACTGAGGGTCAAGACATGATATATTAGGACCTAACTAGTAATGGGATATTTTCTCCTAAAACTGCTGATCAACTTATTTCCAAACCCTTCTTATCTAATTACCAATCTAATGATATTTTTAAATTAGCTTGGTAGTGGGATGTTCCTCCTAAGATAAAATTGTTTATTTAAAAATTGTTTCTTAGTAAGCTCCTTATCAATGAGAAAAGATTTAGGAGAATGATGATTGATTATTCTATTTGCCCTAGATGTAATGAGGCTCCGAAAACCCTTATGCATGTACTTTATGATTGTTTTTATGCTAAAAATATTTAGAATCATGTTATCTTACCTAACGAATTTGTTTCTTTTTACAGTACTGGTTTGAGCAGTTGGCTGAAATTGAATCTCACTGATCTTTCCTTTAGTAAGATTCACTGTTGGAATAGGCTGTTTGGTCTCTTTGTTTGACATATTTGGAAGAGCAGAAAGCTTTTATTTTTCAGAATCATATCATCCAGCCTAATACTTTGGCTCACACAGTTCATTGTGAATTTGAGTTTCTTAATTTTTGTTGTAGGAACTCCTCCAAAAACTTTCCAATGTTATCCTAGGATCAGTTAATTATAAAATGAATTTCTCCTACCTTTGGTCAGATAAAGTTAAATGTTGACAGAGCAGTTTCTATAGTTAAGGGGTTGGCTGCTTGTGGAGGTCTATTAAGGGATTACCAAGGACATCTCATTGCTGGGTTCTATAGTTGAATTCAATTTTGTACTCCCCTTGAAGCTGAGCTTTGGGCCATTTACACGGGAATAAGATTCACTATCTGTAAAAGTGTTGATGTTATTTGGGTTGAAAGTGACTCCAAATATGTCTTGTCCTTAATCTTGAATGTTCATTCCATGTATTCCTTGATTCAAGGGATTAGAAAGCTTTTGAAACACATTAAATTGATTAAGTTTGGCCACATATGTAGGGAAATGAACCACTGTGTTGATAGATTAGCCAAAATGGATCTTGAAAAGATAGTCATTTTTTTTAGTTTTGAGAATATCTGTAACATCCTAAAAAATCTAAATAAATTTCAAAACATTGACTGTTGTTGTTAACATATTTTTAAGAATTTTTTTACTTTCTTTTCCCTTTTCCTTTATTTTTGTTCTTTCTTCCACTTTCCTTTTTATCTCCTTTTTATTTTCTCACGTTATGTTATGCTAAACTTATTTTATTATTTCAACAATAATTGTTAATTCCTTTGATTGTTTCTTGATTTCTAATTTTGTTTAAATATGCTTAGTTCAGATTGTTTTATTACCCTTACTAATTTCTACTACTGTATTGTTACAATGATGCCTTAGTAAGAATTTTGGACACTTTAGCTACATTCCAAGTGAAGATGTTGAACCCTTTTGTTCCCTCCCTAAATACTAGATTCCTTGTAAATACACGTGCAACTTTTTTTTCTAGTTTGAATTATCCTTTTCCCTTTTTGTCTTAAATTCATATAGCTAATGCCTATTAAATACCCCCACAAAAGAAAGACAGTGTCGCATAAATTAATTGCGTTTATTCTGCATGTTTTTCGTTATCACAAACCACGTAGATGTAATTTTCTCACTTTCCCTGCATGCTTTAGTTATTCTCCTAGTAATCTACCACCCTTAAATTACCTCCTTCTTTGCATTGATTATAAAAAGGAGAAACACCACTAAATTAGAAACGTGATTGACTGTCCACGAATCATACCTGAAGACCAGTCATCCCATTTAAGTAGCCTAATAAATGCATTATTATTGTTGCTCCTCGCAACCTGGGTGTTTTGTTAAGCCACATTCAAATTCTTTTTAAAATCGTTCTTCTTTTAACGTTGCGCATCTACATTCAATATGCTAAGTGGTATTCCTGTAATGTATATGTTATGCATGTGTGGATAATTATCAAAGAGGCACAAAGAAACTTAAGAAATTATAGGGGAAGGTAAATGGCTGGACCAAGTGGCCAATTCCTCCACTAACCCGTAACTGATTAGGTGGCATTTTGAAAGTGGGCAAAGAATCAACGAAGGCTACTACATTAGCCCCCTTGCCAATGACATGCATATAAAAAGAAGACTTAACTTCCCTTGTTTAGTTTTGAAATTTTTGTATGAGACGTTGATTAAGGGAGACACCAAGGACGCGGAGAGGCCAGAGCCATCACTTCTTGAATCACACTAATCTCGCAATCTTCCTCATTTCTGCACTCCATCCTTTGACTTTCACATGAACAAACTGCAACTCTCTCATTTAAGGTTCTGTTGTAGGGAAGAGAATTATTGTACTCTACCTTTTCCTCTCTTTTGCGATTAAACTAAGGTACAGGGGAGAGTCCTATTGCGGTGTGATTATGTGTGTTCTAACTTTTGTCACCCTTGAATGAAGATTGAGTAGCTGCATGCATGTTTCTCTTTTCTTTTTATAAATTTCTCTGCATTGTGAATAAATTGCTTAGTGAAAAGTAGTTTGGATTCCTTGTATATTGCACGATTATTATGCTACTAATTTTGCATACATGTTTCTCTTTTCTTTTTATTAATTTCTCTGCATTGTGAATGAATGATTGAATGAAAGATGGTTTGGATTCCTTACATGCTGTAGGATTATAATGTTACTAATTCTGCAAATATCCTTTTCTTCTTTCCTTGTGAAATTTTGTCCTCTGCATGAACTCCCTTAATTGAACCCCACAAGTAATGCTGCAGAAATATGAAAAATAAGAATTATTTTAATGGTGAAACTCCAAAATGTGCTTTCGATAATGGTATCCCCCAACTACAAATATCGATCATTATTAAAAATATTATTATTATCAATTAACATGTTAATGAGAACTATAACACCTCAAATTTTGTAATAATATTTAGATTATTAATATAAGTAGGTTATGTTATTATTAATTGAGTGTGCATTTTAATTTATGATTAATGGTGTGGATAAATCCATGTGTATGTGTATATATATGTGACTGTTGACTTGTGATTGGATTGAAAATGGTTGAGTATAGGCTGATGTTGTGTTGCAAGGACATTCTCACTGTAGAAAGAAAGTCCTGGGCAAACTAGTGTGTATCTTGCTGTAGCGAAAGGTCGCAGGAGATGTGGGTGTCTTTGTTGTGTTCTCGTTGTAGCGAGAAGGAAACAGAGAGGAGATAGTTTTCTGGGTTAGTCTCGTTGTAGCGAGAGGATATCGCTATGGCGAGATTATACAGAAAATTAAGTGCAGTTTTATCTGATATTTTCGTTGTAGCGAGAAGAGATCTTGCTCCATAGATATAACGTGTGTGGTACTAGGCCTGCAAGCAAAGATGTTAGTCAGAGGTCGTATCACCATCACCCTTTCTTCTCCAATGTATTTCTAACGTCCTCATCTTCCATACCCCCAATGTATCGTTGAACCACTCATAGTTTTTTACCATATTCAAACACAATCATATTCAACTTACCATTCACATACATTTTCATCCATTCATACATTTTCATCCATTTTATATTGTTCAACATCAATTAATGACATGTCTACACATATATTCACCCACATTCACATTCACCTTGTGATATTCACTTTCACACATGGCACACATGCCTATATTCAATCACATTACACTCAAACATCAAATTTTCATAAAACTACCACAATCATGTCACTTCATCACACACAATATCAACCAACATCTAATACGTCATGCCCAACACGAAACATCTATCAAACACACATATTCTTAAATCCTATCTCAATCACATTGTCACATATAGCAAAATAAACAAATTTTAACAAAATGAGATAGGGTAGAGTCCCCCTTACCTCGGAATGAAGACCCAACACGAAACTCAACAATGGAAATGCTCTCTCCACATAGATTTCATCCTAAACACATGAAAATCTTCATAAGAATTCAAGAAAATGGAGAAAAGGACGAAGGAACGAAACCCTAGCCCATAAAACTTACCTCCAAATGCTCCAAACATGATTCTAACCTTCAATCTTACTTTCAAACGGCTTTGAAGGCAGTTTAATCGATGAAAATGAGTTAGAGATCAAGAGAATCGAGAGAGGGATGAAGAAAAAAGTGAGAAATGAGTTTCTCGAACCCTAAACCCCTCAAATATCCTATGAGTCGCGATACTCTCACTACAGTCAGATGGGATCTCGCTGTATGAAAATTTCAGACGATTCTGCACTCTGTTTTTTGCAGAATCTCGCTACAGCGAGATTATACCTAGAAATACACCCTCTTCTGTTGCTCTCTCACTACAGCGAGAAGACTCTCAAGCTACAAAAGGCAAGAGATATTGTAGCTACTTCTCAAGCTGGAAGGTTTGGGTGAGGAACGTCAGAATCAACATACTTTTGTGAAAAATTTGTAGCTTTAAATTATTTTATCAATCTAAGTTTTAGTGGTAGATTTAGACTATTTAGCTATAGTTATCAAGGAATGTAATTATTATTCAAAAGTTTATATTTTGAGTTCCACGTAGAGCAACTATTGTAAATACATACACTTATATAATTTTTGGGTTATATGAAAATGCCCACGGGGCTTTATTACTCTATTATTGAGACGTCAAAATTTTATTTTTTGAAAATCATATTTTCTGTACTCGTAAATGGAATCGAATTAGGATCGGTAAATTAGGATATCAATGTTCCTTTGCAAAAAAAGGTCGTGACACACTCACCCTCCCCACACCTCCATTCCCATGCCCACCTTCTCCCATTCCCCTTCTCCACATTTCCATTCCCACCTTTTCCCTTAAAGCACAACCCCTCCCTCTCCCCCTCCCCACAACCTTTCCCCTAAATTGCAACCCTTCCCCTTCTCTTAAATTGTTACCCCACTCTACTGTCCTACCCCCACAACACTAGCCCAACCAAACCCAATTCCAATTCTCACCCTTACATAATATTTATTATCAATATATTATACTTTTATGTTCATTGAGATTGTGTTGTGTTCAGTAGAATCTCTGCATGTGTACAAACTTGGGATCTCGACGCACATTCGAGAAGACTGAGATTACCTACTTAAGATGAAAATAGGAAATACAAAAGGAGAATAAACTCCTCTTTGTTTGACAATCAAGTAAAAGCTTACTTTATTTCATTTTCTTTATATAATTCTTCTTTGTGTTTTATTTTTTTTCTTTTATTCTCACTTGTTCTTACCAAAATTCTAAAAAAAATCTAATCTTTATGAAACTTTAAAAAAGTTTTTTCCTTTTTTTCTTTTCATTTTACTAATAAAAATTTAATTTTATAAAATCCTAAAACTCTAACATTTTTTTCAAAATTCTAAAAATTTAATCTTGTGAAACCCTAAAAAATTAAACTTTTTAACTTGAATTTTCTTTTAAAACTCCAAATAAATATTAAACTTTTTTTCCAACCCTAAAAAATTTGAACTTTTTAACCTAAATTTTCTTATACAAAACTCTAAAAAATTAAACCTTTTTCCAATCCTAAAAAAATCAAATATTTTTCCAACCTTAAAAAAATTGAACTTTTTAACTTAAATTTCTTATACAAAACTCTAATAATTAAATTTTTTTCCAACCCTAAAAATATAAAACCTTTTTTCAATCCTAAAAAAAATTGAACCTTTAAACCAAAATTTTCTTGTAAAACTCTAAAAAATTTAAATGTTTTTCCAATCCTTAAAAAATCAACATAAATCATTTCTTTGTAGATTTGAGTACAAAGGTTTTGTAGACGTGTTTTCAAATATTCCTTTAACATTTCATCCAAAAGAAATAGTTCCTTAAATACAATGAATTTTTTTAAAATTCTCATTTCTTGAATATCATTCAAGAGAAGTTTATATTGCCTAATATTCTGTCAATTAATAAACCACGATTCTAAACTTTTCTTAAATGTAAACGAGATACGTCATGGATGAAAAGACTATAAATATAATATATAGAAGAGAAATGAATATTTTCTCTTTTTTTTAAACCCTAAAAAAATTGAACTTTTTTAACCTAAATTTTCTTTTAACCCTAAAAAACAAATCTTTTTTAATTTTAAAAAATCAAACTTTTTTTAAAACCCTAAAAATCTAATCTTTTTAACCTTAAAAAACCTTGAACCTTTTTTAAACTATAAATCTAACATTTTCAATCCTAAACACCAAACATTTTCTTAACCTAAAAATTAAACCTTTCTTAGACTTAAAAATCAAATTTGTTCCAATATTAACAAAAAATTATTTTTTTGGGTTCATTTTTTTACATCAAAATATATACATTTTTTGTTTTCTTTTTTCTTAAAAAAAATGTTTGATCCACACAACAACTAAAATATGCTGATAGAATAATAAATTCAACTTTAATAGCTTTTGGATCGTAAGGCTTTATTGAGTAATATGGGCTAACATGAATGTACGAGTGAATTTATTTCTAAAATAAAAAAATTTAATATTTTAAAAATAATTTTGGATCTACGCGACAGCCAAATGATGTTGATACAGTGGTAGATCCACTTTAAATATTTTTTTTATTGTAAGAGTTTATTGAGGAGTTGAGTGTTAACTTAAATTCTATGCAAGAGTGAGTTGATTTTAAAAACAAAGAATTAAAGATAATAATTTTTTTAAAAAAAATATTTGAAACCTATCCAAAAATTGAATTTTAAAAACATAAAAACTTGTGTAATTTTGATTTCTCCATTGCCTTCAGGAGATACATAAGAGCGAAAATTTAACTTTCAAGACATCATTTTTTAAAAAAAAATTCTCAAATTTTAAACTTTAAAATACATTTTTTATATACTTTTTCTATATAAAAAGACTAAAATAATTCCAGGATTTTCTTTTTTAAGAAAAATAAAAAAAAGGAAATTAAAATATAGTAATAAATTCAAAAATAGAAAAAAATAGAAATTATTTTCTTTTAGAGTAAAATAAATATTTCTAAAATTAAAATAATTTTGTCCAATTAATTAGAAGGTAATTGGTTTATTTAACAAATATGATAGGGTATTAATACCAACTTGTAGACGACTGTCAAATTCAAATTTAGTTTTAGAAATTTTTTTTTAATATAAATTTTTTTAATATTTTCTTTAATAAACTTTAGTAGGACTCTCTATCATTAGTATTTGTTTAAGTTGATGACAAACTTCTTTTATAACTTTTTTTTTATAAGCAGTCTTGTCCTATCGTAACTCCAATTGCAACATTCCAACTCTTCAATATATAGAGATCCTTCAATTTATCTTTTTCAATATTTAATTTTATATTTAACAATATACTAATTATGTCCTAAAGTAAAATTAAATATTTTGAATAATAATATTTAAATTAAAATATTGAATATATAGTGGACATACTAATAATTTTATTTGATCATATAATATTTTATCTAATTGATCAAACTTTTTTTTTTTGTCAAATATCTAAATGAATATGTAAAAGTTAAATTATAAATTTATAAAATGCATTGTTTCATTGAAAGAAAATAAAAAAGAAAGAAAAAGAGGTGAACAAAGTTTATAGAAATAGGGGTATGGCAATTAAACTTCCACGTAATTTCCTTGCACCCTTGCCATGTCCTTTCCTTTGCAAAGCTTCATCAATGGATGCCCTTCCCTCTCTCCACATGTTTTTTTCCTTTTCTTTCCTGTGGTACTTTCAGCACCTCCCTTCCTCTCCATGTAAGTATTTTTTTTTTTAGAGTTTTGAGTATAGACTTAAAGATTTTATTACTGAAGTTACAAATCTCTTTCATTAGTATTCAAATTTTGTAGACTTACATTTTTTTTACGGTTTTGAAATAGTCCTTTGAAGTGAATTAATTAGTTTTTATTGGTTATCAGTAGATAATGATCACATTGACTTATTTTAATTATTATTTTAATTATTTGTTATATTATTGTTGCTATAAAATTATATATTTGGGGGAAATAAGTTTAAAATTTACTTTTTATATATAAAAGTTTATTGTGATATAAATTTTGTTAAATTGTATGAGTTTAATTGTAAAGTATGAATTGAATAATTAATTTTATTTTATGGTATTTAATTATGAGATATATGCATTGAGGTTTTTATCATTGAAAAATAAATTTAATTTATACATGAGAATGACTTTCTGTGATATAAATATTCTTAGGAGAAGTTATGATAGAATGCAGAAATAACAACCTAGGTGCATCTAGTTATACTTTGAAAAGAGAAAATTACTTGTTAAATGGAATTATGAGTGCACATATGTACTAATGAGGTAGAGCTGCCCTCGTCAAGATGAACTATGACATGATATACGCCAAGAAAAATCTATCAATGAAGTAGAATCACCTTATATTGATGCCTACTTTGATAATGTTTTAAAAAATTAATATGATTTAATTATGGTATATGTGTATTTTATTATAATACTTACGATTGAAATGATATTTTTTAATAGTATAAATTTATAAAATTTTTAGCATAATCTTATTTATGATAAAGTGCTTAAAATAAATTTATTTTAAAATTGTATGTTTTAAGTAAGTTTTATAATTGTGAACTATTCTTTTGATATTTGTATTTTTTGTTCATTGTAGTTATTATGCCATTGTTGAGTTCGTGTGACTAATCTTTTATTTATTTAATGTTTATATAACATCAAATAGCAAAGTTGTAGGTTATTAAGGCATTAATATTTTTTTTTATTTTTGTTATGTTTTAAACATCTTATAACTGTTTAGAAGTTAACCTTTTTTTTCTTACAACTTTTTTATTTTTAATATATTTGATGTTCTAATTTTAATAATATAATATGTTAGAGTTTGATTAATTTTGATTGAGTTATAAATAAATCTTAATAAATTATCATATTTTGAAATAATAAAAATATAGAAGATACTTTGTCGAAGTTTTAACAAATTTGTTATATTAATTAAATTTTTTTTTTATCTCATGTATTAGTTTTTAAATATTTAAATAGTGTTTGCAGATAACTTAACTTTTGCGCCAGTGATCCATCTTCGGATCGTGGTAATTTAACTGACTAAATTGAAAAGAAAAGTCTATTATTTAATTACTAAATAATATTTGATTGTATATCTTTTATATAACAAACATTAACACCATACTCTTTTGTTCAACATTCATCACCGATAACACATTTAATAACAAAAAGATTGTAAAATTATTCAAGACAATATTTGATCGGATTAATTAATTAAAATGTTGAAATTAAGACTATTGAATAACTAATTAGGCAATAAATTAATTCCAGGAAGAAAATAAATTTGACGAAAAATAACAATATATATAATTAACTTTTTTTTATCTCATATTACTTTTGATGTTATTTTGATAGGTTAAGTTGGATTGGATTTGTTGAAAAAAATTTCTGAACCTGAATAAAATATAAGTTAGGTTCGTTCAATTTGTTTTTTCTTTCTAATTTTGGACATGTGATTGGAATAAACCTAACTTGATCATAAACAGGTTGATTCGGGATAGGTTATTATACTTATATTTAAAAATGAAAATGCAATCGATCAAATTAAATTAATTTTTTTTTATCAATACTTATATAAAAAATCTTAATTTAGATCAGTCAGATTCATAGATTCATCAGCTATACACAATCATCGCAACCAAAAAAACTATTACACTCGATGGGCATTATTACAGCCCTATCACTACATTTTATTGTTTCAAATATTTAAATATAAACTTTAATTTTAAAACAAAAAATTATATTCAAATTTAGTTGTTTATAGTTTCATATTCTTTGTCCCATCAAATTGGGCAATATCTCATTGCAAATTTGTCAATTATTAGGTCAGCCAATTAACTCAACTACATCTACCGGTAGCCATCATCAAATGTTAGTTTTTAAGGTATGCATTTATGCCATGCTTAATCCAATAAATATTAATTTTTTAGAGTGATTAAACTTATTTTTTTACAATAATTTAATTCCTTAAGAAATAAAATATGCTATTTTTTAAAACATTTAAAATAATTATACATATTTCAATTTATATTATTTAAATTCTTAGTTAATTATACATACATTGTTTATAGTTTTTAACATTTTTAAATTTGTGAATTTCATATTTATATCCAATTTTAAAAATATCAATGGAATACACGTGTAGTTACCACTTGTAACTTTTATGATAAATTTATATTTACAAACTTTCCAAGGGATTTTTAAATTTATACCAAGTCTACACCGAAATCACAGGTTGCATTGTGGCATTGGCCAATGACAGGGAGGAAAGAGAACGAAGGAAGTGAATATTTTGCAAGCTGAATCTTTGATGACTCTGTAAATGAATCCGTTAATTACCTTTGAAAAACATTTACTCACAACGCAAGAGATTAAGAATGAAGGTCTTTACTGCATGTTTGTATCAGCTAATTATGCATGGAATCAATAACCAATTCAGGAAAAATCAGAATGCATAGTTTGAACTAATGCGGAGTCAAAATATTACCAATCATATGCCCAGGTGTTCTTCCCTTGGTAAGCTTTGAACAGTATCTGACCATCTACCAGGAGAGTGATCACTACTGTTAGATGATACATGAGCTTCCCCTCTTGCATCTCTTATCATCTTTAAAACTTCTCTCATTGTAGGCCTATTCTCTGGCACTAGCGAAACACATGACATTGCAATGTTCAAAAGAGCCTGAAGCTTCTCTTCAGATGCTTCATTGCCTGAGGAAGGTTCATCCCCAGACTCGGTCTCTTCTTCGCGCACCGACCGAACCCACCTAGGAATATCTGAACCATATGTCTGAACAAGGTCTTGGAAGGGTGTTTTGCCAGTCAAAAGCTCAAGAAGAAGGACACCAAAGCTGTATACATCAGCTGGTTGGGTTTGTGACCTTTGAAAGCTGCGGCATTCGGGTGCTCTATAGAATAAAGAAGTGGCACTAGGCTCATCCATTGAGTCAGGATTAAGGAACACTGTGAGACCATAATCAGTAAGACAGGACTCAAAGTCAGAACCCAGCAACACATTGGAAGATTTAAGGTTTCCATGTGTCAAGCCAGAGGTCTGATGGATATAGAGAAGGCCAGTTGCTAGATCTTCTGCGATTTTAAGGCAGGATGTCCAGTGAAGAGGCTTTCCCCCGCCAGATGTTTTTGATCCTGTAGTACAGTCATCACAGCAGGTCTTCTGTCAATTATTAGTTTGAGAGCATTGTTATGATGCAGAAATTTTCAATTTTTTTCTTCTTATTAGCATGTAGAAATGATGCAAGTGTTGTTATTAGTTTCATCCATAGCCTATTAGCACATAGTGCTTTTTATAATGCTATATTGGTTTTAAAATCCTGATTCTTCCAAAAGGCTCAAGTAACAAATACTAAAAGTTTCAATCACATTAGGAAAATCAATTGCTAAAATAATAATAATAATAATGACTATGATGATGATGTAGAGCTAAATGCAACAGATATGTAAGTTTTACTTGCACAATTTAATCACCAGAGGCTAGCTCAAACATGGCATCTGTCTACCTTTTCTATATTCTGAGTTATCAACATACAACTTAGTACTTGCAAAAAGACTAGTTTACAAGGATTTTATATAGAAAATACAACAGCACAGTACGCGTGAAGAGAAAAAAACAATAGTTTCGAGCCAGCAGATACACACGTGAGGATTCTTGCAATTGGAATGATTGATTAGTTTTTTATTATTCCACCATTATTTCTAATAGAAAAAGAAAGCCCGACTTCTTGATATGGTAGCAAGAAAGCATATTATCTCATCCTTTACACAAATGAACAAGGGGCTGCTCCCTAGGAATAATGCTTATCCTTTTCTCACAAATACTAAACTTTTTGCATCATCGTGCGAATATAACACTTTTTCTCTTAAATATCTACAAATAATGTAACAGTTGTGGGAACACTGTTGTTTATCCAACATTTTTCCTTCATCTTTTACGTTGGAAAATAATTGCCATAAAGGACTAAGGATTCTGTAAGGTTGCTTATGGTTGGCTATTAAATTTTAGAAGGGGCAATTCCTAAAGTAAAATATTGAATTCAACATGCTCCCATGCTCAACACCAACGGGTAAACTAAATCTTTATTATTGAAATACAGATATCAGCTACCATATTGAAAATATTTCAACTGTGCCATCGTCTTTTAAAATAAAATAATTTTAAGTAAAAACAAGGAAACATTATAACCACAATGATCCTTATAATAGTGATGCAACTCTACCATTTATAAACTGTGATGGCCTTGATGGGCTATACGGAAGAAATGGTGAGAAAATTTCCAAGGGAATTATGAAATTTTGAACATGATAAGACTAAAACTGAATATATGGCCTAATTTGACGTCGATTAAAGTTCGGATTAAGTCACTGTACAAGTACATGGTAGTACACTAAAACTCAAATTCAACTCATTTTAATTTTTCAATAGTTGAGTGAGACAACACTAACATGGGGTCACGCTCATAAATGTGTTGTCAATTTAAGAGCACACATATTCATAAAGTCTGATATTACATTAAACAGTTAGACAGGGAAAGCAACACCTTTTGTCCTATTTTAACCAAATCCATGCGAGAGGAAAAGATTAGTGCATAGACATAAATGGAGGCCCCCCATTACCAAAAGATAATAATCTTTTAGGTCAATCTCAGCCTCCCTTTCTAGGACCAAACTACGTTCATATAATAATAGTTACATGATTTAAATGCCCTTCCACACGAAAAATCACTATCTAGACTTGCAATGTATGCTAAACTAACTATGCTGACATATTATTGTTTTCTATTTAATAATTATTTAGCACTAGAAACATTTTAACCCCGTGCCCCTTTTCACTTTATTTGGATTATTTATTTAATGGAAAAGAAGAAAGTAACTAGTGAAGAAACAGAGTCTCAAATTGCATACCTACTATCTATTACTAGTGCTTAAGGAATCAGACAGGGCAGTGGGATCCTATGATTTAGTTTGGATTAGAAAAAATCAGAATTAAAAGAAAATGAAAAGGTTGTAAAGAAAGAAAGAAACATACCGTGAATGAGGGAGAAGAGGCTGCCATTGGGGAAATAATCATAAACAAGAAGACGTTCCTCTTTGGCCTGAAAATAAGCTCTGAGTGGGACCAAGTTAGGGTGTCTGAGTCTCCCTAACACCTCAATGTGTGCCCTAAACTCCTCTAAAGCAGGGTACCTAGCATCTTTCAACCTCTTCACAGTAACTATGAACCCAGATTCCATCACTGCCTTATACGTACTTCCCATAATACCCCTACCCAATGTCTCCGCCGAAGCCTTCAGCAAATCCTCCAAACTGTAACTCATCTCCCGATCCCCTCCGCCGCAGAACACCAACTTCCCTACACCCTCACTCTCCCACGCGAAAACCCCATCTTTCCCCTCGTTGCTACCGCCACCTTCTTCTCTTCCAACCGCAACAACTTCACCTTCCGCCACGTCACCACCCTTGCTCCTCGTTCCAGAACCCACCCTCTTCCCCCGCTTCTTCCCAATCACCCACACCACACCTAAGCATAATATAAACAGCATAACAGCCCCTCCAACGCTCCCTCCGATTATCTTTATCAGTTTCGTGCGGTTCGATGACGTCGACGTTTTCGCTTTCCCCGGAATCAGAGGATAACTAGGGCTTACCGATGGTGGCAACGCAATGCTCGTGCTTCTGCATGGTTGCTCGATCTGCTCTCCGCACAGCCCTGGGTTTCCCTCAAACGACGACGCATTGAATCGGATCAATGCAGGGGTCACCGGAATCTCGCCGGAGAGTCGGTTGTTCGACACGTTCAGGTACCGGAGCCCGGTTTGGTTGAAACCCGGGATGTGTCCGGTGAACATGTTGTCCTGTAAGTAGAGGATGTAGAGGCGCCGGAGCTTGAGCAAGGACGCCGGGATGTCGCCGGAGATTTGGTTCCCGGATAAAACGACGACTTTGACTCGGTGGAGGAGGGAGACGGAGGGGGGGAACTCGCCGGAGAAGTTGTTCTCGTTGAGGAATATTGATTTGAGGTTGACTAAGGCGGAGAGGTCGGGGATTTGACCGGAGAGTGAGTTTCCTTTGAAGCTGAGGACTCGGAGTTGATCCAAACGGTTCAAGATCTTTGCCTCCAAAGTGCCGGTTAGGTTGGAGTGTTCCAGAACTAGCTTCCTCACTTTCCCGTTGAAGCAGTCTCTGACACCTACCCACGTGCACACGTCGCTTCCTGCACGCCATGGAAGCTTGTTGAGAACGTCTATGGAGGATTTGAGTGCCAGAAGCGCTTGGGAATCGTCGTCTTCTGATCCGGTAGGTTGGGACAGTAAGAGACAAAGCGCGGAGACAAGAACAAACACAGAGGATCTCTCCATGTTAGGAGGAGAATGAGAACGGGGACCAGCTTGTAATCACTGTTGCAATTGCAATTGCAATTTGCAATATGCAAGCAAGCTCTCTCACCTGTTTTGGTTCCCCATAATGAGAGACACTGTGTGGAGAAGATATGAGAACACTTTAATGCATGAGAGTGTTAACTGACCCACTTAAATTAGCTGAAAAACGGTTGGGACAGATCTTGGTTTCCTTAGCTGTTTGGTCTTCGAACTCACTTTAAAGCCTTCAGATCTACCATATGCATATGCATGCTTGCTCAAAGGGACCTACAAAACCCTCTCTTATGACTCATGAGACCTTGCTAGCTAGAATCTTGTGCTACTACTCTTTTTCTGACCCGAACTTGAAATGGGGTTGAACAAAATCATGGTAGTGTGTGCCATGGAGTGAAAGAGCTCTATTGGGGAGCTCTGGGGATCCATCAAATTGGAGACACTTACTGTGGTTAAAGTGGCTTGGCTTCGTTTCTCGAAACTCCTCAAGGCTTGCAACACTCACGGACACTGTGGCAGAACTCTCACGTGAAATCATCCCAGTACCCGCAGACCACAAATAACCATTCTTTTCGTCTCTCTATGATTTCTATATTGCTAAACTGCACCATTATTAAACAAAAGTAAACAACTTTGCAAGCAAACAAAAATAAGTACTGTTTTTCTTCTTTTTTTAACATATATTTTGATCCTCTTCGTTGTGGAATAAACAAAGCCATGCATATATACAATTTTATACTTACTTTCTTGGGTTGCTCGCAATCATAGATTTTAGCAGTTTTTAAACATGGCTGAAGTGGGATCCAATACTCTGCATTAGAATCATTGCAATTGCAATACCTACTGAATGGAATGATGAAGACTGAGACAGGCTCGAAAAGGTTTTAACATTTTCTCCAATTTATTCTTCGAAACTTGCTCGGTCAAATTGGATGTTATATATATAAAAGAAAACATTAACAAATAACAATAGTCGTGGCAGCAACACACATGGTGCAAGTGCAGATTCCAGCTGCTAAACCCCTATAATCGATGAACCATCTGTACTCTGAATGGATTTGAAGTAATAATTCGAGAGAGAGAAAGACTCTCTCTGCTGCATCTATGTGTGTATTATGCGAGTGTCTGACTGTCTGATGAGAGAGAGAGAAAGAGAGGACAGAAAAGAACATGCCTCTTTCTTCCTCTCGCGAAGAAAGGCCCCTCTCTTCTTTCTTCTCAGGAAATTGGTGAACGAATTGAAGGCTAAAGAGAAGGGCAATAAATGGGATTTCACAAAAAGTAGAGATGAAGAAAAACTAAATAAAAGAAACCCAACACCTGCCACGTGTTGCAATTAAATGGGCATTGGATGTGTCAAAACAAAAAAGTGGAGTGGTGTGTAGTTGAGCTCGTGTATCAGTAACTATGAATCTTGCCAGCTGTCATATTGGATTTTCTTATCCTGTGTTTTCCCTCGTCGCATAATATATGCACTATGAATGAATATGTTTGGTCAGAAAATTAGCGTGTTAGATTATAAAATTGAAAAAAGCAGGGGAAAAGAAGATGTGCATTGCGAAGGTAATGGACTCACGGTTTTGTGGCTGTGTTTGGTTGACCAGAGACCAAGCCGAAAATATAGGTCCTATTAGAGAGACCGTGCGCTCCTAGTTTGATTGTGTGTGGTCATCATAAACCATAATAATAGAATCCATGTGTCATAAGATTATGACAGCAAAAATTCCTATTATAATGCCGGGACCGGCCTGGCCCAGCCTTAGGCGTGGTGGTGGGTTTCAAACTTTTTAGATGTTTTGGACCAAAAATATGTTTTGACCCAAAAACAAAAAAGAAAACTTTTGAGATGTAATAGCCTTTTCAAAACATAGCCTAAACTCATTCCTAAGCATTTAGATCTAAAAAGACAGTAAAAAGTTTTCATTATTACGAGTAATTTATGCAGAGTTTAAAGATTTTAAAAGTGTTATAATTTTTTGTTATCAATTAAAATTTAATTGTTACCAGTACATGGTACTCTCGGAATCGATGCTATTTGCCTATGATTGTTAATTGTTAATAAGAATGTACAAACGTAGGGGGCAATAATTGAACCGGTTCCAGCAAGCGTGAAGCTAAAGGAAAGAGTAAGACAACAAACAAGCAACGATAGAAAGATCAACATTCTATGGCCCTTTTCAGTTTTCATTATGTGTGTATGTATATATTTTTTTAGTTTTCATTATAAACTGAAAAACTAATGTGCAGAGCAATTACTTCAGAGAAATATGTATCAATTGTCTTGATTCATTGGACTGATGTGTTGGAGTCACTTGTACATGATGAGTGAAAGTGTAGTTATTCTTGAGAGGGTGAGTGATTTGCACTTCATAGTGGCCATGAAAAAGGGGGACCTCAAGGAACCCATTTTGGTCTGTCGTCCCTGATAATTTTTTTCTTAGCCCCCACTCATGAAGTAGCTTGTCCACAACATTCCCCGCAGGCAAGTTCCTGAAATTGTTATCTACTAAGCAAATCTTATAGCAACCTTGTGGTGACCATGCTGTCCACATTACAATGCCCCTAACACTTGGGTGGGAGTGTGCTTCTCTAAGAACAAGCTCGAAGTTCTGTGTCTGCACAAATCATAAAATGGAAAACTTTAATGCATAAATAATTGGGTAAAACACAAATCACATTTTGATGCAGAGATCAGCACAACACAAGCAATGTGTCTGACATGTATTATCAACCAAGCTGCACATGTTATGATATTCTGCCAACAAAATCAAATTGTTGCATGACAAATAAGAGGAGGATAATAACTTGGTTTGGTGTTGTTGAACTTTACCTGCCTAGGTTGGTTTGCAACATCTATTTCTGTCATCCAAATTGGAAAACCAGTGGCAGCTAGGTAATCAATGGAAGATCTCATGTAGGGAAGGTTAACACTAAAACCAGGGAAGTGGGCCTCGAGGCCAATTCCAATCGGTAATCCCCTATTACCAGGATAGCTTTGGATCTGTCTGATCTTCTGGACATACCTTGCTGGGGTTGATGCACCATCTCTACTATCCTCAACGGTATTATATTCATTCAAGAATAAAGTGGCTTGTCCATCAATATAGTGAGCCTCATTGAACATCCTGGCTGAAAAATTTAGTCCAAGTTTACTTTCAAAGAATGAGAAGTGAAGGTTTTCATTAACAACATCCCAAGCAATAACTTGGCCCCTATATCTCGACACAACAGATCTCAACCTCCTTTCCACAGCTGAGTTAAGCTGGTAAGGTGAGAGTGAAGGAACCCAACTGGGTTGATAATGAGGATCATCCCAAAATATATTATGGCCGCGAACAGCAATATTGTGTTGCTTGGCAAACTGCAGCATGTTATCAGCAACCGCGTAGCTTTCCCTGCTTGGACTATATTCATTGCTGTACCACTTCATTTCATTTGCAAATGTGGTGACTGTGAATCTAGAGGTGAACCAGTTTTGGTATAACCTATTGTTCAGGATGTAATTATTCATGGCACTCCCAAATGGAAAGCCTGACCTCAGCTGTGTAAAAGCTATGCTTGCATTTGGTAAAGGTTTTCCTTGTTCATCTACTACTTGGACTAGAGCTTTCCTCTTACGAGCCTGCCAAAGGCAAATCAGAAAATATCACACAATACAAACATTAAAAAACAAATATCTTTGGGAACCATTCAATTTAGAGCTTTACTATAACCTCCTAATAATCTTCCTACTATGTTGGGAATTTCCTTAAGTTTCATCAAAATTCTCCTAGTTTTAACACAAACTCTATATCTTGATATGTTCATGAGGCCTTTGGCAAAGGTTATACATGTAGTGGAAACCTATAACAAATGTGTACCTTCTCAATGCTTTGATACTGATGAGACCTCCATTCCTCTTCGGTGAATGGTTGTAACGAAACGCTGTCTATCCAAATTTCGACAGAAGTACTGTTGCTCTACAAAATTCAGCATTTAGAAGAGTTAAGAAAATTTGGGAAATTAATATAACTTAGACAAAATAAATTGAAAAAAAAAAAAAACCTTGCTTCCCATTTCCTCATTAGTACAGAAATGAGAACAGGTTGTTAAAGTTTTTCATGAATAGTTCATGTGAAATTTTACAACTAAAGAACCCATCCTTGTACTTAAATACAATTATCAAGAACCCCAAAAAATACCTCAAAATAGAGTTCAGCTGCTCCTGATGTATCTGCTGTGAAACCACCCTTAAGCATAGACCAGCAATTTGACTCGGCCAAAATGATACCAGCAAATTTGTATCCATCATTTGTTTTTACAACTGCTGTTACGGGAACATTTCCCTCACTCACTTGTATCCAAGCTGCATGATTTCAACCCATAACCATTAGTGAAGAATAATTGCATATGGGTTATTGATCTAACACTTAAAAATAAATAATGGTCCTACAGATGGAGGAACTATGCATAATTAGCAATATTTGAGCACAAACTTTACCGGATAAAGTATAATGATTATCCTTCTTCAGGTTAATCTTCTGGGAGACACTATCATGCACTTTATTTCTGCCGTGGGCTACCACATATTTGTTACCTGATGTTTCTCTATGTTCTATTCTTGAGCCCCCATATGGAGTCCACCCTTGTAGTCCATCATTCAGTTCTGGGTTTTGGATGATTCCTCCATTATACTGAGGCTTATGTGGGTATGCCAAACACTGAATTGAAAACATGTAACAACCACGATTAGAATAAAAATTTCAGTTTTATATGCAACACCCTTGAAATAAATGCTGCTGAGAGTTAACTCACTTCGATGCTGGCAGTGTAATCATAGGATAACGCTTCAGCTTCAAAACCTGCTGTGGCAAATGAGATATATTAGTTCTGCATAATCTGACAAACTTTCATTCATCGATAACATAGTCAGCAACTGAATGAATAAAATCACGTGCAGGAACACGCTGCGAGGCTTTGGTAAAACCCGAGTGTGTCAATTGTTAATCACGATTACTCACTGTAACTTTCTCCAGCTAAAATTTATCTAAATAATGTTTTTATCATTTTATTTTTCTACTGGGTTAAGATTATGAGGTGTCTTAATTCTGAATAACTCAATTAATCTTTATTAGTAGTTCCAATTAAGAATTTTACACATACTACAATACTAATACAAAGTTCTTACTAAATAAATTGATCGTAAGTGTAAATCTAATATAATCTTTCACCATTGTATTAAGTATTTGAGTTAATTTTTAAAAAAAGAAATTAATGATACAAGTATTTTAAATAATTTTCTGTTAAATAAAAGCTTCAAAAGATACATAAAAATGACAGAAATTTCTCAAAATTGGAGTTTTTTTTTTCTTGTTATTCTTAAATATTTATTCTTAGTATTGTACCTAAAATAAATAAATAAATACACGTGCTTTTTTATGCCTCCACGTCCGCAATCACTTCCACCCCTCTATTGTGGCTTTTCCATTTAGGAAAAAGAACATACCTTTTAAGGTAATGCAAGTTGAATGACTTTTGCATTCTTGTTTCCATTAATAAATACTAATTAGTTTCCCAGCAAAAGTAAAAAAATAATAATTCAAAAGCATATTTACTATAATAAAATATAAAATCATTTAACATTAATTTTTAAATAATTAAAAATATTTAAAAGAATATATTAAAGTATTAAATATTTCTTATTCTTTCGTTGATAAGATCCTTTTCTTTTATATATAAACAAATTTGGTATATTTTTTGGGAGATTTTTTCCTTTTTTAGGGGACAAATATTTGTTATTAGTATACTTAGAAATTTTCATCTTAATCACTTATTGTCTCAAAAAATTACTTCCTTTTGTTTTTTTTATTATTTTATACGCTCACATGTAGCTAATAATTAAAATGGCTGGTTTTTTTTTTTTTTTGTATCATGAATATAAATTAATTTTTGTATGTTTACCAAAAAAACTTAAATTTTTTTTGCATCATGAATGCAAATAAATTTTTGCAACAACAATTTATTGCCATTAAGTGGGTCTGAATTGAAAAAATAAATAAAAATGTTAAGGATGACAATAAATGCTCTGCTAGTTGTATTAGATGTCCTCTAAAGCTTAGATTTGGAAAGAAAAAAAAATGGTATTTAAGTTTGCATGGCAAACTCATTTTGCTAGTGAAGCAAGTGGTATTGCTTTTATTAAGCTTAAATAGTTTTTTAATCTTGTGTAATATTATACAGATAAAAATATATATAATAAATAATTATTAAAAGTTGCAACATTTTATGTAATTCAATACATTAGAACTAATAAATATTTTAATTTTAATAAAAAATCACTATATATAATTTTTTTCTTGTATAATATTGTATAGATTAAAAAATGACTTTTTTATATGGAAAACAAATAAAAAAAAATACTAAAATAGGATGTTTTATAGAAAAATTTAAAAATATGAGAATTTTTTACACTAGCCATAACATTCACATCGGCATTTTTTTGGTGCTTAAAATTTTTATATTATTTTTTAAACAATTGTTATGCACAAGTTTTGACTTTTAACCATTTTTTAATATTTTTTTAAAAAAATTCTATTAAAAATTTTTAAGTTTCATATTTCTATATATATATATATATATATATATATATATATTAATTATTATATTTTGATATATATAGTTTTTTAATTCCATATATAAAAAAGACTAAAAAAATCATATTTTAAATATAAACAATGCAGATGCTGTGCTCATTAAAGGAAAAGTCTAAGAATGAATACATGCAAAATAATAAGAAAAAACATCAAAGTACACACACTTTGTTGGTGTGAATTGAGAAATTATAACTGGTTAGTGACTAAGTGATGCATGTTTGGTGGTATTGATATTGATGGGAAAACTTTGAATAGGAGAGATACGTGTACGTAGGAAAGAAAGCAAACCTGGGAAAAGGATGAAACAGAGCAGAATGGCGAGACTCATGTTTTTGTTTCCAACCTGCAAAGCTACCTCAGTTCAGTTAGTTTTCTTGATATGGGTTTCAGTGAATACATTCAAGAATTTATGAAAGGAGAGTTATGTGATGGAGACATTCAGATGTTACCAATGAAGAAGACGCTACAGAGGTGTGATCTCATAAGTAAAGCAACCTTCCGTTTTATATGCACAATTTCTGTGTAATATGGCATAAATGGTTTTTTTTTTATTTCACAACCTCTATTCAATGCATCTCATTTATTTCCATTCAAATGAAACGCATTGTAACTTTGCCATTCATTTCCATTGTTGTTTCTGTTTTATTAGCCCCACTCATTATAAACATGTAAAAGTATTTATTTTTTTAAATATTTATTATATTATAAATACAAAACTTTAATAAATACATTTTTTTAATGATTTTTTTCAAAATTTTCTTGTTTTCATTATTTAGTTTTTAAATACAATAAAAAATTAGTAACAAAGTTCATTGAAAATACAATATTTAATAATATCAATGCATTGAATGTTATTATTTTTAATTAAAATTTACTATGTATAAATTATGAGTTCTGTTAACTTTAAATATTAATATTGAGTTTGAGCTTTTTTTTTAAATGAATATATTTATTTTATTAAATTAATAAAAAATAATTATTATTTTTAATAGAATTTTATTATTAATGGATATTTAAACTCATCTCTAAAGACTAAAGTTAATATGTTATATATGTATGTTCTTAGGTACGAATTACAAAATTCTAATATTTTAAAATAAATAAATAAATGTGGCATTTTGAATTTATTACTAAAATTAAATTTTAAAATCATTATTTAATCAAACAAGCTCTCAATTTAATTCTATATTATAAAATTTAAGTTATTGTTCTTGAAAACAATATAAATTTTTGCACCTATTCTTTTTAGGTATATAGATATGTCTCTTTTTATTATTTAATTAAATTTGTTATTAGAGATGTATGAACTATAAAAGAATTTAACTCAAATATATTCATAGTGTTTTTTTTTCACTATTAGCTAATTATAAGTTGTCATATTAACAAAAATAATAATATTTGTAATAAATGTTTAAAATTTATATACACAATTACAATGTATCAAAATTTAACTTAATTATAAATCAAATTAAATACTATTTCTATGTTTCTTAAATATTTGATAAAATTAGTATCATAAATATTTTTAAAAAGCAAATTAAAGTTAAGTGAATCTTTAAAGGAAAACGAGTAATTGAAGTATTAAAACTATTTTATAAAACTTTTTTATACTTATTATAATTTTGTATGTTGTAGTAATCACCTAACATATTTAGAAAATTATTAAATAATAAAATAAGTTAGATTTACCAATTCTTATAAAAGTACTAGTTCGTAATATGTACTTTAAATTTATACTAGTATTCAGTTTTTGTTAAAAAAAAAAAAGGAACTATTAAAATCCAATACAATCAAAGTTTTTATTCATATCAATATAGAGACAAATATTATACACTCTTTTTTTTAATCAAATAAAATACTTGCTCTATTTGTACGATGCTATATTTGAACTCTACCTTTTTTTATCGACTTTTTTTTTTTTTTTGTAAACTTTTATCGACTTTTGAACTTTACCTTTTAGTATTTTGAAGATTTGTGGGCTGGAAATTTTTTACGGTCACGTTGAGGTGGGTTTATTTATAATCGAATTAAGATCGGATTGCATGTAAGTGGGCCAATCTTTTGGTTTTGGTTATGGGCCCATCTTAAATCTATTTGTGTTTGGTTGGGATGTGTGTGGGCTGGGCCTTAAATCGAATTTTTCTTGATTGGGATGTATCGAACTGCAAGGGGACTTGTTCAAGTTCTTGTTGACCACATGACATTGTGAAAAAAGAAAAGTCAACAAATTGTTGTTTAAGTTAGCACGAGTATGTACGTGACCACCATGCAGGTCCATGCTGCTGCGCATCTCATTCTCGCGAAATTACAGAGGAGACCACCGCGAAGCTTCCTCAAGTAATGGAGGCATTTTCTACGTTAAATTATTCGATAAGTTTAGATTGTTCCATTTTAATTTTTAATGGGTTCTCACGAACCAGTTTTGCGTGGACTATACGAGTATTTTTAAATTCTAAAATATAAATAATAATAAAAATTACAAAATAATGTTAAAGAAGTTATAAAATATTTGTTAGTAATAATAAAAAGGTTAAATTATAAATTTAATCTATATACTTATATGATTTTTCAATTTAGCTTGTATACTTAAAGAGTGTATAATTTGGTTCTTATATAAATAAATATTTTTAAATTAGTTTTTATCATTTTAAAATATGTTTTGAATGTTAAAATTTATAACCCATGATTTAACAAGAGTTTACATCGTATAGTTGGCTAATATAGTACTGCAACACAATGAGTCACACTAGAAGATATAATACTAAAATGAGTACTGAAATTAGTCATTTGAGCATGAATCATAAAATTAAAGTAATTATTTGTGAATTTGCAGTTAGCGTGAAAATAAATATTATAATTCTATTTTAGTGAAAAAAAAAATGACACAACTTTATTAGTTCATGCCTTTTTTTTCCTTAATTACGCATTTCATCTTTAAATTAACATATTTTAAAATAATATAAATTAATTTAAAAATATTTATTTATATAGAACTAAATTATAAACTTTCTAACTACAATGAACAAATTAAAAAATCATGTAAATATACAAACTAAATTTTGTAATTTTATTTTATTTTATTATTAAAAAATAATTTATTTAACTACACATACTCACTATGGTTGTCCTGACAAATATTATATATATATATATATATATATATATATATATATATATAATATTATTTGTTTGAAGTCAAATAGGTTTTTATTTATTATTATTATTATTGTTGTTGTTATTATTATTATTATTATTATTATTATTATTAAGATTTATTCTCCTTTTCAATAACTCATATTTTTTCTTGCATCAGCTATATTTAATTTCAAAGCATGCATACTTAAATTAGTCAATTGTCAAATTATATTTTATGTTTTAAAAATTGGCATAATATATTAAATTAATAGATCTTGAGATGATAAATCTTGAATTATTATTTGTTGTAATTTTAAATTTCAGCTGTGTTATTTGTTTATTTATTAAAATAAAATATTCAGTAACAAATATTAAAAATAATATTTGTATTATATCTTTTAAAATAGCTAATTTTATCATTATTGAATAATATATTTTATTTTTATTTAAATTTAATATATTCATACAATATACAAAATTTTGATCAAATTAATGAATTTAAAAATTTAAATGCAAGTTTTTTAGTATATAAATGTATGTTTGAAATTCAAATAATTTAAAACGACAACTATATAATAAAATTATAATTTAAATTTTCGAATGGGGTTTTATCATTCTTAAATTCATAAATAATTTAAAATGCTAGATTTATATTATGACTTTTCTTTTAATTTATCATTATATATATCTTTGTATATATAACGTGATTAAGCATTTATTAGATGTGCATTTAAATTATAACTTGTTTATTAAAATTATTGAAATTAATTTAAAAATTTATTTTAATAAACTTCATAAAAATATTAATTTTTTTAAAATACTTATAAAAACAATAAGTGATTTTATAAACTTAAATAAATTTCATATAAATGCATCGAAATAGCCTTTTAGTTGTATATATTATCAATGTATGGTTTGATTCTTTTTGTTCTCAAATGAAACAAACACAAATCAAAATATCAAGTATTTTTCCTTTGTAGTTTATACAAAGGTTTAGTAGGATTAGTTTTACATCAACTAAATTAATTAGATAATTATCCAAAATGATTAACTTAACAGGTAAGAGTTACGGTAATGCTCGCAAATTGCAGCGTTGACAGCTAATGAGAGAGAGAGAGAGAAAGCATGTGTAAATTTCCTATCCCTCCGTGTAACGTGTGAAAGGGATGTGCCACTCAGCAGCGAGTGATGTAAGCAAAGTATGAGCATAAGAACAAAACCAATACTTATCTGACACGTCAATATCGTGTCCCGCTGATCCACTGCAGGTGCATCTGGGGGCGGATTTGTCGCGAAGTACAGGATTATCCCCGCGGGTTAACGGCGGAAACTTCGATTAAGTGAAGGACCATTAACGTAACGATCAGAATTAAGGGGTTTTGTTTTGCATCTTTAATCTCTATCACTTGGCTCAGAGAAGAGAACCGAAAACACTTTCGCCATTCTGTGATTTTCTCAATTTCTTTGGCGGGAAAACGAAGAGGGATGAATATCGGAATGTTGCAAGAATTGGAGGGAGTTCCAAGAGTGACAGAGACAACAGAGATGGGGGTTTCGGATAATTGCAAGGGGTTGATACTTGCGGTGTGTTCTAGTGCATTCATTGGTTCAAGCTTCATCTTGAAGAAGAAGGGTCTTAAGCTTGCTGCTGCACGCGGCACTCGTGCAGGTCAGTTTTCGTTCTCCGCTTTTTGTTCCAAATGCATTTAACAATAACCGTTCAGTTTCAGATAGTTTCAGTGTTTTAGATCTGATCCATGATATACTTATGCTTCCTTGGCTTGTGATCCAGTTTTTTTATGAACGAATTTTGAATTTGCAGGAGTTGGTGGTTATACTTATCTGCTAGAGCCACTTTGGTGGGCTGGTATGGTAACAAGTAAGTTTCGCAACTTGATTTTTTAAAATTTTTTTTTTATCTGGTTGTTGGTTTAATGAGTCTTTTAGAAATGAAACTAATTTGGATCTTCAACTATTTGCTTGTAGTGATTATTGGGGAGGTTGCAAATTTTGTGGCTTATATATACGCTCCGGCTGTTTTGGTTACTCCCCTTGGTGCACTTAGTATTATTGTCAGGTACTCTGTGATTTAATAGAAATATTGTAAGGTCTGGTGAATATAGTGTTTTTTTTTTTTGGGTTGTTGTTGAACTAACATATCTAGTATATATTGCCAGTGCTGTTTTGTCTCACTTCTTGTTGAAGGAACGGCTTCCCAAGATGGGGGTGTTGGGATGTGTATCTTGCGTTGTGGGATCAATTATTATTGTTATCCATGCACCACAAGAGCATACTCCGGATTCTGTCCAAGAATTATGGGATCTGGCCACTCAACCAGGTTGGATTTTTATCGCATTTTCATTTTACCCTTAAAGTAGACTCCTATATTCTAGTCTTTAATTGATCTTTGATGTTCTCGATCCCCCCCCCCCTCCCCTTTTTGTACAACAGCATTTCTGATTTACGCGGTGGCAACAGTCTCAGTAGTTTTGGCCTTGATCATACACTTTGAACCTCTCTATGGACAGACTAACATGGTTGTCTATTTGGGAATTTGTTCATTAGTTGGCTCACTTACGGTAACTATGTTTGCACATTATCCAAATTTCATGCTGGCATTGTAAGACATGAACTAACTTTATGGTAATCTGTATTTTTTAAATTATTCAGGTTGTGAGCACAAAGGCTATTGGAATTGCTATAAAGCTTACCCTTGATGGAATAAGTCAAGTAGCCTATCCTCAAACTTGGTTTTTCCTTTCTGTGGCCACAATATGTGTCATTACACAGTTGAATTACCTAAACAAGGTGAGTGCAGTGCAGTGTTACAAATTTTGGATGGTGCACCTAATAACTGACCCATAAGCTATATTGTTTTATTAATATGTTATTGGGCAATTTTTCCAGTTTGGCCTGAATTGGATTCATGATTCATGGGACAAAGCCTCTTGGATTTTGTTACTATGATTGTTTTTTAAGATGAAAACTGATCAAAAGGCTGGTCTTCTAGTTTAGATAACTAGAGCAGAAGAACAGAGCTTTTTGAATTAGATTAGTTAAGATTCAAGATAAAAGTTAAACTGCCTATAAAGTGATATCTCTGAAAATTTGGTTTTCTACTGAGCCCAGTAGTGTATGATCCATGTAGGTTTAGGGTTTAGGGTTTAGGGTTAAGACTTTGTTGTTGTATTGAGGAACCCTTCCCCTCTAATCCTTTATGCATAGCTATAAAAATCTAGTCATAGTTTCCAGCTAGGAGCTGGTCATTGATGATAGATAACCGAAAAATGTCCTAATTGATTTGTTGACTACATTTCAGCTTGGTATGAAGTACTGTAGACTGCAAAATAATGCACTGCACTTGATAGGAATCTAGAGCAAGAATGTAGTTGACTCTGGATCAAGCATTCTGGATTCTCATGTTTGTGCTGGAAAATAAATTTAGGTTTAGAACTGAATACAAATCTTGAAAGCATTCCCCGATGAAATATATTCATAGAAGTATAAAACACAATCTTGTGAACAGCTCTGTTCTCTTTGTATGTAATTATACTTGGTATAAATAGTTTTTCCATCCATATACCTGATCCAAAGTCCAAAATCATTATTTTGATTCTGAGTTGCAAACGGATGAACAGAATTCCAGGAATGTTTCTTCAACCGATATACATCTTTGGGTTCCTACTGATATCAATATTACTTATCATCCATCTATCTTATAACTCATTCTTTTAGCAAACCTAAAGCTTATTTTACTATTCAACTATGTTTCAGGCTCTGGATACATTCAATACAGCAATTGTTTCTCCTGTATATTATGTTATGTTCACGACTCTTACTATCATTGCCAGTGCAATAATGTTTAAGGTATGATTACAAGTTTATGTTTCTTTGATTCCTTTGGTGATATCAAACATTTTCTTTTTGTTAAACAATAGGATGTGACAAACTTGAATATTACTTTCAGGATTGGTCAGGCCAGAATGTCAGCAGCATAGCATCTGAGATATGCGGATTCATCACTGTTGTTTCAGGAACAATTATATTGCATATGACTAGAGAACAGGAAGAACCTAATATGCAAGGTACAGAATAACATGTTACTTATAATCTAATGCATGCAAGTTTCCATTTGTTTGTTAATGCTTTATAGCCTGTCTTACAAGTTACAACTCAGACTGATTTCTCTATAGCAATTAAATCAAATGAAGTGATGGTGTCTTCTCTATTTGATGCAGGGACCTTGACATGGTTTATCGGGGAGGATATGGTGAAGGGTGTTGAAGATGAACGCCTGATCATAATACACGATTCGGATTATCTTGAACGTTGACTTTTCCTTCAAGGTTAGGTCCATGTGATATTACATTTTTTATCCGCAATGGTAAAATGATGTGAACCTGCCCTTGGTCGCATGATGTGGTGCTTTTGCAGTGTGGATTGCTTGTCCGGGAACTTAATAAATTCAAGCATCCACGGTGCTCTATAGTTTTCTGATCATTTTCGTGGAGGCTGTTTGCACACCGCTGTTGACTGGAGCCATCTCAGAACACTTGTTGTATGCTAATCGTGATTCAAGTGCTGCATCATTTTCCTGATAAAATGTGACTGCTGTCTCATTGCAGCAAGCGAGATTTTTGTAGCAATATCATGCCATGTTCTATTTCCAGGGCAGGCAGTGTAATTTTTTCTTTTATTATTTTTATAGGAAGTGAGCAATTGTTCATATCGATCCGTCAACACATTCTCATATATTTATTTATTTAATTACTAGATTTATTGTTTCTTTTCTTTGTTTGATAAATGATAGATCCGTTGGCTTCTGATAAAGCTGTTGAAGCCAAAGATATTTATTTGGTAGATTCCTCGCATTTGTTTTTATAAGTAAGAGTTTTAATAAAGTAATAATTTTTCAACAAGTAAATGTAGTTGATTGTCCTCTGTTTATCTAATTTTATATTAAATAAATGGTTAGGATATAACAATTTTTAGATAAATATTTTGGATAATAACAAATTAATAATGTTAATGTAAAAGAGAAATGAACTTGATAATGTAAAAGAGCAATGAACATTAGAATATGAGAAATATGTTTCTCAGTCTTATTGAAAGGAATAATCTAATGCTCACTAAATAAGCCGATACATAATTGATGCACCATAAAATTAGAGATATTTTGCATAATATGAAAGTTGAATTAAACTCCTAAAATAATTGAAATAGAAAATAACTAAACTCTATGGAGTAAAATTTTTCTTAATACTTAATCAATAAAAATAAAAATATTATTTTCTTTACAATCTTTCCCTTAAACTAAACATTGCACATAATTATATATAATACATATCATAACATTTCAATATAATTTCAATTATATGTAAATGAATAATTGCGTTAAACGTGTACTTAATGAGAATTTGCAAGTCATAAGCAATCCTAATGAGAACCAGAGAGTTATATTTATTTTCAATCAGAGAGTTATATTTATTTTCAAGTGAGCGTATACTACTCTCTTCTGGGATTACTATTATCCCACGCTGTACACTAGTAACTGTTTAATGGGGTAACAATTATATAAGTCTAATCAGATGAGGGTAGGAATCTCTCACTAGGAACATAGAATGGTTCAACCTATCACAGACTATTCACACTAAGAGTCCAATTACAAAATCTATATAATAATAATAATTACTATTATACACATTTATTTTACGTCATAATAAACAACAATATAACCATAATAATTTAATAATGTTAATCCACAAATTAATATAAATATTAATATTAATGTTAGAAAATCTAACATTCTTCCACTTGGATAACATCATTAAATTACTAAGTCCACAAACTATATCATTATAACAAGTTATTAATTATCATTAAATAAATAATAAGCTCTCGATAGTATACAATTATATCCGATAGGGATATACATCACATACTGCAAACAACTTATATTCCAATCACAATATAGATAAAAGAAACATAAGTATTATTTCCACAAAGGTCCAAGCATAAAAAAAGTCATAAAAGATATCTCAATAAAAGTGACGTCAACAAAATATATATCTCATAATGAAATAATGTCAATAAGCCAATACAAAATTAAACTCCCACTAATCCAAAATATCAAAAGACTTGACTAGGCCCATGTGAACTACATGATTCTAGAAAGCTCAAACAGTCAAACCTTTGATTAGTGAATATGCTAACATGCTCTTTGTAACAATGTACTCAATTCGAGTATAAAAATTAAGTACTTTCTCTCTAACAAACAAATACTTATATCAAAGTGTTTCAAATGAGTCGAACTCGTATTATTCTAAGAGAGAAGTACAACAGCAATATTGTCGCAATAAATCATAAGTGACCTAAATATCATCTCAATCATGCGGAAGTCAAAAATTAAATTCTTTAGCCACATAGCCTAGCGGGTAGCCTCATAACAAGCAACATACTTTGCCTTCATAGTAGAAGTAGCTATAACTGTCGGTTTGATACTCTTCCAAGATATAGCTCCTCCCTCCATCTTAAAATAAAGTATGAAATAGACTTATGGTCATCAGGGCAACCTACAAAATCAGAGTATCTAATGACCTGAAGTTGATCAGGCTTCACATAGGTCAACATATAATCTTTGGTTCCCTGCAAATATCTCAAGACCTTTTTCACGGCTTTCCAATTACCCAAACATTGGTTACTTAAGTATCTGCCCAAAGCATTAACATCATAAGTAATATCGGGACGAGTGCAGACTTAAGGATACATCAAACTCCCAACAGCGAAAACATATGAAACTTTTTCTATTTTAAACAACTCTCTATCATCATGAGGACACTGAGAATTAGAGAGTTTCTTACCCCTTTAAAGAGGAACGACACATGGGGAGTAAGAATACATATTGAACCTCTAGAGGATCCTATCAATGTATCCTTTCTGAGACAATTCAAGAGTAACACGAGATCTATCATGACATATTTGGATGCCTAGAACAACAAAAACATCACCAAGGTATTTCATATCAAAATGGCTACTCAACATATTTTTTTATCTCATTCCAAAATATCATCAACATATAAGACAAGGATGATAAAATTGCTCCCACTCATCTTCAAGTAAATGCACATATCTGAAGCATTTTCCTTGAAGGCAAAAGAAGTGACCACTTGGTCAAACTTCAAGTACCACTGTCTAGAAACTTACTTCAAATCATAAATAGATTTTATTATTCTAGAATTAAATTGAAGTTATAAAAAAAATTTATTTATGTTAGTACACACAAAATATTCAACAATTTATCTCCCACTTGGATAACATAAATCAAAACATCTAATTATTCTAGACAACATGATTAAACAATGTGGTTTAATATTTTGACATATAATTAATCTGGAATTAAATTTAAGTTATAACAAAATTGATTTATATTAGTCCACACATAAAATATTTAACACTTTATCTCTCACTTGGATAACATAAATCAAAACAACATATTATTCCAAATTAATCAACAATATGTGGCTATAACAAAATACCAAAATAAGATAACACGAACTATAAGCATTATAATAATGCAAAAAATTATTCGCGAAGGATTAGTAATATAATACATTATAAGATACCTGTATCATGTGACTCAACAACTCTAGTGATATAAGTAGGACAATAAAATTTAGAACCCCTAGAGCCTACACAATATCCTACAAAGAAACTGTTAATTATTTTTATGAACAATGAAAGATAGTAAACCTTTTTCTGTTTTATAAAATTTCAAAAGTTTCTTGTCTAAAGACATTATAAAATTTCACAAGTTTTGCGATGAATTTTTGTCAAAGAATTTGTCACTAATCTATCTGCGAAGGATTTTGTGACTAAACTTCTTAGTACTACTTATCTTAAGAACATTGTCTATAGTAGATTTCATAATTACTAGATATATTTTATTAGAATGAGCCCATTTATCATGTTTTACTATAACAACGGTAAAAAATTTAGGTGTGGAAACCTTAGACTCATTCTTACGAAGGGTAACATTAACACTAGAAAATGACAAGGAACAATTTAACAAAGTCTACTTAGTCCTCATAATTAGTCCTGTTCAAAATTTTCACCGAAATGAGCATAGACACTAATGTGGAAAACTATAAAATTTAATATGCGCAATTAATTCAAGTGCAACAATAATATGTCTATCACAAAGTTTTTTACTTTCCCACTAAGGGTCCCATATCACCAAAAATAAGAAAGACAAATACGATGCACAAAGCTTCATGTCACAGGAATCCTAACACTGATAGGGTATCAGTACAAAATTGACATAAGCAAAACACAACTGCATGGTATTTGCAAATCACATTAATAACAACACATCGATAAGATATAATTATTATTAATACAATATATAATTATTTAATTTACACAAGTCATGTATAAATGATTTCAAGATAGGTGAGATCACATTTATACAGAATAATCATGCATTCAAAATTAATTTAAATATGTATGTTATGCATGAAATCATAATTATACCACAATTAAACCAAAAAAAATAAAATATAACACATGTGACATTCAAAAGGAGAGTGAATAGTATAAAAATGTCATAAATATCAAATATTAGTATAATCATGTATATAAAAAAAAATTTGGATCATATTCCATTAATACAATTTTTATGTAATCAATTTAGGCACGAGTTAATTAATTAAAAAATATTTACAGTGCCTAATAAAATTATAAAAATTGTCCAAAATATCAACAATTTAATTTCAAAGGGATTAAAAAAAAATTGGGCCCAAATGGACCCCTAGAGCATCTTCCACCCGACACACTCTCTCAACCCCGCGAGTGGGCTTCATACACCTAAAACAAACCATCAGCTGCAAAATGGGTCCAACAAACTGGAGAAACCCGACACAGTTCAATCTTGCATTCTAGAGCACCAATTAATGTCATTCCAAAGCCATATAGGTGTATTTTGAACAAAAAAGAGAGTTTCAAAGGTTAAAACCCACGCAGCCATGGAGGATTCGAGGTGAGAATTTGAGCAACTCAGATAGTTTCTTTCAACTAGTAGGTTCCACTACGTTCTTTGTGATGTATACAACAAAAGCCTTATGACTACTTGTTGAAAAAGGTTTTTGTTTAAAGGAATTGAATCGAAACAAAAATAGGACAATGATGAATGCAAAAGGAAAGAAAGAACAAATTATCAATCTAAATTGAATGAAATAAAGAATTTAATTATTAGATTATATTTGTGTTCAATTTATTAACTAAAGCCCTTAATCAATTTCAAATAAACCTTTGCTCTTTTGAGAGAATTTGAAAGAAAATGATTTTAGAGTTCATAGTTTCAAAAATTAATAAACTGTGAAATTCTCTTAACATACCCAATAAAAATTAATAATATTTGGATATGATATTTATGAATATAAGAGGAACAGAGCCCTAAATTAGTTTTCAAATTCATACATAAAATTATAGCATTTTGATTGCTCAAAGTTGGATAATTATAATGTGTATTAAGTTGGCTCTGATACCAATTACAGAAACTTTAAATATAAAACTAAAGATACCATAATTATATATAATACACATTATAACATCTCAATATAATTTCAACTATATGTAATTAAATAATTGTGTTAAATGTGTACCTGATGAGAATCTGAGTCATAAGTAATTCTGATAAAAACCTTCCAAATTAATCTATGTTTAATTATTTTTATGAATAATGAAATAGTAGCTATTTGATCTTCATTTCTATAATATTGCAGATAAATGGTGCCATCATTGTTGCGTTCCCTTAAAAAATAGTATTTCACATCTATATGCTTGCTTTTCTTGGACAATTTAATAGTTGAATTATTGTCATAGAATATTATGGTTGCACCTTGCTATTTATAAAATGGCTTGACACAAGATGTAGCAGCAACAAATTCAGCTTCACCACTTGACAAAGTAACGATCAGTTGGTTCTTAGATGACCATGAAACAACATATGTTCTCAACATAAACACGTAATCATAAGTACTCTTTTTGTCATCTTAGTCACCTACATAGTCACTATCAATAAATCACAATAAATTAGAAATTTAATCCTTTTTATAAAAAAACCCAAATGCTCTAGTTCCTTGCAAGTAAGAAAGGATCTTTTTTGTAGCCAACAAATGCATTTCTATAGGATTCTTCACATATCTACTGATCATATTTATAGGGAACATTATATCTAGTTGCATTGCAGTTAAATATAGTAAATTGCCAACAATTTATTTATAAAGTGTGTTGTCAACCTTCTTTTTAGAATCCTTATGAAGTTTCAAACTAAACCTTCTTTTTAGAATCCTTATGAAGTTTCAAACTAGACTCTAATAGAGTGTTTATCAAATTGTGATCCTTCATTTGAAATTTGTCCAAAACATCTCCCATATATTTCTTTTGACAAATAAAGATTCCATTAACTGATTGAATCACTCTTATGCCTAAGAAGTAATGCATCAAACTAAGATCAATCATTTCAAATTCATCCATCATAGATTTCTTAAAGTCCTCAAATATGACATTGTAATTTCTAGAAAAAATAAGATTATCAAAGTAGAGAGAACGATTTATCCCATGCTAGTTGACTAGTCGAGACAAAACTGCTGCGTGTCGCTTTGCTGCTTTCGAAAGAGTGGTTTCAGCTAGTGCTCTCCCTTGCCTGAGTCAAAGAGGCCAGCCCTCAATTCCAATCAGAGAGGCGGTTAAAGGCCAGGTCTGGTGTTGTTCAAGAAATAGTGCCTAAACCGATCACCTAGACAACCATATTCTTCTTCATGTTGTGAAAAGAATTGGAGCACTTACTCTTTTATTCATTCTATGAAGAGAAACAAGATAACATCATATAGGGAAGAAGATCTAGTATTTGTTCATAGCAATCTCTGTCTTCTTTCAAGAAATTCTCTACAATATGACCAAGTAGACACAAAAATGTGGGATATAGCGAAAGATGTATTTGAATCACTAGATGAGAGTGGATTGCTTGAAATTACTAATTTGTCACTTGATGAATCGGAGCTAGAGGCTTTGTTTTTCAATGATGATAATCAAGGACGTTACAACCCATAAGAAATTTGATTCACCTTCTTATTTTGTGGCCTTTTTTTTTTTTTGTAAAGAGACAAAGTTTTTGCATCATGACATGATGCTACTTAGTATTTTTTTGTTAGGGTATCATATGAAAATTGTAAAGTCTAACAACTTTATCTTGAGAAGATGAATGAATAAATCTTAATTTTTAATTTAAATTTTTCATGTTAATTATATTTAATTTTTTATATATTTATATATAAGTAGTGTCCCAGTGTCTTATATTCTAGACATTAGCCATGTGCCAGTAGTCGTGTTGTGTCCAATGTCTATGTCGGAGTCGATACTTCATAGGTTCTAGCAGAGCCTTGATATTTTTTCTTCATCAATATCTTTAGAAGTTTCTTTGCAAAGAATTATTTCTGTGATAGAGATTGATGGCCTGGAATAGGTAATTTTTCTCTTTTAAATCTTTCAACTATAGCCCTTCTAACTCTTTTTGTTGTGCTTTTGTGAGTGCTACATTAGGCATTTTGACACCATTTTCAACATGTTAATACTCTTTGGATCTCAAGAAATTCTCCATTAGCATGCTCCGATGGTCATAGTGACCATTAAAATATGGAATAGCAGGCCGCACAAAGTATCCTTTAGATGACATCTCTTTTGCTTGTTCTTACGAAAAAAAGACTGCTGCTACTTTGTTTTTTTTTTTTTCTCTGGCTCCAGTTTGGCTCTTGATACTATAGTTTATGTAAAAGAGAAATGAAGTTGATAACGTAAAAAAGTAATGAAGATTAGAATATGAGAAATATGTTCTATATCTTGTTGACATGTAGCTCAGATCTAAGTTATATTTGGAAAAATATTATTTAGATCTAAATCTGGTTGAGATTATTTAATAATTGGTTATTCTAGGAATAGATTTTAAGATATTGATTGCTTTTAAATCCTGAGTTTAATGCTGGATAAATTGTTAACTGTTTGAGGAATCAACATTTAAGAAATTATCTTAGAAATATATTTTCAAGGAATTAAAATATATGAATTTTGTATTTTACATCAAATTCATTAGAAATGACTGCTATATTTATTGTTGAATTAATAGCATACGGAGAGGGAAATAGATGAAATTCAATCCCAATTTCTTTAATTTGAATTTTAATATATTTTACATTATAATTGTTATTTAAAATTTCATGAAAATCATCAATTAATTTTATTGTATATAAGATCAATTAATTTGATCTTAAAAATTAATACATTTTGAATTGCTCTCTGAGGACGATGTCTTGGTATTCTATCGGTTATTACTTGCAATAGACCCGACATACTTGCCGTGTTTGAAGGAAAAGTCTCAACAAGCATCTGGGTATCAGACATGGACCCAACACTGACACTGCTTGGACATGGCTTTGACACAGTTATGCAAGTGTTCAAAAACCTAAATCTATTTTTGCAACTGCGACACGACTTTGACACAACTATGATACGGCTCAACATGCAAGACATGGCTCCGAAACCAGAAAAAAAATGTAAAAGTAAAAAAAGAAGAAGTTAAAACTTAAAAAGTTAAAAAAAACCTTTCATCCACCTTCAAAAACTTCCTCCTTTCTTCCTTCTTACGCACATTTTATTTCTATTTTGCTTGGTTGGGTTTTCTGCATATTTCTCTACTTGTCGTTCACCTTTTTCCGATCATCATTCTTCAGCAATGTTCATCTCTGTCATTTTTACTGGTTTGCTTACTATCTCTATTTTGTTTTTTGTTTCTTTCTCTATTCTGGGATTTCTGTTTCTTTTTCTATTTCTGTTCTGGGTTTTGTTTCTATTTTTATTTTTTATTCATCTATGCACATGTACATTTCATTTTTTTCGTTGTTTGTTGAATGTTTGCTCTTGTTTTTGTTTATATTTCTATTTTTTGTTTACGTTAGTGTTTCTTTTTCTATTTCTATTTTGGTTTCTGTTTTTGTTTCTATTTCATCTTCACATGTATGTTTAGTTTGTTTTGTTGTTTGTTGAACGTCTGCTCTGTTCGTCTTTGCTCTGCACATATACATTTGCTTTGTTCATCTCTCTTTTTTATTTTTGTATTAATTTGCTTTGTTTCATTTGAAAATAAACAGGAACTAAATTAGTTGTCTCTAATTCATGTAGAAATGAGTACTTCTAGTCAAACCTTACAAGATGATGACACCAAACCCTATGGAATTATGTTGAAAAGATAAAAAAGTATAGGTAGAAGTGGTGGAAATTATGATGTTAAATGCAATTTTTATGACCTAATTTTTAATAAATCTTATACTATAGTGATGACACATTTGTTGAAGATTACAAGCAAAAGGAGTTAGAAGTCGTCAAAAAGCAACACCCTCAAAGCTTGTTGATTTAAAAAGGATAGACAACGAGGCTATATTGAGGATAAAAAAGTCAAAAGCAAAATTTGTCTCTTTGCCTTTGGTTTCTAATGAATCACCCATCAACACCAATGATGGTGTTTATCTCAGAAAGAGGAAAAATATATGAACCAATAGAAACATCTTTCAATATGCAAGTTAGAGAGGCATTAGATTTTGAAATTGTTAGGATGTTCTACTCATCAGGATTGCCTTTTTATTTATCAAGAAATCCTTATTATAGGAGAGCGTTTTCTTTTACTACCAACAATTATATAAGTAGATATCAACCTCTGAACCATAATAATTTAAGAACAAACTTGCTTCAAAATGAAAGAAGACACATAGAAAGGCTATTGAAGCTAATAAAAAATACACGGAGACAAAGAGGTATTAGCATTGTTAGTGATGGATGGAGTGATCCTCAAAGAAGGCCTCTCATTAATTTTATAGTTGTAACAAAGAGTGGACTCATGTTTTTTAAGCTATAGAATGCTCAGATGAGATTAAAGATAAAGATTTTATAGCCAAATAAATGAAAGATGTGATAATGTAGGTTAGACTATCAAATGTTGTGCAAATTGTGACTGATAATGCACCTGTATGTAAGGAAACAGGTTTAATGATTGAGGCTAATTTCCGTTCTATTTATCAGACAAAGTATATTGTACATACTCTAAACCTTGTTTTGAAAAATATATGTGCAGCTAAGAATACAAAAAATAAAAATGCTGCTTATCAAGAGTATTCTTAGATCACTACAATAGTGGAAGATATTGTGTTCATAAATTTTTTTATCATGGGTCACACTATGAGGTGGTCCATTTTCAACTCATTGAAATTGCTTTCCGTTGCTCTAACAATCCTCTACTATAGTAATGCTTAAGAGATTTAAGCAATTGAAGAAAGAACTCCAAGAGATAGTTATTAATGATGAATGGTCTTCTTACAAGGAAGATAATGTTGGAAAAATTAAATTTGTGAAAGATACATTAATGATGAATGGTCTTCTTACAAGGAAGATAATGTTGAAAAAACTAAATTTGTGAAAGATACATTATTGAATGATGTTTGGTGGGACAAGGATGATTATATACCATCTTTCACTAGTTGCATCTATAATATTCTTAGAAAAACGAATACGGAAGTTTCATCTCTCCATTTAGTATATGAAATGTGGGACTCAATGATTGAAAAGGTAAGAAAATCATATATCGATATGAAAGAAAGGGGAAGAATCAAGCATTTATAATGTGCACTCGATATTAATTGAACATTGGACAAAGAGTATAATACCTCTCCATTGTTTAGCTCATTCTTTAAACTTAACATAATAAATTATATTCCTAAATAATATTTTCAATGCTTAAAATTTTTAGTTATATTTTTATAGGTTATTATAACCATGAATGACTAAGTGCAGATTCTAATAGAGTTCCTTCACATCAAGATATAAAAATTACTCATGAAAGGATGAAATGTTTCAAAAGATACTTTGTTGATATGGATGTGAGGAGACAAGTGAATGTAGACTTTGTAAACTTTTCAAATGGAAGATAAAGTTTTGATGACATTGATTCTTTAAGTGATAAGGGTAAGATGAATGCAAAATCTTGATGGCTTGTTCATGGTGCTCATGCTCTAATACTGCAAAAGGTTGCCAATAAGCTACCCAGACAACCATGTTCTTTTTCATGTTGTGAAAGAAATTCGAGCACTTACTCTTTTATTTATTCTATGAAGAGAAACAAGATGACACCGTATAAGGTAGAAGATCTAGTATTTGTTCATAGCAACCTCTGTCTTCTTTCAAGAAATTCTCCACAATATGACCAAGAGGAAACAAAAATATAGGATATAGTAGAAGATGCATTTGAATCACTAGATGAGAATGGATTGCTTGAAGTTGCTAATTTGTCACTTGATGAGCCGGAGCTTAAGGCTTTATTTTTCAATGATGATAATTAAGGAAGTCACAACCCGTGAGAGATTTAATTCACCTTATTATTTTGGGACTTTTTTTTTTTTTTGTAAAGAGACAAAGTTTTTGCATAATGAGATAATGCTGCTTAGTATTTTTTTGTTAGGGTATCATATGAAAATTGTAAAGTCTAACAACTTTATCTTGAGAAGATGAATGAATAAATCTTAATTTTTAATTTAAATTTTTCATGTTAATTATATTTAATTTTTTATATATTTATATATAAGTGGTGTCCCAGTGTCTTATATTCTAGACATTAGCCATGTGTCGGTAGTCGTGTTGTATCTGGTGTCTATGTCGGAGTCGATACTTCATAGGTTCTAGCAGAGCCTTGATATTTTTCTTTATCAACATCTTTAGAAGTTTATTTGCAAAGAATTATTTCTAAGATAGAGATTGATGGCCTAAAATAAGTAATTTTTTGCCTTTAAATCTTTCAACTATAGCCCCTTCAACTATTTTTGTTGTGCTTTTATGAGTGTTGCATTAGGCATTTTGACACCATTTTCAACATGTCAATACTCTTTGGATCTCAAGAAATTCTCCATTAGATTACTTCAAAGGTCATAGTGACCATTAAAATGTGGAATAACAGGCCGCAGAAAGTATCCTTCAGATGACATCTCTTTTGCTTGTTATTATGTAAAAAAGACTGTTGCTACTTTATTTTTTTTTCTCTCTGGGCTCCAATTTGGCTCTTGATACTATAGTTAGCATAAAATAGAAATGAAGTTGATAACGTAAAAAAAGTAATGAAGATAAGAATATGAGAAATATATATCTATATCTTGTTGAAACAAATTTTGCATAATCTAAAAACTAAAATCAAGGATATTTTGGATAATCTTAAAACTGAAATTAAACTCCTAAAATAATTAAAACAAATAACAACTAAACAATGTGGAGTAAAATTCTTCCTAAGACCTAGTCAATGAAAAGATAAATATTATTTTCTTTACAGATAAATGACAAATCGGTAAATTATTGTTTCTTTTCCTTCATTTCTTTTCTCCTAACCTCTCTGTAACATTTTCTCTTTCATCTTTCTCCTCTCTTCCCAACCAATTTGTTGTCAAAACAAGCAAAGTTAAATAATTATTATTTGAATATCCGTAATTTGACTCACTCTAATCAAAACTCTATTTGGGTTGAGTAAAATTGAGATTTGCTAATGTTATCAAGGACAATTTGGAGTTTTGTAGTGAGTAATTGACTTATACTATATCATAGGTGAGTTAGGCATGACTAAAGACAGATGTAAAATACACTATTTTTTATATCTGTTTTTCTGATTACTATTTTCTACATTAGTTTTTTGGAGAATCGAAATAAAAAGTAATGAAAAAATTTGAATTTTATTGTCTTTAATGTCTAAACTTTGAATGAACATAATTTTTAGCATATAACTTTGAAGATGAGTTTTTCGGGATTTGGACAATTTTTCTTTCAAAATTTTAACATTGTTTAATTTTTTACTATTTTTTATATATTTTTTTAGAAATTTTTTTACTATTTATAAATACTCGATGATTTAAATTATAATTTATACCCAGAGAATAAAATAAAAATTAATGTTGCATAGTCACAAATAAAGAATAAAAGAGAAAAATAAAATAAAAAAATATATTAAATTACTAATATATCTTTTAATAAATTTAACTTGTATCGTAAATTTTATTTATTACATTTTTAATTTTCTTATGTTAATTAACGGTTTATCATGGTTGCAGACGACATAAGAATTCACCTATTTATTCTTCGTATCTTCTGCAGCAACTGGGCATTAAGTCGTTGGATATTGTTTTGCTATGGGTTCTTATCCTGATTTTCCTTCTTAAAGACTTGAAAGCACTGGGATTTAAAGATGACTCTAATGAAATGACGGTTGAGGAAGCGTGCACACTTGTGCACACCAAAGCACCTGCTAGCTAGTGGTGGCGAGTTTAGCTCACTTTTGCATGGCATCTATCTTTTGAAAACCTTGTGCTATCCTCCCTCATTCTTTGACACCTTATTCTTTAAATTGCTTGGATTCGAAGCCAACTTGGTGAATCAGTTGATCAGCTAATACCTTTTCTCCATTTTCTATACAAATATAATCAGAATTAGAATATCCGTTTGAAACACTGTATCACCGAAAGATACTAATCAATTTGACACCCCTTGGCATCGATAAATCACAAGTAGAAATTAAGAACAAAAAAAATAGTATAAAGTGAATATAACAATTTAAGTATAAAAATATTATGTTATTGAATATTGGCAAAGGATGGTTGGTGAGTTTTAACCTTTGGATAAGTAAATCCGACAATAAAAACGAGTATTAGTGAAAGAGCAAGTGAGTTGCAGTTTAAAAATAAATAGTAATATATAATCATGGAGACTAATAAAATAGAAAATGAAATTGTAATTTGAAATAAACAGTATTAAAATAAAAAATAATAAAAGTAAGACGATAGACGAATTTATATTATCTTGTATGAATAGGAAAAATATTCATATAAAAATATAAAATCAAATCAAATTACAAAAATGATTTATAATGCTATCTAAGTAAAAACTGTAAATCAAAACGAATATATTAGATACTGTTTATCTAAAATAATGATTTATTAGGAAGAGGGATTGATTAGTTTTTATTTCTTGTTATTAACAAAGAAGTATAGCTTTAAATGCTTTTATAGAAGAAAAAAAAACTGTCATCATAAAAAAGAAGATTTTTTTTTAATCTTTGTTTACTTATAAGCGAATAAAATTTTTATTAAAAGGTGAAATAAGTTGCATAAAGTAGGACGATAAAAGTAACAAATTTATAATATAATATTATATTCTGTTAGTTAATTTTTTAAAGATGTTTTATTATATCTCTTAAAAGTTAAATTATCATTTATATAATTTTATTTTAAATATAAAACAAGATTAATACTTGATAAATTAAGTTGTGTATATCATTGTGGTTGGTGGCGTAATATTTATCTCTTTAGAATTAGATAAGAATAAAAAAAAGATTTATGTTAATAAAAGAAGAAGCTAACATGCACCGTTTAATAACAGACATTATGGTCCGATGTGGTATATAAGTGTCCACCGCGCCTGATGCTGTGGTTTTGCTGAGAGAGAACGCAAAGCAAAACAAAGCTTTGGGTGAAAACAAAGGTTGCAAGCAAACTGCAACACACAATGGCGGCTACTGTATCTGCTTGGTCCAAGCCCGGCGCGTGGGCCCTAGACTCCGAAGAACATGAAGAAGAACTCCTTCAACAGAACCACAAAGACGACGAACCTAAACCACTCGTCGACTTCCCTTCCCTCGCCGTCGCCGCCGCCACCAAGCCCAAGAAGAAGAAGGCCCAAACCTACTCTCTCGCCGAGTTCACCGCCAAACCCGACCCAGCCTTCACCAACCAAGAAGATCTCTTGAATCTCCCCACCGGTCCCCGCCAGCGCTCCGCCGAGGAACTCGACCGCGACAGGAACCATCTCGGCGGAGGCTTCCGCTCCTACGGCGACCGCCCCCGCAGGAATTCTGGCGGCGATGAATCGTCCAATTCGAGGTGGGGTTCGTCTAGGGTTTCTGATGAGCCCCGCAGAAACGGCGCGTTTGGGGCTAGGGATTCGAATCGCGAGTTGCCGCCGTCGCGCGCTGATGAAATCGATAATTGGGCTGCTGCGAAGAAATCACCGAGCGGTGGGAACGGGTTCGAGAGGAAGGAGAGGGAAAGAGGGGGTTTCTTCGATTCACAGTCGCGTGCTGACGAATCTGAGAGTTGGGTTTCGAATAAGAGTTTTGTGCCGTCGGATGGACGAAGATTCGGTTCCAACGGTGGCGGTGGGTTTGAGAGAGAGAGAAAGGTTGGGTTTGGTTCCAGCGGTGGAGCAGATTCGGATAATTGGAACAAGAAGAAGGGTGAGTTCAGCGTTGGGAGTGAAAGAAGCGAGAGTGGTAGTGGGGGAAGGCCAAAGCTTGTTCTGCAACCTCGGAAAGTGTCGGCGAGTAATGAGAACCAGGAAGGTGGTTCTGGGAATGTGACAAAGCCTAAGGGTCTGAATCCGTTTGGTGAAGCAAGGCCAAGGGAACAGGTTTTGGCAGAGAAAGGGCAAGATTGGAAGAAGTTTGATGAGCAGCTTGAGAGCATGAAGATTAAGGAGACTAATGTGGATGGGTTTGGGAAGAGGGCTTTTGGTTCTGGCAATTCAAGCAATGCAGGACGTGGTGCTAGTTTTCCTGATGATCGCACTGAGAGGAGTTGGAGGAGGCCACAATCTGATGATGATCGTCCAAAAAGGTTTGTCAGCAATAAGAATACCAATCCAGATGGTAGTAGTTCCCTCTATTTTTCTCTCCTTGATTGGTTTTCTTAGTTGTGTTTTGGTGCTTCGTTTATGCTAGTATTGGTTGGTTCTTTCTTTAGGCTTCTACTTTCGATACTGATTGATTACGCTGTTCAATCTGCCCCTGGTTGATACCAGAGTGGGAAGTAAATGAAGTATACTCAGAACTGTTAATTCACCATGCTGTTTTGATGTTAATTTGCAGTTTCCTACCTGTTGGTTCAGTCTCAAAAATTATGTTTTCACAAGTTTGTGTATATGCTTACCTTATATAATACTAAATAAGATGCTTATTGTTATAACCTTCACGTATCTGATGTCATATACTTTTTGTCAGAGGTATCTTCAACTAATTTAGCTTACTGATTTTTGAGGTTATTTTTAACAGTTCTGACTCACTACTCCTGTGTGTGTTGTTGTAACACTAGCTTATTTTTGTGCTACATTTGATCTTGCATCCTGCCATGGTACCGCTAGGTTTTAACTTTGAACACTTTTTTGTTACTGATCTCTTTGTATTCGTCGATGTGATTTTTAAGCACGTAGTGTTACTGTCTTTCCTGGAGGACAAGAATGTTGCTAGGTTTTGAATCACTTTGCCAGCCTAATACTTGAATATCACATGCTCCCAACGCCCCACATACAAGATTGTTTTCACTCTCTCTATTTGTGTTCATTATTGATAGACTGACCACTCGTTTACCTTGTCATTTTAGCCTTTTTCTTATATATAAAAGAAAAGAACTGATAAATATGTGAGTGGTGGACCCTATCGGTTTAAGAGAGTTTGAAATGCCAAGATAAATCAATACTTAACGGTGGCGTTTGTGTTTGTGACTTGGATTACTCTGCTGCCTATTTAGGCCTATTTGTAACGCTGATGAGCTGTTTACTTTTTTAATGCAGTGCTGAGAAAGTGGAGGATGAACACGTTGAAGAAAACTGAAGAGCTATCAATTACTTTTGTCGCTGCAGATTGATTGATAAGAGACTTGGAAAGGAACATTGAATATCAAAAACTTAATTTTTGTTTCCCATTGAAGTTTTGTCTTTACTTATATTTTCCTATGTTTTTATTGTGAAAGACTACACTGAAACTGCTTAGAGGCATTTTTGTTAGGCATGCTAGTAGCTTAGGCAGTCTCTGTTTTTATGACAATGTTTGTTGCTAAATGTTACCGTAATTTTGGCCTTATTTTTACATCCCTTCATAATCTGTATAAGCTGGGTGATGAACTGCTGATTTTGGAATTCATATTTTTTTTGGGCCCCGCTTCATTTACAGAATGATATTCACGTCTAACTAGTGATATTTGTACGCAGATTAGATAGGTCAGATATTCAGATTCCCTCCCCATTGTTGAGAAATTAGAGAAAAACAAAGGATTTCACTGGCGCTATAGATATGACCTCTAAATAATATATGCTAAACAGGTTAATAAGCAGTCAGAAATGGTAACCAAGTCGAATTTGATGGCTCATATGCTGGAAAAAAATATAGTTTCCTCTCCAGTCAGAGACCAAAATGTACTTCTTCCACTGTCTTTTGTATTCTTCACTTCTATCTCCTCTCTTTCCATAGCTTTTCCAAACCAAACGAAGTTTCCTCCCCAGTCACAAATCAGAGGTGTAAATGTTCTCACGACTGGATTTTTATTCTTTCTCCTCCAAGTTTGATTTTCCAAATGTCTCGTGGCTAGAAGTTATTAATAAATGTCAATAGTTCAGCAGACAGTAATGAATAGCTAGAGCGCTATATTACCTTAAAATTCGTCATGTCAACTTTTGTGGATGGCACGATCTTCTGCCTACGTTGGAGGAATTTTATTTTATTTTATTCTGTGGATGCCACGATTTTTATCGAGCACTTTAGTTCTTAGAATTATGTAACATAATGTTTGATATGTTATAATATGTGATAGGTGTAGATATAGCTAAAAAAGTGCTTTACATGGGGATTAATTATTCGCTAATTATATATATTTCTTTTTCTTTGTTAGAAACTATCATTATTAAAAATTGCTAACAGTATTCATCATCTCAGTGTTAACTTTTTCTTCCTCAAGCCAACTCAATGCTAAAAAATTCTTTTGCAACTAAGGAAGACTTTATCTTTTATGTCTTCTTTTACCATTTCCATCTCTCTAACCTTAATTCCCTTGTCAACAAAACGCTCTCTTTTATCGTTTTTTGTTGTTGTCTTTGATCCCTACACTTACTGTCGTTGAAAGGTTTTAGTTTGTTGGCGCTGCTCGACTCGTTGCAAATCACCACAATAGTGTGAATTCTCAACCATAATTATGTGACTACTCAGAGTATAAATGTGAATTTGATGGTGAAGGTAGAGAAGCTTGAGAAGATTTAAGATAGAGAGAAAAATTTTACAAAAGGATAAAGGGGTTTTCGACAATGGTATAATGTTAAAAAATAATAAAGAAAAAGAATGTGTGGATGAAAAATTTTAATAATTTGGGAGATTAAAATAAAAAATATATAATACAATATATACAATATTATTTTTATCATATAATTAATTATATATGTCATTTAACGTAATATCTCGACATTTTATTATTATATCTTAATAATTTATGACTTTAAAAATTAAATTGATTGGTGAAAAAAAAGTATTAAAGACTATTAAATGCATTTTAAAATCTTAAAAATTAAAATGTCTCACATTTATTTGTTAAGTGCATTTGTGTCTTAATTTTTTAGCCTAGTAGCTTTTGACTTAACCATTTCATCCTTGAAGTTTGGTGGGTTTGTGCCTGTAGTTAAGCAATTGAAATCATAGCTAATAATAATGATAATCCCTTGTGCGTGTCCAAATTTGTTTCTAACAAGAATTTAACTTCTTTGTGGCTTAAAGTAGTGGACACAACAATTGTCAGCTAACTTTTCGAAGTTATGTTCCTTCTGTGTAAAAAATAATGGGGAGCAGCCTCTCACTATGGTTCATAAAGAAAATGATTCAATTAGACTCACCTCAGAGGGTGACCTTAAATTAATACACTAGCTTTAGTGGTCAATTTGGAAAACCAGAAAAAGAAAAAGAACTCTACAAAAGGCATTTCAAATGATATCAATGTGCATGCTTGACAAGAAGAGGGTCGAAGGGCTCTTTGAATCGCAGCTGATTGAGATTGTGTATGCCTTTGAGCAAGCGACTAGAATCAAGAAGCCCCTTTTCCAACCTTCGATCTTTTAAGAAAAGTCTCCTATTCAAATGTTATTATGGTTTTGTTTTGTTTATTTTATCAATTCTGAATGATTATATGTTGCAATTTATGTAAACTAACGTGCATCATGTTTCCCTTTTTAGTAACAAATGATACATTATGTTCTTCTAAACTTTAAAGTGAGGTGTTACAATTGTCGATGATAGAATCAAAGGATAGATTTTGCAATCCTTGTTACGTTTTTTTCTTTATCAGCCATATTATAAAAAACAAACGAGCACAATAATATCCTGGCACATATGCACAGTTCAGTTTGACATTGCAAAACTTTTACAATAAAGAGGTTCCTTTACCAACGCAAAGAAAGAAGAGAAAGTGCCCTTATTTTTATATTATTTATTTATTTTATTATAATTCTAATAATTGATTTTTTTTTTCATCAGTATTTATAATTCATTACACATTTTGTTTTCTTTAGTGTAAGAGAAATGAAATTCACCAATGGCAGTGCCAATTTTGAATATGCGGCGGGTATCAATAGATTTATCATACCAATTATTATATTTTTTATTCTCTTTCTTTTTTTTCCTACTATTTCTTTTAATCTATTTTCTTAATTTTATTTTGGGGAGGCGTGTTGTGACCCCACTTTTTTTCTTGTGACTAGACACTGCTGTGTCATAGATGAGACTAAAATATTATTTCATGTTATTGGATATATATATATATATATATATATATATATATATATATATATATATATATATATATGAAAAATATTTTAAAAAATTTACACTTAATATTAGCTTTTTATTTAACTTATATCTACTAATTAGTAAAGTAATAAATTATAACCATTTATATGTAAGTTAAATAAAAAGTTCAAATTAAATATAAAATTTTTTATATTTATATTAGTGTGAGAAAATCATGCCTCATATATATAATGTATAAAAAAAAGATGTTCAATTAAAAATTTAAAGTATATAAATAATGTAACATATATTTACATGATATTAAAATAAAATTGAGTAAAAATATATTTTTTGTATAAAAATATAATATAATTTAATATAAATTTATTTCAAATGTAGTTTGATTTAATTTTAATAATAAGAATTGAAAAACTAAACTAAATAGTAATATAAAATATAATTTTTAATTTTTTTATTTGATTAGTTTTCAGTTTAATTAATTTTTAATATTTTTTAAACTTATTTAAGGGTTTGGAAACATTTAGTTATGTTTTAAACACCCTAGATATGAGTTGCAAGAACTAAGAACGATAAAGGTGAAAATGAATTTGAGTTGGTTAATTGATGAAATATTGTTAATTTTATTTGTAATATTTGACAATAATATGAATTAAATTTTATTGATGGTTACTCATGTTTGGATGAAATAAAACATGAGTAGAAAAAAAATAAAATTTGTAATATTGTTCAAATCAGTTTTTTAAATTTAAAATTTTAAACATTATCTTTTGAGATTAAAAATTATGAATCAATTTGGTTCTTATCATAAAAGAATATTACACTCAAGTGACTGAATTATAATTTGTCACATTAAATAACACATTGATATTTATTTTAGATACAAAATGACGTCGTTTTATGACTCTAAAATATAGTTTATTTTCATCCTAAACTTTTAAGATTTAACATTTTTTTCTTTTTCTAATGATTATCCTTTCTTGTGTTTTACCTTTTTCATTGTCTTTCTCTTTTTAATGAAAATTAGATAGTTTTGTTTACAGGATTTAAAGAATTTAGCATTGAAGAATTTACAATTCAAATTTTTAGATGAGAATATTACTTCAATTTTGTAAACCTCATTTATGTAGTGAGAAACATGACCAAATCAAAAAAGTTTTGACGCTAAAGCCAAATGTTGGTGTTTGAAGAATTTAATGATGATGTTAGAGTTGCAGTTAAATTTAGATTAGAGGCCTTGCTAGTTATGGAGACCAAGGAACTAGGGGCACGAGTAGTGTGAAGATAATTGTGACAGTCCTTAAAGACAATGAGGATAAAAGAGGGCGTTGCTTAAAGACAATGAGAATAAAAGAGGGTGTTGACTTATAGATGCAACTTGTTGGTGTGTGACCATTGCGAAAAAGTCATGAAAACTATTGTTGTACACATGAATAATGTGGGTTTGCTTGTTGAACTTATAAGTATACTAGTCATAGTGAGTGGGAAAAGTGAAAGTATTATGAGAGTCCAATACACACATTTTTACAATGGAAAAACTATTTATATAACAATATTACAAACAAAAAAAGCTAATAACAGAATGACAAAATATAATAGAAAGGTAACATAAGAGCTCCCTTCAAGTTGGATTATGTATGTCTACAAGTCTCAACTTGGTTACAATCTTGTCAAAAGAAGTGGGTCTTAGTAAAGAAGTCAACCAATTGAGCAAAAGAAGGAATAGGCAGTAATCGAATGAGACAACATTGCAATTGTTCTTAAACTACATGGCAATCAATTTTGATATGCTTAGTTCTCTCATGAAAAGAGTGATTTTGTGCAATGTAAATAGACTCGTTATCATAGTAGACAAAATATGACAATTGCATTTTGATTTGGAGATCATTGAATAAGAAATGTAGTCACTGAATCTCACAATAGATAAATGCTAGTGTCTGATACTCTGATACTTTGCCTCACTCAAAGATCTCGAAATGGTAATTTATTTCTTTGACATCCAAGCAATAAGAGAGCTTGCTAGGAAAAGACAAATTACCAATGGTTGATTTTCTATAGTTTGGACAAGATGTCTAATTGGAATCAACAAATAATAATAATAATAATAAAAACCCTTGCCAAGGGACATCTTCAGATATTTTAGGATATGCACAACAGCACTGAATGAGATTCCATAGGCCTTGAAACATGTTGATTAAGCTGCTGAATAGCAAAACATATATCGAACCTTGTATTTGTCAAATATTACAGTCTCAATCAACTGGCAAAATAAAGACAGGTTATAATCATAGGAACCTTGATCATTATACAATTTGCAAGTAGAATCCATAGATGTGTAACACGACTTAGTAGCCAATAAGCCCATGTGAGTAAGTCTAAAGTATACTTCCTCTAATTGATATAAATCTTAGCCTTGCTTTAAGAGACTTCAATGCCAAGGAAAAATCTGAGAGGGCCTAGATCCTTGATCCTAAATTGCTCATCAAGGTATTGTTTAACATTGACTATTTCTTGTTGTGAATTACCAGTTAACAAGAAATCATCGACATATACCAAAATTGCAATAAAGCTTGAACTTGATTCTTCAATAAACAAGGAGTGGTCAGCATTGGATTAAACATATCCAAGAGAAAGAGGAGTAAATGACAACTTGAAATATCATTATTTCCTAGATTGTTTTAAACCATAAATTGTTTTGTGTAACTTGAAAACTTGGGCTTGGATTGGAGGTTTTAAACCCTGGTGGAATGATCATATAAACTTCCTCATGGAGATCTTTATGTAATAATCTGTTATTGACATCAAGTTGCTCCAAGAAATAGCCTTTGATAGCTACAATTGAAAGTAAAACTATAATTATGGTGAGTTTTGCCACTAGTGATAAGTACCAAAATAATCAACTCCCTCTAATATATTAAACTCCTTTATGACAAGTCTAGCCTTGTGTCTTTCCATAGTCCCATCAGCATAAAATTTGGTCTTATAGACCTATAGACCCATTTGCATCCTATGGCATTATTACTAGGAGAAAGATCTACCAAAGTCCAAGTTTACTTATCGTGCAAGGCTTTAAGTTTAGCAGCCATGGCCTTATTCCAACAAAGATGCTTTGAAGCTTTTGAATAGGTTGCAGGATTAGAATTAGAGGTGACCTTCAAGCAAAAATTTTATATACTGCAAAGCATCTATCATAAGAGAGAACATAAGAGAGAAGGTAAAGAGAAGTGTTTGAGGTACCTTGAGGAGAATCAATTTTATTAGTAGCAAGAAGAACACAATGATAGTCTTTAAGGTATCTTGATCTTTGTTTTTATCTGCTAGACTGTTTGATAGGCTATTGTGATTGAGGAATATTTTTGGTTGAAGGAGAAATGACTGCTTATGGCTTGAGTAAGGGCATGGGAAGATCTGTTGTTGTTAGTGATGGATCAAAGGTATTATTTGACTTAGAAATAGTAGACTGTATTGATGCTAAAGTATCATGTTGACTTATAGAAGACCACATTCCTTGAAGTAAAAAGGGAATGAGTTTGAGTATTCTATAGCAACTACCCTTTTGTTCTCTCCTTAAAACCTACAAAAATGCATTTACTAGCCTTGGAGGAGAATTTATCCTTGTTAGCAAAGATAGTGTTTGCATAAGCCAAGCAACCAAAAGAATTTTAAATGAATGTAGATGAAGTTGTAACACCCTCAATTTTGTTACCCTTGTATTAGAAAATAAGAATTCTTAGTGCAAGGTTTCTTTCTTGAGCGAGATATGTCTTGCTCAGGCGAGAATGAGTTTTCTAGGACAACAATTCTGGAGTATTCTCGCTCAAGCGAGATAGGATAAAGTTGTCCCAACTGTCCTCTTACCCAGGCGAAAAAAGGTCTAGCTTAAGAGAGCAATAACTTGCTTATGCAAAATAGAGCTTGCTCGGTTAAGAAGTCGCAGAAAAACATGGAGCTCTTTAGACCCATTCTCGCCTAGGCGAAAATGCTTCTTGCTCAAGTGAGATTGCCTCTCGCTCAGGTGAGATTATCAGAAAATTAGATAGAATCATTGTCAAATTTTTTTACCGTAGCGAAGAGGGTCTCACCTAGGCGAGAATCGTGTTCGCTCAAGTAAGAACGCGCGAGTTTAGAGGGATATTTAAGGGATTTCAGTTCAAGAATTTTCATTTTAGAACCAAACATCCTTCCCTCCTAGTTTCTCTTTGTTCTCTCACTTTCCTTTCCTGGAGAAAACTCTCTCAAACTTTAAACCTCTTCTAGATCTAAACTCGAATGTCTATTCCATTTGCATCCAAAGAGATTTTTATCTTTGAGACAAAACCTTCCATTGAAAGTGTTATACCTCTTTTGGATTTAAAAAAGAATTTGATCTTAGAGACTCGTTTCTAAGTAAGAGGAGTAAACTCCAAACCCTAACTCCTAGTTATGTATTTTGGGATTGAAAATACTAAGTTTTCTTATTAAAAGTATAAAATTCTGAGGTTTCTTAAAATCTCAGTGTTAAAAATGAAGATTTTAGATATGAAAAATTCATGATTATTTTTAGAACTATCTATATACAATTTTAAAGTAAAGGCTCGAAACAAAATCATTTTAAGAAGTATTATGATTCTATTATTGAAAATTATTCATGTATAGTTAAAAATTGTTATTTGATATTTTGGATAATGGACATGATGTGAATATTGAATGATGCCAAATTTTAGGATAGGTGATTTTATTAAGACTGAGAGAGTGTGATCTACGACAATATATTTCTGAATGGTACTATTAGTCTAAGTACAAAAGTGTTCGACTTTTAGCATATTGTATTGATTTGTATGATGAGGTGTTTTATTATTTCATCAATATGTGCTTGAATGAAATCTATGACTATTATGTAAAGTGGATTATGCTGATTGATTGATCTAGGATAATAAAATATTTTTCCTTCAGTATATGTGTGATGTGGACTGAATCCATGTGTGCTTTAATTTAAACATAATTCATTGAATTGAAAAAGGAGAAAGAGATGAAAAGAAAAATGTATTAATAGTAAAGAGTGATGGATGAAATTGATGAACATTTTGTGTGTGTTAGAATGACATATGACAATGACTACAAATTTTTGTTTGATAATTGATATATGGTCAAATACAATAAATATTTTATTAGTGAAAAATTTGATGAATATAAGGCAGATGTAAATGGTATGCATGAGAAATGTTGAGACACTGTATAAATAGTTACAGAGATACACTAGAGGTATAGAGTTCAGAGAAGATTTAGAAAATCTTAAAAAAATAGGATGGTGAATGCTATTTAAAAAGGAGTGCACAGTGATTTGTTGAAAGTAAAAACATTCACAGGTCACACTCTCATTTTTTGACGAGACTCCTGACTATACCTTTGATAAAAAGGGCCGGGTCGACACATGTTGTATCCATGTTGTTGCAGCTAACCAATAACTATTTATACTTATGGAAGACCTCAAATGATCCTAGGAGCAATGATTATAAATTTGTGAGATATGTGTTTGTCATAGGTGAATCATAATAGATTGATTAATGTAATTATAATACATGTATTATATAATACATCGACGGATATAATTATAATGCATGTATTATAATGCATTAATTAATATGGTTGTAATGCACTCATTATGACATATTGCTCAGTGTGAAATAAATGAAGTTATTTAAATCTAGTGTATGTTTGAAGGAATGATGATATGATGGATAATATGTTGATCTACTATAACATTTGTTAATATAATATATGATTTAATATTATTTCAATGCATATTGTATGATTTAAAGTATAAATAATATGATTGTTGCTACTGTGATTTTGTTAATTTAGTATTGAAACTAATACCATTTACTATATTTGACACAAATTTATGTTTCATGCGTTATTTAGATGATTCATAAATAAATAAAAGAATTAGTGGGGGTGAGAATACTCATCCTTACAAAATATGTTTCCAAGAAATGCTAATTGAAGGAATTAAAGAAAGACTGATCTGTTCTAGGATCATATTTTCAGCGAAGTGATTGAAGGACAACTCTATTAAGATTTAGAGGATTGTAATATTTTTATTTTATTTCTATTTTAAATTGATTAGGTTGTGTAATTATTTAAATATCAAATTCAAAAATTATGATATTCGATAAATCTTGTTATAGATATTATTTTAAAGTATTTGTAATATAGGTAATCAGCTATTTTAAGATAGTATCATTTATGTTTTAAACTTATAGGTATGTAACATGAATTAATAGAATAACCAGAAGAAATTTTTTTATTTCACTCCATTTATAAATTTAAAATTTTGAAACTATGTTTGTAAAAGATTCAAAAATGTAACTTTGATCTTTTCATTAATTCTTAAATCTATAATTTTTCAAGAGAAATGTTTCTTTTATTTTCCACTTCTCATTATAAATCACTCTACAATTTGGAATTTAAAATTAAGGATGTTAGGGTTCATTGAAAGGGATTTCATACGGTGTTTTATGGTTAATGACTTTACTAGGCAGCCTATTAAGGATGTGAACAAAATGTTTGACAGCAAGAGACCAAAATTGTTTGGGGAGATTTGTATGGAATAATAGTGCCCTTGCTATACTAAGGATGTGTTGATGTTTCCTCTCAATAACACCATTTTATTGAAGGGTTTCCACACAAGAGGCTTGGTGATGAATTCCTTTTTCATTAAAAAAGGTAGACATTAAGAACTCTTAAGCTATTGTCATTCCCCATTGTTTTGACATTTGATAAAATTAGTGTCTCAACAAGAGATATGAAGTTTTAAAGATGCTGCCTTATTTCTCCTTTTGAGTGTAAAAGAATAATTCATATGAATTGACTAAAGTCATTTACAATAGTTAAGAAATATTTATAATCTTGGAAAGAAAAGATTGAGAAAAATCTCCAAAAGTCCATGTGATTCAAATCAAAAGCTTTATTAGAAACAATATCACTACATTTGAATGGTAATTTTTGTCTTACAAAATAAAAAATATCATATGACTTTACATAATCATGTGGTATAAAAGGAACAGACAAAGAAACCAATTTAGAATAAGAAGTGTGACTAAGTTTTTTGTACCACAAAGTAGATAATTGGATAAAATATTATACCTTAGCATGACAGGCTGGATATCAACATTGTGATGAAACTAAAAGGTGATATAATCAATGGCCCTATATCAAGCAGCCACTGATGCTCAACCATACTTTAGTCCTTGGTGTTTGTGTTAGTTACAACAGTGTGTACCAAATGGAAGCATGATAGTTAGGAGCTATTTTGCTATGGAACTATTGTAAAAGAGCCAATAACTCTTTATACTTCGCTGGTGTGAAAGAGCTGTCATTATCTTTGTTAGTAATTTGAAGTGAAGAATCTTCCATGGCAATTGTTGAAGTGGAGGATAGAAGATTCGCAGTCTTGTCTTTGTTATTCTTATGCCTGGGTAGGAAACCATGTTTAAAGAAACATGTTTCAATGATGTGATTATTCTTGTCATAATGAGTGCACAGGCGATTGTTGGTTCCCTATCCTTTTCCTCCTTGATTTCTACCTTTTCCTCGATCAAAGGAACTCCACTTTGAATTCTATGAAATGTTGAAATTGCCTTGTTTATTAGTTGTAACATTTAAAGCCTGTGAATAAAAAAATTGGAGATAAAAGCATGACAACTTGTAGTTGTCATTCTTGTTGGATGACAAGAGAAAAAGGCTTTAGTAACTAAAGGTAATGGATCTAAGAGAATGATCTAAGAACAGATATGAGTATATTGCTTGTTGAATCCCTTTAAGAACCTTATCACATATACTTGATCATGATAAATCTTGATCTTGATAACAACACCAAAGGAACATGGAATTGAACATTGGGAAAAGGAATGTTTTAAAATTTTCTAATTCATCCCAAATACCTTTGAGATGCGTGTAATATTCACTAACAAAGGACTTACCACACTGAAAATGGTATATATCTTCTTGTAAATATGCGATTTTGAAGATGTCACTGTGCGAGAATCGATCCTATAAATTAGTCCAAACATCATAATGCAAGACTTGTCCAAAGAACAGATTGAAAAATGGATTCTAAGATAGAGCAGTGGATCCAAAAAAGGACCAATAGTATTTCAACGCTCCCATTTTGAAGAAACAAGATTAGTTTATAGCGATTGAAAAATGCTGTCATTTATGAACTTAATTTTGTTATTGGATTGAAGAGTTACTTGCATTTCCAGTGACCAAGCATGATAATTTTTGCTATCAAAGAGCGGTGAAACAAGAACCAATGTTGGGTTTTCATTGGAATGCAAAACCTATGGGTTTGCGGGATTTGGTCAGTAATATGTATGGAAAGTAGCCATCAAGAACAAGGAAAAATAAGAAGATGACTAAAAAATGCTTAATCTCCTAATACCATATTATGAGAAAAAAACCTTAAAAGAAATTCTCATTAATACTAAATTATAAAAGTCTAATACGCTCAATTTTACAATAGAAAAACTATTTATATAATAGCATAACAAACCAAACAAAAAAAAAAAAAAAAAACAAATACCATAACATAATAGAAAGGTAATACAAATAAAAGGAAGCCTTAGATGGAGAATCAATGCTGAGGATAAAGGTTTTGGAAGCTTCATTAACACAAAGAATTTAAAGAAATATAAAGAAGAAAGCAAGTTTGAAAAGAGTGAAATTGAATTTCAGTTTCACCATTTGAGACAAAGTGAAGAGTGAGTGAGTAAAAGATTTATGATAAAATAAAAAAGAAAACAGAACAATGAAAGAAATAACTATTTGAAAACTATTTAGTAGAAGAAAAAAATATTAAAGTTCAAAAATTTCAAAGGTCAATGACAAAAATAAACTTTTATTAAGAAACTATAAAAAAAATGACTATATTTCATTAATACAATAAAATACTCTAATGATCTAATAACATGTACACAACTAACTTTATTTTTTAATAAATAAAAAAATATTATAATTCATATTTTAAATTATAAAATTAATATTTCAAATTATGGTATATTCTAAGACTTTACACACATGAATCATCAAGCCTGACATGCTTAATTATTTCTATACAATTTTACATCCTAAATCATTTTAATCTTCAATCTATAATGGTCACCTTAAATCATTAGATTTACCTTAACTTTTCATTTTCATTGCAAAGTATCATGGACAACTGTATCAATATTTTTCTCTCAAGGACTCCACCTCGATTTTTATATACAAATAAAATAAAGTGCTTCAAGGGATGCTTTCTCAATATCGATAATTTATTTTAAAAAAGTTATTACACACAGGATCTATAACTATGGTCCAAAGATTCTAATCCTGCCATAAAAGCCACTAATAGATTTTATTTTTTTCTCTGTTAATATGGATCTGGATCCAGTCCAATTAATGAAACTAGACGAACAGTTTCATTTTTTTTAAGCAAAAATGGACTCATTCAAGTGAAGACTCACAAAATGACAAAAATTATTTTATATAAAATCACCTTAAGCGATTTTTGTATATTTGCTTAAGTGAATTATGTTTACTTCAGCAAATTTTGTGCATTTACGTATATGAAAGTTAAGTGTGTAAGGAAGAAAGAATTGATGATAGATGGAGATAAGGAAAGCTGTGGTATAAGGGTAGTGGTGGAGGGAGAGAATGGTCGAGAGTTGGGTATAAAGTAAAGAGGGAGATATAGGTATGAGTTGGGGTAAAAGTGAGAAGAAGAAGAGATGAGTTGGACAAGGAGTGGACGGAAGAGGGAGTTGGGAGATGAACAAAGGAGTTGGATATTGAGAAAATAAAGAAGGTTGAATATGGAGGTTAAAGAAAGTTGAATATGGAGGTTGAGAAGAAAGTATTAAGCACGAGGAGAAGTAGAAGAAAATATTGAAACAAAAGACTTAAAATTTGTTTGAGCCAACATAATTCGTCTAAACAAATATGCAAAATTTGTTTAAGTCAAAAAAATTCGCTTAAGTTAATTTTGTATAAGAAAAATTTCATCATCTTCTACATTTTCACTTAAGCGAGTCCATTTTCATTTATAAGAAAATAAAACTGGACGTCCAGTTCACATATTAATTGGACTGTATTCAGATCTCTGTTAATGTTAGAATAATTGGACAAATAACATCACTTGTTAATGTTAGAATAATTGGACAAATAACATCACTTAAGTCATCACATAGTCCATGCTAACTGTCACACATGCTTCCATTAAAAAGAATAAAAATGTGAATACTTAATTTTATCTAAATTTTTAAATTAAATAATAAAAATTTAAAAATTAAAACAAAGATAATGAATAGATCGGTTGTATTTGCTTTAAAGGAAAGATTTGATGAACAGATAGAATTGTCATAATACAAATCACTGTTAAGGGTTGTTTGGAAAAAGTGATTTTAGAGAAGAAAAAGGAGGAAAATTTTATATTTTAAATAAATATATTTAAAAATTCATATTTTTTAAATTAAAAGTATAAATTAATATATTAATATAAAATTAATATACTTTTTATTATACATAATATATAATTTTTTAATTTATAATTATTTTCTTCTCTTCTCCTCCAAAATCTCTTTTCAAATATATCCTAACTGATTAAGAAGTTATTAAAAAGGTTGAGATTTAGAAGACAAAATTAGTTCCATCCACGTTTGATATAAAAAAAATAAAAAAAGTCTTAAATAAAAATTGGCAAGACAAAAATCTCTGGAAAAGATATATGGAATATATAAATAAATAAAAAGTAGATATTGCAAATCGGATATATTTTCTGGTATGGATGTGCCGTTAATACAGTAAGATAAAAATTGAGATAGGTTAGCTATACTTAATGAGAATAATCACCGGTTCTTATAATTAGAACAGGGGATCAAAATTTCCTCTCTACACGTTTCTACGTTTTCTCAAAGAACGTAAAAGTAGCAAAACTAGAAAACGATAAACTTCCCAAGAAGAAAAGAGAGGAGACAACCAGTGAGTTTGCACAGCAACCAAGAGTATGACGCACCCTTTTTCAATCTATTTTACTCTTTTAATTGTATCAATGTTTAGGTAGATGAGAATCAAAGAACGCCACTAACAAAAAAGTTTGAAGATATTGAAAGAATTTCAAGAATCAATAATAAGAAAAAAGTAAAGAAGATAAAATAAAATTGTTATTATGCTATTTGACAAAATAGATCTAATTTGAAATTAGAAAAAACACAACATATCAATATGGTCAATTACACTTAAGACTCCATTAAATTCTATTGAAATTCAATTGACATCTTGAGTTTTCTAACTTTAAATTATATTTACTTTTTCAAATGGAACAACAACAATTTTATTTAAATTTTCTTTTATCTTCTTTCTTGTTGTCTTTGTTATTTGATCTTTAAAGTCTTTTCTATGCTTTCAGACCTCTTTTTTTATAGCCTTTAATTTCCATTAGTTATATCGTTTATACACATCTTTACATTATTCTTATTCGTAGTTCACTTCTTGTTTGAAGCATAACTATATGCAAAAAGAATTGTTTTAGATAATTTTTATAATACTCGTAGTTTGTTTGAAAAAAATATAAATAATTTTTTAGTTTTATGATATTAAAAAAATTACAACCCTTACTTGAAAGAAAGTATATATGATGTACTCTCAAATTTATGAGGTATATAAGTTTTCATACATAAATAGTTTTTCATGTAATTTGAAGTTAAACAAACATCAAAATGAGTTTTTAATTTCATTTTTATTCTAAAAACTAAAAAATAAATAGTTATTTCTTGTAAATAATCTTTTCTTTAATTTAAAAATAAGTAATAAAAGTTTTCCTTTTAAGATTTGTGTTCCTTTATTTTGAAGAATAAAAACAATTGTTTTATAAATAAATCTTCTTTCAAATGATAAAAAATAAAAATAATAAAATAGAAATTATTTTCTTTTAATAATGAGATATTTTTTAAAACTAAAATTATTTTATATAATTAATTGAAAATAATGTATTTTTTTAACCGAAGTCAAGTCAGTGAATGTAAAGCCTCTCTTTACACACTCTGTCCCGAGACGCCACGCATTGTTTGTTAAGTATGTATGATTGAATATACATCATCAAAATTATTATTCACTTGGATAACAGATTTCGACATTATTTTTGGTATGTAAGTAAAAATAAAAATATCTAAAATATTTTTCCTAGATTCTCACGACCATGGATGATTGGATGTGAATAAAAGTCAAACTGAAGCCGAGCGTTGCCTTTTTATTTGTTCACTGATAAGAAAAATGGGAAGAGTGAAGTTTTGTGTTGCTCTGATTTCATTTGCAGTGCTTTCGAGTGGTTTGGTTTCTCTCAACGAGTGTTGTGAGCTGAGGATCAATGAAGCGAGCATAGAGGACATCCATGAGGCCTTCAAACGGAAGGAGCTCACGTCCAGTCAACTCGTTGACTATTACTTGCACAGGATCGAGGCCTTCAATCCCATACTTCGCGCAGTGTTGGAAGTCAATCCGGACGTGCGAGATCAAGCAGAGCAGGCTGATCGGGAAAGGGAAGAAGATCAGGAGCGTCCATTGCTACATGGGATTCCTGTGCTACTCAAGGACAGCATCAATACCAAGGACAAGCTTAACACCACAGCTGGATCGTATGCCCTGTTGGGGGCAAAGGTTGCACGTGATGCGCACGTGGTGGCCAGGCTTAGAGACGCCGGTGCCATCATTCTGGGCAAAGCTACTCTCTCCGAGTGGTACGGAACTCGCTCCACCACCATGCCTCTGGGTTGGTGCGCTAGAGGTGGACTTGCCAAGGTTAGTAACTCACCATCGTTATTCACTTAATCACTTCTCCTCTTCTACTTTTGTTACAAATAGTTGTTGTGGTTGATTTCTGTCAAATATTTTTATATTTTTTGAATTGTTGTTTAACCAGTAATATCAATCCATGCTGAATCATATCAATTTCATACTAAAACCTTCTGTGACATATTACAGTTCTGTTTTAGATATATATAAAGTAGAAATGCGGAAATTGTGCAAAGCAGAATGTAAAACAGTTACTGTTCTCTTTCGTGTAATTGATTTAAATAATTTGTTGTTCACGTGCGTTAACAGAGGATAGCAATTTGATCAACTATTAAAGGCGATTTTCTGCTCAATTAGAAAATTTGATCAAGATAAGCGATTACGCCTGTAGATGCCATGATTCACGTATAGTATAGAAGGGGTAGAAGAGTTTCCAACATAACTGTGACGTGCTAACTTAGAATTAGGCATACACTAATGATAGATTATTTCATTTAAATAGTGTATAATTAGTTAATTAATTTATCTATTTTACAAGTAGAATCCTTACGTGGAGCTGGGAAGTCCATGTGGGTCTAGTTTTGGATCTGCAATTTCTGTAGCAACAAACATGGTTGCAGTTTCTTTGGGGACTGAAACCGATGGCTCCATTATCTGTCCAGCTGATCACAATTCGGTAGTGGGGCTCAAACCCACCGTTGGACTCACTAGTAGGGCCGGTGTCATACAAATTTCACCTCGTCAAGATTCAATCGGGTAAAAAATTGTTTCGTTTTGACAACATGCAATACCAATTAGTGTTCTTGAATCAGTTATATATATATATATATGTTCAACTTGAATGGTAAATCTTGATATATACTTTTGCACAGGCCAATATGTAGGACAGTTTCAGATGCAGTTCATGTGCTTGATGCAATTGTTGGGTTTGACCCAAGAGATTATGAGGCAACAAAGTCAGCAGCTAAGTTTATACCTTCAGGTGGTTATAAGCAATTCCTCAACAAAGAAGGGCTCAAAGGAAAGAAGTTAGGCGTTGTGAGGAATCCATTTTTTGATCCTTGTAAGGGATCCAATGTGATTTCCATCTTTGAGCATCATCTAAATGTGTTAAGGTAAAAATAAAATTCACATTAATGTTGATGCATGCTCATTGTTTGCTTTAAAATATCATGAACTCTTTTGTCTTTACTAAGGTTTATTGGCACATATTATTGAACCTTTCAAATTTCATATATTATAACATTGAGAATATGTTGATTTTTTGTTTTCAATTCAAGGCAAAGAGGCGCAACAGTGGTAGATAATTTGGAAATAGAAAATTTAAGCACCATTCTCGACCCTTTTCAAAGTGGTGAAACTACAGCTGTACTGGCAGAGTTCAAGTTGTCCATAAACAAATATTTGCAGGAGCTGATTCACTCTCCTGTGAGGTCATTAGCTGAGATTATCGAATTCAACATAAAAAATCCTTATTTGGTAAGTATATTATACTATCATTTTTAGATGGACAGTGAAAATGCCATTACTTATTTGATAGAATATCTCCTCACCCCACTTTTTAAACTCATATTGCTTCAAATTCACCCCCAACTTAATATTATAAATTAGAGAATTTATTTTTAACTTGAAAGTGAAATAACCGCTTAATTAGGGACAAGACAGGTTAGGCCATGCTTGATTTGTTTATTAAATATAAATCTTGACCATGACTTATTTACTTGATTAAGGTTATTTTTAATAGAAAATTATGTTCACAGTTTTTGAATTTCAACCAAATTTCGTTTGGTATTTACTTGCTTGCCAGTATCATTTGCAAAGCATTTGGTTATTAGAAGAAAATATTATGGTATAGTTTGATATTGCAACAATGATTTTTTTCACCTATTTTTGTAGGAAAGAACAAATGAGTACGGTCAGGATTTACTTCTTGCATCAGAAATGACCAACGGCATTGGAAAGGGTGAAATTGAGGCAATAAAGTTGATGGAGCAATTATCACAGAAAGGGTTTGAGAAGTTAATGAAGGAGAATGAATTGGATGCGCTAGTGACTTTAGGTGTCAACGCTTCAACGGTTCTAGCAATTGGAGGCTATCCTGCAATCACAGTCCCAGGTGGGTATGATAGAAATGGAATGCCATTCGGAATCCTTTTTGGGGGGTTAAAGGGAACGGAGCCTAAACTAATTGAGATTGCTTATGACTTTGAGCAAGCTACTTTGGCAAGGAAGCCTCCTAACCCCTACTTCTCATTTACTTGAACAATTCTGTGTATTTGGTAATGTTTCCTAATAAGGATTCCATTGTAATTAGAGTCAACTAAAGTTTGATGCATACTAAATACATTTGTGTATCAATGCTTCAGATTATTTTATAAATGATTAAAACTTAAATGTATTTTTAATGTTTAATCCTCACATTGTAATAAAAGTTTTATTTTAGTCTTTTTAGACGTTTTTTTTTTGCTTTTATCCTTTTTTTTATAAACTATTGTGTTTAGTTTTTTTAACTAATGTTTTTTAATAAAAAGTTGACACTTGACAAGATTTAAGTGAATCAAAACAGAATTAAAGATTAAAAATAAAAATTTATGAAAATTAAGAAAAAAAAATATTTGAAAGGACTAAAAAAATTATTAAAATATAAGAATAAAAATATACTTAAGTCATCATTAAAAATAATAAAATAATATAGGAAAGAATTTAAATAAAATAGTAGAAAAGATGTTATTCGAGTGAAAGTATAGCAAAAAGTAGCTAGAAAAATGGCAACGGTAATGGGAATAAACTAGTAACAAAATATGCAAAAGATAGAAAAGTTATTGTGAAGGACTGGTCAATTAACGGTAGACCACTTCAAAAATCAATCTAATGGTTAAAAAGCTATCTTGCAAGAGTACTATATGATATCCGTATCCAGTACAAATCTAAATATAAATATAATAAATTTTAATAATTAAAAGTAGAAATACGTTAGTAGATTATTGTAAAAATATTAATAATAAAAGAATTTAACAAACTTATAGTGCACGATTTATAAGTAAAAGTAACTTTTTTTTAAAGAAGAATAAAAAAAACTAAGAAATATGTAAATCATCTCAAATAAAAAATCTAAAAGTTACATTTTGAGATTATCTATGAAGTAAAAATATCTTTAGAAAAAGTGTTAAATGACTTAATTGTCTGAAGTTATTGAATATTTTGTATAATTAAATATACTTCATAAGAAATTAATTTTAATTTTTTTCTTAATAAGGTTCATTGTTTTTAAGTAATAAGATTTTAAAAATTATTTTATGATAACTTTTTAATATGATAAAATGAAAAAGATAAAAATTATTTTCAATTTAGCATAAAAAAGAGAGAAAAGCTACTAATGTAAAAGAAGTAAATTTCATTAGTAATTTATCATTACAGTTTTGTATAACACTTTACAATTACCGTTTAGGTTAAGTCTTGCTTTGTAAAAATACTATATTTAAGGGAAGAATAAAATTATATCGGTGTAAATTTTACTCACTTTTATATTATTTTTTAACAATTTTTTGTTAGATAATTTAATTCTAAAATCAACCATTAAATTAAAAGTTTCAATATATAAATTATATATACAAAATTTAAGATTTATTTAAAATTATTTGATATATTATTTGTAAATATCAAAATTAGTTTAATATATACTTTTAAAATTTATGAAATAAAAAATCATTTGATGATAATATTATACATATTTAATTTTAACAAAATTTAACACAAATAATTTAAGTAACATATAAATAAATTAAACTGTTAAATTGATCAAAATTATTATAAGTATAACTTCCACTAATGTAATTTTTTAACTCCTCGTGTATATATATTCTTTAGGAATCACAAATTGTTGAGTAGATGACTCTACAATCTGGATAGCATTCTAGGTAGATGACATAGCTGGAGTTGATGACCCGAAGAATTTGAACTAGAATCTGTAGAGACAAACTTTGATTTTTTGTTGAGAGTCAGAGCAAGTATGACTCTTCCTCTACGAGTAGTACCTCCCCTAGAAGGGGCTATTGCCTTTCTAGGCATATTATTTATCCTCATCAGAAGATTCAATAAGAAGATTATTAATCTGATCTTCAATTGAAGGATCAAGATTTAGATTGCTAATCATTTTCTTGAGCCTACAATATTTACCGATATGGCCAAGTTTTTCACAGTTGTAACATGTTACTCCTGTTCTGGGTTTCCTAGGGATATTGTTGGGGATAACATCTTCCCCATGCCTCCTAGGAGGTTTTCTATTGTATTTCCTTTTGTAAGGTTTTTTGTGGGTCTCAACTGTTTCTTTCTTATGATTCTGTTTTTCCTTCTTGATAGAGCAAGGAGGAAGACTAAATTGTTCACAAAAAAACCTAAATCTTTCTTGTTCAAAGCTCTCTCTTTGGCAAGTTGCTTATGTATTTTGTCTTCTTGACAAACTTTCAAAGCATTTTTTACTATAATGGCATTAAGCTGACCATAACTAAAACTATCATAGGGGATTTCACTATTGACAGAATGATTTCGGAGCTTACTCCTAATAAGATCTCCAAAGGATTTGGGTAAACCATCAAGGAATTTTTTTTTCCAAAAGAGTTGATTACAATCTTCTCTAGTGTAAATCCTAGACATGAAGGTATATTTATAAATTTTATAATCACTAAGTTTCCGCACTTGAGATTGGATAATAACTCACCAGATCTTTCTTTTCATAAAGAAGGATCTCCAAGGAAATTATGGGCAATACAGTATAATAAGGTATATACTGCATCAGGAAGTTGCTCATTATTGTTGATAATGGTTTTGCCTTTGTCATCAATTTTTACAGCAGAGAGGATATGTTCTCTATCAGTTTAAGTAAGACAATAATCCCACAAACCTTCATGTCTAGGATTCTTCATCATAATTATTATTGGTGAAGTAACCCATAGCAACAACAGACATGTGTTGGAGTTTAGAAATGATATTATATTCAGAAAGTCCATCAATATTCCAAATATAGATTTCATTTGCATTGAAACTTTGAATGGGATTTGTTGTTGGCAATCTAACATTAGCAAGTGCACTAGGATTGCAGCAAGTAATAAGTAAAATTAAGATCCAAATATCGTCTCCATAGGGAATTTAAATTTCAAGTACCACTTCATAGAATTATAGTCATTTGAGCTTTTCGAAATTGGAAGGAGAGTAGTAACATGTAATAACAGCAAACCAGAACAATTAGGAGTAAAAGAAACTTGCAGAAACAAAACAATGAACAAAAAATTATGTGATAACAGAGGGAGAGACCATAGCTAAGGAATTGCTTCACTAAAACTCCAATGTTTAATCAATAAAGTTTTGAATTAGCAAGCAATTGGAAAGAATGACAATTAGTTTCACGTTATATTGTTCAGAGGTTAATTCCTTAACTCAGTGAACCTAACATTCAATTAAACCATTCTAATTCCTTAGATATGATTCAATTCAATATTGCTTTAAGTGTAAGAAACCAGAAGATTGCAAGATCAAAGCCTCTTATCCCTAAGAAAACTATAATCTCGGTGATTGGTTCAGTTCTGAAGAACAAATTCAATTTCCATTGACAAGAGTTCCTCTGAAATTAGTTAACCAAATTTCCATTCAATTACTACATAAAGTGCAGAATCAATCACTCAATCTATTCCAAAGCTTGAAATCTATATCCAAATCAATTCAACATGATCATTTCAGATCTACAATCCCTAACTATGAAGAAATTACACAGCCATGACAACAGAGAAAGAAAAAGAAAGAGAAGAAGAGAAGAAGAAACTCAGAATCGCCATGGAAGCTGCTCCACTCCAATGCCTCTTCGTGAAGCTCCAAGATTCGAATCCCCACTCCTCTCTCTCACTTCCTCTTACGAGAATCTAACTAACAAACTGAAAATGAACAAAATCCCCCAATTCTGGAACGTTTCTGGTATTTATAAAATTTTCCAGATTTGCGCGTCATCACTTTTATGAAAAATAGTAGCTACGCAGAAGGTTTATTGTTGCGCGTTAACACTTTTATGAGAGAAAGTGGCCACGCGCAACTTTCTTGATATTGACCGCTCTCTGAAACTATCACTCTTACTGATAAAAGTGACAACGCAGAGCTCAAGTGGTTGTGCGTGATAATAGTGGTTATGAGAAAAAATGATTACGCGCAACTTGCCAAGTTGAAGGCTCTCTGGAAGGTTTACTTTCGATGATAATAGTGGTTATGCAGAGCTTTCCTGATATTTTGCCTCTCTGGAACGCTCACTTTTATTGATAAAAGTGGTAACGTCCAAGCTTCACTTCTTCTTTGAGCTCTGGAGTGATCACTTTCACTGACAATAGTTATCACACCCAGTCTGCACTTTCTTGTTCTTGTGTTTTTTGGAGTCCAGACTTGCTTCTTTCTTCTTCCTTGTCATCAAGCCTCCATTTTCATGATCTTTGCTCAAATTATTCTTTCAAAAACAAGATTAAAAACTTAATTCCTAAGCAAAATTTTCACAATTGCTAGGATAGCTACAAATTTAAACAAAACTTCAATTATTTCTCTTTTTCTAAGTTTTTCTTCTTTCTTCATATATTTTTCTTATCAAATGTGTTAGAATTATGTTAGAATATCAGCAAAAATATGGATTCATCACTACCCCAAACTTGAATTTTTGCTTGTCCTCAAGCAAATCAAACTAAACCAAGGGTAATTCCTCCATTCTTCAAGAATCATCTCACAAACTGTTTTTCTAAGATTTGCAATTTACAATTCTGTGTTTTCTGCATAATTTTTCAATTAAAATGTTCATCCAATTACTCATCGTTGCAATCACAATGCATTCATCAAATTTTAAGCAAGAATTGTTATCTAAGTTCATATATATCAGCCAAGTTCATGTGAGAAACATTAAAAAGTATGATCACTTCTCACTAGACAGTGTTTTTCTCATCACTCAACAGTGTTTAGTTGTTGTTTTCTCTCTGAATCGTCAATTCAACTACACTCTACCATATGTTTGCCCAATTTCTCCATCTCCTCTATTTAGTATAGTTAATCACACATCTAGAGAGTTTTTTGCAGGTTATAACAGGGCTTAGGTTAGGGTAGATACTGAACAAAATAGGAAGCAAATGCAATTTCAAAAAAATCAGAGGCATTTTGAGTGAATGACTTAAAAACTAATCTGGTTTTGCCTCATTTCTCCTTAACTTCCTCAATATCGCAGCAAATAATTTGTTTTTGTGCAGCAGAATTTTCATGTTGATTTTTCTTTCCTTGCTTTCATGAGTTCAAATTTTCTTTTTCTATAGCATTTTGCTATAATTCTTTTTCTCTTAAACTCATATTTTTCACTTTTCAGAATTTTCTGCAGCCAATTTTGCTGCATAATTTCTTTATTTTTCTGCAGCACTGTATTAGATAGCCTGCTATTTTTATTTTTTGACTTTAGATAGCCTGCTATTCCCCTACCCCCAAACTTATAAATTTGCTTGTCCTCAAGTAACACAAAATGAATGCTACCCCAAACTTAGTTTTAAAGCTCATTTTTTATTAAACTCACTATGCTTCTGATTAATTGAATGGTAAAATTAGTTTTTCAGCGGGGCTTGTAATGAAGTTAATTCAAGAAAAAGGAATATTAAGCTTAAAGGGGTAAACTAGGGCATATAAGCATAAGGGGAGGCATTTAGGCTAACTAAGTATATCAAACATGGCCTCCATCATGTGTGTGAAACTGTAAACATGCATATTCAATTAAGAACAAAGGCAAGTTCTAGAGAATGCAGCCAATTATGATTAATCACACAAGAAAAAGAAATAGGCAGCTCAAATCTCACTAGGCATTTATAAGTGATCATGTGGATTAATGAAAACACAATGCACTTTTCAGAAATAGATGCACCTAGTGGCAACTGTCTCATTTTTTAAAATACAAGTGTGATCTCATTTTGAGAATGGGAAAAACAACTAAAAAAAATTTAACAGAATTCATAAAATTTCAATCCTCTTGCATTTAATTCGCAGAAAATAGCTCATAATCTATATTATTATCAGGAATTGTCTAGTGTATTGTGTAGCTAACACATGAATTAAGAGGTAAGGAATAACCCCCCTTTCATGGCAGCTTGTGCAGGTGTCATCATCCAATGTGTGTGAGTGTTGTGTGTGTAACATTCTCTGCACAAAACACCAGAATTCCATCAATGGTCAGTAAGAGAAAGGCAATTAGTTAGAAAGCTAATATAAATGCAGAACAAGTATGTGAAAATTAAACCAAATTGTACCAAATTGTGATTACAACCCAAAAAGTTTGAAACTACTGAAATTTACAAAACTCCTAATAACAGAAAATAAATTCCTAAACTAGTCTTCTGCTGCATCTTCCTCCTCTGAGCTTTCTTCTTCAGAACCTTCTTCTTCTTCTTCTTCTTCTTCCACTACCTCTTCAAATGTTGGCTGAGGAAAGTGGGTTCTGTATATTGGCATATTCTTGAACACAAAAGAACGAAGGCACTGAGCATTCTCTGCCAAATCTGGAGTATGATACATTTCATCTTTGGTCATTCCCAATTTTTTACCAATATTTAGCATGATACATTCCATTAACATAACTCCAGCTTTTAGGCTATTGTGCAGCTCATTCTACCTTTCAGCCAATTGATTCTGCCCTTCAGCTAGTTGCTTCAGAGTGTCCTTCATCATCATAGGCTTCTCTTTCTTGTATTGTGAAGGAATTGGAGTTGCAGAAGTGCAGGAGACAGTAGCATAAATATCTTTTATCAGAGCTACAGAAATGGATGGTGCAGCTCTGATCTTTTCTTGGTAATCTCCAAATTCTACTCCTACGTCTTCACAAAGTAATGTGATTACTGAAGGAAAGGCCAATGAATCCCTTTTTGTCTTCAGGATTCCCAAAATGCAGTCACTTATGACTTCTCCCACATCTATGTAGATGTCGGAGACTATGGCAAACAGCAAAGCAGCCCTCTTGACAGCCAGTGTGGAGCTATGTTTAACAAGCATGAAGGAGTTCAAGATGAACATGCTTCACACTTTGGAAAAGGGCAGAAGATTCTTGGTGATGATGTGCTTTGGCTTCTTAGATTGGTTCAGCTCCCATGTGGTGCCTGGTTTACCAATCCTTTTCAGAATCTGCACAAAATCAATATCTGGACTTTCCTTAAATGATTTGAAGTCCAGTTGTGCAGCATGTTATGCAGAATTAATTTTCAGTACCCTGTTGATGTTTGCTGGTGAGAAGTCAATCCTCATGCCTTTGACCATGGAGCTGAATTTAGGGATTCGGTTTCCCTTAAACTTCATGGCATTGGCGTAAAATTCCTAAGTTATTTCCCTCCAACCCAGGCCAGCTATTGCACAAAAGAATTCCCAGCCTCTTCTTTGGATTTCCTCTTTGAATTCTGGATAATTATTCCCAGCTATTTGGAATGCTCTGTCGGGAATAATATTTCTTCTTAGAATGTTGGCTCTGAAAAAGTTTTCATGAGCCAAACTTCTGAATCTGGGATCATGTGTGGCAGGTGGTGAAGATCCTGAGGGTGCAGTTGTTCTTGGTGGAGGTGATGGTGAAGGTGAAGGTGCAGGGGATCTTGTCTGAGGTGGTGGAGAAGGTGAAGGTTCAGGTGATCTTGGTTGAGGTGGGTCAAAGATTTGAATAGGTGAAGAACTTGAGACACCATCAGTTCTGGCCCTCTTTGATGCTACAGCTTGATGATTTCTGCTAGATCTTCTTCTAGGAGTTGTGGAAGATGCAGCTTGCTTCTTCTTAGGAGTGGTAGAAGATGCAGCTTGCTTCTTCTTAGGAGGGCCCACTGGTGTATTGAATGAAGTTCTGACCATTTTTCAATTTCTGCAAAAGAAAATCTAAAATTTTAACACATATGATATTTCTATGCTTGCAGAAAATTCTAGCAAATAGTTTACAGACAATCATTGTTTAACACTATGCTCATTCAACTACCCACACCCAGCTGCACAAAGCATTCATAGGGAAAGCAAATAAAATCCTGCTGTAGGTGTTCAGAGTGCACATTCTTAGAAAATATCAGATTAATGTAGACAGATTCTTACAACTCTTGACCAATTTTCAAAACAATTTTGTACTGTCAGCAAAAGTTTATAGGTTTTTATTCATTTTTCAATCAAGTATGCACTTCAGTTAATCCCAGTTTAATGTCTAACTCAATTTCACCAAAGTCATGCTTTCTAATTTCCTATCCCATAGTTTCAGAAAATTCTGTTGCCATCAATTCAGACTTCTGCAGAGATTTGGTTCATATGATGCAATGTGATTTCAACTATCCCATCAAATTAGCATACATGACAGAGAACACCTATTTAGAGTATTATCCATTCTATTTTGAACCAAATAGTCTCAGAATGTGAATTCAAGTCTGCTATCAAAACATGTATTATATAGATGCAACAGTATAGATGCACAACATTAATCAATCAATTTCAGAGAAATTTTGATACTCCTAATTTGGAAGTTCAATGTGCGTTCATTATCACAAAGAATTAGGGTAGCGTAGAGCAATATGCAATATGTTCAGGTTTCAACCAATTTTCAAAAATATTGCTGCAACTCACTTATTGTAATTTTCAGACTAATGTAGAAGTGATTCCATCACAGCAGGGGATTTTAAATAGTTATATTCAGAGATTTCCCATCAACCAATTCACACACTTCAATTTAAGTCAACTAAAATGCTGCAGAATGTGATACATATAGCGTGCAATGCAATGTCAATTATCCAATAGAAATGTCATAGTTGATAGAGAAAGACCAATTCAGAGTATTGTCCATTCTATTCTTGAAGCAAATAATATCAGAATAGTTTCCCAACACTCATCTCAACATTTTCCAAAACACTACATGCAGAACACAGCTCAGTAGATAATTTCAGACTTCAAATTCAATATCTCTCAATCAAAACTCAATTTGAATCTGTTTAGGTCAAGGTAATTTTCTGCAGACTTTTGTTAATGTGAAAGATGCAATGCAGAAGTGAATCTTCTCAGAAAATCCAAATTACAGCAAAACCTAATCTCAGTATTTTTTTATTTCCCAAATTGATTTAAATGCCTCGAACATTCCTAGTTATCCTTTTTCAACAGCTTCCCAAAATATTTAAACACATAAAAAATTCCAATCACATATTTCAAAAATAAAGGAAATGTACCTTGGTTAGAGATGCAGAAATGATGTTCAAATATGGAACAGGGAAGAAGAATCTTCTGAGGCGCAATGTAGAGATTGATGGTTAGAGAGCTCGCAGAGAGGGAAGGGATTTTTGATTTAAAAGTGTATGTGCGTATTCACCCTTAGCAGTATTTATAGGCACGCCTAAGCACGTGACTACTTTTGAGAATAAAAGTGACCTTTATATTTTAAAAATCCTAGCATCATTACTATTATCCATAAGAGTGAATGTTCCAAAGAGTGTGTTTTTTCAGAGTAAGGAGCGCGTTGTCACTATTGCTAGGCAAAGTGAAAACGCGCAGCTACGTTGCAACTTTTGTTAATAAAAGTAATAACGCACAGAGGTCCAGGGTATACTTACCTGTGCGGCTACTTTTGTTAGAAAAAGAAAACGTTCCAGAGAACTTATTTTTTCATCTGTCTCTGCGTGATCACTTTTATCAATAAAAGTGATTGTTCCATCAAAAATCCTCAAAATGCATTCTCTGCGTAGCTTCTTTTCTGCAACAAAGTGACTCCTTTTATTAACCAATTGCTTTGAAATTCTCAATTAACTCACTCTCCACACTCTAATTCATCAAATTCACACTTTAACATTAAATCTCAATTCAAATATCCCAAATGTATCTCAGCAAATCAGATTTAGCAGACTATTCACATACATTATGCAAAATTTTCAAAAATTTGTTAAATCTAATTATGCAGAATTTTAAACCCTTAAATTCACATTCACCTCATCAATTCTCAATTTAAGCATCCATATGCACCTCAGAAAATCAGATGCAGCAGAACTTGCAGGAAATTATAAAAAAAATGAATATGCAGAATTACAAATTGCAGAAACTACAACATATGAATTGCAAACTCTTAAAACAATACAAAAAGCTTAAAATGAGTTAGAAATGTGAGTTGCCTCTCACAAAGCGCTTCTTTAATGTCACTAGCTTGACATTAGTTGTTCCTCACTCAAGAGGAACTAATTTCAAGCATGATATGTTCCTTGCAATCTCCTCTCCATGATAGATGTTCAATCTTTGGCCATTGACCTTGAATTCCCTCCCTGTTTTCTGATCTTTTATAAGAATTGCTCCAAAGGGAGAAGTCTCCTTAATTAAAAATGGTCCAGACCATCTAGATTTCAGTTTCCCTAGAAACAATTTTAATATTGAATTGAATAGCAGCACTTGCTGGCCAGGTCTGAAATCTTTTTACAGAATGAACTTGTCATGGATTCTCTTGGTTCTTTCTTTATACAACTTTGCATTCTCATAAGCTTGCTATCTAAATTTCTCCAATTCATGCAGTTGCAGAACTCTCTTCCTTCCAACACTGGACAGATCAAAATTAAGCCATTTGGTAGTCCAATATGCTCTATGTTCCAGCTCTAGGGGTAGGTGACAGGCCTCTCCAAATACTAACTGATATGGAGACATACCAATTGGAGTTTTAAAAGCAATCCTATATGCCCACAATGAATCATCCAGCCTCTTTGACCAATCCTTCCTTGAGTTGTTCACTACTTTTTCTAGAATTTGCTTGATTTCTCTATTTGAAACCTCCACTTGTCCACTTGTTTGTGGATAGTATGGAGTAGCAACCTTATGCTTCACACCATATTTTATTAATACAGCTTCAAGATACTTGTTGCAGAAATGGGTACCTCCATCACTTATCAGCACTCTAGGCACACCAAATCTTGAAAAAATATTCTTTCTTATAAAAGAAATCACTACCTTTGCATCATTTGATCTAGTAGGAATAGCTTCTACCCATTTAGAAACATAATCCACTGCAACTACAATGTATTCGTGTGAAAATGATGAGGGAAATGGTCCCATGAAATCAATCTCCCATACATCAAATAGCTCCACTTCTAGGATGTTGGTTAATGGCAGCTCATGTCTTCTTGAAATATTTTCAGTTCTTTGACATTTGTCACAGCTTTCCACATACTTTTTGGCGTCTTTGAAGAGTGTAGGCCAAAAGAAACCTGCTTGCAAGACTTTTACAGCAGTCCTTGAGCTTGCATGATGGCCTCCATATTCTGAATTGTGACAATGCCATAATATTTCAGCTTGCTCACTTTGTGGAATGCACCTTCTAAGTAATCCATCCACTCCAATTTTGAACAGGTATGGGTCTTCCCACACATAGAATTTGTTGTCATGTAAAAACTTCTTCTTTTGATGCAAAGTAAACCTCTTTGGGATGAATTGAGTGGCCTTAAAATTTGCAATGTCAGCAAACTACGGCATGTTTTCCACTGCAAACAGCTTTTCATTTGAAAATTCTTCATTTATTTTCAATGATTCAGTGGTTAAACTCTCCAATGGTAGTCTAGATAGGTGGTCAGCAACACTATTTTCTTTCCCTTTCTTATCTTTGATCTCTAGCTCAAATTCTTGGAGAAGTAGAATCCATCTTAATAATCTAGGCTTTGCATCCTGTTTTGTCAAAAGATATTTAAGAGCAGTATGATCAGTGTATACAATCACTTTCAAACCCATTAAATATTATCTGAACTTATCAAAAGCATATACAACAGCTAGAAGTTGTTTTTCTGTTGTTGTGTAATTCACTTGTGCAGGATTTAACACTGTGTTTGAATAGTAAATAGCATGCAATTTCTTATCTTTTCTTTGTCCTAACACAGCACCCATTGCACTATCACTTGCATCACATATGAGTTCAAAAAGTAATTTCCAATATAATTTTGCAAGCATAGGTGCAGAAATCAATTTTTCTTTTAAAACAGAAAATGCATGCAAGCAATTATCATCAAATATGAAATCAGTATCCTTTATAAGTAAATTACTCAGAGGTTTAGTAATTTTGGAAAAATCTTTTATGAACCTTCTATAAAAACCATCATGTCTTAAAAAACTTCTAACTCCCTTAACATTGATAGGTGGAGGCAATTTACTAATGACTTCTATCTTAGCTTGGTCCACCTCCATTCCTTTCTCTGAAATTTTGTGACCAAGGACAATGCCTTCTTGTACCATAAAATGGCACTTCTCCCAATTCAACACAAGGTTGGTATCTTGACATCCCTGCAAAACAGTGGATAGGTTAGCTAAGCAATCATCAAAAGAATCACCAAAAACAGAGAAGTCATCCATGAACACCTCTATGATGTTTTCTACCAAATCAGAAAAATTAGAAAGCATGCACCTTTGGAAAGTGGCAGGGGCATTACATAAACCAAATGACATTCTCCTATATGCAAAGACTCCAAATGGACATGTAAATGCAGTTTTCTCTTGATCCAAACGATCCACAGCTATTTGGTTGTATCCTGAATACCCATCAAGGAAACAATAAAATGAATGTCCAGCAAGTCTTTCTAGCATTTGATCTGCAAATGGTAGTGGGAAATGGTCTTTTCTGGTTGCATCATTTAACTTCCTATAATCTATGCACATTCTCCATCCAGTTACAGTCCTAGTAAGGATGAGTTCATTATTTTCATTAGGTACCACTGTCATGCCCCCCTTTTTTTGGAACAACTTGGACTGGACTCACCCAATTGCTGTTAGAAATAGGGTATATTATTCCTGCATCTAGCAGTTTCATGACCTCCTTCTTAACTACCTCTTTCATGGTTGGATTCAACCTCCTTTGTGGCTGTATAACAGGTTTACAATTCTCCTCAAATAAAATTTTATGCTTACAAAATGAAGGATTTATACCTTTCAGATCTACAATACTCCAGCCAATTGCAGATTTGTGTTCTCTTAAGATTCTCAGCAGTTTTTCCTCTTGTTCTTCCTTGAGTTCATTGTTGATGATAACTGGATTCTCATGTTTTCCATCCAGAAATGCATATCGCAGGTGGGAAGGAAGCTGTTTCAGCTCTAATTTCTGCTTTTCCTCTTCTTTATCATCCTTTTCCAACTTCTCCTTCACTGAATTTTCTGCAGATTTTTGACTTGGCAGGGCTTCCAATTGCTGCTGCCCTTCCATGATATATTCTTCATTCAGAGTTTTAGATTTGTCATTCCCTGCAGATATTATTTCTTCTAACACAGCAGTTTCATCAAATTCTTTAATATGGTGTTGTGTAATAAAAACATCCAGTATATTTACCTTCATACATGTACTATCCTCAACTGGATATTTTAAAGCTTCAAATACATTAAATACTACCCTCTCATCTTGAACTCGAAGCATAAGTTTACCTTTCTGCACATCTATTAAGGCTCTCCCTGTTGCAAGAAATGGCCTTCCTAATATCAATGGAATAGTAGCATCCACCTCCATGTACAAAATTATAAAATCTGCAGGAAAAATGAACTTGTCAATTTTAACTAACAAATCTTCAACAACTCCATATGGAAAGGTGTATAATCTATCAGCTAACTGCAGTGTGATGTTGGTGGGCTTCACTTCCTCTATGCCAAATTTCTGCAGAACAGTCAATGGCATCAAATTTATGCTTGTTCCCAAGTCACACAATGCTCTTCCCACAGTGCAGTTTCCTATTTCACAAGGAATGCTAAATGATCCAGGATCTTTGAGTTTTTGAGGAAGCTTTCTCTTGAGAATGGCACTGCACTCCTCTGTCAAATGTACTACTTTGTCATGCTCTATCTTCCTTTTTCTGGAAAGTAGTTCTTTCATAAATTTTGCATATTAAGGCATTTGCTCCAAAGCTTCTGCAAAAGAAATGTTAATCTGTAATTTCTTAAAGACATTCATAAACCTTTCAAATTGTTCCTCCTGTTTAGGATTGTGAACCCTTTGAGGATAAGGCAGCCTCTTGTATTTTTCTGGATCTATTGGCTTACAAGCTTCTTCAAAGAGTTAGTTTTTGGTTTTCCTCTCAGAATTCATAGGAACTTCTTCTTTTTCTTATGAATGATCTTTCTTCAATAGCTTAAAATTTCCTTATTGCAGATCTTGTTCAATTTTTCTCTCTGCTGCATAATTGACTTTCTTTTCTGCAGGTTTAGGACTTGCAACCACAACTCCACTCCTTGTAATTATGGCTTGACATTGCTCCTTAGGATTGATCACTGTATTGCTTGGAAATCTTCCTTCATCCCTGCTGGATAGTTGTTCAGCTAACTGTCCAATTTGTGTTTCCAGTTTCTTCATAAAAGCTTCTTGGTTCTTGAAGCTTGTTTGGGTCACCTTCATGAATTGCAACATAGTTTCTTCCATCTCAGTCGACCTCTTATTCATAGGCTTGAAAAATTTCTGAGTTCCTTGAGGTTGAGTGGATGGATTCCTATGAAAATAAGGTTGTTGTGTTGCTGGACCTGTATTAGAAAAAGATAAATTGGAGTTAGAATTCTTTGTAGCAGAATATTGATTATTCCAATTAGAATACTGCTGAGTTCTATTATTCAAAAATTAAAATCCAGGGGGATATGATGGTTGTTGTCTCTGAAAATTATTCATATAATTCACTTGTTCTTGTGGTTCACTTGTAGATGCCTCGCATTCACCATTTACATGGTTTCCTCCACAAAAATCATAGCTTAGCTGACTGGTAGGCATACTCCCTGTTTGAAGGTTGCTGATTTGTTGAGTTAAGGCAGCTAATTATTCTGAAAACATTTGATTTTGTAGCTGATTCTGTGCAAGTCTCCAAAACCTTAGCTTCATGACCAGAGTTTCTTCCTTGATTCCTTGAATTTGAATTCTGATATATTGAAGATGCAATCATCTCAATAATTCTCTGAGCTTCTTACAAGGATTTTGTATTTAATGAACCTCCAGCAGCAGCATCAATCATTGTTATTGTTGCTGCATTCATCTCATTATAGAAAGTTTCCAATTGCATCCAATCTGGAATACAATGATATGGACACCTTCTAAGCAATTCTTTGTATCTTTCCCAAGCTTTATACAATGATTCTCCTTCTTGCTGCACAAAGGATGTAATTTCTCCTCTTAGCTTAATTTCTCCTCTCAGCTTAGCAGCTTTGGATGGAGGGAAGTACTTAGTTAGAAACTTATTCACAAGTTCGGTCCAAGTTGTAATGCTTCCTTGTAGTTGAGCTTGCAACCAGCATTTAGCTCTATCTCTCAAGGAAAAAGGAAATAGTCTCAGTCTGATGGCTTCTTCACTAACCCCATTCATTCTTATGGTGTCACATAGCTGCAGAAAATTTGAAATATGTAGGTTAGGATCATCAGAATTTCCACCAGAAAACTGATCTTGTTGGACTAAGTGTAATAAGGCAGGTTTAATCTCAAAATGGTTGGCTTGGATAGTTGGCCTGATTATAGAAGAATTAAAACCTTGCATGTTAGGAATTGCATAGTCCCCTAATGTTCTAATTCTATTTTGCTCTGCCATTTCTGGTTCTGGTTCTGGTTGCCTCAAAGGTGTAATTATTCTGTTCATTTTAGGAGTGTTTTTATTCTTTGGAGCAGGAACAACCTCTAATTCACTATCAGATTCTATGAAATTTTTCAGTCTAGTCTCTCTTCTAAGTCTTCTTAAGGTAATATCTATATCAGGATCAAAGACTAGAATTGATTTGTTTTTATTTCTACCTCGCATACACAATGAATACTGTGAAACTAATAGGAAGAAAACAGAAGATTGAACTTTCTGTAGTATATAGGCTATCTACTTCTAAAAGTATCAAGTTGATCAGAAATCAGAACTACACTAATGCAAACTTAGCTTATGACACTAACTGCAAACAGAAAATTCTAAATGTGATCTAACACTACAGAAATTCAACTAAACAAAATTTACTCAATCTAACACTATAAAACTAGTAGGAAGAAAAATAGACAACTGAATTGAATTATGGTATCTATGCAAACTGACTATTACTACAATGCCAATTCTATCAGAATCAGAAATTCACAAATGCAGAAAACAAAGAAATTATACAGAGATTTATGTAGAATGAAATTATGCAGAAAACTAAAAAACAAAAATATGCAAAAAATACACAAAAATGCAGAAACTTTATGTAGAAGATAGCAGAAATTATGCAAAAATATCTAGGTAGAAAACTTTTAAAGTAAAACAACAAAAATAAATGCTCAATCTAGCTACTTTTCTGCTACTAATGATATTGAAACTCAAAAATTCTTGGCAATGGCACCAAAAACTTGTTGTTGGCAATCTAACACTAGCAAGTGCATTAGGATTGCAGCAAGTAATGAGTAAAATTAAGATTCAAATATCGTCTCCACAGGAAATTTAGATTTCAAGTACCACTTCATAGAATTATAGTCATTTGAGCTTTTCGAAATTGGAAGGAGAGTAGTAACATGTAATAACAGCAAACCAGAACAATTAGGAGTAAAAGAAACTTATAGAAACAGAACAATGAACAAACAATTATGTGATAACAGAGGGAGAGACCATAGCTAGGGAATTGCTTCACTAAAACTCCAATGTTTAATCAATAAAGTTCTGAATTAGCAAGCAATTGGAAAGAATGACAATTAGTTTCACGTTATATTGTTCAGAGGTTAATTCCTTAACTCAGTGAACCTAACATTCAATTAAACCATTCTAATTCCTTAGATATGATTCAATTCAATATTGCTTTAAGTGTAAGAAACCAGAAGATTGCAAGATCAAAGCCTTTTATCCCTAAGAAAACTATAATCTCGGTGATTGGTTCAATTCTGAAGAACAAATTCAATTTTCATTGACAAGAGTTCCTCTGAAATTAGTTAACCAAATTTCCATTCAATTACTACAAAAAGTGCAGAATCAATCACTCAATTTATTCCAAAGCTTGAAATCCAGATCCAAATCAATTCAACATGTTCGTTTCAGATCTACAATCCCTAACTATGAAAAAATTACACAGCCATGACAACAGAGAAAGAAAAAGAAAGAGAAGAAGAGAAGAAGAAACTCAGAATCGCCATGGAAGCTGCTCCACTCCAATGCCTCTTCGTGAAGCTCCAAGATTCGAATCCCCACTCCTCTCTCTCACTTCCTCTAACGAGAATCTAACTAACAAACTGAAAATGAACAGAATCCCCCAATTCTGAAACGTTTCTGGTATTTATAAAATTTCTCAGATTTGCGCGTCATCACTTTTATGAAAAATAGTAGCTACGCAGAAGGTTTATTGTTGTGCGTTAACACTTTTATGAGAAAAAGTGGCCACGTGCAACTTTTTTGATATTGACCGCTTTATGGAGCTGTCACTCTTGCTGATAAAAGTGACAACACAGAGCTTAAGTGGTTGCGCATGGTCACTCTTATGAGAAAAAGTGATTACGCGCAACTTGCCAAGTTGAAGGCTCTCTGGAACGTTCACTTTCGATGATAATAGTGGTTACGTAGATCTTTTCTGATATTTTGCCTCTCTGGAACGCTCACTTTTAATGATAAAAGTGGTAATGCTCAGGCTTCACTTCTGCTTTGAGCTCTGGAGTGATCACTTTCACTGACAATAGTGATCACGCCCAGTCTGCACTTTCTTGTTCTTGTGTTTTTTGGAGTCCATACTTGCTTCTTTCTTCTTCCTTGTCATCAAGCCTCTATTTTCATGATCTTTGCTCAAATTATTCTTTCAAAAACAAGATTAAAAACTTAATTCCTAAGCAAAATTTTTACAATTGCTAAGATAGCTACAAATTTATACAAAACTTCAATTCCTTCTCTTTTTTTTGAGTTTTTCTGCTTTCTTCATATATTTTTCTTATCAAATGTGTTAGAATTATGCTAGAATATCAGTAAAAATATGGATTCATCAGGATTGTTATGGCTCTCTTCTAAAACTAAATCAGGCGCAATAGCTCTATTATAATAAAGTTTAGAAGATGTTTTCCAATTAACTGGATTAACTGCCATGACAGTATCTATTTCAGAATATTGTTCCGAATCAATTTTAGAAATAGCATTAACAGTTTTGGAAAGAGACCTAGTCTTTGGTCTAGCACTAGACTCTTCAGAGGTTTGGAGTGTATTAGGGACAATAGTAAGCATACTAGTAATTTTACTAATTAGCTCATCTGATTATCCTCAATAGCTTTGGATTTTTCTTTCTGCCTAAGCTCTAAGATTTTTTGTTTGGCTTTAGCGTTAATTTTAAAAGGTTTGAAAAGAGGTTTTTCTAATTGAGTCTGAGAGGAAGAGGTTGTTTCTTCCTCTTTAGATTTAGCTGGATTAGTCGAGATCTTGTCTCCTAAAACTTGAAGGTATTTATTGGTATAATTAGCCTGTTCCATTAGGCCTTGGATATCACTGGGATTAATAGGTTCATCAGAATTTTTGGCTTTAAAAGGAGTAGCAATTACTGGATTACCACTCTTATCTTTCAAGGTTGGTAACTGGTATTGAGTTGTTGGAAGCAGTTTACTCTGAACAATTTGTCTATCTTTGAGCTGCCATGAGATAACATTAGCAGAGAAAATACTAATAATATCCTCTTACCAAGGATAATTAATATTATTTTGAATGGTATAAGCATGAAACCAATCAAAAAATGGAATATTTTGTTTAACTTTTTCGAGAAATTTATAAAATTTCTCTTGGATATTGGATCTATTATTACCCTTGTAATTTTGAAAGAACCACTCTCTTTGAGGTTTCCAATCCTTAGAGTAGAAATCTTTCCTAAGGGTTTTTTTTATCAATAATGAATTTATGAGATAACATCATAAGACTCATTAAGGGAGGAATAAGTTAGAGATTGGATACTCCGATTCTCTTCTTCCTTATCGGATGTTTGGTAAACAGTTCTAGGAATCCTAGAAGAAGTATCTAAACCTTGTAGGTTTATGAAAGGATCATGATTAATAGATCTGAGAATTTCATATCTAAAATGAGATCTGAAAAAGAATGATCTCCTCGCAGAAACAAAATCAGATCGACTCCTATAAGCATCAATCCTAGAAGAGAATGAGTTTCTCCTATCGAAAGTTATCTCGACTTTCCCAAAATTATCTTGAGAAATGTCTTGAATTTGAGGAGCAGGTCTAGGAAGACAAGGTGAAGCTTGTCCATAACCCATTTCTCAGGGAGAGTGACTTAATCCCATTTAATGATTCTTGGTAAAGAGACATTGACCTTTGTCATATCAGTGATAAACAAGGTAGTCTCACCTTTTTGGGGCTTGAGAAGAACTCTAGAAGCACAAGAGTTCATAACCTTATACTGAATCCTATATATTAAAGCTGCGAGAATGGATCCTTCTTTCATGTCTAGGCCATGAAAGCAAACGTTAAGAAACAGAGAGTCAAGAATATGAACATTTAGAAGACCCACCGTTTTATTGGAGAAACAGTTGAAATAGATCGGACCTTGGCCAAGACTGGTTTCTACTGTTCCTATAAGAGAATCATCAAACTTGTTGTGACGAACATCTCTAAGGCACATTAAGACAGCAGCATCTATGCCTATGTCTATCAAAGGTTTGATTGCTACCTGAACACATCCTATGTGAAGGTACTTATATTTTCTTTTGTGATCATTAATGGAGGATTTAGACAAGAGATGAAATTCCTCTCCTATGTCTTTGCCTAAAGGGATATTGTTTTCAACAATCTTGATAATGTAATCAGAACTGTTTTTCTTGGATTGTTCTTCAGGAACATATAATGTATCCTGAAGGATTTCTGGAATAGTCTAGTCATTCATACTTTGGTTGATCTCTTTAAAGCCAACTTCTTCATCAAAGAGATTATGTTTGGGTGCGATTTCAGGAGACTATTTCTCCTGGTCATTGAAGAGTGAATTTTTGGTTGGAAAGGAAGAGGAGGAGGAGTTAGAATCAGAGCGAATGAGTCGAGACATCATAAAATATTATTTGGTTCATCACCTTCATTTGGTTCCATAAAAATATATCAGTTAATTATTTATAACTTTTCAACTAGATCTGGTTATTTGTGGAATTTTTTTAAAAAAAATTTTTAAGATAGATTTACAAAATTTGAATTGTTTTTACTATAGCCACCAACATCTTATGTTCTCTGTTTCTTTTAAATACAGCATCGTCGAATCAGCCTTACTGCCCTTTATATTCTCACGGGTCTTATTGCTGCAGCCCTATTCAAAAGAATTAAGAACTGTTGTACTTTCAATAAAAAATCATCCTGAAAATTAAAGAACTATACAATATTTCTGGACCATTAGTTCGTGGCATTGTTACAGACAGAGACGACCAATAACGGTCTCACCTGAAGGACCTGTCAGTTGTCCAGTCGATAAACCTTGATTACAGAAATTTCAACATAAATAAAATATAAAATCCAGATCCAAAAGAATATAGTTATAAACGATCAACAATTATATTTCTACTTTCCCATCAAGCTCTGATACCAGAGAGAAAATAGAAAGAGAAGTGCTCTAAGATATTATCTTTATAAGCTTTTCTCCAAGTTTTAATAAAATCTTATTTTTGTCTATTTTTCTTTTCTTCTCTCTCTCTCAGCTGGTTTTGTTCGGACTACCGTCATCCAGCTTTCTTCCCTTTTCCCTCTACTAGATTTGTGTTGGTTTTACCGCCGTATATTTGTTAATCATTTATAACTTTTCAACTAGATCTGGTTATTTGTAGACTTTTTTTTAAAACAAAAAATTTTAAGACATATTTACAAAATTTAAATTGTTTTTACTATAGCCATTAACATCTTATGTTCTCTGTTTCTTTTAAATACAGTATCGTCGAATTATTCTTACTGCCCTTTATATTCTCACAGATCTTACTGCTGCAGCCCCATTCAAAAGAATTAAGAACTATTGTACTTCCAATAAAAAATTATTTTGAAAATTAAAGAACTATATAGTATTTCTGGACCATTAGTTCGTGGCATTGTTACAGACAGGGACGACCAATAACGGTTTCACCTGAAGGGCATGTCAGCTGTCCAGCCGATAAACCTTGGTTACAGAAATTTCAACATAAATAAAATATAAAATCCAAATCCAGAAGAACATAGTTATAAACGATCAATAATTATATTTCTATTTCCCCATGAGGCTCTGATACCAGAGAGAAAATAGAAAGAGAAGTGCTCTAGGATATTATCTTTCTAAGCTTTTCTTTAAGTTTTAATAAAATCTTATTTTTGTCTATTTTTCCTCTCTTCTCTCTCTCAGCTGGTTCTGTTCGAACTACCGTCGTCCAGCTTTTTCCCCTTCTCCCTCTACTAGATTTGTGTTGGTTCTACCGCCGTTCTAGTTTCTTATGTTTTAAATTTTCATATTTATATTTTGCATTTATATATTTCTGCATTTATCATTTTGTAGTTCTGTTACTGTCTACTTTCCTTTTTATATTTCTGTTTCCTTGATCCACTAAAGGGAATTTGGTAGAAACATCTTCCCCATCAACTAAGATGAAGCAGAACCTTCTTCAAAGCAAGATTCCAAAACAAATATCAAAAACATTTATCAAAATAAAGATGATTGTTTCAGGATAGATATTCAAGAATTATGATCCAATTTGACCAATATTATAGAAAATAGTTCTTGTAAGTAAATTAGAATTCTTCGACCATGATGTGAGTCACCCTTTAAATTAGCCATCAGAGAGAAAATAGAAAGAGAAGTGCTCCGAGATATTATCTCTGTAAGCTTTGGATGTGAATAAAAGTCAAACTGAAGCCAAGGATTCCCTTTTCATTTGTTCACAGATAAGAAAAATGGGAAGAGTAAAGTTTTGTGTTGCTCTGATTTTATTTGCAGTGCTTTCGAGTGGTTTGGTTTCTCTCAACGAGTGTTGTGAGCTGAGGATCAATGAGGCGAGCATAGAGGACATCCATGAGGCCTTCAAACGGAAGGAGTTCACGTCCAGTCAACTCGTTGACTATTACTTGCACAGGATCGAGGCCTTCAATCCCATACTTCGCGCAGTATTGGAAGTCAATCCGGACGTGCGAGATCAAGCAAAGCAGGCTGATCGGGAAAGGGAAGAAGATCAGGAGCGTCCATTGCTACATGGGATTCCTGTGCTACTCAAGGACAGCATCAATACCAAGGACAAGCTCAACACCACAGCTGGATCGTATGCCCTGTTAGGGGCAAAGGTTGCACGTGATGCGCACGTGGTGGCCAGGCTTAGAGACGCCGGTGCCATCATTCTGGGCAAAGCTACTCTCTCCGAGTGGTACGGAATTCGCTCCACCACCATGCCTCTGGGTTGGTGCGCTAGAGGTGGACTTGCCAAGGTTAGTAACTCACCATCGTTATTCACTTAATCACTTCTCCTCTTCTACTTTTGTTACAAATAGTTGTTGTGGTTGATTTCTGTCAAATATTTTTATAGTTTTTGAATTGTTGTTTAACCAGTAATATCAATCCATGCTGAACATATCAATTTCATACTAAAACCTTCTGTGACATATTACAGTTCTGTTTTAGATATATATAAAGTAGAAATGCGGAAATTGTGCAAAGCAGAATGTAAAATAGTTACTGTTCTCTTTCGTGTAAAGTGATTTAAATAATTTGTTGTTCACGTGCCTTAACAGAGGATAGCAATTTGATCAACTATTAAAGGCGATTTTCTGCTCAATTAGAAAATTTGATCAAGATAAGCGATTACGCCTATAGATGCCATGATTCACGTATAGTATAGAAGGGGTAGAAGAGTTGCCAACATAACTGTGATGTGCTAACTTAGAATTAGGCATACACTAATGATAGATTATTTCATTTAAATAGTGTATAATTAGTTAATTAATTTATCTATTTTACAAGTAGAATCCTTATGTGGAGTCGGAAAGTCCATGTGGGTCTAGTTCTGGATCAGCCATTTCTGTGGCAACAAACATGGTTGCAGTTTCTTTGGGGACTGAAACCGGTAGCTCCATTATCTGTCCAGCTGATCACAATTCGGTAGTGGGACTCAAACCCACAGTTGGACTCACTAGTAGGGCTGGTGTTGTACCAATTTCACCTCGTCAAGATACAATTGGGTAAGAAATTGCTTCATTTTGACAATGCCCAGAACCTTTTATTTTTCTTGAATCCATTGTATATAAATGTTCTATTTGAATTTTCAATCTTGTTTTATATTTTTCCATAGGCCGATATGTAGGACAGTTTCAGATGCAGTTCATGTACTTGATGTAATTGTTGGGTTTGACCCAAGAGATTATGAAGCAACAAAGTCAGCAGCCAAGTTTATACCCCCTGGTGGTTATAAGCAATTCCTCAAAAAAGATGGGCTCAAAGGAAAGAAGTTAGGTGTTGTGAGAAATCCATTTTTTAATCCTTATAATGGCTCCAATGCCATTTCCATCTTTGAGCATCATCTAAATGTGTTAAGGTAAAAATAAAATTCACATTAATGTTGATGCATGCTCATTGTTTGCTTTAAATATTATTAACTCTTTTGTCTTTACTAAGGTTTATTGGCACATATTATCGACCCTTTCAAATTTCATATATCGTAAGTCATAACATTGAGAATATGTTGATTTTTTTTATTTTTTTTTAATTCAAGGCAAAGAGGCGCAACAGTGGTAGATAATTTGGAAATGGAAAATTCTAGCATCCTTCTCAACCCCTTTCAAGGTAGTGAACTTAAACTCTTGTTGGCAGAGTTCAAGTTGTCCATCAACAATTATTTGCAAGAGCTCGTTTACTCTCCTGTGAGATCATTAGCTGAGATTATCAAATTCAACATTAATTATCCTAATTTGGTAAGTATATACTATCATTTTTAGATGGAGAGTAGCGTGGAATGAGATTTTCTTATTAGTCACAAATAGAACCTACTTAAATTTTTTTAATTATGTAACAAATTTCCATATATTTGATTATCAAATATCAATTTAATTTTTGTGAATAAGATTCTCGATAAAATAGTCTAATTAAATTTTAAATATTTTCAAGGACTTTATATATTAAAATACACTTTCTTAAAAGTGAATTAACATGTGTTATTCTAATATCTTTTACTTTAAAATTTAATCTTAAATTATTTTAAATAAATTATGTATACGTACTTTATTATTTTAAATATTTGTCTCTTAATCTAGTTTTTTTATTTTCTTAAAAATGATTATACACATTTCATATAATTTTTAAAAAATATATATTATAATACTTGCTGGTATCATTTGCAAAGCATTAAAAGAATTTTGGCAAAAATTTGATATTACAATAATAATTTGTGTTCACTTCTTTTTTAGGAAAAGACAAATGAGTATGGTCAGGATAGCTTTATTGCATCAGAAATGACCAAAGGCATTGGAGAGGGTGAAATTGAGGAAATAAAGTTGCTGAAGCAATTATCACAAAAAGGGTTTGAGAAGCTAATGAAGGAGAATGAATTGGATGCTCTAGTGACTATAGGTTCCAATGCTTCAATGGTGCTATCTGTTGAAGGCTATCCTGCAATCACAGTCCCAGCTGGGTATTATAGAAATGGAATGCCATTCGGAATCTATTTTGGAGGGTTAAAGGGAACAGAGCCTAAACTAATTGAAATTGCTTATGACTTTGAACAAGCTACTAAGACAAGGAAGCCACCTACCCGCTTTTCATTTACTTGAACAAATTTGCATATTTGGACTCTTTTTCCCTTTAATAAGGGTTCAATTGTACTCATCGTGCACTCATGTTTGATGTATCCTAAGTAAAGTTGTCTTTATCAAAACTTCAGATTATTTTATAAATAACTCAGGCTTAAATAAATTATTTTAATCTTTAAAAATATTTTTATTTTATGAAAAATAATTTTAATTCTTACATTTAAAAGATTATTTCTTTTTTCTTTTTTTTGATAAAATATTAATAGATTAAGAAAGTCTAACCACACTTATAATCAAAACATACTAAATATCAGAAGCATTACAACAATGTAATATTCATATGTTTGATGCATTGTAACAATGAATTTCAAATGTGATTGAAAAAAAAGATAAATATAAAATAAATGGTAAATAAATAAATAAAGATTCAACAGAAAAATTAACATAAAAAAACAAAAAATCTATCATATATGAATAATAACTTCACAAAAGAAAAAAAATTATTAAAAAAAGACAAAGAAAAAGAAAAATCCACGTAAGGAGGTTGGAGCCCCCACAAAGGGAAGCTTCTGAAGATACTATGTCAATGACCCTACTTCTAAACTGAGAAAATGTTTAGATTTTCTTGAAGATTTAATTTCTTTTTATGTTTTTGACATATAATCCTTCATTCATGCATATGATTTATGTTTGTTGGTACATATCCATGTCTAGGTCTATTCAAAGAAACATTTTGGAAGGTTAATTTTTTGAAATATTTATTAATAAAATTAGAAGGACTTAAAATATAAAAAATATACAATTTTTCTCACACACAAAAATTACAACCCTATCACTCAACCTTTTCACCCCCAAGCTCCACCCCTGCCCCGAACAAAAAATCAGACAAATTTAGGTGTGACTGTATAAAAATAAGTGTCTTAGTACAGTATTGATATTAATTCAGGAAGCAAATACTCAAATTTCATCAAAGATGGTCTCAAATTTTATCTTCCCGATAAAAAGAAGAAAGAAAACATACTATGAATAATTCGGATAAAATTATTTTAAAAAATTAAGACATATAATGAAAGGACGTGAATTAAAATCAATAAGAGATTTTAGTACAATTTAAGTAAATTTTTAGAGAAATTTTTGTTAAAAATAATATAAAATTATTTTTTTATAATTTAAAGATAATTTTTATTTTTTTTACTTTTAAAAAGAACAAGAGAAGGTGTCTTTGGAATTTGCAGGTGTTTTCTTGGTCACCACCGCGGCACCGACGTTACCGCTAGAGATAGGAAGGTAGGTGTTTTCATTTTGATAGAATGACTTAATTAAGCACTTTTTTAGTATCATCTTGAAGTCAACATTTTCACCTTTAACATGGGCCTCAGTTGTAATATGCTACCTTTTGATTCCGAGACTTTGCTTAAAAGAGTACTTTAGGTTGACCAAAAATTAAGACTAGCTTGCTTTAAAAAATAATTAAGCTTAAATAATTTGAAATTAACAAATATATTTTTTACAAAGACAGTGTACGTTTAAATGAAAAGATTCATATACTCGTACCTTAAAGTTTTGAGTGAAGATTTAAGGTCAAGTTTATTATTATATAATTTTTCTCAATTTGTATTTAAATAAATATTTTTCATACTACCAAGCACGGTTAATAAAATTAAGTTATGCTATATTCTCTTATTAATTATATATTATTTCTTGTTGATCCCTTTAATATTTTATGAAATATATATCAAATAAAAATATAGATGCATTTAATCCTCTGAAAACATAAAATATATTTAACCTTTGTATTCAATAAAAAAAGAATATGTAGGAGAATAATTTTAAAGGGTTTAGAATTATTCAATAAAATTACACATCATAATCATAAGTTAAAATAAACTTTTCGAAATATTTCCTCAATCCATTGAAGGGGAAGAATGTCTAGTGCCTAGCTACCTAACAATTGACATCGTAATTTAGAACCTTCTCAAAAAAATTCAATACAAAATAGCATTGGCATAAATTATTCAGCTTTAGGCCATGTGCCGAAGTTCTTGAAGCACTACCAATTACAATATTCAAAACCACCATTTTATCAACCTGTCTCATGTTTTCTCCGGTTGATAAAGCAGCTTAACGACCACGCCACCGCCATTAATTCAAAAAGAAATAGCAAGCATGCGCGAGTGGACCCCTTCGACCTTGAAAAACCAATGTTGCTAAGCGACCTTTTGAGTTTTTGTTGAGCAGAAACAAAATCTTCTAGCACGTACCCAACAACATATCTAGAAAAAGTCTACCACAACTGAAAAATGGAAAGAAGAAATGCTACCGTGACCCATTTATATAAACAAGGCACACATGGAAAAGGAAAAGCCACAGCCACAGCCCTGGAGAAGAGGAAGGAGATCACAAGACAAGGATCAAATATGCTAAAGCAAAGCGTGCTGGTGATGGTGCTTACGATAACTATAATGGGTGCAATGCCACTCACCCAAAGCTTAAAACTGAAGGCAGGGAATTGGGGTGCAAGTTTTGAAGGGGAGAATAAGGAGACAGTGACGAACCTGCAATTTTTCTTCCACGACACGCTCAGTGGGAAAAACCCAAGTGCGGTTCAGGTGGCTCAACCGGTCGACAAAAACAAGTCATTCACGACACTGTTCGGGGCAATCATGATGGCGGATGACCCGCTAACCGAGACATCAGACCTGACGTCCAAGTTAGTGGGCCGGGCCCAAGGGCTTTATGGATCGTCGTGTCAGCAGGAGATCGGGCTTTTGATGGCCATGAGTTTCTCCTTCACAGACGGCCCATATAATGGTAGCTCGTTTGCCCTTATGGGAAAAAACTCCGCCATGAACCCAGTCCGTGAGATGCCCATTGTGGGTGGCACGGGCCTATTCCGTATGGCACGTGGCTATGCCCTTGCCAAGACTCACTGGCTCGATCCCACCACCGGCGATGCTATTGTCGGCTACAACGTTACACTAGTTCATTAAACTTGCGTTGCTCAACTACTTTTTATTTTTAATACGAATCATTGAATAATATTATTAGTTTAAACGGCTTAAATTTCGCCCATGTTTCTTTGATATATATACATGTAGTTAATAGTTTTTCTGTTTCATGTATCCCCCTGTCGTCAGGTTTTCTTTTTGCGCTAGCACACACCAGGACACATGTTGGGCTTCATCAATCAATAAAATCTTTATTTTGTTTCTGTCATTTTCCCAACCAATACGAACATTTTGGTTTTTGCGTTGTCTTGGGTTGCTACGTCTTTTATGTGTTGGATTGTTGTTATGATATCCCGTGACCTTTTAAGAATATCTAATCAAACATTTATAATCTACCTAAGGGTGTGCTTTGTATCTACGAAAATAACTATCTAAAACGCAAATATTGTTAACCGCGGGAAATCAACAGGGAAGCATTGTAGTGGCATGGGGGTTTGATAAAGCTTCGTCGCAGTGAAGACTTGTCACTTTAGGGTATTGAAACTTTACCTCAATATGTTTCACAGATCACATGGCATGCTCGCGGCAAATGTCAAGGTTAGTTGATGTGTAAAACTAAAAGGGGACATATTACATCTCCCTAAAGTATTATAATTTAAATGTGCTCGAGAGTGACTCTTGAAGATTTGCATTACATGACGATAAAAAGCAACCATTACTTGACTTGGCCATAGGTGACCCCCAATGAGCTTACACATTCGAATAGGATAATGCATTAATTGATGACATTTCGCTTGAAATACTTCAAAACTGGGACGAAATGAACCCTCGTCACGAAGTTTTATTTTTGTCCAGCTTGTCGTGTACTGCTTGTTAGTATGCTTGCCGACTATTTGCCCGCATCAATGACTACCACAAAAGACCGAGAAGGGAAAAAAATGGCCCAATAGAGGATCAATAATTCTTGGAAAAAATGTTTCTGCACGATTCAAGAATGTTATCTTTTACTGACCCAAAAAAAAAAAAAAGTACTCTTTCAAGGACCCAAGGCAAGGCATGTGATCTTTTGGAACTTTGTTGGCAGAGAGTTCCTAATGACATTTTCTAATAATTTAAAGTAGCAGCAGCATTAATTTGGATGTATCAAAGGTGTAACGTTCAAAATCAACAAGCAAAAATTATATGCAAGGCAGTAGTACTAAGAGAACGGGTAATAGAATATGGAGAAACCGAGAAAATACAAGTAACAGCATTCTAAGCCAGAGCAGAAGAATTTACAAGGTCATAAGTATGTATGCAGAAGACAAGAATAAAAAAGATGCAATTCTTGTAGTCCAGTAGCATAAGTAACAAAAACACCAAAAGAGAATAGCTAACAAAGGAAACTACTGCTATGACCAAATAAGACGTACTTTTGGGTATATAGAAAACATAAAATCGCAACTCAGTATCACTCAATTTATGGCGACCAGCAAAAGATGCCATCTTGGAGTAATTCCCTATTACCGCGCAAGTGTTGCAGCTTAAATGACGTAATACTTTCATCATCACTATTGACCAAATTGCAATTGTTGAGGATAACCAACTAGCTTCTTTAGGAGAGGGATGAGACCAATCAAAGCAATTTGAAGTTGTTCTGAACTATTTAATCGAATGCTTATTTGTCCTGCTCCTCGGTTGTTCAAATTTGCCCGGGCAACGAGGTTTGTAAATCGTCCAACTGGGATCTGGGATTGCACATTGCAACCAACAGCAAGATCTCCATGCCAATCCATAACAGAAATCCCAAGCGTGGATAAGAAACGCCCAAGAGGATAATCTTTATCTCTCAATTGAGCCTCCAAACTGCCACCATAAGCAATGTCGCCACGCCCTGCCATTGCACCACCACTAATAACCAGCTTGAATCGCTTATTAGCAACCAATTTGTCTTCAATCTTCATTCCAGCTGATAAGGCATCACCGAGAAGAGTAAATGAGAGACCAGCAGTTGCGTTATTTCTTCTAAAATTAGTAAATCTTGTTTCACTGCGTAATGTATAAGCTAAGTCCTTCCCAACAGTCTGCATATCAAAACCTAATGTAGTTGCTTTGCCTTCACCATGCTTAACTGAACTGGTTATTTCCATCTGAACATTAGCATCCTTTTTATCCTTAGTAACCTGACCAGTGAACGATAAAGGTATCTTATCCCTGACAACAAACAGTCTTTCTACATTTAACCCTTCATAACCCACATCATGATCCCAACCATGAGTTTCAAGAACAGGTCTCACAAGCCACTGGTTTGATGAATCAAGATAACGATACCGGTGTGTAGGGTTATCAGAATCAAAAGAAGCAGGCAAGGCCAAATCTGGCATAGGAACAGGAACAGAAGCTGCACCGCCACTTTCTTCTTCCACATTCTCACTATAGTCACTTGGCAGATCTTTGGCTGTTTCTGCCATTTTCTTCATCATCTTCCGTCGCTTTTTTTCTTCCTTCAATTGTTTCTTCATTAAAAGCTTCTCTCTATACTCTAACTCATCAAAATATGCTTTCTTCTGAGCTTTAGACAGCTTTTCCACCTGGGCCTTTGTTAAAGGTTTAAATGGTGGCAAGTCATCAAGTTCAGTTTCATCGTCAGATTCTGATGATTCATCAAGGTCATCATCAAGGCCGTCCTCATCACCAAACTGCTCCTCTGGCAATTTTAATTGTGGTCTTGATTGGAGAAGGGTTGACAAAAGAAAAGGTAATGGAGGCGCTCTTGCTCGAGCTATATAAGGCTTCCCAGGTGGACTATCTTGTAACTTGAGAAGGGCATTTGCTTCAGCCAGAATTTTAGAGGCAAAAGATAGAAGTAACAAATGAGGTTTCCAAACCTGGCCATTTGGCAACACTCTCTGGCCAGCCCTATTTGTTCTACAAGCAGTGTGGTTCTCCACCAATGATACAGGATTCATGAGACGCACATCACCGGCTGCTTGACGTATGGCTTTCTGTACAACAAGAGAACGCTGAGTAACAAACATGTCATAACTGGAAGCAGTACCATTAGGGCCCTCTGGTGGAGCAGATGCTGCATGAGTCAAAACCACGATGGCATTGAACCAAATGGATGGCCCAAAAATTTCAGTAATTGTGCGTAAGAGTGGCATATCACTAAAATCCCTGCTCTGCATATCCAATCTATCAAGATACAACACAATATCAGGTGGTGTTTTCTTAATAAAGTGCTTAACAGAGTGCAGAATCTTTTCATTACTTCGCTGGTCTGACCAGGAAGGCAACAGTCCTGGTGTATCAATGACCCGTACCCTAATGCCCTGCACTGTTCCCACAACATCCTGAACCTTCTTTGTTCCCATATGAAAAGCACTAGTATTAAACTTAACCTCATCAAAAATAGAATTGATGGTAGCACTTTTACCAACTCCTGTCTTTCCAAGAACCATTATTGTACAAGAGAAATCAAGTGGCTCCTGACCTGCTGCTTCAAGCTGCTCCGCCATTGCACTTGCACGATCAAAACTAAAAGCACCAACACGCCCCCCATTCCTTCCTCTGAGTTGCTCAGCCAGTCCTAATCTATACAGAACTTGAGCTACAACAACATTGTGGGGTGTTTGCCCAAGCCTATGAGCTAGTCGTAAAAACTTCACCCTGATCATCTGAAGTTTCTCCCGCGTCTCATCATACTCTTCAGCCTCCCCACTCGAGGAGTCTTCCATTTGCTGGGACTGAGCATTAGATACAGTACCATTTGCACGAGGCTGCTGTACTACCCGAGATGCCGGTTCCAGTAATGGGGCTGCCCGGCCAAGACCAGCTGGATGAACTGGAGGGGATCCAGCACCAGCAGATTTTTCAGATGAAGAAGAAATTCCTGCAGGAGGCTGAACGTTTTGTTCTCTAGTCAATTGAGTGGTTTCCTTCTCTTGTATATTTTTCCCCTGTTTCTTTTCAGGCTCCTCAACCACAGAAGACTTGTCAGAATGCCTATGTTGTTCATCAGGAATCAAAGATTGATAATCCTTATTATTTGCTTCCTTTGGATCAGCTGCACTAGCCTGAACAGGCTGTGTCTCCTCAGTAGACGAATTTTCCAAAAGGCTTCCAGCTTGAGCATCCTCATTTCCATAATCTCTTGATTCAGTACTCTGAATGCCACATACACCCATTTCTTCGCCATTTCTATCCTCATGGCTTATATTAGTGCCAAGAGAATCATCATCCTTCATCTCACTATTTACTTCACCATGATGTTCTACATTCATATGAGCTAAATTGTCAAGTACTTCTGGGCATGTATCATCTTGAATCTCACTAGAAGGTTCACTTGAAGCATTTAACTTTACCTCTATCTTGTCATGTTTAAGTTCAGGATCTGAGACACTGTCCTTCAAATTGGTAGCAACAGAACCTTGGTTTGTAATCACCTCGTTACATTCAGATTCAGATTCAGCATTAGACTCATCAGCAACATAGTCCACCTTGTCTATGCTTCCGGTTTCCATGTTTGTGCCACCATTTTCTCTAGGAGTCATGAATTCAGAATCATCAATTTCAGTCCTGTCATTCATCAATTCAGAGTTTCCATCCACCATGGCTCCATTCTCCTTAGCTAACATCTCTCCATCAGTAATTAAGTCAGATTCTTCCTTTCCATCACTCCAATCGTTACTCTTCACATTATCATCCCTCGTACCATGGGACTCATCACAAAATTCTCCATCTACGGGACCTCCAGAATCAACACCATTCAGATGAACACTATCAATCCCCTGCCCATCCCTTTCCAAGTCCAGTGTAGCAGTTAAATCAGTCTCCCCAAGTTTCCCAGACTCAGTATCAACCCCAGTAGCATCCTCTTGGTCACCCGGCTCCTGGGCAGCATCCGGATTTTCATCCACCAAAGCTGAAGTCAATGCACTACCAGTGTCAGTATCTTCGTGCTTATCAACAACACAATCGCCCGGATAGAGTTTGGATCCCCGATCATGCAATTGCTCCTCCGGCTCCATTGCCTCCTCATAAACCTCGTCTACTTCTAAATCCTTCAACATGTCAGGCTCCGCTATACTCTCTTCGGAAACCCCTTCCGCCACTCTCTTGCTCTCTCCCTCCCCTCTGCCATCAAAACCATCAACCCCATGATCCATAACAAATCCACGATATCACTTAAAAGCCCTAGATTCATCAAAACATGGAAAGGAAAATTCAGAAACCACGAAAATGGTAAGAAAAGAGAGGGACGGCGGAACGAAGTATGGAAACATCAAGATTATTATTATTCACGATTGCAAGTTTCAACAATAATAATTAATTAAAATCGATGCCCAATATAACATTAAACGTTGCAAATAGAGGACACAATAACGAACAATTAAAAAGAAATGCTAATGGTGCAGAGTAATAAATTAACAGAAAAGAGTAATGAGAAGGAAGTCCATAGTGGTGGATTGGATTAGGGTTTATCATAAAATCAAGTAGAACGAAAAAAAGCATTAGATAAAAAGCAGATAATAGCAGAAATGCTAACCTGTATATGGCTGGATTAGAGAGATAGAGAGAGGAGAGAGAAGTGTGTAAAAAGGGTGAGTAGTGAATTAGGGTGAAATGATAAGAAAGGGAGAAAGTGTATTCATAACATGAGCGTGTAGGTGTAGCAATGGCAATTGAAGTGAAGTAGAGTGAAATAAAAAGATAAGGACCGATGAACGGGTGGAGATGGGGGTGAGGGATATAGATCGGACGGTGGGGAGTGGCGCATAGGAATCATCGTCAAATGCGCCAATCATGGTGACGTGGATGAAAAGCGGAATAAAGGGATTTCCTGATTTAGATTTGATCATGTGGCGTGCAAAACCTTGCGTTTCACATGGGTAAGTTGAGTGGCAGATCTCTACCGTCCCTCGATGTTGACACTTCCAACTTTGATTATAGAGAATAACACCCCAACGCACCATTATTGAATCACGGAAGCTAATCAATGCTTCCATTTTTCGGGAATACTTTTTTTTTTTTTTTTGCTTTTTCAGATGTTGCTTTTTTTTTTATGTTATTCAATTCATTTAATGTAAAATTAGTAAATTTCTCATTTATTATATAATTATTTTAAATTTTTCAATAGAATTTTAAATTAAAAATAAATAAAAAATAGTACAAATTTCTGTTATCAATATGAATATTTATTTTATTAAATAACAACAAATTAAAGATATAAGATATTTAAAAATTAATTAATTAATTAATTAGAATCAAAATACATCATTTTTATTAATATAATACACCGATTTCAAAAATTAACATTGACTAAGATTTATAATTATTTAAATTAAAAGAGCCAATGAAAAAGGAAGTTATATGGCTTTAATGTGAAAAGAAATATATCCTAAAAATATCTTCACGTTATTTGGAAATAAAAATAAATTCATAATGTATTATTAGTATTTTTAAGTTTTAACTTTAAATTCAAGTCATATTTTATGTCATAAAACATGATATTTAAATATATGAATTTTTTATCTATATTTTGAATTTTCTTTATTGAGACAAGGTAGTTTAATTAAATAGCTTTTTAAAATTTGTAATTATTTATTCAATAAAAATATATTTAATTGTCTTTACATATTTTTTATTCTTTATAATTTAACATGTTAAACTATTAATAATTTATTAATAGGATATTGATTCAGAGACTTTTATATTTTTTAATAAATTTTATAATAAATTGTTAAAATAATATTAAAAAAAAACAATTTATTAGTCTAAAATCTTTCGTCACATCATTGTGAGTTTTATCCACGCAAAGAATAAAATTTCATTTTTTTATATTAAGTTTTACATGTGAAAGAGATAAAATTAAGATTAAAACATATGACTCAATTGTATTAAATTTTGCACATTAGATAGATAATTTTTTTTTAAAAGAGTTTCATCTAAAGAGTATAAAAAATTATTATTATTATTATTTTTAAAGGAAAAGTTGGTAAGGAAAACTTATTTTTTTATTATAAAAAAATGAACATAGGCTTATGATTAACCTCGAAAATGTTGCTAAACCCTTCACAAAAGTGAAGCCTAACCAAATAAAAGAAGCCAGAATCAACATCCAAAATTCAAATCAAGTTCCACCGTTCCACTTGCGATAGCATATAGAAAGAGTGTGTCACCCCTCCATCACCTTAACATGCTACACTCATGTAAGGGGGAGATGTTCCCACCAACATTCAAACGATAAACATTTTCAAGCACGGTGCTATTGTCAATGGTGAGTGATGTCTACTTTTATTTCGTATTCTCTTACTTTGTCCACGTTCATTTCACATGATGAAAAATAAGTTTTCCTTGTCAACTTTTTCTTTATAAATAATAAAAAATAAATTTAGTATAAATTATTTTAAAAAGTATTTTTTTAATAATTTATCTTTCAAAAAATATTAAAAACAAACAAAAGCATGATTCAGGCGACATATAACTGATTTCCTTCAAATAAAACCCCATAATTCAGTATGGGGCACAGAAAAGCTTTCATTAGGATATTGGGCCCACTATAATATAAAAAATATTGTTGATTTGATTGACATTATTTCCATAAAATTTGCATGTAACAGTATTTTTATTTTAATTAAGATTTTACAAAATAAGAGTACATAAAAAAACATCATTATTATTAAACAAAGGTAAAATAACATATTTTAAGAAATAATCATTATTATTTCAAATATAATATTGTTTTTTCATTTTTAGTCTATGTAATTTTTTTGGTTTGGTTTTAGGCTAACTTAAAAAAACGCGATTTAATTAATCCTCGTTGTTAATGGCCTTCTATTATAATATTTATATTTTCATATATTTTTTAATCTTTTTCAATCACATTATTAATATTTTTTTAATCTATTTCTTCCTTTCACTTTCACTTTCACTTTCACTTCACAATAGATATATGGGTTTGAAGATATGATATTCCTTCTACTATTGAGCAACGATGGGATAAACAAAACATTACATCACCATTAGCACATGACACGTAAATTACTCTCACGACGTCATTAGCCCTTTCTAGTTTCTCCTTTACTCCTCGAGTCACCTTATCATTTGTATTAAATTTCAATCAGTTGTGATTTATAACATTCCTCTTGTGTTTGAGTTGGATGTGATCGGGGAAAATTCTTTTGCCCAAGTGTTAAAATCACTAAACTTCAAATGTTAATTATGGAGTGAAGTTGAGATCATTCAGCCCACTTTTCTACCCTTCTGTTGAGTTGAAAGCAAATTAAGAGTTTTTACGTTGAACCTAAACCTAAACTTTCTTAAATACCTCTGACACTGTTGGGAGTGTTTTCTAATTACTATTTACTGTAAGGAGGATAATAGTTTTGACTGTTTAGGCGTAGTTTCAGAAAGATATGTTAGCTAATTTGAGCTGCTGAAACCCTTTCTCGTGTCAATATTTTGGGGTGGGGTGGGTGTTTATTTTAAAAAATAAAAATTAAATTTAATATATAAATTACATAATTTTTTAATTAAAAATATATTATTTTCTCTTTTTTCTTTTAAATTTCCTCTCACATTAGTTATTCAAAAATAATATATTTTAAATTTTAGATATAGTGTTCATTTAGTTCAAAATTTAATCAAATTAATTTTAGTTATATTTTTATTAAAATATGTGTTTTGTATTAGAGAGTAAAAAAAATACACATGTACGAGGCTTAACTTATTTAGACGTTATATGACTTTCTAAATAAACATTTTAACTGTAAAATGAGTCAATTATATATATTTGATTCAACATTAGTTAATTAAAATTTTATATATATATATATATATATATATATATATATATTGAATATTCGTTATATAGCAAATTTAAAGAATAATTTTTTGGGGTCACATACACATTCTCCTTTTCACATGTGCATGCCTCTTATTTTTATGACACATTTAAAAAAAAATTATATCAAATTAAACTAATATTTTCTCCATTAATTACTCATTATACAGAATATTTATTCTATTCCCTTTATTTAATCAATATTTAAATTTCTTCAAGATATAACAATGTAATTATAATTTTTAAAAAAATATTTAATTGATTAATTTAATTTAATTTAATTTTTCTTTTTCCATTGCTGTGGGCTTGCGGTTAATGCGGTTCGGTTGAAGGATGGCGCAGCCAGTGGTGTTGACCCTCATTGGTTTCACCAAGATCCACCGTCCATGGTGGCCGGACCTAGCTTAACGAATCCAATAATCTTCCCTCCAATTCCGATTCCGATTCCGATTCATCGTCACAGACATAGATGATGAAGTTGTTAAAGTTCCAGCTACACACTTCGCATTCACATGGTCTTTCTCTCCAATGCCAATGCCATCTCCATCGTTCCCAACCCTCAAACGCTTCAAATACTCCAACCTTTGCATCGCAAAGCCCCTTCTCTCTAACTCTTCCCTTTCCGAAACCGTTTCTTCTCTCGACCTTTTCCGCCTCAAGGGCATTCGCTTACCCTCTCGCGTTCTCGCCACCCTCCTGCGTCAGTGTTCCAAAACCAGGTCTTATCGAGAGGGAAAGTTGGTTCACCTCCATTTGAAGCTCACAGGTTTCAAACGCCCTCCACCGCTTTTAGCTAACCATTTGATATGCATGTACTTCAGCTGCGGCGATTTCGTTCAGGCACGCAAGGTGTTCGACAAAATGGAGGTGAGAAATTTGTACACTTGGAACAATATGCTTTCTGGATATGCTAAATTGGGCATGATGAAGCAAGCTAGGAGCTTCTTCTATCGAATGCCTCAAAGGGATTATGTGTCTTGGAATACGATGGTGACTGGGTATGCACACAGTGGCAGATTTGGTGAGGCTTTGAGATTTTATGGACGGTTTAGGAGATTGTCTATTGGGTATAATGAGTTTAGCTTTGCCGGTGTATTGATTGTTTGTGTAAAATTGAAAGAGCTTGAACTTTGTAGGCAGATCCATGGGCAGGTTTTAGTTATCGGGTTTTTATCCAATGTGGTTATATGCAGCTCAATTGTTGATGCTTATGGCAAGTGTGGGAAGATGGATGATGCTAAGAGATTATTTGATGACATGACCGTGAGGGATATTCCTGCATGGATGACATTATTTTCGGGTTATGCTGCATGGGGGAACATGGAATCAGCTGCTGAATTGTTTATTCAGATGCCTAAGGAGAATTCTTGTTCGTGGACATCATTGATCAGTGGTTATGCTAGAAATGGTCAGGGTCATGAAGCACTTGGAGTGTTTAGAAAGATGATCAGGCATCAAGTTAGACCTGATCAATGTACATTCAGTAATTGCCTCTTTGCTTGTGCCACTATTGCTTCACTGAAGCATGGGAAACAAATACATGCGTTTTTGGTGCGAAATAACATCAAACTTAATACTACTCTCATTAGTGCAATTGTTGACATGTATGCAAAATGTGGAAGCATAGAAACTGCCAGGCGAGTTTTTAATTTCATTGGAAATAAGCAAGATGTAGAGTTGTGGAACATGATGATATCAGCTCTGGGTCACTATGGCTATGGTATAGAAGCAGCTATGATGCTAAATGATATGCTAAGATCAGGAGTGAAGCCAAATAGGGCTACTTTTGTTGTCATTCTTAATGCTTATTGTCATTCAGGTCTTGTTCAGGAAGGGCTTCAGTTTTTCACGTCCATGACTTGTGAGCATGATGTTGTCCCTGACCAAGGACACTATGCATGCTTAATTGATCTTTTGGATCGAGCTTGGTATTTTAAAGAATCAGTGAAGGATCTGCAAATGATAGATTGTAATCCAGGGAACCATGTTTGGAATTCTTCAATTGGTGTATGTAGAATGCATGGAAATACATATTATGGAAGAGAAGTAGCTGCATTCCTTATTAAATTGCAGCCGCTCTCCTCTGCTGCCTACACATTACATTCAAGTATATATGCTGCACTTGGGAAAGGGAAACTGGTTGAGAAAACCAGACATATTTTGGATGAGAAATGTGTGAGGAAAGATCAGGCCATTAGTTGGATTGAAATTGATAATAAAGTTCATACTTTCACCGTATTAGATGGGTCACACCCTCTGAAGGAAACAATATACTCATCTTTGGGGCACTTGAGTAACCACATGGAGGACCATGCCCCATTACTTAGCTTCCAAATGTGAAAGTTAGAGAAAAATTTTTTTCTGGTAGATCATTTTTTGTAGAGCAGGAATATATTTTCCATTTATTAAGTTTTTATTCTTTTTCTTTTTTACTTTCTCTTTACTGATCCTAGATTTTGCTGAGTTTAACTTCCACGTTGGTATACTTAAAAGATGTTGCCTCAAAGGAAAACTGAGGAATGAGAACAGGGGTGGGTAGAACCAAAGAAGACAGTTCATTTTCATGAATGAGTTTTTGCTTCCTTTTCTTACCCATTATTTTGTTTGTATTTTTCTCCAACGGAATAAAATAAGAAAATTTCCCCTATCAATGATTTCCCTTCTTATTTTTTCGAAGCACACGTCTTCCCTTAATGCTTGGAATGTTTGTCATGGGAACTTGAATGCTTATTGTGAAATTAAATATCGAAGTCCTAGTGCTAATCGGTGGAAGATTTCACGTTGTTCTAGTTAACAAATATTCATCCTACGTTGTGATTTATGCAAGGCTCAGGGAATTGAATTGGATTCCTTATGATGATTTTCCCCCCTATAGGAGTGGGAGCTTACTAAGCATTAATACATCTTTCATTAACTTGATATTTTTTTTCTTGGTGGGCTAACATATCCAAAGATAACGTTTTTTCTGCAATAATATGCACAATTGTCAAAGAAAAAGCATCAAGTTCTTTACATTCCTTTAATTTACGTTATGAACCTACAATTTGATCCATGCAGAGGATGTAGAGGTAAACAACTGAAGACTACTTGCTTTATGGTTAATGAGATGTTCTTGTTGAATCTACATAACGTAGCAGTGGGCAAACATGATGAGCAGAAAACAAAACTAAGCGAGACAAACCACACTAGAATCAGAGTCATGACAAGGATTCATCATCACACCAAAACCAGATGGTAAAACTTAGAACAGATGAGCTCTGGTTTTGATATGAAGTTTGAGGCTCTCGTTTGCAAGTTACGAGAAAATCTGGAAGAGATTCTCTCTAAATAGCCTACACTACTAATATCCACGTCTCTAATTGAAATAAAATCCAATTCATTAGTTTGTTAATGCCGTCAAGGAGAAATATTAATGGCCGATCAAAAAATTGAATTGGTAAAATGTTTAATTTTTGACACGCGATCATTAAAATAAAACGATTGTAACAACTAACGAAAAAGCCAACATGCCAAGTGAATAAACAAAAAACAAATACCAAGTCAGAGAAGCTTCAAAAACCATACAAGTGGACCACCAATGACATATCTCGATTATAACTCCTTGCCAATAATTAGAGCGAAGTTTCCCACGACGTTAAAGACAACAACAGGCTTATAAAGGCGTACTTCCTAAACCAAAAGCCAAAGTCCTCTCCTCAGAGATAACCAAAAACAAATTGAGTGAAGAAATCATTTCATATTTCTCAACCTTTGTCCAATTCATCAAGTTTATTCCATTGATTTAAAAACAAAAAAACCATTCTGACGATACCATGCATTATTATAATAAATCCCAGTCCCACCAACCAAGTCATTACCTACAACATCCAACTCCAACAAAAGACAGAATCAAAGAAGAGAAAGAACTAGGAATTCCTCCTTTCCCTCTCCTCGTCTTTGAAAGATGGGTGCTGAGGTATCAAAACAAGTTGAGAGAAGAAAGGCAATCCACACACAAAAGAAAACTCTCTCTGATCTGAAACGCTCTGGACAAGACTTCCCTGGCTCTGATTACCATCCCTTAGACAGAAAAAACTGGTTGTCTGAACTCAACCCAGAGAAAGTTGAGATAAAAAAGATTGTTTGGCCAGGAACCCATGATTCTGCTACCAACAAAATTGGCATCCCATGTATCACTCGTCCTTTTGCTCAATGCCAATCCTTGTCCATCTATAATCAGCTTGTCATGGGCACAAGGATCATTGACATTCGTGTCCAAGAGGATCGCAGGGTGTGCCATGGAATCCTCCTCACATACAGCATCGATGTTGTCATCAAAGACATAAAAAAGTTCTTGTCAGAAACACAATCCGAGATCATCATCTTCGAGGTAAGAACCGAGTTTGGCCACGATGACCCACCTGAATTCGACAAGTACCTTCAGGATCAACTGGGGGATTACCTTGTTCCTCAGGATGAAAACCTCTTCGACAAGACCATTTCACAGGTGTTACCAAAGAGGGTTATCTGCGTTTGGAAGCCGAGAAAATCGCCACACCCTCAGGCTGGGAGTTCCCTTTGGAGTGAAGGGTATCTGAGAGATAACTGGATCAACACTGATTTACCATCAACCAAGTTTGATAGCAACATGAAGCATTTGAGCGAGCAACAACCTGTTACGTCCAGAAAGTACTTCTACAGGGTGGAGAACACGGTTACACCTGTTGCAGATAACCCTGTGGTGTGTGTGAAACCTGTCACTGAACGCATTCATGGCTATGCAAGGCTCTTCATTAGTCAGTGCTTCTCCAAAGGTTGTGCAGATAGGTTGCAGATTTTCTCTTCGGATTTCATAGACAAGGATTTCGTTGATGCATGCGTTGGACTCACCCGTGCCAGGGTTGAGGGTAAAGCCTAGATTTGTTGCCTCTATAATGTTCATAACTCAATTATCGATGGTTCTGTCTGATTTATGTACTTAGACATTGGTTGATGGTAAACGAGAGTAAACTTGTTTGAAAATTCTGATGTGGAAATAAACATTGGTTAGTATTGTAGTGTCATATATCAAATTAAATTCGTTGCTTTTAATGTATACTTGTGAAAAGAATTATTCATTCATTTCGTTTTCATGGTTCATACCTTAAACCGTAACTAGGATCAGAGAACGGTAATTGGCTAGACAAGAAGGAACTTTATGTTTGGAGTTGATTTTGTCCTTCACAAAATTCTAGATGTGTACTCAAATCCTTTGGTGACATCAATGTCTTCTTTGGTTAGTTTTGGTTGACAAATACAGTAGTGGGAATGTGTTGTTCTACAAGACAAATTAAGCTGCGATAATTCTATATTATTATCTATATTTTTAAAATGTGACAATCAATCGATCATAGCGCATCAAACTCGTAGTCTTTGGAACATTGTTACGATTGAGTTTATTATATTACCAGAAAAAGTTAGACCCAATGGAACAACGAAACTATCCATACACACGCTATTTTAATCTTACACGTTTTGTTTTGAGGTTGGTATTAAGCAATGGCGTGGCTGTCATGTAAAGCCATTAAAGAAGGGGAATGATACTCTTACAACTAATGCATACAGAAGTTATTGGAAACTGTTAAGTGCATCAAGGGCTTACAAGTTACAAAAGTTCTTTGATAAAATTAAGGCATGATTAATTAATAAATGATACTTTTTATTTTAATTTCGAAGTGATATTAGACTTCAGGTGTGTTTGATGCATAACATAGCAGAACAACATAGGACGATTAACTGAGTCATAACACAACTTTTTGTGTAGTCTATTGTTAATGATTGGGTTGATACAAGAAATTTTGTGCCACATTGTGTTTGAGCAGACAAGATTATTTTTTTGTGCTATACTTAATTTATCTCACTTTTGTGTTGCTCGGATTCACTTGTAAAATCAAATAATTTTCTTTTGCTATTTAAGCCTTCAAGTTTTTATTAATCAAACAAACCACGTATGAACTTGAAAAGAATCTGTGCTATTTTGCTGGTTACTATTGTTATTAGTTGTAACTAAAATCATATAACCAATGGAATTTAAGTCTAGCAGAATGAGCTAATCCTTCACAAAATGGTAAATTATGATGCGAATCCGTATAAGGAAAGTGACCATATTTAGTATTTAATTATGGCTCGCTTGGGAGAAATAAATAAAAAATAAAAAAATTTAAATACGAACAAGGGAATGACTAATCTCTGACAATGTGGCAAAATATGATTTAGATTTTTAATGTTTAACCCTACTATAAACATTATTTTTCTTATAAAAGATACCCATAGAAAAAAACATTGATTTTATAAAATTAAAACAAATTCAAAAATATAAATTCTATGTTGTTGAGTGGCTATTTATTTATTAAAACCAAACGGATAATAGCTGTCAGTAAAGCTTTATATTAGAGTGTCTGACTATATGTGTGCGCGCAAAACTTATGAATGATTATCACTTGTTATAAGCAATCATTATTTATTTTTAATAATGATACTTCTTAATCATTTGAATCTTCCCAATCCAAGAAGGTTCATGCAGGCATGGTTTTTCGCCACAGTGCTTTAAAAGCAGAAATTGGAAGAGTCATTGAATTGGATTTAGTAAAATGAATTACCAAGAAGTTGCGTATGAATTTTATGCACGAAAGACAACAAGTGTGAAAATACCTCTGGAATAAGAACAAATTGCTACAAAGCAAATCCAATCATTCAAAAATATTAGTGCCAATCAGTAATGAGCTGCTTATTTAATGGTTCAACAATTGGACAAGGAAAATGTTTTGTATACTATTACAAGTAGAGATTTAATCTTAATATGCATGATTGATAATATCAACATATAATTTTTATTTAATAACTAAATCATTAAAATTTAATGTTTATAAATAATTATTAAACAATATAATTCTGATAATAATTTGTTTTAGATTAACTTGAATTTTCCTTTTCTTTTTTATATTTAAGGTTTTTTTTGTAAGTGTCTTATTTTGCGAGAGGAATATTTTATATTAGAGTAAAAAAAAAATATCATTAAATCTTATTATAAATTATTAGTTTAAAATATATGAGTCACGTGAATAATGATATATATATATATATATATAAAATTCAAATTTCTCATATTATATAGAGAGAGATGGAAAAATAGAACTCGCCAGATAAATAGTTGATAAGTATTATTGAAAAATAGTGGGGACAAAAAAGTCATAAACAGATGAGGGAACAAAATAAATTAAAACTTTAATGTCAATAATGGGGCATACACTTCTGGGCTCGATGAATGAATCTTGAGTTAGTCTTATAATATTTAGGTTAACCATAAAAGGGGTCTTATAACGTTTGGCTAGTAAAAAACAAAGAATTTGGAAGATAACCAAGTCAAGGGATAAGGATACATGTTGATTTGATGAGTTGTTATTATCCAAATAAAATATCAACACTTCGTATTAAGCGAACTATGTTAGAAACTAATTCATAATTATGCAAAAGCAAGATAAATTGTAAGTGGTATCTACTAGAAATAAAAGTTTTTATGTCGCTAGCTTCTTGAATTAGGAAATTAATTATTATTTTAGTCCTTAATTTTGTAAGTTTTTTTTTAAATTTTTTTCTCACTTAATAAAAAAATTATTTGTTTTTAAATTATTGAAAAATCTATCTCACTAATTTTTCTCATTAATAAATATTAATAATACTTAATAAAAGTATTTGCATAATTCATACTCATTTGATGGTCAAACTAAAATCATGATAGATAAAATAAAAGGATTAAACAAGGGTGAGATATAATTATCATATCTAATATTTGATGCAAACATGATTAGAAATAAGGATACGATATAGATATAAATATGTAGAAAACAACAAAATTACTCTGTTATTTATATTTATTAATTTTATTTTTATAAGTTATTTATTTTTAATTTATAAAAATATATAAATAATTTAAAATATTTTTAAAATTTAAAAATATATAATAATTATTTAATTTTTAATATATTTTTAAAAATGTATAAAAATATATTAGTAGAGAAAGGAGAGGAAAAAGACAAGACAGAGAGGTAGTAAAATAAATTATAGGTAATTTAAAGAAAATAATTGTATCATTTTCTTCCTCTCCTAACTTAGTCATATTTTAAGAAAATTACACTAATTTAATAGGATGAGATAGATAATAGGATAAATTAATCCTATCCTTATAGCTCAAACAAATACTTAATTAAGAATAAATATGATAATAATCTTATCCGATTCATTTTTATTATAACCACTAAACAAGTATTAAATATCAACTTATTGTGTTGACTAAGTTAATATTGATGGACAATAATGGATATCAATGAAGATTTAGAACAACTAAAAAAATGACAAGTTAAAAGATTTTGTAAAAAGAGTTGAGTTTGAATATAAATTTAAAAAATTATGTGATATCTTTTAGAATATGCACATTACTTAATTATCAATTTAAAAATTAACATATTAGATAAATAATTGAATTAATTATTATTGATGTTAACTTATTTAGGAAGTAGCATAATATATTTAAGTTAAGAATTAAAATAAAATCTATATAATATTAAGAACAAAATTAAAAAAGACCTACAAACTTAATGAGTAAAGTGGTTACTTATTTTTGAAATAAAATTTCATTTATTTATTATAGGATAAATAAGAAATATGACATTAAGGTAAATGACGGTGAATCATCATTTGGAGATGTAGCAGTAAATCCAACAATTGTGGGCGCATGCAAGAATAACATAGTGTGGGTAACAAATTCAAGTTAGAAGGATTTCGTGTGGGGCCACTAGGGGATATATGTTATTAGTCAGAGGGAATTAGGTGTGAAATGAGTGATTTCTAATTCTCCTCTGTATGATCTGTACTCCATTGTCATTTTCTTTTTTTTGTACTGTTACTTTTCATGGCAGCCAAACCACCATTAAGGATGTGAATGGGATAGGTCAGGCTAGGCCGGAGGTTAAATGGGCCTAGCTTACTACATAAAAATAGAGCCTAAGCCTAGGCTTATTACCTAATATAAGCTAAAATTTTAGGCTTAGTCTGATCTTTTTAGAAGTCTGACCTGACCCAATAGTATACTTAGTAGCTTATTTAACAATAAGACATTCAAATAACACTAATAATTTAAATTTAATAGGCCAGTAGGCCAATGAACTAGTAACCAATGGGCTAGCAAGCCAAAAGACCTATTATTAGTAAAATAGAAATATATGATAAGTAATTATATTTAAATATTATGTTAAGCAAAAAAAAAAAAAAAACACACACACACACACATAAATGGCTTCCCAGATATCATATCTCAAAATGACCATATTCAATAACTTAACAAAATTTAATATCTCAAATAATCCAAAAAGTAACGTCATATTATGTAATCTCAAATATCAAGCTAAAAATTAAGATGCTTATTATGAATAAATAAATAAGTAATTAATGTAGCAAATAGAAGTTGTCATAAAGATTTAAAAACAATTTCACAACAAGAAAAGGTAAGATTTGCATTCTTTTCCATAATGAGATAATCCATATAATTATATTAGGGTTATCAAATAGTAATTTTCAATGGGCAACTCTAAACATGTGATGACGCCACCACAAACAATCGCCGGTAACAACGAAGATAGAGGGGGGGAGTGGTACAACATGTAACTTTTGTTTTTGGATTATGCAGTCATGACTTTAAAGAATTATATTAGGGTTAAGAAGTTAAAAAGTATTTAAATTAAAAAGACTAGAATAAGAATTAGGAAAGAATGAATTCTAATAATGACTTGAGATATTTTAGAAATTAGACATAGTTTTAATTGATAGGTTTATTTTTTACAATAAGTTTTAATTTTGATATTCTAATAGTATAATTATAATTATTATATTATTAAAGTATAAATATTAAACTATTTTATACATTACATATCATATATATATATATGGGAATTTCATGTGTTTGTATGTTTGAGTATATGATGATGTGTATTGGATGGTGGTCTGAATGCATGATATGAATATATGCGTATACGTGATATGAATGTGGATGCTGATTGTGCATTGTGCTTGGATGTGCTGAACTGGTTGGAAATAGGTTTAGTAGGTATTTCTGGGGTGTTCTCGCCGTAGCGAGAAGGCCCTAGGAGAAGGGAGTGAGACTATGGCTTTCTCGCTGTAGCGAGAGAGTGATAGTAAGGGGTGTATTTTTGGGTGCAGTCTCGCTGTAGCCAAATTTTGCAGAAACCACGGTGCAGTTTCCTCTAAGATTTTCGTTGTAGTGACAAGGGGTGTCGCTGCACCGAGAGTGTGTCGCTGTAGTAAGCATATGTCACGATCAGAGGGGTATTTGAAGGGTTTAGGGTTTGAAAAATTCATTTTCCATCCCTTCCTTTGAAATCCTTTCGATTCTCTTTACTCCCAACCCGTTCTTACTGATTAAATTGCCACCAAAGCCGTTTGGAAGTTAGATTAAAGGTTGAAATTGAGTTTGGAACGTTTGGAGGTAAGTTTATAAGTTAGAGTTTTCAGTTTCCCGTCTCTCCTTCTTGTATTCTCAGTTTCTCATGGGGATTTCCATGTTTTAGGGACGAAAATTAGTGTGGAGAGCAATTCTATCGTGAATTTTGTGAAGGGTCTTCATTCCAAGGTAAAGGGAGTTAATCTCAAATCCTAACCTCTCTTGGGTAGCTTAGAATGAGAAACCTTTAACTATTTTGGTAACTATCTAAAGATAATTTGTAATAAAGGCTTAAATAAAACTGTTTTTGAAATAACACTACGATTTTTACAAAGCAAATATTATTGAGAGTAGTGAAGATTTGTTATTTGATGCTTTTGGAATAATGGAATACGCTATACCTTAGGATAGACGACTTTATTATTATTATTGAAAAAATATGCATGCTGAATTGTACGATTAGGTTGAGTCCGGAGGTATCCAACCTCCGGCACATTATATTAATCAGTGTGATGTATGAACTATTTGAGAATTTTCTGTGTCATGTGTTTGTGGATGATTACGGTATGTAGATATTGGTTGAACTAGGTTGTAATGTAAAGTGTTAGAGTATTGTGAATGAATGAGTTGGTTGGTGGTTCCGTGATTTGCTGAATGTTGTGATGTTTGAAGCATGATATATTTATGTTGTTTGATAATTGGGTATGCCAAATAAGTGAAACCATATTATTGATAAGAGTGTTTGAATAATCTTAAATAAAGGAAAAGTTGTCTGCATGACGTGATCATAGTGTCACCGTGAGCGTGGCTGAGTGCAGTGAGCGCACATGTGAATGAATTAAGTGAAATGCTAGAAAAAGTGATTATAATACGAGAGTTAAGATAGAGGAATGGATGTGATTGCAATACAGGTATTGTGGTACGACCCAAGAAGGGTACTCATAATATATGTATTATAATACACCAAGTTATTTGGTCAAGACTCACATATTATGACACGTTGTCCTATAAAATGGTGTGAAAAAGAATGAGAAATGTTGGTAGTGAGTTTAGATAGCTAAGAGATACAACTAGGGATATAAAGTCCAAAAAAGATTTGAAAAATCTTAGGGAAATGAGGGTGGTGAATGTTAGTGTGAATAGTGCATAACGATTTGCTAAAAATGAAAACATTCACAGGCCACACACTTATTTTTTGACGAGACTCCTAACTATACCTTTGCTAAAAAGGGCTGTGTTGCTGTGTTGCTGCGGCTAACCAGCGGCTGTCTAAGTTGTGAAGTCCTTAAGGGATCCCAAAGAAGTTGAATATGAAATTGAAATGAATGTGAAAGTGCAATGTGTATGAATTGGTTTAGAAATTGTACAATCATAATATATGCATTGTAACATTACAATTGATGGTTATGATATATGTGTTGTAATACATCTACGTGTCATGACATATTAATCGACATGGTATAATACATGTATCATGATGTGTAGCTTAGTGATGGTAATTTGGATGATTGAATGTTAATTCTAATTTAATCCATGTTAAGTAATATTTTTAGTATAGTATATACATATAAGTACTTTGCTAATATTGAACTAGAGATTTAGTGGGGCAGAGGATACTCACTCTTACTAATATTTTCAGGTGATAAAAGTGAAGAGATAAAGGTGTTGGGCCCATCCTAGGATCATAATTCAAGGGTATTAGAAGGAAGACTGCTCTGTAGGGACTATTTGCAAAATTCTGTTGTTTTATCTAATTATGATTTGTGTTGATCAAAGTTTGTAAATGACTCTAATGTCAGATTTTATAATTTAAATCCTCGTACAAATTTTGGTGGTAAAGAATACTTAGGAAATGTTCTTAGTAGAAATCCGAAATTTATATGTATTAAAAATGAACTAAATGAATTGCTAGAAGTATTAAATTTTATTTGATTATTTCAAAGTTTCAAAGTTTTACCCTTGGAAGCTTGATTCTGTTTGTGAAATCTTTCGAAACTTTCATAAGAAGGAAAAATAAAATTTTATCTTTATTCTACTATTAATTCTATTGATAGAATTAAATTTATTTTTTAATTGCCATAAAAATATATTTATTCGAATAAAGAAATGAGAATGTTACGTATATCATTTTTTTTTGGAAAATTATATTTATATTTAATTGTTACAAATAAATAAATAAAAAGAAATTATAAAATAATATAATCATTTAATTAGGTTAGCCTAATAGGCCTGAAAGGATTTTTTATTAAAGCTTAAGCATGACCTCTTTATTTAAATATGTCTTCTCAAAAGTCTAAGCATGACCTTTTTAATAAACAAGCCGAGTTAGGTTAGGCCTTAAATAGGCTTGCCCATAAGTCCTTGACAGGCCACTTAACCCATTCTCATCCCTAACCATCATTAGGAGATATTTACATACTATATCAATAATACTTATAAAGAAGTCCTATACTTGTATTCTTTATACATTACAAATTGGTGCTTTTATTTTGTGATGGCGAAAAAAACATGCTTGAAAGAGCTCATCTCCAATGTCAAACAACTCATCTCAGATATTAAACTGATTCTGGAATGGATGGAAAGTTGCAATTAGGAGTATGGAATGCTATTCAAAAAGGTGAAATTAGCTATCAATCAATTGATAAGGCAAAAGTGTAATGCTAAATCAAATTTTGGGATATCTAAAGGAAAAATTGGTTTCTAATTCCCAATATGACAATTGATAAATAAACATTATAATAGGATTAGGTGTTAGAATTACCCAAAATGGTTGAGGTTAATGAGTCTATGAGTGAGTTCTTCCTTGATTGATGAGAAAAAAAACCAAAAATAGAGAGAGAACTCTTCCTGTCACCCTTCAGATTGTTTTACGTACATTGTCTCAATGGACAACAATTATTCTAAAGTGTTTAGGAGCAGGTGCCTCTCTGGTTATAACAAGATGTGTGTAACACCTTCATTTTCTTTATTCAAATAAACAAATTTTTATGGCAGATAGAAAATAAATTTATTTCTATTCATAGATTTAATAATAGAATCGAGACAGAATTTTTATATTTCCTTCTTAAGAAAGTTTCATAAAATTCTAAAAGAGTCAAGTTTCCAAGGGTAAAACTTTGAAACAATAAAATAAAACTTAACTTTACTTCTAGTAAATCATTTAGTTCATTTTGAATACATATAAATTTTGAATTTCTACTAAGAACATTTCCAAAATATTCTTTACAACTAAAATTTGCTCTAGGATTTAAATTCTAAAATCTGACATTAAAGTCATTTACAAACTTTTGATCAACGCAAATTATAATTAGATTAAAAATATAATTTCTCAAATGACTTTAGTCCCTACAAAGCATTCTTCCTTCTAACATCCTTAGATTATGATCCTAAGACAGACTAGACATATTTATCTCTTCACTTTCATTACCTGAAAATATTAGTAAGGGTGAGTATCTCCCGCCCTACTAAATCTCTTATTTAACTTAAGGAAATAATCATATATATAATATTGGAAATATTTTCCTATCATAGATAGAATCGACACTGACACTCAAATCATAAAATTCAATGTCACAACGGACTTAAGGCAACCAGTCAATCACATTTACAAACTTTCATAAGCTGTATTTTTCTACTAATTTATATGTTATAATACATGTATTATTCCACGTCAATCAATATGTCGTAATATATGTGTCCTAATCGCACCTATCGATGTATTATAACACATATAGTGCAACACATATATCACAACAATATCAACCGACATGTTACAATGCATATATTATAATCGTACGATTTCTACACTACTTTATACACCTCAGACTTTTACATGAATTTCATTTTCATATTCAATGCCCCTGGGATCCCTTGAGGACTTCACAATTTAGATAGCCACCGGTTAGCCACAGCAACACGGATACACGTGTGTCGACCCAACCCCTTCTAGCAAAGGTATACTCAGGAGTCTCGTCAGAAAATGAGTGTGTGGCCTGTGAATGCTTTCATTTTCAGCAAATCATTGTGCACTTATTCACACTTAGCATTCATCACCCTCATTTCTCCAAGATTTCACAAATCTTCTCCAAACTCTATACCTCAGTGTATCTCGATAGCTATCTAAACTCACCACCATTATTTCTCATTTTTTTTCCACACCCTTTTATAGGGTAACATGTCATAATACGTAAGTCTTGACCAAATAACTTAGTGTATTACAATACATATATTATGAGTACACCCTTTGGGTCGTACCACAATACCTGTATTGCAATCACATCTATTCCTCTATCTTGACTGTATAGCACCTTCCTTGGTTGATTTCGTATGTGAGTCTTCAATTTGAGATAAGAGGGGATTCTACCCTATCTCATTGTGCTTGAATGCTATGTAATTGCTATGCAATGTCATGTGGATGGCTTGGAATGTGTGTTAGGTAGAACTAATTAATTGTGGTGGAAAGAATGAATACAGTATAGTGTAATGAATGTTGAATAATGTGTATGATGGGATTAATTGATGAATGTGAATTATATTGAAAATGTTGTGTGTATGAAATTGGTGTATGTTAAATGTAACACGAATAAATGTGGGCATTTGTGCCGTGTACTGTGAATGAATGTGGACCTGTGTGTCATGTGTTGTGAATGAATACTGTATGTGACTGAAATGTGTGTGAAAGGGCATGTTAAATGCGGTTGTGAATATGCTAGGAATGGTTCAGTGATACACTAGAGGTATAGAGGATAGGGATGGTAGAAATATCTTGGGAAAGAGAGAGTAGTAGTGACACCAACAGTGAGCGTGGGTACATCACAGGCCACACATTCTCTCCTCCTGATTAGACCTCTGATCAACACCTTTATCAAGCGACTCGTGACCGCACATGTGGTATTCGTGATGTGGGAGTAACTGGCGATCATCCATGGTGTGAAACTGTGATCACAGTGAGCATGGCTAAATCCAGTGAGTGTATGTTTGTGTAAATTATTGTTGGTGCAGTAAACGCACCAGTTGTCTATTGAAAAGGAATACTTGAAAGTGTTGCATGTGATTGATTATAATTGATTAGAATATGTTAGAAAACATGTGGAGTATTTAAGGTGAGTCTCTATGTTTGTGTGTGTTGGGTAGTGTAGAGTACTCATCCTTATATTTATTTTTCAGGTAGCCAAAACGATCAACACCAGACTTAGTGAAGGGATGGATGAAACTGCTATAGGACCTATATTTTATTTTAAAATTTTGATGTAATTGAATAGGTCGTGTAACAGTTATTGATATAAACTTGTAATCCCTTATTATTTTGGAATACTTTGATGAAACCCTATGTTGGAAAATTAGATTTAAATGAAAATTTTATTGCCCCCATTTTGTGAAATTTATTATTCGAAATTAAATTTAAGGTTTAGTGGCACCGTGATTACATCACATATCGCACATAAAACCTTTTCTTTATTTAAGAATAGTCAAACACTCGTATCAATAAGATGGTTTCATTCATTTGACATACCTCAATTATCAAACAGTATAGATATATCATACTTCATAAATTAGCATTAATCAATCTCAACATGCTTCAATCATCAACAACATTCATAAAATCACAGAATCACCAACCATTTCACATATCAAACAATCAATACAATATGCCAGAGGTTGGACACCCCTGTACTCAGCCCAATCGTATAATCCATCACCCACATTTTCCTCGATAATGATAATAGGGTCATCTATCCTAAGGTTTGGTATCATCCCAACTACCTCCAAACAACGTTTGTTGACCAAAATCTTAGTATTCCTTCAAAAACGATTTTATTTACAGTCTTTATTACAAATTACATTTGGATAGTTATCAAATAGTTAATTTTTCCTATTTTAAGCTACCTAAGAGAGGTTAAGATTTGGGATTAACTCCCCTTACCTTGGAATGAAGACTCTTCACGAAATCTACAATAGGATAGCTCCTCATACGATTTTCATCCCTAAAACATTGAAATTCCCCATGAGAAACCGAGAATACAAGAAAGAGGGACGAGAAACCAAAAATCCTAACTAATAAACTTACCTCCAAGCATCCCAAACTTGATTTCAATCTTCAATCTAGCTTCTAAATGACTTTGGAGGCAATTTAATTGGTAAGAATGGGTTGGGAATCGAGAGAATCGAAAAGATTTCAAAAGGAATGATGGAAAATAAATTTCCTGAGCCCTAAACCCTTCAAATACCTATCTAATCGTGACACACTCACTACAGCGAGACACTCTCACTGCAGCGAGGCATCTCTCGCTACAGTGACGCCTTTTATCGCTATAGCGAAAATCTTAGATGAAATTGCACCATAGTTTCTATAGAATCTCGCTATAGTGAGATTGCACCCAGAAATGCATCCTTTACTGTCGCTGTCTTGCTACAGCGAGAAGGCGACGGTCTCATGCCTTCCTCCTAGGGCCTTCTCGCTGCAGCGAGACTGCCTTGCAGTTTACCCTCATCCTATATTCCCGACCAACCTCAATCAAACCAAGTCAACACTCACATATATTTATATATATACATATATATATATATATATATATATATATATTATATTATATACCTACTCACTTTACGATTAATTTATTATTACCAAATTCGGAGTGTTACAATGTGTCAAGTCTACCCACTATGGCTCAACCCAATAATAATTATAAAACCATATTTACTAATAATTGTAAATTTATTACGAATAAGTCCAATAACAATAATTATTTATAATATAGGCTAAACAACATTGTTTAATATTTTGACATCTAATTAATCTAGAATTTAATTAGAATTATACCAAAAATTGATTTATGTCTGTCCACACATAAAATATTCAACAACACCATCTCAACCATTTTAGGTACATAATGTGAAACTACACTTTCCTTAATTTGATGGTACTTGTAACATCTAAAAAAAATAAAACAATTCCAAACACTACTAGAGTGAAATAACACTTCATATTGGAGGGTAACTACATGTAGTGAATGGGAGAATTAACATGCACGATGTTCCTTTAATAATGTAATTTAAATTAATAGTAAAAGGACGCCTTAAATCAATCAATTTCAACCTATACTTAGAGAAATCTATCATTGAAGAGTCATAGTGCACTTCAATCCTTGTACAAGTATATCACTTAATACCACTAAAATTTGTCACATCCACTGAGCAAATATTCACATAAGTCAAAGTCATCCTTGGTGATTTCATAATGAATACTAAATACAATGGCAACTGGACAAACTATCTATGAACACTCAAATTTGTCCTGTTATTTTTATTTACTTTAAAATAAATAATCTAGCCAATTATAATAAAAACAAATTTTCAATCAACTCAATAAATTTTATTATTATTATTATTATTTTAAAAAATGCATATTATTTTATAAATGAAACCTACAAAAATATATCAAATATGGCAAAATAACATAAAAATACAAATTATAATTAAAATAAATCAGTTTTTTTAGGCTAAGATAAAATGCATATAAAAATCCTCTTTCAAAATAATTAAGTAATATGAGGAAATTCAATAATAGTAATAGTAGAATGATGTAACATAATTTTCATTTTCATAACCATTAAAAAACAAACAAACAAAAGACTAACGGAAAAACAATTTTTAAAAAATAATGATATAAAAGGACTGTTTTTGGTTTAGAAACGGGACTTTTTACAGGGAAACAGACTTTCTTTCCTAAGGCTTAAGAGGATAGACGATTTTCTTTTGAAGGATTAATCTTCTTCTTTTTTCTCTGGAAAAGGTTTTCACCTAAGGTTCTAGCATTTCCTCTTTCTGGGTTTACAATTGAAGTTTGGAGGACTTTGGTTACGGGGCTTTAGAAGGACTCTCAATATTTTGGATTTTTGTTGTTGTTATGTCTCCTGGCTTTGGATTTCGGGGAGCCAAATTTCTTCACCTTGGAGAACACACAAACTCATCAAAGCATGGGCAACAAGAAGATTAGAAAATAGGAAACAAAATCTTTAAGGGCTTCTTTTTGTTTTCGAAGGGATAAAAAGATTTGAGAAGGTTTCTTTCTTGGAGGCATTTTGGGTGGGAGGTCTTTTTTGTTATTAGAGATTCTCTCTCAGGAGGATGACATTTTTCTGGATCTCATACACCAACAGAGCACTGAGACCAAATGGAAAGAAATTTTTCGCTATGATAGTAAAAGCCTCATTTTAGTTTTGTTCTTTGAGTTTTCAACACAAACATCAAGAGAGGTTATCTTGAAGGGCTAGGTAAATTTCTAAGGCTTGATCTTTTCATCCCAACACTTTTATCAACTTACTCTTTTTTTTTCTTTTATGATTTATTCACTTAATTATATGATGTTGATTAATTTGTCATATGCACGATATCTTCACTTTTATGATTCTGGTAGATGCATTGTTGTTCTCATGATTCTTTTAGGCTAAAAAAATACTGCATATATTTATTAAGTCCAGAACTTGAGGAAGATTATAATCTAAGATTTGGTCTTCCGCCCATAGGAAGTACATGAATACATAGTACCTCTTATTAGATATTTTTTTTCCTATGTGTCTTCTGTCCCTTTTGCATATGCCAACGTTTGATTTCATGTTTCATACTTACCAAATATTTCTGCATTGCACCCAAGAAACTTTTTATTAAAATTTGAAATAGATATTGTACATATTAGTTTCTATATTATTTTCATAACACTGGTAACCACCAAGATTCACTTAAGATATGTCAACGAGATACAAAATCCATTTCTAGATTAATTAGATGGCCATTGAAATCAAAATAAATATTATCAAATTACGTCGCCATTATGGAACTAACTCTGAAGATATTGTTGCAAGTACATATGTCTTGTTTTTTTAGTTTTGGTTTCCTAGGCAATATGTTAAAAACATTGACATTTCCTCCATTATGTCATTACTTTAGTGAATGTATGTTTTTTGGATCTGGATCCTTTATAGTTTTGGAGGAAACTACAGCCTGCAATTTAAATTTGCTTAAGTGAATTTGGTAAAAAGTAATTTTTGCTTGAACCAACAAAATTTGCTTAAGCAAAAATTGCAAATTTTTTTCAAAACTTCATCTTCTTCTGCTCTAAACTACAGAAAAGTTGAAAACATTTGTTCAAGATTATGTGATAACACTTTATGGTCATACCACAAAACCTTAAGTGTTTCAAAATATGTAATAGTACAACTATAAGCAATTTCAAGAACAGACCCATCCTATAAGCAATTTCAAACCCATGGCTCAAAATAAAATTGCATAAAATGTTCCAATGGGATAGAATCTTCACTAGGGTTAGATTCCATCCAATTGAAGGAAGGTGACTCATTCCCTGCTAGGTGTTGAGGTGAGGGTGGCAACTCATTGTTGTTGTCTATCCATCAATAGTGGGAAGTGGTAAACAAGATGTAGGCTGAGGTGGTGGTGGTGATGGACGTCGTATAAAGAGTTCTTCTTCATTAGAGGATGAAAGGGGAACTCTAATAGGGTGGCAAGATACAGGTCGAATGGAAGACTCAATGACTGCTACATCCTTTTACTCAAGTTCAGGGGTAGGTTCGAGTCCAGGGTCCATTGTGGCTTTACCATGGTTTCTGTGGGTCTCAAGGGGTGGTGTATGGTTTGGAGGTTTTGGTGGGGAAATAGATGAGGAAAATGGGATATGCCATTCTGATTCGGGTAGAGGAATGGAGATCTCAGCCAAAATGTTGTTGTTTCAATAGGGCTTCTAACCTCGTCAGTCACGGACCCTATGCCCATGGTTACTAGACCTCTGAAGATATGCCAGTGAGTCTAAGACTCATACATCCACATCTCCTTCTCACTGTCCAATACCTAGATCTATGTTTGGTCGATGCTCATCTAAAATACATGCATACAAGGCAAGGTAAGAAAGAAAAAAAAAGAAAAAAAGAAAAGAAAACAATCCAGAGGGTGTCTTAGATAATAGAAATAACTCATATAATGATCATAATAAACACACAAGGGCAATTTAACAAGAATTTTCGTTTCATCTACGTAACAATACCATTTAAGGACCTATTGAATTACATCACATATTAGTATAAATTCAGATAATCTAAAAATGCAATGTACGTCACTCATAGTTTATACTTCCTCAAATTTTCACTGTCCCTCCAGTCAAAGCGATTAAAGGACTTTATCCCTTACTAAAATAGCATGGGTTTATTTCTGACTTCTCTTTTTTGACTTCTCTTTCAATTCACATGATCAAGGCAGTCTTTAGGAATGGGCCTGCCACAATCCTGGTAACAGGTGTCCATGTCAAGATTAGCAAAGACTCGTTAGCAATGTGACCCAGTCGCGGTGAACTACTCCACGCCATTGGGTCATTCCCCTCACTACCCCAAAGTCTTTCCATGAACCTAAACACAAGCATTTCACAGTTGTGCCAAACTGTTGCCTTAACTCTTCTTTTTCGTTCATGCAAATAATGAAGATGAGTAGTTATATAATTACATTATTTCCATCACAAAACCATACACGCTACATTAACAATAACAATAAGACCCAAACAAAATAGATATATGTATATAATCTACTATGCTAATATCCTTTGTATACATAATATTAAAATAATGCGTAATTATGGTCTATCCTAACGTATAGTTGGGAGGATAAAGATACTTCCTCTATGTGTGCTAGTCCATAGTATAGCCCAAGGTGGTTGGATTTTACAAGTAAGTACTTTGAGATACATCATATTCAATTTAAGATAAAAAAGACTAAGCCTAGAGTGTGGATGAAAGTGTGAACAGTGACTATTTCAATTTTTCTTTTGGTTTTCATTCTAATTCTCCTAGTTTAGTCATAGTCTCCTAAAATCCATTTCTCTAAGATTATACATTGTTATGTGCACTTATTTACTACTAATATTATAAAATGGTCCTTTTTAAAGTCTCTTTAAAACCACGAGAATTTGTGACTTAATAACCAATATTCAAAACCAAGAATAACAACCACAACAGTCCTACAAGTACAGTTCATCCTAATCTAGCAGAATACATAACACAACTTAAATTCAAATGAAGTGAGATCTCTATTAATGCTAGCATTCAATTGCCCATTCATAACCAGTATAAGACGTAGACCTGAAAAGAAATGAAAAGTTTAAAGATTGCCAAAAAACTATTAGTTACACACATTTTTGAAATCTAAGGATTTGATAAGTTACAACTTAGCATAATTATTTCTATCACATATATGGAGGTAAAAATATCTGTATTATATAAAGGTTTTTGCTATAATTAATTAGATTGAAATTAATAAAGCAAGGAGCACACTGGCTACAATTAAAATTTATATATATATATATATATATATATATATATATATATATATATATATATATATAAGGCTTAAATTAGTGTATATGGTTCGAACAAGGAAGTCTCACAAAAAGCGTATAGTAATACTCATGAATATTGATGATGCAATAAAGTTCATCGTTAACCCTCATCAAAATATGCAGAAAAATTAATGTAGTCTAGAATGCAAGCCTAGTTTGTCTCCAATGACATTGGTTGTAAACATACATCAAACATGTTGTAAACATTAACTGAGAAGGCAAGTAAACAAAGAGGGGATTTTGTTATTCCAAGTTCAATATATTCAATCAAAAAATTAAATTGCAAAGTTCAATTAATAAAAGGGTAGTAACCCCTAATTTGTCCACATAGGTTCTATCCCAATTCCTCTTAAGGTTTAATACTCTTTCTCTTTTTCTGAATTAGGTTAATTTAACAAGCAAAAATTAACCTTAAATTTCTATACGAAATTAAGCAAATCAATAAGCTCCAATCTCTCTTCCCCAAGATAAAGCGACTTAAGTATTAAACTCAGAGTTAAGCAAACCAAGTCAGAACCTCATTAAAATGAATTAGGGTTAATTAAGCAATACCCTCTCATTCAACCATTAATTTAGTTCAAGAGATTGGGAGAAAAAGAAATTCATGAAGAAGGGATTCGTATTAACATTGAAAAGCCTAGAAATTCAAGAATCTATATGAACTCACTAGGAATTATAAGGAAATTAGCCCTCTATGAGGATGGGTCTCACTATTACAAGATGAAAATAAAGAAAAACTAATGACTTCAATGTAAAAATCAAAGAGAAGTAAGAAGAAATAGAAAATCAAACTCTAGGATGTGGCCTTGGCTGTCACCCAAAGCTGACCTAGCTCTGCAAAAATGTCCCTTAAACGGAAAAAATCTAAAGTGGTAAAAAGTTGTAACCCTAAAATGGTAAAAATCTATTTATATTAAGTTTGACGTCTTTCATATTAATTATTCTCACTCATAAGAGTAAACACGCACAACATCCATAAGCTTCCTTCCCTCTGTAGTGATTACTTTCGTGTATAAAAGTAGTTACTTAGGACGCGCGTAATCACTATTGCTTGCATGAGTAAACACGCGCAGGGTCCTTCACCTTGAGGCTTTTTCAAGTGTTTACTATCGCTTACGAGAGTAAACACGCGCAGGTCTGGGTGCATCCTTTGGCTCTGGAGTGATCACTACACCATGCTTGAGAGTGGTGGCCTGTCCTTTAGAATTGGCTCTCTAAAGTGATTACTATGGCGCTGAGAGTGGTTACTCTCACTTAATATTTTCCCAAGAGCTAAAAATCTAAGCGATTTGCCTAGAAATTCCTGCACAATTAATTAAATGATCAAAATTATAAAATATATTTATAGAAATTAGTGTAAATTAAACAAAACTTAGGAAAGGTATGATATTTAATCTAAATGAGATTTTTATGTATTTATCATTTCTAAATCCATTTTTTTAATAAAAATCTATAAACAAATAAATAAAATATCTATAAAATATGGATTCATCAAATATGCAATCACAAAATACCATTATGTGAATCATAATTCATAATGTTAGAAAATAGAATAATCAATTAAGGGTAGGGAGCATATTTTAGAACTCGTAAGGAAAGGTGTTTTTTTAATTCAAGCTGTGAAAGGTGTTGTTACGAGACATGTTAAAATTTGCATACATTTTTAAAGAGATAAACATATATTTGAATTGACAAACTAAAAAGGTTCCTCCTTTCATACAATCCCTATTCAAGGATTAACATAGTATAGACATTTTAAAAGATACGACTTACAGTACCCCAAACAAGAATACAAAAAATAATTTCTTTCAACAGACTTATTCATCATGTAGTTAAAACGTAAAAAGGCATAAACTTCCATTCTTAATCCATGCATAGGACCTCAGTTTATATTGACAAAAAGGAAATCAAGGTCATTTACTAAATATTGTAAAATAAGCATACAATTACAAATCTACACTATAGTTACTCGTTACAATCATTACAATTTTTTTTACATTCATTCAAGTCTATAAACATGATTTTAAATCCCTAAATATAGATGTAAAAATATCATAGTGCAACTTTATCAATAAATTCAAAATAGAATTTCACATATACAACTTTCAAAATTCAATATGAACGTCACTGTACATAATTCCCTTAGATAACTTACATATAAACGTCTAAGATTTCAATTCTTACAAGGTGGCAATACACACTCAACCATAGAATGAGGTCCCTACTAATCACTCGGCTGGTGTAAGTTGAATGTCTAGGAAACTGTATCTACAACTTAAAACACTGTATTACAGGGAGGGAGTCTAAAAAAAATCATTTTTTTATTATGTGAAGAATGTGCGCTCTCATATTAACGTGGCGCTGCGTACCAAACTTGGTTGGGAAAATCATGCAAAGGATAAAGAAAGGTGGTATATGAGGTGGTAATGACATGCAACAAAGTTTTAACCATGATCACTCACCATCCAAGCAATTAAGAATATTTTTCATTCACCAAATAATTCAGAAGCGCGAGGAGATAAAGGAAAACATCATGCATGCAATTTGGTTGGTCCATTCTGTAGTATAGAGAGTTGAATAATGTTGATGATGCATTACTTCACATGAGATAATTAGAAAGAGCAGCACTCCACCTTACCTTAGCTTGATCGCAGGAAAGATGAAGAAGTGTAAAGGCTCCCTTTTTCTGATGTAAGATCTTGGGTAAAGAACTTGTGGTCTGCTGGCGTGGATGATTATAAGAAGGAAGCTTGGACAAGCAAGATGATGAGGCAAGTGCAGTTTAGAAGGTGACACTTAAGCTCTCTGTCCTCTTGGTGTCTCTCTCTAATGATGTTTCTTTTTTAAGAAAAAAATGAGGCAAGGAAGGGTGAGTCTCCTTTTTTACGCGTATTAGCATGCAAGGCTAAACAATAGGCTAATGCTCACTAGTTCACCTTCCTTCATCAAACACTACCTTTTTATTAAGGGCAATTATGAGGAGTCACCATCTAACCAGTCATTAAAACTCATCTTTACTCTTTCTCCTTTCACTGTGAAATTTCTACGTGACACTCACTTGCCTCCACTAAGTTATTAAGCCTCTTCATCTTACCAAAGCTATTCACACCATGCATAAAGTTACAATGACAACTGTCTAATGTAGGAGCATTTTAAGACGGGAGAGAAAATAGGAAACATTAATTAAGTGTAGATTTAGTGAAAAAAAAGTGCATGCAATTTGATGGTTAGTCTGAAAGGTGTGCTTATTGGGATCTTTAAGTGCAGGTGGCTAACTATAATGATTTGAATCATAAGGGATTGATTATGTAGCTATCTTTTAAAATTCCTTCATGAGCTTAATGTAGGGAGGGAGAATAAATATAGAATGGGTTTAATTGGTAATTAATAGGGTATATGAAGGGAGTTTGGCTAGGAAAAGTGGCGCATAGGAAAGGAAAGGGTTATATGAAGTGCAATTCATAAGGGTAGTGACAAAACAATAGCAAACCTAGGTTTTGTAGTATAGAGTCAAACCTACGTCAATTTACAGATACACATTTTCAGTCAAATTCAATTTTAGGTTTTATTTTAAAATATGCAAATAAGATTTTTGGGATTTTAAAAATTACAAATTAATTAAATTAAATTATGGACAGAATTAAAGTGAGTAAAAATGAATTAAGAAACATCAATCCACAGAATACCAATTGCGTGTAACTCCAGCTATCACATTATCTAACGATTTAAATCTACGTTTGAACAATCACCCAATTCAATTATTAATTTAATCGAATAACCTAATTGAATAGAGTTACAAATTAAATCAAATAATCATTTAACCTAATTCACCTTAATTATCAAATCAAAGCATCAATCGAGTCCTAATTTGAATTCTAACAACAAAAAAGTTAATTACGATTGCAATACACAATTCTAAGATTAGAGAGAAAAGAGAACAAACTCGGAGTAATTTAGCGCATAACTCAAGTCAAAATTACGACGTTTGGATTCTACAGATTAACTGTGATGACAACCATAAACCGTTTCGCCGAATTAAATGATCTTGAATTGGATTTCACACAATAAAAATGAAATTATTAGGGCACAAATAGGAATTGAAATAAGAAGAAAATTAATAAAAAGTGAAAATAGAATAGAGATGGAAAATGACGCCACAATCGCAAGATTGATAAGCCCAAGAACGATCACCACAAGAGTCTTGGCCTCTTGATAAGATCAAAGAAAATTGGCTCACTTAAGAACCTAGAGTCACACGCTCTCACAAGAGTATTCAATCTCAAATTGTATTCAAAACTAATTAAAAGTGTGTTTACAAGAGCTTATATATGCCTAATGCTTGTAAACTAATACTAACGCAAACCCTAATGGGCTTCTTGTGAGATAAACTAAATTCAAATAAACTAAATAAAATAACAAGATTTTATCCTAAATAATAACTCAAAATAAGTAATGACTAATATTAAAATAAATAAACTAAACATAATAATTAAATCCTAATAAAACTCGTTAGAGTCCAAATCCTCTAAGCATATGTAATTGATTATCTTGGGCTTTTCTAACTCAAAATTAAGCTCCCTTTCAAATAAGACAGCAACAATCTTTTCTAAGTCTCCATTTATTCTTTTTACCCTTGCCCTTGGGCCTTCCTTGATTCTCATCAATCCCTCATTCTTCAAGAGAATTTGCCCTCAAATTTGACTCTTTATTATCTACATCAAAGAGAAATAAATCAGATACATTAAAAGTAGCACTAACACCATATTCACCTGGTAAGTCCACTTTGTATGCATTATCCCCAATCCTCTCTAAGACTTGGAATGGTCCATCCCCTCTTGGCTCAAGCTTTGACTTTCTTTGTATAGGAAATCTCTCCTTATGCATGTGTACCCAAACCCAATCTCCGGGTTCAAATATCACTCTCTTCCTTCCCTTATTGGCATATTTTGCCTTTTGTTCCACTTTCTTTTCAATTTGAGCCTTCACCTTTTCATGCAACTTTTTAACAAATTCAGCCTTGGCATTGCCATCCTTATGTACTAAAGACGCAACATTAGGAAGTGGCAATAAATCAAGCGGGGTAAGAGGATTAAATCTATAAACAACCTCAAAGGGTGAATGCAGGGTAGTTGAATGAAATGTCCTATTATATGCAAATTCAATATGAGACAAGCATTATCCCATGATTTGAAAATTTTTTTTACCATAGTCCTGAGGAGAGTAGTTAAGCTACCATTTACTACCTCTGTTTGTCCATCTGTTTGTGGGTGACATTTGGTAGAGAATAGAAGTTTGGTTCCAAGTTTTTGCCACAAGGTCCTCCAGAAGTGACTTAGAAACTTCGAATCTCTATCTGAAACAATACTTCTTGGCAAACCATGCAACCTTACAACCTCTTTGAAGTATAGGTCCGCAATATGTGTAGCATCATCTACTTTCCTACATGGAATAAAATGAGCCATCTTTGAAAATCGGTCCACAACCACAAATATGGAGTCCTTGCCATTCTTTGTCCTTGGCAAACCTACAATGAAGTCCATAGAAACATCAATCCAAGGGTAATCTGGAACAGGTAATGGAGTATAAAGGCCATGAGAATTTACCTTGGATTTAGCCCTCTTGCACACAACACACCTTTCACAAAATTTATAAACATAATGTTTCATTTTAGGCCAAAAGAAATGTTCTTGCAATATCATTAAAGTTTTAGCCACACCAAAGTGTCCCATCAAACAACCCTCATGTTTCTCTCATAAGCAAGTCACGAATTGAGCATTTAGGCACACACAATTTATTCCCCTTAAACAAATACCCATCATGCTTGTAAAACCCATCATGAGCTCCCTTTTCACAAGATGCATATAATTCAGCAAAGTCAGCATCATGCACATATAGTTCCTTTACATGTTTAAATCCAAGCAATTTTGTATCAAGCATAGAAAGCAACACATAACGCCTAGATAATGCATCAGCCACTACATTCATTTTACCTTGCTTATGCTTAATAACATAAGGGAATTGTTCTAGGAACTCTACCAACTTAGCATGCCTTTTATTTAATTTCCCTTTACCCTTAAGATATTTCAATGATTCATGGTCACTATGGATCACAAATTCTTTAGATAAAAGATAATGTTGCCATATTTGGAGTACCCTAATCAAAACATAGAGTTCTTTATCATAAGTAGGATACTTTAAGCATGCTCCATTAAGCTTTTCACTAAAGTAAGCAACGGGATGTCCCTCTTGCGTCAAAACAACCCCTATCCCAACATTAGATGCATCACACTCCAATTCAAAAGATTTAGCAAAATTAGGGAGTGCAAGTATCGGTGCATGCATAAGCTTATTCTTCAAAGTATTAAAGGCTTCCTGTTGCTCCCTTTCCCATTTAAAACACATATTTTTCTTAACAACTTCATTTAAGGGTGCGGCAATGGTACTAAAATCTCTCACAAAGCGCCTATAAAAGCTTGCTAACCCATGAAAGCTCCTCACTTCACTCACAGTCCTAGGGGTTGGCCAATCTTTAATGGCTTTAACCTTTTCCTCATCCACATGCACACCTTTAGAATTAACAACAAAGCCAAGAAAAATTACATGATCTATACAAAATGTGCACTTTTCAATGTTTGCATACAATTGTTCATGTCTTAAAACCTCCAACACACACCTCAAATGCAACATATGCTCATCAACATATTTGCTGTAAATTAAGATATCATCAAAGTAAACAACAACAAATTTTTCTAAGAAGTTCCTAAGCGTATGATTCATTAAGCGCATAAAGGTGCTAGGTGCATTAGTCAACCCAAATGGCATAACCAACCATTCATACAAGTCATATTTAGTTTTAAAAGTTGTTTTCCATTCATCCCCTTCCCTTATTCTTATTTGGTGATATCCACTCTTAAGATCAATCTTAGAAAAATAACAAGCACGAAATAATTCATCAAGTAAATCATCCAAACGGGGTATGGGGTGTCTATACTTTACAGTAATAATATTGATGGCACGACAATCAGTATACATCCTCCAACTTCCATCTTTCTTGGGTACCAAAATGACTGGTACAGCACAAGGGCTCAGGCTTTCCTTCACTTATCCTTTCTCTAACAATCCTTCTACTTGTTTTTGAATCTCTTGAGTTTCTTGAAGATTGCTCCTGTATGCAGGTCGATTGGGCAAGGTTGCCCCTGGAATCAAGTCAATTTGATGTTCTATCACTCTAATTAGAGGTAGGCTGTGAGGCACTTCTTTAGGGAAAACATCTTCAAATTCCTGCAAAAGAGAAGAAATACCACTAGGCAAAGTATTATTAGCAAAAGAATTAATATAATCACTATGAGGACTTTCTTTACATAAAAGTAAATACATAGGCCGAGAGGCCAATAACGCTTTTCTCACCTTTTTTTTTTACAAATAAATTTTCTCTCATTTCATGTTGACTTTTTTCTTCACTTTTCTTTTCACTCTCATATTTTTCATTTGGAAGTGTCCTCACTTTTTCCCCTTTCTTTTTAAGTTTCTCCTCAAACTCACTCTTTTTCTTTTCATCTTTTCTCTCTTGCTCTCTTCTCAACCTCATGAGTATTTGATCCTCACACACTTGACTAGGAGTCATGGGCACTAGAGTGATTGTGCACCCTTTATGTATAAATGTGAACTTGTTGGAATGACTATCATGAATAGCTTTCTTGTCAAACTGCCAAGATCTTCCTAAGAGTATATGACTTGCTTCCATAGGCACTACATCACACAAGACATCATCTTTATACTTGCCAATAGAAAAAGTAATTAAACCTTGTCTATTAACAACCAACTCCCCTTCATCACTCAACCATTGTAGCTTTTAAGGCTTGGGGTGAGGAGTAGTAATAAGGTTCAATTTCTCAATAAGTCGAATACTAGCCACATTGGTACAACTAGCACCATCAACAATAAGAGAACAAACCTTTCCAAGTACCAAACATCTTGAATGAAAAATATTTTCTCTTTGTGTGGTATCATCCTCCTTAGCTAAACTACCCAAGAGACGCCTTACCATAAGCAAATCTCCCTCGTGGTATAAAGCTTCAAACTCACTATACTCTTTACTTGAAGCGTGTGATGATTGAGATGAACTAGCGCTTGAGATATCACTATTCTCTCTCAAAATCATGGTTTTCTTGTTCGGACATTGTGATGCAATATGACCCTTTCCAAGGCACTTGAAGCATTTAATTTTCCTATGTGGAGAAGTAAAAGAAATAGAAGCACTAGTAGGATTAAAAGAAGTTTTAGGTGAAGATTTACCACTTTGGACAATCATGTCCTTAGTTAATGTTTCCCCCTTCTTCACTCCTTCCTTCCATCCTTCTGAGTTATAGGAGGAGAAACTCTTCCTTAAAGTACCCTTTCTCTTTAGTTGTACTTCTACTTTAATAGCTTGGTGAACCAAATCTTCAAGTTTCACAAAGGGATGGAGTTTCACTATGTCACGGATGTCATGGTTCAACCCATTTAAGAAACGGGCCATTGTTGCTTCTCTTTCTTCAAATACATTAGCTCGTATCATGGCAACTTCCATTTCTTTATAATAGTCATCAACATTTTTACCACCTTGTCTCAAACCTTGAAGCTTTGTATGAAGCTCTCTATTGTAGTATGTAGGAACAAATCTCCTACGCATTAGGTTCTTCATTTCAATCCATGTATCTACAGGCTCCTCATCATATCTCCTTCGGTCCCTTTGAATTTGATCCCACCACACCAAAGCGTAGTCATGAAATTCTAGGGAGGCCACCTTTACTTTCTTTTCTTCACTATAATCATGGCATGAAAATACTTACTTTATCTTCAATTCCCACTCTAAGTATGCTTCAACATCATTCCTTCCATGAAAACTAGGAATCTTTATTTTAACTCCACCAATTCTCTCATTTTCTCTTATTCTTACATCCTCTCTTCTCCTTCTTTGATTCCTCCTCTCTCTATTATCTCTCCACCTATCATACCTCCTTTCTTCATCATCTCTCCTATTTCTTCTTCTTTCTCTTGAAGAACTACTAGAGTCTCCATGGGCATGTGGGGAACGATCACGTGACCACCTTCTTGCATTACTTGCCAACGCCTCTTGAACATTCCTTATTGCGTCATTTTGCCTCTCAAATATGTTTTCAAATCTTTGAGCAAGTCTTTCGACTTGCGAGGTAGGAGTGCTCTCTCTGTTTGATCCTCCTTCTTGAGACATTCTACAAAACAATAAAAGTTAATGCAAAAAGAAAAGGTTCTCTCCACTCGCTAAGTGTTTTCACTCAGTAGATATTCACTCGTGTTTCACTCTAAATTGGCTTTTGTGTAAGGATTTCTCTCTTGCCTTTTTCCCCTCAAGTGTTCTCAAGAGTTCTTAAGGAAGTCAACCTTCAATCCACATAATTAACCAAAATTAAGAGACGATCAATCAATGAGAATCAACTGAAGCCAACAAAAGAAAACTCTAAGACAAAACTAAGGAAGCCAACAAGACAATAGAAAAAAAAAAGACTAAATCAGAAATAAGCACACTCAAAAATAGATTACAAATAAGACAAAATTGGATAATTTAAAGAAGATTATGTAACGTTAAACAACTACTATTTTTTTTTTGGTATGGAATCAAGCAAAATAAGTGAAAGATTGGAAGAAATATATCAAAAACACACTTTTGTATGTTGCAATTTTTTTTTGTAGTATATTTTTTTTCTCTTTATTTTTAATGAGCAACGTGCGATGAACAGTACTTTTCAATCCAATTCTAACCAAAGCTCTTTGATACCAATTGATGACAACCACAAATCGTGTCGCCGAATTAAACGATCTTGAATTGGATTTCACACAATAAAAATGAAATTATTATGGCACAAATAGGAATTGAAATAAGAAGAAAATTAATAAAAAGTGAAAATAGAATAGAGATAGAAAATGGCGCCACAATCGCAAGATTGATAAGCTAAGGAACGATCGCCACAAGAGTCTTGGCCTCTTGATAAGATCAAAGAAAATTGGCTCACTTAAGAACCTAGAGGCACACGCTCTCACAAGAGTATTCAATCTCAAATTGTATTCAAAACTAATTAAAAGTGTGTTTATAAGAGGTTATATATGGCTAATGCTTGTAAACTAATACTAACGCAAACCCTAATGGGCTTCTTGTACCAACAACCCTAAACCTAGAGTCACACGTTCTCACAAGAGTATTCAATCTCAAATTGTATTCAAAACTAATTAAAAGTGTGTTTACAGGAGCTTATATATGCCTAATGCTTGTAAACTAATACTAACGCAAACCCTAATGGGCTTCTTGTACCAACAAGTCTAAATTCAAATAAACTAAATAAAATAACAAGATTTTATCCTATATAATAACTCAAAATAAGTAATGACTAATATTAAAATAAATAAACTAAACATAATAATTAAATCCTAATAAAACTCGTTAGAGTTCAAATCCTCTAAGCTTATGGAATTGATTATCTTGAGCTTTTCTAACTCAAAATTGAGCTCTCTTTCAAATAAGACAGCAACAATCTTTTCTAAGTCTCCATTTATTCTTTTTGCCTTTGCCCTTGTCATTGTCCTTGAAGCTCTTCTAATGCCTTCAAGTCTCTGTCTTCAGTGGGCCTTCCTTGATTCTCATCAGAATGAGAGGTTTAGCCTTCCATTAAAATGCTTACCCGACGCAAGAATGAGAAAAGAACAAGAGAATTTGAGAAAAAGTAAAAACAAAAATTCTTATTTCGACTAAGTCTCAAAATCTCAAAGCGTCTAATCACATCTCCAATTCAAAATCTTATTAGTCTATTTATAGGTTCTGATTAGGGTAAATTAAGTGGCCAAAATGCAGGCCTCAATAATATCTCAAAGTCCAAATACAATTATTAAATAACAAGGATTCAAATGCAATCCCGCAACAATATTCAATAAATCTGCCTTAACTTTAAAAAATCATAAAAAAATTGAAAAAAAACTTGAAATCCAGTGATCCATATATGCATTTTGAAGTCTTAGATGTATAGAATTCAATGCAACTAGAATCAGCCAAAAATGATATCTGCAGAAAAAGTTATAGTCAAAAGACTGGTCAGAGGTTAGAATAACAAAAAATACAAAATTAAAGCATTTATTTGTAACAAACCCAATTTATTCAAATAATTAGAAAATGATAACAACTCTAAAAATAAAGCATATGAAAAGTGTTTATTAATCAAAATAAAACTATAAATATAAACCTAAAATATGTCACATCAGTAGATGACTATAATGATTTGAATCGTAAGAGATTGATCATGTCACTATCTTTTAAAATTCCTTCATGAGCTCAATATAGGAAAGGAGAATAAATATAGAAAGAGTTTAATGGGGTAATTAATATGGTATATGAAAGGGATTTGGCTAGGAAAAGTGGCGCATAAGAAATGGAGGAATTATATGAAGTGCAGTTCATAGGGGTAGTGACAAAACAATAGCAAACGACTAGCTTATGATTGGCGCCACTTCCATTGGAGCATTTAAAAGGCACAAGGATTATTAATTAAAACAAGTAAGGAAAATTATACATTTTTCCCTTGCAATCCTCACATAAATTCAAGGCACGAAGAAAGGTAACTTCCAAGAGCATATTCTGTAGATAAGTGGACAATAATCATACCATTATTACTATAGTTTAAGAATTTTTATTTTGTGTGGGTTGGAAAAAGGTGGAATATGAAAGGTTTCTAATTTATTTGATTACTCAAGGAAGTATCATGAGGCATTTATTATTGTGAGGGATAGAAGTAAAAATAAAAATATGTTTACTCGTGTACTACTAGAACAAATTAAGGTATACATTTCCTCCCTCTACCTTATTTTAGTCTCAGAATTTATTAAAAGGAACTAGGTAATTGAAGGCATAAAGGTGGGAGTGAGATCCAATGAAGCGTAAAGACTAACACACAGAAATATTAATTAAAATTTACTAAGATAGACCTTAAAATCTCTCTTCTAGCACTTTATACTTATGGTCCTCATACAAAAATAAAAAATAAAAAATCCACTATCAAGAGAAGGGAAAGGCGGGATTCAGCACTTGTACTTAGTATGAAATCAAAGTATTTGAAATCTAAGCTAAAATGTCCACACAGTAACTGATATATCATATTTATTATTTACACTTATAGTTTTATTTTGATTTATAAATACTTTTCATATGCTTTATTTTTAGATTTTTTATCATTTTCTATATATTTGAATGAATTGGAGTTGTTACAAATAAATACTTTAATTTTGAATTTTTGGTTATTCTGACCTCTTATTACTCTTTTGGCCATAACCTTTTTCTACAGATATAGTTTTTGGCTGATTCCAGTTGTATTGGATTTTACATATCCATGGCTTTGAAATGCATATATGGATCGCTAGATTTGGAGTTGTTTTCGATTTTTTATGATTTTTTGAAATTGAGGCAGATTTGATGAATCTTGTTGCGGGATTGCATTTGGACCCTTGTTATTTAATAATTGTATTTGGGCTGTTAGATATAATTGAGGCCCAAATTTTGTCTATTTTATTTATCCTAATTAGAACCTATAAATAGATTAATAAGGTTTTGAATTAAGACAGTGTGTGCAAGCGCGTGTGATTAGACACTTTCAGTTTTTAAAATTTGGCCGAAATAATAATCCTTATTTTTACTTTCTCTTAAATTCTCTGGTTCTCTTCTTGTTCTCACGTGGGTTAAGTGCTTCGATGGAAGGCTAAACCTACCGTTCAATCTGTAGAATCCGAACACTGTAATTCTGATTTCAGTTCTGGGTCGAATTGCTCCGAGTTTCTTGTCTTTTTATCTAAATTCAGATTTGTGTATTGCGATCGTGATTAACTTTTCTGTTGTTATAATTAAAATTAGGATTCAATTGATATTCTAATTTGATAATTAATTCGAGTTAGGTGAAATGATAATTTGATCTAATTCGTGATTTAGTTCAATTAGATTATTCGATTGAATTAATAATCGGATTAGGTAAATGTTTAAACTTAGATTAAAATCTTTAGATACTGTGATAATCAGAGTCACACGTATTTGGTATTCTGTGGATTGATATTTCTTCATTTATTTTTACTCAAATTTATTCTGTTTGTAGTTTAATTTAATTAATTTGTAGATTTCAAACTCCCAAAAGTTTACATATATTTCTTAAAAGAAAATCTAAAATTGAATTTAATTGAAAATGTGTCTCTGTAAATCGACCTAGGTTTAGCTCTATATTACAAAATGTAAAGCCCCAAATTTTGTAATATTATTTGATTATTAATATATGTGTGTGAATTGATGTTTGAATGTGCATTTTATTATGTGATGAGATGGATGTGATTATGATGATAATGAGCATTGAATGGTGGTGTGAATATGTGCATAAGTACGTATAGATATGCGTACGTTTGTATAACATGATTGAAAGATGAATGTGGACTTGTAGTTAGATTGGAAATATAGGCTAAGTGTGTGTTGCAACGGTGCTCTTGCTATAGTGAGAAGGCCCTGAGCGTAGAGTATGAATCCATGACATTCTTGCTATAGCGAGAGGATTCTCACTGTAACGAGAAAGTTCTAGGAGAAATGGTCGATTCTGTTACGTTCTTGCTATAGCGAGAAAGCAATAGAGAGGGGTGTATTTCTGGGCTGCAGTCTTACTATAGCGAGAGGGTCTCGCTATAGGAAGATTCTGTGGAAACCAGAGTGCAGTTTTCTCTAAGATTTTCGCTGTAGCGAGAGGGGTGTCGTTGATGGCTTGCTGTAACAAGAGTGTCGCGACCAGAAGGATATTTGAGGGTTTTACGGTTTGAAAAATTCATTTTTCATTCCTCTCTTCAAACTCTCTTTGAGTCTCTCAACTCAAAACCCTATTTCACCGATTAAATTGCCTCCCAAGATGTTTCGGTGTAAGATTGAAGGTTGGAATCACGTTTGGAGCATTTGGATGTGAGTTTTAATGGCTAGGATTTTGGTTTTCATTCTTATTCCTTATTCTTTCAATTTCTCATGGAGTTTTCCATGTGTTTAGGACAAAATCTATTTGAGGAGCACGTTTATTGTTGATTTTGTGTTTAGGTCTTCGATTTGAGGTAGGGGGACTCTACCCTATCTCTTTATGCCTAGAATTTGTTTGTATGGTTATGGTTATGAATATTGAATAGGGTATATGATGAAATGAATTGATTGGTATGGATTGTGATAGAAAATATTGCGTGTTTGAATATAATGTGATTGATGTTGAATATGATGCGTGAGGAAATGGTTGAACCCGTTGTGGGTGATTGTATGTGGTTGTAATCCATTGAATATGATGTTTGATAGTGGTATTTCAAATAACTTTCTACACCTAAAAATTGTCAGCTACCTTAAATTACCGATTGAACCAATTCCTAATTTTCAAGTGCAAGTTGGTAATGTAAATTCTCTTGCGGCTCAAGGAATGATTCATGAGTGGTAGTTAAGATCCAGGGTCAACAATTGAAGCTCCATGTGTATTTATTGCTTATGTCTAGAATTGATCTTGTACTTGGCGTTGCATAATTGGCAACCTTAGGCCCTCATTCTTGAATTATAGCACTTTAATATTGAAATTTTACTTGAGTCATAAGTTTATTGCCTTGATGGTAAGAGACCTACTTTACCTAGCTCTACCTAATTCAATTACCTTAGGAGAATGCACTGTCCGCATGCAATATCATAAATGTTTGCCTTGCACTTTTAATACTCTAACTATCCTCAAGATGTATGGTTAGATCTTCCCATAGATATAGAGCTTAAATTGGCAATCTTGCTGCATATGCGTAGAGAGGTTTTTTTTTTTTTTTTTTTGTCCCATGTGCTTACCTCCAAACATAAATCAAAATCATTCAATTCCATTGCAAGCAAGTGTTGGTCTGTCAAGGTGAGGCCTTATAGGTATCCCCACATCCAAAAATAATAAATTGAACAAATAGTGCAAGACATGTTGGATGATGGTGTAACGCTTTAAATTTTGTAATATTAATTATTATTATATATACATAAATGTGCATGGATGTTGGAATGTGCACTCGAGTGTGTGATAAGTATTGAATGGTGATATATATATATATATATATATATATATATATATATATATATATATATATATATCTGTGTGTGTGTGTGTGTGTGATAAATGTGGATGCTCATTATGCATCGAGATTGACTATACTGAACTGTTTGAAATAGGCTGAGTATAGGGTGTTATGGGTTCTTGCTGCAGCGAGAGAGGTTTCACTGTAGTGAGAGAGCCTTGAGAGGAAGGCGTGAAACTGTCGCCTTCTCGTTGTAGTGAAAGGTCCTTCACTACATCGAGAAAGCGACAGTTTGTGGTGCAATTATGAGTGCAGTCTCGCTATAGCAAGATTTTGCAGAAACCAAGATATAGTGTCCTCTAAAATTTTCACTGTGGCTACAAGGGGCGTCGCTGTAGTAAGAGATACCTCGCTGCAGCGAGAGTGTCTGGCTGTAGCGAGAATGTCGCGACTAGAGGGGTATTTGAAGGGGGTTAGTGTTTGAGAAATTCATTTCTCATTCCTCTCTTCAAAATCTCTTCGATTCTCTCGACCAAAAATCCTATTTAACCAATTAAATTAACTCCAAAGTGGTTCGGGAGTTAGAGCGAAGGTTGAATTTGTGTTGGAAACGCTTGGAGGTAAGTTTTAATGGTTAAAGTTTCGGTTTCTTATTCTCATTCTCTATTTTCTCAGTTTTCCTTGGTTCTCATGGGATTCTTCCACGTAATTAGGACTAAGTTCGTGTGAGGAGTCTTTTTCATCGTTGATTCATGCGTGGGTCTTCAATTTGAGGTAAGGGAAAACTTTACCCTATCTCATTATGTTTGAATGCCATGTAAATTGCTATGCAATGCCATGTGGATGGTTGGAATGTGTTTGTTTGGTAGAATTGATTGTAATGAGATTGTGGTAGAAAGATTGAATAAAGTATAGTGTGTATGATGGAATAAATTGATGAATGTAAATTATGTTGAAATGTTGTGTATATGAAATAGTTGTGCGTTAAATATAACGCAAATAAATATAGGCATTTGTGCCATGTACTGTGAATGAATGTGGGCCTGTGTGCTGTATGAGAATATGAATATCGTATGTAATTGAAATGTGTGTGAATGAGGTATGTTAAATGCAGTTGTAAATATGTTATGAATGATTCAACGATATACTGGAGGTGTGGAAGATGGGGACAGTAGAAATACTTTAGGAAAGAGAGAGTGGTGGTGACACTAACAGTAAGCGTGGGTGCACCACATGCCACACACTCTCCTCCTAACTAGACCTCTGACCAACACCTTTGCCGAGCGACTTGTGACCGCACATGTGGTATCCGTGATGTGGGGGTAACCTATGGCCATCCATGGTGTGAAACTGTGATCACAGTGCCACAGTGAGCGTGACTACGTGCAGTGAGTGCACGTGTGTGAAATGTTATTAGTGCAGTGAGTGCACCGGTTGTAACTTGAAATGGAGTGTATGATGAGTGTTGTATGTGATTGATAATACTTGAGTAGAATATATTAGAATACATGTAAGTGTGCAAGGTGAGTCTCTATGTTGTTTGTGTGATGGATAGTGTAGAGTACTCACCTTTACATTTGTTTTTCAAGTGACCAAGACGATTAACACCGGGTTCAGTGAAGGAATGGATGAAATTGCTATAAGGCTTAGATTTTATTTTGAAGTTTTGATGTAATTGAATTGGACCTGTAGTAGTTATTGATATAAAACTTGTAATCCCTTATTATTTTGAAAAACTTTGATGAAACTCTGTATTGAAAAATTATATTTAAATAAAATTTTAATTATTTTCATTTTACGAAATTTATTATTTTTGAAATTAAATTAAGGTATTACATATGGTATTATTGTGCTTAGCACAAGCCCTTTCTTTTCATCTATCATTCTTGTCAAAAAGAAATATGGTACTTAGAGATTTTCTATAAATTGCATAATTTTAAATACAATTATAATTAAGGACAATTTTCCAATTTCAATAGTGAATGAATTACGTGATGAGTTATTTGAAGCGAAATATTTCTTCAACCTAGACTTGAGATTAGGTTATCACCAAATCTTTATAAATATGGAAGATAAACATAAAATTACCTTTAGAACTTACCAAGGCCACTGCGAATGGCTAGTAATGTTATTTGAACTTATCAATCCCAAACACCTTCCAAAACTTATGAATAAAGTCTTTTGTGGCTTGCTTGAGAAAATTTGTCCTTGTATTCTTTTATGACATCTTAGTCTACACTCCATTTTGATAAACTTATTTACATAATTAAAAGTGGTTTTGTAACTTTGGCAGAAGAACAAGTTATTTGCAAAGTTATCGAATTGCACTTTTGGGTTGCAACAAATAGAGTATTTGGGCCAGGTTTTTGACGAAGGAACCTATAACTAAACTATGTACTGTATGAGGATAAATTGTTTGAGGTAAACTATGATCCACAGTAAAATCAATGCAATTCAGTTGATACGGTACCATTTTGAAGCGCAAATAAAAAAAAAAAAAAAAAACAAACATATAAGCAAGCATTTTATCTGCATATCAAATCTTCAAATGGAAATTTCAAAGTCCTACATATAATTCATTAACAAAAGAAAATTGTACGAAAGAAATGAATTTCTAGTTACAGTAAGTAGAGTGAAATTTATAGGTATATGTTCTGTGGGTTGAAGTTGGGCCGCTCTTATACATACGACACCATACTCTTCTATCACTCCCCATAGGCCATGGATCACGCACAATATTATTTACATCTGAAAAGACAACAATATTGAAACAATTGTATCATATGTGTTTCTTATTTACATTGTGGCCAATCCCCTTACGGTACGAAGAGGTTTTGAGTGGTGTGAGAATTAGCATGAATATATAAAATTTCTATATAAAAAAAAAACTCTAATGCTCAGATAAAAGAGTTTAGTACAAATTTTTCATGTAAGACAATAAATAATGTTCTTGAGATTTGAAGTTTTACTTATCTTATATAGACCTTTATGTTATTTTTAAAATAAAAATTTTATTGTTGTTCGAATCTAAGTTACCAATTACGTAGCAATGAGTTTAATGTTCATGATAAATTTTAGACATAAAAATTACATTACGAGATAGATGTTACTGATTGAATTTCAATACAAATGTCGATAATATTACCCTAGAACAAATTAGAATAATTATTTAAATGTGATACCTAATTTTAGGTTTGTTAGCTTGATTTATTAAAATCAAATCATAAATAAAATATCTCGTTGTATATGAGCAAGATTTAGATAATATTTGTAAAAAAAAAAAAAAAAGCATCAAATATTTCAATTCATATTTATACACACAATTTAGAAAAAAGCAATTAAAAAGAAGCAGCATAACACTGTACATCAAAATAAGTGGATATCTAAAACAAATTTTATTATTTATAATATTAAAATTAATATTATATATATATATATATATATTCTCAAAATATATTTCATTTACTAATAATACACTTTTAGCCATCCATTTTCAGTGTTTAAAAATTATTTTCCATCTTAAAAATACAATTGAATAGTTTATCAAGAAAATCAGTTAAAAAAAAAAAAGAACGTGTGTCTGAAATCCTAAATACATACACTTTATTCTTTATTCTACAATTGTTAATTTATCGAGCATTTGTTACGTCATTTAGTTATCTGTAAAAGAAGATTAAAATCACTACGAAACCAAAAATAGTTGCTTAGTGGGCACGTTCTGAAAATCGCTAAGCAGACAAGTGAAACATTCTACCGATCAATCATCACATGATTAAGAGCAAGAAAGAATTACTTTTAAAAAAGTCTATCTAAAAAATAATTACTTTAAAATAAGCTAATCTAAAGATGGTTATTTTTAATAATTCTTTTTCAGAAAAAAAATGTATCTTTAAGATAAGTTAATTCAAAGGTTAAAATCTAATTAACTAATTACCCAAAAACAAATATAATTAATCACTACTACACATAGAACCGGTCGATCCAGCACCCGGTTCACAAAGTTAAACAGATATTTTTTAAATAAAAAAAAAGTTCACAAATTTTAATTAAATAAATAAAAGATAGGCGTACATCGTACTCATCTTTCAGTGAGGTAAATAATCTTTTAAAAAAATTATTATTTGAATCAAAAGACCTCTCTTTTTTAAAACTGCAGTGACCCTTCCTTTTTATTTTTTTGCTACCAATTTTTTTACGCAAATTAATTGATATAAACTTTTGACTTTTACATTGTACATATATATTTTAATTTAAGTAAAATTTGAAGTTTAAAAATTAAAAATTCTAAAATTATTAGGATAAATCATTTTACTTTTTATCAATTGCGTCAAACCTCGTAAATGAATAAAATATAATTTTAAACTATATACAATGCGCATCTTCTACTAAAATAAATAAATAAATAAAAATAAAAAAATCAAGTTGTCATCACTTGATAACTGTGTTTCGCTTGGATTCACACACTCACTCGTTTAGTTGAGTGGAAAAAAGGTGGAAGAAAAATAAAATTCAAATTAAAACAGAAAAAGGGTTTAATTTTTTATCTTTAGAACTCTTTTTAAAAAAAATTTCAACTAAAGAAAATAAAAAAAATTGTAATTATTTTATGCTGAAAAAAAATTGTAATTATTGTTGCTCTTTTTATATAAACAAATCATTAAGATGGGCAACATTCTTTTTTGTTCTTTTCGGTCCACAGATTGCCAACATTCAAGAACAGAGTAAAACCGCAGAGGACTGTGGCAGAATAAAAGCGCTAAGCTCTTTCGTTTTATTGATTCTCATGTCGTTTTCACTGTCTTATTAAAAACATAGGATGCATGTGCTGGCACTACTATCCACCACTTTAACTAGATTTTCTTTCTTTCTTTTTTATAATATAATAATTTATACACATATTGTCTCATCTATGTTCTATTTAATTTGCAACACATTTAATATCAAATTAATATTTTTATTAGCTGTTGAGTTGGAAGTTAATTCTATTTTCTAATTCATTTAATAATAAAAATTCCAATCAATACTAAACACAGTAAAGCACTTATAAATTACTGCTAAAATGTTTTTTTTAACATGATACACGGAGTTGAGAATGAATCATCACATGTTCCATAAGACCGTTGATCAATAATCTCTTTCTTTCCTTTTGTATGATTGAAATGTGTCGCCTGGCTTTAATAGCAAGACTTGCAGATGTCTTGAAGCCAAAGGGTGACTAGCAGATTCAAGATTTGGAGGAAAAAATGGTTAAAACTGGGAACCTGAGTCTAAAAGAATGGAACTAGGTTACCCACAAAGTGCATTTAGGAAGTGGAAGTGAAGAAAGTTAGGACCACACGATGAAAATGGTAATCCTATCCATTTGAACAGTGAGCTGAGTCAGCACCGAACATCATCGATCGGATAAACGAACATCTTACAACATTGACTTGTACAACCTAATCCACATTCCGCCATTCACAGCAATTAACCGTATATTACATTTACGTCTTCCATACACTCTCAACTCTCAACTCTCAACTCTCAACTTCCCTTCTTCTGTCTATTTAAGGACACTCACAGCTCTGTCTCTTCAAGCCTTATCCTCCTTCAATCTCTCTCCTATCTATCCAACAACACTTCCCACTTCTTATCTATCGAATCAAATCCACCAAAATTGTTGTCAATCATACATACCACAGCTGAAAACAGAGGACTCTGTTCTTGTGCTGCAAAAATGGCTTCCCTCTATGAAGTGCTTGGGATTTCAGTGGGTGCAAGCTGCCTCGAAATAAAGGCTGCTTACAGAAAGCTTGCTAGAACGTGCCACCCTGATGTTGTGGCCATGAATCAGAAGGAAAGCTCAGCTAACCAGTTCATGATGATTCATTCAGCTTATTCAACACTCTCTGACCCAGAGAAGCGAGCACAATATGATAGAGAAATCTATAGAGTAAGAAGATCAGCGAATATAGCTTCCATGTCAGGAAGAAATCAGACATTTTCCTATGCCGGAAGGAAATGGGAAACGGACCAATGTTGGTAGCAGTAGCATACCATATAAAGAATTAACCATTTTGTTCTTTTCTTTAGTATAATTATGTAGGCGCACTTCCTTGTACATGGTTGATGGCCTTGGGTGCTGCAATTTGATCCATTCGTTAATGATAACCATTGTTTCCTCTGTTCAACAAGTCTTTTCTCTCAATCAGTCACCACTCACCTGCTTTCACTGCTGATACAAAATTATATATTAATGATCTTATATTTAAGCCCAAAAAATATAAAATAAAATTATATATATATATATTCTTTTTGGGTAAAAAAAAAGAAAAAGATGATAGCATTATACCAAGCTGAAAAAATAGGGCTAGAAATTCATAAAGCTCGAACAAATCGTTTCTTGTAAATTAGCATTTGAAACTGAATTGGATTTAATTTTTTAACGTAGTATTAAATTTATTCAATTTAAATGTTACTAAAAACATGTCAAGCTTGATTTTTTAATAAACATCGGCCGAAATGAACTAGAGATTTATGGCACATTATAACTTTAAGTGCAATTTGGATAAATTTATACATAAATTTTTATAAGAGAAAAAATTAATATAAAAATTTAATAATAATTTTTTAAAAATAAAGAAAACTTTAATTTAAACAATAAAAACTTATAAATTCTTCAGAAAAGTAGATCAACACCGGATATGATATTATCTAAGAAGAGAGAAGACAAAATGACAAATAGTGTCTTAAGGGAGGCACGGGGTACCCACGCCCGGGCCACGAAGGTAGGTGGCTTTTTTTGCCCTTGAATGGTTAATTTGAAAAGAAAATGTCAAAATAAGCCTCCATTCAAAGAAATTTCCTGTCTGGGGTTGGAGTGCATGTGGCAGTGAAGTCGTCCAGCATAAGGGCGACACTCAAAGTAAAAAGCGTCCACTTATTAGACGACATAGGTGAAATCGTCCAAAAGAGAGACGACACACGTCTGACGTGGTGACCTATGACAGTATCGTCCCTGTTTGAGCCGACATAGCTTGTGTCGATATATATTGGACGATTTTAATGTCGTCCATAACATAAGCGATTTTAATGTTACCTCGAGTAAAAATTTTGTCTTTACCCAAGTTAGAATGTGTATATATAGTAGGATGAAGCTCGAAAGAAAATGCAAGTAGCGAGAAGAAAGTGTGGAGCTGAGCAGGAATAACAGTGAGCAGCTGGACAAAAATAACAGTGTGAAGCTGGACAAGAAATAATAACTATTGAGCAATCAGGTTAGATTTTAAGTATTATAAATATATAATTTATTTTTAATAGTTATGTAGAAATTTTAATTTGAATAATAATATTTAATTTATATTTTAATGGCTTTTAAATATTAATGTTGTAATTTAATTTTTGTTGTTATGTTTGGAAATAAGGCAGATAACATATAATGTAAAAAATTAAATATTTAAATATTTGTAATTACAAATAAATTTAAAAATATATTTTGTTATATTATAAATTAATTTATAAATAAGCTTGGTTTATTTTAAATGCAGGATGAATGAAATTGTTGTTATATTATATTCAAATGGTAGAATATATGAAGGAAATGAGGATATAATTTTTGAAGGGCAAAAAAAGATGATTAAGATAGAATGTGGGATCACATTTGAGATGTTTAAACAGAAGATCCACACAAAGCTGAAATTGTCAAGTTGTCACGTAATTTTTAGATTAATTTCTCGAATTTTAGTTGGGACAAATGGTCGATATCATACAACTTTAGATGTATGTGACGATGAAGACATAGATTGCATGATAAGTGCGTGTCAACAACCACATCATAGGAATGTATTTGAGATATATGTGAATGTTGCGGTGGGTGAAACATCTTCTGCTGTGGCACGTCCATTAGAAGTGAATTTATCAGTCTCACAACTTCATGGAAGTGATGATGATGATGATGATGATGATTATGCACAAAGAGAAGGTAATATGAATTTAATAATTTTTAAATTTGAAAAATTGATGCTGCAAATGCTATTAATAATATAAGTTTACAATGTACAGATGAAGATGATGAAGATGATGAATATGAAGATGAAGAAAATATTTCATTAAATGATTTTTCTGATACTAAGACAGATGATGATTGTGATTCAATGATCAATATGGAGGGTATTGTAAGAGTTAGTTTACCGCAACAACAACATGGAGGTATGTTTTTTGTAGAACTTATAGTTGTAGTAATGTATAAATTGTTATTCATGGTATAAAATTGACGAATGAATTGTTGTAATGCAGAAACTACATTGCCCTTTTGGAATATAACCCCACATTACAGTCATATTAATTGGGAACACCCTGATGAAGAATTAGATTTTTTTGGAATGAATGAAGCGCAATCATGGAAGGAAGGAGATGCATTATATGTTGGACAACTATTTGATACTAAAGAAGATGTAAGAATGGCTATAAAACATTATGCCATGAGGAAGCAACAAAATTTTTTTGTGGTGGAGTCAAATGCAACAACATATGTTGTGAAGTGTGTCAATCACAATAGTGGATGTCCCTGGAAAGTTCGAGCATCGTTGCCAAAAAATGCAGACAAGTGAAAAATTATAAAGTGGGGTGGTGCCCATACGTGCTTAAATGCTTCAATCTCTCAAGACCACCAAAAGTTGGATTCCAAATTTATTTGCTCATGCATTCTTGGTATGTTTAATTTAATATTAAATTAGAGAAATTTGAAATAGGAAAAATTTACTAATTTTCATCGTATTACATCCCAACAAATTTAATAATGAGCTCTTAATATATGACATGCAGGTATGGTAAAAGAAGAACCATCAGTGCCTATTTCGTTAATTCAAGAGAGAATTAGTGGTCAATTTGGATATTCAATTTCATATAAGAAGGCATGGAAAGCAAAACAAAAAGCAATTGTTACTGTATTTGGTGATTGGGACGAATCTTATGCTGCATTGCTAAGGTGGCTAGAGTACATGCAATTACATGCTCCTGGATCTGTATACAAAATTGAAACAACTGATTATGTTGAAGGTCACACCGTGGATAATAGATATCGAGTTTTTTATCGGTTGTATTGGTCGTTCAAGCAATGTCATGAAGCTTTCAACTTTTGTAAGCCTATAATACAGATAGATGGAACATTTTTGTACAGTAAGTACCGACAAACTTTGCTAATTACTACGACTCAAGATGGAAACAACTGTGTGCTTCCCATTGCGTTTGCCATTGTCAAAGGAGAAACCTTATCTGCATGGGAATGGTTTTTAGCCATGATTCGTATACATGTGCAAATAAGGCAGGGCTATGTTTGATCTCAGATCGATATCAAAGTATAAAAGGTGCAGTCTCTAACCCACATCTAGGTTGGCAACCTCCAAATGCTTATCATGTTTATTGCATTCATCACATTGCAAGCAATTTCAATCGACGATTCAAAAATATCATGTTGAAGAAAAAACTAATTCAATTAGGTACGTGTTCTTCGTATTTGGTTCATTTAACCTTTAATATATCAAGAATATATTTAACCTATGCATTCAAATTTTTTCTGTTAAATGCAGGATATACACCATCAAAACATATTTTTGAATCTAAGCTTAATACGTTTCGATCACAATCACCTGAAATTCAGAGTTTGATAGATAATATATCCAAGGAAAAGTGGAGCTTGGCTTATGATGATGAAGGACGTCGTTATGGCCACATGACAACAAATTTGTCTGAGTCCGTAAATAAAATTTTGAAAGGGGCAAGAAACCTTCCTATTACTGCCTTGGTCAAAGTTATGTATGCACGATTAGTAGAATATTTTGTGAAGCGTGGTGAAACCGCAATGCATGAGGTTAACAATGGAGGAAAATACTGTCAAAAATTAATGGAAGCTATGGAAAAAAATCAACAAGAAGCATCTTCACATCAAGTTCGGCGGTATGACATACAAAGAACAAAGTTTGAGGTTGAAGAGGCATTTAATCCAGTGACACAAAGGGGTGGTCATAAGTGGACAGTCATATTGTCCACACGTTATTATCAATGCGGAAAATTTAAGGCATTCTGATATCCATGCTCACATGTCATAGCTGTTTGTGCTCATATGAGCATAGATTTTTGGCAATATGTGAATCCTGTTTATACTATACAGTATGTTATGAACGCATATTCATCTCAGTGGTGGCCTCTTGGAAATGAAAGTAATATTTTACATAATAATGAGTGGAAGTTAGTACCAGATGTGGAAAGAACACGAGGTAAAGGAAGACCAAAGGCTACCCGAATTAGGAATGAAATGAATTGGGTCGAGTCACAACCACGACAAAGATGTAGATTGTGTCGACAACATGGTCATAACCAACGTCATTGTCCTCAGCATAATGATTGTAATCAGCAGTAGATGATACAAGATGTTGTTTTTCAAGAAAGATTGTTGTTGTTAATGTACTAATGGTGTTTTCATGTACTTTGTTGGTAATGCTTATCATGGTGTATTGATGTACCTTGTTGTTAATGCTTATCATGGTGTTGTACTGTACTTTGTTGTTAATGTCAATAAGGGTGTAACACGTATTTCCTTGTTAATGTTTTAACTAACTTTGTACGATATAGGGTGAATTAGCAATATATGTTATATATAGATAATATGTTCCAGTAATGCAAATAAAAAGGGTGCAACATCAAGTTAGAACTTATACATTTTTTTACATCCATCTATACGAAGCCTTATTTGAATAGCAATGTTCTGAAGAGTTATAGTACATTCTCCAGGAGGCATGTGAAACGTATGAGTCTCTGGCCTCCATCTTTCTACCAATGCTGTAATAAGATGTAGGTCAATAGGAAAGCATGCCAACTGAGCTACCCCAGCAAATCCAGCTAAGGTCAGATGAGGAAGAATCTCCATTAGAACCCCTTCCATGCCAGCCGGTATGAAATGACTCTGTCTCACCTTCAGAATTGGGTGCTCACGTCCATCCCAAATATGTTCTGATACGTGAACATACTGAAACCTCAATAATGAACCATCCTCCGGCCCAGGATTTAAAACCCTACTCTGCGATGAAGATGATGTCATCTGAAATGAAATTTGTCAACTTAAACTTCAATTACGTATGTTAAAATTAATAATATCAAAAACTCTATTCAATTAGTACATGAGTTTTATTACAATTTCAAAATTTAAAAATAACTCTAAAATTTATTTCATTTAATTATTATATTGTTAAATTTTATTAACATTTTAAAAACTTTTACATTTTATTTTACAATTATAATATGTAGCAATAAATATAATTACATGCACTCTTTTAAATATCAAAATTTACAATTACAACAAATAAAAAAATACATTAATTTAAATATTATATATAATTTTTAATATACTTTTTTCTTTCTGTAATTCAACCACAAAATTATTATTTTCTTAATTTCATTAAAGTGTTCCCTCACAATACTTAAAGTTTACTCCTATTTAAAGTTTAATTTCATTTTTATATTAATTTTTCCAAATTTTTAACGATTCAATAATTATGCTGGACAAGAAATAAAATAAAAAAAAACATTGTTTCTAAAATTTTGTACAAGTTTTTATGTTAAAGGTTGGCAAAAAAAAATTTAAAGATGTTTTATTTTTTGGATTATAAGGAATATTAGTTTTGACAATAGTTCTCACAAGATATCAAGTAATATATAATATTTTTTTCTCTTAATTTATCAATTAATTAAAATAAAAATTCTTTAATATAATAATTAATACATATTATTGATTACATTTTTAAACAACTAATTATAAATAATAACACATATATTATGTAATTTGTAATAATAAAACTTCTGTTATGTTAATTTTCATAAAATTATTATTATCTTCATTTATTATAATTATTCAATAATTACATTGTGTTTACTATATCTAATATTTTTAATTTCACTAATTTTTTTATATATCAATGTACTATCAAATAATTAAAATATATTATTTCTTCTATATTAATTATTTAATATTTTCAGTGCATTCTATATATATTTTTTCATGTTCATGTTTTTTATTTTTTTCTAAATAATATATTTATATATATTATTCTTTCCTCTTAATTTATCAAGTTATTAAAATATTATTTTATTTCAAATTTTATAATTAATATATTTTATGGATTACTATAATTTTTTTTTACATTTCTGAACTACTAATTATAATAAATAATAACATATATATTATATATTTTCTAATATAATTTATCTAATATATTATTTGTGACAGAATAAAAAAATTAATTAATAAATTCTTTAAATATTAAAATAAAAAACTTGTACACCTCCGTAGCTTTGTAAACAAGTTTGAAGGAACCTTCTTCTTCACCAGCACCCTTCACTCACGAGCATCTACCCACAATTTCACCTGCATCACAGATTCAATATTACATACATTTGCAATTTTATTGTTAAAAAGCAAAATCTATTCAAAATATTAATCTCAATACCTTTTTAATAATCTTTTACTATAAAACCTTAATACCAGAATCTAATAAAATGGTTCAGAAACGCAAGAAAAGTTGTGTTATTTTTTTTCCGGCAACTACATTCTGCAAGCGAAACGGAGAAGATGGAGGAGAAGGGTGAAGCCCACGCCCAAACGGTCAAAATTCTCTGGCACGTGGACCAATTAAATTAGTGTCGTCCCTGACCAAGACGACACTACTGAATCATCCCGGACACGACCGACATTAAGGTCGCCTCTGACTCAGACGACTCTGTAGGATTTGTACACGTGGCTTTGTTCATCCACAGCCGTCCATTCAAATTAGTGTCGTCTGGTAATTGGACGTTTTTACTTTTTGGTGTCGTCTGTCTCATGAACGACTTTACTGTCACGTGTCCACACAACCCCAGACAGGAAATTTCTTTACATGCATGCTTATTCTGGCATTTTCTTTTCAAATTAACCCTAAAAGGGCAAAAAAGCCAAGGTAGGTCCATCCCTTCCACATCCCACATCATTTTCTGAAAAATTAAAAATTGGCAAGGGATCTGCAGCAAAAAGACAACTGAAACAGGAAGAACACCTTTGTTCGGAAAGGAGCCATGGCCCCCCTACGCCCAAATTTTTAACTTCTTTAACTTTATATGTAAAATCCTATATATGCAATAAAATAATCTTCAAACTTATTTAATTTCTGATCATTTATCATAAGTTTGCATATAAAGTTCCTATTGTCTTAAGATATGGAAAGGACGTTTCACATACAATGACATTCAGTCTAAATTAGAATTTTTTACACCAATTTAGTAATTTTATTCTAACATGTAAAATTCACGACTTCTAGAGATTAATAAAATTTTGAGGCTTAATTTACTGTCGTAATTTATTTTGTGTATAAAATTACCATACATAAAATAATTCTTGAAACTTTAAACTTATGAAATAAATTGTTATTATACATATAAAATTTAATAAATGACAAAAAATAGTTTTTTTTATTAGTATTTTGTGTATTAATCATTCAAATAAGAATTGTCTAACTCCGCGAAACAGCGGAGCAATTGTTGCGGGCTGGCCAAAGTAAATTCTGGGAAATGTTACTTTCATGTAAGTTTTCCTCACGTAACTCATACATACTTTATATTATCAGCATCTCTTTTGTCGTATCATTTTTTTGTATACATATAAATGACGCTAAGTTATATGAGTGTAAATTATAAGTAGAGTTACCATTGATTGCAGTTGCAGATAGATTGTAATGACTTTCCATATGATAGATAAGTAGAGTAGATATGTCTAGACTAATTACATTTTATTCAACGTCTTCACGTTGTAGGAAAAAATATATTTCTTATACTAACCGAGCAAAAATAACGTGTGTGCTAGACAAATTACAACCGACTAAGATATTTTTCTTTGGTGTGAATGTGTCTGTTTTTCTACCAAAGTACCGCATGTTCTTCCATCATGGGTGCGTGACAGATCTGTCCTACAAACTCTACAATAGTACAAACACACACGTAAAGCAGAGTTAGACTCCATGTTATTATTATGAATGAGCTGAAATGACATGGCAGTTACGTTTTCGATTAGAATTCCTAATCAGAACCTATAAATAGACTAATAAGATTCTGAATTAGGGAGAAAATTAGACACTTTGAGATTCTGAGACTTAGTAAAAATAAGAATCTTTGTTTTTACTTTCTCTCGAACTCTCATTTTTTTCTCATTCTTGCGCGGGTTAAGCGTTTCGATGGAACCTCTCGTTCAATCCGCAGAATTCAAACGCTATAATTTTGACTTGAGTTCTACTCTAATTGCTCTGAGTTTGTACTCTTTTTCTCTCTAATCTCAAAATTATTTATTGCGATCGTGATTGACTTTTTTGTTGTTAGATTTCAAATTAGGACTCGATTGATGCTTTAATTTAATAATTAATGCGAATTAGGTTAAATGATTATTTGTTTTAATTCGTAACTATATTCAATTAGGTTATTCGATTGAATTAATAATTGAATTGGGTGATTGTTCAAACGTGGATTTAAATCTTTAGATACTATAATAGTCGAAGTTACACGCAATTAGTATTCTATGAATTGATGTTTCTTAATTAATTTTAACTCACTTTAATTTTGTTCGTAATTTAATTTGATTAATTGCAATTTTCAAAACCCCAAAAAAGCTTATTTGTATTTTTTAAAAAAAACAAAACCTAAAATTGAATTTGACTGAGAATGTATCTCCGTGAATCGACTTAGGTTTGACTCTATACTACAAAACTTTTAGAAAACTTAGTTGTTTTGATAGTGACTCGGCATCGTCTATCAAATTGGCATCGTTGTCAGGGACGCATTGTTGGTTTTGATTCGTTTTAGGATTTAGTATTGCGTTTTCACTTTCTAATTCGTAATTTTATTTTCGTCTTTGTTTCATTTTTGTCTATGTTACCGCGATTTGATATTCTTATTTGTTAGTTATATAGAGTGTGTTTAATTTCAATTTTTGTCACTTTATTTTTGTTTCGTTAAATTTAACTGTTTTAGTGCATTTTAAATTTTGAAGTTTAGATTTTGAATTTTGAATTTTGAATTTTGAATTTTGAATTGTAGATTCAGATTTTATATTTTTAAATATTAGATTAATAACGTATTGTTGCATAATTGCGTTTCAATGTAGAAAGTAACATTGGGTTAAATATTGCAGAATTGTGTTTCAATGCAGATTTTATATTTTTAAATATTGGATTAAAGAGAAAAATAACATTGGGTTCTAAAGATTCAATGTAGAAAGTAGAGATATATTTATGGGTCATATACTATGTACATCAGTTAGATTAAACATTTGATATAAACTGTAACGTTTAAGAAGAAATAAGTTTCAATATTGATTAAGTAGAAAGCTAATGTAGAAAGTGGTGAGGTATTTAAAAAAATTTAAATTGTACATCTGGTGGAGGTGAGGACTGATGTGAAAAAAATATATAATGTATGAAATTCACTTTTTAAATCAGATGTCCATAATTGATTTTGATAGTCTTGGCTCTCAAATTAGATTTAGATTTATTTGTTTTATACGTGTGATGTAACATATTTTATGTTTATATTTAATGTTTTATTTTGATTAATAAACACTTTTCATATGCTCTATTTTTATATTTTTTACTATTTTCTACTTATTTGAATAAATTGGGCCTATTACAAATAAATGCTTTTATTTTGAATTTTCGATTATTCTGATCTCTTACTACTCTTTTGGCCATAACTTTTTCTACAGACATCATTTTTGACTGATTCTAGCTGCATTGGATTCTATATATTCAGGACTTCAAAATGCATATATAGATTGCTAGATTTGGAGTTTTTTTCTATTTTTTATGATTTTTTGAAGTTGAAACAGATTTGCTGAATCTTATTGCGAGATTGCATTTGAACCCTTGTTATTTAATAATTGTATTTGGGCTTTTAGATATTATTAAGGCCCGCATTTTGGCCACTTAATTTACCCAAATCAAAACTTATAAATAGACTAATAAGGTTCTGAATTGGGAAAGGAGAGTGATTAGACACTTTGAGCTTTTGAGACTTGGCCAAAATAAGAATCATTGCTTTTACTTTCTCTCGAACTCTCTCGTTCTTTTCTCATTCTTGTGTGAGTTAAGTATTTCGATGGAATGCTAAACCTCTTGTTCAATCTGCGGAATCCAAATGTTGTAGTTCTGACTTGGGTTCTGTGCTAATTGCTTCGAGTTTGTTATCTTTTTCTCTCTAATCTCAGAATTATTTATTGCAATCGTGATTGACTTTTCTGTTGTTAGATTTTAAATTAGGACTTGATTGATGCTCTAATTTGATAATTAGTGCGAATTAGGTTAAATAATTATTTGATTTAATTCGTAACTCTATTTAATTAGGTTATTCGATTAAATTAATAATTGAATTGGGTGATTGTTCAAACGTGGATTTAAATCTTTAGATACTGTGATAGTCAAAGTTACACGCAATTGGTATTCTGTGGATTGATATTTCTTAATTCATTTTTTACTCACTTTAATTCTATTCGTAATTTAATTTGATTAATTGCAATTTTCAAAACCCCCAAAACCTTATTTGCATTTTTTAAAAGAAAATCTAAAATTGAATTTGACTGAAAATGTGTCTCTGTGAATCGACCTAGGTTTGGCTCTATACTACAAAATCTTTAGAAAACTTAGTTATTTTGATAGCAGCTCGGAAATCGTCTATCAATGTGCATGGTGTTTCAGCTGACATGTAATTGAAAGAAGTCGCTCACAACCGTCTACCTTCCTGACAGTTATTGCACTTCATGTAAAAAAAGCAGAAAGAGGAATACTGAACGTGGACATTTGTGGTTGACCTTTGAATCCCATATTTGAGGGTTTTACTGTAAAGAAGATCAATGACGAATAATTTGAAGAAAAGTGCAACTAAAGGTTAATTTGTTCTTCATTTTACGGAGGACCAAAGTCTAGGTTTTTATAAAAGTTTGTGTGAAGTTGGTTTGTATTGTATAAATCTCATTGTGCATATAAGTATTGGGATGGTTTTGTTACATATGTTAACATATATTAGGTTTAATTTGATGGGCTCTTTGCAAAATGTATGATATGTTGTATAGGCAAAGTACTGATTATCACCATAATTGTTAAGTTCATGTATTGGTGGGATTGAACCTCGTATGAGATGTGTATGTTTGTGGGCTTTATTACAAGTGTAAAAGTAGGATGAGGGTTGTTGGTTTATGTAGTGACGGCAATCATACCTTCACATTGGTTTACTTATATTATTATCGTTAATTGTGAATGTTTAATGTAATTAATCATGTGTATTGAAGTAATATTTACTTACCTTGTGTGCAGTGTATTTTAATGGCATCTACCCTAAACCCAAATCACTATAGTTTTATTTGTCATTTCATTCGGGAGAGGTTATTTAGTTAGTTAAAAGTAATGAATAGTGTAGATTTTAAATGTTACAATATGAAAATAAAGGTATTTGACTAGTTTGTAATATAAATTTTGGTTATAGCATTTGCCAAAAATTCCAGCCATTTTTTTCTAGATCATGGTTTAATGAGATTCCTCAAATTATTTGTCTGCATGACCTAGTTGGTACAACTATAAGAGTAGATGTAACAAGAGTTGAAACAAAATCGTGGCTTAGCCATGGATGGGAAACATTGGGCAAAGTATATGATTTAAAGAACAAGGGTTGGTTGAAATTTTATTATACAGGAGGAGAGTACTTTTAGATGAGAGTGTATGATAGCTTCCTAATTGAAATAGATTCTCCAAAACAAAAAATATTTTATGAAACTCCATCTTAATGTATAGAGGAAGCACAAATGGTGCTTTTGGTGATATTTTGGTTCATGAAATTGAGAACAACAGGTTCCATTTTTCATTTCAGAAATGTGTTTCTGTATTTCAGCGCAACAACTTCTTTGTAAGTTGTTTGTGTTAGTTTGGAAAATGTTTTAGCATGAACAAATTGGACATGTTAATGTTATTATATTGAGGAATAGCTAAATTTATTGTGGACAGCTTTTGCTAACCAATTTCTGTTATGAAGTTTTGGCTCAGAAGCCATCATTGGGCATTTCAACTTGCTATTTCCTCGTCAACATTGCATTCCTTTACAACAACCTGTAACATATATAAATAATACACATGTTTACTGGAATATAACAACTATGGTTATTCACTGAAATACACAGAGCCTTCACAAACCTCTTTGTTTCCATCCTCATTTCCAGGCAAATTCATGTTCAACTTTCTCTTATAATAGGTATTTTTCACCTTTCCCAATCCCTTCGTCATCCTAGTCTCCTTTATCTTTGCACTGCAAATTCTTGTTAGCCTTTGTCTTTAACTAAGTATTTCACCCCTTCTGACCAAAAACCCTACCACTTTGTTACCTCTCTCACCAAGGCTTCGTTTTCTGCTAATTCAATTTCTTTCTATTCTCACATATCTCATACCCTATAATTCAACACTGGAATTGACCATAATGTCCTTTCAATCAAGGACGGCATTGGCTTCTTACCATCTTACTAAATGACTTGTTTTTGGTAAATACAATTCAACCAGTGTATAATAATATAATATGCCACACAATTAAATCGATTTTGTAGGTCACCAATGTAAAAACAATACAAAATGGATAGTTTCTACAACAGTTCAATTATTAACAAATGTTAAATTGTCGCCATGGTTTACCAAATGTGTCATGGTTATTTACATCGGTTGTGTGCTGAACTGATGTCATAATACGACCACCTTTTACATATTGCGTATACAGTTTATTTGCATTGGTTGTGTGCTAAAGTGATGTCATAAAATGGGCACTTTTTACAATTAGCTCATAAACATATATGCATCGGATGTATGATAATAAGTTGTTAATGCCCTTTCAGAACAAAAAGTATTAGTTTTACGTTGTTACCCCTCTTCATCTGCCTCACTCATAACTTCTCTCAGCATTTGTTAACCTTTTCAATCTTTATTCTTAGTCATCTATTTTTAAACTACTCTGATCAATGTCTCAATTATGAGTCGCTTATGGGAAAGCAATGCTTTCAAACCAATACACTTATTACAAAAGAAGGGAAAATATTAGAATTACCAAAAAAAAAAAAAAAATCATTTTAGAGAAGTGCACATAATTCCTCACAAAGCAAGACATTCAACGAGGCAATGAGCTTGGCCTACTTCTGGGCACAGCACCAAAACAAAACAAGAAAACTTCATTTCAAGAATCTTCAGTTGCGTAAAGACACCGAGAGGGGAAGCTTATGTCAATGGGATGCTGCTATAATATTGCTAAGTAACACTTTGATTGGACCCCGAGCGGACATGAATTTACATTTTATTCAAATATTGTAGTATTAACTTTAATAGTTTTATTATCTTATGATTAATTTTTATTTAATTAAGAATTAAAATGTAATACAAATATAGTGTTGTCTTTCTCATCATTTAAGAACATATTTAACGCTTCATTTATATCAAGTTAATGTCAATATTAAAATATTGAGTCTATGTTCTTTTCTTTCATCAACGACAAAATCACCGTAATTTCAACATTTAAATAATATGTTTTGAATATTATTTAATAATAACAAATTAATAAAACTAAAATAATATGAGCTATATCTTTATTGTTGTTATTAAAATTTAAAATTAAATACAATTTTGTAGGAATTATTTGAAACTAAAGTATATTTAAGTCTTTGTGAAATTATTTCTATATTTAGACAAACCCTTCAAGTTGCTAGCTGCCTTAATTTTCACTTTGAAATATTCCATACAATTTTGCTTAAAATTAAATTCATACATTCCGTGGATGTTTCAATCTTCAGAATAAAGAGATTAACTGAGAAGACATTTTTTTTTTTAGTGCAACATTCAAGAATCAAGACAATAATAGATAACTATGTATTTATAATTATTTACGGTAACTTTATTTTTCAGTAAAACAAATAAATTTAAAAGTAGTATGTGATTGAATTTTATATATTCTTAATAGTATGTTTTTAATAAAATTAGTGATGTGAATGAGTAATTTTTAAATAAAATAAAAAATAGAAAAGAAGAAGAAGAATGATGAAGAAATATTAAAAGTAAATAAAAAGATTAAATAATAATTAAATTGAAAGTACATTGCAAGTAAAAGAATATACAAGTTTCAACTGAAATAGGATATTGTTAACCTCTTTCAATTAGGTCTAACATGCGTAGAATGTTGTCAATTGTCGATATATTAAATTCAAGTTTCTAAGTGAAATGTCCAAAGCGTTCCCAATTGTCAATTACTAAATTCAAGAGTCTAAGTGAAGAAGTCGTAACCTTAATCATATCGTCTAAAATTCTATTTATAGATAAGTCCAATAATTGCTTAAAAGGGTAAGTGTCTTATATGAATTGTTATGTTTTAAATATGATGTTTGTATTGTTCTAATTCGTTGTTCATATTTTATTATTATAGAGAAAATTTTCTATTTGTCCACCAGACAACATGTGAGATGCAGTATTATTGAAAAATTCTCTTAACAAGATCCGTGCTAGTATGAATAAACCAAATTGTTTATAAAATCATGTTTTTGATACACTATATGAATACTAGAGAAGTAAACAAATTTAAAAAAAAAAACACACACACACAAGCAAAAACAAACCGAAGTATCTAACTATGGAGGATTTGAAGGGTCACTCCACACTGTAGTTCTAATACCACTTCTAAACAAAGAGCTAATTTGGTTAAGTTTTATCTTTGTACTTTTAAACTTTATTATAACATTTATTTTGTATCATACAATCATTTGTAATTTATGTCTATACACACTTTGTATTAATATGTGTTATTGCATTTGTCTTAGACAAAGTTAACTGAAAATGCTCCTATTCCATCATAGTTATTTCATCATACACACCAACATAAGAAGGATAAGACCTAGGTGAATAAAAAAGTTGCACATATAAACGTCAGTTACACTTTTATGTAATTTTTCAATGTTTATTGTATGCTTTTAAGCTTATTATCTTATACTATTATTTTCAAACAGACAGAATTTACACGCATGTGATAGGAAGCAACACAAATATCATCTTTTTAAGGAACCCCTCCACCGAGTAAGTTAGAGGTGTGATGTGAGGTAGCTGGAACATAAAAAAGGAAGAGTATATGGCCTTGGATTGGAGTCCAGTGTGGTAGCTAGGAGACATTTTTATCATGGTTCAAGTACTTCATCATTCGAGTATGAAGAGAGGAACTTCAAGAATTAAAAAAAATTTAGAAGAAGTTCAAAATGAAAGGGATTACCTTCGTACTAAGGTAGCAAATATTGAGATAAATATTCAATTGATAACTAATTGTTACGAAAAATGATGGAAAAGATGGACTTCCAACCTTCTAATTTAGAATAATGCAACTTATTTGTAAAGAAGCAATAAATGAGGAGTCAGAATAAAATATTTAATGTTTGTTACCTTATATTATTATTTCTTTTTCTAGTGTGTGTTGAGTTAGAGACTTATGTATTGTGTATTGTGTATGTAATGATAGACTAATAATTTGTATTGTGTTTTAAAGACTTATGTATAATTATGTATGGAATTAGAGACTTATATAACGTGTATTGTGTATGCTAAAAGATGTCCATCATATTTAAAGGTTATTGTTATTACTGATTATGTATATGTGTCTGCGAGCTGCTGAATCAGTCTCTACAATCTGTCATCAAGACCGATCACATAATTCATCTCAAAATTGGTCACAAAATTTGTTTCTAAAATAGTTACTAAAATTGGTTTCAAGGAAAATTTAGTCACTAATTCAGTCTCTAGAATTAATAATTAATTAAATCTCTAAAATTAGTCACTAATTCAGTTTCTAAAGTCGATCACTAAATCAATCTTTAAAGTTAGTTACTAAATTAATCTCTAAAGTCAGTCACTAAATCAGTTTCTAAAATCGGTCATTAAATCCATTACTAAAGTCAATCACTAATTTAGTCTTTAAAATCTAATTCAGTGACTAAAGTCGGTCACTATTTCAGTTTCTAAATTCTGTCACTAACACAGTCTCTAAAATCAATTATTAATTCAATCTTTAAATTTGGTGTCTAAATTATTAGTCACTAAATCCATCATTAACCATTAACCACCATATATTTAGCAACTTAACAATATCAGTCAGAAAATCAATTACTACTTAGTTTAGCAACCGAAATTTTTTATTAATGACTAAAAAATCAGTGACAAATAATTATTTTTCTTGTAGTAAAACACTTTTTGTAACCGTTATTACTACATTATCTTTGCCACATGTTTTTACCTGTAATCATTAATATCCACTATCAATGTATTAAATTTTTTATATAAATCTTCCAATTTTTTTGAAATCTTTGTACTTGAAATACTTCACCTTCAAAAATAGTTTGAATTAATTTTTTTAAGAAATATTCTTTAACTTATTTTTCACTACATTTGTTGATGATTGCAATATTTTTTGAAAATACATAAAAAAAATCTCTTCAATCACTTTGATGATATAATACTTTACAACTTGTAAGAAGTCATGAGTTTGCAAGAAAACTCATCAAAATATCATCTTCTCTTCAACTAGAAATTCAATGTTTTTTTATCATAATTAGCTCAAAAAAATTTGTCAAAATGTCTCTTTGCATTCTTTTTTAGCAAAAACTCACTTTTCACCGCAACTTTTTAAGAAACTTGTGAAAAAAGAATGCTCAGAATTCCATCATCATCCGGGCCATAAAAGTGAAACTTTAATAATAAATTTTTTTTACCTTAACTTCAAATAAAAGACTCATTTCAACGAAATATATTTTTTAAGAAGAATAAATCTGATGCCTAAGATTTTTTTTTTAAGTAAAAATAGCTAACAAACATTGGTCAAGGTAAAAAAAATCATTTTTTTAAGAAAAATTATATATCTTGGAGAATTTTATTTTTCCTAAACACTATGTTAGAGATGGGATTAAAAAATTTGCATAGATGATCAATTGAATTGATGTAATGAACTATTGAGTTAATAGTTTAATTGATTAAGTATTGATTAAATTACATGTGTATATATATATATAATACAAAGTAAATTAAGCATAGCAATAGCAAGTTAGTTACATATTTTTTTAATAAACTCTTGTTGTCTAAAAAATTCATATTATACGTACATCTACTGATAAAAACTTTATAATATGGAGATTACTTTGTGAATTCTTTATAAACATTTTAAAATACATCTAATATGTATTCGTTAATAGAACAATATTCTTATTTACAAACGATTCATTTGTGAATTAACGTGAAAATAAAAGTACCTACGCAGCATAAATTACGCTTGAAAAAAATTAAAATGGAAGTTTAATTTTCGTAGCGATGGATTTGACATTGTAGTGCACGGGAAAACAAATTAAAGAAATGACATCTGAATTTACAAAGATATATTGTACGCGTGGCCTTCCGCCGCTTTCCTTTTTCCTAATTTTTTTTATAATAGGAAAATGAAAAAACAAAAATCAAAACACCTTATCAGCTATTTATGTTTTTTAATTTTAAAAATTAATTATTTTAAAAACTTAGGTTGACAAATAAATTTTAATTATTTTTTATTTTTAAAAAGAAAAATATATTTATAAAATGAAACAATCTCTTATGTTGTTAGCAGTTTTTTTTTTATTGTTTTGGGGTTTGAAATATTTGTTATTGCCATTTGAGAAAAAGCTAACGTAGTTAATTATTAGGAGATGCTATTTAAGGGAAAGCTATTTTAATTTGTTATTTAATAATTATAAAAATAAAAATATGATATTTTTTACATATTTATTATAATATAGTTTTCCAAAAAATGTTAATAGCAATTTATAGAGAAACAAAACTACAGTAGCATGCTCTGGAGTTTCAGGTGACCCAAACTTTTAAAAAGACACCAATGACAATTTTTGAAGCAACAATACTAAGTTAAATATCGTTAAGATTTCAGGTGTTCAAATTAGACCTGAGTAACAACCGAAAGCCCGCCTAAATCTAAGTTGACTGAAAGTCAAAGAATACTAATTGAGTAGGTTGGATTGGGTACGAGTTAAGTTGGATTTTATTTTTTGACTAAATAGGATTAATTTGATCATAAATGAGTTGTTATTTATGTAATTGACTAAATTTGTTCCATCTCAACCGAACAAAATCATTAATCACTCAAAGAACTCATTATAATTTATCTTTTTTTTTTTTTTCTTCCATTCTCACATTCTTTTTGCTCAACCAATATCTGAAGATCACACTCAACTTTGAACCAATTTTTCAAACCCATTAAATATGCTAACTTTACTAATTTTTTATCTATCCACGAGCTTATTTATCATTCTTTACTCAAAATATACTTCAAAGTTGGGTATTTGGACAATACCTATTTGATTTTTTGGTGAGAAAGATGAAGGGTCGTGGCCAATGTCGAAGGAGAAAGAAAACAACAAGTGAAGAAGAACCATTGCACTTAGTTCTCCTTCCTGGACTCCTCTTCTTCCCTATTTACTCTTTTAATTTTCTATTTTTTATTTTTCAATGTATTTTTGTGTCTCTGCATTGCTTAAGCACAATGTATTTTTGTGCTTCTTCACTACTTGCTTGAGCTCTCCACAAAAAGAGAACAAAGATAAATATGATCAAGAGTTACAAATTAATCAAACCCACCTAATCTATGCACATAAATATTCAAACCAAAATCTTGAGTTACTCGATAACTTGATTGTCGAAATTGGCTAAAAATTTAAAATAATTGATTTACTTTGGTTTTGAATTTTACCAACCAAATTCGACCATTACCCACCCATAACTCATATATTGTTCAAAAAATGTCAATGACGATTCTTACCTAGGTCAACAAATCTTTACAGCAATTGTCACGTTGCTGCTGAGCTTTGTAAAATTACTAATAGCGAGTTTTGACCATAGCATGTCTTTGCATGGAGGTTAAACATGGAATAGATAAAGGTAAAAAACCCAAAATCGCTGGGTGAGAGAAAATAGGATAACTATAAAAAAGAAAAAAAAACACAAAATAAAATTACACATTATATGAAATATATAAACATGTTAGTTTTGCATGTAAATGTCAAGCCTTTACTTGTATTTATTATAATCTTACCATTGAAATAAATGGACCAAAAATTGTTATTGACAACTTTTAAAAAATAAAAAACTTTTCTAACAGTCAAAGGTTGTGAATACTATTTTTTTTTTATATTTTTAACTTTTTTTTTCAAAAACTCACCAATAAAGATTTTGTTTAAATTATTATTTTTATCATCCTAAAATTGTCAATAACAACTTTTACATAAAAATATTATATTTTGATAATTTCATAAAAAAATGACTTTACTGTTGTACTTGAAACTAAAATATAGTAAAGGCATAGTAAAATGTGTTTACATTGTTAAAAGTATATTTATAATTTTTTTTATTAACTTTTAAAATTTAATTAAATCTTAATTTTAATATGTTATCAAAGTTTATTTATTTTGAATATTAGATAACATATAAATATTTATTTTTGCAAACTTCACACGATAAATATTCAATCTTAAACGTGAAGAAAGTATTACAATTTTTCATACCAGTTAAAGATGTAACTAAATTATTTTTTTTTACAAAATTTAAACAATAATGTTTAAAAACGAGTTAAAATGCTAAAAAAAATTAAACCTAATTTTTAAAGTGATATGTTCAAAATCGCATTTAAATATCCATAAAATTACGTTAACACAAAATTATAATTAATAATATGAAATTAAACATAAATTTGTGGCGGATCAAATTGAATATAAACATATGCTACTAAAAAATTCCCAAATGTGTGCTGGGGGAGTAAATGTAAGCTAAAAGATATGGTTCTCCTTTATCTCAGTTAAAAAAATAATTTGGAATTATAAATATATTTAAATAAAATTGTATATTTAAATTTAATTATATTTTAACCATTTAAAATTAAATAGATTATTAAAATCCTTTTAGCTTGTAGGTGAAGCATGACCCTTCTCACTCTAATGAGTGCAGATTTTGTAAGATGGTCCGTGACGAAGGTGAATATAATTCAGTGAAATTAACAATTTTGAAATAAATGAAAGAAGAGTAATCTATTATATCTATGAGATGCAACGTTCTACCTAAGTATGATGTGACCTTAAGCCACCAATTTCACATCATGCACAAATTCATGCTTCCTAAAGTTAAGGATTACCAATGGCCGCGATTTGGAACCCTAAAAGCGCACAAAACCTCACATGCAATGGGTTATTTCGTGGTCCTGACGTCAAATTAATTATTAAATTTGTTTGTTTCAATTTGTATAATGGCTTTTATTTAAATAATATAATTTTAAAAATTATTTCTGAAAATAAAGTCAATTAAAAATTATTTGTTTTTCAGAGCATTTTTTGTCAAATTAGTAGATACATTAAATTTTATAATACTATATTTTTTTTATTTTCTAAACTGGTATCACACATATATCTACATATATATTTACTTTAATAATGACACGTATCAAATGTTAAACGGGTATCTAGTCTTTATAATAATAGTGTTATTTTTATTTTTCAGCGACGCCGTTATTTACGTGTTAAGTATAATACTCCATGAAATATTGAGACGTGGTATTAATTTAAAATTATTTAAAATTATAAATTTAAAAATACTTAAGATTTAAATTTAAAAACATTTAAAATATAATTTAAAAAATTAAATTATGAATTTAAAAAATATTTAAAATTATAAATAAAAAATAATTAAGATTATTTTTAGATTAATTAATACTAAAATTTTATATTTTTAATATAAAAATATTTTAATAAATAAAATATTTTCTTTTATTTCTTGCTTAAACTTTGCGTTGCGTTAACTGTAATTAAACTCGAGACTGAACTTTCTATAATCTCAATTACTCATACTACAAGTATTGATTATGTAAATGAAACAATAGAAAAGAAGATAAAAACGTAATTTAACTTTGGCGAAGAGTGAGTTTTGAAATACCCATTTGTATATAATATATATATATATATATATAAACAAGGTTATTTGAAAATAAAATTAAAAGTTTTTTTAAATAATTTAGTAAATTGAAAAGCTAAATAAAGTTGAAATCAAATTAAAAATAAAAAATTAATTATAAAAGATTCTTAATTAATATTTTTTCTATTTTAATAATATTTACATTCACTGAATGCTTTAAAAAAATTAATCAATCCAACAATTGTCTTCCAAGCATGATATTTTTGTCGAGGACAAAATGACTTTTCACTTTGGGGCGAAGGGACATTGCAAAATTGGCATGGTGGACTTTCTTTTGGAGGCGCGTGTCTCGAATATGCCATTGGCATAGACGAGGGAAGGTGCGAGAGAAAGCATTATTATTATTAGCAGTAGTATTATTATGATATGATTATTAAGGAGGGAAGGAGAATGATTGAGCATGATGAGCAATGGATTTGAAACGTCCTCCTTAATGCAGTTTGGACCAACCAATTCCGCCTACTATATATAACCAAAACAATTCACGCCATTTTTACATAAAACTTGCAGAAAAACCCGTTACACCATCCTCCCCTGTAATTCTCCCTTCACGGCGGCGCCACCAAGCATGTAGAACATGCTGACACATCCCCACCGCCCGGACCCAGACCCTCCTGGGCGCCATCCACAACGCTTCCATTTCAAAATAGGGAAATGTTGATAAGATTCCAATGACAAACAAAACCCCTATTTTGGCATCGAAAACGTAACCTTGGAACTTGTTTAATTATCTCTGGTCCTGTTGTTGTGTTTTGGGGGCAGAGGTAACTATCACCGACCGTAACCATGTCGAGCATCGTCAAGGAGATCCTTGCGGGGCCAATACAGATGGCGGACCAGGTGTCAAAAATGGCGGAAGAGGCACAGAATTTCAGACAGGAATGTCTGGAACTCAAGGGCAAAACAGAGAAGCTGGCGGGCCTCCTCCGCCAAGCCGCAAGAAACAGCAACGACCTCTACGAACGCCCCACCAGGCGCATCATAGACGACACCGAACAAGTACTTGACAAAGCCCTCGTACTCGTCACCAAATGTCGCGCCAACAGCCTCGTCAAACGACTCTTCACCATTATCCCCGCCACCGCCTTTCGCAAAACCTCCATGCAGCTCGAGAATTCCCTCGGCGACGTCCAATGGCTTTTAAGAGTCTCTGCTTCTGCAGACGAACGCGACGACGAATATTTGGGTCTGCCTCCTATCGCTGCCAACGAACCCATTCTCTGCCTCATTTGGGAACAGATTGCGATTCTTCTTTCTGGGTGTTCCTTGGAGGAACGTTCTGACGCTGCTGCTTCATTGGTTTCTCTCGCTCGTGATAACGACCGTTACGGTAGACTCATTCTGGAGGAAGGTGGGGTTCCGCCGCTTCTTAAATTGCTCAAGGAAGGCAAGACGGAGGGTCAAGAAAACGCGGCCAGGGCAATTGGGTTGCTGGGAAAGGACCCAGAAAGCGTGGAGCACATTGTGAATGCTGGGGTTTGCAATGTGTTTGCGAAAATCCTCAAAGAAGGCTCCATGAAAATTCAGATTGTGGTTGCATGGGCTATTTCGGAGCTGGCTTCGCATCACCCCAAATGTCAGGATCACTTTTCTCAAAACAACGTTATACGTTTGCTGGTTGGCCACCTCGCGTTTGAGACCATTCAAGAGCATAGCAAGTACGCTATTGCCACCAAACAGAACAACATGTCGTCTATTCATTCCGTTGTGATGGCAAGCAGCGCCCCCAATAAGAAAACCGTTCAAGATAACGATGATAAACAGGGTATTGCTCATCCAATGGGGAACCAAACGAGTTCCCAGATGCACAATGTGGTCACCAACACAATGGCTATAAGGGGACAGGGACAGGGACATGAACAGGGAAATAATGGCAAACCAAAACATGGGAATTCCTCGCATGTCTCAATAACTGGAACTAGCATCAAGGGGAGGGAATACGAAGATCCAGCAACAAAGGCCCAGATGAAGGCCATGGCAGCTAGGTCCCTCTGGCAACTGTGTAAGGGAAACCTCACTATCTGTCGGAACATAACAGAATCAAGAGCTCTTCTTTGCTTTGCTGTTTTAATGGACAAGGGTTGTGAAGAAGTGCAATCCTATTCGGCAATGGCATTGATGGAAATCACGGCACTGGCAGAGCAACACTCGGAACTTAGACGCTCAGCGTTCAAGCCAACTTCCCCTGCTGCCAAAGCCGTTATGGAGCAGTTTCTGAAGATCATTGAGAAGGGTGAGTCTGATTTGCTCATTCCATGTGTGAGAGCTGTTGGGAACTTGGCAAGGACTTTCAGAGCCACCGAAACAAGATTAATTGCCCCTTTGGTGAGGTTACTGGACGAAAGAGAACCGGAAGTTTTGATGGAAGCAGCAATTGCACTCAACAAGTTTGCTTGTAACGAAAACTATCTCCACGAGACTCATTGCAACGCCATCATAGAAGCAGGTGGTGCAAAGCATTTGATTCAGCTAGTGTATTTCGGAGAGCAAATGGTGCAAATCCCTTCTATGACTCTTCTGTGTCACGTGGCGCTGAACGTGCCCAAGAACGAGACTCTTGCGCAAGAAGAGGTTCTGATTGTACTTGAGTGGGGCACGAAGCAAGCTCATCTAGTTGGAGAACCATCGATTGCAGCGCTACTACCAGAAGCCAAAAGTAGGTTGGAACTCTATCAATCAAGAGGTACCAGGGGATTCCACTGATTCATCGACGTATCCGCACAACACCGAAATCCTTAACTCTTGTCATTTTTGTCGTAGGGGGTTTTGTTTTGCTTTTGACACGCTTGGACGAGTGTAGTGTACATAGGTTACTAATCCATTAGCAAATGCTTTCTTCTTGTCCAAAATCTCTTGTTTTGGTGTCCAAATGTCTGCAACTGCAAGTTTTATGCGCAACACCCAATTAAAATTAATACCTCTTATATTCTCCCAATACTTTATCTTACATTCAAGTTTTTTATTTCTTTTTTCCCTGTTTCTCACTTTCCTTAACTTGAACAGTAAAATATATATATAAAAAAAACATGTATGATATTACCTGTTTTACAATTAAAAATAATTTTTCATAAAAATAAAAATTTTAACAAATGAATGGTTCACATTAATTTATATACATATTTAATCATATTTAACGATTCCAGATTAACAAAGGAATGATTCATATTTAATTTATATATAAATGTGTGAAAGAGTGAGTGAAAAAATGAAAATTAAAGAAAATATTTGGTAGAATATTAATTTTATTTTTTAATTAATGCCGTTATTTAATTTGTTCTGGCAAAGGTACCCTTTATATATTTTATTAATTTGTAACTCCCAATTATTATAGTTGGTTTGATGTGATCGAAAGAGAAAATAAAGGTTTGTTGGAATATATATATTGAGGGTCAGTGTCACAGTGATTGCATCATGAGCGGCCTTTGGGAAGTAAGGAGGCTTGGGTTGTGCACGTTGAAATCTAGGAGGGAATGGTTTGTGTAATTTTTGAGAGAGCTCCATTTTGCATTTTTTTTTAACACTCTTATTAAAAAAATTATAATTTTTTTTATCGAAAACATTTTTTATGATGACTCTAAAAGAATACCTTTGCAAATTTATTTCTGTATTCTCAAAAATTAATTTAAAAATTTATTTTTAAAAATTTTTAGAAATAGTTAATGATTATATAAACTACTTTTTAAAAATATAAAAACTTAATTTTAGAAATTGATTTTCGTAAGTGCAGAATCCTAATTTCAAAAGCTTGTTTTTAGAAATATTTAATAATTATGGTAATTAGTTTTCGAAAGTATAGAAACTCAATTTCTAAAATTAATTTTTAAAAGTGTAAAACTTAATTTTAAAAATTTATTTTTGGAAATGTAAAATTTAATTTTAAAAATTTATTTTTATAAATAGTTAATAATTCTGGAAATTGATTTTTAAAAGTGTAAAAACTTAATTTTGAAAATCAAGTTCAAAAGTGTAAAATCTTAATTTTAAAAAATTATTTTAGAAATAATTAATAATTTATTTTTAAAAGGTTAAAAACTTAATTTTTATGTTAATTTTTAAAAGCACATGATTCTAATTCCAGAATTTTTTTTTGAAAGACTAATCACATTAATAGGTCAACAGAAGCTAATAAAAATATCATTTTTCACGTTCAAAATAATAAAAATACTTAAAGAGTAATGATACTTGAGATACGTTCAATGAAGAGGGTGAGAAAGAACCATAAAAATTTAAACAATAAATAAAAAAATACAATGCAGGAGTGACTTTCTAAAAAGAGAAAACAATTTTAAATTTTTTAAAATAAAAATAAAAATTATTCTTAAATTTATTTTAAGGAAAAATTATAAACAAAATTAATTAAGTATAAAACGAAAAAATAAAGGTGCAGAAAACAATTCCAATTTTTAACGGAAGTAAAATTAAGTGCAAGAAATTGTTGTAGTCCTTCTCTTTAAAAATATTAAATTAAACATAAAAATAATATGATTTTAAATGCGGTTGTTTCATTTTTTTTTTCATGGAACTGAAGGTTAATTTAAAAAAAATGCTTTTAATATGATTGTTTAATTTTTTAAAAAAAATAAATTTTTATTCAATTGTTTTTAAAATTTTGTTTAAAAATGAAACTATAACTTGTTTTGTAAAATAAAAGTTGTTTTCATAATTAGAAAACAGATAAAATATAACTTCTATATTTCATAATTTTTTATAACAAATTCAATTTTTAATATATTGTTGAAAAAGAAAATTGAGGTTTAAAAAGAAAAAGAACTTTGTAACGGACGGAATATAAATCCAATTCCCCTGAAAACATTAAAAAAAAATGATATACAAGTACGGCAATTTAAAACAAATATAAATAGCTCGTGGATAGAGTTTTAAAATGAAGAGTATTGAAAAACAATGTCACGTAGAAGTATTTAAAAAAATGATTATAATAAAGTTGCCTAATGTTTACACTTTTTGACGTGTAATGTAATTACTTTTTAAAACTAGTATTATGCTTGATTACTTATTTTTATTACTAAATTTCTTATACTGATATAAATATATTCCATTATTTATACTAATTCGTATGTGATTAATATTATAATATATGCGTAAATAACTAACTATATATAGAGGGATATAGATTTGGGTAGACAAAAAGATAAAGATAAGGCAAAACGATGAAAAAAGATAGGGAAATAATCACTTTATCCGTAGGAGTGGGAATGGCTGAACAAATATAAATAGCCTAAATCAGCATCTAAAATCTAAAACCAACGTGAGTTCCTTCTCTGTGTTCACGAATGGTTATTCTCTTCTCTCCTTTTCCAACTCAAATACATAACTGTGCCTCCCTAATCGTGCCCAATGTGTCGTTGTGCAACGGGCTGGTGGCCGCTGTTTTTGTCAGGGTGTTTGTTGATTGCTGCTTTAACTACGTTTGACTATGCATCACCTGGATTTTTCATTTTCTTGGGTTGCATGTTGGCATTGATCGTATGGTATTGGGCAAATTTTCTTCTATTAAATCATGGAGAGCAGCACCAGTTACCCGAGAATGAGATAAGAGAATCTCAGAACACAAGGACGAGAGATATTGAATCTGAGTTTACATATAATTCTTTATCCATGATCGGGTCTCGCTTTATGATCAGCAGAGTAATGGCTCCAAGGCAACAACACTATCGGCAAGAAGCACGATTTTTTCCTTTTGCCCCCAAAGCACATATTGCTAGATTAGCCATGAGAGCCTTGCCTCCTACGAAAAGTTTCAATCTAGGTGAGGACAAAACCACTGAATCAGAACGTGATTGTGCCATTTGCATGGAGGAATTTAAGATCGGCGAATTGATTCAACCCTTTGGAGTCTGTGTCCATGAGTTTCATTCCTCTTGTGTTAACTCTTGGTTACACTCTGGAAAAACTACTTGTCCTATTTGCCGTGAGGAATTGTCAATTGCTATCCACTAGAGGCACACACAGTGAGATCATGTTTTTTGTTTATACTTTTTTTAATTAGTGAAAGACAATGTTTTCTGTTTATACTTTTTAAATTAGTGAAAGACAAGGTAGAATTTAGTGAAACTTTTTGTGTTTATGCTGCGTATGTGACATGGTTATTATTCCCTAACTTGTTGGCATAAACAGTTCGTATGATGTTTAACAGTATGATCCAAATCGTCCTTTGTTAAAGGATCTGATAACAGTTGTGTTTCACGTCAGATAGATGTGTGATGTTTGGCTTATGGTCATGAGGAAACAATGTTGCCACGTTTAGTTCAATTTATTTTGAACAGAATATTATTATATAATACAAAAAAAAAATTGGAACGAATCATTGGGTGGTCTTGAGTAATGAGTCAAGGAATAAACGGTATGTAAATGTAGGCGGAAATCACGTCATTTATTTCGCTTTCAGTTTTCGAAAAATTGTTGTTTTTTTGGTTTTATTATTTGTCTGAATAAACACCGAATTGCTCTTTAATTAATAGCGATGAGTGGAATCGAATTAATACTGATTTCTAAAGCATAGTGCAACTAAAGCATGGTTTCATGCGGATAATGAGAAGATTAATGATGATAGGCTACCAATGCATAAAAAGCAGCGAGAACCCTGGAATTTGATTTCCGATTCCAATATAACAAATTCTGTGGTTTCTTTGTTGCAATTTTGATTTCCTCCGTGTTAAACAATCAAAGTTCCTTAGAATATGCTTTTAGGTCTCCAATGAATTTAGCTTTAGAAGTGAGCTAAAATATGAGTTAACATATCTTCAACAATTTTGATTATTCTCCACGATCCTTTTCACTTTCTCCAAATAACTCCCCTTCAACAAGTTCACATCACCATTCTCGTGCTCTCGCTTCCAATGCCTAGCATCATTTTTAACTATTTTACTACATAATATACATTATATATATATTGTAATGTTAAAAATAATGAAATATTTGTGAGTGAGACGTGAACCCAATAGTTAGTTTATTGTTTTTAATATTTAAATTTTAAAATTTAGTAGCAATTTAAAATTGTTATTAAATATTAACAAATCATAGCAAATTTAGTTTTTTTTTCGTCAATTTTAACTTTAGTTTGTTAATCAACTAAATGAAATTTAAAGATAAATAAAATTTTTATTTAATTAATGCTAATGAGTGATTTTTTTTTTTATGTTAGAATTTGGTCCTAAATGTAACAAACAATACACTCTAAGAAATTTGATTTAAAAAAACTAAATGCTCTAAAATTAATAGTACTGATTTGTAATTGAAATAATTAAAATAAAAAAAATTACTTGTGATTTCCTTTGGCAAACAAATCAGAGTTCCTCAAGCTAGCTTTAGAAGTGAGTTAAAATATCTTCTAAAATTTAGATATTTACATATCAAGGAGAGTTCTTTTTTCACCTTTTATTTTTTTTTCTCTTGAGACTATATTTAAAGATAAAACATGCATCAAGTTAATCTATTGAATGCAACTATTAGTTTAAAAAATCATAATAATTAATTAATATACATTAAATGCAGATTAAAACTGAAAAGAGTATTCTAATGAATCCTATTATACATTTAAAATATTTTTGTTGTAATATTATTATTATTTTTCCATATCATATCACTTATCTCAAGTTTCATTTAAAGACTTAGAATTTAAATCTTAATTGTGAAAAATTTATTGATGACTAAATTAGATTTTTTTTAATGTTATTGTAATGGCATAGACCAAAATTTAATTTTTTTAAAGTATAAAGACTAATTAATATTCTTAAATTATTTGTGTATTTTAACCTTAAAATATTTATATTTTTTAAGTTATAAAACTTGTTAAATTTTAAAATATTCATATAATATATCTTTAATTTTTATAAATATTTTAGTTTAATAATCTTCATATAACTTACAGTAGATTTATTAGTTAATGATATAAATGTGTTCTCTCTTTGAATGTATTCGAAATCTATTAAATTTAAAAATAATTATACAAAATTTTAAAAGTTTTATTTGAAATTAAAAATATCCGTATAATGTATAAAAAAATTATTTGTTAAAAGAAGGGAAAAACAAAAGAGGTACCTAGATGAATGTGAGAATCAAATGTGCAAGTACTTTTAAAATTAGTTTTATAAATTTTAATCTTGAAGACACATTTTAAACAATAAAAGAAAGCATTATAGAAACAATATTTGTTATAAAAAGCAAAACACGCAAGAAACATTATTAATAAAAAAAATATAATTTTAGTGAATTAAAATTGATATTAATAAAATAAAATATCGATCTCTTTGGTGATTTAATTTCTATTAACAGGCGTTACTCTAAATAAAGATAAATGGAAAGTATCGTTTCGAATCGCTGCAAATTAGATCATGCATTTTATAAATCGAAACATAAACGGTTTAGGAGTCAGAGACAACTGTGAATTGTTTAATTTTAAAATTTAAAATGTAATGTCATTAACTGAAAACTTAGGGATAAGAAGTGCATCATTTTAGAACTGATTATAATTAAATTAACTTGTGGGGGGTAAATCCTAAGTGATAAAGGCATAACCGTGTGAAGAGATATTTTGGGGAAGGGTGAGAAACAGGAGGAGGGACATAAATAAGTAAAGAATACAGAAAACAAAGTTAAAAAGGGTAAAGAAGGAGCGTTGACCAGTCCACTGGGATGAGGAAGAAGGATCCAACGATCAATATGCACGATGTAATGAGGCAGCGTCCCCCAACCGCAAGATGAAGTTGCGAATCCAAATCGATTTGGTTTAGAAGGGTCGGAGACCCGGGCCCACAATGAAAAGCCCAATAATAAAATAATGAAATGGTGACGTGTCGATCCCTAATGGCGAGTGGTGGAGATATAAAAGGAGGCTTCCCTCAAGGGGTAGCCCTAAAGAGAGGGTTTGAGAGAAAGAATCGAAGATGAGTGGAAGAGTGAGTGGGAAGGTGAAGTGGTTCAATGACCAGAAGGGGTTTGGATTCATAACCCCTGACGATGGTAGCGAAGAACTCTTCGTTCACCAGTCCCAAATACGATCCGAAGGGTTTCGGAGTCTCGCTGAAGGAGAATCCGTCGAGTTTGCCATAGATTCTGACTCTGACGGTCGCTCTAAGGCCGTTGATGTAACCGGCCCCGATGGCACTAACCTCCAGGGGAGCCGTCGCGGCGGTGGTCCCGGCGGAGGCAACAGGGGCTATGGTGGTGGAAGAGGCGGTGGTTACGGTGGTGGTTACGGCGGCGGCGGCGGACGTGGAGGTGGAGGTGGAAGAGGAGGTGGTGGTGGCGGGGCTTGTTATAACTGCGGCGAGTCGGGTCACATGGCTAGGGACTGCTACCAGGGTGGCGGTGGAGGTAGGTACGGAGGCGGGGGTGGGGGTGGCGGCGGCGGCGGAGGAGGCTGCTACAACTGTGGGGAGTCTGGGCATTTCGCGAGAGATTGCCCTACAAATGCCCGTTGAGATTACAGTATAATGTGTTTGGTCTTTGCTTTTGTTAGGATATTGGGATGGGGTGGGGTTTTTGGGGTGGTTTATGGTTTGTGGTTCGGTTCAAGTGTTTTGTTTTGAATTAGTTTTAGGGGTTTTAATGAAGGATTTATCCAGATGTGGTTTTTTATATTATATGCAAGTTAGGTGTGGTTGGGACTTGGAATTGGATTTTGTTTTATGGCTTCGTGTAATGTGGGGTTTTTGTGAAACCCTCATATCATTGCTCTCTGTAAACAAAATCTGCTTGCTCTTACGTTTTGCTTTCATTAAACGTCTGATTTCGTTTATCACTGCTTTATTCAATGTTTCTGCTTTAAATTCTGGTGATTTGGCTTGAAGATTGTGTGGTGTCGTTTGGGTATGTGATTGTTGGTACTGAGACAACGAATGATTAAATCAAGCGTAGTTTGTTTATTTTTCGCCGGACTAGTGTTTTTAGTTTTTGTTTTTGTTTTCTGAGGATCCAATCTGCTGATTAAACCATTGTTTGACATGTGTTAATATGTTGTCTCGATGTCCGGCTTGTTCTGAATAATGCGTCTGTGCAACCGAAAAATTCAGAAAGCCTTTTGGGAATAGAATTAATTTACTATCCATCTTCTTTCTGATAATTGTTAGACATTGTGCAGGACGAGTTACGCTACACTACTAAATTGTGGTTTTTACCCCCAAATCATAATTTCAAAAGTTGGATATTGTGGAATAAAATCAGTGATGTGATTGTGAGAAGAACATACTTATGCAAAAACTGATAAACTTATGAATTGAATTCCCGCAAGCAGCTGCTGCACTACTCAATCATTCTAGTTCTTTTGTTATTGTTTTATACTCCTAATTTGACTGATGAAATGTGTAAAAGCTTAGTAGATCCCGACATTTTTAAAAGTAGCTGTGCTAGTTTTTTCTAAAGAAGTCTTGTGCATTTTTTAGTTGGAATCGTTTCCAGATTTGGTTGAAATATCATGTGAAAAAAGTTTTAATAAATCTTATATAAAATAAGTTTTTTATTTAGACGTGCCCACTGAAGAGTGATTTTTGTAATAGTCTATATGAATTGTATAAAAGAATTGTTTTTTAAAAGGTAAATGTATAAAACGGATATAAAGTTATGGGTTATGCTTACTTTTGCGTTAAGTAATTAATTAATATGGATAGAGTAAGAAAAAAAAGTTAAACTAATAATTTTAATTATTTTTATTACGTCTTTGCTTTTATAAAAAAACACAAAAAAATAAATTATTTTTTAATTAATACAAAATAAGAGTGAATAGTATTTTTAATATTTTTAAAATAATAAAGAAATAATGTTTTTCAAACAAACTAAATTTAATGTCATTTTACTGATTTTTCAAAATTCTCAATTGATTTTAATGATAAATTTTTAATGTAACCCAATTAAATATAAATTATTATATTTGGCTTTTGTTTGAATTTCTTAACAAAATAATAATAAATCTTGAAAACCAATTTCAGTATCAAATATCTCGTCAAGATCAATTGCTACAATCTTGAATTTAATATATTTATCTTTTATTCCAACTATCTTAAATCTAAAGTAGGATATATAAGTTAGAAATTTACTTATTCGGAAATTATTTTGTGGCTTTATTACGATATTTTATCTGATTTTTTGTATCCCACTTATTATCTGTTAAAACTCACTATTTGATATAAAAAATAAAAGCTATACAGTATAAAATATTAGATAAAAAAGGGGCTTCCTTGTATTGGAATACGCTATTATTCCCTTTCTCTACAAATTTTATAACAAAAAAAAACGATTATGAACTTAAAAATATTAGATAAATAAATTTTAAACAAATTCACAACTGCTGAATTTATAAAAATATGAATAACCGGTAATTTAAATTATGAGACTATAAAATAGTTTGGTATTATAACTTGATAAATAAAAATATCTATGAGCATAAATATTTGATTTGATTTGGACTAGCAATCTAGCAAGTTTAATATCTAAAATTTAAAATTTAATATGGGAAAAAATAAAAAAAAATTGAAATATCAGTTTGATTTTTGCATTATATATATATATATATATATATATATTAGATTGGTTTATAAGTCTCTGATTGGGTCACAAAACAGTCCATATTAAAAGCCCGAAAACCATATCCTACAAATGCTTAAAGAGATCTGTGTTTGGGCTTGATTCTCCTGTAAACCCAATCTTCTTCTTATTCTCTGGTTTTTGACCCAATATGCAAAAAGGGATCCGTTTGGATTTTTGACCAGTTTCCCTCCATTTATTCATCAAGCAGACTCTCATTATTTAGTCACAATGATCTCTGGATTTCTAACCAGAAAAGCTTCATGTCAGATGCTTTTTAATGGCATTTTTTCAAAGGAGATGGTAACATAAATAGAAAAGTAAAATAGCAAAGGGCAAAGCCTAAAACAATTCAATCCAACATGCTAATATTATACTACATGACAATTTATTATAATTAGTCTAATTATAAGTGATAATAACTTGCCAAAAAAATTGCATTTGATAATAGGAAGAGCGCATTAAAAGGGAGAATTATAACACTGTTTAAAAAATCCTAGACTGAAAACTATATTGTAACCCAAAAAAAAATCTAAAAAGTATGTCAGAGCTATATACAATGTTTAATGCTCATTGTTTTCATTTTCATTTTTATAAAGTTAAATTATTATAATCTCTTTTTATTTTAAAAGAATTGTATAAAAATGTTAAAAATGCAATAAAAATGTTGTTTTTACTATTTCTATATAAATATTTTTTAAAAGGTAAAATTAGGTGAATTTTATATAATTCAATTTTGTTGTTCATGATTTAGATTTTTTATCAAATTTTATGGAGTGGTTTTTCTTTTCTCACTTGTTGCTTAATTATAAATTTGTGTTTTTTTTTCCCAGTTCCCGTCAGTAACACATAATGTGGTGATTAAGTTAATTTGTTCACTTTGGCTTCCCATTCACCGGCATTCAAAAGTCATTGCAGGTTAATTTCTGACAACCTTCTATGCATGTAACACCATGCATCCCAAATTCAGAGTGTAGAATTATTTTTTGTTTGTTTGAAAGTCTGATTCAACCACTAAATATTTAAAATAATTTGTGAGACTACAGAGATCAAACAACTTAAGTCTTGAAAATAAAATAAAAAAATATTTTTTTCCTTTACGAAACACATTTATTTTAGTTTTTTTTATATATATTTTGTTTGTAAGTATCATTTTACCCTGAAAAAGAATAAGTGAACATGGTTTTATAAAGTTAAAAAACAATGAAAAAAATTTAAAAATTAAAATATTCAACCTAGGGTAGGTGGGTAGGAATTAAAAGACGGCAAAAGAGAACCTTAAAGTAAAAAAGGGATCTGCTGCGTGAAATTTGCAAGCTTACAATAATGGAGTTCAATATACAGAAGGTTCCGAGTTCCAAGAAGAATGAATGGCTCCGTTACTCTTGTCTTATTTCATTCAACAAAAAGTAGATGAAGTTCACTCCTTTAACAGAAAAAAGATAAAATTCAATTGAATCCAAAAATGGCGTATTTGAATCAGCCTTAAATCCTCTCAAAGATAACTACATTTTAACTCGAAGTTACACAGTACGTTGAAACATGTTTTAATATTGTAATCACATTAAAATGCACATAAAATCAATCTTTTAATGCTATTATATTTATGTTTATAAATTTTGTAACCTATTTTTTTTTTCGAAAAATAGAGGAGCATGTCTCCAAAGTCGATAGCATGGTGTGTTTGGGGGGGGGGAAAAGGAGAGCCACTTAAACCAATTAAGGAGAGAAGATGAACTTTAACTGAAAAGTTTCTATGCTTTGTTAATTGTTACTATGGTTTGCAGTAATTTGTTGTTTTCCTTGATATTCTTTTATCGTTCTTTCCCGGGTTTTGCATGCCTGTTGCATGAAAAAAGCTGTGTATGGTCTCAGAACTCGCATGAAAGGTCTGTTTACTTTAATAGATGGAAGATTGCATTGTCACTGTTTATTCCACTAACCTTTCGTGGGAAGGAGATGTATAATTATTAGATTCCCCACCCAACTCTCAGCATATGTTGCATTATATATATATATATATATATATATATATATATATATATATAGTGTCAATATATTACTACAGTGTATAGCAGCCTTATTTGTTGGCTCAACACATGCATGTACGTCACAGTAAATATTGTTTCCCTTTGTTCTTTAATTGTTTTGGTTTTGTTTGATTTGGGCTTCTCCTTTTCTTTCATAAACTCAGCTCTCTCTGCTGCTCTTTGAATCCTTGAAAAAGTGTGGCGAAGCAAAAGAAAGATGCTCTGGATTCTGGAACTATAGTTCCCATATCGAAGCTCAACTTTACACCTTTATTTCATCTCTAATCATTTTCAAGCCTGCTCACTCTTTGTTGTAGAGCAAAAAGGTAGTGAGTTTCATTTTACGTTTTGCATTTCCGAGGACATGGATCACCATAGCTTTCTTTGCTTTTGTCACTTCAATTTTGGAAACTTTTCAGTCTCGCAAAATTAAGATTTAACCAATACAGAGTTGTACTTGAATTACTTTTACGTTTTGGCTAAACAAAATGTAATACAATAAAAATCAATAAATTATATTATATTTTATTGAATATTTCTGTTTTTCTTTCATTATTATTTTGAAAAAAAATAAATTGATATTTTTGTTTAACAATCTTTTTTTCCTTCTTTTCAACCATATCTCAATAAAATGTCCAAATAATGATATGATGTTTTTAATCTTTTCATTCTATTTAATTTATACCACAATTTTATTTCATTATTTAGTATCCAAAATTAGCCTTTAAATTCCTTAGCATAGTGCAGTTGCACTAGTAAACAAGTTCATACTGAAATTTAAGAGGCTTAGACACAATTATTAGTGTTATTTCATAATAAACAATGTCATTTAATCTCATTAATCGCTTTAGATTTTAATCATTAAAATAAAAGCAATAATCATTAAGATAATACATCGGTTTTGTCTACTAAAAGTTTTGTCCTACTTAATTTGCGCCTGCACAATGTAACAAACCAAGAACTCACCAAAAATATAACTGAACGTTGTAACTTTTATTTCGTTTCTAAGCATTTTCATGATCTAAGCACATTGCCAAATAAGCTGGCAACAACTGGCAACGAATTAAGTTGTTTCTGATAGTTGATTAGCAAAGTTACTTAGCTGATTTCCCTCTTTGTACGGCTAGCTACATTCTAAGTAAACTTTTCGATTATTATAATATATTGAGTACACTGTGATTGTTCTTCAAATTCAATGATTCAATATCAAGAATAACTACACTACTGAATATTCATGCAACTCATCATCAAATATTCGACGATAGCCTTAAGTTCCTAGGCATAGAGGCATGGGTACAAGTTGCACCAGTAAACAAGTGTATATAATGAATTTGTGATTGCAAAATGTAGCCTAAAATCCCTTACAGAAAATAAGACGATTGAAACATTTTTATTTCATCTGAAAGTTACACATCTATAATCATTTTGAAGATCTAAGTGTAGGTAGAATGTTTCACTTGAGTAATTAATAGCAAGTAAAGGCACAAACGTTATATCCTCGTTTAATTGAGTTTATTAACCCTCTAAATTATTAAACGAACAAGTATTAAATATTTTTAATATTTGTAAGACATTAAATAATTTATTTTTTATTTAATACTATCTTCATATAGCAGGGAGAGTATTAACAGGAGACATTATTGTAAAAATGATCATACAACAGCGTCATGTTTAATCAGTTAAAACACAGACAAACTTTGTGCAATTTCATAAAACTTTTTTTGTTTTATAATTTTTTTTGGTTCATCTTATCAAAGCTGCCCATGACAAAGTGCTCAACTACCTTAAGACTATATAAAGAGAAAGAAATTGAAGAAGAATATGTTATGTTTATGACACGGCCAATACATCATAAATGCAGGGCATGACTGAACTGTGATTTATCATTCTCCATAACAATAACATGCATTGCCCCATTAAACATTAATCAATGCTCAGTGGCCATGATGAGGGTGGTGAAGAGGCGAAGGTGCGGTGGCATTGAGCTGTTGTGACGGCATAGGTGGTAAGGGTGGTGGGGGACATTGGTAGCACTTTGTGAAGAGTCCAAATGTGTCAATCTGGTGAATGAAATTAACCATACTGGCCCACCCACCAAATCCAAAGCCAACCACTAATACCCACACCACCACAAATGAGTTTATAATGTACGTTCCCACCCATCTTCCAACAAATTTGGGAGGTTGTTCCACCGCATTCTGCATCACAGCCATTCAAATTTAATAATAATTGATCAAAGCCTAACTATACAAAATGTAGAATATTCTCCAATATTTATGCGTTTGTCTTTAGGTTATGCAATATATTTTTTGGTTAATTGAACCAAATTAAATTAAAATAGTGCCTATATAGTAAATGAAAGAAAGGATGATAAGGAAGAAATCAGAAAAATATCAAGAAATGATCGGTTTAGGAGAAAATCCCGGGTTCGGTCTGCTAGACGGTGACCATACGCTAATACTTCACAATCATAATTTTCCTTTCCTTATCTTATTCCGTTGGTTTTAGACACAGTAAAAGCAAACAGAAAGAAATCGGAATAGATTACTTAAAATAATGAATGGAATAAATTCTAACACTGCCACGCTGCTGCCAAGTCAAACTATTGGGTTCCGACAATAGTGTTTCAGACATTGGAAGACCCACATGGCTGGCTACCTCTTTTTTGGTCCTACATGTGTTTATTTTGAATTTGTTTTCTTGTTTAGTTTAACTCTCTCTTTTGCTACTCAATAAATGACTAAAATGTTCGAATTTATAGGTACGAATGAACGTATTTGTTCTAGTACTTGTAGGAGGGAAGTTAAAGCAATATCAAAAGACCGTGAGGTACATAGAACAATTTTTTAACGGTGATAAGATTGTTATGAAAATCATTTAAAGTATATGCGGGAGTATAAAATTTTATTGAATACCTATTCATGTTTAAATGCATGGAATGAATTAGAAATTACAGACCAAAATTATTACTTAAACCATGTATTGAAGAATGATATGTATATGTGACATGAAAAATATATATAGTACCTGTCGGGCAGAGGGTGATTTGAAGGTGAAGATGTGAGCAAGGGCGGGGATGATGTAAACGGTGAAGCTAACAAGGAGAGAGCCAACGGTGGAGTTGATGGGACCAAAGAAGGGGAATATGATGGCTAAGAACCATATAGGGATCACCACCGGCAATCTAACCAATGCACGTTTGCACAGGCTCTTGCATTCGTGCATCCCTATTGCCTTCTCCCACACGAAGTATAATGGGGTGCATGCAAACCCGAATGTTATAAACTGCAATTCTCATCATTCAATTTAATTAGTATTATTAATTAAATAAAAATGTGATCCAAAATATTATATAGTATGCATGTATATATAATGTGTAATATGTAGTAATAACCGATAATAGATGTGTAATGAATGAATATATATGCTTGCCTGGTGTATTAGCATTAAAATGACAGCCATGTCTCGGAAGGGTGATCTTGGGAGGAGAGCAAAAGCATTGGAGTGATTTAGAAGCATGTCTCCAAATGCCCAATACACTGCTGCTGCCGATGGAAGCGTCAGTGTCAGCACATACAGGGTAGCCAGTAAGTATATGGCTTTGAACTTCTGAGGCTTCCACATAGCGTGCATTATCTCCCTGTACCAGTACATGTACCATTAATATATTTATTCATTTCATTTTATTTTACAATAATTAGTAGCATATAATTATAGTAATTACCAAAGTAATAATAATAATAATAATAACCCTTCTTGCCTAGCTGGTTATTTTGCGCAGCCAAAGTAATCTTAGGTGTCGTTGAATTTATCTTTGGGGCTTGCTAACCTACTCATGATAAGGAATGCATAATTTTTAATTAAATTATGTTTTTTATATATAACTAGAATAAAGGCGCTGATAAAGATACCACTTTTCTTTTGGGTAAAAAGAGATCAGAGAATAAGAGAAGGGAATAATTTGGGCCAAGGTTTGATTTTGCTGATCTGTGAGAAGAGACCTGAAAGCTAAGAAGTAGCAATCACTGAGGAAAGCTGGATCTCTCAGGGAGGGTCCTTCTCATGATAAAAAGCATCTAAGCATAGAACCATTTTAGAGAAAGAGCCTTGGCTTTCTCCAACCCAAAAAGAAACTCAAGAATAACAAAGAAAAAAGGCCACTTTTTTGCCTCCCACGCCTACCGAGGGTATTTTGGGCAAGCGCGCTACTGTTATGGAATACTGAATATTTTTCGTTTTTTATTTTTGGAAACAAAAATAACTTTATGTAATAACTAATAGCCTAAGATGAAGTTATGGGTATTTTCATCCTTTAATAGGGAAAAAGAAAATGACTTTAAGATGGGTCATTATATCTATGTTCAGATTATGTCTACAAAAGTCCAGGTTTAGTCATTATCAACACCAAGTTTAGCCCGAATTGTTGCATTGTTATTTCGCTTTCCCGTTTGGCATTATCTTAATTAGACTCTACTAACTAGTTATTCGTCCAAAGACAAGGCCAAGTGGTGAGAAAGAAACGTGGGCATATTTGTGAAAACGTAAAAGACACGAATATATATCTAAGATTGTCTTACACAGTAACAGCATGTCCCCCGAATGTGTAGAGAATGTTTGTGGCCCCCGTAAAATATAGAACCAATTTGGTCGGACCCGAATGCTTAACTCCGTCCACCTATACAATCATATTAACATTAGGAAAGCATACTATTACTATTATAATAATATATAATTTGCATATAATTAATAGTTTAATATCAGCAATAAGAAACAATACTTCTAGATTTTAATAAATAATCAATTATTTGTAACTAGGATTATTACCTGACCGTGAAGGAGAGAGGCAACTGTGAGGTACCAAGCAGTGTAAGTGGTCATGAGGAGGCCCAAAAAGGACCAGATTCTGTAGTTGTGAAAGGAAGGAATAAAGACAGTGGTGGCACAGCATGCTCCGAAGATGTAAGTCCAAGTCCTCTTGTCCAGATTGTCATTAATGTAATATATGTTGCTGAACAACATTAAAACAATATTCACACCCCAATGAAGTTGCAGCAGGTAGATTATTATCAGACATGCATGTGATGTGGGTTCCTTGTTTTAACTTAGATAAAATATATGTTATTATAATAAAGATAAATGTTCCATCTAGCTACAACTAATAAATAACGAAGAAAGAGTTAAAGGAAGGGCATTGAGTTGGAGTAGGTACCTTGCACAAGCTATGAGTTGTATAACAGATCCAAACAGAAGAAATGTGCAGTTAAAGGCCAAACCCACGTTTCTCCAATGCTTCCCGAGGAGCCCATCAAGAACCTCAAACCACTGCATAATTAATTTGTTTAAAACCAAAGTTAAACTTAAACTTGAATCAAGCGGTTGTACTTTGAACAATTAAATTAAATGACGTTAACTTGGGGGTTGAACCTGGATGACATGGTTCCGGAAGTTAACTTTTTCTCTCTCTTTTCTTGTTCTGTATTCAACGTAGAGTATGCTAATGAGGTAAGCAGTCCAGCTACCCAGCAAACCGTAGAATAGTTGAAAAAGTATGCCAGAGAGCATTCCCAGCTGGGAAAATGAATATGGCAACGTAAGCAGAACTTGAGCCACCTGACATGCATCAGAAAACCATTTATATCATTAACAACATAAAGAAAGAAAGCACATGGTGTTGTTGGATTCATATGCTCTATGGAATGGAACAAAAGATACAGCGTTCTCAAAAACATAAACATGGAAAGGATTTAAAAGAATATATTTTTAGAAGTAACCGACCTGGTTGGAAGCACAGCTAAACCAAGCATCATAAACAGAACCACCATGCCACAAGAAGCTTGATAACCTTGATTTTACGTCCTTGGGCTTCCCTTCAGTTTCCATTTCCACATAGTTCCCTGCTATCACTGTTTCTACCAGCTTATCCGATGCCATATTCTTTGTCTTTCAGATATCTGGATTACTTTGGCTTTCTTTCCACTCTGAGGTCTCTCAACTATTGTATTATGGTCCACTCTAGCTCCTTTATGTTGATATTCTTTACAGTGATGGGTTTGAGACTTTAAAAAATGCTAGGTGGGTGTGGAGTGGTTGAGGTTGGAAACGAGGATGGAGAGGAGTTTTGGAGTGGTGATATATATACAAGACAAGACACAAAAGGGTTCTCGAAGGTTGGGAGAGACTGTGTATGAAAGGTATTGTAGAGAGCGGTTTTGGGAAGTGAGTAAATCCGCTTTTTGAAGAACTAAAAGTAAAAGCTCCCGAGGTGCTTTGACGAAATCCCTTGGTTTTGGAGTCCCTTTTTGTAATTACAAATTTTATTATTTACCTGAATGCTCACGTCTTGGTTTGTTTGGTCATGACCCATTAGTCATTAACATAAGTTTATTTAAATTATATGATTAAAAGGGTCTGAAATGACATATTTTACTAGCTACTTAGGAAGCGTGATGGCTTGTGCGCACGAGCGGGCCTCTCGCTTCCCGAGTTGATGATAATTGCAAATTTCCCTTTACCCAATTTCACTGTTTTCTTTATTTAATTTGCTCAATTTGTGAATATTGTTTAATTGGTTTAAGATCGGATAGAGCTGAACGAACACTATAGTTATACAGTTGTTTTTCCTCCAATGTTCGGTGTTGAGGACTCAAAAGGTTCCACCCTTCAATTTGAATGGCTTTACATTTGCCAAAGTTGAATCTAGCTTGCTTTGTTGATAGTTTTATAGGAGGCACAAATGAAATTTCAACCAACCTTGTCCACACCTTTGTCTTAGCTTAATTCTTAGTATTGGAATGTGGAAAACAGAAGGGCTAACACGGCACATCAAAAGTAAGTTTGTTGGAGAACAAGGTCAATTTTGGAGAGGACAAAAGGATGAAAAAAGAAATAAGCAAATGAAGGAGTGTGGGAAATAATAACATACTAGACCGCATCATTGCAGCCAAACGGGCGTGGTCGCTTTGCAAGTCGAAGAAAGCTGCTTTTATCACATGGCCAACTCTTTGTAGACTCGAGGATCCCTTCCACCAAATTCCATGCTCAAAACCCAATTAAAACTCTTATATTCCACATGCAATATTTTTAATTGCATTTGTATGTGCATAAAAATAATATAATGGCATAGGGGGTTGAACTAGGACAAATACATAGATACAACATTGGTAGAATTGTTAGATCATGTGCCCCTTCCCAGCTGCACCTCTAAATTGTTAATATTTATCTCGTTTTTATTTGGTACACTAATATATTCTCTAATATCTCCTTGAAAGAAAAAATATTCTGTGTATATTATCTTAATCCTATAGATTCTCTCTGTTTTTTTTCCTTCATCCAAAATATAACTGCTGCCATTAAGATTTTCTTATTCTTTTTGTTACAGTGCCACTTTTTTTTACCCTCAAATAAAACAAATAAATAAAACCAACCTTTCTTTAGTTGTGTCATATATTTATTCAGCAATTTTGAACCACTAAAAACTACATAGAAATACATCATATTTCATGGGTTGGTAAAATGGTTCATTTCTTTCAGCCCTCGTTTTCATAGTCTTGAAAATTTCTGACTGTGGTCCTAATGATGCAGGAAAAGTTACCGGCGTTAATGTTTGTCTTTTTTTAAAAATTTGAATGAGTTGGCAAAAGAGCTCGCTGATTATTCTCCTTCTGCTCATGATGATAAACCATGATGAGTTTGTCTTTTTTTATGAATTAAGATAAGAAAATCATTTACCTAGTGGCACTGCTGATCATACTACGGAGATGAATTAAAATAAAAAGGGAAGCATGCATGACTTGAGGGTCTAAAAAGCATATGGTTTTGGGGCAGCTAAACATATTCATGAAGAATGTTGGAAGCCCACATACCACTCCTTGTTTGGTCATGCTTTCTAGTCACTGGGACCAGAAACATTCTCTGTGGCTTGTGTCTCCTTGACCACCTTCATTCTATTACCTATCTTCTAGTTTGTTCAAATTTATTCTTAGCATAATCAGCTACCTTGCACTTCATTGATTAGTATCACACTATCACCTCTTGATGGTATTAATACACTGGTGCAGGGAAATGTCCTTGTTATGTTTCCAACGTTGTTTCAACTAGGATTTCTACTGACCATCATTGTCAGGTGAATTGGTGGTTAACGTGGGTGTCTGCATAATTAGCACATTCAGTATGTTATGCACGTTTTGAAGCAATTTCGAAGCAAAATGATGTTTAGGGAAATTCCATTTTCTGATTCAATTATGATTCTTTCCTAGCTCATTTCCTAGAATAGTGTTATATTTTCTTATGAAAATGTTGCTTCATGTTTACTCCACAGCATGGTAACCCCATGAACCTTAATAGGCCATATCATGAATTTGGAAGTTAATACTAGTGACCTTTTGTGTCACTTTTGTTTAAGTTGATTTTGGATATATCAAAGTGACTCAATGAAAACAAAAAATTGGCTGCTGGTATCAATTGATAAAAATAAGAAATTACCAAGAGAGGAAATCATGAAGAAATAGTGTTTCTAAGAAGCTGGGATAAAAAGAATTAACACAGGCCTTGCCAGTTACAAAATTGTTTTTGTTGAATCACATTACAGTCCTTAATTAAGGTAGGGGACCAAGGGTGAAAAGTTGCATTTTTCGATTTCAATGATAATGTTGAAACAGAAACAAGATTTCAAGTTTTAACTGCATGCTTGTATCTGTCGGAATCAACAACACACAACTAACGATATCTAGTATGCCTGCTAAAGTTGGCAGCACGCTATGCAGTTTAGTGGTGAACTTGCAAGAGATTTTGGGAAGTCAAACCTATAAAGAGCAATCAGCAATGATTCTTCAAAGTTATTGCTCAATTTGGTTAAAGTGTGGAAAGGAGTATGTGTTTGATGCTTAACCACTCAGCTTGCTTATATTACTGTGGAACGTTATCATACCATAATCATCAATTAAATCCACTCTCAATTTTAAGCATGCAGCTCTAGCTATATGAAAGGCTATAATAAAATCTGAAGCTATATTTTATTTATCTTATGCCTATTGCTTAAACATGATAAAAATTAACCTTAAGTATTGCTTTCTTATATTTCCTTCTCAAGATGATTATGTACTACAATGATTAAAACTCCTATTGTAGGTCAATACTCAATCCTTTTTGGCACCCATATCTCCTTTCTTGCTGCGCTATTTTTGAATGTGGGTCTCCCTCTTCCTATTTTGATCATCAAAGATTGACGTTAGCACTTTTGGCTTTTGGTGGGCATGGAACAGCAAACCTGCATTGACTTGTGATTCAATTGCATAACGTGGATCCCTACTATTGCACCATTAGTACTTGACTAGTTGTTGATGCAATGGTTGTCAACCTTGTTGCCAAAGATGCATGTCTATGTTTATATATGCAATATAATTGGCATGATGTAATTTATCCACGAACATCATCATGTTAGGCCATCTTTATTGCCTCCATGCTGGGACCTCTCCTGTGTCCAAAAGAATCCTATCATGAAACACAACTTTTGCTTCACTTTAGTGCCTTCTTTTGCACTGTGATGATCCAACAAATATTCTCCAACATTTGCCAGCTACTTCGTCTTGGCAATTGATAGTTTTTGCAATTTTGTTGAATAAATAGCCTCAGGCCAAGTCATTCAATATTTCTTCATAATTAAAGTTGTGCCTTTTTCGGCTGACTGAAAATAGTTTTCATATTAAACGACAAATAGAATCACTGACATGAAAACAAAGATCTTCACTTATTAAAATAAAGACATAACGATAACAGTTTTGAGTTCACTATAGAAGTGGCCCATCTCTGAATTCTCATATCTACTTATTTAAAGTTGTAAAGATATATATATATATTTTATGTTAAAATTTTACTTGATTTACTTTTGTTTTTAACTAAAAATATATCGTTTTATTGTTTGTTTCTTGTTTCAAAGATATTATGACAGAAATAATGAAAGCAAAATTCTATTATTTTCAAAACTGTTATTAAAACGTTAAAAATAACAAAAAATATATATAAACAGTGATATTTTTATCATTGATAAAAATAACAAATATACTCACTACCACCTTATCCGGTCATTTCCATTTACTTTCCCCCTTTAATGTTGATAGATTCAATGTTAGTTCACCGACATCATTTTTTTACTGAAGACAAATACTATTTGAATTATATAAAATCACTATAATAATAATAATAATTCTCAAAATAATTGAAACTCGAACTTTAAAACAACATATAATTTCTCTTAAAATAATTTAATCGAAGCACACTCCTTTTCTTTTTCATTCTGGTGCTTTTTGTTTTTTAGGTCATTTTAGGCCTGACATTCGTAAAATACATCTTGAGGCCCAAATGGGCATCTCAGGAGAATGAAAGCAAACCCACAAAGAGGCCCAAAAAGAAGTAAAGAAAGCCCGGTACCCACTATGAAAGCTGGGAGATCATGATTCAGAGTAAATGATAAAAAAAAAAAAGAATCTTGATTTAGAGCAACCCCCTCCCTTATGAAGAAAAAATAATGTTATCATTAATTTTTAAAGTTAAAAATGACACATTTTTTTAATTAAAAATAATATATTTATTATATTTTGAATAAAATAATTTTTTAATAAAAATTATTAATTAATTTTAAATTCATATACAAAACAAAATAATCCAAAAATCCCGAATCTAATTTCGTTTCCTGGCATGACACGTAGGAAAAAGAGTCAAACCAGAAGCAGATATATAAGAAGCTTATGCTGCAAAAACACTGCATTTATGTGTCTTTTTCTTGATGAAACACTTGTGCTGTGCCATAACATCGTCTTGTGCGAGCTTTTGGTGTTGAATTATGGAGGCTTTGCCCCTCTAATCACTCTCGCTGCCCATGAGCTGAGCTCCAACCTACAACATAACACAACACTCATTGAGTTGTGTCAGGTACTTACTGCTCATTCATCCTTCTCTTCTTTCAGGAATTCCACATTTACATCCACATGTAGTTAAATACTATCTTTATTCTTCTTTTTGGCGGAACCAAACTATACTGTGTCTCTCTTGTGACGTTTATTGGGTTTATGGTTCGCTCTGACACAACATTGGTTTCAAGTCAAATGACCTTTCAGCTTGATTCCCTTTTGAGGCTAATTGATAACTGTTTGGGAAAGAGAGACAGGACGATGTTGCCTACTGCGCTCTTTTATTTTTGGTACTAAATGCTTACTTTACTACTCTTTATTGTAATAAGCATTCTCATATATTTAGTAGCAATTAAGGTTAAGTAGATCTGGGGCCACTTATTTTGTGATATGTTTCTTTTTAGTATACCAAAAAGAGTGGACATTTACTTCAGAGGCTTTATATTTGTAGGCTCCAAAATTTAAAAGTTGATAACCATATATCCTTGCTAACCCACTTTCTGGCTCTCACAAGACAAAATGTCAGGTGGACAAGATGGATTTTTAACCCGACCAAAGGCAGAATGGACACCCACTCGAGATGCATACTTGGTTGAACTTCTCATAGAGCAACACAAGAGTGGAAGAACAGCTTACAATGAGTTCAAAAATGAAGTTATTAAGTCTGTCACATGGGAGTTCAACAAAAAATTTGGGTTGAACTTGGAAGAGAATCAGATAAAAAATCGCTATAACGTTATGAAGAAAGATTATGGTGTTGTCAGGACACTGCTTAGCCACAAGGAGTTTGTCTGGGATGAAACTCGGCATATGGTTGTAGCAGATGATAAAGTGTGGGACAGTTATATCATGGCAAGTAACTAAGTACTAAGCATATGTTTTATTATGTATCAAAATTTGTTCCTACTTCATTTCATATGTACAAAATTCTAAAAGTTGTTATGTTTTGCTCATTAGAAAAGTTTGTGTAACTACATTTAGGTAAGGTGTGAAGCAAGACCTTTTAGACGCAAGAGCTTCCCACTGTATAAACAAATGTCCATCATATTTGAAGGTGAAGCCCTGACAGAATCTCTACATGGTGTTTCATTGTTTGTGGGGTTGGATACCAATTTATGGCTTGTTGAATGCAGGCGAAAGAGTGATTCCAAAAGGCCAATTTCCCAGTGGTGCAATGGCTACAGCAGAAGAAGGAAATAGCAACACAGAAACAGTTCGTTCTTCAGAGCCATGTAACCTCCCAACACAAGTAATTGATGGTACCCTTGACTCTGATTCAATAATCCGCATCAATGACATGCTAACCAAGAAGCACAAATTTAGCAATCCAGCAGAGTCCATTCGGAAAAAAAGAGCACACCTCAAAATTGGTGAAACTATAGAGAACACATTGTACGAAGTTTTCACAGCAGCCAAGTCCAAAGCTAAGCAAAGAAATGCATCCAATTCAACCACAATGTATAAGAATTGCTTGGAGGAGTTGCAGAAATTGGAGGAGTTGGATGACAATGAGTTTGCAAAGGCTGTTAATGCACTTAAGGATGACAAAAATGCTATTGCCTTTATAACAATTAAAGGGCCTAGACGTCTAACCTGGTTAAGGTCTCTATGGCACTCAGAGTAACATATGTACCTTATTTTAATTTTTATCATTTGAGAAGCCTAATGAAATGTTTGTTCATTCGTCCTATCTAAACCTTCTAGTAATTTAAGCATCTTCAAACCATATTTTGTTGAGATTATATTTACCCACACATTTGTTGGTTTTGTATTTCAATTTGCATCATGTTTTATGGTTAAAGCACATTCTGTAAAATTTTATACCATGATCACATATTGCAAGTTAAGAACATGCAAAGTCTTGGGACCTGGCACAGCTGAATGACATGGGGTCCGATACGGAGTAAGGTTGTGCTTCTGTTATGTGCCGGCAAATTAGCTGTCTTGTTCTTTTATTTTTTTATTTTTCCCCCCCTAAAACTAGATTAACTCAGAGTCATCTTAGCACAAATTAATGGATCAGATCAATGGCTACAAACCTCGAGCGCTTCCTAGCAAATGGACTCTAATTATTTATCAAGAAACAATTTCTACAAAATAAAATTATGTCTAATTTGATGTTTAGGATGTGCTAGTGACTAATTATGTTATTAAATATGAGAATTGTAGGATGAGCCTACAAAGGGAAAGATGGAAGATTGATGAGTGGAATCATGCATCATAAGTTCTATTCTGCAGTTAGTATAACCTTCGGTTACATGCCAAAAGTTAAAAAATATATATACATATATTAAAAAATGAAAAGGAAAGGAAAATCTTTAATTTTTTTTGGTGGTAAGGGAGATTATTGGAGTAAGAAAGAAACAGTGAAGAAGTGAATCAGCTTACGAAAACAGAAGCAAAAAGAAAGGGAAGAAAAAGAAAAGGAAAACAAAAGAAGATGCAAACCCCACGCACTCAGCTTCACAAGAAAGTGAAGTTATTTGGTTTTTTCTGAATCAATCTTTCTTCAAAGTTTTCTTCTTTGGTTATCCTTCGTCTTCCACATGGGTCGCCTTCTTCTCTTTCTCATTATTCTCAGCTTCGTTGCATTATCTTTCCTCTCAGGTAAACTTCACAACCACTCACAAATTAGGATATCACAAAATCATCATTGAAACACTGTTGTGTGGGTTCTTTCTTTGACTTTTGGTCGTTGAAGTTGCAGAGGTTCAATCAGCGTCGTTCAAGATCGTGAACAAGTGTCGTTACACGATATGGCCGGGATTACTCTCCGGCGCCACCTCACCGCCGCTTCCCACCACCGGATTTGCCCTCAGAAGCGGCAAGTCAAAGACCATAAACATCCCGAAATCTTGGTCGGGTCGGATATGGGCACGGACCCTCTGCGGTCAAGACCCGGACGGAAAATTCTCTTGCGTCACCGCCGACTGCGGTTCCGGCAAAGTAGAGTGCGCCGGCGGCGCCAAGCCGCCGGCCACATTGGCGGAGTTCACTCTTAACGGAGCCGATGGATTGGACTTCTACGACGTGAGTTTGGTCGACGGTTACAACCTTCCGATGCTGATCGTCGCCAAGGGAGGAACCAGGGGCGGATGCAGCGCCACCGGCTGTCTCGTCGACCTTAACGGTGGCTGTCCGGCGGATCTCAAGGTGGCGCGTGTGAACGGCACCGGTCGCAGCGTCGCGTGCCGGAGCGCATGCGAGGCTTTCGGGGATCCTCGTTATTGCTGCAGTGAGGCGTTCTCCACGCCTGACACGTGTAGTCCTTCCGTGTATTCGCAGTTCTTCAAGCATGCTTGCCCACGCGCCTACAGCTACGCGTATGATGACAAGACGAGCACCTATACATGTGCCTCCGCTAACTATTTGATCATTTTCTGTCCCATGCCCTATACTAGGTACAATTACTCTTTCACCATTGTGCATAAATAATTTAATATACAACGTGTAAAGGTAATTTTGACTTTTTGTTGGAAGCGTCTTCCATGTGGATGAACCTTGCTTTATAGTGGGGTTGAGTAATGCACAAACATGTTCTGCTATGTTTATGTAGAAACAGTACTTTTCCGCTCATGTGTATTGTGTTTTCTTCGTATGTTTAGCTGTTCATCTAGATAAGTACTATTTTCTCCAATGAAATAAACTAATTATCATGTGCTAATAATTGGACTTGTTTTGTCATGTTAATGAATAATTGGAGTGATGTTGAAATAAGTAGAGTGACATGCGACAAGTAATTTAGTTTTTACATGCCACAAATTATTTATTAGAGTATGTTTAAGTATATTTCTAGTGACCCACTTGCTCCATTGAGTTACGGGAAATGGTTGATTCACACAAAGGATTAGGCCTGCAGAAAATGGGGATTGTTGGATCAAATTCCTATATATTTTAATGAGCTCTGCAATGTTGTATCCCTTAGTAGGTTCTTTCTTGAATCAAATTTCGTGATCTCGTCTCAACCAAAATGAATATGAATAAACTTTGTATTCTCTTTCCATATTTCAATGACACGCGTATGTATATGCTTAAAAGTGAGCGTGCCCCCTTAATCAAAACTTTTCTTATACGTGAGTTTCTCTCCACTAAGTTTCTACTTTCCAAACTTGCTTTTCCTTTTGGTGTTTGGATTTTACTTGTTTTTGCTTTCATGGCCGACATCCCACCCCTAAAAATCACATAATAGGACAAAACCGTGTATGGACGATGAAGATTTGGCGTCTTTTAGGCTTTATTTTTACTTTTACATTATCTTTTAGACTTGTCATCTAGATAGTGTTTAAACATCTTTTAGACAATCACATAATTATTAATGTTGTGTGGTCTTGAGCAGCCAAAAACTGTTGGGAGCACGCAAAGATGGGGCACAGCTTCCTCTGGTAAATAAAACAATGATGTACTTGTCAAGCCTACAATCAGGAGGTTCTTCATCAATATCTCTGATTCAAACTCAGAGTATAGCTTATGTTGCCTCTATCACGGTGGCTTTCTTCCTGTTCTACCGTCTTTAGCATCCTTTCTGGCTTACCTTTTGCTTGGACACTCCTGGTAGACAGTGACACCAACACTAGCTGGTTATTAATGTAGCCCGTATAAGCTCTTCATGCTGTCTCCCTTTCTACTTTTATACATTAAAGTATCAAATCATAGCTGTGCTGATTCTGCTCATCGTGCAGGACTTGAAGGATATCATATAGGAAACACTGTAAATTCTTCCCTTTTTTTTTTGTTTATATTGTACCCTTTTGTTCCCGTCAACATTTTTGTTGTTGATCTCTTGCGGACCCTCAATTCTGATTTTGTTAACAGAGAGGCATCACCAATTTGCAAAGTATTATAGAATCAAACATCTGACAAGTTATCAGAGGCTCAATATTAGCATTAGATACATATTGTAATAAGTGCATCAGTGTATACATGAGATAGTGTTGTGGAGTTATGCTTCATGCAAAATTTTTCACTTCAATATGCTCATCTGTATGTGCGGCACCGTGTTGGATTGACGGGCTTATTAGAATATGCTTAATTATTTATTTCTAGGTACTTAAAATGTTCTTGCTAACTAACTTATGGCAATTGTTGAAGATTCAGCAAAGAAAAATCTTTAGTAAAAAGTCACGGTAGAAGTGTCCTGAAAATTACAGTGAAAATGTATTAAGTTTTCATTAGATTAGCATCTATCTTACTTAAGAAGCAAGTGTTAAGTCAATAAGGTAATAATGCTAACTAGTATTTTAAGAGTATTGGTTAAAGAGATGAAAGTAAAATAAAAATATGTTAAAAAATATTTTCAATGCAGATAATATGCCATAGTAAATATTGTCATTTAAATGGAAGAAATGTTTTTGCTCAATTGTCATTATTCAATTATAAGGACATGGAACAGTATAGGAAAAATAGACAACACATCTGAAACCTACCACCAACATGCTCGAGGACTTCCAAGTATCCATCAAAGGCGTCTTACTTTTATTCTTGCAATCTGGTAGTCTCTAAAATAAAAGAAGTTATATTGATATCATGTCCAATCCTTTTTGCATTTCTATTGGAAGAGTAGGCAAAAACTATTCAGGCTATATCAGATCATATCAGCCAACTGTAAAATGTTTTGGTAATGTATGTATCATCTCTACGAAAAATAGCTTTCATGTTTTCTAATGTCAAGTTGAATCAACAGGCAACCCCAAATTTCAAACACACGTCATCTGTGAATTTTATGTTTCAGGTGTTAATGAAAAAATGATAAAAAGTAGTGTTATGAAGAGAAAGTCCTATGTCAATAACGAAGGTTAAATATAAATAAATATACAAGGATTCGTATGCCAGCCTAATGATTTAAGATTTCTTATTCAGATATGATGTTAAGCTTAAAAGTCCTAGTTGGTATTTGTAGGCTTCTGCTTCCCACAATTTTGTTTTACATATTTGCAGTAAACTTTGTTATTTAAACCATTAAAAATTCATATTTAATACACACTTAACGGCGTCCACCTGTGCTAGACAACAACATTTTAACTCAATCTTCCATTTAGTGAACTCTATTGATGTTTTAGTACCCTGTTTGTTTTATATTTTTGATAAAATTAATTTAAAATCTTTGACCCTGATTGGATTACAAGCCTAAATTAATTTTAGCTACAAATTTTATATTTAAAGTTGTGCTATAATGTGTGAAATTAATCAGCGGCTAGCCAAACAAACACTTATTCACTAGCAAAGATGCTAGGCAGGTTTGCTACTATCTATTGATGTCTTTCAATCACTTTTTTTCTTAACATAATTACACTTTTATTTTCTCTTTCTTTTCTATCCTCCTCATCTTCCTCTTTTTCCAGCTATTTAACACTTCTAAATTGAGTGTCAAAAAATCAATTTTCTTTAAATAATATTTCGTGGACACACGTTGAAATTTACAAAAGATATGATTTGAACCCTATTTATGTTACCTGTGTCCTGCTAGACCTCACCACTAAATTATGTTACCTGCATCCATTAACGGAATGGCCTTACGACATAGGTTTTTTCATTAACTTGACCTTTTCAATTGAGAAATTAAAGAACCAAACAACTCCAAAAGTGCTAAGAAAAAAAAAGTGAAGACTATTTGAGATTTCGATAAATCACGAAATCTTATAGTTTGTTCAATGTTTAGAAGATTATAAATCTTAGAATAGTACATCTATTATTGAAAATTTAAACACTTAAATTTTTCAAAATTGAAACATAACCTGATTAATAGATCATAACTACGAGGGTACCCCAAGTGAATTTGTAATTTAGATTTCTTGATAAGATGCTTGAATACATTAACGCACAACGGATGCTTATTTTGTATCGTCCATCCGACACAAATATTCTTTGAGGAGAAAGTTAACTTTAGATAAGTTAAAATTGAGAACAAAGTGGGGGCTCTTTTTAAATCTTGGACGTGAAAACAAACAACCATCATCTAACTTTTTTTAATAATCATTCTTTTTATTTTTTTCATTTTGGTCAAATGACTCAAATGGGCCACAATTTCATTATGCTTTGTCTGAGAAAGGATGCTTAAATGGCCTTTGAAAATCATGTGTTCTAAACTTTGCTGTGTTAGAAATTTTTGAAGTTTCTGTTACTGCAGTGAAATAGTTCCCTGAACCGCAACTTGTCAATTTCTTCTCTTTTTGAGGGGAGGAGGAGGGGGAATAGACAAATTTTGCTCATGAGGATTCATTTTCTCGCCTTATTTTATGATAATAAAAACAATACTAGAAATAATCATGAAAATAATAAAATATTATAATTTAATAATTTTGTCAAAAAAATATGTAATCAATTGTAACAAAGTGTTAAAATTTAAAAATATTTGAAAGTGTTTACAAAATAAAAATATTTACAATTTTTATTTTTATTTTATTGCTAAACATAATGATATTTTTGGGAGAAAAAAAAAAGCCAGAAATCAAGAGTGTCAACAATAACAAGTAAAATATTTAGTAAAATTATTATTTTTACTGTTAGTCACATATATTTTTTAATATTAAAATCGACCAAGAACGGCATGTGAATTTGCAAATTTTCTTGTTATAACTAATTTAATTTTTAACCTACTTTTTTAATTCTATTTTAAATTTTAAAAATAAAAATCATTACTTTATTTTTTTTACTACTTTTGCATAACCTTCTAAATTTTCATAAATATTTATATTTATAAAAATTTCTTATTATCTTATATTTCGTAGTAAAGTTAAGTTAAAATAATGTTTAAATTCTTAAAAAAAATATTTTACATGCATGTATATAATTATTTAAAAAACTTATAATTTTTTTTAATTATATATATATATATATATTTGAATAAAATAAATGAGGCTAGTAACCAGTACGTAATATAATAACTAATAATAAATAAACTATCGTAGTTGGGTTAAAAAGAAAAATTAAGATGCATTATATATTGTATTGTTTTTTTCATATTCTTTCCGGATAAGATTTTTTTTTTTGTTCAACTGATAAAAGTTTAAATTGAAGGGTTATTTTTTCTGGTCTTATGCTCTTTTTTTCCCCAATATAGATGGTATTAGACTACTTCTAATTCAATTTGCAATCAGTGTATTAAAAATTTTATGTATCGTGTATCATGTTCATAAAAGGAGAATAAAATGAAACATATATTGTGTGATCATAGTTACACATTTAAAAGACATGTCATTTACTTGGAAAAATCATAAATATTTTACTGATAGGAAAATTTGACACCTTTCTTCGTAAAGATTAATTGTTTGTTCGTTCTATTTTTCGTATCACTTACATTATTAGCTTGAAAAAAGTATAATAAATATAATGAAATGTATGCGATTAATTCACTCTTTATATTTTAGTTTGGAATTATAACGTGATAGAGCATAAAGATAGGTTAGATTCGATTTTGTGCCTAACGAATTTGAAAGTGACTAAACTTTTTGTTTTTCATAAATACTTAATTTAAAGTAAGGTTAGATATATAATTTAGTTAAATCTTTATTTGATAAAAAATTATTGCATAAATATTTATATTAATTGTGAAACTTCTTAAAATAAATTTAAAAATTTTTTAATAAATATATCAATAATTTTTTATAATAAAGTAAAAAGTATTGGCTTTTAACAAAAAAAAGAAACTTGAAATGTGAAAAGTGTTATCTTAACTTATTTTTTGTATTAACAAATATTACCTTATTTTTATTTTTTTAATTTTCTTGTGAACAAAAAGAGTCTGCACCGTTTCGTATATAATATATCCTTGTAAAAGAAAAACTCTTTTCAGTCTGAACCAAAAGTCAAAAAAGGAAATTGAGAAACCCTATAAATAAAATATAGTATGTTTTATTTTTATTTTTAAATAAATAAGTATTGGCTTTTTGTGTTTGGAAGGAGAAACGAACCTTAAGAGTGTATTAAACGAACCGTAAGAGTGTGTTTTTATTTACATTTTGGGTCTTGTAAAGTTTGAAAGTCAAGATTTTCAGGTTTCGACGGTGTACCTTTGTGCCATAAAAAGAAGAGAAACGAAAATGGAATCCAATGCGTCTCACATAATTGCTGTGCGCTGCCACTGCCACTCTGCAACGGTCAATGATCTATAGTCTACGTGGCTACAGAGATGGTCCCACCTCTCACCTTAATTTGGATTTTATTCTCAATGTGTAATTCTTTTCTTAAATTGTAGGAATCTAATCCTGTAAACTAATTTTACAGAAGATATGAAAGTAAAGAAACTTGTATTATGAAATTGGGACGAACTCAAAACTAGTGAAATCAGCGTGATTAAAGGGATGTAATAATTATAAATAATATCATTATAACATACTTTTTAATGGTACAATTTATTATTATTGTTGGGCAAATAAACATCCCTCGTTGTCCTTTTACCCCGAAAACCCTCTCCTTCGTCGTTTTGTGGCTCCTAATTGGTAAACTCATTATCCAATCCAAACACTTGCAACACTGCTAACTCACTCACTCCCTAACACCAGGGTCTCGGCCCTGAACCTTGCATTCATTCTACTATCTCTCAGACTCTCACCATAACATAATAATCAAACACCTTTTTCTCCTAAACTTGAACCAGCGTATGGATTCCTTAACTGCCTCTTGTTTCACTCTCATTGCCCTCCTACTCCTCACTCCCGAAGGTACAAACATTCTCTTTACTAACACTAACCAAAACACTTTCTCACTTCTTCTTCTTCTTCCTCAGGTGTTAAGGGTGCTACCTTCACGTTCGTAAACAGATGCGAATACACAGTGTGGCCGGGTATTCTTGCAAATGCGGGTAGCGCGCCACTTGACAGCACCGGCTTCGAGCTTCCCAAAGACACTTCTCGCTCCTTTCAAGCTCCCACAGGCTGGTCCGGTCGATTCTGGGGTCGAACCGGTTGCAATTTCGACGGATCAGGTTCCGGGTCTTGTCTCACCGGCGACTGTGGCTCCGGCCAGCTCGAATGCAACGGCGCTGGAGCAGCCCCTCCGGCCACGCTCGCCGAGTTCACGCTGGGCACGGGAGGGCAAGACTTCTACGACGTGAGCCTCGTCGATGGCTACAATCTGCCTCTGATCGTGGAAGGGACTGGCGGGTCGGGTCAGTGTGCGTCCACGGGTTGCACGTCGGATCTGAACCAGCAATGCCCCGCGGAACTCAAGGCCTCGGAGGGAAGCGCGTGCAAGAGCGCGTGTGAGGCTTTTGGTAGCCCCGAGTACTGCTGCAGCGGCGCGTATGGTTCACCGGCCACTTGTAGGCCCTCTATATACTCCGAGATGTTCAAGGCTGCATGCCCCAGATCGTATAGCTACGCATACGATGATGCTACGAGTACATTCACATGTACTGGTGCTGATTATACCGTTACCTTTTGCCCATCCTCTCCAAGGTTAAAACATTAATCTATCTCTTTCTTTTTGTTTTACAGTGTCCTATGCTTTTGTGTCACAGATTTATAAATTTGGGGTATGATCTGTGTTAATTTAATACCTAACTTTTATCTTAGTTCAGTACTGTATTTTACTGATTTTATTGAAGTCTTAACTTTGAATCATCTCTGTTACAAGGACATTAGTTATAGTTTGATTAAAAGTTTTTATAATATATTTTAGCTGATAATTAGCTCACTTATTCTGCACAAGCACATTCCTTTGAGCATCCTGCATTTTGGGAGCATATCTATCCCTCTACATTTGATAGCAAATTTATTTTCTTTTAATGTTACATAATCATTGTTAAATTTATATGTAATGTATACTTTTTTCGATGAATACATGTGTGTGGCGTCAAAAATTCATGTAATGGAATGATGATTTATTTTATTCTGAGTGGGAGAATTTCCGATATGAGTGCGGTTGGTGGGTGTTCCATACCGCCAAAGGAGAACTTTTTAATGCTCAGCTATGAATAAATTGATTGTTATGTGAGTCTTGATGATGGTTGGTGCTTGGTGCTATTTCCATTACCTAATGCTATACAATAACATTTATATATGCACACGTATTTATGTGGGAAACGGATTCCTGCATTTTGCGCGGGAACTGCGGCCTGCAATTAAAATGAGTATAATGTATTGAACAGGAAAGTAAGCAAGCACTAAGTAGACTTAATTTTGTTTGACAAATTGATGATTGTCTTAGTATCTGCATGATTTGGTGTTGCAGTCAGAAATCTTCACGAGATACGAGTCCCATGACATCAACAACAACATCACAAGGGGCAGGGGCAGGGACGGGGACGGGGATGGGAACAGCAATGACAGGGACAGGGACTGGAACAGGGTCGGAAGGGGCAGTGGTATACACGGGTGCGGACACGGGCGTTGGGTATTCAGTTACGGATTCCGGTTCAAGTTCAGGATCCGGAGGAGAGACAATGCTGGCAGATGGGTCATATTTAGCTGGTTTAGCGATGGGAGACTCAGCTAGAACTGTTTCCTCCGCGTTTCTCTACTCTGTTAGCTTTTTGCTCATTGTCTGTTTGCTTTAGTTGCAGCAGCACAGCATTCTTGTGGCTCTTGGTTTGCTAAATGTAAATGGGTCTTAGATTTACGAGTTTTCATGGGTGGGTTCACGAATTTTGGCTTTGCCACTAAAGCTGGCAGATTCTCTCTCACTGTAAACCACCCACCTTAAGATTCGCCAAAAAAAATATTCCATGTTTCATTCGTTAAAGTGCTTGTTTTTATATTTTTAATCTTGGGAGTATTTATCTCCCCCATCCAAGCTTTTTTGAATTTCTATGATTGTTGCTAGTTTATAAAGCTAACATATTTCTGCATTTTTGGCCTGGCTTTGTTGGTTTCACATGTATGATGATGATGAAAACAATATAAATATCAGTACGACATAAGAGGAGAGAGGTTTTTTACACATAGTGAACTACCTGTTAAATGTCGTATCTTGCGTCTGAATTGGAGTTCACTTTGCGGCTGACGCAAGTAGTTTGATACTTCGATTATTGGCTTCTGTTTTTTTCTGTGGCGTGGGTGAAAGAATTTGGAGGGGCGATTGGTGAGTTTAACATTGTGGCTAGACAAAAAGAAAAAACGTTAATTGAGGCCTGAGGATTGAGATAGAATCGTAGAATACAGCAGCATACCAACTTCAATTATTGGCTTCAATATGGCGAGCCCAAACGCCCCATTGAAAATTTAGATTCCTGTTTATGAAGTCTTTTTTGTCATCAAGAATAGCAAGAATGTTATTCAATAAGATCGTATCGTATTAAAAGTGCTTCAATTTGGGGTTGAAACTAGACCCTTCAAAAAATTTCAACAAGAAGGATCATGATGTCCAAATGCGGCGGTTCAGCGGACCTACCACAAAGGTTTTTTCGATTAAGAGTGCGAAACATAAACATTTTTATTTATGCATTAAAATTTATTAACAATTAAAAAACACATGCGTAAACCCCATTATATTAAAAACAAGACCCATATATTTTATATTTTTTTTATTGATTTTAACTAATAAATTAAGAACAATGTATTACACAAGTTGTTGCTAACATTTGTTTTCCCAGTATATAGTAAATTTAGAACTTCAGTATTTGAATACCTCACATGATGTAAGCCGAGAATTCGTGGTTGTATTTGTCCTTTACTGGAGCTACGCTTGCGTCAATGGTGCCTGCTTAGTTTCTTAAACCTTTTTCTTTTGCCAAAATTTCGGGGGCTACTAGAGTTAGAAAGAAATTGTAACTCACAAACTTGGATAATACTCTTTACTTTCTACCTGTATTTTTACACCTTTCACAATCTACTTGAAATAATGGATGCGTAATGGAAAGGTATATATGCTAAGTATGCGGGTCCTTCATTTGCCATTGTTAAACGGGTCGTGGAGTACAATTGATTCTAACTTCCCATCTATCGTATCCAACAAAAATCTTTATTACATTCTCCATGCGCGAAAGCAAGAAAAAGAAATTATTAAGACAAGAATTTACAAATAGAAATTAACAGTGTAGTTTCTAAGACACTGAAGTCATTCGCGAACATGGTTGCTAATAATGGGTTCTAGTTTATATGCTGTCTCAAAGAAATGCAGAAAATGACCAAGTCTCTGCTCATAGAACAAAATGAAGTACGGCACTGCTGACAAACCCATTGCTACTTCATAAATGGCTACACTGATTGGCTAGCTACCTCTGCACTGATGTCTCTATCATTTCAAAATCAAATATATTGAAAGCTATTCGTTAAGCTGGACTGTGTACACAAATTAACAGAAGAGTACACAAATTAGAAACCCAACTCACAGCAAATTCACTTCTGAGAAATAATTACCATGCATTCTTGTTAGTTTGGCCATTAATTTGTGTTAAATTAAATAAACTTTCACCCATTCAACAAATCCGTTGTAGTCTAGGTGGTTAGGATACTCGGCTCTCACCCGAGAGACCCGGGTTCAAGTCCCGGCAACGGAAAATTTTTTATATAAAAATTCAATCACCTAACATATACATACCCAAGTTGATTACTTTCATTATGTGTTGGGTCATTTTTTCTTAATTCTTTTTTAACTCCCAAGAAGTGAAAAGAAATCTTTTAATTACATGTTATGAATTGGTTAATAGCTTCACAATGTAACAGGAAGATTGCAAATGGATTCCATTTATGAACATTTTTTGGATAAAAGTTTGCAAAGGGCACAATTACTGAAAATAAAATAAATAATAATGTGATGTTTATCAATTAATCTCTGAGTAAGAAGTGACATAATTGATGACTGTAAAAACTTCATTTACAAAATAAGCACAACAATACATATCTTGTTTGCCAAAATTTAAATTTTATTTTAGTGTAATTTTGATTCTCAAATCATTGTTCAAGTGAAAGTAAAAAAAAAGAAAAAACAATTCAGATAGGGCATAAGCTTCCTCCTTCATTGAACATGGTGTCAACACAATACAACACAACATCTAGTACAACAATGCTAAGGATTACAACCTTAGATTGCCACTATCCCAATTTGGATCTGGAAACTAATGACTTTCGCTAACTACCAAACGACACCGACTTTGAAGAACACGAGAAAACATCCAATACCACCACACAAAATCATCAAACAAAGTGCATAATATTTTTCTACCAAAAAACCCGCACAACACTAAATACACTTCCTACAAGTGGAACAAAAAGAACTTCATCTCACTAATATTCCTTCCAACAGAATGCTAATGAATCAAAATGGAATTGAAATAAATGGTCTACTTTTATTCAGAAAAATAAAATGAATTGACATTGGGATATCATTGAGCATAGAGTTCATCAATCCCAAGATTGTTATGCCATCTTGTGTGCCCCATTCCGGCTCATTGGCTATTTGATGTCCCTAAGGATTTCCTTGGATTTCTTGCTCATGGAAATCTTCTTGTAAATGTTCTTGGTTCTAAATGACAAAAGAATGTCTAAGAAGAACCCAACAATGCACGCTCCTGTCATGACTATGAAGACTAGCCTATAACAATGACCTCCAACGCAGGTGTTGCCCCCTCCCTCTATTGTAGTTGCTTCCATGTCATACAATATGCCCGCAAGCAACCCAGAAAAGAGGAAAGACCCCAGTGGAAGGTTAAGGATGAGAATATTATAGATGAGACCATAGTATTTGAGTCCAAACAACTCAGAGGCTGTTGGCACTGTAATAGCAAGCCTCACTCCATAACATATGCCAACTAAAATAGACCCAACGTAAAGGGAACCGGGCATAGCCAAGGCCATGAGTATGTAACCCACAGCCATCAGAAGCTGAGATGCTGCCATCCAAAGAGGTCTAGGTGTTGCTGCTTTCCTGTTACAAACAAAAAAACATACACACTTCAAACTTTTATGAACCAACGATAGTTGTAGTTTGATAGTTTATTGTCTTTCTACACAGGACCAAACACAATAGGAGAATCTAACACCCATCTAATATATTTCCATTTCGGATAACATGCATTTAACTCCAATTCCCATAACAGAATACAGAGTTGAGGATATATAATAAAGAATTGGCATCGCAAATTCGAGTACTAAAGTAGACAACAAAACATAAATGGGCACATCTTTAAAACATGACAATGTGAATCTTACTACAATTGACAAATCATGTTCAAGTGAAGTCAAACGCAAACATGTACTTATCAGTTACGACCAAAAAGCAACGTTCCAGTACTATAACATTGAGATCGAAATCTACCATTGAAAAGATAATAAAAAAAAGAATTTAATTTTGAAGACGTCAATATAAAAAATCTTATCATCTAATTGATTAATTATGTGGTGTGTCACTATCCCCGGTTGATTGCTACGCTTTGTTTCTTTTGGGCGCAATAACCAAAAAAGTATGCTACTGCCCAACAATTTATTTAGACATCTCAGATAAAGTTTAACATCATTTAAGCTCATTAATTGATATAAAAATGTGTTCTGAAAGAACAATATAATAATATATCAAAATTATATTCTAAATTAAAAAATCGTTATTCTGATACTTTGTTTAAATATTTATGTTTTATGCTGTTTGTTTAAAAAAGGAAAAAATAAAATAGTAAATTAATTCCGTTCCTTTTTTCATTAACCCTTTTCTTAATATCCTCAACTAAACCAACTTGATCACATTTGAATGGAATCGCACTAAGTCAAGTGGGTAGAATATTTTCATACTTCAATGAAATTCATTTGAAAGGTATAAGAAAAACAAAAAGACAAATGAAAAAGGAAATATATATATTTTTTAAAATCATATAATAATAGACCGAGTTGATTGGCGATTTGGCGTATTCAGAATACTTCAAAACAAATATTGATTTATAAAATATAATCATGTTGCAACTTGAACAATAAAAAATTACGATCGTTTCTAACATTATATATAATTTATTATTTTTTATGTACACATTAAACACATTGCCTAAAATTAAATGATATGATGTTTATTGTTTAAAAAAATTGTTAACGGTGAGCCAAATCAAATACATTTTCTTACAGCAGTTGTATTTTAATTTATTATCACTTTGTTTACTGCATTTTTCTTTTATCTTTGTCATTTGTTACGTCTTTTTTCCTTATTTAGAGGGTGTAAAACTATCATTTTTTTTTTTTGTTTATCAGCTCAAGCTTGTAGAGTTCGTAAATCAGTCTGAATCTGCTAACAGCTCAAACTATTTTTTGGTGAAATCCCTAATTCACAATCAAACTTACAGATATTTCACGTGTAAGAAATTTTATTAAAAAACATTTAGCTGAATCATTTATTAAAATATCTCTAAATCCTAGAAAGACTGAATTAATTTTATATGACCGTATATTCATCATGTAAATGCAACCAAATAGCATGAAAGATGTCTGATAATTGCTTTCACGAAAGAGGTTAGTGGGAATTGCTTTCATAAAAATCGTAGTTTGAATATTCAGCAAAAAGAAAAAAGAAAAAGCAGGACTAGTCGGAACTTGGAATAGAGAAGTCAATTAACATAGCTGGAGGAAAAAGGACTTACTTGATGGATAGCTCCGAAACAGAACCCGATATGATCCGTCCGAAAAACCCCCAAATACTCGTAAACGACACAAAGAGCGAAACATCACTGTAACCAAGCGCCAACCCGATTTGACCCATATTGTTCATCACGGCCAAACCCGTTCCAACCCCGCAAAGAAAAGACACAAACAAGATCCAAAAGTCAACGCTCCTCAACGCCTCCATTATCGTGTGCTCCTCCCCCACCACCGGTACCCTCTTTACCACCACCACCACTTCCTCCACCACCGCCACGCTTTCACTCCCCTTCTCCTTGCTTTGAATCAACGGTTCGTTCACCCGCTGCTCCTCAACGTCATTTCCCGCTCGAAACCGCTCCTTCAAGTACGAGTACACCGGGACCCCCAGCGGCGAGACCAACAGAATCAGCAAAACGGCGACGAACACTCGAGACACCAACGTGTTAGGGCTGGGAATGAACCCATAAGCCAACAAGTAAAGCGCGACGACGACGGCGATGGCGTTGAAAACGCCGAAGTACTTAGTCTCATGTGTGTCTTCAGAAGGAGGAACCTCTCGGAGGAAAAAGACACCGGTGAGACAAACGGCGAAGGGAATGATAGCGAGCATGACGAGGAAGGAGGCAGGGTCGTCGGCGAAAAGAGCAGAACAGAGGTTAGTGAAAATGGCAGTGCTCAACCCCACAAAACCCTTGAGAATGCCCGAAACAGGACCCCTGTTGCTTCTAAAGTTTCTTATGGAAGTCACCAAAACCGCAGTATTCATCCACGTTGTGCTATTCCCTCCCATGCACAGAAACACGCACATCTGTATTCACCGTATAATCATTTATAATTGATTTAAAAAAATTAACGAAAACAATAGCTATTAGGTTGATTAATTAGTTTAATTACCTGCCAATAGGGAAGCGGCTTGATTCTCTGGCTAACGACGAGCCACTGAGCGCCGTAGCCGATGAGACCCTCGACGGAGCCAATGAGAAGAATGACCCAGGTTGGGAAGCGATCGGAGGCGAGGCCGGCGAGAAGACCGAAGGCTTTTCCGACATCTTTAGCGACGGATAGGTTATTGAGTTGGACCTGAGTGAGATGCATGAGGGATTTGACAGCGTCGGAGTAGTTTGAAAAAGTGTAGTTGTTGCCGGAGATGCATTGGATCCAAACGGCGGTGACGAAGCCGAGCCATTTGCTGGTGGTTGAAACAGTAGAAGGAGTGAAAAAGGTGCCCATGACTTGAACAATCAAACTTTATTTAGGGACTAAGACATAGAATTCAGGGACCCATTTGGGTTATATTTATAGCAACCTGTTAACTCGTTTTCTTTCTCCTTCAACTTGACGTTGAAGGCGAGTGCAAGCACTGTAGCCACAACAGGACGGGAACCGTGGAGATTTTTTTTTTCAAATTAAACGGAAGAAAGAATATAAAAAGGGCAAATTGCAGTCGTACTGTGTGGGGTCCAGATCTTTTGGATCATAGACCGTACCAGTTTGATTTTTGAACATTATATATCTTCTCCACTTGATATTTCATGGTTCAAAAATTATACTACATAATATATAATACAACAAAATGAGTTGTTTATAAAATGTCTTTGATACTTTAAAAAAATACTTTTCTAATATTTGTTCAAAGTTCTTTTAGAATTTATTTATTTTAAAGTTGATTATAATTATTTTTTACTTGTTGAACATGGTTGTAATAAACGCCAAAATTAATTTTAGGCATGTGTTTTTATTAGAATAAGTTTATTTAATAAATAATGTGAGAATTATTTTTAACAGTAACCAAATGGATTCGTTTATTCTATGAATAATGAAGTTATCTTTTTTAGATTCAGAAATCATTTAATTATAATTTAAAAACATTCTTTTTACTAAAAAGCATTTTATTTTTCATTTAAAACGAAAAAAATAAAGAGTTCCATATTTTAACTAAACAAATGAGGCTTTTTTTAAAAAAAAAAAACATAAACTACAAAAAAAAAAATTTCACAAAAAAAATATATAGCAGGACTAATTAACTTTTTAAATCATTTTTTATTATTTATAGGACTTGAACATAAAAATTAATTTGAGAAAGATTAAATATTTATCATATAAACCAATAATCCATTCTTTAAAAAGTCAGACCTCAAAAAAAAAAAATTCGAGTTCGGATCAACCTTCAAAAATAATTGAGCAAATAAATTAAACTCATATTTGAAAATTGAAAAAAAATAATCTGAATTCATTTAGTATAAGCCTAATCCAATCTGATTAATCGCCATTCATACGTTTACGAAAAACTAATAAAATAACATGAAAGTTTTAAATTTGTGATAACATTTATATTTAATAAACTAATATCATATTCAAAATGAAATTGTATATTACTATAATAAAAATATAAAGACATAACCTCTACTCTGTTATAAATTATACTCATTATGTTAATAAATTTTTCTTCCCAGCCAAATATATACAATGTGACTATGGATGAATCAGTAGGTCCAAGGTAATTAATTAGAAATCCAATATAATGAATAGATTTGAAAACCCTAAAAGAGAAAAAGGGGTATTATCCATACACTAATTCCAGTCAAATCGTAATGAGTCAGCTGAATTTTGGCCCAATTTGCTTCCGGGTTCCAATTGAAGGCGTCGTGAACGAGAGACCCCACACAAATGCATTACATAATTGTGGTATATTTTGTTGCCCTCTTCTGGAAAAATGCTGAAACTTTAGAACTCAGAAATAGGGAACCGATGTTGCTCTGAGGGGAAACCATTCTTTTGGCACAATCAATTCATGCAATTGCTTAAAAACGATGGAGAAAAGAATGGTTTTATTGCTTTTTACGGGAAGCAACACAATTAGAGACGACACGTGTTTTTTGCGTGTCCTGGTATTTTTAAAACTATGGTTGAACATTATCGCCCTCGCTGCATGAACGAAATTCATGACCCAATTTCAGATCATATTGGAAAGGTTATGTGACAAACGCAGTTTCTAATTTTTTAAATATGTGACGCCATGGGATATATCTTGTGGTTACTATTACATGTTCTAATTTTTTATGATGAACCTTTGGTCAAAGAATCACGTAGCCACGTAAAAATAATATCATATTTTCATCTGTTAAAGCTGTCATAGTTTCATAAAATTATCAAACTATCCTTCAATAATAAAATTTAAGCATTAAATACCTCAATAAAATTCTCTATTTTTCTAAGAGATGGCAACTTGCTGTATCCTTTGACATAACAGATGACCTACCCTGTTCCGTGAAAAAGAACTGGAGAAAACACAAGCTACGTGGAAACGTCGTTACCATTATAGCACCAATGCTTTCTTTACCTTCTCAGGAATCTAATTTTCACAAGGATAACTTTACCTCTCGATCATAATTTTACAATAATTCTTATCTATATAATAAGATGAACAGTATCAAAAAAACAAATTATAAGTTGTAATACTGTAGACCTAAGTCGTGTATTAATTATCGTAGAGAGGTAGAGAAGAAATAATCATGGTTTAAGGTGGTGTTATGTATTAAATTATATAGATCCCGCGTATTTAATTAAAAAACCAATTACACTTAAGTAAAAATTATCAACAATATAGTTAGACAAATTTTTAGTGATTTTTTTTTTTGTATAAAGCAGCACCAGAATCTAAAATCTTAAAAATAATTAAATATGTATCACTTATATTAACTATTTAATGTTACGATCAAACTATTAGTTTAACTCCGTAAGTAGAAGACAAACATTAATTGAGTAGGCTCCTATTTTTCTATATGACGTTGAGAAAATTATGTGTTTGAAGTCTGACAATTTATGTATATGCATGTGCTTTAGTATATATTAAAAATTGACATAGAAAAGAGAAAAATATATGAAACAGAAAAAAAAAAAAACGAAAACAGCTGTCCTGCACTGTACGGGCGTAGCGCATGTGGTGTCTGCTTGATCTGTCACATGACATGACAAACGATGAAGGAGGTTTGCTTTTTAATGGTGATAAGATAAGATATCGCACCTATAGATTCACACTGAGACGTACGGGTCTCAGTCATCACCAAGCCACAACATGTTTTACACTTTCTTTTTAATTAAAATTTCAATTGAAGAAACAATTAAAAAAAAAAAGTACTGAATTTGAAACATCATGATGAATCAAAACGAAACTAAGTAGCAGGACCGAGAGAGAGATTTCATGTGCTATGAATCCAATGATGCCGATGCGTGCTGGCTGCAGTCATGCCTCGTCCCATGGATCTAGATCGATTCATGAACGTGATACTCTTGTTGAAAATGTTTTTAAATGATAAAAATATATATAAAAAATTAATCAATTACTATTTTTAAATAAAATTTATTTATTTATTAAAATTCAAAATCATATATTTTATTATAAATCGTTAGTAACAATTTTTAATATCATATCTTTGTAATTTTTATATTCAGTAATTAATTTTGCCGACCTTAATCTTACCTTAATTGTCAGTGGAAAAGAAAAAGGGGTGGTGTCTGTGGGTCCCCCCTACTTTAATTTGTTTTGCTACCCAATTGCATTTGCGTGCGTTATGGATTGGTCGTTATTATATCTTAGCTAACCACTTTAACGCCGTCTGAATTTGATATCCTGTTTGAATTATGGATACATTCGACCCTAACTCTCATAAATTTTAATATTTTTCAATTAATAAGTTAGAAAGATTATGTCGTCAGTAAATTAATATTTTTAAATTTGTTAGTTTTATTAAGTATAAAAATAGATTTTTTTAAAAAATATATATGTAACGAAATTTTCTTAAGAAATAAACTCCTTACATTTGAGTCATAAAAGATTATATAAAAAGATTTGCGAAGGTTTTGAAAAGAATTATACAAGAATGAATAAAAACTAAAAAAATAAAAGTAATAAAAAAAGAATGCTTTTTTTTCTCTCCACCATCTTTGCGCGTAGCTTTGACGCAATTCGCATCTTTGTTCAAATATTGATGCCCTGCCGCAAGTTGCAAGCGACGTTGTCTTTTAGATTTGTAATTAAGTTAACTCTTCAATGGCCTTATCTTAACTCTGATTAGATGAACCATCTACTAATTAGCAAGTACATGACGTCAACAATATCCCCAGCATTAATATTTCTTAAAACATATTAATAATACAATATTTCAAATATATATATATTAATTTTGCATGCCTTTTTCCATTAGTTGATTTTAAAAAATATGTATTTAACTTACCAAAGTAGCTGTTTGAAAATCATATAAAGTATATTACTATCATTCGCTGTATTTTCGATTAAAAGATAGTAAATCAGCAGGATGAGTTTATCCGGAGAATATGCTTGTGCATATGCATGCAACAAGCTCTTGCTTACGACTTACACAATAGGAAACATTGTTCTTGCAAATTTTGTATAAGCAATTTTATAATTGAGATAAGGAAAGAAGACAAATAAATAAAACATATAATATGATAGAACAGTGTAAAAAGAAAAAAGATCTTATAAACAATGTATATAATTTGTGTGAATTATATTAATTTCCTTTCTAAATTACATCATTTGTATTTTTTTTTTAAAAACTTACACAAAGTTGTCATGTATAAATACTGTTATATGTGAAAATATAATTCTAACGTGCTCACGAAAAAAAATTCACACAATGAGTTTTGTTTTTTAATTTTTATTTATCAACTCACAACTTTATTATTTGAGTGATACATACATCCGTAAGTTTTTTATAGGCAAAATATGACACAATTACACCTAATAAACAATAGAAAAAGCTAATAAATTTGACTTAACAACTACTTACTATTTTTAATATTTTATAGCTGACATTGAATGGTTATTCAACTAAAATAATATAGAAACAACTTTAACACTGAGTCATTAATTTGTTAAATTAACAACTTGTAGTACCAATTGCCAAGTTTATTTTTTAACATCCTCCCTTAAACTTGGATTATTTCAAGCATTATCTTCAACTTATAAAATAACTTAACTTAACTTTCAACAGCTTTATAAAAATATCTGCAATGTGTTCTTTAGTGGAACAATAATTAATATTCACTTCTTTCTCGGCTACTAGTTCTTAGATATTGTGAAATCTAATATCAATATGCTTGGACCACCCATGAAAATTTGAATTTTGGTAAAGTGTAATTGCAAACTTGTTATCACAAAATATTATTATGGAGATGTCTTGCTTCTTGTGCATCGTATCAAGCATTTTTCCCATTCTTGTATGTGTAATACAACTTGTTACAGCTATATATTTTACCTCAGCTATTGAGAGTATAATTGTTAGTTGTTTCTTTGAGTACCATGATACTACCCTAGTGTCAAGATGAAATGCATATCTAGACGTGTTTTTTCTTATTTCTATATCTCCTACTCACTATTTATGTATCCTACAAGTTTTACATAATTACTATTAGTATAAAAAATTTCCTCAGTCAAAGTACCTTTAATGTATCTTAGAATTTTTTTTTGCACCCTACAAATGATATGCATGTGACTCTTCCATGAATCTATTAAATAATCCAACTTTAAACACAATTTCTGGTCTAATAGCAGTCAAATATTTGAGATTTCTAATCAAACTCTTGTAGTATGTTGAATCAGCCCTTTTTCCATCACTATCTCTTTTCAACTTCAACTTTTCTTCAACAGGTGTAGAGATTGACTTTGAATTTTCTATCTTGAATTTCTTTAAAATGTATGCAACATACTTCTTTTGAAATATGAAAATTTCATCATCATGTTAAACAATGTTCAGAGGGCACAGGTACCTGTCAAGAAATAATAAAAGATTCTAAAATAAGTTCTCAAAATATCGTCCTACAAAGATTGATTTCCAATTACTAGGAATTGCTTAATTTAATTGTTTGAGCCTAAAAAATGTAAAATTAAGAAAGAACCAGAATTTAATTATAAAATTAATTACGAATAAAAACAAATAACATAACACACGTCTTGATTAAATTTATAGGAGAGGAACCTATGGCATATGAGTTTTCTCATTCAATCTTTTATGTTATGTTTCTATTTAAGTCTAAATTTGATTTACTTATGATCACTAATTATTCATACAAATACTATTAATACCCAATGATCATGTAATACTAATATTATTTTCTCTAAATTAATATCCCCAATAATCATGGAAGGCATCAATTAAAAAAAGTATAAAGTACCTATGAATTTGTTAATTTAATTACAATTGGAAGAAAAAGATTGGTTTAGTCCACCTAATCCTTTGTCTCGTTTTATCATAAAAATCTATTAACCAATTGAGGTACGGTCGTCTGACAATATAATTAAGTAAGATTATAACTATGCGCAATAGGGTAAAAGTTAATCACGAACAGAAACTAAATATAGATTCAAACTTTAAAATCTCATAAATTCATGACAATAGTTCTTATAACCCTAGCTATGAACTTAGTTGTTCATGCTAAAGAAAAGAACTAAAAAAATCGTAAACAAAGCCATAAAGAAAAGTAAACTAAAAATAGATGATTTTCTGGTCTTCAAGTACGGTCGCTCAAAGCTCCAAGTTCTACTAAGAGTATGTCAATGATCCCATGCAAGAGAGATAAGATGAAAGTTATATCAAAGAGCAAAAGACAAGATGTCAAACAAGATGCCTATGGTATCTCTTTAATTGGGTTTGTCGCAGATGAACATGGTCATGCAAGGTCTAAGCACGACTGTGCATGAGCTCGAAGCACTCTCGTGTTTGATAATAGGATTTGAGCCTGCTAACTACTGCAAAGCTCCATTTTTTCAACCAATTTGGGTCCAAAACACATCTTAAACCTAGTTATGGCCTTTTTATGTTAAATTGCACAATATACAAATAAATTAGTGTAAAATTCAAATAAAATAAAGGCCAAACATCAATATATGCAATGTAAAAGAGGGACTAATTACAGACTTATAAAAAAATCTCAATATTAAGAAAGCATGACATTAGACCCAAATTTGTCATCTCAAAGCATATAATAATGGCCTCCTTGAATTCTGCAATTATCTTTAGATTATTGCCAGTAAAGATTAGATCGTCAATATAAAGGCACACAATAAGAATATCATTAGGTTCAACAAACTTGATATACAAAATAAGCTTATACATGCATCTTTGAAAACTATTTTGCATAAAGTACGAATCAATTTTTTTGTACCATGTTTTGAGTGTCTGCTTCAAGCTAGACAATGTTTTCTTCAATCTATAGACCTTATCTTATTTTCTTTTAATCACAAAACATGTAGGCTGCTCAACATACACCTCTTCTTTCAAAGTACCATTCGAAAAGGAAAATTTAACATCTATTTGATAAATTTTACAATTATTTTGAGTTGAGTTAGATATAATTATACGAACTATATCTAATCTCGCTACAAGAGCAAATGCCTCAAAACAATCAATACCTGATTTTTGCTTATATCCTTTTGCTACTAACCTCACTTTAAAGCAATCAATCTCTCCACTGGGCTTGTACTTAGCCTTGTATACCCATTTCACTCTAATTGGTCTTTTTTCTATAGATAAATATGTCAACACCCATGTTTCATTCTTCCCAATAGCATGAATTTCTACATCATAACTTCTTTCTAATTTTGATCATTAGCAACTTCTCTAAGAGTCATTAGCTCATAATCTAAAAACAAGGCAAAATTGATAATCTCCTCATCAGATGGGTCATTATTATTACCTACAACATAATCCTCCAATATGATTGATAATTGGCAATACCATTGTGGTTTATTGGAAGACACTCATACATCAAGTGTTGGATCCTCTCGCCTATCTTCTTCTTCAAAATTGTTAAGAATCACAAACAATTCCTTTTGAGTCTTCGTGGTCCAATCCCACATTCCTTCTTCATCAAACATCAGATCACAATTGATAATCACCTTTTTTGTCTTTGGATTGTAAAGTTAGTATGCCTTTGAATTGGTGTAGTAGCCAATGAAAATACACTTTTCTCCTTTGTCATCCGATTTCTTCCTTAGCTAGTTTGGTACATTGGCATAAGCAATACACCCAAAAACTCTCAAGTGAAGTATTGATGGTCTCCTTCCACTCCATGCTTCTTTTGGTGTGTTGTCACAAACACTCTTTGTTAGGCACTTATTTTGCCTTCAACATGCATCTCACCATGTTCATGATTATCATGTTTTTCCTTTCAACAACTCTATTCTAATGAGGAGTGTATCTAGTTGTCAATTGATGATGAATTTCATGTTGCTAAAAAAATTGCACAAACAATGTATTCTTGACTTCTATCTGTTCTTAATGCTTTAATCTTCAGCCACTTTATTTTTCCATAAATGCCTTAAATGACTTAAAGACATCACAAGCTTTTAATTTTTGCTTCAAAAAACACACCCAAGTTTTTATGTTGAAATCATCAATAAAAGTAATAAAATACCTGTTACTACTATGATTGATATCTCAACAGTGCATAAATTTGAGTGAATAATCTCCACTGACTTCTTTTCTCTCCATGATTTTCTTGTAGGAAATGATTCTTTGTGTTTCTTTCTCAATTGACAAGTCTCACATATATTATTGGAAACATTTACAATAGGTAATAAGAAGTATATTATTTCTTTTGACAAATAATTTAATCCAAGAAAATGAAAGTTTCCAAAATGCATATGCCAAACCAATCCTCCTTTGGTATAACATAACTCAAATAAGAATATTTTTCATGTTGAATTTTCAAAGAGAATAGGCAATTTAGTGTCATTTGTACCTTAGCTACAAATCTTTCATTTCTATCAATCAACATGCGGTATCCTTGATGAATATGCATGTTAAAACCTTTCTGTGATCTTTAAATTTTAAAATCAATTTTAGTAGTTACTTAAATTATTATTAATATTTGTTATTATAAATTAAAATTTTTAGTGACAATAAATTAAGTTTTTAGCAACATTCTTTATAATTGCTTGTAAAATTTTTCTTGACATTAAATGTAATGACAAATAATTTTTAAATTTGTAATAATTATTTTTATAATCACTAAAAATTATAACAATTATGGCTAAAAATCATTTTTGATGTAGTATTGCATATTAGATTTTGAGTTTCTATTTTGAAAAATAAATTAAGTTTTTTTATTTTTAAAATCTACATTTATGATATAAACATGTGAAATAAAATATTTAGAGAAGTTAGTCAATTTCACAATTTGGCATATGTATTTTTTTGAAATTAAAATTATCTAAAAATAATGTATGAAATACATTTTAATTATTTTATTTTTAAAATTTTTGATTAGTTTTACCTAAATTTTAAAGATAAAAATTGTTAATCTACTTCTATTACTACTTTACATAAATATTGAAAATTTTTACAATTGTATATTTTATAAAATTCATAATACTTCATATATTATATTTATTATTTTAAAATAAATTATAATTTTATTAAATATTTTTCATCTAAATACATGAATAAATTTAAAATATTAATTTATCAAATTTTAATATTTTAAATAAATTTATTATATGTTATTTATATATATATTAAATAAAATATATGCACAGTACTCAGTACTAACTAGTTAGGTAAATATTTATAAAAATAATAAATTGATCTTAAATTTGGTTATAAAATAATTTTAAAATTTTAAATAAATAACTTAATTATTAAATTATAAAATGTGGATTGTTTTTTATGGTATAAATTTAAATTAAAATATATTTTTAAGAAATTTTATTTTAGTTAAAATTTTAATTAATGTCTTTTAAGTGAAAAAATTTAGAGCAATTAATTAATTTAATAAATAATTTTAAAAAAAATATAAGTTTAAAAATTTTATATAGAAGATTATTATAAAAGTTCAATGTCATATTAAAAAAAAAGACAAGTTACTAAACTTTTTGAAAAAAACTCAATTGAAATTTCAATTAATTGGGTTTGAAAATTAATATAAATTTATCCTAAATTTAATGTAAATTAAATTATAACTTATAACAAATAATCTAACTTATTTTTATTCCTATAATATTTGAAAGTAGTTAATACAATACATGGTACTCCAATCTTTCATTGGTTGATGTTAATTGTGGTTGACTTAAAGATAATGCTTAAGAATGAGAACTAAAATCACACATATTTAGTAAACATGAGGAGAGAAAAAATAATAAGATAAGATATATTAAAAAATAATAACTTTTATCTTATTTTAATTTGATGTACATTAAGATACACTACTAAAAAGTCTGTTTATACAGACAGATTTACAGACGGATTTTTAGAGCATTACAGACGATTTTTTCTATTACAGACGGATTTACAGACGGATATAAACCGTCTGTAATATCCTCGTCGGTAAATAATTACAGACGGATTTGAAAATCCGTCTGTAAGTTACAGACGGTAGAATCTGTCTGTAAATCACAGACGGTAAAATCCGTCTGTAAATCACAGACGGAAAAATCCGTCTATAAATTTTCCGTCTGTAATCCGTCAATGATATATTTTACTATAATTGATATTTTTTTATTTGTATAGATAGTTATTTCCTGCTATTCTTGATTATCACAATTTATAAACAAAATAGAAACTATAGATTCGGCATCTAAACATTCCAAAATGATTTATAAAATATAAAATTTAAATGTTGTTACAAAGGAAGAAAAAAAAGCATATAAATAAATACATTTAAAAATAAAATACAAGTCTTCATCAGGAATAATCTATATGGTCAGAATCCGAAGGAGCATCATCATTAGTAGAAGAGGAGTCAGTAGAAGAATGATGCATGGAGGTGAAAACCGGTGGTGCTGGAGCTGGTGGAGGAGGAGGAAGAGGTGTGGAGCTGCTTGCTCTCATGAGCTCAAAATAAGCTTGCATCTGCTGCATTTGCATATGCTGCTACGTCATCTGCTGCTGGACCTCCCTTTGTATTCTCGACGCCACCTTCTTCTCTATCTTCTTCTCCATTTTCTTTGCCCACTTCTTCTTCCATGCACTTTCTTTGCTCTTCCACATCTCCTCATTCTGCTTCTGGAGTTCTTCATTGAGGGCATGGACCTGAGTGCGGACCATGTCCTCCACATCCTCAGGTGCAAGAGAAGGGGCATCTCCAGTGACAGATGCAGGGGACATGGAGTCTGCAAAGCGGCCCCCCATGCCATAAATGCGACCTTTATAAAGGCCACCCACTGTCTGTGACCACATAGCATCCTCATCTACTGACTCTGGATTCTGAGAAGATGCTTCCTCAAGCCTTTGAATATAGTCATCCTACAGTTCAGTTCAGATAATTAGATATTAGTTTGGAGAACTATTTAATAAGTCGCTAATAATAACATATATTATCAATAACTATGACTTACATATGTGGCCTGAGATCGTGTATCAACCCACAGGTTTTTGTCCTGCCTGCGAGTGTGTGTCTCTTTAAACAACTCTCCAGTAGTAGGTGGCCTCTTCAACGACTTCTCCTGCAATTAGAAATAAATCACAATCTCAAATATGAAATTATAGATAGAGTAAACTGAATTTTAAAATCACATACCAAGTTTGCCTTACTGCCAGCCAAAGTCGTAGACCCACCAGTATGCAGTGACCCCCCTTTATTAGATGCCCTGTTTGTCTTGTTCTTTACAGAGAGATTTTTAAACTCATATGTACCCCAATACTCCTGCAAGGCATGAAGAAAGTTGGGTGCTATCCAATCAGCAGTAGAAGGGTCCTGGCGAGCCTCAGTATACATCTGTCTTAGTCGCTTTGCAGTGCGACTCTTCTAGGCCTTGAAAATCATCTTTTCGTCCTGGGGGGGAATGGAGAAGTTGCTCTACAGAAACACAATTTCATTAGAAGAGGTACAAACAGTCATATGTAATTACACTTAGTTAAAATTAATACACTATTATTACCTTCCAATCTTTGAACCATTCTATCTTTGTATCATTTGGCACCTTTGCAAAACTTCTGTAAGGCGCATCAAACATCTTCTTAATCGTATCTGTGACCTGATGGAGACCTTTCTGTGGTGGTATCCAACTGATAACACAATAAAATAAAACATAACTACTAACATTCACATAAAATACGCAATAGGCCAACAAGAATATGGTTTATTAAATTGATTGTTTGGAGCGAACCCATCAGCACATAACCCTAACCTTACATTTCTAGGATCGGATGCAAACTCAGGATACACTTGATCAAAATGTTGCCAAGCCTGACCATGAGAGGGATGAGTCATTATCCCATCATTCCTTTTATTTTCAGCATGCCACGTCATGTAAGGAGCTGAACTCATAGATGCATACAACCTTTTTAGCCTAGGAATCAAAGGCAAATAATGCATTCTACTTTGCGGTACATCTTTATGTTTACCACTTCTACCACCTCTTCTTGGTTTAAACCTAGGCTCTCCACAGAATTTGCAATTGGTCAAAACAGCATCATCTTTGTAATACAGCATGCAGCCTTTCAAACAACAATCAATTTTGACTTCTTTTAATCCAAGTTTGGAAACTAATTTTTTGGCTTGGTAAAAGTCCTTTGGGATGGAGTCAGGTTCGGGACTAAGCTCACTAATTAATGTAGCCCATTGATCAAATGAACTCTGACTTTGATTGCCTTCTGACTTTATGCTTAACATTCTTATTGCTAAAGATAACTCTGAATGCACACACCCATCCCATAAAGGCTTGTTTGCTGCTTCTAAAACATTATAAAACTTTGCAGCCTCTCCATTAGGTTCTTGTTCAGCTTCAAAATCATGAAAAATTCCAAATTGAGGACCAACAGCATCATAAACCATTTCTTGATAACGACTATTGCTTTCTTCCCAACTTACATTACCTACATGACCACCTGATTGTAATATATTTGAATTACCTACTTGATTTTCTAAATTAACTTCTTCCCCATGCTCAGTCCATATCCAATAATCATGTTTAAATCCAAACTTATACAAATCATATCTAATTGAATCAATATCCAAAAACTTTATACACTTGCACTTAGAACATGGACACCTAACGACCTGATTGGTGATGAATTGCTGCGAATTACAATAGACGCGTATAAATTCCTCTACACCCTCAAAGAATTCAGGTTTTATTCCCCCCCGACTTAGGTGCAACCTATCATACATCCACTGACGATTTCTGAGAAACATCTTCCTCAAGAACTATATAAACCTAATACAAATATACAATGTGGTATCAACCTTCTAAAATACATTACAGAAAATTTTAATATAAATTTTGGCAGAATCTCCCCTAATACATGTTAATTTCCTTACATTTGTTTACTATTTTTTTACAAAAATGAAAATTTCACCTAAAATCAACTAATAAATTATATAACAATAAATTATTCGATACATCAAACACAAACACATCACAATCCTAAACCGTTCTAGAGCACATTCCCTTGTAACTCCACAACATGCATATTCTACAAACTCCACAAACACAAACAATCCCACAGCACACAATAATCAGGTTCGGAGAAGGACCTCTACGCCCTTCCCCCCAGTCATACAATCTCCAATCCTACAACTCTATCTTAGAAATTTTAAGTCTCTAAAAAACATAAAAAATTAAAAAACTAAACCGATTAAAAGTTAGAGTATCGTACCAGGAATACAATGATGCAAAAAAACTTTCAAATGGTTGCTCCAATAACTCGCAATGGCCAAAACACTGAGCTCTTAGAGAGAGAGAGAGGGTTCTGATGGGGGAGGGGAAGAGGAGACGCGGTTTTAATGGGTTTCAGTCATTACAGACGGAAAAATCCATCTGTAATAGGTTTAATGAAACGGTGCGTTTCAGGAGGCACATTACAGACGGATTTTTCCGTCTGTAAATGCGTCAATCCCATTTATAGACGGAAAAATTCATCTGTAATGTGCCACCTGAAAGGTCGGCTAAAACCGCCATATTTACAGACGGGAAAATCCGTCTGTAATTTCCCGCTATAATATTTCATCCTATTTTCAAATTACAGACGGAAAAATTCGTCTGTAATTACTGTCTATAACGTTTGGCGCCAAAAGGCGGGCAAAATACAGACGAATTTTACAGACGGGAAAAATTCGTCTGTATTACAGACGGATTTTTCAGAAAAAAAAAAATTATTTCACAAATTCGTCTGTAAAGCCGTCTGTAATACAGACGGATTTTTTTCCGTCTGTAAAATCCGTCTATATTAAGCGCTTTTCTAGTAGTGATAGTAAAGTAAATAATATTAAATTTTTTAATTTTAATATTTGAAATAAATAAAACTAATAATAAAATAAGATATAAATTATATATAAATGATAATATTGTTAATTTTATCAAACTTGATATATTTTATAATAATTTAAAACAAAAAAATTAAAAATTAAAATTAAAATTATTAAATAAGTAAAAAATTATAAAAAAATTTGTAGGATATAATTTTTAAAATATTTTTTATAAAAATTTATGATTATATTTTTCATAAAAAATATTAAAATTAAATTGATAAATAATAATTTTTTTTATAAAAAATATTTAAAAAGATAAAAAATACGAGTAAAAAAATTATCATATTTCTTAACCTGCTCTATTCTTCAATATAAAAATTTGAAATATAAAAAAGAAATATAAGATAAGATAAACTATCACATTTTATTATTTATTAAATATTAAAAATAAAATATGATACGATAATTTATTCTATCTTATTATTTTATTTTAATTACTAAATTAATCTTAATTAACACTATTTATATTTTGTAGAGATTGAAGTCGCATTAAGCATTGTATTTGTTACTATTCTTTTTGTCTAGAAAAATAAATTTTTTAAGCTAATTTTATTTTATTCAAAATAATAGTTATTTTATAATTTTAATGTGTTATTATTTCTTCTTTAAAAAATTATCTTTAAGATAATTATTGTCTCAAAATTTATCTTTTAGTTTTATTTATCTATCATATAAATAAATTTTAAATTAAATATAATAGAAAATTTTATAGTACTTTTAGTAAAAATAAGATAAATTTTAACCATATTTTTTTTGTATTTTTTTTTTTTAATGAAATTGAACTTTACGATGAATGAATTTAAATTAGTAATTTATAGTATTTTTACAGTGTTTTTTGAACTGCTATTTCATGTAGCGTTTATATTTATATATATTTTTTATTTTGTTTTCATCTTCACTGCCTTGCTATAATTATTCTTTTGTCACTTTCAATTCTACAAATTCTCTACCAATGAGGATATTTTAAGAAGAGAATATAAAAAATGATCATCTTAATTTTTCAAATTACAAATTATTTAAAATAAAGTAAAATATAAAAAATAAAAACCATTGAAAAATATATATAATTATCAAATTTTAAGTTAAGGTAAAATCATTAAATCAAAAACATATCCTGGGCTATTGACTAAAAGTTAGTTTATTGTAAAAAAAATTGAAGAAGCTAAGTAAACAACGAAAGGCAACAACAGATTGTTTAGATTATTGGAGGGTATGATGTTGTGAGAAATGAAATAAAAAAATCACAGCTTTAAACATAATCTCTTACTCTTTTCAATTTTAATTATTTTAACAATGGCAGTGGCTGTTTTCCATGAAAGGGTGAGGCATAAAGAAAAACTACAATGGCCAGATGGGTCTGGGCTTTCAAAATATTTAAGGTGCTTTTGTCGTATGCACAACCAAACATGCAAAGCAACCATGTGGGTCTTGTGCCTTGCTCTGTCTCATGTCTGATTGGGCTTGCCTAGTTTGCATCATGTTCTTCGGTACCTCTTAGCTACAGACACCTATCCACAAAATTATGAGGACAAGAGAAACCTTCTACCACAATAATTAAAATAACATGATATCTAGAGGATCAAAATAGGCGTCCAAGAGAATATCCTCTTAATGAAACAACTCTATTGTTGAAAGAACTAAGAAGTAAGAACAAGCACTTTTTTTATAATGTCTGACCTAATATCATAAATGAAAATAAAATTCGTATATTAAGTTAAGGGCGAGGAACATTTCATTGCATAAAATTCAAAGTTCCTCTGAGAAAACTACTTGCTGCATGATTTTGTTTGCCCCATCAGATAGATCTAGTAGCCTTTTCAAAAGTAAAATACAAAATTCTACAGTATTGTCACTGATCCTGAGAGTTTCAGAAACCATTTTCTGTTATTGGATTAAACTAAACAATCTAGAGATGGGAGATAGACACATTAGATTAAAGAAGTGTCCTTGTCCATTATCCAATAGAGCGCCACCAAACAGCTGAGAAGTTGAGTCCAACCAAACACACAACAACGTTATACCTCAGCCACCATTCAAATCTAATACCCTCAAATTCTCGTTCTCTCTCTTTTGGTCGATAATCGTGTGTGATGGGTAGTAGCGGCGAGGATCCCAACTACAAACCCGATTCTCTATACGAGTCTGCAGCAACACACCCCTTTCTAACGAAACCCCAATTCCCATCTTCTTCTTCGTCTCCTCCAATCGAAGAAGATGGTTCCCAAGAATCGGAGTCAAACCAGCAATACCTTCACATCACATACAATCACGGGCCTCGCTCCTTCAAGGACCTTCCTTTGCTCATCCTCTTTCTCATCTTCATCCTCTCCACCTTCGCTTTCGGCATCTTCGCAATCTTCAACAGAAACACTAACTACTCCTCTCTCTCATCCTTCACCTACGACCCCAACACCACCTCTTGCATCAACCCTTCTGCCCTTTCCACGTCATCATTCACCATCGATTCCTCTTCGCATTTTGTGAAGGGTTTGACATGGACCCTCGTCATCACCTTCATTCTCAGCATCCCCATGTGTTGGGCTCTGCTTCTCTTACTCAAGCATTATACCAAACACATTGTCTACGCCTCCCTTCCCTTCTTCATCGCCATACCCATCTTCCTCAACGTCTACTGGTTCGTCGCCTGCACCGTAAACGCTTCGTGTAGCAACGCGTTCCCACTCGCCTACCGGATTCTGGTGATGGTGTTCGTGTTCTTGGTGATAGGGGTGATCGTGTGGATCTTGGTGGTGAATTGGCATCGCGTAGAGCTCACGGTGAGCATAATTGGGGTGGCTTCCGACGCGCTCTCGTGGAACCTGGGGTTGTTTGGGGTGCTGCCATGTTTGACCGTTGGGTTGGTGGTTTATTACGTGCCAATAGTGGTTTTCATGGTATTTTCGAGGTTTAATGGGAAGATTGTGGCAAAGAATTTGAAGGGTAAATATGAATATGGTTGTGTTTGGAAGGAGGACTCGTGGGTACCCGCTTATTTTGCATTGGCAATTCTCACCATGCTTTGGTCTGCAGCAGCCATGCTTGAAGCACAAGTTTATGTCATCAGTGGGACTATAGCCAATTGGTATTTCTCCAAGGACTATCAAACTCCCCAGCGGAGTATTAGAACTTCTCTCAGGTCTAACATCAATTTTCTTTTATTTATTTCTTCTTGTTGTTGCTGCTGCTTTGCATTTGTTTGCTTGCTTGTATCATGTTACATTCTGATCATATGTAGTTTGATTCATACAATTCTTATATGTAGTCTTCTTTCATGGTAGTAGCATTATAACCGAATTCCATTATGAATGTGTACTTTATATTTTCCTGCCCCAATGTTAGAGTGCTTAGTTTGAGAACCTTTTCTCTTATTAGTCATAATTTCTTGTTAATGTCTCTAGTTGGTTGCTTACGGAGTTTCCTTAGTTCTAGACTGTCATTAATTGTGACATGTCTTGTAGCTTCCTGATTTAGTCATTCTCTGTAGCGTGCTCCTTGATTGGTGGATAGGAAAACAGATGGAAAGAAGTCTTCAACTCTGTTGAATAGTTTTCTCTTTTAGAGCTGTATTAATGGTGAGAATTTGGCTTGCAGAAATGCTTTTGGTCCTTCTTCTGGCACGATATGTTTGTCAGGATTGCTTATCTTTGTTGTTCGAGTGGTGCGTTCTGCGGTTGATAGTGCTAGACAAGAGGATGCTCCTGGGATAGTTAACCTTGTATTGCGGTGCTGTGTAAATGCTTTATTGACAGCAGTTGACTTTCTTAACAAGTTTACCATAAACTTTGCTGCTATAACTGGTGAAGCCTACTGCTCATCTGCAAGGATGACATATGAACTTCTAAGACGTAATCTACTCTCTGCTGTTTTTGTGGAGACCATCTCATCCCGCCTCCTGGCTGGAATTGTCTTTGTCCTCTCTGCAATATACACAATTTTGGTACGTGACATTAATATTACTCTTTTTAATCCTTGTCTTGTGCTAAAATGCGAAACCTCTTAGTGTAGGCATAAATTTCAGCAATTCCTATTGAAGCATGAAATAATTTGTATAGTTAGTGCTCTTACAGCTGTAACCTGTGGATATCGACTATTGATCATCAACCTGCAAATTACAACATATTCTTTCATTAGTATCTCCGCATTCAGGGACGTAACTAGGTTCAACTAAATAGGGGCAGTTGCCCCCCTCAAGGATCAAAAGTCTATGGATATTTATATTTAATATAGTGCGATGCCCCCATAAATTTGACAGTTGAAATGAAGTATATCATTGATAAGCGATTTCTTTATCTTACAAGTAGTTCTATTTACTTTTGCAAAGTATATGATATTTTATTTTTCTTAAATTACGTTTAAGACAAGCATTAATAATAAAAACAAGTCATTGTTGATTTTACTTAACATGTGTTAAATTTTTGGCCCCCTTTACCTATTTTTTCTGGCTTCATCCCTGTCTGCATTTTCATTTGGCAGCCATAACTGTGATCCATTCGTGTTTCTTCTCTCTTATCTTGGCATTTGTTTTGAGGTTAGAAGGTGGTTGCAGGAGGATTTAAGTCAGCTGAAACTTCATTGTTTTCTCATAAAACTCCAAGCAAACAATGTCTTAAAAATGATATGAATCTTCTTGTCCACCATGGCCTCTATTGTTAGACTTTTGAGCGAAAAAAATTATGCGAGTTATTCTGTTCTGTCTATTTAATAAACTGATACTAGTTTGTTTTGCTATTTTGACGGTTTTGTGTCTCTTCTATTTACGTTTGTCCTAATTGTTTGTATACAAACAGGCCTGTGTTATCTTAAAGGCTGGTACCAATCTTGGAGCTGATTCATATTTTGTAGCTGCCATGGCATGGGTGCTTCTCATAGTAGTGCTGGGTTACCTGGTGCATGTGCTAGACAATGTCATTGACACAGTCTATGTCTGCTATGCGATAGACAGGGATAGAGGAGAGGTTTGTAAACAAGACGTCCATGAGGTGTACGTTCACCTACCCATTAGTAGAAGTCTCAGACAACCTGTTATTACAAGAACTCTAGGTGTGTAAATAATTCTTGGGATTCAAACCTGGGATTGTTTTTTTTGTGGACAGTGTGGAGTTAGATTTGTCTGTCAGCTTATTGTGCATACTTTTGAATGCTGCTGCTATAAATTTTTGTTTTCTAATTTACAGAGGGTAATTTTAGTTAATCTAAAAGTTGACTTCAGTTTAACCTTAATCATGTAATTTTGTTTGGGGTGAAGAGGCAAAAGTTTACACTGTTAATAAAAAAATTGTTGAGCTAAGCATCAGTTTGCTTTTACAGCTTTTATTCTCATTTGTTTGGTGCATCAATTTGCTTTTCATCTCCTTTAGGGGGCACTATTCTCGTAGTCATGAAGAACTGTAAAAGCATCAAGCCAAGTATGTACCTGTTTCTTCTGTTTTCTTTTTGGTCGAACATTGAAAAATGGTTTGGCCTGAAATTATGTAGTGAGGTAATTTGGGTCTTGGGATATTTATGGTCCATTAAGGGCTTGTGCATATCACGTTTGTTGCTTATTATGGTGGAAAAATTCAAATATATTGGAAGACTAATACTCGGGTAGTTTTAGAAGTAAGCAGAAATGATTTTTTTCCCCTTCAATTTAAAGGCTCATATAATTACTTGTGACTCACCGAAAAAACATATAACTTATGGAGAATAAAGACATATAAGGTTTTTCAAATAGTATTTACAAAGACTTGTATTTATCTCGGTTCAAGGAGATAATGAGAACTCGAAGTAGTAACCTAACGTGTAAAATTGTGTCTTACTTTACATAACCAATTTTTTGAAGTTTTACTCAAAAAGCATTTTGTATATGAAAAATGTTAATAACACATTTATTTTATTCTATTAAATAATAAATATGATTCACTAAATAAGTTTTACAACTATGGAATTTAACTCAGTAATGGATAATGTAAGAAAAAAGTGTTAAAAGAACATATTATTAATATTTCTCTTCCATGTATCGTTGATAGTCTCTTTGCTTAGTCTTAAAAAAATGAAACCAACAAAATGAAAAAGAGAATAAAAATTTGGGCTTAGCAAGTTAACAGGCTTTCATTTGCAATTCCGAAAGTTCTTTGTTCTTGGATCCCATACTGGAGAGCTGGTGGTGGCAGAGTGGCAGTGCCAATTACTTATATCACTCTCGCTGATTCTTCTCAGTTCAGTAAAGTTTGTTAGCAAAGAAATCAGCCACATGCCTCAAAACCTCCAATAGATGGTGGCTTTCAGCAACGATGGGTTATTCCAAAATTTTACTTCGCTTGCCGTTTGGTAGCGTATAGAATGAATAGCTTTATAATTTATTTCATACATTTAACTTTGTTGTACATCATCTATATAATATATATGGAACAATACAGTAAGATATTATTGTGCAAACTTATATAAAGTACAAATAAATGATTAGATGATAACTAGATGATTCAATCTGGTTGCTGTGAATGTTGAATCAACACACCAACACATAGGTTATCTTATTCCCACCAAAGCTTCTCTTTGCTTGGTAGGTTGGCAAAGGTTGAATTTGACCAACCGATAATACAATATAACCTACAATTCGGGTCAAACTAACCCAGTTCCCAATGGAAGTTCAGTCCAATAGAATTTAGCCCAACCAGGTTCTTAACGACACAGACCCAAGGCTACATGATTTATATTTTAACGTAGATTGTTGTAATGCTCTTAGTATTTAACATTTTTTTTATTACAACTATCGTTAGGCTTTCTTTATCTATAAATATGTTCATCGTTGACGCTTTATAATTTTCAATGGTAATTAGTTAACCAGAAGGACTCAGAGTTTATGGTTTTATCAAAGGCCCTAACATACTTGTGACTGAAACTATATTTAAAGGTAAATGAAAAAGAATATAGTGTAATAAAATAACTATTTTTATTATGAATATTTTATATTGAAACGAAAATAAAAAAGGAAAGATTAATGGTCTCTCGTATCTTACATTCGAGGGACAGAAAAGGATTGATTAATAAGCTCACGAATAGTAATCATTTGACACCTCTCATGATATATATATCTCAACTCTCAAGTGAGAAAAAAATTGATAAATAATACAACAGAAAAATAAAAATAATAAATAAAATTATAAGTTTAGTCTGTTATATATATTTTAAATTTAATCCTTTAAATTATGTTTCTATATCAGTCCTTTTTGTTAATTTCGTTACAGCACATAGAAGAGGTGGTGTTAACATCATTAACCTTAATCAAAATAACGTCATTTGGTTTAGAATAATAAAGGATAAGAGTATATTCAAAATACTTTTGTGGTGATTCAATTAATATTAGGTTAGATAAGAATAATACTCTTTCAAGTATTCAATATCTTCATCCATACTTTATCCCCATGGCTATCGGCAAAGTACCACTGCAATCTCCATGGTTGCCAACATCACCTTCTTAGTTCATCTATAATCCATCTCTTATCACCTTGCGTTTATACAAAAAATGCAAAACCACGCCACCCCCGTCTCCGTGGCTGAGGTTGATCATGATGGAGCTTAGGTTAAGTTTAGAGGTGCTCATGTTAAAACTATTTTTCTTAACATTGTTTTAAAAAGTTCTAAATCTATTTACTGATGAAACCTTGTTTTTTATGTTAAAATTTTGTTCTTATATTTTATATCTCGCTTGTACCATCAAATTAATTAATTACTATATTTTTTTAAAAACAAAGTTCGTTTTTTTTTTCCTAAACTTTAGTTGAGGATATACTTTTTGTCAGTTTTTTAACTAAGAAAACAGTGGTTAAAGAACAAAAATAGAAGAATAAATAAAGCAATACTAAAAGTAATCTGATACCTTTTTCTTCTAGTTGTAGATATTCAAAGAATGGAACCTATCACAAAATAAGCTGAGTTAAAAGAAAAGTAAAAAAGGAGAAGGTTTTCTAAGCTTATTCTATTCATTAATTCTAAAAGAAGTGCAAAAAAAAAAAAAAATACAGTATAAAAAGGAGGTCAAAATAAAATAGGCATTTTTTCTCTTATTTTCTTCTATATTAACTCAAAATTATATAAATTTAAACATCAAATTTTTTATTTTTTTTTACTAGACCTTACAATAACTTCAACAAAATATTACAATTTAACACATAAAACAAATAACTATACACTACTAAACTGAAATCACGCTAAACAACATACTAAAGAAACTTAAATGCTTCCTAAAAACTAAAATAATATTTTAACAAGAATTACTAAACAATAAATAAATAAATAACTAAACTACAAGCGGACACGTTTTTCGTTCTAAAATAATTTCCTAACACTCTTAATCTAAATTTATTTTTAAAATATACTTTTATATATCAAATTAAGGCACGATGTTCTAGAAGTAATTAATTTCTTTTAAAATGACACGTGTCATTTTTAATTTTATTTTTTGACTTTAAATTTAAATTTATCTATTTAATTATAAATATCTTTCGCACAAATTTTTATATATTTTTTATTTATTTAAGTGAACACAAGATTCTAACTTTTTTTACATGAATTAATTATTCATATTTTTTATATATTTTTAAACGTTAAATATTTTTTCTTAAATGATGATTTTGGGAATGTCATGAGATTGATATGCGAAGGAATGAGAAAGTGATTTGTGGCTTGGTTGATGAGAAGTATTTTGCCAGAGGTCATAGAGATTAGGATGGTGTTTGGCTGGTGGCCATGGAAACGAAGGGAGTGTTTTGTCGACAGCTTAGAGATGGAGTTAAGATGAAGAAGGTAAGTAAGAGATCTATAATCCAAAACCGCCTCATTTTGACCAAGATCAATGACGTTAACGTCTGTTAAGTGAACCAATGGAGCTAGCAGAAAGGAGTAAAGTGAAATTAAAATATAAAGGATTCAGTTAAAAAAAACAATTAAAGATTAAAAGTTTTGGTAAAATAATATAAAGAGTGTAAGGTATAAAAAAATCATAATAGGAAATGAAATATTAAAATTTGTAAGTTTTATTTCATTCCATCTTATTTTAAGCAGTCCAAAAACTTGAAGCCTAAGATAATTTCATTGTTGTTTACTTAATTAATTCCATCCATTCCCATCATCTAAACAGTGTGAACGATACCTGAACTTTATATGCTGAGGGCCTGACGATCGAGGCCATGTGCTGAAGCACAATCAGAATGAATTAGTGTCTGATATTCTATTAACTTTGTTGCATTGAGCCATTATGGCTTCTAAGATTATCGTTTGCCATTTGTTTAGCGGGGGCTCCGTGCCCCTTTAAGTTAGCTTTACATGGTGCACCACTTCTTCTATACCATGCCAATCTGGTTCAGCAAGGAATCTAAACTTGATGTAACTCTAGCCTGCAATTACTTAAAAGACAGAAAATCTAAATGATTTAATTTCTAGGTTCACTTTTATTAAAAAACGTATGTTAATAGAAAACTTTGCCAGCTGTGATTCTCATAGCTGGTCTCGTGTATATTTAGATAAATTGTGTTAGGCCTTGGATAACAAACGAAAATTTCATACATGGATGTTAAGCCATACAAACTGCTGATCTTGTGGATTAGATCGAGAGAATGGAGATCATTCTGAATCAGAATGTACAAGCAGCACATAAAATATGATATGTACATATGTTGTCTCTCCCTTTAGTTTGCCAAATAGAACTTTTTTCAGTTATTGGGGTATACAATAATAATAACTAATAAGCGTAGTATAGGGTTAGAATCTGATGAATGCCTAATGTTGACAAGCCAGATAATAAACATGTAACCAGAAAAAGGACCAAGAGGATAAAGTTAGGCTATATTATATGCCGTTTTGTCAAATTGAGGATTAATATGCACCACAAAAGTGAGTACTTCCATGCAGAAGAAGCTCCTCTAATATCAAAGTACTTGATTCTAATGGTCTACCACTCTATCTCAAAGTAGTTAGACATCATGCCGAACCATCCTTTGCTAAACAATTTATTTATGAGAAGAAAATGTTGGGGTTGTGTAGCAAGGAACAAATGAATCATGCCACCTCAACTTGTGGGCCTAATCAGGAATTTATGAAGTCAAGAAGAGGGTCCTTTGTTCGATACACATGCCTCCCTATTCACCTGCACAAGTTATCATGCTGGCTATTTCACTGGATTTTAGTGTTTGTAATCTCCATTTATCCTCGCTCACTACCATGGGCTAGAACAATGCATGTGGGAAAATATAACATAGTGACACAAGGAACGGAATGTGTGACTGTGATATTGACTTAATAATAAAATAAAATATGAGTCATTGCATATGTCTGAATTTCTATCACTGTCTCAATATCAACTAAATGATATGACATTAGTTGCGGTGTTAACTCCACTGCCTTCGTTTTCTTAGACAAATGCATTGGAAAACTTTAGCCCTTGGGGCGTGAAATCTCGAAGCTGAAATAAGAACCAATTAAGAGGTTTATATAAAAACAAACGGATGATTGCCAAGTTCAAGTTGGCAAGGGAAGTGAACGGTGATTGGCAAGATGTACGTACATACATAGTTTTATAATGATTTATCAGAAAAAGTTTTTTCTATTGTAGTTTCTTTTTTTTATTTTAACCTTCTTCTGTGCTTTGCTTTCACGCGAAGACAAACACACTAGTGTGATGGAATGTGTGGGAGTGATCCAAGATATACAGGACCACGGTTATAGACTTCTAGTTCATAGTTCATACTACAAACTAATATTTTGTGTTAAAATACGATTGAATGGTGAGTGTACGTATTTGTTTACAGGGAAAAATATATTTAATCTTGATTGAGTTCTGTAAAAAATACCCTATTAGTTTGATGTCCTTTCAGCTAATTTCAAGATATTAATTATTATTCTCATAACTTTTTCCGTAAAACCCCTTTTAAGTGGCTAATAAATCTTTTATTTTTATGTAATCTGGATTTTTTACTTGATTCTAGATTCCAATTTTGTTGAAGTTTAAATGCTATGTGAAAATTAAAACAAAGATTCTTCTCACTAGAAATAGTTTGTTGTTGAAAATATTGCTGTTGATCTGGTTATCCATCCAAACATGGGTCTTCTCACTTAGTGACTAACTTTAAATGAATTTTAAAATTTTTTTATGCTATATTTCTATAGTTACCACCTTTTTTTAACATATAAAAAACAAATACTTATTTTTTAATGTATTAATTGTAGAATTCTTCTTATTTATTATCAAAATTTATATTAATAAAATATATAAATAGATAATGTTAATTTAATCATTTATTATTATAAATATTTTTGAAATGTACTATAAATTTATGACATATGATTATATTTTATTAATTTTAATGAATTATTTTTTTTTTTAATAAACAAAAATCCCATCGTGAGTATTATCTAGGAGAAAAAAATTGCTCGAGAATTGAGATTCCTCGGGTCTGAACGTCAACTCCTTTGTTTTAATATTCAGATTTTGTTTTCCTTTTAAAGGCAATTGTTGACTCATTTGAAGAAAGGAAAGGTTAATAGCTAATGAACGTAAAACACTATCATGTGTTTGGATTTATTATTATGGAGGGAGAACAATACATGGAAAATTGGAGGCTTTTTCATGCATTACACATTTTTATTCAAGAATTTTAATTCAGCTCTCCCTAGTGGTGACCCCAGGATTTAAACTCATGAACTTGTTCACAAAATTTGTTTAGGGTCAAAATCTACTTTAAATGCAATCAAACATCAACAATTGTTGGGATTAATTTAATATATTTATATGTGTCTGTGAATTATGTTTATACATTTTAAGAACTAATTTAACATTTTTTATATAAATTGTAGGAATGTAGGCCATATAGCCTTAACACACCCATCAAATATATATATTATTAATAGACTTTTATGTTGCGGATCAAAATGGTTAGTGATAATTAATTAGTTATCAATTCTTTTATATTTGAGTTTTTTTAAATTATGTGTTCACAGATACATGATAAAATAAAAATATAAAAAAGTGGAAAAATTTTAATTTTGCTAATAAATATCCAATAAACACTACTTCAAGAATTAATAAATTTAAAAATATTGTAGAAGTGTATCAAAGGGGTTAGTACAAGAATTAAAAAGTAGATGTAATGTTCTCATTTTTATTTAAATTATCACATGATTTTTTTTATTATCTTCTTTGATCTTTTATTAGTCAATTACTCTTTTTTTAAGTTAATAATATAATTGATAAAATGTAATTATTATTGTTTTAAACTTTTAAAAGTGATAAATAGGAACATTTTTTTTTCTAGAAATGTGACAGAAAAGAAAGAATAAAGAGAACAATTATTAATAGTTGTAATTTTAAAAATAAAACAATTTAACCTTAATATTAATTAAATTTGTAGGATTAACTAAGATAATTAGATTTCAGGGGAGAATCATTGCGTTTTCCCTTGTTCTATTACCAATATTGCTGAAAGGTGTTGTGGTTTTATTCTTTTAGTGGTTTTGGATGGAAATTTTTATTGTCCTTTTCATTCCTTATAATTATTTCGACATCACACTGATGCAATATAGATTATAGACACAACACATCACACCTTTATGGGATTCAATTAATAATGTGACCATTTTGGGTTAAGTCCATCTCTAATTTCTTTTGTTATGCTTTTGTCGTCTTTGTATTACAAACTTTAGTGCTCGTCGTTGTCACGAGTTACCAGCAAATAAATGTCAGTATCCTCCAATTTATGTTTGAAACTGTATAGCTGGTTTAGTCACCCACAAGGCCACAATTTTCCCAAATGATAATTTATTACCATTTAATATTTAATGATATTATAAACTCTATATATGGAAACAATCAAATAGATATCTGATTCATGTTTTTGGGTGACATGTATTATTCAGTATTTATTTACTTTTAAAAGGATTTTTTTTTTTTTATCTTTTCACTCAGAAATTAAAAAATTAATTATTTTGATTTTTACTACTTTTAAAATATTTTTATATTAGTTCCCCCTCAATCTATGTATTATCTTCCTAAATAAATAAAAACCGAAGAACTAATGAGAAAGGAAAGTAATTAAACAGAGAAAATCCCATATTCTTTCTAAATAAGAAACTATTAAATAACTTATATATTTTTTATTTTTAAGATATTACTTGTTCAAATTTTTTGTATTTAATGCCGTGTGTTTTAATTAATTTAAAATTTTTAGAAAGTTTTATCAAAAGGATATAGTATTTATTAAATAAGTTTATATTTACTGAATAAATTTGCTATTATCCTTCTATTGAATTAAATAAAATATTAAATGATTTTACGCCAATAAAATAATAATTTCTTGTATTTTTATTTAATATTTTAAAATAAGTTATGAGCAAATAAGGGTGAATTTAATTTCAAATTATTTAATGAGTGAAAAATATAATTTTTAAAATTAAATTAATAATAAATATGTATTCAAAATTTTTGAAATAAGCATGTATTCAATTACTTTATAATTGTATAGAGTTTTTTTTAGGGGAACATTTCTCATTTTAATTACCAGCATTTCATTTGTTTGTGTACTAATAAAGCTCAGGTCCTTGGTACTACGGGCATTTACTGTGGGCAATTAGCTTATGTTTCTCGTTGCCAAAAATGTACATTTAGTTTGTGTTAGTTGATAACTTTCTTCAATTATAATAAAAATATTAACTACAAATAAAGAAAGGATTTAATTTGTGATCGATGACCGTTCGACTGAGGTACTTTTTACATAGTATATTTTCAATGAGTAATGTATAAAAAGTATTAAATGGAAAGGCTTAAAAATATATATTAAAAACGATATTAAATATTTTTATTCAATAAATAAGAGGATTAATAGGAAAATTTTGTAAAACAATAGTTAGATTTTTCTTAAAAGTTAATCCGGTATTCCATTTGACATTGAACTCCAAGTGAGGTGGAATGGATTGTCATTCTATTATCGTACTAACCAGGTTTCAGTTATCGGGTGAGGTATTTGCCCACAAAACTGAAAGGTATAGCTGAAAGGCTTTAATTGATATAAAATACATAATATATTAAATTAAAATTCAAAATATTAATTAATTTAATTTTTAAATTTCTAAAATATTATTTTATTCTTTAAAATTACTTAATAATGATTATTTTAATCTTTAATATTCTGAAATGATGATACTTTTAAAATTATCAAAATTAAAATAACTGATATTTTGTAATTTTAAAATTTTGGAGGGTAATTGAATGTGTTATTGAATATAAAAATAATAGACATAATCCAGGACAAAACTGTAAATAAATGAAATACTAATGGCAATCTCAAAGAGCCCCTGCTTATATATTGACTCAAGTCCCACCCCTTACCTTCAGATTCGTCAACCTTTCATTCTTAATAAGGAAAAGAAAAAGTGAGACCAGCTTGGTTTTCCTTCTCAGCTGATAACAATGGCGATGGCTTTCAAAATGGTACTACTGAACCGCGTCTTTAAGCCTTTTTTTCATTCTTTCTGTTTAGATTTTGATATTCGCAATACAATTACGTGTGTGTGTTTTTGTTTGTAAAATGCTCAATTAATTAATGATGAAATTGGGGTATTCAATTTTATTGTGTATAGTATTTATATACATAGTGACGAATTGGTCGTGAATTAACAATTAACAGGCTACTACTGGGATGTGGGTGACGGATGAGTGCAAGAACTCGTTCATGGAGATGAAGTGGAAGAAGGTGCACAGATACATAGTGTTCAAGATAGATGAAAGGTCTAGGCTTGTCACCGTCGATAAGGTGGGTGGTCCCGGCGAGAGTTATGATGATCTTGCTGCTTCCTTGCCGAACGATGATTGTAGATATGCCGTGTTCGACTTCGATTTTGTCACCGTTGATAACTGTCGCAAGAGCAAGATCTTCTTCATTGCATGGTATAATTCAATCAACCCTTTTGTTGTATTCACCATGAGGCCCTACTTGTGTTAATTTTTGACTCTAATGTTTGAAATGTAATGTTTGGGAAAATGACCCATTACCCAGATAGACACTAAAAGTTTATTTTTTCAAGGTGCAAGTGCAATTATCGTATGAATTTTAATTTTTTTTATTAAAATCTTCAGGGCTCCAACAGCATCAAGGATAAGAGCAAAGATGCTATACGCAACATCGAAGGATGGGCTGAGAAGAGCTCTTGATGGAATCCACTACGAAGTTCAGGCCACCGATCCAACTGAGATGGGATTCGATGTAATTAAAGATAGAGCCAAATAGATGCCCTTTTTTAAAATTGGAATGAACTTCTTAATCATGTGCTCAGCTAATTAATCAATTAATCCGTCAATCTTACTCTCTCTTATTAGGCATAATCAAGTAACTACAATCCAATGACTGTATGACATGTGCTCTTATTTCTGGCTTTTATGCTAGTTTAATTATGTTGGTTTTGGCACCATTGTCATGTAAGTGGGGCATCTAATCTTCAATCTTTAGTCATAATAATAAGTTATATGTAATATATGACTGTCGGGTGTATTATAAGTTAAGGGCAACCACCTGTGGTTGTAATCTCTTTAATGATGAAAATTGTTGAAAAGAACGGATTAGCTCAACTTTCCAAATGAAAAGTTGATGCGTTACCATATATCAATGATGCTTTTGCATTCCACATCCTATCCTTGACGATTCTAGTTTGCTTCTTGGGCTATTTAGTTTTGTGGCGTAACCAAGGCACTTCTAACAATGCTTCACTCATGGATTTGTACAAAACCAGAAGTGGAAAATCAGAAACAACGATGATTTACTGGGATCTGAGACTACTTTAAATTAATTAAACAATGGAGGACCTTTAACAAGTCAAAAGTAATTTTTTATACCTAATACTTTCTACTTTATTTGGGGTTCAGACAGAGGGTGAATACTGAGTACACCACAAAGATATTACTTTAACCGAAAATTTAATAATAAAAAATAATGGGTTTAAACATGTTTTTATTTTTTTTAAAGATCTTAATTTTAATTAACACTTATCATATTTAATGATGACATAATTTAATACAATAATGTCACGTAAAGACTAAATTAAAAAAAATAAAATTGAATTCTCACAAAAATATAAAAATTAAAAATATTTTTAAATCAAAATAATAATATAAACAATTGTCTGTCTATTACTTAGCGGTTAAACTATCTATCTATTATTTCACATAGTTTCCTTGTCGGGTTTTTGTTTTTTGGACCTTTTCTTTTGGTTTTTCTCTATCTTTTAGACAGCCGACCAAATTGAAAAGATGTAATGCCGTGAATTAATTTGTAGTATTTGGTTAATATTAGGGCAAATGTACCATCGATGTGCAATTTTTTTACAACACTTCAAGAAACTTTTGTATATTTTTAGAATAAGTTTCTGTATAATTTAATTAATTTTATTTAAGATTTTTTATATGAAGGTTTATGCTATAAACTTAATTATAAAATTTATTAAAACAAGTTAACAATTATAAATTATCTATAAATTTTTCTAAGCACACTCTCTTACTTTAAATTTCTAGGACTTAGCACGCTTGCTTGAAAGGTTATAAATAAGTTAGCCGCCATATCAAGATGGAGATATACACAACATGAAAATTGTAAAAGATTGAAAGTGTTAAATATTCTAAGAGCTTTTTTTTTTAAATACAGTTTTTTTCTCTTTAAAAAAAAACAAAAATAAAAACCATGTATCCCATGTGAATGTGAAGATATCAATGTAACCAACGTCTCTCAAAATTATACAGATTAAGGCCTAAAATGTTTTGTATGCAGTTTCTTCACTCAGAATGAAGATTCAAGCCAAACGTTGATTCAGACATTTTTTTTGGAACAAGACTTAGAGAACTAAACTTCGTACATGTTTTTACTTGTCCGAATTGGTCAGTTATAGTGAGTAGATTGTGCTGGGCTGGGCTTACAGTTCATCCGTTGGCAGAGCATGACTAAACTTTTCATTCCCATGTCGTTTTCTTGCTACTGTGACGCATCAACTTCAGCATTAAGCTTATCACCATTTCGTCCTTATATACAGCCCCACCTCAACTACTCTCTTCTTTATTTTTGCTAATTATTCTTACTCAATAATGCTATTATCCCATGCCCTTTTACTCATTTGTTGAGCAATAAAATTACATGATTACGTTTTCCTTGTAATCTAATAGTTGAATATATAAAATTATTTTTTTTTCCATGGACTAGATTAAAATATGTTAAATAAAAAAAGGTTATGAAACCAATGGATCTTACCCTCTATTCGTAGAAGCTTCCAGAGGGAAAATGTTGCTGGCGATTGGCATCAACATAGCATGACAAGCTAAAACCAAAACGAAGATCGATACGCGATATATCTTATTTAGCAGATCTTGGGTTGCAGTTAGTTATTCAGATAGACTGTTCTTAAAATAATAATGCGGTGTGCTTAGTGGTTGATAATTTCTACTCGATTTTTCTGCATGATGTTTAGCAATAAGAAACCTTCACATTTCAACTAGTTCATGAAAGCCAAGCGTATTCATTTCCTCTTACAATTCACAGATGATGGAAAGTGCCGTTGGAACAATCATTTATCTATCACATTATGCTAGTAACACATTATCTAACATATTCTTTCTAACACATTCTTGATAGTTTGAACTAAAATTTATTAAAAATGTAAAAAGTATAAGAGAAAAACATTAATTTAATAATAAAAAAGAGTAAAAGTTATATGATTTTTGTAGTTTTCAATAATTTTTAGTTAATAATAAATGATATGTTACAAATAGTATGTTTTTAATATTACTCATTTATCACATTATTAGAAATGATTGAGAATGAAAATTCCAAAAGCTTATTAAAGATAACATATTGTTAATATTATAAGGAGTATTCAATATGTTCTTGGGACATGTTAACAGTATTCAACTTTAGACCATCCTAATTATCAAACTTTGAATGCACACTAGTCAACATATATCCTTCCTTAAGCCTATACGGTTGTGTCTCATTTTTTCAGATTGATATTTCACACAGGTTAAAAAAGAATTAGAATAGTTTTTATAAGGCTTGTGTAAACATCAACTTTTGAACTAGCTTTTAGGAAAAACTTCACATGCAATGTTTAATTATAAATGTGAAAAAAAATGTCTTAAGATATTCTATCTCGACTAAAGAATAGAATCAAAATATATAATAACACACATAGCATTATTGTTCGGATTTCATTAAATACTTCAAAATTTTCCGGTGTATGAAGCATTGGCAAATTAAAGGATATGCGTTGTTTATTTATTTTGATGTACGTGAAGGATGCATTATTTAGCTGTATTTATGTGCTATTATGAATAATAGCGCCAACTTATCCAACTTACCTGGATTATGGATAGTCACTGTTAACATGGACCACAACCAGAAACCTCAAATTCAAAGAAACATTGCTTCAAAATTGTAACTAGATCATAATATAGGGCGTGAAAAAGTGTATGAGTAATGTCTGGGCTTGGCTGATAATTTGTTATTCTCTTTTTGGTCCAATTTAGTTTAGATCTTTAACTATTCATTTAGGGTAGTCCATGCTAAGCCACCACCAGTACTGTACTTGTGGCCCTTAAAATTAAACTTTCGATTGCTTCCCCATCCTACGATGGAAGAGGCCCTAACATTAGAGGTAGAAGTAAATCGATTTTTTTTAATAAAAGTATTTAAAAGAATTAGGGCTTAATGGTTTGTTCGCAATGTCAAATGTGTAATGGGCTCCGGTCAAAGAGTAAAGGCTTATTTGCTGTTATTATTGTCAGTAAGCTTGTTTATAAATAGAAATCAAATTTTAATTCGGTTTATATAGAAATTTAAATATAGTTTATACTTTTATCTATTTACTTTTTATCTATACTATATGTATTATTTATTAAAATTAATATTAAAACAATTTTGCTAGTTGATACACATATTAAGTGATTTATAAATTTATTGTTTTAACTTGATCTTGGCCGTGTGTTGCTATCATATTTATTTTAAAATATTATAAAACATGATAACTAAATTTTAAAATATATTGCTATTTATAAGGAAAGAAACAGGATTTGATTACTTTTTTAATTGAGCATTATATATTACTTAATTATAGTTTTAATAAAGTAGTATAATAGTAGTAAGTGATAAAAACATAGACAAAGACAATTGTTTATATAAAAAATGTAAAATTAAATTTAAAAAATTTATGTACCAGTATAAAAAGTATAACATGAGCACAATTAAAAATATATTTCTGGGATTACTACCAATGATCTTTTACATATTTAGCGTCTTTTGTCCATAGGCTTAGTTGAACTTTGCTATGTTCGCGCCGGTGAATGGATCTCTCTCTCTCGCGTACACACAAATTTTGTTTTTTTTTTACCCGGTGATTAATTAAGAATTTCATAATAATTTTTTAAAATTAATAATATTACAATATTAATAAAATTAAATAATGACTCTGATACAAATGAAATCCTCCTTAAATATACATATAATTTCTAAGAATTTTTTTAACCTTAATATTTAGAATTGAATTTAAGCGTAAAAAATTTTATTTGTTTATTTTCAGTCTTAAAAATCAAAATTAATATTTTTATAATATAAATAAATAATGGAAAAAATTAAAAACAATTTAAAAATAACATATATATATTATTAATATAAATAAAAAAGATAGGAGAGTCAGCATCTAACCCGTCGTCAAAGGGTATAGATACATTTTCAACTTCTGACAAAAATCACTTTCCAGCTCAAAGGAAAAATTAAAGAAAAGAAGAATAATGTGTCGGATCAGACCATTCTTGGGGCCGTGAATGACTGAAATCATCACATGTCCTCCACGCCATAAATATTTAAGAAACGCAATCTCCACCGTTCACTCGATTCATCATGCCCCACACAATGATGCGGCACCGTCCGATAGAGGCTAATGGGGACACTATCGTACCCTGCCTTCTGCCTAGTTAAATAGGGGACATAAATAAAGATTGTAGGATAAATAAAAGGTAAACAGCGTATTCTTTACCACGCACCTTTCACGCACGTAGATTAACCATCCCTTTTCTCTCGCTGAAAAAGCATGGGTATCGCAAATTGTTCTTTAGATGCTGCGATCACTTGTTAGATGCCATCGTGTGTTGTTCTCTACATGGCTTGCTAAATAAAAAATATTAATGTTTTTTTATGCAATGGAACATAATTATATTAACTTTTTAACAAATACGTTTAGTATTTAGAAGAAAGCAGTGCACAAGTCCGAAATGATGATAGAAGCACTGCGATTGAGATTGAGCTTCACTTAAATTGGCATTATGATGATCTTCTCACTAGAACTTTCTTTTTCACTTGCTTTCATTCTAACTATTTAGCACTTTTTCTTTATTTTCCTGTCCTTTTTCTTTTTCTTTTTTAGTAATAAAATATAAATGCATGTGGCCAATATAAATGCAAAGGGATATCAAATGACAGAAGAATATTCAGCTTTCACAATTTCAGTCGGTTGACGGGAAAACAGTATAAAAAATTCATGTGCATGTCGGTAAATGTAGTTAACGTGCAATTCTGTATTACTGTACAAAATTTGTCACTACATATGCATTGAGCGCAATATCCATTTCACCAGTCGCATGAATTTGGATACTGTTCTACTCATGTAATATCCTTATTATTTCCACTTCCTCCTGGCTAGATTTTAGTTGTATTTTGTTTTCCTGATTGAAGATGTACTGAAAAAGTCAAGCTAAAAAAGTGTCCTCAATTGCGAACGCTTTCTTCCTATCTAGAATTGGCATTTCAATCAACAATTAAATTGAATATTGATGTAACAATAAACAATAAACACTATAATTAGAACTATAATTCACTGATCGAAGCTAAAACAACCGTTGAAACTTCCATGACAAACCTTACTTCTACGAATGGATAAAATATTAGTTGGTAAGGCTCCCAATTGGCATGCATGGGAAAAAGTGTATGAACTCCCTAGAATGGGGAGAAGATAACTCATGGCAGTTATGTGGTGCAATACGAAAGAACCTAAAAGCATAAAAGGAGGAAGATTTTGGGTGGCATGATTTGTTATTTACACGTTTTGTTAAAATTTTAAAATAATATGAATTGTTAAAAAGTCTAACAATGAAAAACAAACTTATCATCGTACATGATTTGGATATTTGAATATATTTATAATGGTAATAATTGATAAGTGAAATAACATATTAATTTTAAAAGTATATTATATATATACATACGAAAAAACAATGGATAGAGTACAATTATTTCGTTGACGAGCACCTGTGGTTGTTAGCAACATTTATGAAAGGGGTGTGTGTAACGTATATTTTGTTGTCCTTTTCTGAATTGAATTTCAGCATGAAGAAAGCAGACACGTTGAGATGATTGGATGGGATGGGCCACGGTCTTAGTTGTCTTGCCCTTCCACGGTTCAATATTTTGCAAGCATTGATTTTCCTTTTATGGCCGAAAATTTTGAAGGCCACTTTTTAGATCTTATTTGATGGGGGGTGCACAGCATTTTCTCTCCAATGTAGAAGGAAATAAAGAGGACTATGTAACACCCATCTAAATGCTATGCGATCTATAACATGGCACTAGAACAAAAGTCAATTATCTTCTTACTTTATTAAAAATACTTTTAAACCGACAATAAAAATTAATTATTTGATTATGAAAGGCACAGCTAAATTTGTCATTCTTAATTTTTTTTAATATACACAGCTAAGAAATAGAATTAATGGCATATGAACTTTACTTTTATATACTTTTTCAATTTTATAAATAAGTAAATATAAATTGAGATATATTAATATAAAATATAAGTAGTTTTTAATTAATGTCACATTATCTGATAAAATCATTTTAAAAATATATTTATTAATTCAAATTTTATTTTTATTAACTTTTTAAATTGTATGTAACTTTAAAAATGAAAAAGGAAAATTCACTTGAAATTTTTTAATTTAAATCTTTTTTTAAAATTGTTTTCACTTTTCGCATTAACATTTGGTATAAGAATTTAAATCATTAACTAATATTATTAAATATTAATAAAAAATATATTATATTTAAATGAATTTTACAATGAATATTATAAAAATATTTAAAAATAAATTTAATTTTTGTATAAAATTTTAAAAATAAAAAAACTAATTTATCAATAGATAATTTAATTATATTTTTACTTTTATTTAAAAGCAGAAAGAGTATTTTCTATAATGGAAACCATTTTGTATTCAAAACACACATGGGATTATTTGATTCGATAGCGTACTAACAAAAAAATGACAAATTTAATCTAAGTTTTGACGTTTACCGTAAACCATTAAATGCGTACTATGGAAATGTTTCGTTTCGAGATTTCAATCATCAGTGTCAATAGAAGAAAGGCGAAAAAAAAATATTTTACGCTTAAGTGGATTAAAATAAAAGAAAGAGATGATAATTTTTATTTATGTTGGTAAATTTAAAAATTTAAAATAAAAAATATTTTATTAACATGATATTGTTTAATTAAATTTTTATTTTTTTATAATTATAATATTTCTTTAAAATAATAATATTATCACCCTTTCCTCTCCTGTTCATTTATCACACTTATGGACTTTTTAGTGAAAAAAAAATCTGTTCTTCCTCCCAAATTCCATATAAATTAAGGAAAATATTAGAAATTGTTTAATTTTAGAAATTGTTTTTTATTTTTTCTATTTTTCGTTTTTAAATATCTGTATAGAAAATATTAGAAATATTTTTTTTTTGTTTAACTGTTTCTTGCATAAATATTAAAAAAATATAATAAAATGAGAATAAGATAACAAATTTGTAATTAAAAATAAATAAACCCTTAAATTTCCTATCACTTTCTTTCTTGCCCCGTAATTTCCCTACGTATAAACAGATGCTTAGATTTCGAATTAAAAAGATAAAATGAAAAAATCAATTATTCGCACGCACACACACATATTGGAATGATTTTTAAATTGATCAGTTCAAATTCTCTAAAGTGAAAATAATTATAAAATTAATTATTTTAATATATTTAATTTATTATTAATTAATACTGAAATTGATTGGTTTAATGTCCTTTATGTATTTAAATTTCACTAACTTGGTATAAGCTAAAAGAGAACTCTATTTTTTTGCCATTAAAAAAAAAGTTAATCTTCTTACTCTTTCTTTTATATATAATTTTAACTTTGCTATCATTTTTTGTTATATTATTCATTTATCAAAATTATGTTAAATGATTTAAACAAAAATTTAAAAATTGATTTATATTAGTCTTAATTAATTTTATCTTTATTATTTTATTTAAGATTATCTTTTTTGCGAAATAAATATCACTGATAAATGGAATAGGAAGTAAGGAAGGAGAAATGGGGAATGGAAAAGCCTCAGGCGGCATCGTTTTCGCTGGCAGCTTTGGAAAATGGATATAGAGGGTCATGTCTTGTTCGGTCCAGCAGAGTAACAAGGCATAGTTTACAAATTACTATAAAATATTATATTTATACAATAACATTATTTATCTTATTTATATTATAAATAGAATTTCTCTTTAGTTATTCACTTGTGGAATTGATTTCGGTAAATTTATGTATTTGTTTTAAAAACTCAGTATTAAACTGACATACGACACTAATTTATTATATTTTTTATTTAAAATTATGCGGTTCAAACTATTTCACTTGCTATGTCACAGATATTTAGATTCGAGTGACGTCCCACGCTGCATCCACAGGGATAAACACTTGATAACTGGCCCCAGGCTCGAATAAAAAACGTAATTAACTAAATCGAATATTAAAAACAAACGTTATTATAAATTTTGAAATTAGTTTTTAAAAAAAGAAAATTAGAGAGGGCCCCTTTCACTGAAGATGTTATAACACAGTCTTCTACTCCACTCAGTGGTACTTCTTACTCACTCATTCTCCACTCTCTCTCAAATGGCGAAACTCACATTCAATCCCACTCTTCCCGCACTTGCTTTCTTCTTCATTTTACTTTCTACTGTTTGTGCCGATGAAGCTTCCAAGACCTTCATCTTCCGTGTAGAATCCCAATCTAAGCCCTCGATTTTCCCCACTCACTACCACTGGTACAGCTCTGAGTTCACCGAACAGACCCGCATCCTTCACGTATACGACACCGTTTTCCATGGCTTCTCTGCAGTGCTCACGCGCCAACAAGTAGCGTCCATAAGCCAGCACCCCTCCGTCCTCGCCGTTTTCGAGGACCGTCGCCGTCAGCTTCACACCACTCGCTCCCCTCAGTTCCTTGGCCTCCGCAACCAGCGAGGTCTCTGGTCTGAATCCGACTACGGCTCCGACGTCATCATTGGAGTCTTCGACACCGGCGTGTGGCCCGAGCGCCGGAGCTTCTCCGATTTGAATCTCGGCCCCATTCCGCGCCGCTGGAAAGGGGTTTGCGAAACCGGAGAAAGATTCTCACCCAAAAACTGCAATCGCAAGCTCATCGGTGCAAGATTCTTCTCCAAAGGTCACGAGGCAGGTGCCAGTTCTTCGGGTCCTTTAAATCCCATCAACGAAACCGTCGAATTCCGATCCCCTCGAGACGCCGATGGGCACGGGACACACACTGCCTCCACTGCCGCAGGTCGCTACTCTTTTCAGGCCAGCATGTCCGGTTATGCTTCTGGAATCGCCAAGGGCGTCGCTCCCAAAGCACGATTGGCGGTCTACAAAGTTTGCTGGATGAATTCTGGTTGCTTCGACTCCGACATACTCGCCGCCTTTGACGCCGCCGTTAACGACGGGGTCGATGTCATTTCTATATCCATCGGCGGCGGCGACGGTATTGCCTCTCCGTACTACCTCGACCCCATTGCAATCGGGTCCTACGGCGCCGTCTCCAGAGGAGTGTTCGTGTCTTCTTCCGCCGGCAACGAGGGCCCCAGTGGAATGTCAGTGACCAACATGGCTCCGTGGCTGACCACAGTTGGAGCAGGCACCATTGATCGGGATTTCCCCGCGCAGGTGATTCTTGGCGACGGTCGGAAACTCTCCGGAGTGTCACTCTACTCCGGAGCGGCGTTGAAGGGGAAGATGTACCAGCTAGTTTACCCTGGAAAATCAGGGGTTCTGGGAGATTCACTCTGCATGGAAAATTCCCTGGATCCGAACCTTGTTAGGGGAAAAATTGTGGTCTGCGACAGAGGAAGTAGTCCGAGAGTAGCGAAAGGGTTAGTAGTGAAGAAAGCCGGCGGCATGGGAATGATTCTGGCGAACGGAATCTCGAACGGCGAAGGACTTGTCGGAGATGCTCATCTTCTTCCTGCATGTGCCGTTGGTGCCAACGAAGGAGATGCCATCAAGAAATACATCTCATCATCGGCTAACCCAACGGCCACACTCGATTTCAAAGGCACTATCCTCGGAATCAAACCGGCACCGGTTCTTGCTTCCTTCTCAGCGAGAGGACCCAACGGTTTAAACCCTCAAATTCTTAAACCGGATTTGATTGCTCCAGGGGTCAACATTCTGGCTGCTTGGACCGACGCTGTTGGACCAACCGGTTTGGATTCTGATACCCGAAGAACCGAATTTAACATCTTGTCAGGTACTTCCATGGCTTGCCCTCACGTGAGTGGCGCCGCGGCTTTGCTCAAATCCGCGCATCCTGATTGGAGCCCCGCCGCCATTAGATCCGCCATGATGACCACTGCTACTGTTCTCGACAATAGAAACCAACCCATGATCGATGAAGCCACCGGGAATAGTTCCACGCCTTATGATTTCGGTTCTGGTCACCTCAATTTGGGTCTCGCTATTGATCCTGGCTTGGTATACGATATTGGAAATAGTGATTATGTTAATTTCCTTTGCAGTATTGGTTATGGGCCTAAGGTTATTCAGGTCATTACTCGAGCGCCGGTGAGTTGTCCTGCTAGAAAGCCGTCGCCGGAGAATCTTAATTACCCCTCGTTTGTTGCCATGATTCCGGTGTCCTCGAAGGGGGTGGTGTCGAAGACGTTTATAAGGACTGTGACGAACGTGGGGACGGCGAATTCTGTTTACCGAGTGAGAGTGGAGTCGCCGGCGAATGGGGTGACGGTGACAGTGAAGCCATCGCGGCTCGTTTTCTCGGAGGCAGTGAAGAAGCGGAGCTATGTTCTGACGGTGGCGGCGGATACCCGAAATCTGAAGGTGGGTCAGTCAGGGGCAGTGTTCGGGTCGCTGTCGTGGACGGATGGAAAGCACACGGTTCGGAGCCCCATTGTCGTTTCTCAAATAGAACCGTTATAGAGCGTTGATCATGTCGTTTTGATGCGACGCGTGACTCGTGACGCGAGTGGGCTGCCCCGTAAGTTGCCACGACTGATATAAGACAACAGAAGAAATACTTGGTATTTCTTTTTCTTTTCTTTTTTATTTTAAATTTAGGATCGTCTGCAAAGCCACTTTGTTCAAGTCACAACAGGATCTGGAGTTTCATCTAATCCTTTCTTTTCTTTTCTTTTTACAGAGATGTAATCCTTTGCTGTACTTTTTTTTATGTTTTTCTTCGGTTCACGTTAGCTTCTTGTATTCATAGACTTCAAGGCGTGTCTATTTATACTCTATATATATGAAAAATTATACGATTAATTATTATTTGTGGCATTTATTTCACACTGTTTGGTTTATTTTTCAAGTTTTGCAAGGGATCCTTCAAAATGTTCGCATATGTTTGTTGCATATGATATATATACAATTTTACAGGGATTCTGCAAAACGTTGGCACATGTTTGTTGCTTATAATAGAATTTGCATAATGCACCTTTAACTTTATATTGGAAGTATATATTAACCCTGTGATTATATTGTAGTATTAACCTCGGTTGGCGAGATATGGAAGATCTTCTCGGAGGGACATCTGTTGAAGCACCGGTTAACATTTACGTTAAACGACAGAGAATAACAATTGATAGTATAGTATTTTAACACATTGATATTTACATAAAACAAAAAGAAAGACAATGTAAGCAAATCCATATATTTCACTCCAGTCAATTCTTATCACTAATCAAACCGTTTATTAATTTCATTTTTTTAATAAGCCATGTTTATTGATAACACAAGTCCAACTCTTCGTAAAATAAAATAATTATGACAAATATATAAATAAAGTTAGTAACAAATGATTGTACCTAAACATATATGATTTTCCTAAATAGAGCGTGAAAAAAATTTGTTAAAAGAGTAAATTTTTAATGTGAATTTTATCTAGTTTTGGCTGGAATTACGTCCAATGCATTTTCACTTAAATGAATTTAACAAAAAGTAACAAAAAATTCGCTTAACTAAATTTAGTAAAAAAATAATTTTTGCTTAAGTAAATATTGTAAAAAAATTTAAAATTTTATCTCTTTTTTTTTAAATGATAAAATAGTTGAAAAATATTTGTATAAAATTATGTAGTCACACTTCATTTAATAAAAATTCAAGTATTTTAAAATATATAATATTACAACTATTTCTCAACTAATTTTTTAAAGTTATTATTTTTATAATTTTTATCATCATTTTCAACAATTTAATTTGATTTTAAATAATTCTATTTCACTAATGTTAAACACAAGTAGCACACTAGATGGTAATACATTTAGAAGTATTTGTCTAAAATTATATGCTCATAGTACAAAAATTTAAGTATTTTAAAACATATAATAGTATAATTATTTCTTAACTAATTTCTTAAAGTTATCATTCTTATAATTTTTATTATTATTCTCAATAATTTAACTTGATTTTAAATAGTTCTATCTCACTAATGTTTAACATAAGTAACACATTAGATAATATATTTTCAAATTTTTTTAAAATAAAATATGTAAGTCTTTGTTAATTAGGTAGTTATTATTGAGAAATAAAAAAATTTTAAATTTTTTATAGTTTAAAAATATATAAAATTTTAAAAAAAAATTGTAATTTTAGCTTAAGTAAATTTTTTGCTTTAAAAAATTTATTTTTTATAAAATTTGCTTAAATAATTTTTTTTTACTTAAACAAATTATTTTAATTAAATTTATTTAAGCAAAATAAAATTTATTTAAACAAAAACGTACTACAAGTGCAATTTCTGGAAAAAAAAAAAAAAAAAAGCAGAGAATCCGAATCCGTAAATTTTATGATGTTAAAAGCGAAACAAAGAAATAAAAAAGTTGGAAACATGTGACTGTGTGAAGAAGAGTGAAGTGCACTTTGGACACAGAGGACTGTAAGAGGTTTGATTGTCAATGTCTTGGGTATCGTAGGCTACCAAACCCTTAAGACTTGGCCGATTTCAAGTTTGAATAGGGAGCTGAAGAAGACAAAACAAGATGGCAAGTTCACTGCATCTGTATGGTAGTTGCTTCTGCTTGAGATTATTTCAAGCATAAAACTCGTTGCAGAGAGCTGTAATGTTAAATATCATTATTGAAATATATTTAATATATTTTTTAATATTAATATATATATATATATATATATATATGAGATTTTATAGAGAGAAAGTATTAACAGATAAACTTTAAATCCTACATTTTTAAACTGTATCTTTTTTTTAATATATTCTTTTAATTTCAGGTTAGAATGTTATTAATTTATTGTTTTAAAATTTTTAATTATTGCAAATAAGTTTGAATTAATAATTTTAATATTATTATGAATAAATGAAATTTAAAATATTTGTAGGAATTAATTAAATTATTTAATGTTAATATAATATTATTGAAAATATAAATGTAAATTTTTTTTATTTTATTTTTGTTTGTAATATTTTTTTATTACTATTTGTTTAGGTAAACTTTTGTAATAATTTTGGCTATATTTTTTAATTTGATACACAGGATGACTGAAATTGTAGTTATTTTATATTAGAATGGAAGAGTGTACGAAGGAAATGAGGGTATCATATTTGAAGAGAATAAGAAAATGATTAAAATAGAACGTTGAATTACTTTTGAGATGTTGAAAAAAATACATACAAAATTGAGGTTGTGCAATAGTAATGTAATTTTTAGACTGATTTCACGAATTTTAGTTGATTTAAGGAGTGAAAACTACACAATTTTAGATGTATGTGATGATGAAGACATTGACTGTATTATAAGTGCTTGTCAAGAACGACATCAAAAAAATGTAGTTGAGTTATATGTGGATATTGCGGTTGGTGAAACTTCTCATGTAGGTGAAAGTTTGTTATGTTTAAATTTAGTGACAATGAAGTGGAGTATGCAATTAGAGAAGGTAATGTATAATCTTTATTTAAATTATATGATGTTTAAAATTTTATAATTTATTAATAAATTTTTGCTGCTGCATCTACAGATGAAAAAAATGAGTACGATGATGACTATAAAGATGAAGGAGAAATTCCTTTAGATAGTTCTTCTAATACTGATTTGGAAGATGACTTCGATTCAATTATGAATATTTCAAATACTGAAAGAAATAACGATATATAAGGACAATCTACAGGTATAATTTTATATAATACGGTAATTGTAAAATATTTGTAACTAACATTAGTTGAACCATTCTCGGGGCCGAGATTTAACACCCTACTACGAAACGAAGATGATGTCATCTAAAATCTATATAAACAAGTAAACTACAAACTTTAAATGTACAATATAAGCAACTAAATTTAATAAAAATAATTTCATTTTATTATTAAACAATTTGTACCTTAAAATAGACTCTATCAAACTAAATTTACCTACAATTAGTACATTTACAACATATGTTCCAATAATAGCTTACAACAAAATTTATATTTTCAAAATATCATTATAGAAAATTTAACCTATAAATTCTTACTAATGTATTTAAATCTTTTTTCACTTGAATAAAATTACAAATTTATTATTATTCATTAAAATCATATAAATAACTACAAACTTTTTAAAATATTCAAATGTCTAAATTATTAATTATATAATATTTTTATTTTCAGTCATTTATATTTTAAAATAACATTTTCAATTTTATTTAACTTATAATTTTATAGATTCATCTTTTTTTTTTCACTTAATTCCTTATTCTTTTACTCTAAATTTTTTTTCAAGTTAAACCAATTTATAATTCAATGATAAATAACTATATTTTTATCTTTCACAAATTTAAATTATTTATTATTTCTTAATTATGTGACATAATATTTGTTGAAATATTATTATAAATTTAACAACCGCAAATTTTTAATAATATAAATTTATTAATTAACATATTTCATTCTTGTTATTTCAATTTTATGTTGTTATAATTATTTTTATATTTTATCAACCTTATAATAATAATCACACATAATTCTTCCTCATATATTTATTTAATTTAATTCTTTTATATTTCTCAATTAATTTATATTTATATATTTTTTTAATTTAATTATTTTTTTATTTTAACATAATAATATTTGTATAATAATAATATCATCATTATTTTTACTTTTAAATACAGTTTTCTACATAAATAACAATAAAATTATAAATTTTAATTTAAATATTTCCTACTTTTATATTTTTCTATTTACCTATTTATCTATTTTCGTATTTTTCTATTTTCCTATTTTTTACATACATAAAATTACAACTAAATAAATTATAATGTAAATTTTACTAACCTTTGATCTGAGAATCTAGACCAGCCTAGACCATATCGAAAGTCCCTTTCGCAGAATTGTAATCTTCCAGAAATGAGAACAAAAACAGATGCAAGAAATTATATTTTTTTTAAATAAATTTTCATATTTCTATCTAATATACGAAACGATCTTTTATTCTTACCTTCTAAATTTTTAAAAATGGCAAAACTGCTCGCCCCTTCTTCCTCTGCGTTTTTGTTTAGCCAAAATTTTTAAAATTTCTCGCTTACACAATGAAGAAGATGAACAGTAGAAGCGGGAGAAATGGAAGGGCGAGCGGTGTGCCTCCTGCAAGATTGTCACGTGGACCAATGCGTGTGTTTGTCCTGAACATGTGTCGTCAAAAATAATTCCGACACTAAAGTCGGATGAGCCCTCCAACACACTGGAGAATCTCCACGTGTGTAGTTTGCAGCCGTAGATCAGTGTTATAAAAATTCGTCCGTTAAATTTTTTTTTAAATGTCGGTTCCAAGTTTGACGACACTATTAATTTAAAAAAAAAAAATTTTGTGTCGGCCATATATCTTCCGACACTGCTTCCATCTGTCATTCCCCACCCGAAACATATAATTTGTTTTGAAAGAGCCCCATATGATGAATTTATTTCTCCATTAATCCTATGCGGGCAAAACAGCCGCTGATTTCAAGTTTGAATAGGGAAACAAAATGGCAAGTTCACTGCATCTGTTTAGTAGTTGCTTCTGCTTGAGATTATTTCAAGCATAAAACTCGATGCAGAAAGCTCTAATGTTAAATATCATTATTGAAAAATATATTTTTTAATATTATAATATATATATATATATATATATATGAGATTTTATAGAGAGAAAATATTAGCAGAGAAACTTTAAATCCTACATTTTTAAACTGTATCTTTTTTTTAATATATTCTTTTAAATATTGTAAATATTTAATAAGTTATTAAATATGTTACTTCAATTTTGATATATTATTTTTGCAATATTTTTATTCCTATTGTTTAATTAAATGTTTTAATAAAGTTTTAAAAATATTTAAAATTATAATAATTTAAGATTGGATAATAATAGTGTATATCTATGATTTGAGTGAGTCTTATTCTTAAACCAGAGTGCTCGTAAGGGTTTTTCTTTTTTCATTACCTTGTGTGACTTTTCTTTTATTTAATATTTTTAATTTAATCTTACTAACTATATAATAAACATTTTTTATAATAAAATTATTTTTTAAAAAAAGTTATTAAATTTTTAAAAAGTCATGTAATATATTATTATTTTATTATAACTTTTTAATTTAATATTAATCCAACACATGAAAATTTATTAATTCTACTAAACTTTAAATACCTAAAATAAGCAATAAAAAAATAAATGAACTATAATATTCAACATTTTAGAAAAATATTTTTACTTTTTTATTTAAAAAATTATAATATTTAATCATTATACTGTGTTAAATTTACTTGTAAAATTTTTTATCTAATAGTTTTAAGTAATACTTTTATTTTTATACTTGACTCACATTTATAAATTAGTTTATAAATTTTAAAAAAATTATAAATTAATACTTATATATATATATATATATTTACTATCAATTTAATATTTGCCGTTATATTTAAACTAAACAAACTAAATTGTAAATAAATATATATGTAAGAATTAACTTACAAATATGAATTAATTATATAAATAAAAATACTATTTAAATTTTAAAAAATTATTATAAAATATAAAAAAAATATAAATTTATATTCATGACCAAGATAATGTCAAATTTTATCTTACTTTCTTAACTTTTTTTTTTTGTTGTCTAATATAATCTCTTTCTCTATTACTAACTATATTTTTAAATTTGTAGGCTTTTATTTTACTTTCTTAATTCTCCTTTATCTAATAAAATCTTTTTTTCTTTTGTTAATTATATTTTTAAATTTGTAGTAAAAGAATAGAAATAAAAATATAAGATAATTTTAATATAGTATTTTTATATAGTATAAAGATAAGGCAGATGCAGCCAAGTGGATCAAAGTAATGGATTGTGAATCCACCATGCACAGGTTCAATTCCTGTTGTTTAAAGAAAAATACCTACATCACTAGGTTATCATATCTTACTTTATCTAAAAGTTCCTTCTATAATAATTATTTTTGTTCACCAGTAAATTTCATTGCATCATGTTCAACATAAAAGTTTAACAAATATAAATTCATAAGAAAATTAAAATTTTAATGAATTATCATTTGGTTATAATAATTTGCATTATGCTTTACGTTTCATTACATAGTATACGTATACTTTAAAATTATGAATGTTGTCATTAATGACAATTTATGAAAAATTGTTTCATAATTTAAGAGAGTGTACATCAAATAATAAAAATAAAAATTGTTCAATAATATAGAATTAATCATTTGTAAAGTCATTTGTTTTGTAACTCAATTCTTAACTCGATTTCAATAACACAAGAAACATCTTTAGTGATATGAAAATAATTAGTTAACATGTTTTTAAGATATATTAAATTAAAAATAAATCTACATATAAATATTGATCTATAAATTTTTTATATATAAAAATTAATTTAAAAATATAAGAATGAATATATAATTTAAATCAAATTATATAAACTAATTTATAGATTTTTTATATTTAAATACTAACTTACAAATACGACAAAGGTTTAAACTTAACTAATATTACTCTTTCTCAATTCATACGAAAACAGACAAAGGATAAAATACGTTTTTGACAGAACGAAAGAACGCTATGTCGTTTATCTTACAAAACCGCCATCGAGTTCATTATCATCACCGACCAGAATTCCACTATGGGTTGAACGCTGTCCCCCAAGCGTTTCCTTTGCTTTGATTGTATGTGTATTTGTCGAAAGCTTAGTGAAACACGTGTCGAGTGTTGACAAGTCCTGGTGCCTAACGTTCTAATTTTATTAAATTATTACTATTATACTAATAACTACAGTAACTAATCATTATTTTATGAGGAATTGAATTTATAAAATAATTTTGTACAATATATAAACAGTAACCATAAGGAATCGAATTTACTACATCATTTTGGATTGATCTTCTCTTGATTCCCAATATATTCTCCCCTCAAATATATAGATTTTGAACTGACCTTTTAAGGATGTAAAAATTATGAATATTAGTTATATTATTTTTTTACCATGAAAATCAGTCTCTAAGAATAGTGTTAAGAACTGTTATTTGTATTTTGTATCCTAAAGTATTGATATAATAAAATTGTTAAATTTAAGTTATCAAAAGAAAGATAATTTAATCAACGCCATTCACAAATTTTAGTTTTTCTTTCCTTCTAAACTGAATGTACAGTGAAATAAAAAAAACTTTGACCTTTTAAATATTTTTCCTTCCTTTCAAATTTTTTTAAAGCAAATGAGGTTTCTTATAAGTTTATTTATCTTTAATCCAGCATAATGTAAATGTGTGTTTGATAATGATTGCTTTTGAAAAAAAAACAATTATCTTTATATTGAAAAAAAAAACAAAAGCACAAAGGATCCAACTCCAAGCTTATAATACAAGCGTTAATCTTAGTGAAGGCAAAGGAGATTTGATACTTGGCGTTTAATTTAGAGACTGATTCATAAAAAAAGTACATTATTTTATTTTCCAAACAACCAAAAGCAATATAATATTACTATAAATATTGAGTGTGAGGGGGAAATTCCAAGTTAGCGGGTATTCCTTATCTGGAAGCAACTAAAGAGAATTTATCATCTAAATTTTTTAGCACGAAGCCTTTAATTTATTTAATATAATTTTTTTAAGGATTTTGGAAAGTGAAATTATTCTTTAATGCTTATAATAAAAATCATTTAAAGCTTTCTTCTTAAGTTGACCAATTTGATTTGTTTGGGTCAACGAGATATATATATATATTGTTTTGGTCAACATTCTTATTTTTCCCCCATTAAGGTGGAGATTGGAGAATTAGAAGAGAGGATTAAGAATTTGTTAAGAAAAGGGTTCCAACTATGACTTGTTAACTTTGATGACTAAACTTTCCCCGTATGGACGGTCAACATGAGATATATCCTTCATTTGATTTTTAAAAAATTATACAATTTATAATTACTTTTTATGAAATATTTTATTAAGATATATTTTTTATTTTTTATAAGCTATATTAATTTTACTTATTTAATTGATGTAATCCAACTAGAAGCTAACGCTTGAAAATATTTTTATATAAATTATTTTATTTAAAAAGATTAAAAATAGTAATTTATAAAAAATTAAAAATTATATAATCCAACTATAGCCTTTTTATCCGTTTGTGGAGAAAGAGGAATTATCGTGCATTATGGGTTGCTTGTATGGGCTTGTTCGGGCCATTTTTGTTTTTGGGTGGGTGCTTGTATGGGCTTGTAGGGGCCATTTTTTAGGTTTTAGGCTGAGGCCCTCTCGTTAATTGTGAATTAAACTACGCGGGAATTGGCGCCTCTGGATTGTTCCCAGTTTCTTAACGAGAAAGTAACTGATTCATAACTGGCACTCTCATGGCATATTCAGAACGCTCTACGTCCACGTCCACGCTTATTACACGGCTTCCCCACCGCCACGTGTTTTCTTTTCTTCGCCATGTCGGTTTTGTCTTACGTTTTAAAATGTTTCCCATAAGCCTTAATCTTAATCCATTCCACGCACCAATACTATATAAATAATTCTCATTCGTCTTCATTCTTCACTACTGTCACATTTCACAACCATGTCTCAACATTCTTCGTTCTATCCACGAGTCGATTTCACAAACCCAGAAGCCAATTCTCCCTTCTCTCAGTCCTCTTCATCTTCTTCTTCCATGTACCCCTCAATCGATACCAACAACGTTGCTGTTGCCGAGGAAGACTCAAATACGACACAACCAATGGAACATGTTCTTGTCACTGTCCCGGGAGCGATTCTGCACCTCATAGAAAAGGACTCCAGCGTCCATCTCGCTTCTGGGGACCTCACCATAGCGAGCCTCAGGGAAGGGGAAAAGGTGGTGGCAGTTCTGGCGCGCATCGGAGACCAAATTCAGTGGCCGTTGGCAAAAGACGTGTCGGCTGTGAAGCTGGACGAGTCTCACTACTTCTTCACGCTTAAGGTTCCGCAGAAGCACGGGGAGAATGAGTTGGAGGTGTTGAATTATGGGTTGACGGTGGCGGCGAAAGGGCAAGAGGGGGTGTTGAAGGAACTGGATGAAGTTCTGGAGAAGTATAGCTTTGTATCGGAGGAGAGAGTGGAGGGTGTGCGTGGGTGGGAGGTGTTGGATGGGTCTGTGTCCAAGGAAACATCGCCGGAGGAGTTGAAGTCGGAGAAGAAGAGGGAAGTGGTGGAGGAGCGTTCTGCGGCGTATTGGACTACGTTGGCACCAAACGTTGAAGATTACAGTGGTAACTTTGCAAGGTGGATTGCCTCAGGGTCAGGGCAAGTGGTTAGGGGGATTTTGTGGTGTGGGGACGTTACTGTGGATAGGTTGAAATGGGGTAATGATTTCTTGAAGAAGAGGTTGCAACCTGGTTCCCAATCCCATATTAGTCCACAAGCCTTGGAGAGGATGAAAAGGTTGGAACTTGGAATTCCTTACTTTGAATTCAATGTTTTGTTCCATGTTCATTTTAATTATAATTTTTTCATGTTGTGGCCTTTACAGGGTTAAGAAGTTGACGAAGATGTCAGAGAAAGTGGCCACCGGCGTTCTCTCGGGGGTTGTTAAGGTGTCTGGATTCTTCACAAGTTCTGTGGTGAACTCCAAAGCGGGCAAGAAATTCTTTAGCCTTCTTCCAGGAGAAATCGTCCTTGCTACCATGGATGGATTCAGTAAGTTATATTATACGTATCTTTTTGGTACCATGGATAAATATCATAGGCGTTTTTAATATTATTTAAGTTTTATTTATATCTGTATTATGTGGATTTTGAGTTAATTATTGTCTCTCTTGATTATGCGTTGATGAAAGCTAGGACTTGATTTTTTTTAATATTCTTATTAGTCTGGCTATGTGATGTGCAGATAAGGTCTGTGATGCTGCGGAAGTAGCTGGAAGGAATGTCATGTCCACTTCCTCAGTTGTGACCACTGGACTCGTTTCACATAAGTAAGTTCATTCCTTAAAAATTTAGTCATTTATTCAAGTATTCTCATAAAAAGAGTGCAAGAAGCATCTTGAGTCTTCTTGATGTGTATGATTGACTGGCTTTTCTTTGAATTGTCTTTTTTTGGTTTTGTTAGATATGGAGAGCAAGCAGCTCAGGTAACAAATGAAGGCTTAGATGCTGCGGGGCATGCGATTGGAACAGCTTGGGCTGTGTTCAAACTTAGGAAGGCTCTCAACCCCAAAAGCGTCATCAAACCAACAACACTAGCAAAAGCTGCTGGTGAAGTTAATTCTGCTAAATTGAAGGCTAAGAAATAACAAGTCATGAAAAGCAAGAGCATTAGGATCTCCCACGCCTTTATATATTATCTATTAGTTGTTGTATTGGTTTGTCTGTTTGTTCATTTTTTTATTTTAATCAATCTTTATAGTTAGTGATAGATGTTTTGGAAAAGGAATTATATTCGTTACATTTCTTTATTCAAGAGTCTATGGCACAAGAAGATTAACGGGTTCTGAGTTACTCACCGAATTTTCTATTGAATTCCATTTTTTTTACCCTTCCTTTTTACTCTAAATATAAATTGCACAATCAATATAAATTGCACAATCATGGTTGGACTTTAGTAGGGATACTACAAGTGGCCACGGTAGTGTTCTGCCCTTTAGAAATGAAAGGGAAAAAGTTCTTAATAAAGGGTTACCAGAGGGGTGGAACCAAAGTAACATAAATGAAGAAATAAAGTGCTACCAAAGTGATGAAACAGAAGTAAAATAACTGAAGAAATAAAATGGGAAAAGGAAGAAATAGTAAGGTGGGGAGGGAACACAAGTAATATGACTAACGCTTAGACATACAAATTATTCCTTGTAACTTGGACGGGGTACTTGCTCGGAGACAAGACATACATACTTCCAAATCTGGGCCTCTAGGTAATGTCAAATTATCAATTTTCTTTAATCCAACTGTTCTAACAGCAGCTGGCATGGACAATATATGCTTTGCATAAACTAACTTAGCATTGATTTGCTATAGTATCTTGCATAAACACATCTATTTCTCACAGTTCTTTTCACTTAATAACTAGTTTTAAATGGCTTATAAGTCTTGAGATCCAAAACCACACCGGCCATGGAACCAATGGCAGCTAATAATGAAATGATGAGGCAACTGAAACTAAGTATCTGAAGTCCAACCCACCGAGTAGTCCATCTTCCGATCTTCTTTTGTGAAATATACATGTCGATTGGGAAATAAACTGTCAAGAGCCAGAATCCAAAAGCTCCCAGTATTCCAACCACATCATTGAAAAATGGCATCAGCATCGCTATGATGGTCGTTGACAACACAAAAATGGTTCTCCATACCAAGCGGAACAAGTTCAGTTGATACAACCCACAGAAGGGAATCGGTATTTCATATTCTGCTGTCACGAAATCGTTCTTTGGCCACTTACGTGCACTCCATTTTTCAACAAATGCAAATAATGGCTGGGAAAATACCTGGAAAAATATATTAATATTAATATTAATATACTACTACATTTCTTTATCTTGCTCCCTAGTTTATATCTAGGATTGAGAAACTTAAATGAATTCAAAATTAAAGCAACTCAAAACAAATGATAGTGGCCAACTAACATTTTAGAAGCTACATTAATTCGCTGGAATAAGATACTAATGAAGGATAGTATGAAATAATACCTGGTATGCCCCAACTAGGTGCACCACAACTGCAAGGTTGGCAATGTCGAGAAGCCAATAAGGGTTATAGAATCCAAAACCAGTTAAGAGATTTCCAGGGGCATTATCTCCGAAGGCTGCATAGCCCATGCATCCACAGAGTAAATAGAACACTGTGGTAACTGTGATGCTCAACGTAGTGGCCTTTCTCATGGTCTTGTGCTCTGCAGGAGGGGATCTTATGGTGTCCTGTAAGGCAGCCAAAATGGTTTATTAATTTTTAAGAATTAATTTTGTGAAGAATATGTATTTTCAACATAGGCCATATATGAATTACCTGAATTTCGATGAGGATAACGGAAAAAGAGTATGCGAAGGCCATTGCCCCCAGAGCTTGTAAACTTCTCCATATTTTTTGTGTGCTAGTAACTGTTCCAGCTTGTGTCACTGTGCCAACGCTAATTCCTATCAGGCTTCCTTTAAAAGTTTGATTTTCTGCAAGGTGAAATACAAACTTAAAAAGTTGCACAAAGAAGCAAATCATGGTTGAAAGTTGCATATGAATGTCATACACATAAAATATAAATCTGCTTGCACCTGCTACTTTAGCCACGCCAAGGCTCAATCCAACCGCAGAATAAGTGAAGGACATGATAGCTGCAACTATGGATAGCCACCATATTTGATCAAAGTCTGGGATTTGGGAAAATATCACTTCTGCTATTCCAAATGTTATCATGTACCCATTGCTTGACATATGGCATGGATCTTTTCCATGACTCTTATGATAACAATTCGACCTTTTTATAGCCCTGAGACACAGGCGGGATGAAAGGTCAATAATATATACATACACGCCATATTATATAGTTATTTAATCAAATGAAAGTCCATTTTATTTACTGGGATGGAAACATCATTCATATATCACTAGGCATATTAATTTTTAAGTTCCAACAAGTAACTTCATTTTAATAGAGCAAGAAATAATAACTATCACTTATGATCTAACTCACATCATACTAACTGAGGCAGCAATGGTATACCCAATTGCAATTCCAAACAGATTCACATATTGGATTAGGCCACATAACTTGACTTTTTTTCCTCCTGAAATCAACAAAATGGCATGATTAGTTTAATTACAACAACATACAAACTTTCTTGTAGTTGCATATTAATTACAGTAGATTCTTAATCATCCTACCCAAGATGGACTTTACTGCGTCCATGTAGGTGTAATTTCTCTGTCCAGTAACGGAGTCACCGGTCCTATAACACTGTGTTAGAAGGTTGGAAGTGTATAGATTAACGACGGCAAAGAGAAACATGACAACCGGTCCAGCAACCCAACCAAGCTGAGCCACCGCCCATGCTAGTGAAAGGACTCCCGACCCTATAACAGCAGTGATGATATGAGCAGTTGCTGTCCAAAATGTCCCTGCAACGCCGCGATACATCATTCTTAATTTATCACTTCCAGTGTCACCAATAACATTGCTATTGTTTTATGTCACACACAAGTGTTACTTCGTAACTTTGTTGCATCCATGCTTTAAAAATTATGACGTAGCTAGTCGTATTGTTTTCGATACTAATACACTTGTATTTGTATATATACATATTTGCCATTTTGACCTTTGCAATATGGTGTAATATTTTTAAATTTTTAGAAAGTTATTATTTAACTGAATTTGCTTAAAATTATAATAAAATATTCATACATAAATATAAATATATTTTCCTTCCTAATATTTTAAATTTTTTATATTTGCATGTTTAAAAATCCACTGTAACATTCTACTCGAATAGAAAATTGTTTTTTTTTTTATTCAATTATCCTATAAACTCTTATAGTTACTATATTTCTAAAAAAAAATCATAAATGAGTTTTTACTCACCAACGACAATTAACCTAAGCTACGGGGACTTGCCTATTGGAAAACTTAAAATAAATTATAAGAATTTATTTAATACAGAAAACATCGCATAAGCTTTTAAGATTTATCTGAATTTTTAAATAGGAATCTATATAGTAAAGTTAACGATAATTAGAGTGAGGACATAAAAAAATCATTAAAAATTAAACTATAATAACAAATTTTAGAATTTGGCGAAATAATATAGTTATGAAAGAAATCAATCAATCAGGAAGTTATATGCACCTACCCTGAAATCAATCTACCAGAGCTTTGATATAAAGCTAAATTATAACCTGTTCTCTTCAAGCGTCCATCATCGTCGAAGCACTTGGAATAGTTAGACTGAATATTAATCGCTTCGGTCTCCGTTGGGGCATTGGGTCGCACTTCTACTTGTAAGTAGTGCCTGATATCATGCCTCTCTTCTATCTGTTGTAAGCAATTGAACATCAATTAATCAACGTTAAAAAAAAAAAAATAGAAAAAGATTATTATCCTAGAAAATTAATTGATTTTCTCTTACAACTCCTTGGTGGATTCTGCTAGGAAGTGTTCTACTTCTTGGCAACATGGCTGTGAAACGTAACTGGACGATACAGTGAGTACTTAGTGTGAGTGAGGGAGAAATTAACTAGGAAGAAATTAAAGGTAAGTGAGGGATGCTTTTTGATGAAAATGAACGGGATTTTATAGGAAAGACCCTCGGTCTTTGTATGTCCACTACATCACGTTTCAGTAGTTTGGCTAGAACTGTATAACATTTTCAAGAGATTTACTTTTACTGACTTATTACTAGAGAATCATTTCAGCTTGCAATCAATGACTCTTTGGACCTTAATTTGGAACATGTTGCATATATGATAGCAAACTACCACTCCAACCGTGTGAGTTCATGGATGGATGGGGCCATGAGATTGAGAAGGTCGAATATATAGGAACCAATTAACATTTATATGAGAAGATATGAAGATAAAAAGGGTTGATAACTTTTTGTTATTGGTTTCCAGCATGGAATTTTAAATCATAAAGGACAATTACCTATACGGTCTTCCGCTAAGATTATTCCATGTGTTAATATCAGTTGGAAGGTTACTCATAATTTTGTTCATCGTAACACTACTAATGCGTTCACTGTAAGTAGGTCCATGCATATTTATTTTGATCACGATTACTTTGAACTTTTTGAGATCATCAAGATGACGTATCCAATTCACAACGACATATTATCATAATTTCTTATTAAGTTGCCTTGACAAATTAATACGACCCCGGTTCTACATCCTATATTATTATTATTATTATTACTAGTATCATTAGAACATGACTTTAAGATCAATAAAATCATTTTCAATTTCAATTTGGAAAGTCTACCCAAGGGAGAAGTTAAAAAACAACATAGTCTCTTCTTGTAAATTGTAATACACCTACCATGTTCGGAGGAGGAAAAAGTTTCGTTTGTGACTCTAGCACTAGCAGAAGGAGTCATGGTGACTATGATTGCCTCCATCATAAATAGAAAACACTCGGTGTTGACACGAGAGAACTGTGTTGGTATTGGTTTGTCTGTTTGCTTTTTGCCCTGTCCAATTTAGGACAAACCCAACAGGAGCTTAATTTTTATACATTTGTAGTGTATAGTATATTTACTTTTGCTAAACTTCATTTTTCTATCTGTATTCTCTCTTTGTCATATTAGAGCACCCGTTCGTATCTTTTGTTTCTCTCTCTATTCTCTTTTATCTCTTTCTTGGAATATAATATAGACCATGAGATCATGTATAACAACCATTTTTCCAAAATTAGAGAAGACACGGGCTTTGCTCTTAGTTGTTTCTTTACAGGGAAAAGGCAATGTGAAAGTGGCGGGCCTCAACCGAGTCAAGTGTCGACAATTCATCACTCAAGAACAGCGTTTTATATATCAATTCTGGTTTCGGAGACGTATTATAACGGTAGCTCAACTTACTTGAGATACGTAATCAAATAATTGGATCTAACTCATCACTCTTAAAAGCTAGATAACAAATTTGTCCAAATTCTTGTAGGAACAATTCAAATTTTATTCTTAGCTAACTTGAGATATCATATATGAGAATTTATGTCATACCTATAAATCGGACCGTAAAGTTTATTCTAATAAATTAAAATGAGTTTATAGTAATGAATTATATTAAAAAATTATTAAAATAAATTCCTCACACAAGCTTTCCGAAACATCTCTATATTCCCTTGCTAACCGTCTCATGAATTTCTTAACCTGGGTAAATCAAGTCTAACCAAGAATTTATCCATTCACCAATTAAAAAGTGTCTAAAATCATCTCTATTCTAAGATTTCGAGACTTAACACATATTTGTATTATAAAGCCATATTATTCGTACAGCAACTTAACATCCTAAGATATTGTTGTATTTTGATAATAATAAAAAGTTATACTATACTGCAGTCAGTATAAACATGGACTTCTTGCCAAAAAAAAAAAAAAAAAAAAACTAATTCTTAAACTAAGATTAAAACTAAAATATTTCTTCATCTGAAACTATTTTTTGTCACATATAATACAATACTTAATTTCTTTTATTATTATTTTTAAGTATCACAGCTGTAGAAATAGTATTTAATTTATTATTATTATTTTTAAAGTATCACATATAATATGCTGGCGCGATTTCCCGGACTGGTAACATGTCAATTTTATTACTTTCGAGGAACCAGTTTTCTGGGTCGATTCCTGAGGCAATTGGGTCGGTGGTTAATCTTCTGGAGTTTATTGCAAACGATAATAAACTTACTGGTCGGATTCCGACAAGTTTGTTAAACTGAATCAGTTGAATAGGCTTGTTCTAAGTGATAATCAGCTTTCTGGAATTTTCCTAGAGGAATTGGTGGTTGGAAGAAGCTCAATGAGCTTGATTTGGCAAATAATAGGCTTAATGGCAATGCTCCTAATGAGCTGCAGAATTTGAAGCTTAATTTGTTGAATTTCTCAAACAATCAGCTTTCTGGGGCAATCCCTCCTCTTTATGCCAATGCGAATTATACAAAGAGTGCTCTTGGAAATCCAGGTCTATGTAAGGATCACTCTGGGCTATGTCCAAGCTTGGGTGAAAGTAAGAGTTACGTGTGAGTTGTGATTGTTACTTGTCTTCTTTTTTTTCAAAAAAAAAAAACACTTTAAAACAGTAAGTACATTTGACATTATTCTCGGCCGATTAAAATTAAAATTTTAACTTGATAATTAATATAATAAAAGGAGATATTAAAAATAATATAAAAATACATAAGGTACGTCGTCTGCTAAGTTTGCGATTTCTATTTTGTTTTTGTCGGTCCAATTCCAATGAGAGAGCCTTGAAATATGAGAAAAATTAGTGAAAATTCCGCGACATGGAATGGATATTTTTGGGTTATACTCTAATTCGAATGTCATTTGTACTCTATACGATTGTTTTGATTAGTAAAAGCAATAGTAATAACTCGTGATTGTGGAGAAAGATGGTGTTTGATATTGATGGAGTGAGGCAACAGATAAACACGGATGCACAATTGTGAGATATTGGAGAAGATGCTAATAAATAATTAGTTTCATGAAAATAGACCTGCGAGCACCTAAAATAGGTCTTGTCATTGGTGTTTCTGGTTGACGAAGAGATCAAGTACTCGAGTATGCACCCGATTAACTCCAAAAAGTAACGTGGTTGTGGATCAAATCGTGCTCGTGGGCTTGCCACTTAATCCATTATGGAGCCTAAAAAATCTATCAAACTTGTGTTATTTCTACTGGGAAATGCTTTTAAATTTTGAGCATCTTATTTTTTATCTTGAGAGCTGAAGGAAAGAAGAAAAACGATGGTTTGATGAACGATGATTAATTTTCTTCACGTATTGCTTCAATTATATTTTATTCACAATCAGAAGCTTTAATTAAGCAAGTGGAAGAGGTGCTCACAATGGAAGCAAACCATTTACCGCAACAAAATTGTGTTCACTGTATCCAAGCAAAAGAAAATTCTCATCATAGCGTTCTCAAAAAGTAAAAGTGACAACTGAAAAGGTAGAATATAAACAAATGATAAAAAAATTCTCACGGATATTTTATAAGGATCTCTAAACTGAAATTTCAAATCTTAAATTACTATTATAAAATACAACAAACATGAATATTATTTCACACTACATCGGTTATGAATTCAAAAAAAATTCCAATTTCAGAAACTGTACAAGATTGTCCTTTAGAACATGTTGCATGATTCAACAGCACTTCCAAACTGCGGGAGAACTCTGACACCCTAAATCATAGCATCACACAAATACAAGCATGATGGCAATGCCTTTGTGAATAAGACACAGAAATCAGACTCTGCAAATTTGCCTCAACACAACAACTAAATCTATTTTGATTTGCATAGATGTGGGTTGAGCAAGCATATTTGTCTTATGGTCAACATTGTCATCCATGCATGTTAATGCTGATGAATGAGTATGCCAAGCGGCCACAGCAGGAGATTTCAACCTCGTCAACTAAAAAGGCTTCACAGTGGTAGAGTTACGAATCCAGAAACTAGTGTTTGGATTCCCTTAAAAACTAATTCATTTTATCAACTTCCATGACCAAAACCTGCAAGCTTTGCTTTCTCTTTAATGTTCCCCATCTTCTACCACCAATCTTGCACGTAGAGAACCATAACAAGAACCCGAAGCAGGGTTTGGAATAACCACACGAGTTATTTTATTTTTTAGGACGTAACACGAATATTAAATTAAGGTAAATGCTGATAAAAAACTAAAAATAAAAGGTTTTTATTATAAAATATTATTAATATCTTTTTTGTAGTTTTTAATAAGGTTTAACATATTTTTAATAATTTTCTTTTATGTTTGACTAATTAATAATCCCTGGACACAATATTCAATAAGACGCTAATTTAAATTGAAACTTAAATGACGCTATGATACATCTCAAACACCATCAACCAACACTTCAATATTGATGGATATACATCGATATTATTAAAATAATTTAATTTTTAACTATTGAAAAGATTAACGTAAAATATAATGTAAAATATTAAAAAATTATGCCCCTAATTTTTTTTTGTTAGAATTCATTATCATTAAAAAAAAATACACAACTTAGTAAATAAATTTGAATTATTTTAAAATATATAATTTTATTTTGTTTTAAGATCTTTAAGATAAGTGTTTATATTATAAAATAATATTTTTTAGAATCTTATTTTATATACATGTTTAGGGATAGAAACAGATCAGGCCGCCTGACAGGGGTCTGTAGCTTGGTCTGATCTAACTTTTTTAATAAACAAATCAAGCTCAAGCCTTTTTTTAAGGTCTGTTTAAGTAAATAAGTCAAGCTTGAGCTGTTTATAAAGCCTGTTAAGCCTGACAGGCCGGTCTGTATAAATATATATATATATATATATATTATAATTTAAAAATAGAGCTATCAAAATATATTTAAATAATAAAGTTATTTAATAATATATTTTTTATATTCTTAATTCTATTATTATTAAATTAATATATTATGTTATAATTTTATTTATTTATAATTATAATAAATAGAAATTATATTCTATTAAAAATTAAAAATATTTATATATGATTGCATTTTTTAAATAATAAATTTATTTAATAATAAATTATTATATTTAAACAATTTAAAAAATAGTTAAGTCTTTTAACAGAAATAAGACATAATAAAAACTAAACGAAATAAAATTTAAAAATAAAATAATAAAATTATATTAACATATTTTTTATACTCTTAATTTTATTATTATTAATTTAATTATTTAATTATTATATTAATATAGTATGTTATAATTCTTTTTATTTATAATAAATAGAAATTGCTTAAATCTGAATTATATTTTATTTGAAAGTAAAAATTTATAAAAAAAATGATAACAAAATAAAATAAAAAACTTATTATAATATATATATATATATATATATATATCTAGACCATATAGCAAATAATATAAATAATATAATTATAAATAAATTATATAATAATATATATTTTTGAAACTTGCACATGTTTTAATTAAATTATTAATTAATTTATCAATTTATATGTAATATATAAGTATGTGTTTTAATTTATTGTATCAGTAATATTTTTTATATTACATTAGTATTATAGTGTAGTTAATTTTATATTTATTTGTTAATTTAAAATAACAAATTAATGAAATAAATAAAATTAAATATTTTGTAATTATTTTTTTAATTTATTAGTTATTATTGTTTTTATTTATATATATATATATATATATATATATATATATATATATATATATATATATATATATATAGTACATTAAGTTTAAATTTTTATATTAAGTTTTATCACATATTTTTTAATTAAGATAAAAATTTAGAAATATAAGTTATTTTAATTTAAATATAAATTTTAATAATTCTTCCTATGCTTATATGTTATTTTTCTTCATCTATGAATTTTATAATATAAGTATTTATTTTTATAATGACAATATTTATTTACTTTTTAAAATATAATAATTTTTTTAGCTGATTCAATAAATTTTCTAAGTGTTTTTTTTTTAATTATTTTTTTAATTTAATAGTTATTATTATTGTCATTATATATATATATATATATATATATATATAAATTGCATTAAGTTTAAATTTATTTTTTTTAAAACATAATAATTTTCTTTTAATTTATTCAATAAAGTGTGTGAATGTTATTATTTTTTTTTATCAATTTTATGTATTTACTATGATTTTATTTGTTGAATATAAGATGTCTTTAAATAAACAAAATATGTTTCTAAAATAAAACTAAAATATTTACTATTTATATAACTTTAAAAAATAAATCAAGAAAAATATAAATAAAAATGTTATTAATATAAAATATTTATAATTAATACTTAAATAATATTTTAAAAATTATTTATAAAATTATATAAATATTATTATAATTATTTAATAATTATTAAAAACATAAATAGAAATTAAAAAAATGTATAAACTAATTTGATAATAAAATATTTAGATTTATATTTTTATTAATATTAATTTTTTTTTATAACAGACTTTGTTAACATGCTTCAGGTTAGGTCAAGCCACTTAAACAGGTCAGGTCAAGTCTAAAATAAAGCATATAACAAGTAACAGGCTAGATTCAAGCCTAATAATTATGTTACAGGTCAGGTCTATTTAGAGTAAAGTCTCGTCTTACCTAGTCTGTTTCCATTCCTAATTCCTATTAACATGTTTCACTCGTGTGTATCTGCACGTTGTCCATTCAGCATTTTGTGTTTTAGACATTAATTAATCGCGTGGAATTACTATCCGTGTGAATCCATGTTGAATAGGCGAAGAAGAGGCCTTGAAGACCACACTAAACCAAAGAATAAGCACTGTGAGACCCTTTGACTTCAATTGCAGCAAACTGTTAAGAATCCATTGAGTAGCCATATCACGTGGAGTCAGAAGACAAGAAAAAGCTACCAAGTGGACAATAACACCAAAGAAAATGTCTTGGAAACCATGAGTTGAAAAGGCGTGTATGAGAATTTCATGGGTGTTTCTGTTTCTATAGCTAACAAACCATAAGTTGCTTCACAAGTTTAGAGAAAATGACGTGCCTTCACAGCAAGACCAGAGCACCATATTGACCTACAAAAGATGTGCTATTCGGAGAAAATCCCAATACTTAATTTGAGAAAGTAGAGAATTTATTAACAACTATCACTACTTGAAAATCTTCATTACATTTGACAATATTGCTCCAATATTCAATACGAGACTTCAACAAAGCCCAAAACAGTATTTACTGTTTGAAACATTTTTTATTCTTAAAACTTGTTTCAAAAGCTGTTTCTGAAATCTGCTTTATGTTGTGTTTCATTCTCCGTAGAGGGATTCAGTCTCAAAAACACAAAGGTTGTGGTGGTAGTGGACTTGAACCAAACCTGCGTAATATTTTTGCTTAAGCCCGAATTATCCTTTTATTATAGTATAGACCCTGATAGGCCCAATTGTATGGTTGATCTATAAGTACAGCATGGGTTGTTTAATAGTTCTCTTTTTGGGGCCCAAAGTTGGAAATGAAAAGTCATCCAAATTGCTAATAGAGTGAGTCTCTGGACTTGGAATTGAAGAGGGCACCTTGATTTTCAGGCATTCCACGGTATTCACATTACTTTTACGTACCCGCACCTGTCTTAGAAATAAATAGAAGCGTGTGAAAACAAATGGAAAGTTGTTGGTTGGCCTGTAGAGGAGTTAATGTTTTCTCAAAGCGATCAAAAACCCACGTCACATCCACTTCTAAGCAGTGATTGTAATGATATCAACTTGATTGATGATGCTAGTTGGTACAAGCGCTAAGACAATATTAAATTTGTCTAACTCAACTGTGTTGGTTGTTAAATTTAATGTCATATTTTATACACACATTCATTTTTATTTTTTTAAAAATTTATCTTGCTTCTGAAGCTTTTCTACTAGTGCGTTCAGATAAGACCTCGTAAAGTCAGTTTTCCTTCAGAAGAAATTGGAACAAGTCTCTCAAAAATTGAAATTGGCCCCTTTTTGGTGTGTGAGAATCCTTAGCTTCTTGAAAGTGGAGAGAGAAACCGAAAACAAATCCAATAATTGTAACTTACGTTCAAGATGTCGGTATCAAATTTAATTAAGATCGAGGATGGTTGGTATGTCTCGGAATTTAGTTTATTGTGAGATAAAGGGGTCCAATACCATGTGATGCCAATGCCATGTCTAAAAAATCAATTCACCAAACAACTAATTTTGGCCAAAACTCTTTTGGAAGATTGCTTTGATTTGGAAATATTTGGAATTTTCTCGGTGGGTTTTTTCGGAAAATTCATCTTTGGTACCTCTTGATCATGCAATGCAGACATACATACACCTTTCTCTAGAGCACTTGTAGAAATGCCCAGAAGCACTGGAATATCTTCAAATTATAAATGATCATATTCAAAGCAACCTCGACCAGGCCAAGTATAATTCCAAGATCACTGCATCAAATAAAGGGAAGTGCTCGAGCAATGCAGTGCTAGAGATTGAAAATTTTTAAGTTACCCATGAGTTTCTGAGGAAGACTACGATGCATGTTAAGTCTCGATTTGTCATGAAAGAAGTTTTCTTCCTTTCATCCTTTGTTACATGTGAATATGTCTTAGTTGGTCCCTTGATACAGTGAACTTTAAAATTAAAGATGTTTAGTAAAGCATATAAACAGAAAAATTGAGTTGCATATGGATGTGAACATGTCTGAAAATGGTGTAACATCTTTGGGTGTTAGAAAATGGGTTGAATTGCAAATTCATCGACTAACCATGGCACCTATCATAGACCATCATAAATAGACGGTTGCTAATAGTTCCAGTTTACCATGTATCAACCTTATAGTCCTTCCTTTTCAAAATAATTGTCATACAAAGAATTTGTTTTATTTTAACTTATTTGTCATTTTAAACAATCTAAAAGTATTGATTGTATTTTTCTAATTTTATATTTGTTTTTTCTGCATCTCCAATTAATAAAATAAGAGAATTTTAATGATGAGGGTAATATAATCAGATGATATTTTCTTAAAATTAATTTAATGACTTTTGAATCACTGTATGAAAACTTAAATAAGAATTATTTAAAAGAAAGAGTATTTAGTTTTATGCTAACTTCTAAATGAAAGATCATGACGCAAACTAATGTTAATGTACGTAGATTAAGGCCTCAAACGTGCTAAGTTTCGGAGGACCAAACGTAATTCTGCACCTAATCACAAATAACAGTACATTTTGTTAAATTAATTAATAACTTTAAATAACTATCTAGGTCTTGCTATCAGGAGTTTAAGTGTTATTCAATTTTCTTCATTGAATGCTTCCTTATATAAATAACAAATTAAGACATCTCACATATTAGTTACCCATAAATTATTATTGGCTTAATTAAGTTTTCGGTTTATAAAAAGTTAATAATATTTTTTTTACTTTTTATTTTTTTCAAAATGAATCAGACATAGTTCTTCTTCAACGGTGTTAAGCTAGCTATTTAAACAGGAGAGTTGAATAAAGTCATTAATTCAAGGTACTTGACTCGAGTGTTTAAAAAGAGAGTTTAAATTTGATCCTTTGTAAGGAAATCCAAATTTATTTGAGTCTTTAATTTTTATGTCTAAATCCTCTGTCTCTCTCATTTTTGGTATTTTAAAACCAATTCATCGAGTAAGCTTATTTTGCAAACTGAGTTCTTAATATATTAAATGCGTAATTTTTATGTAATATTTCATATAATTTTTAATTCTTTATAGTCAAGCATATTTAATTAACGTCTTAAAAACATTTATTAATGAATCTTTTTATGTTAAAAGTACATGTAATACTTTTTGAATTCTTTAAACTATTAAATATATATATTAATCTAATTTAAATTTATTAACCGGTGACTGAGGGAGTAGTTAGCAATTAAGATGAGATGTAGAAGTAGTATAATATTTTAGAAAATTGGAAAATATTGAATGTTGTATGAAGTAAAGAATTAAGTTGGTCAAGTGGTGACCAACATGCATAAATAAATAAGAATAGATTTGATAAGTAACAAAAAAGCAGTTAATAGTTGAAAATTGAATTGCACAAATTGTTTGTCAAGTGGCGACCAACTTGATGAGTGTGGGAAGAAATCTTCAATCTCGACTGCGCATACCGAAAGGACTTTTGTGTGTGTGGTGTGAATGGACCACTCAGTCACATTAAAATAGGGTTAGAAGATAGTGTTGGGCAGGTAAGTGGAAGAGTTGCAAACAAAAAGAGAGATAAGATGAACTTTAGCCTTTTAGGGTAATAAGAGAGGATAGGACACAATAATTAGAGTTGATAAAAAATGAAATAGAAAAGAAGAAAAAAGCGTTATGGGCTGAGGTTGAGTTTGTGAAAGGGATAGATGGTTGACTGAGAAAAGACTACTACATGGGATACATGGGGGGGGGGGGGGGAGGATGACTTTGGGATCGATCTCATACCAATCACAATCACCTAAATCCAAGCAACCACTACCTAACAACATGGCCATCCATGCTTATCATCCACACACTATCATCTATATCCTTTCCCTTCTCCACTCTCTCATGCTCTAGGCCTATTTTCATTTTTACTTTTTATTATTATATAATTATTTCCTTTGCTACTTTCCCCTCCCTACATGTGCTTATCTCAATTTCCTCATTATTTTATCATAGACATTTCACCAAACTTTGTCAACTTTTCCTACCAGCTACATTTTTGCTACCTTGCGCACGGTGCACAATCTTGCCTCTTTCTACCAAAGTCATTGTCACGGTTTGGTACGCTCAGGCCCGGCTATGGCCCAATTGAATTAAAAGAGCTGCTCCACAGCAAGACCTAACCAGTAATGAATGAGCTACACTCACAACAATAACAAAACCATTAAGATTTAATAACACAAGCAAAATTCATCGGAATTTAATTTCCCAACTATGACTTTGAAGGGGGAGGGGGAAAATAAATGCTCTTTTTCCCAGTTTCCAAATAAATAATACATGCCAGTCAGAAAAAAATAAAAAAAACATATAAATTAAATTAATATGATCTGAAAAAAAAAGGACAATCTTAAAAAATAATTTCTAACCAGAGCATTTCCTGCATTTAATATCAATCGGGCAGGGAAGGGTTGGGATGTTACTTTCTGTCTCTGACAAGAGGCCTTGCGTGGCAACTACTAACTAGTTCATTGCATCAATAAACTTGTAGAGTGTCCATTTGTTCAAGAAAAAGAAGATGGGTTGATATAAAATTAAAATCCACTGCTATTATTTATTGAGGATAGTATATCCAATTTTTGCCCAACTGCAATGACCCCAAATATAGTTGAAGAAATTGGTACCAACCAAGTGCCAGAAGCTTAACCAGAGATCCAATTGTATCTAAGTTTGTAGGGCATCAGCTCTGACTCTGCCTGTACTCAGTAATTGCTCTGTCCCAGCATGTCTTCAAAATTATAGAGGATAGACGCCCTTGCCTTTTTGCGTTCTCATATATCATTAAAACCATATGTTAAAACTCAAAACACGCTCAACTTTCCCTCCAACTTTTTCAACTTCATATCTTAGAAAGCCATGAACACAAGCAAATTTCAATTTAACTTGGTTATGGTTATTTTGAAGAAAGTGCTTTTGGCTTTTTGTTACTACAATCTTGCATGGAGATAGATATAATAGAGATCCAACGATCAAATTAGTCGTCATGGTCCACGGTCACTCGAATATAGTCATATATAGAAAATAATGAAGAGGACCACTAATTGTCGTTTAGTAATAATTGTAGCATATAATACATGATGGCAAAAGAATTAAAGAATTAATGTAATTCATATTTAATCCATAAGCTTGGATTCTTAGTATTGTTTTTCTTTTTCTTTTTACCTCGTAGCCTAATAAACTTAGCAAAAAATAGACTAAACAAGGGGAACTTTTCAAGTATAACCTAAACAAAGATATTTCCCATGCCCTTTAATTAATCCTTTTTTCAAACTGGTTACATCACCGAATCCATGGACTTCTCTACGTGTTCCATCACTATGTAATTAGAGAGAACAATTATCGTTTAAATCAATCAATTAAGTCGGGACTTTTTCTTAAAACAAATACTAATTTAGATTAGATAAGAGAGTGTTGAAATTAACTATAAGAAGGCATGCGGATAAGAAAGAAAGAGATATATTATTGGGAATTGAGTTGAGGCGTATCTTGTGGAGGTGTGGAGGGACCCAGCGCTGATTGACGGTGGTTGAGAGAGGACCCACCGCCGCAGCAGCGCACATGTGCCTACGTCGGACGGCTACCAACTACCGCCCCAAAACATAGACGAGTTGGTAATGTTCAGGGTCCCATAGCATATGTTAGTTATTAAACTGAATAATCTCATTCTTACCAGATCATAACATTATGTGTGTGTGTATTGAATTTTAACTATAAATTAATGTTTTCACCTTAATTTTTTTAAATATATTCTTTAACATCAACTCTGTCAAAACCATTTCTAACAAATTCGTTTGATGACCAATATAATGAAATTTTGTTAGTAAGAAATTTAATTTAATTTAATCTTTGCTTGGTAAGAAATGATGCTCCTTATGTGCCTATGTTGCCTTGCGTGTCTTTCTTATCTTAAACAAATTAGAAAAAGAAGTGATTAAGTCAAAGTATGGACAAAATAATGAGCACCATGTCTCAAGTGCACCTGCGACCTATGTGAATCCTAAATATAGTACAAGCTGTTCCTGTTGAGTGCCAACCCCACTTTGAGGAAGGAAGAGATTGATGCCTAACTCGCACCATAATCTCATTCCTTATTGTTAATTACGAAAGGAAAGTATCCCTACTTTATGGGAGCAGTACCTGCCTAGAAGGAGGAACCCTTAAATTTTGTTCCACCACACATGAGAAGTGCACGTTGTTTTCTCCCTACAAAAACTTTTCCATTTCCTCAAAAAGATATCCTCCATTTTCATCTTTCAATCATGAAAAATGCTTCCTACAAGGCGTTAGGCCTCTCAATAATGAGACGATAATTAGAGTAGGCGTATAAAAAATGAGATTAGACCCTTCTCTTTATCAGCAAAAGGAGGTTTTATTGAAAATTTGAGTGCAACACTTATACTACAGTCCGATGCGAAAAAAATATAAATTAAAAGCTACAACATGCCCTAACCCTTACTTAAGTGACCTTTCACGTACAGATAAAGAGTATCATCGCATCCATCTCAATTCCAGTAAAATCTAAAGCTTTTGTGTTAGATTACCTGACTACAATATTATCATCCTTCGTGGCATTTGTTTTCTGAAATTTTGATTTCTTTGTTAATTTGTTAGTTTTGATAATTATAAAAGTGATACATGAATTGTAAGTTTGAAGAACAAATTAATATTAATGTTTTGTGAAGGGTGAATTTCATCGATTTATTGCTATGATTGTGAAACAAAATTAATGTCACTTTTGGACTTTTTGCCTACCTTCTATTTGATTGTTCAGAGAATTAGGAAAGAAAATGTACATAAATAGTAAATAGAAGTAGAAAAGAAAAAAAATAAACTATTTTAAAAAATGAGAGGAAAAGAAAGAGTAAAAAAATTTAAAGAAAATGAATGAAAAATATTTTTTACGGTAAAAACATTTTTAGCCCTACATTCAATAGAAATAGGACTTGTTTCAGTTTCTTATAAAATTTATTTTATTTTGGGGGAGACACTTTTAGAAATATTGAGTTTAATTTTTTTAAAATTAAAATCTAAAAAATAATTATTTTAAAAAGCTATCTTGAGTAACTCAAGAAAAAAAAGAATATAACTATCTTTTATAACTATAAAAAACATATATTATATAAAAATTTTAAAACAAATAATTTTGTATAGTTCTTCAAATTAATTTTTTAAGCTTAAACAAACATACCCATAAGCAAATGTTGCAACCATTCTCATTTTCATTGCATAAAGGGGAAGCATTCTTTTGTGGGATCCACGGCTTCTCTTTTCCCCCCTTTCTCTCCACCTTAGTTGCCATTCCCAAAAGATGCACTTTTCTGTCCCTAAACCGCACGAAATAGTTAATTAACTCGTTTAAGTTGCAAAGCTTAATTTCATTACCTTATTCCATTTTAAGCCATGCCCGTCAATTTAAATACAGGTTTCCCAATGTTGTTCATTTATCTTGTTAGTAAATCAATATCTCATGTCCATAGCCAAGTGAAATCCAAATTCTAGCCAACTCAATAGCATGAGTTACAAACCAAGAAAAGCCATATCAACAAAGAAGTGTAATTCATAGAACATTTGACAATCTTAAGTCTCAACAGTGCGAATTATGAGTTAACTTTTTCATGAATACAGGAAAGTGGGTTATAAATAAGACCTTACTTCCAAGTGAGTTGAATTAAAAATGTCTTACCTACTGAAAGGGCAAGTTGGCAATTGATGGTATGAAACGGAGAAATTAGGAAAAAGTTGGGAAGGAAAAAAGAAGGTATTGACAATAATTAGCAAGGCCCAGTTTTGCAGATAGATGAGAGGAAGATTGATGTCCGAACAATGTGTACCTATAAAGGACCCCAGGGAATGGCCATAAAATGTACACATGTGTGATGCCATTTATCAAGTTGGTTAAGGTACTATCAACATTATTATTGATCCATATCTATGTGAATACACATGTATATCCCCAAAACAGTGTTGGATAGAAGTACTTCCACCAAACAATGGCTTTATGTAAGGCATCCTTGTCTATTATTTAGTAATCTCCAAGGTCCTCATGATGCGGTGAGGATCTAGAGATGAATCTAAAAGGACCCACTACAAGGGTTGCATGTGATGTGGGTGGAGGTTGAACCAATTTAACAATATCGAGGATGTAGAAAGTAGAGAAGAAATAATAAGTACCCCTATTCCTATTGCTCTTGAATTTGACTGTCTTAAGAAAGCAATAAATTAAAATTGCAATTCTCCCCTACCTCAGGGCACTCTTGGCTGCGCCATTTATCAAAATTTTCTTGAGCCTTGAGAGCTGTAAAATATATAGGAATTAAAGAAATATCTCATGGAAGCTTCTAATGTCTCTACCTAACACTTTTGAAAAAGGAAAAAGGGATGGTTGATGGTTGAAAAGCGACGCTCCCCATTATCTGTGGGAAGGGCATAGTTTTGGGATCTGGTTGAAAATTGGCTACCACCCATTCTGTCCTTTCTGCTCGTTGTTATCTAATATCTATCTATGTCTTACGTTACTTTTTTCAAATGTAATTCTTTTCTTTTTTCATATTCTCTCTCTTTATAATTTCATTTTCATTTTTACTTACTCTTCTATTCTCATTTCTGTGCTGTTCTAATTTAAAAATTAAATTAAATTTATGAGATGAAAATTGATGTACAAAATATGTGTCTTATTTATCTGATAAAACATTTTCATGGTGCCCATGTACATGTACATGTACATGTACACACATAGTGTTATTAGGTTGGGGAAAACATCCCCATTAATCGAAGCCACCAAGAACTGACCAATCTAATCGAATTGCTCTCTGACCCCATGACATGACCCTGAGTTAATGCGGCAGATAAATTTTGAATGGTTGGTAGGATCAATTCACTGCCCATTTTATTGTAGTTGCTCCCACCTTTTAATGTGATTTATGCCATTTACCTGTTAAAAAGTTCCTTATATCTTTTCTCAATACGCAATAATGTAGACAGTATTCAGAAAGAATACTCGCACCAAGCAACCACGCTTTAAACCCAACAAGAGAAGAAATTTTCACGCAACTATCATTATGTTAGCTAAGCCCATCCCACAAAATTCCTTAAATACTTTTTATACTATTATCTAACCATTAAAAAGACTATATTAAAAATTTAATAACTTTATAATTAAAATATTAATTACCAAAACAACTTGAGGATTGCGGGGGCTTTGATTAACCTGAGGAAACCACCAAATTAATATAAAGGTGTTGAACTACGTCAGATGCATTGAACCATAAACTGATACATATATAAGTTTTTCTTGTCTTTCATTTCTCAAACTTTATTGCAAATATTATACATGGTATGAAGACACATCAAATTTAGAAAAGTTTAACTGGAACTATGTAAGGTAAAAATAAAGTACGGCAAAACCTAGTTATGTTCATATGTATACATACCCAAGTTTAGAAATTAGTTGGAGCATGGCCTACATAATTAAATGTTAATGAGGTTGGTAGAATCATGCACGTGGTACCACGGACACTGCTTCTTCCTTCACGCGTTTTAGATAATCTACTATGTATATTTTATATGTATTAATCTTAATCTAGCTGTTAACCGTGATTCAGAGGAAACTCGGAAGATATAATTATCATGTTTCCCCTGCATCAAGAATAAATAAATGAGCAAAGTAAAAGACTAAAAGTTTATTGAAATTTAAATACTTTTATATTCAATCAATTTTGCATTAATGATAAATAAATTCTTACTTTATTATTTAAAAGAATCAAATTCAAACATATGTAAAATAGTGTGTAAATGTATAGAGCATTATTTTAAAATTAATTAGGGAGCGCCATTCGGTCTCCAAAATTTCTCCTCCTCTCCCAGCTTATCCATTCACTGTTTTGTGCATACATGGATATATCCATCATCTCTCTTTTTCTTTTTATTTTTCTCCATAAAAGACAAGCCCAAAAGCCTCCAAAAGGTCCAAAAGAATCTAAATAGATTTTCAATGTGGAAGAAAAAGGGAAATAAAGTTCATCCCTCACAAACTTGGTGGTCTATATTTATGACGCATGAATGAATATACAATATTCATCATTAGAGTTACAAAAGAACGATGATGCACCCAAAATCAAAATATTTATATCGCGCAATTGTCTGATGGATGCATGTGAAAGCTGCTAATAGTTATGTAACCAAACACTGGCTAGCCCAAGGCCAGAATGTAAATTAATTCGTTTAACAACTCAGAAAAATCAACTATGACTTGGGATATGATGATGCAGATAACTCATTGAATTGAATTTTACGCAGTTTAATATAATTAAACAAAGTTGTCATTACTCATTCCACTTGGAAAGGTCGAATTCTGTAGATTAAAAAAAGTTCCTAAACTCACATGAAGCACAACATCAAATTCACGATATCTTATACTATTATTACTACCATTAATTGCCGGTGGAAAAGAAAATGAATCTTCAACACTGCCCTTTTCCCAGATTCACGAATCGAATAAATAAAACTAACAGAAAAAAAAAAAACGAAGATTTAGATGAAAGTAACAAAAATAAAGGCAAAAAATGGGTAATAATGTTGAACTGTACTGGTACTATATATTATGCATCAGCAACTAATTATTTATACAAATAAGAGAAGAAGAAAAGAAACTAAGAGAGAAATTTCAAAATAAATGAATTTCATTCTCTCACTTCTCTCATCCAACACTAACCAATTAACCACATAATTTCATTTCATTTGCAAGGTTGTGCAATCCCAAACCCCCGTTTTCAAGCCCAAGAAATCATAAGCAGAAGCCGAAACAGAACCAGCAGCAGTATTGGCAGCACCAACGTTGGCAACAACGTTACCAATCCCACAGCTGCAATCTTTGCTATTCTGCAAACCCAAACTGCAAACGAAGCAAAGGCTTCTCTCGATGGCCTTGAATGGTTGATCAGGTTCGTGTTGACGCGGAGGACTAATGGTTAGTTCAAGGTTCAAGTCAGGGCAACGTTCTAAGACAGACCCTTTAACAACGTTTGTGCTGTCTTGTTCTTGTTTAGCAAAAGAAATCGTAGTTGTAGAAGAAGTTGTAACAGTACCAGATTCTTGATTTGTAGCTTCATTAAGAGGCCTGTGAGTTGCAGGGTCAATTCCTCTGTTCAGAAGCTTTCTTCTTATATGAGTGTTCCAATAGTTCTTTATCTCGTTGTCTGTTCTTCCGGGTAATCTTCCAGCTATAAGAGACCACCTAAAAGAATATTTTTTCGATTTAGTTAGAGAGATTACAAAAATGGGTAGAAGAAATTAAAAAAAAATTCATTTGAATAGCCGTTAATAATATGTGATTAATTTTATGAGCTTACTTGTTACCAAGGAGACTATGGAGTTTGATGATGAGTTCATCTTCTTCTTCAGTGAAGTTGCCACGTTTGAGGTCGGGTCGGAGGTAGTTGATCCACCGGAGACGGCAACTCTTGCCGCATCGGAGAAGGCCAGCGGCTTTGGGGAGAGAGCGCCAACAACCTTCGCCGTGAGCTCGAATATAAGATATGAGTCTATCATCTTCTTCTTTTGTCCATGCACCTTTATTTGTGTGAGCTTTCTCACAGCAAGGGGACCTTCCCATCACACTTGAGAGTTCAATTTCTGTGTGTGTTTTCACTTTAGAATATGAGATAGAATGGAATTGGAAAAAACCTATGTGTGTGCGGCTTCTTGTGTTGCAGCAACAAAGCCGGCTCAAGAAGGAGTTGGGGTGTGGTTTTATAGGCTTTTGACTCCAAAGGAGAGGGGACAGAACAGAGAGAGAGAGAGAGAGAGAGAGAGAGAGATGAAAGACCCTAATTGCTTCTAGATGTGAGTTGGTGAGACAGGTTAAAGAGAGTGGCCGTTGGGTCTCTCTCTGTGATATATCTGATGATATATTTATACTACTATATTTGTATGAATGATATAACTAGTTAAAAGACATTAACTGTGGGTAACCTTCAGGTTGGTGTAAAGTAGAATATATTAAAGTATGGGCAAGGCAAGACAAGATGTGATTTCTTGCCCCTTTTTAGAAAAAGAGAAGCATAATTTATATCTCATACGCTTTACCCTTAATATAAAACCGAAACTTGTCTATTTAATCTTGTGCTCAATAAAATATTCAGTCCCCAATTCTTTCTTCAATAATTGCTGAGTAAAATGTCAAGCGGTGGTTATGTGTAAGGAGTAAGCGATCTCTTTACTTTAATCATTTTGAATTAAAGAAATGGCTATTTCATTTACAATACATGTGACAGTGGAATCAAATTCAAGTTAGAGACTATTATTATTCAAATTTGACTTAATTAGAGCGATCTAACGGCCTTAACACATTTTAGTTTTTTATTATTATCTTGGAATGTTCCATACAACCTCTCCTCTTTCTAAATTTTATTTTTAACAACAAAAAAAAAAAATTTCATGTATTAACACACACAAGATGGTGCAATGTTCTTTCGACCGTGCTGATAACTCCTTTCGATGGTAGTTTAATTCTGTGTCCAAAAGTTTGTGCATATATTTGAGCATTAATGTTTCTCATTTCTTCCATCATATACTTAATTTTGAAACACTGTACTTATGTTCGGAAAATATCCGGCTATTCCCTATTTTTATTTTTACTTGTTCTGTGAAAATCACCACCTAATGTCGCAATACAGTAATAAATGCAGAAATTACACATGAATAACCAACCAAATAGCGTGTCTTCAACTTTAGAGCTTCGTGTGGGTTTAATTTCCCTAAAAAATTAGCTATTTCGGTAAGTTAGTTGTGATGGGCAATTCACTGAAAGAAATGTATCAGTGGTTGGCTATTCATGTGCCAAAGCATAGAGATGGTAATGGTAGTTGTGGTTCTTTATTCTATTGGTGCATTATCACGCATGAGAGAGAGAGAGAGAGAGGAATTAGAGAGATATGTTTCTAGAAGTGTAGGAGGTCGGGTTCAAGGAAAGATGTTGAAATAATGAGAGAAGGGGAGAGTGGGAAATGCCAAATGAGTGTGAGTGTGGTTGTAGTTGAAGTTGTAGTTGTAGTTATAGTTGTACATGGGCTTTGGTTTACCTTCCACTTTTCATTTTACTTATCTCCAAACCTTGTGGTGCAAGTTTAGGAAAGGTAGGAAAAGAAAGATTGGGATTGAGGGGCCTCATTTTATCTTTTTGTTGTCATCTTTCTCCCCCAATTGCATATTATTAGACTAGTTATCCACTACCACACATGTATCCACTCTCTCTCTTTTCCTTTGAATGTCAAGTTGATGGAAATACTTATAGCATTTTTGGATATGTGATAAATAATATATACATCTAGGAACTGTAATTTTTCTATTAGATTTATATTTACACTATTTTATTTGCAAACATACACTGAATATTCATTGGTACAAGTAGCCTTCACGGAAGAACACCAGAGTGGGAAAAAGATTCAGTCCACATAAGTAAATAATTGGGAGTGTTTCACCCACCTTTTCACTCTTTTGACTGTACTTTCAATTCAAGACCAAATCCTCCCTCAATTGTATCTTGAAATATGACACATACTGACGTGCTTTACAATACTACACTTAATATACCAATTAAATAAGGTCATGAACATTAACAACTCTTTTTTTTTTAATTGAATACACACACACACACACACAAGTTCTATACTTGTATTTGTGACAACTCATTTTAACCACATTCCCTTTCAAACATAAATTTTAAACACCATTTTAGTGCTAGTGTGCAAAAGAAATTTTTCTTCTCTATTTTTGAAGAGAATGAACAACTCAACTAAGATCAGGAGCATATAATTGCATTAAATTTATGATATTTTATTTAGTGAGGCAACAACACTACCTAACTCTATTTCGTAGGGTACCCAAAAGATGCAACGTGCGTATGATACTGAAGTTACCAATAATAAATAATGGATGAAATGCATAACTGTGCACGTCAATAAATTGAGCATCACCCATAGTCACTATCAGTTGGGTGTAATTATTACAAGAGATCAGCTTATAATGGCCTTCTTAGCTAACCCAAAAAGGAGGAGCAATCTAAGGGCTTCTCTCTAAAATAGTCTTGCACACCAAATGCAAACACCAGCCAAATGGTAAAATATAAAAATTTGGAAAAGAAGAAAATTGAAAGGAAAAGGGCCTCAGCTCATACATGGCAAGAAGAGAGAGTGTGGCATACAATTAGGATTTACATGGTTGTGTTTTTGTATGGTGATGGCCAGCACAGCAACACGAGTTTGTCATGTGCTTAGGTACACTTGTGGGAGGCTGTCCTAACTTCTAAGAGCCCTTACCTACCTCTTTGGCTGGCCTCCACATGTGCATCTTCCTCAACTTTATCCTTTTCTGCTGTGTCTATACTCTATATGGAGAATGGGGGATTATATTCTAGCTTTATATAATGGATAATGCTACGCATACCAATTTTCCATCCCTTTGAAAAACCTTTCTAAAAATAACGTGATTTTCTTAATTTATTGATATAGTTTATTAAAATAAGTTTTATGATTATATTTACGGTTAAGTAATCATTTTAAAAATATTCGAATAAGGATTTAATTAAATTGTGTATCCAAACACCTTATTCAATAAATTTTATAATTTTAAAAAAAGTTGAATAAAATAAGTAGTGTGATGAAAAAAATACTAATAAAGAGTTATAAAAGTGTTATAAAAAAAATCATTATAAATGTATTACTGCTCTTGTAACATTATTGGCACACACTAACTACAGAATCTGATCTAGAATAATTTTAAATATTTCTACTTTTTATCTATATTTTTTTAAATTATTAAATGAAAGAACTATTAAATACTTTTTATGTTTTTAAAATAATAAATACATTATTTTTTTCTTTGACACTAACAATTTTGATTTTCATTTTATAAATGTTATTTGAGTCTCATTTTAGTATTGCTCTTTGATCACTCATGATATACAAAGACTATATCTTCATGCTCCTCTATTAATATTATCAAAAGTTTCAATTCTAATAACTAGAATAATTCATTTACCCACACTTTTCAAAGAAAATTGTTGTGTAGACTAGCTTGCTAAGTATGGTATTTCTTCTCATTATACATTTGTTCAATTGGAGATTTATCCCCCTCAACTTAATTCCCTCACTTGTATTAACTAGAATTTGTATATAATTTTGTTTCTTGTTTTCTTTTGCTTCACGGATCCAAAAAATAAAAATAAAAATATTTTTTACAATATTACCCTAATTATTAACATTTGTTTAGAAAATGATAGCAAATAAGCAAAATAATTAATAAAATAGATAGATGATATAATGGGACGTTAACTAATATTTTTTATAAAATTTAGAATATCAATAATTTTATTAATTTTTCAGTAAAATTTTAAACACAAAAGTACTTTTATAGTAAAAAAAATTATTAAAAATATAACAAAACTTAAATTTATCTCAATTGATTATGTTTTTTCATTGCATAAAAAGACACTTAAATGTGCCTTTATATATATGTTGAAAGGATTTTCTCACATTAGTTTAAGTCAAAAAAATTTTACACTCGATCTGAGCCTTTTATTTAATTTATATTTAACAGTCAGTGAAATAATAAACTATAACTCATTAAATATAAGTTAAATAAAAAATCCAGATCAAGTGTAAGAGTTTTTAACTTATACTAGTACAAGAAAATCATATATATATATATATATATATATATTGTTAATTTTTTAATATGTATACTTAAAAAAATAAAAATAATTATATACTAAATCATATTCTGTGTCGATTTTTATTGATACAAATAACGAAATTCATCTCAACCTGTCTCGTTTATGTTGAGGACTTCCTTTTACCGCCTTTTCATGTGTTTCTTATTTAAATAGGACAGATTGTCCTCCAACCTGTAGATTTTGATGCATGAGGTAGAAGAGAGAGAGAGAGAGGAAGGCCATCTGAATCTTCATAAAAGAGAGCAAAGGACGAGAGGAATATAGCTAATGGACATAACAAGAACCTTCTCTGGCAGTCTAGTGCGAGATCTTTGTTCATCAAAAAATGGGAAAAAGAAATGTGTCTCCACTGTAATGTCTACTTTTATATTCATTAAAGCAAAATAAGAAAAAAAAGTAATTTTTGTTAAAGTTTAATTTATTTATTTAAGCTAAAATTGTATAAAAGTTCAGTATCTCAATTCTGTTTTTTTTTTTAAAATTAAAAAAAATTTAGAAAATATTTATTTCTCATCAATAACTTACTAACATGTAGTGTTTGTTGATTTCCGAAAAAAGAGTTTTGAAGTTAACAAAAAATTTATTGTTTTTTTTTTTTTTCCAAAAAATCATTTACAATAAAATATAAACACAATGCTCATAAGTAATTTTTTTTTCTTTCTGCACATAAACCACTACATATGATACTACACCTCAAAAATATATTGGATTGTTTTTATTTTTCACTAATTCTAACTTTAGCATTTAAATTTGATGATTTTGTTCCATTTTAGTTAAATTAAACTTTTGTATGTTGAATGAATGATGTAAGTTTTTAAATCAAGTATTTGGATGTTTAAAATTTGAAGTCTAAAAAAAGATTAGAAAACATACAACTAACACGTAGTAAGCTGAAAATACCCTCCATAAATTGTACCTTAATATTTTCAACATGTCATAATTTAAAGAAGATAATATAATCAAAATGTCATAATTTAAAGAAGAAGATAAAGTTCTAACTTTTTACATAATTTTAGCTCAAGTAAATTAAATTAATTTAGCTTAAGCAAATATAAAACTGAAAGTAATGCTTCCACACAAATTAAAGAGAATTTGAATCTTGTAATGAAAGGCATGAAGGCATCATGGAACCTCCATCGCACGGTAACTTTTCCAGAAAATTCAAAGGTTTTCATAATTCTGGTTTCCTCGACCATAACAAAAAGAGTAAATTAGTCTCCTTTAGCATGTCTACAATTCTTTTCTATTCTTTCACAGAACCATGAAACTGGGAATGTTGAAATTTGTATTACCTATAATTATGCTGCTCTTAAACCGAGTGTTCAGTTGTATTTTTAGTCTATTCATTCAAGTCACAATGGCTGTAGTATTATTCTTAATGGTTCTAAGAAGACAGAAACTGAAGAAGCAAAAATGAACCCAATACAGCTCGTTATGGGTCACACAAATGTTCCATCCAAAAGAGATGAGCAAATCCAAGTCTACTTCCCTCTTTTGCGAATTTCATACAAGTAGCTGAGGATCACCACTGCAGCAGTAACTACAACTCCGACAGCACCTTGTGCCAGTATGGTTCCGTCCTTAGGGGAAATCACCTTTGAACTTGGCACAAAACCTAGCTCTGAAAGTTTCTTATGCGATATAGCATAATCTCGAAAAAATGCATCCTCGTCCTGTCAAAGTGAGAGTTCAAAAATATGAGACGACAGTTTAAGTATTCCAATGATGTATTAACAGTAGTCAGAACATTGCTGCAAATAGCTTTGCTCTTCTCTTTTTAGCAAAACAGAAATTTCACATGGATGTCTTGGGTAAGTTGGTCCACGCACAAGTGCTAATAGGAACGTTATTTAGTTTAATGTAAACACTAACTTCATTAGTCTAAAGAAGGAAAACTAGACCAAGATAAGGCAATAGCTTGCAGAGTAAGCAGTTTTATTTGTATCTATTCTAACCAACCAATGGAGAAAAAGCCAGTATCACACATTAAATAAGAAAGTTAATTTGTTGGTTTTGCCACCCAACTAACACAAGGGGCAATACCATTTTAAGTTACGAAGCATCAAGACAGCTGAAGATCGCACTTATGGGGAAGAAGGATCCTACTAATCAACTGCTACATAATGCAATGAGCCCAGGCCAAAAGATTGATTTAATAATTAATGCCACAAGCCTATAAGTTTCATTACGTAATGGTAAACAAATATACTAATGAAATGCTAGTGAAAAACATTAAATAGTACTTTGCACATAGCAACGAAAAAATTTCAAATAGGGTTTAAGTAATGGTTATTTGTATTAAACAATCCCAATTACCTTCGCATATAGCTCAACATAACGGCGAAATTCAGAATCCTCCATTAAAGCCTTGTCTGTTGGAAGTTTAAGCAGCAGCCCAGCAGCATCTTCTCTTAAAAGTTCCCTGATGTTAACATGATAATTAGTCACAGAACTCTTTCCACATTGGGTGGAAGAAATGAAGCTCTACAAATGTCTTTGTAGGAAATGAGTACTATTGCACACAAAACAAGTCTTACACAAAGTATGAGTTATCAAACTTCAGAGGGTCCTCTGTCCAAGGGCCATCAAACCCTGATCTCTCTGGATGCGCTCTTCCCTTATAAGACCACAGAAACTATGATAAGAACATCTGGCCATAATCATAACAAGTAATAAAAAAATCCACAAAAGGAGAATTACCAGCGTATGTCCCCCAGAGAGTGCAACAATATCTTTGTCAGTCAAGCCCATTCGATAAAAGATATCACGGAGATGTGAAACACCTAACAACAGCATTGACATGTTTTTATGATTTCATATAACACTCTTAACCTTGTTCTTCGTTCATTGTGAAGGGAGTGCAGAAAATAGAACATCTTTCACAGCCCAAGTAAAGGGAATAGTTTTACAACCAACAAAAATTTATGAACTCACCTTGTTTAGCATCAGGAAGCCGCCCTTCTTTGGGAGATATTTTTGAATCCTAGATGAATAGAAATTTACATGAACAAAACAAGATCTGGTGATTTCATAACATTTAATATTCTGATTAAAGGTATGGAACACATACCCTTCTACCGGGAACAAAGTCAATTGTGGGACCCCCAGTAACCTCAACTGCGACGACACCCGCAAGCTGGAAGCACAAGGAGAAAGAAATCATTTTAAATCAGATTAGCATAATCTTTAAGGCAGTTGTTTCAATTCTTTACTTATGAATTGAATGCGCATATTGTTTTATAATAGGTATGCCCTACCTAAGTGATAATCCCCCTCCATCTCTGTTTCAATAGAAACTGGACTTGTGCACTGGAGTTAATAGGTTTGTATGTGATATACAAGAAAATCCAGTAAATGCTTGATCCTGATAGAAATTATTTCAGTAATCTAAAGGGAAATTTTAATTTTTAAAATATCAAATTGCCGACATTTGCCAACTGTTAACAATAGTACATTAGTGTATAAGAAAATCAAATGGTTTTCAACTTCAATGTAGAAATCTTGGGTACTACATTATTCATTAGTGTGTCAAAAACTAGTTACAGAAGAATTGGACTACAACCAGGTAAATGCTTAAGCTCCTGAAACTTACTCCATTAACTAAAACAGGAGCTTGACCTTCAATTGCACTCCTTTAAATTTTTTAACAATCAATCTCAAGGAGTACTACACCACTTACTCCAAAATTGATATAGCTAGCCAGAATTCTTGTTTTTAAGGCATTTTTTCCCTCTCTTTTAAGCTGGGGTTTCAAGGTTGCAAATTGATTTTTTCTTGGTAAAGAATCTAAACAAAGGAATTTGCAAGGATTGTAAAGTGATTCCAGGAGAGAGTCTTACTAGACAAAATAGGATATTGGTCCTTAATGTTTGTTTCAAGATTAGTAAATAGTGAATTCGACAAGTTATTGTTCCCATAATTAAGTGATAACTACTTAAAGGTACAAAACAATTGAACTTTCAAAAGGAGCTAGTAAAAGACGGTAGTTGGGGTTCACAAAGTAGTGCTAATATCATTTGGGAGACAAAATGACAACAAAAGTTAAGAAAGTTGTTGAGAAGATTTTAGGTGAATCTAGAGATCTTGGACCAAAACATAAAGAATCGTGACAGTGGAATGAAAGTAAGCAAGAAAAAATTAGAGAGAAGAGGAAGAAGGTCTTTAAAACTTTTCATACATGCAACAATATTAAAAATTGGGAAGGTATTGGAATGCAAGACCTTCAAACAACGTATAGTAAAAGAAAGATTTATAAGCTTGCCAAAAGTAAAAAAAGAAATCTAGAAATTTAGATTAAGTTAGATGTATTAATGATAGAAAATGAAAAATTTTGGTTTCGAATAAAAACATTAAAGACAAATGATAGAAATATTTCTATAAATTTTTTAAAAATGAACAAGGAGTAAATGAAGATATAGCAGGATTAGAAGTGCAAGCAAGTGATCTAAATTTGACATATTATAGAATTTGAGTTGAAAAAGTAAAAGAAGCTCTAAGTTGATGGACAATGGTAAAGCGATTGGCCCTAATAATATCCCTATTGAAATTTGAAAAAATTTAGAAAAACAAAGACTTGAGTGGTTCACTAAACTCTTCAATGTGATTTTGAGATCTAAAAATATGTTAGATAAATGAAGAAAGAGTACTTCAATTCCTATATAAAAACATGGGTGATATCCAAAATTATGCAAATGATAGAGGAATTAAACTTATGAGTTACACTATGATGTTGTAAGAAAAAGTGATTAAACAAATATTATGAAAGGAAAATGAGATTGCAAAAAATCAATTTGATTTTATGCCAAAAAATTTTATAGCAAAAGTTATATAATACAAAAAATGATGGAAAATGATCGCTGCAAAGGAAAAGACTTATATATGATTTTATTAACTTGGGAAAAACGTATGATTGAATACCAAACGATTTTGGGATCTAAGAATATGTCAGATGAATGAAAGAAAAACACTTTAGTTCCTATATAAAAACATGGGTGATATCCAAAATTGTGCAAACTATAGATGAATTAAACTTATAAGTCACACTATGAAGTTGTAATAAAAAGTGATTAAACAGAGATTACAAAAGAAAATCGAGATTGCAGAAAATCAATTAATTTTATGTCAAGAATGTTTACAACAAAAGTTATATATCTCTTATGAAAGATGAAAAAGTATCGCTACAAAAAAAAATTTATATATGATTTTTATTAACTTGGGAAAAATAGATGATCGAATACTAAGAGGAGTAAGTGTTATGGAAAGCTTTAAAAAAAATATCCATGTATATATTTTGATTATACAAGACATATATGAGAAAATAACTATGTGCGTAAGAATTTTTGGAGAAATATCTAAGTACTTCCCAATAGGAATAAGTTTACATCAAGACTCTGTTTTGAGTCCTTACTTGTTTAATCTAATCTTGAATATTCTTACAAGTGACATACAAATAATCATCCCTAAGTGCATGCTTTTTGTGGATGGACATAGTATTGGTTGAGAAATTAAAATAAAAAGTTAATGCTAAATTTGAGTTATAGATGAAAGCTTTAAAATCTAAGGATTTTCATTTGAGTAGAAGGCAAAGTATATGCACAGTAAGTTTAGTGAAAAATAAGATAAAGATCATGCGTTGGAAATTAAAATTGGAGATCATATCATACCAAAAGTTTCTAGATTTAGATATTTGAGATTGATTATACAAAATAATGAAAAAATTAATAAATATGTTGCTTATAAAATAAAAGTTGAGTGATTAAAGTGAAGGAAAACATTAGGAGTTATTTGTGACCTTAAAGAACTTATCAAGCTGAAAAAAAAGTTTAACTGTACTCAATATGAACGACTATCTTATATGGTTGTGAATTTTTTACCGTAAAAAAATATGAAAAGAAAGTGAAAGTAACATAAATGAGAATGTTAAAGTAAATAAGTAGTCGCACAAAAAATGACAAGAAATAATAGTATACGAGAAAATATTCAAATAACATTTATAGTGAAAAAGATGACTGAAAATCATCTAAAGTAGTTTGGTTACATGAGAGAAAACCTTAAAAAATATCAATGAAGAAAATGGATTCTATGACTCTGAGTCCAGTAAAAAAAAGTCGAGAAACACTTAAAAGAATCTTAGATAGAGTTATTAAAAGAAACATTTTAATTAATCAGGTTTTCGAAAATTTATTTTTTGACAAGCTTAATAGGGTCGTGTGTTAAATGTAGTCGATCTCATCTATTGGAATAAGTCCTGATTGTTGTTGTTGTTGTTTTAAGCCGGGAATTGTTTGTGGGTAGTATAAAACAGGTCAAAAGAGTCATTTAAATAATTAAGAGGCAATGAAATTTGTTCAAGGGAAACACAAATGCATGTGCTCTCAAATCACATAAAGCAACTAACCAAACCAAATAGTTCAGAAAAAGGAAGTCTACAGAAGAGCGAATAAGTCAGGCTTCCTCCTTTAAAATGGTTTATTACAGAACAGTCCCCTTATCCAAATTTAGGCCATAGCATAATTCCTTGACACCTTTGGTTAGAAACCTTGGAACCTAACAAACAAGGTACTAAGCCAAGAAAGCAAGCTGTATCCAATTAAATAGAACGAACAATCATTTTTATCTTTGGATAAAAATGGAAATTTTTTGGAGGCTAGCGATAAATAAAATAAGTATAAGAAAAAGAAGATAGAAGAGAGTGGAGGAAAAAACAGCAAAGAACCCAGACAAGCTGATTTAAGTAGGCAAAGTTTATCAATCTCTTTGCAATCAGAGTCTTTGGTTTTAACGTGTGGTGGTGATCACGGATGCAGTTGAGGTTCTGGTCACTGATGGCGAGCTTTGTAGGTATTGCAATGTGTACTGCAATTGTTGCAGCATAAATTTATTTTTATGTTTGCACTAAATGTGGGCACCTATCATGACTCACGTGCAAAATCTCACATCTCCTACTTCCCCCTCACAAGTCCCATTGCAATTGTAGTGTGATGCAGCTGCAAACACTGCTGCAACCACAACATTGCAGCTGCATAACATGATGCACTCCACAATTCGAAAGCATAAATAGTCAGAGTTGTCAAACGTCATGAGAGGGTGGATCTTAAGTGCAACAAGGCAATACATCTCTGGGTATGTTCAGTCTACCACTTTAAGATTCATTCATCCACCTCATACTGAAATTCAGTTTTGATCTATTAACAATAGAAAGCAGAATTGGATAAAGTAATTCCACTTAACACTATAGGGAAAGCTCATCTACAACTTTCACCTTATTAATTTAGTAAAAAATTATCAGATTAATTACAGACTTCCATAACAACTGAAAGAAGACAAATGATCACCTGGTAAAGGTCTGCATATGTAATCTTAGGATGTTTTGCCTTCACTTCCTCTGCAATATCAGAAAATAAGAAAACTTTTAGAAAAGACAAAGTGCCCGATGCAGTCCGAACCAATGATACTACTTTTGTACAAACATCCTAAGCCAGATAAAGAATAGGAAATTGGAATAGATTCTATTAAACACAAGGCATGATCATGACAAAATACAAATCAAATTCAAGCCTAAATGTCTCATCATTAACTCAATATTCAAATTATATGCACACAGCAAAACACGGAGCATTACTAATATACGCACAACAAAAAATACTACCTACGTCGCAAAATGGAATTGATAGTTGAATGAAAATTTTAGGAAAAGATAAAAGCGAAAGAATCAAGAAAAAGCATACCACAGAAATCAATAGCCTTCTTCAGGCCATTGTTGGCGCCATGAGAATACTCTTCCTCGCTCCTGATGGAACCGTTAGGTCCACCGGTCTTGGTCTTGGCATCGTAAGTGCCGGCATCGTGCCAGCTGCATCAGATTAAGCAAATTCAAACACGGAAAAATAATATAAAATCGCACGATCGTAGCGTTGACCGTTACAAAACGAAAACTAAACAAACAAGTTGCGAAAACCTTGAAATCTAAGCATTAAAATCAATTATTTGATCGAAGAAAAACACGAGATAGAGAGAGAGAGCATACGCTAAGCGAAGCATGAGAGGAGCGCAGTTTCTGCCGGCGATGAGTGCGCGGAGATCGCGTCGAGCCTTGTCGACCTCCTTGAGGTACTCTGCGTCGACCACCACCGGTAACGCCATTCGCAACGAAACAACGGATTTTGATTGACGGAAAGCGCTAACCAAACAAACAAACCCACTGCACTGCTAACTGCGAACTATGAAGGGAATGGATAACTGTATGAGTGGGTGGTGCTCCCATCACATATTCCCATACCTTTTGCACTTCTCTCTTGCCACGTGACATTAATTCATTGGCTCAAGTTTCCCAACAATTCAGCTAAAAAACAAATATTATTTAAATAAATAATTTTTTAACAGGTAAGTAAAAATTTATATATAATAAAATTAAATCTAAAGTTATAAATTTTAATATAATATAATTTATAATTTTTAATAAAAAATTATTATTTATTAACTTTATGCTATGTAGAATTTTACAAAAGTTTAAAAATAAAAATAATAAAAAAGACAAATGTAATAAACTTTATATGCAATTTTTAAGCTAAATTGTACTTTTAGCTTCTATATTATAATTTATATGTAAATTAGTTATTTTAATTTTGTTTACTCATATTTAATTTTAATATTTTTAAATTAAATATTTCACTTTAAATTTTATCTAATAATTAATAAAGTAATACAAATTTTGATACATCATTAATTTATACAATTTTGTAAAGTAAAGAGTATATAAAATATTTATAAAAAATATTATTTTTATACATTTTATTATTTTATTTAAATATTTTATATATTTTTTATATATTAATTTATATAAATGAATACTACATTAAATCTCTATTATAAATTTTAAATTATTGAGATAAAATTTTGTTGTGAGAGACTTAATTTGAATAATTAATAAATTAAAAATAAATGTAAGTACTTAAAATGAGAAAGACAAAATTATATATAAATTAAATTATAAAAATTAAAAGTGAAATTAAACCTTTTTAATATTAATAAATAAAAATGTATATGAAATTTATTAAATTATTTGAGTTTTTTTTATTAGTAATACTATCATGCACTCAATAAAAAATTGTGTAAGAAAAGCATTAATAATGTCTTATACGGCATATGAAGGTAACACCAATGAAAATTTCATGGCAAAATTTGGTGCAAAAATTGTGATGCTTATCTTTCACTTTTTTTGTAGTCTGAAATTGTAATGCTTATCTGATTACATTTGAGCATTGCCCTCTTAGTATCTCAAGGCCGATGTGGTTTTAAGTTCTCAAATACCAATTTTAAATCAAATAATAACTTCAATTTTTTTATTTTATGTAAAAAAAAATCATTTTATTCTTATATCATTACATATATACTGGATAAGACACTACTTAGTCATTACAACAGATAAAGAAAATCGAACACTCCTTCGACCTGACACTAGGATAAAAGATATCCGCACCCTTTTGCCTAATTAAAATAATTAAAAGATTAATAGTCAAAAATAAAAAAGAAAAAGATTCATTACCTAGATAATTAGAAGGTTAAGACAGAATTGAGTCATGAAGTCCGTTAGCCCAATATATTATCTATAAACAGAAAGTAAGAAGTACAAGTAAATGGTTGACTTTTGAATATTAAATAGCATTTATTACTCTACACCGAATAATGACTTCATCATCAAAGTGCCTTTGCAGGTACCCTCTCCCATGTCATAGCAGAGAAGAATCTGGGATATTCTACAAGGACGTCACGTCAGAAGACAAGAGGAGAGACTGCAGAAGAATAGTGTATCCCTAACAGGAATGTAACGCCCCAAATTTTGGTAATATTAATTATTATTGTTCTTATATATATAGCCCGAGTGGATCAAAGGAACAAAAACAAACAGATTAAAAGACTGAAAGGAAAGTAGGTAGTAGCAGGACTACTAAATGATATGCAGAAATTAAAAGTGCTGTATGTAAAACAGTTAACAAATAAAGAAACTAGAACGGTGGTATAACCAACACAGATCTAGTGAAGGGAGAAGAGAAGAAAGCCGGAGCGACGGTAGTCCGAACAGGACCGGCTAAGAGGGAGAAGAGAAGAAAATAATTTGAAACAGCAAATTTTATTGAAAGATCTTAAAGAAGAAGAAGGCTTACAAGAAGTTTTTCTCTCAGAGCTTCTCTCTCTTAAATCTCTCTTGTATTGCTAAATGAAAGGGTACCTCACAATATGGACGAGGCCTCCTTATAAAGAAAATTTAAAGTACTATTACTACAGTTCCGGTTCATTACTGGAACTATTCACTATAGTACCGGTTTCTAAAGATCATGGATATCAATACCGAAACAATCATCTTCATTTTGATTTTCTTCAATATTGGCATCTTGGTTAGAAGATTCTCCTTCTTCTTGGCTTTGCAATAGTAGGAGAACATCTTGAAGATTTTTCTTCATTTTTTCTTTGGTATCGCATCCTGATAAGAATGCTGCAATTTTGGATTTCTGATTAAGGAATTGAAATGTTGCTGGGTCTGCTAGATTTAGTAGTTTGGGATTTTTCCCAAAATATTCAGCAACTCCTTCTGGTCCGGCATGTTCCGCATTGAATTGGTTCCACCACTTTACAAAGGAATACCTGTGCAACAGAGGGAGAGTGTCTTCATTTTCTGTCTTGCCATATCTGTATTACCATGAGAATACCCATGCTAGGGCAAAGTCAGAGAAGTATTTAAGATCTGCTGGAATTCTTGATTCTCGCAGATACCTGCCTTTGTAGATTTTGTATCCTTCTTTGACAGGTGTGGGAAGGATTTCTTCAATTGGCCCAAAATAATCCCACCATTGGAGGAACCAATTTGGAAAGTCATAATTCTGATTCTTTTTAAAATATATTAACCAAGAATGTCGGTTAAGTTTATTTTGGAACCAGAAAGTTCTTGTCCATGCGTCAATGTAATCCCAATAATTATAACCTACTGGATCAAATGGTTGGGAAAACTTTTTATAAGAATTTAAATTTTTTCCAAAAGCCTTTGGAGTTAAGACTTTCAGGATCTGGATTGTTGAATGGGTTGTAACTGACGGATCTTTGTGGTCTTTGTAGTGTTTAATGGAAACAGAATCTGAATCCACTAAGATAAACTCATAAAACTGCCTGGTTTTATTAGCCTGATATGGTCTGAAATGAAATCCTGGTGGGAAAACCTTGGTAATTGCCTTGTATGGGTTTTTGTCCCAAAATTCAGGTTCTATTTGTATGACTGAGGAGAATTTTCCTTTGGCTACATAATGGCTTGGATTTGAAGTTTTTTGTTTTCCCTTTTGAAGGTCAAGGGTCCCTTCTGTTTTATTGGTTATTGTTTTCTGGGTTTGGTTGAAGGACTGGAGTATAGTGTTTAGGCTAGCTAAATCTAATTCCATATCTTCTTCAGAGGCAATGTCTGCCCATGATTTATTTGGTAGGCTACTCAAGCTTCCTTGTTGGACAGCTAAAAGCGTACTAATTGGGAGAGCATAGTCTGATTTGGTTTGTTTGGTGGTTTTGTTAACAGAATCAGTCTTTTTGGAAGATTCTTTTGGAGTTCCGGATTGCTGAGTTGATGACTCAACAATTTGGATTGTCTTTTGAGTCGATGACTCAATGGGGGTAGATGACCCAGAAGAAGAGGTTTTTGAATCTGCTGAAGCAGATTGTGGTTTTGATTTGTTTAGAGTCAGAGCTAATCTGACTTTGCCGCCTCTGGTGGTTCCTCCCCTAGAAGGGGTAACTGCCTTTCTAGGCATCTTACTTATCCTGTAAATATTCACGGGTAAGATAATCAGGGAGGGAGTTTGAAGTGCCTTTGAGATATTCTATGTCAAAATCAAAAACACTTAAAATTGCTTGCCATCTCGCAAAAATTTGTTTTGAGGCAAGATTTTTAACATCCTTTTGTAAAATTTCTTTGGCAGACTTGCAGTCTACCCTAATTAAAAATTTTTGATTTAATAAATCAGATTGGAATTTTGAAACGCATAAAACTATTGCCAAAACTTCCTTTTTAACAGTAGAATAATTCTATTGTGCAGAATTCCAATGTTTTGAAGTGTATGCAATGATATGCTCATGAGACTCGATTTTTTGTTTAAGGATACCTCCATAACCTATGTCAGAGGCATCAGTTTCAACGATTTTGAAGGCTTGAGGAATGGGAAGATACAGACAATTTATCTTCCTAACTTTGTTTTTGATTTCTTTGACGACATTAGTATGGACATCAGTCCAAGGGGGAGGATTTTTTCTAAGCCTATCATGTAAAGGCTTGATGATGTTATTTAGGTGGGGGATGAAATCCCCTACGTAATTGAGGCACCCCAAAAATCTCTGTAATTGGGTTTTATCAAGAATCCTGTCAGGAAATTTATCAGCAAATTCAATGGACCTACTGATAGGGATAATGGTACCTTGGTGGATATTATGTCCAAGGAATCTGATATTGGTTTGAAAGAGACTAATTTTTGATTTTGAAACGGCAAGACCGTTTTGTTTAATAACATTGATAAAAACATTTATATGTTTAAAATGTTGATCAATGGATTGGGAAAAAATTAAAACATCGTCAATGTAGACAATGACAAATTTTGAATAAGGATTGAAAATGTCATTCATGATTTTTTGAAATTCTGAAGGAGCATTTTTTAGACCAAAGGGCATAACATTCCATTCGTAATGCCCAAAGGGAACAGTAAAGGCAGTTTTGTACCTATCATTTTCGCAAATTTGGATTTGCCAAAATCCAGATTTCATATCGAATTTTGAAAAGATCTTAGCAGAATTAAGTCTGTTAAGAAGATCCTTTTTATTGGGGATAGGATGCCTAATCCATTGAAGAGCTTGATTGAGGGGTTTGTAATTGATGACAAGTCTGGGAGTACCCCTCTCAATCTCGGCAGGTTTATTAACATAAAAAGCAGAGCAAGACCAAGGACTCTTGCTTTTCCTAATAAGATTTTTGTCTAGGAGATCTGTAATCTCTTTCTGACAATAATGAAGGAGTTCTTCATTCATCTGTATAGGTCTGGCTTTAGTAGGAATCTGGCTATCCTTAAAACCTGACTCATAAGGAAGACTGACAATATGTTTTTTCCTATTCCAGAAGGCGCTGGGTAGGTCAGAACATATAGAAGTCTGGATGTTTCTTAAAAGGGATTGGATTTTCTTCTGGAGAGAAGGACCTTGTAATTGTTTTTCAATGTTGGCAAAAGAAACTTCTTCTTTTAGAAAATTAATTTGATTAATTTTGTTTTGAATAGAATTAATATTTTTTGTAAATGGTTTTTTAGAAAATTTGAAAATTACCTGTTTTCCTAGATGACGAGTGGAAATACCATCTTTCGAAATTTGTAGAGGGAAAAGAGCTTTTATAAAAGGTGTTCCCAAAATAACTTCATTTTTTAAATTTTTTACAAGAAGAAAATTTGTCTCAATCTTAAGCCCTTGATTTTCAATCACGGCTTTAGAAAGTTTGTAGTTAATTTTCAGCTTTGAACCACTAGCAGTGCTGAGTTTTTCAGAGGTTTTTTCAAAATATTTTGTAGGAATTAATCCTTCTAAAATATAGTTTGAATCAGCACCTGTATCAAAGAGGGCCAAAGTATCAAGAACAAAATCATCAATAACGATTCTGATATTAATATAAAATTTTTGTATTTTGACCTTGTTGATCAAACACATAAAGGTTTCTTCTGGATTATCAGAATCAACCTTTACAGAATCATTATCTTCAGGAAGTTCTACTTTCTCGATGTCAGAATCATTATCTAACTGAGAAAGAATAACTTGATGAATTTGTTGTTGATCTTTGATTTCTCTGATCTTTTTCTTAAGATTATTTATTTCAATCTGGAGATCTTGTATGGTGGTTGGTTTAATACTAGAATTCTTTTCTAATCTTTTGAAAATATTTGAAATGTCAAATTTGTTTGTAGTAAAATATTCTTTAGGTTTAGGTTTATTTTCTAAAACTTCTTTGAATTTATTTAAAAATTCTTTTCTATCTTGATGATCCGAAATAGAGCTTATAGCTTCAAAAAGAAGATCTTGTTCTTTTGTCAAAACATTGATTTCTGGAGTTTCGTCACTGTCAGAAGAAGAAGCTTGGTCATCATTTTGAATTTGGTTAACATCCTCTTCAGACTCTTTATCAGCGTCTTCACTAGAGGAATCAGCCAAAAGATGGTTAATCTGGTCTTCTAAAGAAGGATCCAAATTAAGACTACTAATTTTCTTTTTTAACCTGCAATATTTACTAATATGGCCAGGTTTACCACAATTGTAACAGGTTATGCCTGTTCTGGGTTTTTTGGGAATATTGGTGGGGATGACATTATCCCCTTGTTTCTTAGGACTGAGTTTTCTATTGTACTTGCGTTTGTAGGGCTTTTTGTAAGGTTCTACAGCCTCTTTCTTATGGGCATGTTTCTTCTTTTTGGGAGAGCAGGATGGAAGACCAAACTGTTCGCAGAATGAACCTAATTCTTTCTTGCTCAAAGCATTTTCTTTAGCAAGTTGTTTTTGGAGTTTATCTTTTTGGCAGGCTTTAATACCACTATGGATAATAATAGCAGTAAGCTGTCCATAATCATAATTATCATAATTAATTTCTCCAGTAGGAGAACGACTTCGGAGTTTACTTCTAATAAGATCTCCGAATACTTTAGGAAGACCATCAAGATATTTTTCTTTCCAATAAGCTTGGTTACAATCTTCCCTAGTAAGGACCCTAGACATAAAGGTATCTTTATACCACTTGAAATGTTCCAAGGAATCACATTTGAGTTTTGAAAGAAGTTCTCCTGATCTTTCTCTCCAAAGAGAAGGATCACCAAGAAAATGTTGGGATATTGTGTATAACAAAGTATACACAGCATCAGGGAGACGCTCATTGTCATTAACAATGGTTTTCCCTTTATCATCAATTTTAACTGCAGAGAGGATGTTATCTCTATCAGTTTCAGTGAGATAATTATCCCACCAACCTTTGAGTTGGCCAGTAAAACCAGCAACAAGAATATAGACAATGGTGTCTTCAGGCATATTTTGATTAGTAAAATATCCCATAGCGACAACCGACATATTTTGAAGTTTGGCAATGATATTATATTCAGATAATCCATCGATATTCCAAATATAAATATCATTAGAATTGAAACTTTGAATAAAATCTTTTTTTTCTTCTAAAATAAGGTCAGGAGCAGTAGCTCTATTATAATAAAGTTTGGATGAATTTTTCCAATTATTGATTGGATTGATGGCTAGAACAGAGTCTGTTTCAGAACAATGTTTTGAATCAGCCTTGGAAATAACATTAACAGTTTTAGCTAGGGACCTAGTTCTGGGTTTAGCACTAGATTCCTTAGAAGGTTGAGGAGTGTCGGGAATAGTAGTAAGGAGGCTAGTAATTTTACTAAGCAACTCATTCTGGTTTTCCTCATTCACCTTGGCTTTTTCTCTTTGCCTGAGTTCTAAGATTTTCTGCTTAGCTTTGGTACTAATCTTAAAAGGTTTAAACAGAGGTTTTTCTAATTGTGGTTGGGAGGATGAAGAAGCTACTTCTTCAAGTTTGGATTTGACAGGACTAACAGAGATTTTTTCTCCCAAAACCTGAAGGTATTTATTAGTATAATTGGCCTGTTCCATAAGGCCTTGGATATCATGAGGAGTGATAGACTCTTCAGAGTTTTTTGACTTAAAAGGAGTGGCAGTAACAGGGTTACCGCCTTTGTCTTTCAAATTGGGTAATTGGTATTGAGATGTGGGTGGTAAATCACTTTGGACAATTTGTCCGTCTTTGATTTGCCAGGATATAACATTAGCAGAGGAGGTACTAATAACATCCTCTTGCCAGGGATAATCAATATTATTTCGAATGGTATAAGCATGATACCAATCAAAGAATGGAATATTTTGTTTGACTTTTTCGAGAAATTGATAGAATTTCTCTTGGATGGTAGACCTATTTTTTCCCCTATAATTTTGAAAGAACCACTCTCTTTGAGGTTTCCATTCCTCAGAGTAGAAATCTTTCCTAAGGGTTTCCTTATCTATAATGAATTTATGAGATAACATCATAAGACTCATTAAGGGAAGAGTAGGTTGGAGATTGGATACTCTGATTTTCGTCTTCTTTTTCAGAAGTCTGATAAACATTTCTAGGAATCCTAGAAGAAGTGTCTAAACCTTGAAGATTTAGAGAGGGGTCATGATTAACAGACCTAGGAATGTCAGGTCTAATATAAGATCTAGAAGAGAAAGATCTTCTAGCAGAGGCAAAATCAGATCGGTTGCTATAAGCATCGATCCTTGAGGAGAAAGAATTTCTCCTATCGAAGGTTATTTCAACCTTTCCAGAATTGTCTTGTGAGATGTCCTGTATTTGAGGAGCAGGACGAGGAACACTGGGTGAGGCTTTATCCATCACCCATTTTTCTGGGAGAGTAACCTCATCCCATTTGATAACTCTAGGTAGAGAAACATTAGCCTTTGTCATATCAGTGATAAACAAAGTAGTTTCTCCCTTTTGAGGCTTGAGAAGGACTCTAGAAGCACAAGAGTTCATGACCTTATACTGAATCCTATAGATCAAGGCTGCGGGAATAGATCCCTCTTTCATGTCTAACCCATGAAAGCAAATATTGAGGAACAGGGAGTCTAGGATGTGTTCATCCATAAGACTCACAGTTTTGTTGGGAAAACAGTTAAAATAAATCGGACCTTGACCGAGACTGGTTTCAACTGTTCCTATAAGAGAATCATCAAACTTATTATGACGAATATCTCTTAAACAGATTAAGACAGCGGCATCTATGCCTATGTCTATCAAAGGTTTGATTGCTACCTGAACACATCCTATGTGAAGGTACTTGTACTTTCTTTTATGGTCATTAAAAGAGGATTTGGACAGGAGATGAAATTCTTCCCCTATACCTTTCCCTAAAGGGATATTATTTTCAACAGTCTTGATAATATAATCAGAACTGTTTTTCTTAGGTTGGTCTTCAGGAACATATAATGTATCCTGAGGAATGACTGGAATAGTCCAGTCATCCATACTTTGATTTATCTCTTCAAAACGAACTTCTTTGTCAAAGAGATTGTGTTTGGGTGTGATTCAGGAGAATGTTTCTCCTGGTCATCAAAGAAATTGGTTTTAGTTGGAGAGGAGGAGGAGGAACTGGAGCCAGAACGAAAGGAAATGCGAGAGAAAGAGCGTAAGAGTCTAGACATGTTATAAAAACATCTGGCTCATCACCCTCATTTGGTTCCGTAACAATACATCTGTTAATTATTTATAACTTATTCAACTGGATCTGGTTATTTGTGGACTTTTTTTTTTTTTTTTTTAATTTACAAAATTTTGAAAATTCTTTTACTATAGCCACCAGCTTCTTATGTTCTTTGTTCCTTTTGAATACAGCATCGTCAAATTAGCCTTACTGCCCTTTCAACCATACGGGACTTACTGCTACAGCCCTATTCAAAAGAACGAAGAACTGCTGTACTTCCAGTAAAGGATTTTCTTAAAAACAAAGAACTGTATAAAAACAATATTTCAGTACCATTAGTTCGTGGCGTTGTTACAGACAGGGACGACCATTACTGGTCTCACCCGAAGGGCCTGTCAGCTGTCCAGCCGATAAACCATGGTTACAGAAATTTCATAAAGGAATTTAAAGTCCAGATCCAAAAGAACATAGTTACAGATAATTAACAGTTATACTACCTACTTTCCTTTTAGTCTTTTAATCTGTTTGTTTTACGTTGATTTATTTAAAAATGATGTTTATGTGTATTAAGTACATGGATGTGTGTATATACGTGTATGTATGACTGGATAGGCTGAAAATGGGCTAAGTGTCTAAGTGCATGGTGTAACACTGGGCTGTTCTCGCTGCAGCAAGAGGATTCTCGCTGTAGTGAGAGGGCCCTGGGAGGAAGGACCAGAACTGTCGCCTTCTCGCTGTAGCGAGAGACGTCTTGCTGTAGCGATAGAGCGACAATTTGGGGTGCATTTCTGGGTGCAGTCTCGCTATAGCGAGAGGGTATCGCTGTAGCGAGATTCTGCAGAAACTAGAATGCAGTTTTCTCTTGTTTTTTTTGCTATAGCGATAAGGCGTGTCGCTGCAGCGAGAATATTTCGCTGTAGCGAGAGTGTCGCAACCAGAAAATGATTTAAAAGGGGGTTAGGGTTCGGGGAGAGTTATTTTTCCCTCTCCCTTTGAAATCGCTTTGATCCTCTCGTCTCCAAACCCTTTTTCACTGATTAATTGACTCCAAAGTCGTTCGAAAGCTTGATTTAATGTTAAATCCGTGTGGAAAACGCTTGGAGGTAAGTTTTAATGGTTAGGGTTTAGGTTTTTCATCCCCTTTCTCTGTTTTCATGATTTTCTTGGGTTCTCATGGAGTTTCTCCATGTGTTTATGACGAAATCTGTGAGGGAGAGCACTTCTTGGTGGATTTAGCGTGTGGGACGTCGATCCAAGGTAAGGGGAGACTCTACCCTACTCCTTTATATGTGATTTACTGACATTTTGTGTGATATTGTCATGTGGCTAAGTAGAGGGTAGGAAATTGTTGAGATATGTGATGTGGGCACTTGTGCCGTTTATACATGTGTGTATATCTGAATGAATATTGTGAAAATGTGGATCCAAAGGTCGTGTAATATGAATGGAAATAGGCTAAGGGCCGTGTGTCTTGAATGAATTGTGGGCTATGTGCCGTGTGTGCTGTGAAAATGAAATGTGGGCTTAGTGTCGTAAAGTTGAACAAATATGGGCCTAGTGCCGTGTACTGTTAAATGTGGGCTGTGTGTAAGCATGACTATTGTATGTGTGAATGAAATATGTGTGAATGGGCGTGTTAGCGCCGTTGTAATGTGCTGTGAATGGTTTAGCGATACACTGAGGATGTAGGAGATGAGGACGGTAGAAATATCTTGGGGGAAGAAGGAGTGGTGGTGACATCGACTGCAGAACGGGTGCACCATGGGCCACACACTCTCTTCCTGACTACACCTCTGACTACTATCTTTGCTGAGCAACCCGTGACTGCCCACGTGGTATCCGTGAGGCGAGGGTAACCGACGACCATTTATGGTATAAATCTATGATCACAGTGCTACAGTGAGTGTGGCTTGTGTGCGTATGCATGGATTTGTGTTTTGTAATTATGAATGTGAAATGCTGCATGTGATTGTGATTGTGTGATGTGTTGAAAATGCGTTGGAGGTGAGACTCTATGTTTGATTGCGTTTTGGTAGCGTAGAATACTCACCCTTACATTCATTTTTTAGGCAATCAAGACGATCAACACCAGACTCAGTGAAAGAGGTAGATGGAACTGCTATAGGACTAGGAGTTTAATTTGAAACTAATGTATTTGAATGGGTCTTGTAGTAGTGACTTGATAGAAATTGTAACCCCTTTCCTTATTTTAAAAATATTTGATGAAACTAAGGGTTGAGAACCTTATTTGAAATGAAATTTATTTTATTATGAATTTGCAAAATTATGATTTATTGAAATTAAACATAAGGTGTTACAAGGAACATTTTGGCGCCCATCGTGGGGTTTGATTTGCCTCAATTTCAAGAAAATATAGTGCTAACTGGGAGTCAACAGGAAGGCCCCAGCCAGCCATGGGAATGCCGCGCCAACATGAAGAGTATGTGCAGAATACGCCAATGCCGAAAGTCCTGCTTGAAAGGGGAGAAGACAAGGACCTCTCCTCAGTAGTAAGGCAATTGAAGGCAAAAATGATGGAGATACGTCTCCGTGAAAGGGATGCTCTCGAGTTTTTAGCATTGCGAAGAGAGAATACTAACTTGAGAAGTGAAATCAGGACCTATATTCCCTCCCAAGTTACCCCTCTTGTTCAGGAACACGAAGAGTCGTCCGCCTTGCAAGAGAAGCCAAAAATACTTTAACAAACAAGGACTAGTCCATTGGTTGGACGAGACAAAATCTCGAGTCGTGGTCCTTTTCCCCAATTGATTCTGGAAGCAAAATTACCGGATAATTGAAAGGGAATAACATTAAAAAATATGATGGAAGTTTCGATCCGGAGGAACACGTTGATATCTTCACTACTCAAGTCAGCTTATACACACATGATAATGCTTTGCTATGCTGGATATTTTCGACATCGCTTTGGGGACTAGCCCTAAACTGGTTCACCAAGCTACCTCCCGCGTCTATTAACTCATTTACAACACTAGTTGCACACTTCAATCTACAGTTTGCTACTAGCCGTCCTCATCGGTTGACCTCAGTGGCTCCGGTCCACATTCATCAGGAGAAGAAGGAAACACTCAGAGCTTTTATGGAATGATTCAGAAAAGTGTCCCTCTCTATCCGAAACCTAGACCTAGTAGTTGTTGTGCACCACCTCACAATAGCACTAAGATTGGGACCATTCATTAACAGTATTTACAAAAAATCACCTGCTGATTTAGATGAATTGCGCAGCTGAGCAACTAAGTACATACATATGGAAGTGCTAGTTGAGTTCCATAACCAGGCTTGAATGGAGCAAGACCCTGGTCGCAGAGAATTTGAGGGAAACGAGCATCTCAGGAACAAACAAGAAAATAAAGACCGAAAGATTAGAGTGGAACAATTACCGAGAGGGCCTAAGTATTCAAGTTACACAACATTGAATACTAATCGGTCTAAAATACTTGAACAAGAATTGGCAACAGAAATACTAACAATCCCCAAGAGGGCAAACACCCCCCTAAGGCAGACAAATCAAAGTCATGTCAATATCATAGGAATTAGAGACATACCATCGAAGAGTGCTAGCCCTTAAGGACCGTATCGAAGACTTTATAAAAGTGAGACATCTTTAAGGCTTTGTAACTAGGAGGACAGAAAGGAAACACTATTAATGGATTAAGCAACTAAGATGGCGTGATAACAGAAAAGAGCGACACTATAGTAGATCAAGAGAACGGCCCCAGAAACACCATGATGAACGGGAAAATCAACCACGCCATATTATTAACACTATTGTGGGAGGATTTGTTGGGAATAGATCCACTAACTTGGCCTGGAAAAGACGTTTGCGGCAGGTTCGGTCAATGAATAATATCTTGGTAGGAAGTGGAGTTCGAATCCCACCTATAACATTTACAGATCAGGATTTCCAAGGGGTAGACCCTGTATAAGATGACTCTATGGTCATAAGCGTGGATATTCACAAATGCACTGTCTGAAAAATCCTAATTGACCAGGGGAGTTCGATTGATATCTTGTACTAGAATACCTTCAAGCAGTTGGGTATCCTCGAATAGGAGTTAAGATATTATGATGAGCCACTTGTCAAATTTTTAGGGGAACGAGTGGAGACCCGAGGGTGTATTGACCTATACACTCTGTTTGGTATTGAACGAGAAGGAAGGCGCATTAAAGTAACATACCTGGTGGTTCATGCAAGTACTTCATATGACATATTGCTGGGACGCCCTTCCCTGAACAAGCTAAAAGCCATCGTATCCACTCATCACCTAGCCATGAAATTCCCCTCAGATAGAGGGAGAATAATCACTGTCCATGCCAAGCAGAAGCTCGCTAGGGAATGTTATTTTGCGAGCCTACGCTTGAAACCTTTGCTCAATTCCAGTCAAGATGTCAACATAATTTCTCCTAAGATAGGAGTCAACTACCATGATCTGGAACTTGATCCAAGAATAGATGAAGAATTCCGGATTGAGGCTAATGAAGAAAAAAGAACTTTTTCAGCTAGGAAGGCCTGAGCAGATCACTTACCTAGGAGCCAGGTTATCTCAAGATGAACAAAAAGCTATCCAGGAAATACTCATCTTGTTCACATGGATGGCAGTAGATATGCCCAGCATAGATCCAAGTTTCTTGTGTCACCAGCTGTCAGTCTATAAGAGAGTCAAACCGGTTGCCTAGAAAAAGAGAAAAATGGGAGGAGACGGGCTCGCGCAGTTCAAGAGGAGAGTGATAAACTTTTAAAGGCAGAATTTATCCGAAAGGTATAATATTCAACATGGCTGGCTAATGTAGTTATGGTAAAAAAAGTGAACAGGAAGTGGAGGATATGTACAGACTTTACAGACCTGAATAAAGCATGCCCCAAAGATGCTTACCCCCTGCCAAATATTGATGCCTTGGTAGATGAAGCAACGGGACACAAATTTCTCAATTTCATTGATGCATACTTAGGATAGAATCAAATCAAGATGTACCTGTTGGACGAGGAAAAAATAGCCTTTATCATGGAATCGACTAATTTTTGCTATAGGGTCATGCCTTTCGGTTTGAAAAATGCAAATGCAACTTACCAAAGTTAATGAATAAAATCTTCACAAAGCAGCTCGGAAGATGCATAGAAGTATATGTGGACGACATGTTGTCGGGTCTGCATCAATTGAGGAACATATAGCGAATCTAACCAATGTCTTTTTGGAAGCAAGGCGACATGGAATGCGTTTCAACCCCGACAAATGTACGTTCGACATATTAGGAGGTAAATTCTTAGGGTTTATGCTCTCAAAAAGAGGAATTTAAGTGAACCCGGATAAATGTCAGGTAGTCCTCGATATGCGTAGCCCTAGTTTTGTCAAAGAAGTACAACAATTGATTGGCCAAATAGCTGTGTTGTCTTGCTTTCTTCCTAAGATGGCAGAGAAGTCACGATCATTTGCAGCGCTCTTTAGGAAGGCACAAAAATTCAAATAGTTCGAAGAATGTGAAACCGCCTTTAGACAATTTAAAACCATCTTAGCAACGTCGCCCATCCTAACCAAGCCCAAACCTGATTTAAACATGATCATCTATCTGGCAATCTCAGACCCTGCTATTAGCTCAATGCTCCTACAAGAGACACCTGAACACTGCATGATGCCAATATATTTCATTAGTCGAACACTACATGATGACGAGAACCAACATCAATTAATGGAAAAAGCAGTCTTGGTGTTGGTCCAGACAGCACGACGATTAAGACATTATTCCAGTGTCACCAAATCTTGGTACGTACTAATTGTTCAATTGCAAAGGTACTGCACAAGCCAGAACTTGCTGGATGAATGATGGCGTGAGCGGTTGAATTATCTCAATATGACATTTGTTTTGAAGCACGAGGACTTCTTAAAACCCAAGTCCTTGTGGAATTTCTTAATGAATTTCATCCTCAAATCATGCCTACTACCGACATGTGGAATTTACACATGGATGGATCATTAAATCTTCATGGCAGTGGAGCGGGCGTCATCCTAGAAGGACCAAATAAGGTGACATTAGAATAATCAATACGATTCAACTTTAAGGCATCTAACAATCAGGCCGAATATGAGGCACTACTTGTCAGACTCACGTTAGTAAAAGAGATCAGGGCTAGAAGAATCATATGTCAGAGCAACTCCCAGGTGGTCACCGAGCAGGTTAACGGCACTTACAAGGTTAAAAGGCTACACCACGAATTTGATGAAGTACATGTCTGCCACACCCCGTGAGATCTAAATGAATAGGCCGGCAGGCTAGCTAAGTTGGATAGTCATCGGAAGCTAGGGTAACTCCAAAGCATGATCCAATAAGAAATCAACACACCAAGTATTTTGGAACATGAATGCATGAAAATCGAAGATACACCTCAGAATTGGATGACAGACATCGTCCAATATCTTGTTGACAATAAACTCCCGGACAATCTAGACCAAGCCAAACGCTTTAGAATACGAGCAACAAAATATACCATCATTAGAGGAGAATTGTATAAAAGAGGGATCTTCACCCCACTGTTGAGGTGTCTCGGTGAAGAACAGGCTAATTACATCATGAGAAACATTCATGAAGGCATTTGTAGAACCTACTCAAAAGGACGAACAATGACAGCAAAGATACTAAGGGCAGTGTATTACTGGTCGGCCTTGTTTAAAGAGTGTTACCTTTTTGTCATTCTATGGCAATAACATGAACCACTCATACATCAGTCTGCCGAGACTCTATGCTCCATTACCTCACCTCGGCCTTTTGCTATACGGGGGATGAACTTGCTGGGCCCATTTCCTTTGGCCAAAGGACAGTGCAAGTTCCTTTTCGTCACTGTTGACTATTTTACAAAGTGGATTGAAGCCGAACCCCTCGTGGCTATCACGGCTAACAATATTCAAAAGTTCACTTGAAAAAAATATTATTACACGTTTCGGCATACCAAATGCCTTAGTCACTGATTACGGGCTTCAATTCACAGATCGACACTTTAATGAGTTGCTAGAAAGACTTAAATTAGAACACCGGGTCACTTCGTTTGAGCACCCTTAAAGTAATGGCCAGGCCGAAGTAGCAAATAAGGTTATTCTTCATGAACTTAAAAAATGCTTGGGCTCAGTAAAAGGAGAATGAGCCGAGAAGCTACCTGAAATTATCTGGGCATATCGATGCACTCCCCAAACCACTACAAAAGAAACACCTTTTTGACTAACATATGAAATTGAAGCTATTATTCTGGTTGAGATCGATGAACCTTCTTTTCAAAGACAACACTTCGAGGAAGAAGCAAATTCTATTTCTTTAAGTACTCACTTAGACATCATCGACGAAGTCTGAGACTAGGCCATTATCATTACCGAAACAAGCAAAAGGGCAATATCACAGAGGTATAATTCAAAACTTAAAAAGAGATAGTTTCATATTGGAGATCTAGTGTGGAGGGAAACAGACGAGGTGCGTCGAGATTGACGAGAAGGGAAGTTAGCCGCCAAATAGGATTGACCTTTTTGGATATTAACTAGTTTAAACAATGGCTCATATAAGCTCAAAACCCTTGAGGGTAAAGTTATACCAAGGACCTGGAACGCATCACATCTTAAGCATTACTACAACTAAGATATTATATTTTGTATAAATTCAGTACACTCTTTTCCTCGCTCGAATTTTGTCCTTTTAAAAGAACGTGAAAAGAGGTTTTTCTAAAAAAGTTTTTAACGAGGCACTTCATCAATAAAGAGCTCTTCTTACTTAAAAGATGTGCTTTTAATTCATTATTCCCTCCCGAGTACCTCACTCAGCTAAGGTTGAATCAAATATTCTCTCCCAAGTACCTCACTTGGCTAAGGTTGAATCAAATATTCCCTACTCGGCTAAGGTTGAATAAAAAAACTCCCTCCAAAACTCCCATTTGATTGAACCTCCTCACTTACCTCCAAAGCATTTTGGGTTTTTACAAGCTGAAGCACAGGCTCTAAAGCCAAGCTGCGTGCCATCACCATGGCTCGGGTTTGTAGTTCATAATACCATTGCCACCAAGACCAATTATCCTGTTTATTTACAATAGCCTTCCCAATGTCTGACAATAGGTCTGGGGATACAACCTTGGTAGCCTTAACCCCATCGACAAAGTTTATCCGTTAGGACAACTGGAGGGATAACGGTCTAAGTTGAAGAGCTACTCAGGCCAGTTACTGTCTCGGTGCGGGCATATTTTCATCTACGATCTTTGTCGGATTCCTTCCCCTTGCCCTTGTCCTTTCTTTTCTTTGGGTGTCCTTCAGCAAGAGGAAGGTCTTGAAAGGGAGGGCACGGTTCAACCAATTCTGGAACATGGTCAATTCGAGGATGGCGGTGTTATTCAGCTGAAGTTCCCTCTAAAGCCCGACAACTTTATGCTTGTCGGTAGGACATACCAGCTCCTCTTTGTGTCATAATACCTGCACCGAAAATAAAGAGTCAAATCAATATAGTACTAAGCATACCCTCTAAGCCCAAGCAAGGCTTAGGAGATTTTAGTAAAAGGCTAAGTGCTCGTGCGGGGAGTTCTCGAGGGAGAGATTTCAAGTAATCCAGTGCTAACGACTCTTACCAAGTAAGCATCTATTCTAGATAGATGTCATATCAATGAGGCATTCGAGTCCAATGGAAGGGAAAAAAAGGGTCTATCTTCATTATCATAAAAGTATTTTTTTTACCGATAGGGTCAACGATTATTTTAAAGTATTCAGTTTTAAAACTCTTAAAAGAAGAGTATAAGGTTTGACAAGGGCAATTCGGCCTACCTTATTAGTGACATCCACCTGGCTTTGTCTAAAGGTCGGGTAAAAAAATAATGAAGAAACAAACTACACTAGGCTCAATATAATGAAATTTACACAAGATTTGGAGCACTTGCATCGCTGCCCACCTGTTTGGATGCAGTTGTGTCAGTGTGACGTTTAAAACCCTTTATACACCCATTTAAAATTCATCAAAGGGAAGTACTACCCCTAACTCCCTAAATTACATTCATATGCAAATAAGGTGTCAGTCATCTTGGCACCATCACCTAAAATACATATTCAGGGTTTACCGACTCATTGCCTCGACAAACATTGTCGGTTATTGGATAGGGATCCGAAGCATCCCACAATGCTATGTTACATTGATATACAAAACCCTACAGCTACCTCTTTTGTATGAAGTATGAGTAGTACGTGACTACTTTCCCCATCCACCCACTAGCATTTGGGAGCGATTCGTCTGAATCCGAGTCCACCCCTTTGGCATTAGACGACTCGGCTTCGTCTCTCAAATTCCTAATGGTGACAGTATTAGCTGCATCACCCATAACTCCATCGCTCGATCGAAAAGGGATATCCCCTATCCTTTCGGTCTCGACCCCCTCCTCTATTCCATCAACCAATTCAGTCCAGCGTTATTCAACAAGGAATCCTCCCACTCCATTGAATTATTCATATCCACAAGATTAAGAAAAAAAAGACGAAGAAGGGTAACAGCGAAGCAAACGTACCTTACAATTTAAAATGTAGAATGCTTGAATGTTTTAGCAAAGTATACCCCTCGATGCAGAGCAAAAGCATACATAATGCTTGGACGCAACCTTTTTATAGAACACAAGGCTTTGAGTAGATGAAGGATCACCCCTTCTCTCAACCGTTAGATCTCTTCTTAGATTAACAGCTATGAACGTGCAATCTTTCGTTTCAAAATACAAACTACGATAAAACCCTAAATTGTTGAAACCCTAATCTACCAACACGAAGCTCTTACTTCTTTAGGCTTGGGGGGCAAGAGCATATTGGATATTCGGTCATTCTCACACAAACAGGAATTCGAATATCCCTTCGACCTAACACCAATAGACAAAAACCACACATTAAAATAAACAAGTTTTTGAAGAATTAATCCAAAGCCCTTACATCATACCTCATCGGGCTTGGGGGGCAAATGTACTGGATAAGACACTACTTGGTCATTACAACAGAAAAAGAAAATTGAACACCCTTTTGGCTTGACACTAGGATAAAGGGTATCTGCACCCTTTCGACCTAATTAAAATAATTAAAAGATTAATAGTCAATAATAAAAAAAAAAAAGACTAATTACCTAGATAATCAGAAGTCTAAGACAGAGCTGAGTCGTGAAACTTATTAGTCCAATGTATTGTTTATAAAAAAGAAGTAAGAAGTATAGGTAAATAGTTAACTTTTAAAAATTAAATAACATTTATTATCTTACTCTACACCTAATACTGACTCCATTATCGGAGTGTCGATATCTTCCCCCATATCATAGTAGAAAAAATCTAAAACATTCTACAAAGATGTCACGTCAGAGGACAAGAAGAGGAAAGACTGCAGAAGACTAATATGAATAGTATATATATTCAAACTTTCAAAATCCATTCATATGTTAACCGAAAATAAAATCCTACCTAAATTTTTTAAGAGTAAATAATAAATATATTTTTAAAAAATCTTCAATTAATTTTTTTTTTCATTTAAAACTGTTGCACAAAAAGCAACATTTATAATGTATATTACAATATAGTTATATTTTATTAAAATAAAATGCAGAACCTTTTACCAGTGTTCCTACGCATTCAGACTTAAAACCAGTGAATTCTTGAAGAGGGCGGGTGCTCGGTAGCAAAATTTGGAATGAGATATTGACTCTTAAAAACTGAATTTTCTAAACCACCGTGATTGGTTGCTTTTGATTTCCCAAAATTTGGTGCGAAAGTTTTCGTACCCAATAGCAAAATTGTCGATTTATTTTAAGGAAATTGCTTCTGACCGAAAAAGAAATCGTAAGTTGCATTGCCTCTTGATTCATGGTACTGGATTTCAGTTAGTAGTCGACATAATAATACAAGGGTGAAAAAAACAAAATGAATCAGTAAAAACAAATTGAGAACACAGATTGTCTTTAATCATATCATATAATGCATATATAATCCAAACGAAATCATATCTATGCTTTTGCTATTTCAAACATTTTTATGACAAACATGTACATGAATGACAAATAAAACCAAACTCTCCCACAAGAAGAATACAAGAAATACCCTTCTCACTTTTCCTTTCATTGCATGGAAGACTCAATTTTAAAAGAAGAGAAAAGGGAAGAAAAGGAAACAGAAGTACAAATATACGGAGAATTTAAGCACCATGATTTATGAGGTTCTCCACTGCAACTCTATCTGGATGCGACCATTCTTGGAGTCTATAAGATGGTACTTCTCATTAATTCTTTTGTTAGAAACAACATCCCCAAGATTGATGTCTATATAACCCAACGATTCCTAATGCCAAAAGGAGTAGCAAATGTCAGTCATCTCAAACAGCATGAAAGGAAAAAACAAGCCATTGGGCTTATTTTCAGGGCAAAGCACTGCTGTTCTAAAAGATCATATTAGTGCATGCGAAGCGAGGAACCAAGTGATGTGATAAAAAAGAGTTGCAACGTGTGTGTGTGTAGATTTGTATTTCAGCAATGAGAGTCAAATACAAGAATCACTTTGGAAACATAAGTGCTCCATAAAGTATACAGAAGAACAAGTGCATAGTTTGATAACAGCTTACCACAAGACAAAATAAAATTCCTCTACCTATCTCCCAAAAAATCAAAATAACGTTCCTCTGAGCTGACAAAGTCAATTTCATCCGCATAAGAAACTACAAACAATACAATCCTCCCTCAACATACAACTTTGGCTAAATTATATAAAACTCCCTTCAATTTGAGATACGTGATTTATTTTCTTTGCTTCCAATTAAAACAATCAACCTCTTAAATATATAAGATTGTGCAAATCACTCCTAGAGCTTCCATTAAAGTAGATAACTAGAAGCACGATGCAGGTGAGTTGCTTTTTGTGAAGATTCCACAAGTTCTTTAATTCATGTCAATAATTTGAGGCTTCCTAGTCTAACTTTCACTTTTGCACAAGATAGAGGCTCTGGATAAGTTGTAATTTCTACTGTGTATCATCATATTAATAATCCATTATATAATTCAGAACGGTCAAGTTGTTATGGATTATGTACCTTTTGGTGGAGTAGGTTTCGTGATGAAGAGCTAACAACCTCCACATGTAATCTATCATTGCTGGGAGGTTCCTCCACCATAAATTGGAACTCCTCTTCCCATCTTGGATCTCTATTTTTTTTTATGCGCTGCAGTTGTAACCACAGTATCAGCATTCCGTACAAAAACCAATTTCAATTTGAATGTAACGTACATGTACCACTCCAATATATATTTGTCTCTGACATTGCATCTACATTCCATTATATTCTTGTTCTCTATTTTTCGTTTATATTAATAACCAAAAAAAAAAAAAAAACTGACAAATTTGCTTAACTAAGTACATGGAAAATTCACTAGATCACACCAACCATACCATCATACACCAGTTATTTTACCAAACTATTAACCCACAAACATATACTGTGTAGAATGATCAAACTACAGTATATTTGATGACAAGCTTCCAGGATATACCACACTCTATAAGAGATTTGCCATGTTGGAACCTATACCCACATCCACCCCCTCCTAGTTAGCATCCATTAGTAATGGCCTTTGGGGATTGGTTGAGTTGAAAGAATTTCAGAAACTAATTGAGGCATATTAAAACCCCAGCTTGTAAAGAGGTTTTCCCCTATCTTCCAGAGGAAAAGTTAGGGAGCCTGCTATTTTTTTTGTTCCAGATAATCCAGAAGAAATAAAGGGTAAAATGCTAGCATTTCTGAGGATTCTATACCTTAGTCTTTTTCTCTTCCCCTCTGAAAATAAGACGTACATGTGGATTAGTGTGGTGCTTTCCTTCAACATCTTGAGCTTCATGGACTATAACTACAAGCAGACCTCCACCTGCTGGAGTACCTTCAGGAGCTTTGGGTACCGTCTGTGTCTCTTCAAACCCCTTGACCATATCTTCCTCCTTGAAGGGTTTATATGTCAATTCTACAACAATCTGCCCTCGTGACTTCTCATTTTGAACATCATTGGGATCCATATTTTTTAGGAGGTCGAGAGTAAAACGTTTAGACTCTTCAGGGGGAAGTTCTTTTAAAGAGATCACATTCATACCCATCTTGTCATGCTTTCCAACCTAAGCAAAGATACAAACAAATCAGTTCAGACATCACAAGAAACAATAATATAAAATTCAGTTCAAGAGGTTTACCTGCTCCCAGTCATAAACATTAATCTCTAAAATTTGGGACTCTGGATCTTTAACAACCAAATTGAATTCCTCATTCCATTCAGGATTTAAGTTCTTGTGCTTCACAGTAGTCTTTTTTGATGGCAACTTATCCTCAGTAAGCTTTAACTTCACATAAGGGTCAGATGCACCAAGCAAATCTTTCTTCTTTAACTTCATTGCATGCAGAACCTTTACGTGTAAAATTCCAACAGGCCTCTTCAAGGCTCTAGATTCCCAATAATATTCACAAGAAAAAACAGAAAGGAGTTAAGGTAATATACCATTAAATTATGACAAAGATTTTATATAAATGAAGAAACATACTTTGCTGGATCTAACACTTGAACTTCCAGGGTTTTGGGCCATAAGTACATGTTTGCAACCTGATCTTTGACAAGTTCCTGAAAACAACACTCTTTAATTTAGTTTAAAAGTCATGAATTCTTCAATGAACCAAAACTATCTAAGATAGTAACAAAAACACAGATATGTCATATGTGCTGCTATACATAAATTACCACCAGTTTTCCATTCACATGTTAATATGGATTAATAAAACTTCATAAAAGAAGGTAGTACAATGATAAAATGTAAGACATTTAACATAGCCATAAAAAAATTCCATCAAACAGATGTCTCCAACCAAATGATATTTATAAAACTAATTCAGAAAAATGTATGAATATAAGATGAGATTTCAACTCTGCCAGAGAAGAAAATTTCCAAACTAAGGCCAGCTTGAATCAAAAGGGTAACAGCAACCATCAGACACCACCGGACCAGACCACTTCAATTTTCAAGATCATCTCCTAATTATACCCTCAATGAACTGCAAAGTAATACCTAACAAGCCCACAAGCCATTCAACTTCAGACCTTGACACCACATTTCCTATTACAAGCCATCAATACAAGCCAATTCAATTACTAATTCAAGTTCTTATTTCTTCTAGCAATCAAATTTCTATCTGTCATGCACATGCAACTTAATGCAGGAAACTGTTCCAAGATAATTAGCACATCCTTCTGGAAGCAAGATGTTTTGTGCATACACAAATCAATGGACTGTGCTGAGAATATCACCTATTTCAAAATATGATCTAGACTGTGTACTATGCAGGCAATGACCACTACTGCTTAAAGAGTGGAAGATAAATGCAAGCAACTTTAAACCCCAAACATTAACCATTAAGTAAGATAGGAGCAATACCTGAACAACCCTATAGATGCCAGGAATAGACATCAGATCAGCCCCTACAAGTTTTAGCCCAAAGTCAACATGTGGCTGCAAAATAACATACACCAAAAACAAAAAGAGCAGATAAGTACCATACATTAAATAATCATAAGTTGACATCAATCTTGGGAATACAATACCAGAGTTTCCCCAAACATTCAAAATAAAAAAAATAAAAAAATACTAAGTATAAACAGGAAGAAAAAGGTTAGAAATTCTGCAACATCAAAGTTATTATGAAATGGCAAGAATAACTCCAGTTATTATTATCATAAGCATAAAGTAAAATATGCCTATAATCAGTGATCATTTATATCATTACAGATGCAAGACCCAAAAGAATAAGACACAATCACAATTATATTCTCATTATATTTGAAGTTGATAAACTACTAACAAGGGAGGAAAACAAAAGTTATATGAACACGATCCCCTTGTTGACAACAGCTCAAAGTTTGAGCGCTGATAATTTGATCATCACTATAATTGCCCTAGAGTCTCTCAAAATATTTTGAAAGTCACCCTTCAGAATGCATAAATGCAAGGATTATCTCACTAGGATTATGTCAGATAAGGGAGTTGTGATTTCTGGATGTAACTGGTCCTTAATACCCATGTAGTATTCCTAAAAACAATTACTGATCCACTACACTACATTCTTAAAACTTCCAAGATGAGGACAAAAGAGCAATTCAAATATACATGCAACAAAAGAAGACAGAGAAGTATATCCTGAATTTAAGTATTCAATTGGAAGAACAAGCATGGTATTTGTACACAAGTAGGTTGGAATGAAAGACCTTCCCCAACTCCTCCTTCCCATTAAGAATAGAGTTTCCTATAATCCAGTATGTAATTTATTCCAACTAGAAATTATTCTTCCCGTGATAGATTATGCTCTCAAACATGGCTACAGTTGACAACAACCACAAAAACAATATCAAATAAAATCTTTCATTGCATATTCAAGTGACTATGCAAAGTGGTCAGTGGGGAAGCAATACACCCAACAATCACCAACCTTTTCCATGAGAGAGACATATATGTTGGAAAAGCAGGGAAAGCTAGGAACCAAAGGCTTCAAAGTAATACGAGGCAAGAGGAAAACTTGCAAATCCACAACCTGAAAAGGACACAACTCTTAACATGAAGGAAAAATATTATCCATCTCCTCTCTACAAACACACAACAAAGTTACCTGAACGGTTGCTGTCAACCCAAATGCCTTAACAGAAACAGTGACATTAGGATTTCCAGCCCATTTTACAGAAGGCTCCATAATTAACTCCTTCTCATCGGTCACGTAAACTTTCATTCCTACAAATATGCATTTAACTAATAATTAGTAAAATTCATATCACATAACAGATAAATTATTAAGACAAATCAGTCATGTCCCTAGAATAGCAAAGAAATAAGTCAAACAACCCATGGAGATGAAGACAAAAGAATAATCTTTAAGTCTTCAACAACTGCCACACACATAACAAGTAAAACCCTAAAAAGGAATTTGTGGGGAAATGCATCATATAATACGTCAAGTTTTCTTCAAATTCTAAACGGAAACCATCTTCCAACTAGTCTGTTCAAGTTCAAGGAAAGTACAAAATCTCAATTTCAAACCTTGAATTTAGGGTCCATTTGGATAACTACTTAATTAATCCCTTATTCTATAAATTCTTATTATGCAAGGGTTTTATACCATAAATTAGACCATAAAACTTATTTACATAAGTTAAAAAGATTTTATTTTAATAAACTATATGGAGAAGCTTATTGAAATAAGCTGAAAAAAACTCATAAGTCATTCTCAATAGTTCTCCATCAGCTCTTCCAAGCACACCTTTAATAGAAGAGCCATATTTTTCATTTTTCTTATTATATATACATTTTTATATAGTTATTAAAAGAATAAATAATTAAATTTGTGTCTAATAAATTTTGTGGGACATGTTAGCACTTGAATATAAAAAAAAACTCATATTAGTTCCTGAAAATCACACAAGTCATGCTCGTTTTATTTAGGACAATTATCCCTAAAGAGGACCAATATAATCTACAACTTATAATTTTAGGAGACTATAATAAAACTTTTACACTTTTAAGGATTCATGTGTCCACCTCAATTTTTTTTCAGGGGTCAAACAAGGCTTTAATCTTATTAAAATCTTTGTTTATTCTTAGCGTTATTTTGGTGTTAACCCCTATTATTAAAAGAAATGTTCATAATGTTTGCATTCAAGGTTTTGTGCGTAGATTCTAGTTGCTGTTTCTCTAATCCAACCAATTGTTTCTGAGTTCATCTCCTATGCAAAAAGAAACAAATCGATGGTGGCATTAGCAACGTCTAAATAAATAGTGATATTTATCCCTTTACGAAAAATAGAAAACTCGGTGAAAATAGCTAACACAGTTCACAAAAACATCGGCAATACCCAAACCAGCTGTAGGCACAGCTAAAAGGTTCTCATTAAGGATGCATCATCTCCAGATCTACTAACCTTGAAAAGTTGGCGGTAGTGACCCCAATGTGAGTGTTTCAAACTCAACAGAATCAATCTTATATTTAGGAATCTGCTCAGCAATTATGGGTTTTGCAATGTTCCTCGCAGTCTTGCAAATTGCCTAAACAATTTTATTAAAAAATAAACATATAGTCAAACAAGCAACCAAACAAGGAGGAGCAAAAAGCTAGGCATTGATTGAGAAGGGTTAAAGCATATCAAAATTACAAACCTTGTCAAGATAAGGCCACATATATTGCAAAAACTTGTTCAACCAGTCAAGCTTAAGAAAAGCACAAATAGATAATAGTTCAGTATCCAAATCTCAAAGCAACATAAAAAAAAAAAAAAAAACCGCAGTAATTGGGTAGTTTTGGTTACCCGATCAAAATCGGGATTCTTAATCCAAAGTGGAATCTCAGGAAACATTCGTTGCAAAGTCTCTGGGTCTTGCTCCACCAATGGCTTGATTTCAGGATCCTGTTCAAGCCATGCGAGTATGAGATAATAACAGTTAAAATCAAGCACAAATACAACGCTTCGAAAATCATGCTACATACATACCTCAACATTGGTAGGTTGAAAGTAAATGAAGAGAAAATAACCAGCCGCAAGGCCAATGGAAATCCCAACTCCAAATCCCAAAAACCCGAAAATGGTACTAAAGAAACCCATCTTCAACTATACCCAATCCCAGATCGCGATTTCCCTCACCACTACTAAATCTTCACTTCACCATTCCTACTATCCAATTCCAATTTAAAATTTAGAGAGAAAAAAATTGAAAAGCTGAACTGAAACAAAAACACGTTAGAGTTGTTGTCCTATAGTGGCGTTGGGGCACATCAATGAAACGGTCGAAGACCAAAGGCGAAGCAATTGAACGGCTAAAGACGGATAAAGAAAGCAAAGCATCCCATATAAGAATCAATTATTAATAAAATAAAATAAAATATAAACAAGTGTACACGTGGCGTGCATGGGAAGTTGTCGGCATGGTTATTTGCCAGATCACCTAGTGGTGACCTTGACGGCTGAAGCCTATGCGCTGATATATGACACCTAGCACCTGGCTAGTTACTAGTAAAAGACAAAAAAATATCTTTTACACTGCCTCGTCGTATGTTGGAAAACAAGGAGAGGAAAAAAATAATGTTCTAAATTTACAAATGATGTAATAAATAATTTATGTTACTTTTTATTTGGAGACATTAATATAAATTTAAATTTTGATTAATAGTAATATAAAATTTTGTAATACGATTTGGAAAGTTGATGTTTAATCTTGAAACAAACAAGCCCTCGGAAGTTGAAAATTTACACTTTGACATTGTGTTAAAGTCTCTGAACAGTGCAAGTGGAATTCAAACTTTATCATCCCTTCATTTTAAGTGAAAAAAAAATATTAAAATACATCATCAACCTTTTTCTCCTTGCATAACAGTTTCTTTCCGAGTTAAATGCAACTGATCGATGGTTTCCATTACTTTTAAATAAATTCGTCTGGATTTTCTAAGTGAAGAGAAATGTTATTAAAACTCTCTTTTTTAAATAAATTCTTTTTTTTTTCATAAGAGTTGTAACGGCTGTTACCAATTTTTTTACTTAAGAAAAATAAATCTTAAACCTTAAAAAAAATGTTACAGTTTCGCTGTTTTTCAATTCGTATAAATTACTATTTGTTAGTACTAATGAATTGATGTTAAATAACGCAGTTGAATAAACTTGGATGGTAGCTTACTCCTGTAACAAGCTCTATTGGTAGTTATTGCAACTACGATTCAGCACTTTGGTTGACCACGTAAGTAGTTGAAGAAAGAAATTCAATCTCAGATGGGTCCCGTTCTAGATCTATGTCTGTAGCCTTGATATTGAAACGATGCTTTTCACACAAGAAAATTACACATTTAAGGATTAGGTCTAAAGCATGAGGCCATACGACAGGAAAGCCCAATAGCTATTCTGCAGTTCCAAAAGCAGAAAAGACTGACAAATTACATTAGACCGAGGAGCGCGTGCTCTTTTAAAAACATAAAAGATATACAAGTAACAAAAGGAAAATGGCCTGGTCCAAAAACTATAAACCAAAAAATACCATTGTTTAAGAGTAAATTTAATAGTTTATAATGAAATATAAAATAATGAAGATGCTGAGTGGATTTAGGTCGCCTTGATAGCATTGCAAAGTTTGGGAAATCCTTGAATTCTATGACTTGAATGACTTTGTAAGAAGGAAATGTACAAAATATTTGAGTGATTCTACATTCATTCCTTCCATTCCTTCCATTTGTTACAAGAAATAAGAGAATTGTAAAATAATACTTTTTAATAAGCAAAATATAAATTATATCATACCATTGATTTTATGTGTATTAAATGAATAGTTAAGATTTTAACAGAAAATGAAAATAATTAGATGATTAACCTGTATTAAATGTTAGTTATAAAAGGTAAATGAATAAACTGCTCTATTTCTATATCTGTATGTACTGTTGAGTGTGAGTAATATGACCTTTTGTTTTCATGGTTAATAATTCCTTCAACGCATAGGAGTTACATGTTAATTAATTATATTGTAAGTATAGAGTACCTATAATGTTACAGAAGCATGTATAATAAAGTGGATAAGATTAACAACCCACTTGATTTATCCTGTGTTATTAATTATGCACTGCTAGAGGATATAAAACCTCATTAGGAGAAAACAAAAATTAGAGAAGAAATGATACTTTATAAAACACCCTAACCTAAGGTAACATTTTTAAAAAAAAATATTATATATTCTACATCTATTATGCGCTATCGTTTTATTTTTAATAGTGAGACTTTGTACATTGACTATGGGAGATAATCGATGTAGAAATATATATTTTATTAAAAAAACCTAGAACAATTGTATAAAGTAAATATAAAATGTTTACATTGATTTGGTTAACTAATGTAGAAAGTTAAAATTTGAAGCACTATATCTACATCGATTCTATCAAATAACCAAAAACGCATTATCTAAATGTAGAAAGTTAAAATTTTAAAAAGAAAATGTTGTATATGCACATAACTTTCACTATAAAAAGTAAATTTATGCAAATGTAGAATATGTCAAAGAAAGAAAGCTCTATTGAAGACTAACACAATTTTCAACGAAAGTGAAAGAAGAATAGGACAACGACAAAAAGTAAATTGGATGTCGATGGAAATAATGAAGGAAACGAAGAGGTTTGTGTAGGCTTTGTATGTTTAAGTTAATGACCATAGTTCTTATATTTGATTTGCATGAAGTAAGATCGATATTGTAAAATTATTTTGCTGAGGAATGCAATGTTGAAAAGGAAATGGCCAATTCAGATGAAGTCGATATGCAGAATAATGGGTATGTAAATTTGTTTGATTTATGTATCAACTAGATTAAGAACAAAATGGTAAAATGAATGGGTTTAGCGTGAGGAAAAACAAACGTGGTAAAAATAAGAATGGAGATGTTGTGTGACAGTAATTTGTGTGTTCAAGCCAAGGTTTTTGACGACAAATGTACCGATGTTTGCCGAATAGTCTTAGGAACCACATAGCGATTACCAGATTTGGTTGTGAGGCTGAATTGAAGATATGAAAAGATATAGATAGAGGGTGTGGGGTAGTTTCACAATTTTTTTATGATCATAATCATCATTTAATTGATGACAATTATTATGGAATGTTAAGGTCACGTTGAAAAATAGATGATACTGATTGTGAACAAATGCAGAAAATAAGGAAAAGTGGTATTCCAACGTCCAAAATATATAATTCATTGTTAACTAAAGAGGAAGTTATGAGATGGTTGAGTTTTGTAAAAAAGATATGTACAATCAGATTCAGAAAGATAGAAGAGGACAAGATGGGGATGTAAGAAAGGCATAAAAATTCTTATTAGCTTTATACTTTAAGGATCCAAAGTTGTATTGGGGTCATAAGGTTGATTCTAATGGGAGGTTATTGCATTTTTTTTGGTGTGATGGTATGAATCAAATTGATTATGTGATATTTGAAAATATTGTTGCTTTTGATGCTACTTATGAAAGAATAAGTACAAATGTCCTGTGATAGTTTTTTCTAGTGTTAATCATCATAAACAGACTTGTGTATTTGGTTGTGTTGTTGTGTCAAATGAAAAGGAGCAGACTTATGTATGGGTTCTTAAATAGTTTTTAACTACAATGAAGGGTAAGTGTCCTAATTGTGTAATTATTGATGGGGTGATCTTTCACTGAGAAATGTCATAAAGAAAGTGTTTTTAACTACTCATCATCTATTGCGTGGGTGATATTTAATGAGAAATATGACATCTAATGTTTGTAATGAAAGGTTTAGTAAATTTTTTAAGGAATGCATGTTTAGTGACTATTGCAACTGGGGGTCGCAACAGTACGGCAAAAAACGTGTTTGAGAAAAACATCTTTTAAGAATAAAAACTTTTTTCTAAAAATCAGAAGAGTCGCCACCAAAGTTTATTTTAAGAAAACCTTGAAAAAACTTTTAAAATAATATTATCTTTGAAACTAAAAAATGAGTTCAGGAGTCATTTACATCCAGGAAAGATATTAGTACCCTACAACATCCGTTTTAAAAACGGTTACCTTAAATTAATTGTGTAAATTAATCTTAATTTTGAAAAATATTTATTTAACCCCTAAACATTAATTATTTTTATTTTAGAAGAAAAAAATTATTTATTGAAATGTTAACTCGGTATCTTAAAAAAATATTTTGAAAATTACTTTGACTTGATAGGTCTGGATATCGCTCCTACGTATCCCTTGGTGCAATAGAAAACTCAAAGCCACATAGTTCTATCTACAAATTACGAAGTTGGTTGATTAAAAATAAGTTTAGTAGAAAAATTTATTTTGGAATTAAAAATTTATAAGATAATATGTTTAGGATACAAGATAACGCGGTTATACAATTATCCTATAAGAAACAATAAAGAAGGTGAAGGAAGATTACACAATTGCATTGCAAATCGGTAAAAATATTTTATTTGTAAACGAAGTATTTGAATTTGAATTGTAATGTTGAAAGAAAATTTAAGATAGTGCAAGTTATACATAAATCATCTATAATTTATTGGAAAATCAAAGATAATGTAAATCACACATTGATGTTGCAAAAATTTGTATAATAAAATGAAAAGATAATTAGTTATTTAATTTATCAAAATTAAAAATATGATTTAAGAAAATATAAAATATAAAATTATTTTTATTTTAATAAAGAAATAAATTTATTTAAATTGATTAAAAAGATACTTATTTAATAAAAAGATTAAAAATTTCATTTGATATATTTATATCATATAAAACCTAAGGTAACGTTAGTACACATATATTTTTGACAAATTATAACGCATAAAGGTAGAGTGGCTACACGTTAACATTATAAATTGTTTCGTTAATAAAATAATTTAGATTTAAATTAGTTGATTTATTTGTAAGTTAGTAATTAGAAACATAATATATCTTGATTTATTATTAAGGTGGTTAACTAATTAATTAAAGACAATATGTGATAAATTAATATTACATAGAGTCTTGGTAACGTAGGTACATATAGACTTTATCAATTTATAATACATAACGATAGATAAGCTATATGTTAGTATTATAAATTGATGCAATTATATTATTATTTATTAATTAATTATAAAAAAAATAAATAATTTACTATTCATAATATAAGAGAAAATAATCATAAATATAAAATTAAATCACATCAATATTCTACAAATATACAATAAATAAAATAAAAGATAACAATCTTAAAGAATAAATAATCAACATGATAATTAAGATATAAACAATAGAATATCAAAAAAGAAAAATGGAAAGAATTTATTGTTAATGTTAAGATGAGATAAATTAGAAAAAAAAAACTCACATATAATATTGTAAAGTAAATAGTAACAAGAAAATTAAAATAAATTAATTAATTAAAATAAAAACTTTTTATTTAAAATAGGCTAACATAAAAAAATAAAAATAAATAATAAGAACTCATTCATTAAACAAATTAATAATTATCATACTAATATATAATAATATTACTAAAAATAATAATAATGATGAATAAATAAATAAATAAAACTAAAATAAGAAATTATATGTTGAGCTAAATAATAATATAAATAAATAAAAAAATTTGGACCAAAAAAATAAAAAAAAGATAAAATGGTCCAAAATTTAAAATTTTTAGATTTGAGGAGGAAAGACTTTAGGTTATGTTTAGGAGTTAGGTTTGGGAAGGGAGGGGAGGAATTATAAGAGGATTAATCTTATTTGAGAGTTGCTTAATTAGGAATGGAAGGTTTTGGAGGCTTTTCTAAACCTTTCAAAACCCTCTAAAAGCTTGTTTTTTGAATTCTCCTATTTTGGAGATTTTCTCTCTCCCACTCTTTCATATTATTTTACAAATAAGATTTTTTAACATTTTTTTAAATGTTAGTTTTTCAAGTGATAATTTTTTTATAAAAATTTAAAAAATGAAAAGATTAATTTTAAAATTATTTATATAATTAAATTTCATATCACCCTCCCTTCTTAATATTAAACATCCAAATAAGGGAGGTGTTTAACCTCCTTCTCTCTTCCTTCCCTTCCCCTATTTTTCCCTTCAAACCCTTTCCTTTTTTCCCCTTCAAACTCCCAAACAAAGCCTTAAGGTTAGGGGTGTGCTTTTCTTCAAAAAAAACAAAAGAGGTTATGAAAGGGTGGATGTGAGGTTAATGGAAGCCATGGTTTTGGGTAGTGGAGGTTAGTGTGAGAAAAAGAAAGAGAAAGGAAGAAAGGTAGGGAAAGAGCTTCTATGGTGAATTTTATGTTTGTGGATGATCATAGATGGAGGAATGAGTGGAGAGGTAGTGGGACTTCGATGTTTGAAGCCATGGTTCAAAATCCTTTTTTTTTTTTTGCCATTTGGGATTAGTTTGATATATGAAATGTTTATTCAAAATATAAATATGCATGAAGAAGAAAAAAAATGTATAAAATGCATGATAAAATTTGATGTTTTTGAAATTTTTGTTTGCCTTTTGTTCTTCCTCCTTTCTACTAGCCCTCTTTTTTCTATATTTTTTTTGAAAAATCTCCTCCTCCCAAAATTCTTGAACCCCTTTCTCACGGTTTCTCTCCTCTTTTATTGCTAGCGTTTTCATAAAATGCCAAAAATCTAAAAATTTTCCTTTTTATGTATAAAGTAACATTGGTTTAAGAGTTTGATTATTTGCCATATTCTATTTTCTTTTTAAAAATTAACTCTAAATTTTTCCTATTTTATTAAGGCAAAATTTTTTTTCCTTAAACCATTTGTTTCCATTCTCCTTTTGTAATATTTAAATTCATATTTTTTTTAAAATCAAGATTTTAGTGTTCACAGTGACCTTAACATTGAACAAAGGTTTCTGCAGCTGTTGAGAAGTGTGATTTGGGAGGTAATGTATGGTTTCAAAAATTGTATAATACTGCTTACATTAGAGATAATTTTTTTGTTGGCTTAAGGACAACCTCAAGATGTGAGAGTCTATATTCCCAAATTGATAAGTATGTTGTGTCACAGAATAACCTGAGAGAAATTTTGGAGAATTTTAAGCAATATATTGATAACATTTGCAACAAGGAAAAAGAATTGAATTTTAAGTCATATTATGGTGATCTAGTGCTTGTAAGTCATGCAGTTGACTTGCAAAAGTTTGCTGCAATGGTGTAAACAAGGAATGTTTTAAAGTTTTTTTAAAGATGTTATTGCTTTAACAGTGATAGATGTTATTGAATGCCTTTCATCAAGGATTTATATTATTGTGAAAAGTGGTAATGGAGCAAAGCAATAGAAAGTTTTTTTGGAAGCATAAAAAATAGACATATGTTGTTCATGTCTTACAATGGAGTCTTTTGGTTTACCATATTCTCATATTGTTGCAGTTTGGGTATCCCTGCATGTTCATCACCTACCAACTTATGTTTTGTTAAATAAATGGACTAAAATGGCAAAGGCAGGTTATGACGAAGTTCATAATCATACGATAAGAAATGATGATAAAATGTCATTGAAGAGGAGTTGATATGGTTTGTTGTGTGACAATGCAAGGTTATTGTACCAGTCTGCCAGTTGAAGTTACAATGAAGCTTTTAATATTAGAGAATTGCTGACAAAAGAGATGCAACACCTACAAAGAAAGTATGCATATGACAATGTAATGGAAAGCTTTTAATATTAGAGAATTGCTGACAAAAGAGATGCAACACCTACAAAGAAAGTATGCACATGACAATGTAATAGGTATTGGGAACTTCAGTGACAGTGGTGGAATTGATGCTATTGAGCCAATTACAAATACAAATATTATTGTGGGTATGTGCAATGATGTTGTTGGTATGAAATGCAAGCGTGTTAAACAGTGTGGCTGCTATAAATGTGTTGTCATACTCAGCGTACTTGTGAACATGTTATTAACATAAGTCAATCATTAAAAATCATTAATTTTTGTAATTCTTCTTCAAAGAGAGTATGTTTTGAAGAAATTTATTGGGAGTAAAACGTGGTATAATTTATAGTAATTTTTTATGTTTATTTTAGATATATGCTTTCATGTTAATACAATGGAGAAAATTTATTATAATCATTTTTATCTCTTGTTATAATTATTTTGCAAGACTATTTCTACATCAGTTGTCCATATAACCAATGTCAATGAAAGACAACATGTTCCAAATTGTCATAAACAATTGATAGATTTGTTGTGTTGGTTATGTTTGATTGTTATTGTGAACACACAATTTTGTCCGTTTGATTAATTTACTGTTTAAAAATAATTTTTTGGATGCATATGTTAGTCCAAAATAAAAATAATATTTTTAAATAGGATCTATAAAATAAATAATTTTAAAATGACATAAAGTAAAGGAAAATAAAATTACAATAAGTGAAATACTAAATAAAATACATATAAAATAAAATAGAAATAAAAATTATCTTCTAAAATTTATTTAGTAATATTAAGTTTAATAAAATTTATTAACAATATAACGGAATAATATATTCTTTATTTTATAACAGAAAAACAACAAATTAACAGAAAATATTTTTTCTAAAAATAAAAAAAAAGCTATATAAAAGAGCTTTAAGAGGCTTTCTAGAGATTTTTTTTTGAATTCCCAACAAACTTATGGCAACTAACTCTAGTTTTCAACTTTTTCAAATTTCCCTCTTTCTCACATACACTCTTTATGAGCAAGAAGATTTTTGCTATAAAGGGGAGAAGAGGGTCAATCTTGAAAGGGAGAAACATCTTTAATTCAATAGCTTCTAGTAAGGAACTAGTGATTTTGATCACTCTTTATTCCTACTCATTGTTCTGATCATACTCCATTTGTTTCGAGGTGTGTTTTTTCATTGGTAATTAATTTCCACTCCTAATCCATCATTTACGTTTAGTTGTATTTTCATGTTCCATTTGCCATGAAAGATTTGATGATAATATTTGTTGCATTTTTAAAATTTTTGTTCACATGTAGTTTTTATCATTTCACTTTGTTTTTATTCCTCTTTCTTACTTGTAATAGTTGCATTGTGTTAATTCTATTTTATTATGAAAATTCATTTGCTTTCTTGGTAACAAGAACTATGAAACATCTCTCAATAAATGAATGTAAATAAACTAATAAAATATATGTATGATTTTTCTTCATTTCCTTTCTCTTCATATCGGGTTTGTTCTTTGAATATTGTTACCCAACAAATATAGTGAGATCTGTTTGCTTTTACTGTGCATACTTAAATAAGTGAGTTTATGTATGTAAGCTACGTCATTAAGCGTGGAACCATTGTCAAAGCATTTAGTCATTGGCCATTGGATCGGGTGGAGAAAGACTTTTTTTTTTTTTTTGGTTCTGGAGAAGAATAACTGGTTTTTCGCAAAATGATGATTTAGAGTAAGAGATTAGTTTGGTTTATAATTTTATGCCTCTAACCATTGTTGCTTGTTATACAAATAAAGATGGAAATTAATATATGTACAATGACTCATTTTATTTTCATCTTGTTGCAATTCTACTACCACAAATTAAGCAAGTCTTTAAAAACGTTATGGTTCTTGCATTGTAAAAATCAATGGCCAAATTATTTAAAACTTTACTTATATTAATAATGTTTTTATTCTCTTCCATTCTACAGAAAAACAAATTAATAAAACTTCAAGCTGTATCCTTGATACCTTTATCGCACTCGTTATAGAGCTAAAATCATGGATGAACTAGAAGAGAATAACGAGGAGTTGAAAGATGAAGTGAATAGTTTGAAGGAGCAAATGCTTAAGATGATGGAAATGTTACAAGTTTTGGACAAAAGAACCGCTAAGGAAATCTCTTTAAATCAATAACCTGTTCCGATTGCACTTATACAATTGGTTGAGCCAACAACACCGCTAGCCAATAAGAATCCACAACTTAACCTTATCACTCAAGGAGTCCAATGGCCATCTTATGGTCTCGCTCTTGGTTATTCACCCCCAATCATAAACTCAACTTGTGATTCACACTTCACTCAAATGCAAAATCAACACGTCGTTTGCACTGTACCAAGATATCCTACCCATAATTTGCTTCCATTATTTCCACCAAACCTTCCACCCTAAAATCAACCTCCAACAAGCTAGAATCTCGACCTCATTAACCATCCCATACCCCAAGATAAACCTTGACACTAACCTTTTGGACCTAACACCTTTGGATTATATCAGAATCCTCAAGTTGAGGGAGTGTCACCCATGTATCCTCCCCCAACTTTTGAAGACTTAACGCATTTCTTCTCCTACCAAAAGTGACATTTCTAAGGAGAAATTTGAAAATTCTAGAAGAAAGGTTGCACGCGAGAAAAGGAAGCAGTTATGGACTTGGCAATGCTATTAAGCTTTGTTTGGTGCCTAATGTGGTCATTCCTCCCAAATTCAAGTTACTAGAATTTGACAAGTACAAAGGCATTACATGTCCTAAGAGTCATTTGACAATGTATTGTCAAAAAATGGCTTCCTACGCTTATGATGATAAGTTGTTGATTCATTTTTTCAATAATAGTTTGACTGGGGCAGCCTCTCATTGGTATACTCATCTCAAGCAGGTTCATATCTATTGATGGAAAGATCTGACAAATGCCTTTCTAAAGTAGTACAAGTACAATATTGAGATAGCTCCAGATCAAATGCAATTATAGAAGAATATAAGCAAGTCAGAGAATGAAACTTTCAAAGAATATGCACAAAGATGGAGGGAGTTGGTCGCCTAAGTACAACTGCTATTATCTAAAAAGGTGATTGTAGCTATGTTTATTGACATTCTTCAGTCACCATTTTATGAAAAAAATGATTAGGAGTGTTTCTGCTAATTTTGCAGATGTAGTGGTGATTGGTGAAAAAATTGAAGGTGGCATGAGAAGTGAAAAACTTAGTCATAGTCTTGCCATGACAAGAAATAATGCAAAGAAGCATCCACCAGGATTTGGAAAAAGAAAAGAAGGGGAATCTCATAATGTGGCTTCAGATATGCCAAATAGTAGTGCTACAGCTCCTTACCCCTAGCCAGCCCATTTTCAACAACCACCTCATAATCCTTACCTAATATACTTAGATATTGCTGCAACCTTACAAAATCCTTTCCCCCCACAATTTCAATGACCAATACCTTCAAGGCCTTTTCCTTTAACACAATCACAAATACCCATCATTACTCAATCTTGATCTAGTTCAATTAGCCAAAACCTAAACACCAACTAGAAAAAATCAAGCAACCAAAGAAAGTCTGCTACATTTGACCCAATCCTGATAATCTACACAGAGTTGTTACCACAGCTATACCAAAAATCTTTGCTTGCACCTTGTCCAATGAAGCCTATGGAACCACCTTACCCAAAAGGATATGACCTAAACACTAAATGTGATTACCATGCAGGAGCTATAGGTTATTCAACTGAGAATTGCCAAGCACTAAAGTTTAAGATTCAAAAGCTTATTAATGCAAAGTGGTTAAACTTTAAGGAAACTGCTCCTCACATTGGGAATAATCCATTGCCAGAACATGAAGGGCCCTTGGTTAATGCTATTGAAGGGGGAAGTCATCAAACTTTAAAAGGAGAAGTGAAAGGACTAAAAATATCATTATGTTTTGTGTTGCCCGAATGTTACACAATGGACGAATAAGGGTCAAACTTCCCTAAGTCGCTAGTGATCTATTATACTAAAAGTCTTAGCACCCCAATGTATGAGAAACCCAAGCCTGTTACTATACATATGCCAACACCTTATTCATATCAAACTAATAAGGCAGTCCTGTTGAAATATGATGCAAAAATTTACAAGATGATGCTAATAACATGCAACCTGATATTACTAATATTGTAAGAATTAGTGAGCTAACTAGGAGTGGTCGTATTTACACTCCTGAAATGCTAGGAAGAGATATTGGAAAAGAGATAACTCATAGTGATGGAAAAAATGAAAAAGAGAAAAGGAATCTGATTGATTTGGAAGCAAGTACTAGTGAGACAAAGAATGAAGGAGTCACGAAGCCCATTGGCGATGAAAAAGCTTGTGAATTCTTAAAGCTTATTAGACAAAGTGAATACATGGTTATGGACCATTTAAATAGAGTCCCTCGTAAGATTTTACTTTTATCTCTCCTAATGAATTATGAATCTCACAGAAAAGCCTTGTGGCGAATTCTAGACGATGCTCATGTCGTTCATGATATTTCTACAGACAAATTTGAAGGGATAGTCAACAATACTATTGCCCACAATTTCCTTGCTTTCACAGAAGAGGAAATCCCTAGGTAAGGGGATGGACATAATAAAGCCCTATATATATCGGTGAAATGTCTAGATCACATCTTGTCTAGAGTGTTGATTGACAATGATTCATCTTTGAATGTGATGCCAAAAGTAACTTTGGTTAAACTGCCTGTTAATGAATTTCATCTACCACCGAGTTCAATGATCATAAGGGCTTTTGATGGATCTCACAGGGAGGTGATTGGTTACATAACCTTGCCTGTCTAAATTGGTTGTGTTGCCTTTAAAATAACCTTTCAAGTCATGGACATCATGCCGACATATATTTGTTTGCTTTGGAGACCGTGGATCCATTGTGCTAGGGCTATACCTTTAACACTTTACCAAAAGGTAGCGGATGATCCTCCTCACATTTTCTATATTCTTTTGTTACCTTATTACTCAATAACACATATCCAAAATTGACATGCTTGAAAACAAAGATGCTAAGACTATGATGGTTAATTTTGAAAATCTCATTAATCAAGCTAAGGATGAAAATGAGGAAAGTTTGGAGTCTTGTCTAGAACTGCTGAAAAAGGTAATGCAAGAGGAAAGACAAATCTTGTCTAATGAAAAGTTAGTGGAAATTATTAATTTAAGAACTGAGGATGATAAGAGAGAAATCAAAATTGGCACCTCTATGAAATAAGAACAGTGTAATCGGATGGTAAAAATCTTGAGAGAATACAGTCACATTTTTGCCTAGTCATATCAAGACATTCTAGGTCTTGACACAAATATTATAGAACACAAGTTGCCGTTGAAACCTGAGTATTATCTAGTGAAGCAAAAGCTAAAGAGGATGAAGCCTGAGGTATCCTTGAAGATAAGAGAAGAAGTCAAGAAGCAATATGATGTCAGTTTTTTAGTTGTTGTAAAATACCTTGATTGAGTTGCTCATATAGTACCAGTTCCCAAGAAGGATGGAAAAGTTTGAATGTATGTCAATTATCGTGATTTAAATCGCGCCAGCCCTAAAGGTGATTTCCCGTTACCCCATATTGATATACTGGTGGACAACACAGCTAAGCATGATTTCTTTTCATTCATGGATGGTTTCTCAGGGTATAATCAAATATAATTGCCGAAGAAGACACAGAGAAAACCACGTTTATTACACCTTATGGAACTTTTTGCTACAAGGTGATGCCATTTGGCGTAAAAAAATGCTAGGGCAACATATCAAAGAGCCATGGTAACTTTGTTTCATGATATGAATATGATGCATCACAAAATTAAAGTTTATGTGGACGACATAATAACAAAGTCAAAGTCTAAGGAGAAATACGTTATTCACTTACAAAAATTGTTTGACAGAATGAGAAAAATTCAAGCTTAGACTTAACCCAACTAAGTGCACTTTTGGCTAAAGTCAGGAAAATTGCTTGGTTTTATTGTCAGCCAGAAAAGGATTGAAGTGGATCCTAATAAAGTTTGTGCAATACAGGAAATGTCGAGAAGTCAGGGTTTTTAGGGTGTTTAAACTATATCGCCCGCTTCATTTCTCATTTAACCACTAAGTGCAAGCAGATATTCAAGTCATTGCATAAGAATCAACCAAGAGTCTAGAATGATAACTGTCAAGTAACATTTGAAAAGATAAAACAATATTTACAAAATCCACCGATTTTGATACCTCCTGTCCTAGGTAGACCCTTGATTATGTATCTTACAGTCTTAGACCAATCCATAGGCTATGTATTAGGACAACATGATGATTCAGGAAGGCGGAGCACCTAATTTATTACTTGAGTAAAAAATTCACCAATTATGAAACCAATTATTCCATGCCTGAACAAACTTGTTGTGTTTTGGCTTGGGCTGCCCATCAGCTGAGACATTATATGTTAAGCTACACTACTTGGTTGGTATCAAAGATGGACCCGATCAAGTACATATTTGAAAAACCTGCACTCACTAGGTGATTTGCTCGTTGGCAAATGTTGTTATCTGAATATGACATCATGCATGTTACGCAAAAGGCAATCAAGGAATGCATATTAGCAGAGCATCTAGCTTATCAACCTATGGATGATTATTAGCCCATGTAACATGACATCCCTAATAAAGATATTCTAACTTTGTCCCAGGAAGAAACTTTGTTAGAGAAGGAAAAATGGACATTACTTTTTGATGGTGCATCTAATATGATGGGACATGGAATAGGAGCTATCTTGATCTCACCTGAGAAATAGTACATCCCTATCATAGCCAGATTATCATTTGATTGCACAAATGATATAGAAAAATATGAAGCTTGTACTTTGGAAATTCAAGTGGCAGTGGAATATAAAATTAAGGTCCTCGAAGTCTATGGTGACTTTGCATTGGCAATCCATCAACTGAGAGGTGAATGGGAGACCAGAGACATAAAGTTGATCCCCTACCAAGCTTATATTAAAAAATTGATGAGTAACTTTGACTATATTACTTTCCATCATATCCCTAGTGAGGACAATCAGCTGGCAGATGCATTAGCCACCTTATCCTCCATGTTCAAAATAAATTGTAATGAAAACATACCTCTTATATGTATCTGACATCACAATCAACCAGCATATTGTCATGCTTTTGAAGAAGAACCAGATGGAAAGCCTTTGTATCATGACATTAAGTGTTATATAAAAAATGAGGAATACTCACTTTGTGCCTCAGAGAATGATAAGAGAACCTTAGGAAGATTGGCGATAGGTTTCTTTCTTAATGGAGAAATACTCTATAAGAGAAATCATAACATGGTATTGCTTAGATGCGTCGATACTTCTGAAGCTCAAAGAATCATCAAGGAGATATATGGTGGACTTTTCGGGACTCATCTTAATGGACATTCTATGGCAAGAAAATCCTAAGAGCAGGATATTATTGGTTGACTATGGAAGCTAACTGTTTTAATCATGTAAAAACTTGTCACAAGTGTCAAACCTACACTGATAACATTAATGTCCCATCAACATCGTTAAAGGTCTTGTCATCACCATTGGCCCTTCTCAATGTGAGAAATGGATATTATTGGGCCAATCAAACCCAAAGCATCGAATGGTCATCACTTTATCCTCATGGCTATTGACTACTTTAGAAAATGGGTTGAAGTTGCCTCAATTTCTAGTGTGACCAAGAATGTAGTAATAAGATTCGTCAAAAGGGAGTTAATTTGTTACTATGTTCTACCAAATAAACTTATCACTTATAATGGAACAAACTTGAATAATAAAATAATGAAAGACGTGCATGATATTTTCAAAATCCAACATCATAATTCATCCCTATATCGGATGAAGATGAACGGAGCAGTTGAAGTAGCAAATAAAAATATAAAAAAAAAATCATCCAAAAGATGGTAATAACATATCGAGATTAGCATGAAATGTTGCTATTTGCTTTATATGCCTACCGCACTTTAGTTCGTACCTTAATTGGGACAACTCTATTTTTCTTAGTATATGGGATAGAGGCAGTGCTACCTCGCGAAGTGGAAATTATATCTCTAAGGGTACTAATGGAGACGACGTTACACAAACCGGAATGGGTTCAAGCTTGGTTCGACTAAATAAATCTTATAGAATAAAAAAGGCTAAATGACATTTGTCATGGTCAACTATGTCAAAAAAGGATGAAGAAAGCATTCGACATAAAAGTGCATCCATAAGAAATCCAAGAAGGCAATTTAGTGCTTAAGAAAAAGTTGTCAATATAGAAGAGTATCTACAGAAAGTGGGTCTCGAATTATCATGGACCTTATATTGTAAAGATGACTTACTATGGAGGCGCCTTGATACTCACTAACATTGATGGTGAAGACCTTCTTAACCTTGTAAATTGTGATGTGGTCAAGAAATACTATGCATGAAATAAGATCTTAAACTTGTGCAAATTTCCTTATGGACATTTATTGGCATATGGTATAAGCATTGGAGTTCAAAAAAGCATAAATTAGAATTAATAATAAATCTCACCTTTTGAGTATACATATTTCATTATTTTCTTTCATTCATTAAATTTCTAATGCACTTTTTAAATGGAAATGTTAAAAGTCACAAGTAGAATTCCAAAGAATGTCATGTCAGCCCACTGAGTTGCAAAATTAAATGTAATAAAGACAAATTCAATGTACTAAAGGATTCTATCCTAATTTTTTTGACCCACATGCATACATCATCTGACGTTATTACTTAGGCCCTTTTGTGAGGCCCACTCCCCTTTCCCTTGTCCCGCAATTATTTTTCACATATATGGTATATATCTTAGCAAAAAAAAGAAAAAGCTTATTACCAAATGCCTTAATAACATAACATGCCATTAGGGGTCATGCTTTAATGTACAATTTAATTTTGATCAACATAATTCCTAAACATTTTCGTATTAAGGAAAAAATCATAACTTAGCTTAGTTTGCTCACAACTTTTGCATATATATAAATTAAATTACCTGTCATATGGGATTAATAAATTCAAAACAACAATAGCAACAAAATATCATTACAATAAAAAATCCCTTTTACGTCTATGCATAATGTTACACAATTATCAGTGCAACATTCTTCAACTAACAAATTATTTTAACATGCATAATTCCATTTTCTTTCTTCTTCATGCCAAATCTTAGAATGCCAACCAGTATGCAAAAATGATGTCATCCATACTTTGGATAAGCAGATCGCTTTAGCCTTCTAGTCCAATACACGTCAACTTCAAACAAATCTACATCTCTATGTTGAAGTGAGACCTTTTGTGGCTACTCAAGGAAAGCTTCATACTAGAATTTTGTAAGTAAAACTTGTGCAAAATAAAATTAGCTATCGGTCATTACAATAACATTTACTCTAACATCAATTCATGCTAGAACATATTTTTGTAACATAAACAACTTACAAAAAAGTTGTTGCGCTGAAATACAAAAACACATTTCTCAAATGAAAAATGGAACTTGTTATCCTCAATTTCATCAACCAAAATATTACCTAAACTACCTATTGTAAGTTCACATCATACTTCCTCTATACATTGAGATGGAGTTTCACATAACTTCACAATTGTTGGGTAATCTATTTCAGTAAGGAAGCTATCATATACTATTATGACAAAGTGCTTTTCTCCTTTATAATAGTATTTTAACCAATCTTTGTTATCCAAATTATAAATTCTGCCCAATGTTTCCCATCCATGGCTAAGCCACAATTTTGTTTCACCTCTCATTACATTTACTCTTATAGTTGTACCATCTGGGTCATGTAGAGAAATAATTTGAGAAATTTTATCAAACCATGATATGGAGAAATGGCTGGAATTTTGGAAGATGTTATAACCAAAATTAAAATTACAAACTAGTCAAACTTCAATACGTTCATTTGGACATGCAAATTTACACCATACAATACTTTGACTTAACAAACTAACCTCTCTTAGATGATATGACAAATAAAATCATAGTAATTTGGATCTTGACATACCTCACCAGTAGCAACATCCAATCTGCCTCGTACTAGTTAGTGCTCCATTGGCTAGATGCCATTTAAATGCACTACACACAATATACACAAAATGATGTACATTAAACACATACATACATACACATACACCAGAAAACATGATACAAGATCAGTCAATATTACTTCAATTAAATAAAAAATTAACAATTAATGATAATAATCTAAGTAAACTCATCTGCATATATGATTCCCTTACATAAAATTGCATAAACCACTAACCTTATCTATCTTTTACACTTTTAAGAAAGCGCACACAGATACACATATCATACAAACAAGGTTGATTCCCACCATTACATCAACTTAAGAAAAATGATGATGATTACTACTTAATATAACATCGTAAAACTTCAAATATTACGTCTAACACAGTGATGACTCATATTTTGTACTTACATTTATAGTTTTATTGCATCTTCTAAAATATCTTTTTCTTCCTTATTTCTTTCATTTAGTATGTTTTTTCATTTCCTGCATTAATTAAAAGTTTTCATAAATACATATTATCTTTCTCTTGTATTTCATCTTTTTCTCTATTCTGACCTTTGTCCACCATTTTTTCCATAACTTTTTTTCTAGACATCCTTTTTGGCTAATTCTTTTGCAATAGATTCCTTACTTCCTGAGCTTCAATTAGGACATATGGATCATGCTGTTTGAAGTCAGGAGCTATTTTTAATTAATTTTAGAAGTTTAGACTTAAAATATAATTTTGTATTTAGGATTTTTATTGTAATTATTTGTGGTTCAGCCTTGGCCCATTTATTTTTCCCTTCATTTAAGACCAATATAAATAGGGGTCAAAAGGTTGACTTTGGGAATAGATTTTCATATTTTTTTCATTTTTGTAAGACTTTTCCGCTTCCAGAATATAACCTTCTCTTTGCCAATTCCTTGCCTTTTTCAGATTTTGCAACTTCAAATTCGATTATGAGACTTTCAATTTTTCTTTTCTTGCATTTCGATTCACGATCACATGGTTGAATTCTTGAATCGTCTCATCTCAAGTGTGAATTGCAAGACCGGTTGATCGCTCTGAGTTTGTCCTTTCATATTTTTTTTTGCATATTTTGATCAAGAATTGTATATGTATAATTCAATTGAATTCAATTTTCATTCTTGAGTGCAAGATGAACCAATTCATTAATTAATTTCTTTTGCATGCAAGATTTAGGCAAATTTGGTATAACAATCCTAGTTTGAATTTGTGATTCTCGGTTTCAATTTGTGTTCAGTTTCGATTGTCATTTTCAATTCAATTGTCAATTTACTGCATTCAATTCACGTTACTGCATTTTTAATATTCTTGCAATTTAATTGTTCTTGCAAATTAATGTTTCTGGTTGTCAATATTTTTAATTTATGTTAACGCATTTCAATTCTAATATACGTTCTTGGTTTAATTCTCAAAAACTACAAAATCCCCCAATTTAACCGCTTTTGCATGCTTAAAATTGGAAACAAAATAAATTTGTGTCCTTGTAAGATGACCTAGGTTTGTTCTCTGTATTGCAAAATTAATTAAGAAATCTAGTTTTGTATGAAACCATTACGACATGATTGTCAAAATGGCACCGTTGCCGGGGATACATGTCATTTTGTTTTGATTTTGTCATGTATACTAACTGTTGGTTTAATTCCTTTGTGTAGTTCGTTTGTGTTATATTCTGTGTATTTGTTTATGAGTGTGGTACCTTGTGTTGTTGACCAAACTAGAGAACAAACTTTGTGTCTCAGAATAGAACAGAACACTTGTATGCTCGAAATAAAGGAGTAGTAGGGGTGGAAAATAGAGCATTTGGTCTCAATAGTGGTCTTCAAAATAGGTTACTATTTACCCAATTTTATAAAAATCAAATAAAATAGTTAGAGATGAAATTTTGAGTTGAATTTTTGTGTGCATATTTCTTTTAGTGTCTTTTAGATAGTAGAATTAACAGATTTGCAAATATAGTTGTAGAAAAAAATATACAACTAATTAGCAAAGAAAAAAATTTGGAAAACTTAAAATAGGCATAACTTTGGCTTGAAAACTTAGAATTGGCTTTATTGCATATACTTTTGGGGTAGAAAAAAATTTTCTATTCACTCTAACTAGCTTTGTTGGTTGTGGTTTCCTAATTTTAAAAAATCACATGTTTTCTAATTTTTTTATTTTTTGCCATTTATTGACCTATTTTTCTTGATTTTAGGCATCTAGTTCACATAGTTGCATAATTCAAAAAATTCTAAAACTTTTTGTGGTATCTTATATTTTCATGGTACATGCTTTGTAAAATGACACTATTCACTCATTAAGTGCATACTGTTCTTAGTGTTTCTAACCTTGCATGACCAGATCTAAGTCAGGTACACTGTATCCATTGGATCCTAAAATTGAGAGGACGCGTATAAGGCTTCAGAGATTATGAAGAGAGCACAATACAGGAGAGATGGCTGCAAACAACCAAGAGAGAACCTTGAAGGAGCTAATTGCCCGTGATGTTGGCTATCAGCCATTTGTATCCAAGTACCCAAATTATAAGAGGGTGCAACCATCTATGAGCTGAAATCTGGTCTAATACATTTGCTGCAAAAATTTCATGGACTTGTAAGAGAAGATCCGACACAAACATTTGCTAGAGTTCTATGTAGTCTGCTCAACCATGCGGCCAGTGGATGTGCCTGAAGATTTTGTGAAAATGAAGGCATTTCCATTCTCATTGTGTGACACAGCCAAAGATTGACTTTACTTGTAGCCAACACCAATTATTACTTGGAATGATATAAAGAAGAGATTATTGGAGAAATTTTTTCCTACCTCCAGAACTGCAACAATCATGAAGGAAATAAATGGGATTAAACAATTGTAAGGAGAAACTTTGTATAAGTATTAGGAGAGGTTTAACAGGCTTTGTGCAACCTGTTCAAATCACTAGATCAATGAGCAACTGTTGATCCAATATTTCTATGAAGGGTTACTTCTTATAGATAGAAGCATGATTGATGCGGCTAGTAGAGGAGCTTGAATGGCCAAGACTTTCACAGTTGTAAGGTATTTGATCTTCAACATGGCAGAGAACTCACAACAGTTCAGTTTTAGGAATGTAACTAGGTCTATACATGAAATAACAACCAGCACTATTGCTGCAATTGACAATTAAAGTTGGAGAATAAGTTGATTGAGTTAACTTCATTGGTGAGGCAACTAGCCATGGGCCAGGTAGTGCCGCAGATTCCACAAACATATGGTATATGTTCAGGTGACCACTACACAGATGCTTGTTCTCAGCTGCAAGAAACATACAGTACACCTTCTCATGTTAGAGCCGGTATATATCCTCTATATCACCAACAACAGTAGCAGTACAACCCCTTTTTACCTACATATAACCCAGGGTGGAGGAATCATCCCAACTTGAGATATGGTTCATGGCCAACACAACATTAGTAGAGGTACATCATCCCAACCACCATCAGCCAATACACTAGCTAGCCCAATAATAGTTGCCAAAATACTTACCCCCTCCCTTAGACAACAAGCTCCACAATAGCCATCTTTGTAGGCCAATTCTAGACTTTCTTTAGAAGAACTAATGAATCAGATGGCCACACACAGTCTGCAGTTCCAGCAGAATGTTTTAGCCACTATACAAGATTTGCAAACCCAAAGTAGGCAGTTAGTTACCTCAGTGAATAATCTACAGCAGCAAAGGTTTGGATCATTGCCTTCTCAACCTTTGGTGAATCCTAAAGGTAATGTAAGTGGTATCACTTTGAGAAGTGACAAAGAGTTGGATAACAATCCAGCAAAATCAAAGCCAGTGCAGGCCAAACCAGCCCAGTTCAGTGCAGATGAAAAAGTAGTCCCAAATAAGTTTGTATAACATCAGTAGATCCCTCTTCCATTTCCATCCAGGGCTTCTACATAAAAAAAAATAAAAATAGAGTCTGATCAAGAGTTGTTGGATACCTTTAAAAAGGTGGAGATAAATATACCATTGTTGGATGCCATTAGACAGATTTCCAGGTATGCAAAATTTCTGAAGAAGCTATGAACATACAAGATGAATCTAAAAAAGAGGAAAGTTCAAACAATCTCATCCCTGTCCTAGTCCAGCCTTCCACAAAAATGTGATGATCCAGACAAATTCTTCATACCTTGCACAATTGGAGAATCAATATTTGCTAATGCCTTGTTGGACTTGGGAGCTTTTATTAATGTGATGCCATCAATTGTGTACAAAATGCTGCATTTGGGAGACTTGAACCAACCAGTATAATCATTCAATTGGCAAACAAAAGCACAACTCAACCTTTGGGAGTGCTTGAAGCCGCGTTAGAAAAAGTTGACTAATTAATTTTTTCAACTAACTTTTATATTCTTGATATGCAGGATGAGAACTCTACATTGATTCTTAAGAGATCATTTTTAATGACTGCAAGGACCAAGATTAATGTTCATAGAGGCACATTGTCTATGGAATTTGAAGATGACACAATTCACTTTAACATTTCTGAAGCCATGAAACATCCAGCTGAAGGTCATTCTATGCTTTATGATCATTTTGTTTTTTTGATTGATGTTGTAGGAAATAAAAACATTGATGTGTATACAGAAGTAGATTTAGATATGGACTTTGATTTTTCTCAATTTTCACAGTTTTCAGATTTAGACATTGATGCCATTAATGCTTTACCAAGCTGCACCTGTGACAGTGGCATATGTGTTATCTGTGCTAAAATTGATACTGTTATATCTTCTATTTCACCTTCAATTGCAGGTACATATTTTGGTATATCCATGATTGTTGAAGTTTCACAGTTTCTTTTATCATCTACATAGCAACAGCCACCTTTATTGGAACTTAATTCTTTGCCAGACCACCTAAATTATGCCTATTTGGACACCGAGCGAAGGCTTCTAGTAGTCATTTCTAGCAACCTTGAGGATCAGGACAAGAAGCTTCTAAATGTTCTGAAGGTACACAAGAAAGCCATTGGCTGATATCCTTAGAATTAGTCCAGCTATATGCATGCACATGATTCTGTTAGAAGATGAGTCTAAAGCAGTGAGACAACCGTAAAGAAAACTCAATCCTACCATACTTGATGTAATGAACAAAGAGGTGACCAAGCTACTGATGGTTGGAATCATCTACCCTATTTCAGATAGCACATGGGTCTTACCTGTACAAGTGGTGCCTAAGAAGTCTGTGATAACTGTTGTGTAGAATCAGAAGAATGAGTTGGTTCCCACCAGAGTTGCCAATAAATGGAGAGTATGCATTGATTATAGGTGGCTCAACCAGGCTACTAGAAAGGACCACTTCCCTCTCCTATTCATTGATCAAGTCATAGAAAGGTTGGCAGATAAGTCTCACTACTATTTTCTGGATGGCTGTTTTGGTTACATGCAAATACACATTGCTCCTAAAGACTAACACAAAACCACATTCACTTGTCCTTTCAACACTTTTGCATATAAAAGAATGTCATTTGGTCTATGCAATGCATTTACTACCTTTCAACAATGTTTGTTGAGTATGTTTTTTTATTTGATTGAAAATTGCATGGAGTTGTTTATGGATGATTTTATAGTTTATGGTTCTCATTTGATTCATGCTTGCATAGTTTGACCAGAGTTTTTAATAGATGTATTAAGAATAACCTTGTGTTTAATTATGAAAAATGCCATTTTATGGTAACAGAGGGTGTAGTCTTAGGACATATTGTCTCTGAGAGAGGAATACATGTTGATAAAGCTAAAATTGATGTTAGTACTTCTCTATCTTACCCTGCATCTGTGTCATAGGTGCATTTTTTTCTTGGATATGTAAGTTTTTACAAGAGATTCATCAGAGATTTCAGCAAAATTGCCCCTACCATTATCCAGCCTTCAGCAGAAGGACATGCCATTTTTATTCATTGATTCATATAAAGAGACGTTTGATTAAATGAAGAGGAGACTTACCACATCACCCATCATACAACCACTAGATTGGGAGCTCCCATTTGAGTTAATGTGTGATGCCTCAAATTATGCACTTGGAGTTGTATTATCACAAAAAGTAGGTAAATTTCCACATGTCATAGTATATGCCTCTAGAACTCTTAATGCAACTCAAGTAAATTATACCACCACTGAAAAGGAGCTATTAGCTATTGTGATCGCATTAGATAAATTTTGTTCCTATCTGCTTGACTCCAAAATTAATGTCTTTACAAATCATGTTGCATTGAAATTCCTACTGAAGAAGGCAAATGCTAAACCCAAATTAATTAGATGGATGTTTCTCTTGTAGGAGTTTGATATTGATATAAAAGACAGAAGTGGTGTGTTAAATCAGGTTGCTGATCACCTAAGCTATATTGAAGGACCGTAAATTCCTTACCCATTCTTGATAGTTTTCTTGTTGATTATTTATTTTCTTCGGTACCTTAGTTTGCAGATATTGTTAATTATTTGGTTACTTTTGTTGTACCTTCTTATGCATCCAGATCCCTGGTTGATGAGCTTAAAAGTGATGCTAAATATTATGTCTGTAATGATCCATATATGTGAAAATTTTGTAATGATCATGTTCTCCGTAAGTGTGTTCCTGACCATGAGTTTTAGGATATTCTGCATTTTATCATAACACATCTGTAGGAGGCCATTCTGGAGAATAGGGAACAACTAGGAGGGTATTGGACAACAGATTTTATTGGTCTATTATCTTCAAGGACGCAGACAGGTTTTCTGAGAGTTGTGAGATATGTCAGAAAGTAGAAGGGACCATCACCAGGAGAAATAAGATGCCTCAGCAGCCTATCATCTTCTGTGAGATTTTTTATATTTGGGGCATTGATTTTATGAGTCATTTTCCTTTTTTTGTTGTTGATATTCTTACATTTTACTTGCTGTTAATTATGTGTCCAAATGGGCAGAGGCAAAGGCCACCAGAACTAACGATTCTAAAGGTGCCTCAAATTTTCTCTAGACTAACATATTTTACAGGTTTGGTGTGCCTAAGGCTGTCATCAGTGATCAAGGAAGTCACTTCTGTAACAGGACTATAGTAGCTTTATTCCAAAAGTATGGGGTGACATACATAATTGCTACACCATATCATCCCAAAACTAATGGGAAAGCTGAGGTATTTAATAGAAAAGTCAAGTACCTGTTGCAAACATTGGTTCACCCTAACAAAAAAGACTGGAGTAAGTTACTGGATGACGCTATTTGGGCTCAAAGAACAGCTTATCAGACACTACTAGGCATGTCTCCATTTCGTGTGGTGTTTGGTAAAACATGCCAACTTCCAATGGAAATTAAGTATAATCATATTGGGCAGTGAAGAGTTGTAACTTGACACTTCAGCAGGCTGAACAGGAAAGGAAGCTTCAACTTCAGTAGCTTGATGAAATACGCTTGTAAGCCTACGAGAACTCTAGAATGTATAAAGAGAAAGTTAGAAAATTTCATGATACAAAAATTTTGAGAAAGGAGTTCTTTATAGGACAGAAAGGGTTATTGTTCAACTCTCGTTTGAAATTGATTGCAGGTAAGCTTAGATCTAGATGAGATGGACCTTTTGTGATTATTGACTTTTTTTTCCATGGTGTAGTTGAAATCAAGAATGAAGCTACTGACAGAATTTTCATAGTTAATGGTCAGCAGCTGAAGCTATTCAAGGAAAGCAAAGTAGTGGAGAAGACTCAAAACATAGTTGATTTATCTTTAATGGAGCCTATTCTAATGGAGGAAGTGTCTACATAGGCACTTGGAACATTCTTTTCTTTTATTTTGTTTCTTTTTATACTTTCCAATAATTTTTCATGCATATGTTTTCAGTTTATTTGAACTATTTTTATGTGTTTTCTCTCCACCTACACATTGCGGATAATGTTTGTTTCAAGTGTGAGGGGAGTCTTCCTTAGCATATTTTTCATTGGATACCTTTGCTTTTAAATTTCATTTATGTGAACAACTTTTTATTCGTCATTCTTAGTTAAGAGTTTCATAACATGATAGATTTGTTTCTTACATTTGAGTTTAGCTACTTTTCATGATAATTAGATTTTGGATCAATGTTTGGTAGAATGTATACCTTAGCTAGTTTTCTTTCTTGTGTGATTCACTCATGTTTGTGAGTATTCTAGAACTTGACTTGACTCTTTTTGATATTATTTGTTCACATGTACTTTTGATATGATTTAGGCTTTCTTTCAAATTTTATCTACTTAGCCAAATTGACTTACCTTGCATTTATTTCACTTGTTTACCCCTTTAAGCCTTATTAACCTATTTTTTGATGATTTTGCAGCTCATTACAAACCATGTAACCTGAAAAATCATGATACACCAAACCTTGGGGATTAGATGAACTTTGGAATTATTTTGTGAGTTAGTTAAAAATAAGTGTGGGGGTATTGTGCTTTATTTGAGAAATCTTTGATTGTAAGTTGACTGGGAAAGTAGCTTGAAACAAAAAGCTATGAATAGAAAAAAAAAATTAAAAATTAAAAAAATTTAAAAAAAACGGAACATAGGTTGTTGAATTTAGGTAGCTTTCTACTTGTTTTTAACTCATTCCCATTGCTCTTCTTTTCTCTTTGGTTTTTAGCTTTGTATACTTTCTTTTATCTTACCTTTACCTTGATTACATTACAAGCCTAATAAAAGTACTATTGATCTATAGATGCATGTGTTTCAAATAGTAGAAATTATAGGCTCTTCAAGCCTATTGTAATACTTACTTTCATGAATGCTTTCAGTGAAAATGCTAACCTAAACACTTGAGAGAATAAGTGATACACAAATCCTTGTGAGAATTTTTTACCGATTTTGATTCATAATTTGATTAGATTGAAGTTCTTCTTTACTTTTATATTTGGAACATATCCTTGATTGTTTTTTATTCTTTCATACTTTGATTGATGAATTCATTTCCCTTCTTACTCACATTACTTACACCTTAGGATCCATTGAAAAATTTTGCTTTGTTTTCTTTTCTTTTCTTTTCTTTTGCTAGGAAGTGCAAAAACTTAAGTGTAGGGGTATTTGATGACTCATATTTTGTACTTATATTTATAGTCCTATTACATCTTCTAAAATACCTTTTCCTTCCTTATTTCTTTCATTTAGTATGTTTTTGCATTTCTTGCATTAATTAGGAGTTTTTGTAAATACTTACTATCTTTACCTTGTATTTCATATTTTTCTCTATTTTGATCTTTTTCTATTATTTTAGCTATAACTTTTTTTGTAGACATCTTTTTTGGCTTATTCTTTTTGGAATGGATTCCTGACTTCTTGGGCTTCAATTTGGACATATGGTTCATGTTATTTGGAGTCCGAAGCTATTTTTAATTAATTTTAGAAGTTCAGGCTTAAAACATAGCTTTTGTATTTAGGATATTTATTGTAATTATTTGCGGTTCAGCCTTGACTTATTTATTTTTCCCTTTATTTAAGTCCAGTATAAATAAGGGTCAAAAGTTTAACTTTGGAGATGAATTTTCATATTTTTTCATTTTTGTAAGACTTTCGCACTTCTAGAGTATAACCTTCTCTTTGCCAATTCCTTGCCTTTTCGAATTTTGCAACTTCAAAATCGATTATGCGACTTTCAATTTCTCTTTTCTCACACTACGATTCATGATTACATGGTTGAATTCTCGAATTGTCTCATCTCAAGAGTGGATTGCAAGACCGACTGATTGCTCTGAGTTTGTCCTTTCATTTTTTTTACATTTCTTGATCAAGAATTGTGCATGTCTAATTCGATTGAATTCTTTTTTTATTCTTGAGTGCAAGATGAACCAATTGAATAATTGATTTCTTTTGCATTCAAGATTTAGGCAAATTCGGAATAACAATCCTAGTTTGTATTTGTGATTCTTAGTTTCAATTTGTGTTCAATTTTGATTGTCATTTTCAATTCAATTGTCAATTTACTACATTCAATTCACGTTACTGCATTTCAAGTATTCTTGCAATTCAATGCATAGAGTAATAAGTAAGTGCAGTTAAGATAGTAAATAAACCACTTATTTATTTAAGATAGATAAATAGTGGAGAATATAAGTATAAAATTCACTTCTTATTCAAAATGAAACAAAGTTCCTCATAACAAATATTCAACAGAATAACATAATATTACATTTAGTTTATAATACTCAAATTACATAAAATTATACTACATAACTCCCTTTATATGAGGTCTCAAAATACAAGGAAAAAAACTTAATGCAAAATTACTCAACTTCAGCCTTTTAACACTTCTCCACTGGCTCCTCAGCCTGTGAAGTAGATACAACACTTGCTACATCTGCTCACGTACTACCATACGATCATCGCAGTACACATGCACACAACAACATAGACAAAAATGCAAGATAAGCTTATAAAAATAAAATAAAATTATATATAGAGCAAAATATTACTCACAGCAACAGCCCCATGCATTCTTAGCCCATCTAATGCATAACATGAAAATGCTTTCAACTAGTTTCACAATCTAAATAATCTAGAAGGAACCAAGCCAGTCTGGGAGCGACTCATTCCAGTATCTAGATCCAGACAGCACAACACAGCTCAACATACTCTATCGTTACACGTCTACTCACCTAAACATGTAACTTGGCTCTATAACAATGCAAGACATATATTTTAGCATGATGTAACATAGACAAAATCATATTCTCAACAACTTAGCTAAAATAATTCATAATATTTCAGCTAAATCTCAGCTTTTAAATCAATTAACAGCAGTTACAGTATAAAAATAGCTTTTATCTAAGAGATCTAACAAAATCATCTCAAAACTTCTTGTAATAACATACTAAATCATTCCAAACATCGTTTAATAGTTAAAATAAGCTCCCTTTACCTTAGAACAACGATTCACACTAAATCTACCAAATATTACTTGTTTGAAAGCAAGATCCATCAAAGATTTAGCTTTACAACGAAGTTTCTCCTAAGATATCATCAACTATCTTTAAAAAAGAGAAGAAAAAGAAAAATAAAAGGTAAATATAACTTCATACTTGTAGAATTTTTCTTCAAATCTTTCAGAATAGACGTAGAATTTCACATCTAGCGAGAAATATAAGTTTAGGAAGGTTTAGTATGAGAGAAAATGGTAATATATGGCCTTGGGTCTCTCTAAAACCTTTGAGAAGTGTGAAGAAGTGAAAATTTCGTGCAAAAATCCCTATTTATAAGCAAAATTTCAAAAGAAAAAATTTAGCACTATTCACACCAGAGTTACTGCTCACATCGCCTTACTGTTCAGCCAGAGTTACTATTCACGCTGGAATTACTGTTCACATCGCCTTACTGTTCATGCTGAAATTACTGTTTACTTTTTTCTTTTTCAAACTCCATTTGAATATATTCCAATACCAAATAATTCTTCAATTAACATTTAATAAGTACAAAATATTATAGATTACTTAATAATAAATTACAAGCCTAACAATAATAATAATAAATTTGAACTTTAGTTATAAGCAAAATTATAATATCATAGATATTTTTAAAAAATAAATCATTACATGAAAATATATTTTAATCTATGTGATTTAATTAAAAAAAATTTGAAAAAAAAATTCCAAGAGACTAATATTTATTTTTGCTTGTTGATGAATTATAGTAAAGGAAGTTTATGTCAAAATTCAGAAAATTAAAGTGAATTTATTCATCTAAGTATTATATTAAAAAAGTATAAAATAAAAAAGTAAAAAAATCATATAAATATAAAAATTTATTATAAATTTTCTCACTACAACAATACATAATAATTTAAATATATTATAGACTCTAATTGTTGTGTAATAAAATATTTTATCTTTTAATGCAACATACTAATTTTTTATATTTAAATTCAATCTTAAAATAAAGGTTAAAAAATTTATTCATGGAGTATATTTAACATATTTAATAGAATATAATAAAAAATAATAATAAACTTTCATTAGTAATTTAAGTATTTATTGTTATCAACGGTTTAAATTTTATAATGTTTTGTGTTTTTAATTAAAAAATATTATATAATCATTACATTATTTTTTAATAATATTTTCGTTTTTTATATTGAAAAGAGTACATTATATGATATATTTTAAATTTAAAATAAATAAAAAAATTAAAATAATAATTCTCATGTATCAAATGTCGCTACTTACGTTTGAATTAAAGGATACAGTATTTATTGTTTTTTTGATGTATCATGTAAATTTCTTTTAAAGTCTCTTTACCTTATTTACACTCATATTATAAAACAAATTACTATTTGAAAAAAAAAAAAAACAGTTTTATAAACTACTCGCATTCTCATTAAAATATTTGATTGGTTCGTTTTTTAGTATTTAATATTTAAAATTATGATTTTTTAAATATTATTTATTAATTTAAATTTAAATTTTATTTTAATCTAAATTTTAAATATTGATTCACTGAGTCAAATTAGAGATATATTGATATTTAAATAAATAAAAATAAAAATTTACTTTAATATTAATTAATGTTATTTTAAATTTAGTATCTAAATTTATTATATAATGTGAAAAAAATAACGTGACTTGAATTTAATAATTTATATTTATATTTTTGTCTTCATCCTTCGGAGTCACATTTTATTGCTAATAAAATATTAATATTTTATAGTTATTAAAAAATATATTATTATTTTATTTATAATTCTATTTCAATCTAAAAGTATTCGTAAATCATACGTAATTTGTTATTTTTATTTTCATTTGTTTTAAATATTAATACTTAAATTTAGTATTTAAATCTTAACTTTGAACACCTTATTAAATTAATAAATATGAGCTTGACATGTATTGACTTAAATGTTTTTTTTTTTAATTTTAAAGGTTGCTGTGTTTAATTTACTTTATATAACAGAATAGTATTTTTATTATTGGCAATAAAAGTACTTTTATTATCCTTATTTTTTTTTAATATACAAGTTTTACCATTATATAATAATAATTAAATTTTAAAAATTTATTTAAACTTATTTTTTATTTTAATATTTTATTCCTTTCACGTCAAGAAGTTTATAACAAACAAATAAATAATTATTAAAATAATAAATTTTATTATATGTCATAAATTTAATTTTCTAAAAATATTTATAATGTTAAATAGTTACTTATCTATTAAATGTGTGTGTATATATATATATATAAAATAGATAATTTTGTCATTTATTTTAAAATATTATATTTTTATTTATTATTTTTTAATTAATAATTAGAAATATTTCTCTCAAAAATAAATTTTATCCTAAAAAAACTGTTTTCAAACTTGTGTAGTTTAGAATTAAATTTTTTTATCATTGAATATAATTTTAAAATAAATTTAGTTTAAATTATAGTAACAATTATAAAAGTTATATTTATGATAATTTTTAATTAGTTATTAATGTAATTTTTTATATAAATTTATTTTTAAAGTTATATCTGAATAATCTCATTATTTTAACATGTTTACAAGTTCATTAGTTGTAAATTAATTTAAAATTATTATACTGTTGTGTACTTTTTTATATAAAAGGCATATTTAAATTAAAAATAACATAGAAAAAGAATAAAATAAATAAAATATTCTTGTGTACTATCAGTACACAATAAAAAAAATTAATAAATATTAAAATTTGGACGCGTAATTTTTTTACTATATTTTATTGAATTAAAAAATTTAATTATTTAAACAAATGCAAAATTTATGAGATCAAATAGACATTTTTTAATATTAGTTATAATTAGATCATATTATTTTTTTAATTTTTTTAACATGTGTAATCAATAAAATAGTTGTTGTACAAGATTTTTTATTATAAAATTTAAGCATACGTTAAAAAATTAATGCATTTTTATTAGAGTTTATAATATTTTAATATTTTATATGTATTATGAAAAATATAGTTATTATCATAAAGTATAAAACTCATTTAATATTTTATTTAATAATTAAAAGAATTGACATGCATAAAAAATGAATTATTTAATAATGAAACAAGTAATTTTTATTTAAAATATAGTCTAAATGGATGTAAGTACCCAAAGAATGAGGTGATCGTCGTCTTCTACATAAGCGCGACACATGGCTGGGGCTGGAAGAAACGACGTCGTCTAAGGAGGAAAGCGTACGCGCCACACTGCGACAGTGCCACCAAGGAGCGCAGCGAGTTGAGTTCCGTTTGAGGAACGAAAGTGACCAATCCATTAAACAAAATTTAAAAATAAAAAAAAGTTACATATAAAAGGCTCGTCTCGTTCTCTTTCTTTATTCCTCTTCCCTTTCACCCTTCACCCTTCTCCCTTTTCCCTTTTCCCCTTTCCCTGGCGTTAGGGTTTTCCTGCAACCTCTTTCCTTTATCGTTTCCAAATTCCTCTCGCTGTTGATCACACTCCTCACACAAATCTCACTGACACGTGCAATTGCACCATTCACAATTCCTAGGGTTTCCAATTGTGGAACCGATTCATTCTATTTAACGAAGATTCGATCGATGGTAGGGATTCTTAGGTGGACGAAAGCGTGACTGACGCTCGGTGGCGAGCGAGTTGATAAATTGAGGGGTGGGTGGGTTTTTGTATGGAAACTCGGAGCCGGAAGCGGGCGGAGGCTTCCTCAGCTGCCCCTTCATCTTCCTCCTCTGGTCCCACCACCCGTTCCAGTAAGCGCACGCGTCTTTCTTCTTCTTCTTCCGCCCCCGCCACCACCGCTCCTCCTCCTCCACCTCCTCCTCCTCCTCCTTCTGTCAACACTCGTTCACGTGCATCCAGGACTAAGGAACCCTTGCCGCCTAAAAATCCTCCTCCCATGGACCCTGCCAATGAATCCTCCGGCTCGCGCCGCGATCGCCGCGGCAAGGACAATTCCGACAAGGGCAAGGAGAAGGAGCACGATGTTAGGATTAGGGATAGGGATGCAGAGAGGGGGCTGGCGCTTAATGTGGACGGCGGCGGCATTGGAGACGAAGATGATAACGACAGCGAGGGCGGTGTCGGGATGTTGCACCAGAATTTGACGTCGGCGAGCAGTGCACTTCAGGGGCTTCTTCGGAAACTTGGTGCGGGTTTGGATGATCTGCTTCCGTCCCCGGCGATGGGTTCTGCTTCTTCGTCTCATCAGAGCGGGAGGCTGAAGAAAATCCTGTTCGGGCTGCGGGCCGATGGGGAAGAAGGGCGGCAGGTTGAAGCGTTAACGCAGCTCTGTGAAATGCTTTCGATTGGGACCGAGGACTCGCTTAGTACGTTCTCTGTTGATTCTTTCGTTCCGGTGCTCGTGGGGTTGCTGAATCACGAGAGCAATCCTGATATTATGCTCCTTGCGGCCAGGGCATTAACTCATCTCTGCGATGTGCTCCCTTCGTCTTGTGCTGCTGTTGTGCATTACAATGCAGTGCCTATCTTCTGTGCGAGGTTGCTCACAATAGAGTATATGGACTTGGCCGAGCAGGTTGTTCCCTAGCTCATTACCATTGTGTGATTAGTGAAAATGGTAGAAGGAATTTGGAACAAATTTGGGTGTTTTTTGTTATGTTGAATTCTGATGATGCCTAATTGGTTTTAGAACTATATATTACGTGGTTCTTGAGTCGTATTTTGTATTGTGAAATGACGGGCAATTTTTTTAATCAATGGTCTGATATTCTGGAAATGAGATTCTTATTGCTTTACTACCGTGTTTGATGACATGAACAGTCCCTTCAAGCTCTAAAGAAGATATCGCAGGAGCACCCCACTGCCTGCCTACGAGCAGGTGCACTTATGGCTGTGCTTTCTTATTTGGAATTCTTCTCAACAGGAGTTCAGGTAAATCATCAGTGAAGTGCTTATATTTAGAGGGTGATGATAGTTTTGGACAGTCAATTCATTTGGCCATAGGTACTCTTAGTGAAAAAGTGAAAAGTGACATAATATTTGTTTCAGCGAGTCGCATTGTCTACTGCAGCAAATATGTGCAAGAAACTTCCTTCAGACGCAGCTGACTTTGTGATGGAAGCTGTTCCGCTTCTGACAAACCTTCTTCAGTACCACGATTCCAAGGTAAGGCCATGTTTTATTGTCGGACTTGTCATATAATGGAAGTTATATTTTCCTTCTTACATCCTTAGTTTTACCTTTGAGGGAAATTTGTCTTAAAGGAGGAAAATTTTGATTCCTACTGCCCATGTTATAATTTTTTTAGCTATATCTTCATATATGTTTCTCTTAATTTTGTAGGTGCTGGAGCATGCATCTGTTTGTTTGACTCGAATAGCTGAAGCATTTGCAGCCTCTCCGGACAAGTTAGATGAATTGTGCAATCATGGACTGGTAACACAAGCTGCCTCCCTCATTTCTAGCAGCAGTTCTGGAGGTGGACAGGCTTCTCTTAGCACGTCTACATATACTGTAAGTGCAATTTTTGCTTTAAGCCTGGTGCTTTTGCCCTTATTTGTTGGTCCTTGACTTAGGCATATGCAGGGTTTAATCCGACTTCTTTCAACTTGTGCAAGCGGGTCCCCTCTTGGAGCTAAAACTTTACTTCTTCTTGGAATTAGTGGTATTCTTAAAGATATTTTATCTGGTTCTGGAGTTTCTTCTAATGCTTCTGTTTCTCCTGCATTAAGTAGGCCACCAGAACAGGTACAGTGCAACTTCAGAACTCTTTCTTTGGCTCATTTCTGTGTAGTGTTATCTTTTTTTGGTTCATTTGACAGATTCTGACCTTGCACACGTCATTTAGATCCTTGATATTTTCAGTTTCTTGCTTTCTTATCTTTTATGAGGAGATGAAACTATTTAATTCACTATTCTGATATACAGATATTTGAGATTGTAAACCTGGCAAATGAACTTCTGCCCCCATTGCCACAAGGAACAATTCCTCCCCCTGTCATCTCCTACTTGTTTTTTAAAGGACCTGTTGTTAAAAAGTCTCCTGTTGGGAGCTCTGGGAAACAGGAAGACACAAATGGAAATGTTCCTGAGATATCAGCTCGTGAGAAACTATTAAATGATCAGCCTGAGCTACTTAAGCAATTTGCGATGGATCTCCTTCCAGTTTTAATACAGGTTGACATTGTTGCATTGATAAAATGCTTAAATTTTGGTCTATAAATTTGTTAAATTTTTTTAAGAACTTCTTCTGTAAATTGCTTCTTTGCTTCATTATTTGTCTTCTGCTATGGCTAATTGATAGTATTGGTTTGCTTTTGCACAGATATATGGTTCTAGTGTCAATGGTCCTGTTCGGCACAGATGTCTTTCTGTCATTGGAAAGTTGATGTACTTTAGCACAGCAGAGATGATCCAGTCATTGTTGAGTGTGACAAATATATCTAGGTATCAAGAAGTTTAGTTGAGTTTATATTGCTTGATGTTCTCGCTATTTTTATGGTTATAGAAAATTTATGTACTGTCACTGTGATCTTATAGTTTCTTAGCTGGCGTCTTAGCGTGGAAAGATCCACAAGTTTTGATACCAGCCTTGAAAATTGCTGAAATTCTTATGGAAAAGCTTCCTGGGACATTCTCTAAGATGTTCATCAGAGAAGGTGTTGTGCATGCAGTGGACCAACTTATTTTAGCTGGAAATTCAACCAATATACAGGCATCTTCCTTGGAGAAGGATAATGATTCTCTATCTGGAGCATCATCTCGGTCTAGGCGTTATCGGCGACGCAGTGGGAACTCCAATCCTGATGGAAATCCATTGGATGATTTGAAGAGTCCAGTTGCAGTAAATGTTGGTTCCCCTCCAAGTTCTGCAGATATTACAACAATAAATTCTAGTATTCGGTTATCTGTTAGTGCAGCTGCTAAAGCTTTTAAAGATAAGTACTTTCCTTCAGATCCTGGGGCTGTTGAGGTGGGTGTTACTGATGATCTTTTACATCTGAAAAATCTTTGCACAAAGTTGAATGCTGGTGTAGATGGCCAAAGGACTAATGGTAAAGGAAAATCTAAAACATTTGGATTTGGTTTGGAAGAATATTTAATTGGGGTCATATCTGACATGCTAAAGGAACTTGGCAAAGGAGATGGTGTATCTACTTTTGAATTTATTGGTAGCGGTGTTGTTGCAACTTTGTTGAATTATTTTTCTTCTGGGTATTTCTCTAAAGAAAGACCCTTAGAAACCCACCTTCCGAAGCTTCGCCAACAAGCACTTACAAGGTTCAAGTCATTTATAGCTGTTGCACTACCTTCCACTACTGAATATGGGACTGTGGCTCCTATGACTGTCTTGGTCCAGAAGCTTCAAAATGCTCTGTCCTCCTTGGAGCGATTCCCTGTTGTGCTGAGCCATTCATCTAGGTCATCTAGTGGAAGTGCACGCCTCTCTTCCGGGCTAAGTGCATTGTCTCAGCCCTTCAAACTGCGGCTTTGTCGAGCCCAGGGTGAAAAATCACTTCGGGATTATTCATCTAATGTTGTACTGATTGATCCATTAGCAAGTTTAGCAGCCATTGAGGAATTTCTTTGGCCTCGTATCCAGCGAAGTGAATCTGGTCAGAAGTCCACTGTACCTGCTGGGAATTCAGAATCTGGGACAACTCCTGCAGGAGCTGGTGTATCTTCTCCCTCTACTTCTACTACTACTCGTCGTCATTCCACAAGATCAAGATCATCTGTTAATATAGGTGATATGCCCAGAAAGGAAATAGCTCAAGAAAAAAGCACAAGCTCATCTAAGGGTAAAGGAAAAGCTGTATTAAAGCCTGCACAGGAGGAATCAAGAGGACCTCAAACCAGGAATGCTGCTCGCAGAAGAGCAGCTCTTGATAAAGATGCTCAAATGAAGCCAGTAAATGATGAATCTACCTCTGAGGTATGCTGTGAATCTTAGGGATGAGTTCACAATGGTGCAATCTTTTTCTTCCCCATTTAATTTAGAACTTAGAATTAGTCCTTGTTGAATGGTTTTCTTTTGCTCATTCCTCTGTGTCCTTCTGGAATTCTTTTCCCACACATAAAAGTCAGGAGATATTGGTGGAAAATCTCGCTATATATTTTGCTAGTTTCATTTTGACTTTCAAAGTAAACTCTAAGGAATAATACTTAATAGTGTCAATAGAAGAGGTAGAGATGCTTTATTACCTTTCGCATGGCAAGCTAGAAAAGACACCTAAAATTTCTTTGCAAATATCTGTAACTTTGGAACATTTTTTATTTTGTTGATTTACTGCTGCCATTTAGCTTTATTGATGGCTGGTGATTATAATTACTTATTTAAGCTATATTCATGATTCATCCCTTATTTGATATACTTGGCTAGGTTCTCTTTTGATTATTTTGTTAAACTGTTGTTTTTTTTAGCACTGTTGGTTTCTTTCTCCATATTTTATTTAAATTTAGTAGTAGTGATAATTCACTGCAAAAATTGAAACTTATCTACCATGCACTGAAGCAACATTGCTGGTAATGGTGTATTTCAGTGGGTGTGATCAAAATGGATAACATGAATATGCTGATCCCCACCCTTCTTTCATAAATGCATGTATGTCACGATTATTTGTTTAGTGCTACTCTGAAGTAAAAATCAATTACTGTATGCAGTTTTCATTTTTTGTATTCTAGCATTATGCATTATCACCATATGAAATTGTAGGCTTATATTACTCATTGGGAAAATTTTAGATTATTTTTGGGTGGGGTTACTTATTTTGTCTATAAAGGAGATACTTTTTTTTAATTCCCCCTTGGTTCTGGCATTGTTTACATAAATGATAGTTGGTATGTAGCTAGCTAGGTTCTTGTAGTTGTTAAATTGTTGTTAGGATCTGTTGAGTATAATACTCACATCCACACAGGCACCCCATATGCAGTGGATAGGGCTTAACTTGGGTGCTAAGCATACTTATTGTTTGATTTTCTTTGGATTAAATTATGAACTTAAATCAAGTCTCTGAAAGTATCTATTTGCTGTGGATTTTTTTCTGCTATTTGCATTGTAGGATGAAGATTTGGATATATCTCCTGTGGAGATTGATGAGGCATTGGTGATTGAAGATGATGATATTTCTGATGATGAAGATGATGACCATGAAGATGTATGTTATCTACTGTTTCTTTTTTTTTTCTTTGGCTAACATTTTCAAATTTAGTCGTGTTTCATTTTAGTAGTTACTGCCTTTGCTTTTCTGAAATTATTTGTGTTTAACATTGCTTTCAATATGTTAATGTCTGTATGAATCTTTATCTTTTTTACTACCAGCACTGCTGACCTTTTCTTGTTTACAATTTTATCAAAGTGAAATACTGCTTACCATCCTTTTTGTTTTCTATTTCTTTTTTGGTACAATGGTGGCATTGAGGTTTAAACTTTAAATGTATAAACATCAAACTATCCAAGCCCTTCATCACTATCTCCATTCTAATGTTTTTATTCCAAATTTTAGCAACTGTCATTAGTTCTTGTTAACCAAGATTGAATATTTTAATTAAGTTAACGTATCTACTCTTACAAATTTTGTGGTTTTAATTTTTCTGATGCAGGTTCTGAGGGATGATTCTCTCCCTGTTTGCTCACCTGACAACGTACATGATGTGAAGTTGGGTGACTCTGCTGAGGAGAGTACTATTGCTCCTGCAACAAGTGATGGCCAGACTAATGCTGCCTCAGGTTCTAGCAGCAAGGCTGGAACAGTCAGGGGATCAGACTCTGCTGATTTTAGGAGTGGCTATACTTCTAGCTCCAGGGGTGCAATGTCATTTGCTGCTGCTGCTATGGCTGGACTTGGATCTGCCAATAGCAGAGGTATCAGGGGTGGCAGAGATAGGCAAGGGCGTCCACTGTTTGGTAGTTCTAATGATCCTCCAAAGTTGATTTTTACTGCTGGTGGGAAGCAGCTTAATAGGCATTTAACTATATATCAGGCAATTCAAAGACAGCTTGTGCTTGATGAAGATGATGATGAGAGATTTGGTGGTAGTGACTATGTCTCAAGTGATGGAAGCAGGCTGTGGGGTGATATTTATACTATATTTTATCAGAGGGCAGAGAACCAAACAGATAGGGCTTCCCCTGGAGGTCCAAGCTCAAATGCTTCAAAATCCGGCAAATCTGGGTCTGTATACAATTCCAGTTCTGAAGCCAAGCTGCACCAGACTTCTGTATTAGATAGTATCTTGCAGGGAGAATTGCCCTGTGAACTGGAGAAAAGCAATCCTACATACAATATATTGGCACTATTGCGTGTGCTAGAGGGTTTGAACCAGCTTGCACCTCGTTTGAGGGCCCAAGCGGTTAGTGATAGCTTTGCAGAGGGAAAAATTTCAGATTTAGATGAGCTAAGTGTTACCTCTGGTGCTAGGGTTCCTGCAGAAGAATTTATAAGCAGCAAGCTTACTCCAAAATTAGCTAGGCAAATTCAAGATGCACTTGCCCTATGCAGTGGTAGTCTTCCCTCTTGGTGTTACCAGTTAACTAAAGCTTGCCCTTTTCTGTTTCCTTTTGAGACTCGGCGACAGTACTTCTATTCAACTGCCTTTGGGTTATCTCGTGCGCTGTATCGACTTCAGCAGCAGCAGGGTGCTGATGGTCATGGATCAACAAATGAAAGAGAGGTCAGGGTTGGCAGGTTGCAGAGGCAAAAGGTTCGTGTATCTCGAAACCGCATTTTGGATTCTGCTGCTAAAGTGATGGAGATGTATTCTAGTCAAAAGGCTGTACTTGAAGTAGAATATTTTGGTGAAGTTGGCACTGGTCTGGGTCCCACCCTTGAGTTCTATACACTTCTAAGTCATGACTTACAAAAAGTTGTACTTCAAATGTGGAGATCAGGTTCTTCAGAGAAATATCAAATGGAAATTGATGGAGATGAAAAAAAAATGAGAAGTATTGACGGATCTTTTACTGGAGATGGAGAACTTGTTGAAACTCCTCTCGGGTTGTTTCCTCGACCTTGGCCTGCAAATGCTGATGCATCGGAGGGGACCCAGTTCTTTAAAGTGATTGAATATTTCCGGCTTTTGGGCCGTGTAATGGCTAAAGCTCTTCAAGATGGACGCTTATTGGATTTACCATTGTCAGTGGCATTTTTTAAGCTTGTTCTTGGTCAAGTAAGTTGTTATGAAATGTTAATGTCTTATCCATTTTCAGGAGTATAGTTGATCTAAAGGCTGGTTTTATTTAGTATGTATTTATTTTGCCTTCGATTGATTGCAGGAGCTTGATTTGCATGATATTCTTTTCATTGATGCTGAGCTTGGAAAAACTTTGCAAGAGTTAAATGCCCTTGTTTGCCGAAAACATTATATAGAATCTATTGGTGGTAGGTATGCCGATACAATTGCTAATTTGCATTTCCGTGGGGCCCCAGTTGAAGATCTATGCTTGGATTTTACTCTTCCTGGTTATCCAGACTGCATTTTGAATCCTGGAGATGAAATTGTATGTATTCAGTCTATATCTTTTTTTTTTTTGTTTTTGTTTTGGTTCTGATTCTGCCTCTTGTATTATGAGAATTGCATTGAACTTACTGTCAAACTTTCAGGTTGACATCAATAATCTGGAGGAATACATATCCATGGTGGTTGATGCAACTGTCAAGACTGGAATAATGCGTCAAATGGAAGCATTTAGAGCAGGGTTTAATCAGGTTATATGCTAATCTTAATTAATTCTTTAACTGTGCATCTTGTTTGGTGATGGTGAGTAAGTTTTATCAAAAATGTTTTTTTTTTAGACTGTAAAAAGTTTGGTATTTTCATTGTTGTCTTTTGTCTATCTATTTATACATAACTAAGCTCATTTTTCTCCCTCCCATTCCTTTTCTCTTACATCTCCAATACAATTTTATTAAGAATAAGACTTGACCAGGGTTTACTGTGATAATATAGAGCATTTATCCTTCAACTTGTAGATTCTTACACCATTCATGTTCTTACAGACAGAGCTTTCTGTTGTACTAAAAATGACTGTTCTTTTGTTGTATCTTAAGCAATGAACTACATCTATATCCTAAATCTCACGCTTGCACCTATCAGATGGGAAGTTGCTAAATATTTCCGTGTCTTTCACTTGTGTTTGCTACCAACCTTGTATGCCCCTTTTATCTGCACATGAAGAGAGGATGAAAGAAAACAAATGTGTGTTTTTCCTTCCATTGGTGTGAAATATTCAGTTATTGAATGTTGTGTGAAAGGAGTTGCTAGCCTCTCATGTGGAAGGGATGGGCTGGAAAATAGTTGGAAAAATTATTTGAATATTTTGTTCATTTACTCGAGTTTGATAACTAAACATTTGTCACTTTCACACTTGTCCTTGTCAATCCAGGTTTTTGACATCTCATCTTTACAAATTTTTACTCCCCAAGAACTGGATTATTTGCTTTGTGGCCGGAGAGAATTGTGGAAGGTATTTTGGTTTACCCCAATTTATTTTTGCTGCATATAACAATATTTGAAACATTTCTGGGGATAATGTAATCATAAATTTATTTCTATTTTCTGCAGACAGAGACACTAGCTGATCACATAAAATTTGACCATGGGTATACTGCCAAGAGCCCTGCCATTATTAATGTACGATTTTTTTCCCTCATAGAAGGACAATTGTGTATTGTCAGAAATTTAGTTTTGTCTGATGCTTATCCTGGGTGTGGTGCTATTTTCAGTTACTTGAAATTATGGGAGAGTTCACACCAGAGCAGCAGCGTGCCTTCTGCCAATTTGTCACTGGTGCACCTAGGCTCCCCCCTGGTGGACTGGCAGTCTTAAATCCAAAACTAACGATTGTGAGGAAGGTACTAGAAAAATATTTGATCACTGGCTACCTGTGTTCTAGGTCATTCATGCCTTCATGTAGTTTTGTATGTATGCGTGGGGGGTGTGGTTGGCGGGGTTGACCTTTTTGAAAGTGGTCATTGCCAGTGCTATTGCAGCTTTTTTTTTTTTTTTTTCAAAAAATGTTATAATTTCTAAACATAAATCTGAAGTGATACATGTTTGGGTACAGCTTTCATCAACTGCAGCTAATGCTTCCTCCAATGGCAACGCACCTTCAGAATCAGCAGATGATGACTTGCCAAGTGTGATGACGTGTGCTAATTACCTGAAGCTTCCTCCTTATTCTACCAAGGTACAATACTAATAAGCACAGTGATTATATGATCATGCATCTCAAGGCCTTTTTATGGTACTGATTTTTGATTTCCAATTTAAAACAGGAAATTATGTACAAGAAGCTACTCTATGCAATCAGTGAAGGCCAGGGATCCTTTGATTTATCATGAGTTTCTGGAACTAACCAACTCGACCCTGTATGTTAATATGATGAATCAGGGTATATTCTCGAGGCTTAATTATTTTTTGGTTGCATGTACTTTCCCTCCTCGCTTCTCAAATAATGGCCTCACTTGAGGCGCACTCATCAAAGGCTGTGGCATTGTTCAGGTATGAGATCATATTCTCTATGGCATTTACTAAATTTGTTGATTATTTTAACGAATAAAACCAATAGATTTTTTACCTTTTTTGTTCGTTTTCTTTCATTTGTAAAACAGACCTGAATTCTTCGATAACTTGGCAGTCGAATCGGATCGCCACATTTTCAAGGTGTAAAGGGATATGCGGAGCTCGTACTAGCTGTTACAACATGTAAATATAATAGGAACGTTGAGTTATTTTCCCCCTAAATTTTTTATCATTCTGTTTTCAAGTCAAATTGTTGGCAGTTAGTTATTATACATGTATGCAAGATGATGGTAAAGGGAATAGGAATAATTTCAAATACTATGCTTTCCAATTTCATGTTAGATCTCAAATGCCATGCTTTATGATTTCATTAATTCATCTTTGATCTCCTGTCAAGTGGAGCCTTTATCCGAATGATTCTACCATGTATTCTTTTTTGGTTTTTGGCCGTTGTGCATTGAAGCTGCGTTTATATGGGAGGCAACAGACGTGTAGAAATGTTTTATTGCATTTGAAACAAGACTATATTAACTGGTACAATATCATGTCGGGGAGTATACTGCCATTTTATTCCTTTAGCTTATTCGCCAGCTCAAATTAATTTCCATAATTAAAAAATTATTTTGGTCCTAAAACTCTTAGAAGTAGATTCCATGACTGAATGAATTTTGGATAGTTCTAGGGCTTGTTGAGATTTTTTTGAAGTCCGTAGACTATTTGAATTTGATGAAAAATCGGAAGTAAGGTATATTAAGAAACTTAAAAAGTACTTCGATTATTATATGAGATTTTAAGTAATATGTTTTATCATGAAAATAAAAAAATTATGTTAATATGATTTATTAAAAATTATAAAAATAAATCACAAAATGTTTATAAAAGTTTTAAAAACTTATTAAAATTTTAAATAAGATTTTTATATACTATTGTAAATGCTTATTGCATAATTTTTTAGAAGTTATTTGGATTTTGACCTCTTCATTCAGTTAACGCAAGAATTGAACTTTCAATTTTATTTTTACTTCAGCGAATTTAAATTTGTTAAACTCCGTTCTCAAAAATAATTTATGGAACTGATGATCGTTTTGGAGGAATGGGTTGTACACCTTTATATGCAAACACGTTTGTTATTTTACTATACGTTTTTTATCGCAAGAACAAAATCTATAATTATAAATTAGCTTTTTTCGTAAGCACTCATCTGCTGGTAATTTTGTTCCTTCAGTTTTACGAAGTTATCAAAAGTGCAAATTAGTGTTCTGAGGGTAAAATTACTTATGCTTGCTACGGTACCTTAACGTTTAAAAGGATATTAATATTCTTCTTACGTGGACCAAATAACATAGGGTTGCTTTGTTTTCAATAAATAAATTATTTATGATTTTAAATATTACAAAGAGGTCCTTTAGTTTATTTTAGTTTAAAAAGTTATTGGTGCTAATTGATTTCAAGCAGAGGGTTTTAGTGTTGATTGATTGGACTAAGCAAAATATTGGTAAAAGTTTGTGACAACTAACAATTTGTAGCAATGTACGGATGCGAGTTTTGCAGAGGAGGATGACTTTGTGAGAGGCTCACAATGACAGAGACAACGTTAATGGCAGTGTCGTAGTGGAGTTTTACATTAAATTTGTCATATTAACTATAAACTCACTGCAAGATACCTCTCATCAAACACAAACCGCAACACCATCATCTTTGCACTAACGACATTATCATTACTGTTCAAGAGTCGTATGACGTCTTAGATCCAAAAAAAAAAAACCTCAACCTCAAAACACCCACATCTCATCATCCTTGCCAAAAGAGGCCACCATTCCATTTCTAAGCCAACATGCTATCACAACCCTTTTTTGGAAGAGATATATGACATACTTTTCACACCTGTATAAATTTTATGCACTTAAAAGGATTGAAATTGAACTCTATGATTAATGAAGAAATAAAATCTATCATCTCCACGAGTAAACCTAACAAGGACATTTTAATAAATCTCTGAATATACACATGGACAAAAGTTGTTCATCATAGAACTCAAAATACTAACTCATAATTTGATTAATTACATTTCAACACTAATTTCAACACTAATCTTATAGCTAAATAGTCTAGATTCGCACTAAAACCTAGACTAACAAAATTAAAGCTACAGATATCAAAATCTTCAACTCATACCACTCCTCAGCCAAACTCCAACATGGGAAGTGGATGCTTCACTTGTCACTCTTACTCACTTACCACCATATAGTCATCGTAGCACACACGCCAACACAGATAGAAAGCAAGTGTGAGCTTACACAATAAACAACCATAATTATAAAATTAATATAAATGTAATATATGTATATACAGTTTAATACATCAAAATGCTTAGCAAAACAATACAATCCTTATGCTTATTCTCAGTCCATCTAATGCACAATCTAGTTCTAACTGGTTTGACAGCTTAAGTAATCCAAAAGGAATCCAAATTTTTTTTTGTTTAGGAGCGACTCATCACAGTATCTAGATCCAGACAAAGTACAACTTAGTCTTCCTATCGTTACATGTCTAACAACCTAAACATATAACTCGGCTCTAGAATGATGCAAATCTACATAATGCAACACAACCATATTTATAATTTCATTTAGTCTCAGCAATACAGTCATATATATTTTCATTCAGTCTTAATAATACAGTCATATATTAAATTTTTTCAGTACATTATACTACAACATTTCAAATATTTATCTTAAATATAAATAGTCTCATACCATTCACAGAACAACAGAGAACCCCATCACATAGATTCTATGTTTTATCCTAAGGTTTGCCTATATATCAACCCCTTCTTAGCCAAAACAAGATTTACATATAATATCATAATGTCCGAGTGAATAACAAAGCCATCTAGGATAAGCTCCCCTTACCTGGAATAAGTTTCTAAGATCACACTCCTCATGAGTCCTAAAGAGAGATACAATGCTCAAGAAACTTAGATCCCCTTAGTATTGCAAAAGAGAAGCTCTTGAGAAAAGAAATCAAGAACCAAGGAGTGAAAACGGAGAACTGAGCTCTAAAAACTCATCTAGATCTGGATGGAATAGATGTCCAGACTTGGATAAAAAAAAAGTTCAGCTTCGAGAAGGTTTTCTTTAAGGGGAATAGGTGAAAGAACAGAAAGAAAATGAGAGGGGAAGACTGTTTTGTGAGAAATGAATGTTTTCTGCATTGAAGTCACTTAAATACTCCTCTAAGCACACACGCTCTCACTTGAGCGAGTCAATTCTCGCCTAAGCGAGTTCTGTTCTAGCCTAGGCGAGAAAACTAGATGGTGGAACTACTCAGTTTTCTGCTATTCTTGCTTGAGCGAAAGGCATCTTGCCTGAGTGAGTTGCATTCTTGCCTCAGCGAGCAACATACTTGCTTGGGCAAGCTCATCTCACTTGAGCGATGTTGCTTCTCACCTAAGCAAGATTCCTTCTCGCCTAAGCGAGAGGACAGTTGAGGTAGTCTTATCTTATCTTACTTGAGTGAGATCTCTCTAGAATGCTCAAATCAGAACGAACCAAATCTCACTTGAGTGAGACACACCTCGCTTAAGTGAGAAACTCTGCACCCAAAACTTATATCTCTCCCAGAATGAAGGCAAAACAATGAGAGTTTTACACCAAAAAAGTTCTATTATACTCTTACATCAAAACACACATAAAACACTTAAAGACCCAATCAAAAACCCCTCCCACTACTAGTCGTATCAAACAAGACAATCACACAACAGTGTAACATATAACTTTTACCCAACAATTGCTCAACTCTCATAATAATATTCCAAAGCATGAAAATTTATATGATTCCAACACTTACAACACATTTTAAAAAGGAAAAAAATATATAAATATATAAGCTTGACACACGTAAAACAAAATCAACCCATGGTAACCACCATTTGAATATATAGTGACATCACGACAATATTATCCTCTAACCCCACTATCACCTTTCACTGGTATATACATTTGTCATTTTCACCTACATTAATAGTCGTACTTCACCTCTATTTGATAGCCCTTCTCTCCCTTTGTTTCAATGAACTCTAACTGCAGTCTTCAAAGACATTCAAAAGGGGAGGAATTGCAATTACGAAAAATAAAAAATGATCATTTTTTTTCAATGTTGAATATATTTTTTACAAATGTTATAAATATATTGGACCTGTTGGTTCTATGGCAAAAAAGAAATAACATAAAGAAAAGAAAATGCACAGAATTATGAGAAGAATGAATAGAGAAAAAACTCAACTTTTATTCAATAGCAACAATACATTTATAATAAGTCAAAGAAAAATAAACTAATTATGTAATCAAAAGATTTTACAACAAATTAAATTATTCATAAAATATCAAAACTACTTATAGACTATGATACTAATATAATAAAATGAAATAACAGAAAACAACTGATAACAGTTTCAAAAGTATATTGTTAACACTCCTCCTTACTTTTTAAACTGCAAATTCTATCTTTTTGCAGTTTAAATTTGTTAATAAAAAGTGGATTTGTTGTCAATAAGAATTTTGTATTCTCTTTCTACTTCAAATTAAAATCAAATAAAATATTCTTTTGCCATAAAAAATAAAATTAATTAATTGAGTCACTTCGATTACTATTAGAGAAATCAGTCAACTTGAATTTTTCACTCCACTTGAAGTTAATGCTTGAGTTATAAGTGTCTTCGAAATATTTAACCATTTTCTTTACAACCTTGAGATGTCTTTCATTTGAACTATAGATGAAACTAGAAAACTTATTTTCAGCACTCAAGATATTAGGGTAAAATGTTATGATATTTTTTTTGCATAAGAAAGTTGTTTGCTCCTCCTTCAATAGTTTCTGAGTAATATTTTTTTCATTTTTACTTTGAAAATATCTTCACCAACTTTATCTTTAATCAAATAATGTTTGTCTTCAAAAATAACTTTGAATCTCCCTTTCAATCAGTTGAGCAACACTTAACAAATTTTAGTCAATTTTAGGAATCCAAAGAACATCGTGAATTAGCTTCATTCCTAAATGGTTGGTTATTGCAATTGTTCCCATTTCTTTGACTCGGATGAAATCACCACTACGTATTTTGAATTTAGTAATATTAGTCGGCATCAAATCTCTAAAAAGTTTCTTGTTATTAGTCATGTAGTTAGTGCATTTACTATTAATTAGTCAACCTTCATTTGATTTAAAGTCTGAGAGGCAAATAACAACAAATAAATGATATTCTTTGTCTTGATCAACAATCTTAGTCTCTTCATCTTGGTGTTGGTTTTTATTTTTGCATATAACTTCTTTATATCCCATTTGCTTACATTTACTGCATTGTGCATCATGCCTCCTCCAACATTTGAAAGGAGGATCACTATTTTTTTCTACAATGATGACATAGAAGATAAGATTTTTTCTTGTTGTATCTTGCACTTTTATGATGCGTGACATGTAAGACTCTCTCAATAGCACCTTATTGTCTCACTGTACGCCTTTTCTCTTGTGCTTACAAGACATTTAAGAGTTTAACTAGTGTGATTTTAGACAAGTATTTGGTATTCTCTAAAGTGGTGATTGTAGCCTTAAATCTTTCATGTACCATTATAAGAATTTTTTCTACAATTCTAGAATCAGGAAAATTAGTACCTAGTAATCTTACCTTACTAGTTTGGCCAAACAGTCTGTCTAAGTATACTTTAATTGTTTGGATTCTTTCATTCTTTGGAATTCAAATTTTCTCATCAAAGTCACCACTTGTATGCCTTGAATTCTTCATTCCGACATATTATTTCTTAAGATAATCCCAAATTACCTTTGTTGCTTTTAAAGTTATGATACTAGTAAAGATAGTTGTTAAAACACCAGCAAAAAGACATGATTTTTCCTTTGCCATTTGTGTTTTTCTCTTCTTGTGACTTTTTATTTGGGCTATGGTAGGATCATGCAGCAATGGAAGAACTTTGTAATCCTCTTCAAAAGCTTCCCAAAGATCTAAAGCCTCTAGGTAAGTCTTTATTTTGATAGCTCAAAGATAATGATTTTCTCCATCAAAGATGGGATGAACAACTTGTGAGAAATTTAATTTAACATCTATTTTCACAAGTCTATAAGAAGATAGCCCTTGATACCACTTTGTTGGTTTTTGGTAAAATAAAATAAAATAAATGTACAGAATTATGAGAAGAATGAATGGAAAAAAAACTCAACTTTTATTCGATAGCATCAATACATTTATAATAAATCAAAGAAACATAAACTAATTATGTAATCGAAAGATTATAACAAACAAAATTATTTCTAATTGAAACTACTTATTAACTATGATATTAATCTAATAAACTAAAATAACAAAAAATAACTGACAACAGTTTCAAAAATATATTGTTATCAAGATCACATAAGAAAGGTATCATACATTTTAAAATTAAAGAGTGCAACTATTAGTAAATTTACACATTTAAAGAGTAAAATATTACAAGTTGTCATTTTTCAAGATTAAATATTATATCAACATAATTATATGTTAAAAATATATTATGATTAATTTGTATTTTTCTTTTCATTGGAGATAGTAGAGAAATTTTTTTTAAAATTGGTTAATGATTTATTGATTAAATTGTGATTAAAATGCGATAATTAATATATATCTTGAATATTATATTATATATTCATAAAATGACAGAAAAGCAAGTTAAAGAAAAATTTAAATCAATATAAAAAAGATAATATTCCACTTTTATAAGATAAAAAATTATAATAAACAGTTAATCGATAAGAAGTTATACACGGACCTCGCATAATAAATAGCTTTTCTTTATTTCAAAAAATGAGTTTCAATACCCAAAAAATGAAAGCTTAAGAATATTGGAAAAATTATTGTTGAGAATTTTCATAAGAAATATTTTTTAAAATCCTAAGTAAACATAAATTTGAACATTTTCATGAATAAATTTGTAATGAGAAATGTAAAAAGTAAATAAAGGAAAAAATGTGTGTGTGAATTCAAGAAGACAGCACTCTTGTAATATAAAGTATCCTCTGTTTTAAAGAGAAGCACATATTACATTGTAATGTAAAATGTTCTCTAACGCATATGTTTAATACAATTTTTATTATTAGTTAAAATATATTAAAACATTAAAAAAGTATCACATCCTCTTTAGCGAGCCTCATTTTTATTTTGGGATTAATAAATTTCTATTATTACAGTAAAAAATGTGCCTTTGACAATGTTGTTTTGAAAAAAAAAAAACTGTCATATGTTTGTAAATTCTAAGAGTTTATACGTTTTATTGTTCTCTGATAATAGACGAAATAATGAACCCTTTTGAATTGCCAAGTCTGAAGTGTAGGAAATCAAGGGATTTATCAATCCAAGATGAATCGCAAGTTGCTGGCGAATATGAAACAAAACTGAATTATTGTTCAAAATTTTTAATGTAAAAATAGAACAAACAAAATGTTATTTATTAAATAAGGATATATATATATATCCTTTGCAATAAAAACTAACTAAAATTTGAGCTCATGGGCTCCCCTTCACCTATCACATCACTAAGCCACCCAACTCTAACATGACTAGTGAAAGGTTACATGACAAAAAAAGAGAAAGTAAATGGATTCTAATAGCCACACTTCACTTGGATTGCAAGTGCCTTCATCACACTTGGGCATTCATCTTGACCCATGTTAAAGAGTGCCTTGTCCACTGGAACTGAACAAGCATTTTTTCGTAGACAATGCTGCTCAAATATTAAAAAAAAAAAAAATGTTCAGTTCCATTTTTATCATAGTGTAAGATAGAAAAAGCGAGTTGGTAATGAATTGTTTGTTTGCAAAGAAATGAGACATGTATGTACCTGCTCAACAATCTTCGTAGCGGAAGGTGCATTACATTTGCCCACAGAAAAGCTTCCACAGAAACCCGAAGGATCACCAAAGCTTGCAAACTCTACAGCCAAAATGGTTTTGTCGTTTGGACACTTGATTGAAGCTGCTGGCTTCAGATTATCCACAACAGCATGGAATTTGCCGCTCTTACTTGCCCATGACTTCAGATTTGGTGCATAATTCTCTGTAATGAAACTGCATACTGTATCTCTGTCCACATTTAAGATAACAACGTTTTCAGGATTTGCTACCTCTTCCTCAAATATAACAAGTAAGTTGTCTTTTGGATTGAGGAAACTTCTTGGGATGTGGTACCTGAGCAACATATTTGAAGTAGACAAAGAGTTAATAACTTGCGTTAGTGTGTATTTGAATTCACATTTGAATGGCCATAGATTTATATTTACTTCAATACTACTAGTTAGAACTTCTGCGTTAAGTTTACATTTTAACATGTTTCTAGACATGCACTTAGTTTTCTTCCTATGGATTTCAAGTCCAAACATCTGTTTGTATTGTGAGTGGTTTACATACTCTGACTGAGTAGGCTTTCCAAGAGGAGAGAGGTAGCTCATCCAGTGACGACCAATGCTTTCACCATTGATCCAAATCATTCCCTTCCCCATACCAGTCATCCTGATGGCAACAGGATCCCTTCCCTCTGGGGTTTCAAATTTTGTCTGTGAAATAAATACACAACAATCATAAAAGAATTTAAAGATGTTTGATTGAATCTCCTTATAAATAAAACAACTAGCCATAATTTAAATACCTTGTACCAGGAGAGAGTTGTTCCAGATCCCTTCACCTCCTTCCATTCCACTTTCTTTGCACCTTCCTCAGTGAAAATGCTTTGCTTCTCGCCTTGGAGACCAACCTGCAAATTGGCACCAATTCAGTTTTACTATCTTTCATGTTTCTATTACTATATTTTCTCAATACCTGTACACCCCATCCATTACTAGTGAGATCAATTTTTCCCGAGTTAAGACCAAGGATGGTTATAGACTTGGGTCCAGCAAACCTATGCTCCATGTATGCTCCACTGTCCTGTAAATTGAAAGGGATACAAGAATGTCATTGTTCTCCATTGAACAAAGAAGTGATGCATGCAAATTTGGAAGAGAAAAAAGGTTGAGCCTCTTACGGGGAGTCCCATTGTGGAAGCTAAGATAGCTATCTGGTTAGTTCCAACCTTGAATTTTACAGGTTTCTGGAATTCAAAAGATTTCTCCTCATGGCTACCATGATTGGACCCTTAAAACGATCGAGAAAAGTTACCCAAATATCAACACACACCTCAGAGAAAATAGAATATATCACTTTGCCATGCAGGAACATGAATCAATCCAAATACATTGGATTTGATCCAGTTCCTCTTGGAAGGCTAATCATTAATCAAATTTCTGTGTGCTTACCAACGAATTCTCCATTTACAAAAGCAAGCAATGAGTGACCAAGACTCATTATACGAAGAACGGGGGATACATCAGTCTTCCTTGACAAGTCTTCTGGACCCAATTCCACGCTGCAGTAAATATATATATACAAAATCTTAGACAAGAGTTGCATAAAATACCCTATGCTGGGGAATAAAGAGAACGAGAGAATGAAATATCATGGTGAAATCAATGCATGCACGTGACAAGACAAAACTGAAAGAACTATGCCTACAATACACTCGGATTTGTGTTTTAGGCGTATCTACTGCTATTTAATTATTGGTGATTATTTTTATATTTTATAGAATTTATTAAAATACTTCCTTACTTTTAGAGTTATTTTAACAAAATTGTTATTTGACTAAAATTTGATCAATATTATTATAAAATATTCAATATACAAACATAAATATAAGTATAATATATTTTCATACCCGTTTCTTAATATTTTTGAAAAATTGCTGTATTTGTGTATCACATGGTATCTCAATACTCGTATTCGTATCTATGCAACCTACCAAGAACATGAACTCACCTTGTGGTGTACCATCCATAGTCTGTGGTGTCTTTAAGCAAGCTATAAAGCTCTGCAGGAACTTTAACTTTTGAATCGAATTTGGTTTGCTTGGTAGTTGGAACGGGCTCATTAAAAACCTCCCACTTATGATTGTTTGCTGTCTTTGACTTCTTGTAGTTTCTTATATTATGTTGTGAAACAATCTGATTTGAGGAGGCAATGCAAAATGGTTAGCAACAAAGACAGGCATATGAATTCTGTACTAGTAAAGTAAGGGATAAACAAGTTACATTTTGAGTGTTGAAGACCACATTCTTGCAATCAGGGAGGATGCTGATGGAGCGTGGTGGCAAATAATACTCCGAACCTCTGAAGTTTATAGTTGCTGGAGTTTGGGTGTGGTTGTTAGTGATGAAAGCAGCACATGTATTACTTCCTGGCCTCTCAAAAACTATAATCTGCATAGTTTAAGCATGAAGCTTAGCTTGAACTGATTCTGACTATGACACTGACACACGTTACTTTCTCTTCTGGGAATGTGAATTTTGAGAAGGCTGTGTCAGATGCTTACCTCATGATATTGGCTAATTTTATTGACTTTAGACTGACTCGAGAACATGGCCTTCTTGCATAGGTTCAAAGCCCTGTGCACGTCCTTTAAGTGACCATATTTTGGTTCTCTACGTAGACCAAACTCATCAAGAGGAGCTTCATCGTAATATCTGGTTGTTGTAAAGGCACCGGTTGTTCTACCAAAGTTTGTCCCACCATGATACTAAAGGAGTTTCAGGGTTAAGTTGAGAAAGAAACAGTTTCATGAAAAGGAAGTTAGGATGATTAGGTCTTTACCATGTAGTAGTTGACCAAAGACCCATTCTTAGAAAAGAAGCGGGCAACTGAGAAGGCAATGTCTTCTGCAGATCTTTGGGATGGTGGATCTCCAAACACCCTGTACCTGTAGTTCCAAAGTACCAACAAATGGCGTAAACCAAAACAAGATCAGAAACAGTGTCTTAGAGATTGTTTGGAAAAAATTATTGAACGTATAAAGCTTACAAAATAAGCAACTTTTTTTTTTTAATTTAGGGTATACATGATCAAGTGTTCTTTTATTTTGACTTGTGATTAAAGAGGACCTAATCAGTGGACAAATATGATAAGAAATAATAAGATATAAGAGCTAAATAAGAATAAAAAATAGAAAGCAAGATAAGGATTAGCTATAATTTTATTTTATATTCAAAGCATACTGAAATAATAACTTAGACATATTATGTTATTTTATCGTGTCCATTTTTAATTTAGCTCTTTTCATAAAATAAAATTTATATTAGAAAATTATGATAATATAAGCTTGTAGGATAAACTTATTATTATATTTTATTACTTATACAAACACTAAACATACGACAGGATATGAAAAAATTATCTTATTGTATTCTCTTATCGTTTACACCAAAAGAGTCTAATACATTGATCACTAACGAGTATACTTACTGAGCAGTCCAGTTTTCAGTCCATATGGCAGGCTTGTAAGGTTTGTTTGGGCCTGTGAAGGTATCACCGCAGTGCCTTCCATTGCATGCATTAATCTGCCATGCATGGTCAGGTCAGAGATGACACGCAATATGTCACTGGAAGGATAATTATATTTAAACAATTTCATGAACTTACCACTGGATCAGGAGCATCCTTCTGCTTGCACATGAGCCATGGAACTCCAGCATCCAGTGCCACTGCCATTTTTGCAGCCCATTGGACATAACTAATTCCGTCCTCTTCATAAGCAAGTTGGATATGGTTGTACTCATTCTCTATCTATAGTATGTAAATAAACAACTGTGAGCCGTTGGCTTATTATAATATTAAGACCTTATCTTAGTGGGTGAAATTTAGTGCATGAATCACACGAAGCGATTAATTTCCGTTAAAATCAAATTTTCTGATATATTATTTATCTCTAAATCCGTTTTAATAATTTTCTTTAAAGTTATTTTGAGTCCTGTCTGTGCCTCATCTCTGGTCTAGGCCAGTTCTTTTTTTAAGTATTGAGCAGTGTGTGTGAAGAAATTAAATAGACTCAGGAAAATCATCATGTGGAAAATGAAAACCTGTGCTAAGATGATGGGGCCTCCTTGGGGAGCAAAGAGCTTCTCTTCTTTCATCTTTCCTATAATAGTTGATACGTATTCTTTCATATGCGTCTGCAAATATGAAATAATTTTAACAACCTTAAATATTATAATCTTTCCTACCAGAAAGTAGCGTTGATTACCTTAAAGGGTTCATTGTTAGAGCGGAATATAATGCCAGGGACCTCTCTTAACCAAAATGGCAATCCTCTGATACATTTACATTGGAGGAAGAAACAGATTATCATGTCAGAGGTAAAGTGAGATGCACAATACTAGAATCTAATTTGGGTTGAAAAATATTGATGCAACGTCTAATTATGCAGAATTTGTTATATGTTTTTCTTTCAATGTATTTGAATACATACATTTAAGAAATCAATTAATTAAACGACATACCCGTGATTCCATTCAGCTTGGATGAAAGGCCCAACCCTGAGGGTTACATACATTCCTTTTTCTTGAACGAGCTTGATGAACTTTACCAGATCATACCGCCCTTCCATTATAAACTTCAAAATGGAAACAAATCACCAATTAGTCACAGATAAAGGACATTTTTTAACCATTCAGAGTTCGCATGCACTAGGTTCGGTTCCACAATTAATTTACCTTGCCTTTCTCAGGCTCATGAATGTTCCAAAACACGTAAGTTTGGATCACATTTAAACCTCCATGTTTTGCTTCGTCAAGAATCCCTGGCCACATCTGAAACACACACACAACAAAACCATTAACTGGTTGTGTGTATATATATATATATATATAATTATGAGTCCCGTTAACAGGTGTAGCAAGTACATTGAATAAAAAAGCATGATATCAATGCATTAGTAACATGCATTAAATGTTAACATTTTTTAATACAACTTATTTTTATTATTTAACTAATGTTCTTAAAAATATTAATTAACATTGTCCTAGTATATTACAGAGTATGATAGACATAATGTTACTTGATGGAGAAGGTACCTCAGGGGTGCTTCGTGGGTAATGAATGGAACCCGAGAAGAGAAATTCCCTTTTCCCATTGATAATGATTGATCTGCCATCATAAGTCACTGCCTGTTTGGTTTCATCGGCGACAGCAACAATGTCCAACGAAACAGTGATAGAAAGCAAGGTAATCAAAAGAACTTTGAGACCTAACATGTTGAGATAGCATGTGCAGAAGGAGACTGAATGGAGAAAAAGAGGTAAAAAATGGGGGTTGAAGTGAGAGTGGAGTAGGGTCCTCCTTAGAAGCAAGAGTTGTTCATAAAATGTTTCTGCAATTCCATAAGCGACACTAACGTAGGGAAAGGTAATAAAAAGGAAGCGTGTAAGGTCTTCGAGCAAAGCTCGGTTTCCCGTTTTGATTTTCTGTTAGAAATCATTGGTCGTGGTTGAACTATGTCCCAAGCCTAGGTGTTGTCGCATACATATGTTGTTTTCTCCTCCTTAATTTAGCTACTTTCTTTTTTTGGTCATTAATTTTGGGACATATATATTCTTGGGACATAATTTAAGGATCATCTTAATCTGAATCTTTCTTCTCCACTTTAACTGTCAACTATAATTTGAATCTTTCTCTCTTCGGTTTGTACGTGTTCATGGTCCTCTCAACAATCTATTTTCCTTTCAGGCTGTCTAAAACCTAATGAAAAATCTTTGTCCTAGGTCTATAATACATTCAATATCGACAACAAATAATAAAGTAACATAAAAAATAAAATTTATGATTGATTGTTTAATTTGAAAACTCTTTTATTTTTATACATATTTCTAAAAGTATCACCTTTCTTTTTGTATTCTTTTTAATATTTGTATGAAAATATTTTGTACAAATTTAAAAGAAAAAACAATGTATCATTTTTAATTTTTTTATAAAGACGGATAACGAAAATGATGAATATTTTCTGAAATGCACATAACTTTTTGAAATTAAATTAGTGAATAATTGCAAAAAATTAGGGATATAACTTATTTAATATTTTTTTATTCAGGCTAATATAAGTTATTAAAGTAAATGACTTATGAGTGAATGATTATTTTTAAATTATTAGATGTATTTTAAAATTTATAAACAGTTCAAATCCTTGATCTATAACTTAATAAAATAAGTTTATATATATTTATAATTTAATCTTCTGTAAAAATTTATAAAATTTCTTTTTGAACTTTCAAAATCTATTATTTTGTATCTTCAAAACATGTTTTTTTATCTTCCAAACTCCTTTTTTTTTTTCTCCGTACCTTTGTGTATCTTGAATCTCCAAACCTCATTTTAAGAAGATATGCATTCAAATACATTTTGAATTTATAATAAAAAATATCTTTTTAATCAATAGAATACTGAATGTTATTTTAGATCTTTAGAGTTTTCTACGAACTTTATTTATGAAGTTAATGATTTTTAAAATTAAAACTTTCACATCCATTCTCATAGTCAATTCATCATGAAAATGAGGTTTTATATTGATACATTAATTAATGTCCTTTTAAATCTTTCTCATGTCTTTCTTGCACAATGGTCGCTTTTACATTGCACAATTTTTGTAACATTCGCTTAAGTTAATTCTTCTAATTTAAGCAAAAATTATAAAAAAAAAAACTCACTAGAAATAATTCGCTTAAGTAGTACATAAACCGCTTAAGTCGTGCAATATAGTACAACATTAGCTTAAGTGACGAATATTAGGTTAAGCTAATAGGGGGTGTTGACTTAAGCAAATTTAGACAAAAATTTTAGATTCATCTCTATCTTCGATTCGTTTAAGTGTATAGGTATTTTGATGAAAGTTGTTAATTCATCATCGTCTAAATTTTGCTTAAGCGAATAATAGTGACTTAAGCAAAAATTACAACGAATGAATTTGCTGTGCTTTTCTTGGTTCAACATAATATCTTTAGTCATTATTTTTATTCTAATCAAACAAAAGTATTAATTTTTAAGATAATTGAAATGAGTATATAATATTTTTAAATTTACAAAAATCATAGTTGAAAGTATAACAATCTAAAAGGATAATGATTATATAGGTTAAAGGTAGATTTGGAAAACGAGTTTGCAAACTATTAAAGAAGAAAAAATAAGGAGAAATTAAGATAGGAGAAGAAGAAATTGAATAATGTTTATATAACAATATTTAAAGAAAGAATTACATGATTCTATTAGATTTCTCACCTTGGATATCTTTTTTCATACTTTTATCAAATAAATTTCATCTGCAATCTCTCAATTAATCGTTGAACTTTATATTGAAAACTCAACAAATTCTTGAACTTGCTTCAAAAACAAAAATGAAACTGGGTTTAATAAAATATGAAATAGTTTCTTGTAAATGAATAATTATGTTCTTTCTTAAATAATAATTATCTTAGAAAGAATTATATTAAAGAATGATATATTTTAAATATCTAAAAGATTGAAATAATTTTTTTACAATATTTATTAAAAATTAAATTTTAAATTTTTAAAACATATTATAATAGGTAATTTTATTAATTCATTTAAACGTTTTTTTTTTAAAAGACACACATCATTTATAAATCATTTATTTTACTAACACATCATAACTTTCATAATTTTCTCCTCTAAATCAAGGAAAAACAAATGCATTTTATATATTTAACACATGACACACAGCTCATATAAGCTTTAATCATAGGCATTAGGCAACTAAATTTTAAGATCCCATTTTCGTGTGACTCTAGGATTTTTTTAACTAGTATATATTAAAAATATGCTTTTTTGTACTATTTTTTATTATTAAGTAAAATTCAAGTAGGTCTCCTAAAATAGCGTGATTGTTCTGAAAGAAAAAAAATTATTGGTTCTTCCTATTGAGAAATCTAACAATAATTTTTTTTTTAATTATACTAGGAATTATTATATATTACATGAATGTGTATTAAAATTTCTGATATATTTTTAATTAATATTTTTCGAGAGTTAATGTAACATTTGTTTTATTGTATGAGATAAAATTTAAGCGTAACTTTGTAAGTACTTTTAGTATTATTTTTTGATTAAAATTAGAATTTCACTTCAATAATTTGTAACAACATTAAATACTAATATTTTTACTGAAGTGAAATTTTAATTTTAATAAATAAATTATTTTTAAAAAATACTATCTAAATTTTATCTTTTTTTATTATTATTATTATTATTATTATTTAATTTTTGCTAGCATAAAGTAAATTTCTATTACAAATTATATTAAAATACATTAAAAATACACCCATAGAGATGTTAATAATATTTTCTAATAATATTTATTATTTTTCTTTAATCAGTGTCCTAAAAGTATTTATTAACATTTATTTTTAAATTTATTTAATAAAACAAAATGGATTTGACACAAAGTTGAATTATAAACAATGTTAACCTCAATTTTTAGACATAATTTTAAACAATTAAAAATTTTAATTTTTATTAAAAATTTATTATATTATAAATATAATAAATATAATTTTTTAAATAAAAAAATATTAAATTTTCACCTTTAAAATTAATTTTAAAAATAAATAAAAAATACCAAAACCGTTAAATTGTAACATTGCAGATGTGCTTATTTTTCCATATGCCAACAATAAGTCGCCTAAATCTACTGCTAACCCTAAAATATATGTTTTTTTTTTTTTTTAATGGAACGGCATTAAAGAAATGCGTTTCCTCAAGGTTTGTTTTACTGGTGTTTGGTAGGAATTGAAGATAAACTGCCAAAATATGGTGGAATCTGAAGGGTAGAAGGTAGGTGGGCCTTTTTCTCTGCACATGGACCACTAATTTGGTGATCAACAGTAAAGTACTGATATTTTTAGAGATACAAAGCTTTGGACCTCACACTATAAGTTAGAAAATGAAAAAAAATGTAAAATAAAAAATAAGAGTCTATTTGTTATTAATTTAAAGTTAACGATATTTATAAAATATTTGAATAGTAATTAATAATAGATAAAATATGTATTTTTTATTTTTACATTTGATTTTAAAGAAGTTAAATTCTGAAACTCCATAATTCCTTTTGCACTGATATATGCTTGATATTATTGTGGATAACTATTGCCTCACAGTGAGTGAGTTTAAGGTGAGTAAGTACTATTGCTTGAAAGGTCAAGATATTACCAGCCATTTCTGAAGTTTATGTGGAGTCAATTCATAATCCAGGGGTTTAAAGATAAAGACAATTCCTTTTCTAATTTCTTTCTCTTTTTTATGTAGTTTTCCTTTTGCCTAATAAAGAATGTGAGACGTGTAACGAAAAGGTTTGAGAGTATCATTACTTTAAATTTTAAACTTCTTGATGTTGCGCGTTTATAAAGAATTTAATGTCCTATTTTCCCTATCCTAAGATTTGATGTTGTTGTTATTATTTTCTGACGGTTCTTATCGAAAGATTTGTTAGGTATCAAAAGAACTACATAGAAGAAAAAAATGAGACCAATAATTAATTGTCCTTTTTGTTATAATCTTCTCATTGCACCCTTCTTCTTCTTTTTTTGGGGGGCCACTATCTTATTAGGCTAAGTGTTTATGTCTGTACTCTGTACATGTTTTTAGGTTGCATTTTATTCATGGGTGCTAAGAGATTACCTATCACTAAGGAAGTTTCGTAGAGATGCAACAAGTTCCTTGAGATTTGTACACATAACCCTACTTTGAAATATGAACCAAAATATGAATTTGACCTATCTCGGTAGTTGCTTAAAATCAGCTCGTGGAGGTTGATTCACATACAGGCTTAGGTATAGATTAGATTGTGATAAATTACTATTTTTAGGTAAAATCAATCTAAAAATTCCAATGGATACATGCCATCTGTTATATATATGTACATAATCCGTTGACTTTATTTACGCAATTTTTATGAATCATCATCATGTTGTCGCTTCATTCACTTGTTAGTTGTGATTAATCTTAATCTTTGAAGTGTGATGATAATCCCTTTTGCTTAATCAGTGGCAGATGGACCTTAAACTACCAATCCACACGATCCAGCAGTTCCGTAAGACGTCGTATTTGTTGATTTGAGATCCTCCAACTAATCTCATTTTAGGTGGGGGGTACCACTACCCACTCAACACCTTTTTTGCCATCATACTCAACAACACAAATATTCAAAACAGATGTTTTAATATTTTTCATTATTAGGTAAATTTATTAAAAACCACAAAGTTATATAAGTTTGAATAAGTCATATTTATAATTTTTGATAATTTTAATTAATAATAAGAAAAATAATAAAGAGTATATATGCTAATATTGTTTCTTTGTTCAGTAACCTTAAATGAAATTCTTGTCCTCCTCCTCTTTCTGTTAAAAAATCATGTGTTAGAAAACATTAAATACATTTTATAATCTATCTCATACGCTTAAGTGAATATATTAAAAAACCAAAGAAATACTTAATGTTAGGTGAATAAGAGAGAGTTCAGACGTGGATCTAATTGAAATTTAAGCATGTCTGTCGAGTGTGATGGATCAAGAAAGACTAATGCTAGGAAATAAGTTGGTGTGATAATGCATCATTGATTGTCACAAGTAGCTTCTTCGGTTTAATTACACATAAAATGAATGGCGCTTTAAGAGGCATGGACGCCGTCCATATCCAACCATGGAATATCGCTTCCTACTGAAGGAAAATTAAAGCATGGTCCATTCTCTTCGCAGTTTTGAATTGTGATCAGAGTTATTGCTTTCTTTCACATCATTCTCTCTCTATTGTCTCTATCTTCCATGTGGGTTTAATGGAAGAGGCGTTACCCATCTCTATCATCTTCCTCCATTTCACGCATAATCTCAAGTTTTCTATGCTCTAAATTTGAGGCTCGGAATCACAACCTTTCTTATATCAGCATGTGTCTTACAACGTAAATATGCAACGTTGAAGGCATAACACAGGTGGAAGTGAAAATTATGGTCACTAATTTACAACTATTGAAAATTTAGGTATGATTAACTCTTAAATACTAATTTAAAAGAAAAGATTGTCTAAACTTTATAAGAAATATAATAGTTATATTCTCGGATTACCTGGATTTTTAAAGTATGTGATGATAATATTGTGACATCATTAATTTTTTTATCACTACGATATTTATGGTAGCAGTTGCTAATGCTCTTCCATGTAGTGGACGGCAACATGCGTTGATTTGACTTGGCATTATTTTCTTCAAACAGGGGATTTGTGAGGAAGAAACAAAAATAATAAGCTGCACATTTAAACCAATTAAAAGATGGATACTGTTTGTTTTTTCTTTGTCAGAATTCTTCATTACTTTTTCTTAAATGTATAATAGATATAATAATTTAAATTAAAAAATGTTGATATCTTCTTATATATAAAAAGAATCATAATCGTTAATCTATAAATGTTATAAAACACTCTCTTAAGAGTTTATATATCTCACCATTTTTTTATTTTTTATTTATTTATACTGTGATTCTTTTTAACTTGCCATAAATTAATCATTCAATTAATGCTGAACTTTACTATTACTGGCAATGTGATAGTAAAGAAGTTGCAGTCCTTTCATGTTTGTAAACATTGACAATGCATTCGATTTTAATTGCATGGTGCATGAATGGTTCTTTTTCGTAGTCCAGCATGTAGCAAAAGACTCACATTATTGTGTGTGGTCTTTTATTGATACGAATTTTTAAACATATGAAGAAAAATGCATTAATTAATTATTTTCTGATAAACTAAAGTTTTTTTTAATGGGAAAATTAAAATGCACAGTTAATGTAATTTTCTCTTCATTTTTCCGTTTAAATGTTACGAGCGTAGTGATATTCATCTTTGATTGATACTTGAGATTTTTGGAAAAAGAGAAGAGAGAAAAACAACTAATCAGAAATAAGTTTTTCTTTTCTCTGTTTCACAGTAAACGACGAACATTTTATACATATTTCACATGCTACTCCTAGGTATTTTGTTCTTTTATGTAGCAGCAGTTTTTTTTCCTCTTCTAACGAGAGATTCTTAGCTAGTGTCTCACACTTAGTAGTTATTTTTATAAAATTAGCCTAATGATAAAAGTTCAATGTACCCTGTCAACATTATCTTATAAGAATGTATTTGGTAACATAAATTTATAATTTATTTTTCAATCAACCAATTAGTAAAATTATTTGATAAATAAAAAATTTAAAAATAATTTACAAAAATTTATTTTAATATTTAATTTATGAAAACTGTTTACCAATATTTTTATTTTTAACATTTTAAATAATTTATATTCGTACAAAATAATCATGATTTTTGTTTTATAATCATTTAATATTTCAATTTATTATATAGTTAATTTTATCAAATAATTTTAATTTAATTAACTACCTATAAGTAATAAACTTTGAAATACAAATAATTAAATTTTAACTAATTTTCTAAACAAAAACAAGCTTAAAGAAAGGATTGGAAATAGAATTGAAACATGGATGACAATAAATGCATCACAATAACACATCCAATAGTGGGTGTCCTCTAATCATGGTTCATTGGCAAAATGAAGTCTTTATAATATGTATATAAATAGATGCATTATAAAAAGGGTAAGAGGGTGAAACTGAGAGTGAGAGGAGTTGGTGGGGTATATTATACAGAGGTGTTAAAATTTGGTAGAAAAAATGAGCTGAAATTGTGGCATAAAAAAGAATAGCTGGCAAATACAACATGCAGGCCCAGCCATATTCAATTTCTTTCCCCTTTCTCTAACACACTCAACACGCTTTTTCCTTCCGTCTCCTCTCTCTCCTGTTTCTTGTTGAACATGCACCAAGCTCCCAACTTTAACGAATTACAGTACCATTTGCACATGAATCATTAGGGTTTATCCTCCAAGAAACACCACAAAGTTGAAGTGAACGGCAATGAGTGCCTCAAGGTTCATAAAGTGTGTCACTGTAGGTGATGGGGCTGTGGGCAAGACTTGTATGCTAATCTCCTACACCAGCAACACTTTCCCTACGGTGAGTGCTTCTGTTTCTTTTCTGAGAATTTTGTCTTTTGCCCAAAGAAAGGTTCACATTTTGTGTGTGATTTAGGTTGTAAGTTACTGGATATTCAGGTAAGGGGAAAATATGTGTCGATGCATCTGAGATGGTTGTTCTTCCAAATCAGAAGTGGGTTTGTTTGTGATTTTCACGATTCTTTTATTTTTCCTTGTTCCTAGTGTGTCTTGGTTTTGTTGTCTCTGCTGATGTTAAGCTTTCTTCAAAAGAGTAAAAAAATGAGGTCTTTTCCTTCAATTTCATATACCCTTCTTAGAGGCGACTGTTAAATTGGGTCTCTGTGTAATTTGTTGGGTGAAAAGAGAAAAAAGATAATATTTTGATTGAATCTTCGATGTTGATTTCAATAATTCCTATGTGATGCTTTGCTGAAATACTTCTTGTTTTTGGGATTGATGCAATATTCTTCAAAACAAATTCCATTTTGCTGTTTGACTTACCGTTGAATGAGAAATGAGGAGGACTTTGGTATTTAGTAATTGTGACATCCTGTGTTTCTTTGTGATCCATTGGCAACAGGACTATGTGCCTACTGTCTTTGACAACTTCAGTGCAAATGTGGTTGTGGATGGGAGCACTGTGAATCTGGGGTTGTGGGATACTGCTGGTAAGTTTAGTTTCCTGGTTTTTCTTTCATTCTTCTTGTATTTTAGGAGTGTCTTGTCATTGTTTTGATGTTTTCAACTTATGGAACAGGTCAAGAAGATTACAATAGATTAAGACCCTTGAGCTATCGTGGAGCAGATGTATTCCTGCTTGCTTTCTCTCTCATAAGCAGGGCCAGCTATGAAAATGTTGCCAAGAAAGTAAGCTTGATATTTTTATTTTTCTTTTTTGTTTTGTGCCTCTCTACTCTGGACTAATTTTGCCCCCCTTTTTTCAGTGGATTCCTGAGTTGAGGCATTATGCTCCTGGTGTTCCAATTATTCTTGTTGGAACAAAACTTGGTTAGATTCTTGTTCCTTCATTACCTTCTCTAACTATGTTTACGCTGTTAATGTGCTCCTTATGTGGTAGAATAACACTCAGTATAATATAAGTTCCCTGATATTGTGAAGTTTCTTTGTTTAATGATGATACTGATTACCATCATAAACTCATGCTGTGTATCCCTCATTGTCTTAAAGTGGGACAACTGGGAAGTTATATTTTAAACCCAACCACTAACTAGTTGTCTTCACCTAAGTTCTAGAATCTGAAGCCACAGCAGTTAGATCTTTCCCTTGATGGCTTGTGATTTAATAGAGATTGAGAGAATCAAGTTCCTTCCTAACTTCCAAGCTTTACCCCAGTCATGACTTTAACCAATAAATGGTTCAGATTTAATAAAGTATTCCATGGATAAGTTTTCATCGAATATGTGGAAAAAGCATTGGTAATTTTTCATCTTTGTTCAATGTTTACCACCTGGCACCTATAAAACTAGAAGGCACACGTAGTGGCTGTTCTCAATGCTGCATGAGCAGTTACTAATAAAACTTGAGTAATCTGTACTTACGAAGTGTATTAGGAAGTTTAAGATGAAAGAAGAGTGCAAGTTCTCAAATCATTGGCTTGATGACTGATCAGAATTTCTATTACTTGTAACCTATGACAAAAGTAGAACTTCTGTTCTGAAAATGTTCCTTTTAATAATTTTCACATGGTTGCTTTTGGAATATGTTCCCATCTATGTATAGGCTTAATTTAATTGTACGCATTTGATGGTCTATGTATAGGCTCAATAAGGTTATAATGAATAGTTTATTTGGTCATTTTCATGACAACCAATGTAGATCTTCGGGATGATAAGCAGTTCTTTCAAGACCATCCTGGTGCAGTGCCTATCACCACAGCTCAGGTACTTGCTATTTGCTAGTGCTTCCTCTATATACACAATTAATTTCTATTGCTTTGTTTGAGAATTCACTATATTGTCTTTTGGCCAATATTCATGGTTCATAATATGGGCATCAGCTTACTTTATAGGCTAATGATCTGATTTATTGTCTTTTCCTGAAGGGTGAGGAACTGAGAAAAATTATTGGTGCTCCAGTTTACATTGAATGTAGTTCAAAAACACAGCAGGTGCATATAATTTCTTCAAATCTTTAAAAGTTCTGGACATTAAAGAAAGCTATGACCTTATTGACATTAGCCTTTGAATACAGAATGTGAAGGCTGTTTTTGATGCGGCTATCAAAGTAGTTCTCCAGCCCCCAAAGCAGAAGAAAAAGAAGAGAAAGGGGCAAAAGGCCTGTTCCATTTTGTGATCTTCAGTTCTTCGTGTTGTAGTTCATGGAGGATGACATGACTGTAGCCATTTCATAGTAGTCTTTGCAATTCTATATCTTATACTATTTCCAACCTAGACAACGGAATCACCATGTCCAGCTGACCACCTCGAAGTTCACTCAGAAGCATCAAGCTATTTGTCTAATTGTCTCTGGCTGTAGGATCTGTAAAGTCATAATTTCATTATGTTTGGTGTGCACACAACACTTGCGTTTGTCTGGGCTGTTTACCTGCTGTTTTGATTATTAAATGATCATTTCCATCTATGGACAGGGTTCTATTCATGTTGTAATCTAATCTAGGAAGTGTTTGCCCATGTGGCTTTGGATGTGAACTAAGTATATGTAATTATGTTAGCTACTTAACAGCTTTGATATAGTTGGTTTGATTAAAGTTTCATCCTTCCATATGCTTTTATTTATCAAGCGATTATAGTGTTTGAAGTTTCTAACCCGAAATCCAAAGTTAGGTTGACTTTGTTAACTTTACATAAAATCTTATGACAATTGCAGTATGGGACGAGTAAAACAAAATTTTAAATAGAATACCATGGAGCTGTCACCAATTTTGTGTCTGCTCGGAAATGTACATTATTTTCAAGAATTCACAGAACAAAATCAAATTCGTCTTTCATTTCTCACAGCTTTATCAGATACTCAACGGGTGGATCTCGTTTCTTCTTTTTGAATGTGGATTGGCTGCTATAAGCTGTCCAATAATTTGGTATCTTTGTTTGGGCATCGATGCATTTCACAAGGGTAGTCGTACCTGAAGAGTGAAGGCAAAAAGGACGAAAGATAAAGGATTAAAAGTCAAGAGCTGTTGGACTTGCTTTAATTGCAAATAGTAAAACAAACTATAATTAATTATTTCTAGATTCAACGTTTAATGCTGATATAATATCCTAATGAAGGAGTATATATCTCAATTTTGGGCGGCTAAGTAATATCGAATTCCTTCCACATCTAAAAGTTGGTTGATTCTTAAAATCTTATCTTCCTTTTCATGAGGAATATATACTGTACCCACTTCCATTGGCAAATGGAACTCTTGATTCTGTCCAATATCTCTTCTCTAACACCGCCTATATGCTCCATTAAATAAGCCTGCAACCTGCCTTGTTTCTTGTAGTGTTCTAATCGTTTTAGGCTTTCCAATCCATCCTGATTTCCCCTTCTAGATCCTGGAATCACGTGAATGGCATCCAAAAGAATACTGAAGGAGCTCAAGGACTTGCAGAGAGACCCACCAACTTCATGCAGTGCAGGTAAAGAGGTTGAGTGAAAGTAGAATTGGGTTATTTGACATTAACTGTAACCATGCTGCAGTGTAGTGTGACATGCTTGGATTTCAGGCCCTGTGGGTGAGGACATGTTCCATTGGCAAGCAACCATCATTGGTCCAAATGACAGTCCCTATGCTGGTGGTGTTTTTCTTGTGACCATCCATTTCCCTCCTGATTATCCCTTCAAGCCTCCCAAGGTATACACCAAAAATTCTGACACCCATTTTCTTAATTTTGCTATATTTGAAGGTGGAACATCTGTTTTTCTAGAGCTATATAACTCATGTATCATCATCACCTATCAAAATCATGTTTGTCTTCAAATTTAGCTTTTTGTAATTGCTAATTTTACTGTATAAGCGCTGAAAATAATTAATAGCTATGATTAAAAACTATTGTACAGGTTGCATTCAGGACCAAGGTCTTCCATCCCAACATTAATAGCAATGGCAATATTTGCCTGGACATACTCAAAGAACAATGGAGTCCTGCTCTCACCATATCCAAGGTCACGATGTTGTGGACCTTTCCTCATTAATGACATTATTGGCTTCTTTCTGTTTTGTATAAATGCTGAATGTTTGTAAAAATATCATGATGCAGGTGCTACTCTCTATATGTTCTCTGCTAACGGATCCAAACCCTGATGACCCTTTGGTGCCTGAAATTGCTCATATGTGGAAGACCGACAAATTCAAGTATGAGTCAACTGCTAGAAGCTGGACCCAGAAGTATGCCATGGGCTAAGACTCTCTTGCCCTCTTTCCTCCTCCAATACTTTTTGGCATTGTCTTTTTGTTCTTCAAAATCCCTCCTTTTTAAGTATTATATATATCATATATAGATATGGCCTTGAGGTTGGAGCATTATTGAACTTTGCATACATATAAGAATTGTTGTCAAAGGCAAGAGCTTTGTAATTGGAGCATCCTCTATATGAATAAATGCCACTCTCATTTGGAGCTTTTCATATATCTCATAAAAATAGGGTCTTGATAACTAGTGCCCTAACAAATTGAAAATGGTAAATTTTTATTGAAAATTACATTAGACCACGGTTGAAATCATAGAAAGAGGTGTATTTATTATATTATTTTGATAAAAATTTTGAGTTTTGATCCCTTAATTAGTGCCTTAAAGGCATTGTTCACATTTGTCTAAAAAATATGCCAAGAAAGCTAAATTGTTGTTTAATTTTCCTAACATATGCAAGATTACGTATAATAAAATTTTATTAAAGCCTGTAGTATCTAATAGCATTAATGCATTAAATTGCATTGAATTATATAAATTTTTTATAAAAATTTATTTTATATAATTTCTATATACAATTTTAACAAATTAAAAAATCATTATTGTTTACTTTCTTAAGAAACAAGAGTTTTCATTCACTATAGGTAATAATGTTATAACACTTTATTATTGCTTTTAAGAATTATGACCTGAAAATTCTCCCATATTTTGCAATTGTTTTTTACACACAATCCACTTGTTTGTGGGATTTAACATGCGTTCTTGATATAAATTTAAACCACGCCACTGCACACAATAAGTTCAATAAATACCCAACAAACATAATTTCATTTTATTGGTGATCTAAAAGATTATAAGTTTTTTTCACTAGATTTTGCAGGTTAATTACAACTTTTTTGAAAGTAAAATTTAGGCTTAGTATTACATATGTTTTTACTGTTGTTCTCCAAAGAGTTCTACTTTGGTAATTTATGCAATGAAAGTCAACATTAAAAGTTGACACTATTATCGAAATAAAAGGTCAATCTTTAATAGCAAAAAAAAAAGGTCAATCTTAATTGAAAAACAGTACAAAAATGTTTATACAAATGCACCTAAATTTTGTTATTATTATTGAAATTATGGTTAGATAAATTAAATCATACAATTTATGTCTAAAAATGGGAAAAAGAAGTTCTTAATTATATCTACACTTAACTTCTATATGACTAAAAATTAAATTTGTGATTGGTGTTTGTTCAGAGAAGGGAATGGGAGGAAGGAGAAATGGTAAATAAAACTTTAATTTCGCCGCACTGATTTTATACATTTCATTATGAAATAATAGAACTTATCATCCTCTTGTTGATCCCAAATGAGGATCGTGACCAGTACTATATCAGTCATGCTTCATAAGTAAATTTTGTATGTATCATATATCTAGGTAGTGATTTTAAGAAGGTTTACATTTATGCACTAATGTGGTTTCACAAAATATTATGAATTAATAGAACATTCAATGTGATTTTAGATCTTTAAAGTTCTTTCCAAACTTTACATATGAAGTTCATGGTTTTATATGTATCAGCTTTGGTATTAATAAATTATTGTTTATAAACAAGTGTACTTATCAAAAAGTAGTAAAGAGTTTCTAAATTAAGCTTTCTAAATACTACCCCACGGGAGTTGTACCCAAGTACCAAAATTTTTTTAATTCAATTGTGAGCTTAAGGGATATGTGATGAAATTAACTAAATAAATCAAAGTAACAAGTAATTTAAAGCAATAAAACAATGTACTTCTGATTAAACTAATGGAAAGGGAACATAATGCGCATGGTTTCACTTTTATACTTCTTTGTTTATTTTTAACCTAATTCTAATTTTATTTTTTTCTTACGATTGTTAATCACTCATACAACTTTTATCAACACCCAATAGTCTACAATGTTAACAGTCATTTTTCTAAATTATTACTTGATGATAACCACAAACCGTGTCGTTGAATTAAACGATCTTAAATTGGATTTCATACAATAAAAACGAAATTATTAGGGTACAAATAGGAATTGAAATATAGAAGAAAATTAATAAAAAGTGAAAAAAGAATAGAAATGGAAAATGGCGCCACAATCGCAAGATTGATAAGCTAAGGAACGATTGCCACAAGAGTCTTAGCCTCTTGATAAGATCAAAGAAAATTGGCTCACTTAAGAATCTAGAGTCACACGCTCTCACAAGAGTATTCAATCTCAAATTGTATTCAAAACTAATTAAAAGTGTGTTTACAAGAACTTATATTTGCCTAATGCTTGTAAACTAATACTAACGCAAACTCTAATGGGCTTTTTGTACCAACAAGCGTAAATTCAAATAAACTAAATAAAATAACAAGATTTTATCCTAAATAATAACTCAAAATAAGTAATGACTAATATTAAAATAAATAAAATAAACATAATAATTACATCCTAATAAAACTTGTTAGAGTTTAAATCCTCTAAGCATATGTAATTGATTATCTTGGGCTTTTCTAACTCTAAATTGAGCTCACTTTCAAATAAGACAACAACAATCTTTTCTAAGTCTCCATTTATTCTTTTTGCCCTTGCCCTTGTCATTGGTCCTTGAAGCTCTTCTAATGCCTTCAAATCTTTGTCTTCAATGGGTCTTCCTTGATTCTCATCAATCCCTTCTTCTTCAAGAGAATTTGCCCTCAAATTTGACTCTTTATTATCTACATCAAAGAGAGATAAATCAGATACATTAAAAGTAGCACTAACACCATATTCACTTGGTAAGTCCACTTTGTATGCATTATCCCCAATCCTCTCTAAGACTTGGAATGGTCCATCCCCTCTTGGCTGAAGCTTTGAATTTCTTTGTATAAGAAACCTCTCCTTATGCATGTGTACCCAAACCCAATCTCCGGGTTTAAATACCACTCTCTTCCTTCCATTGTTGGCATATTTTGCTTGTTGTTCCACTTTCTTTTCAATTTGAGCCTTCACCTTTTCATGCAATTTTTTAACAAATTCAGCCTTGGCATTGCCATCCTTATGTACTAAAGACGCAACATTAGGAAGTGGCAACAAATCAAGCGGGGTGAGAGGATTAAATTCATAAACAACCTCAAAGGGTGAATGCAGGGTAGTTGAATGAAATGTCTTATTATATGCAAATTCAATATGAGACAAGCATTCATCCCATGATTTGAGATTTTTTTTTACCATAGTCCTAAGGATAGTAGTTAAGGTACGATTTACCATCTCTGTTTGTGGGTGACATGTGGTAGAGAATAGAAGTTTGGTTCCAAGTTTTTGCCACAAGGTCCTCCAGAAGTGACTTAGAAACTTCGAATCTTTATCTGAAACAATGCTCCTTGGCAAACCATGCAACCTTACAACCTCTTTGAAGTATAGGTCCGCAATATGTGTAGCATCATCTACTTTCCTACATGGAATAAAATGAGCCATCTTTGAAAATCGGTTCACAACCACAAATATGGAGTCCTTGTCATTCTTTGTCCTTGGCAAACCTACAATGAAGTCCATAGAAACATCAATCCAAGGGTAATTTGGAACAGGTAATGGAGTATAAAGGCCATGAGGATTTACCTTGGATTTAGCCCTCTTGCACACAACACACCTTTCACAAAATTTATAAACATAATGTTTCATTTTAGGCCAAAAGAAGTGTTCTTGCAATATCATTAAAGTTTTAGGTACACCAAAGTGTCCCATCAAGCCAACCTCATAGGTTTCTCTCACAAGCAAGTCACGAATTGAGCATTTAGGCACACACAATTAATTCTCCTTAAACAAATACCCATCATGCTTGTAAAACCCATCATGAGCTCCCTTTTCACAAGATGCATATAATTCAGCAAAGTCAGCATCATGCACATATAGTTCCTTTACATGTTCAAATCCAAGCAATTTTGTATCAAGCATAGAAAGCAACACATAACGCCTAGATAATGCATCAGCCACTACATTCATTTTACCTTGCTTATGCTTAATAACATAAGGGAATTGTTCTAGGAACTCTACCCACTTAGCATGTCTTTTATTTAATTTTCCTTGACCCTTAAGATATTTCAATTATTCATAGTCACTATGGATCACAAATTCTTTAGATAAAAGATAATGTTGCCATGTTTGGAGTGCCCTAATCAAAGCATAGAGTTCTTTATCATAAGTAGGATACTTTAAGCATGCTCCATTAAGCTTTTCACTAAAGTAAGCAATAAGATGTCCTTCTTGCGTCAAAACAGCCCCTATCCCAACATTAGATGCATCACACTCCAATTCAAAAGATTTAGCAAAATTAGGGAGTGCAAGTATCGGTGCATGCATAAGCTTATTCTTCAAAGTATTAAAGGCTTCCTATTGCTCCCTTTCCCATTTAAAACTCACATTTTTCTTAACAACTTCATTTAAGGGTGCGGCAACGGTACTAAAATCTCTCACAAAGCGCCTATAAAAGTTTGCTAACCCATGAAAGCTCCTCACTTCACTCACAGTCCTAGGGGTTGGCCAATCTTTAATGGCTTTAACCTTTTCCTCATCCACATGCACATCTTTAGAATTAACAACAAAGCCAAGAAAAATTACATGATCTTTACAAAATGTGCATTTTTCAAAGTTTGCATACAATTGTTCATGTCTTAAAACCTCCAACACACACCTCAAATGCAACATATGCCCATCAAAAGATTTGCTGTAAATTAAGATATCATCAAAGTAAACAACAACAAATTTTTCTAAGAAGTTCCTAAGCACATGATTCATTAAGCGCATAAAGGTGTTAGGTGCATTAATCAACCTAAATGGCATAACCAACCATTCATACAAGTCATATTTAGTCTTAAAAGCTATTTTCCATTCATCCTCTTCCCTTATTCTTATTTGGTGATATCCACTCTTAAGATCAATCTTAGAAAAATAACAAGCACCAAACAATTCATCAAGTAAATTATCCAAACGGGGTATGGGGTGTCTATACTTTACAGTAATATTATTGATGGCACGATAATCAGTACACATCCTCCAGCTTCCATCTTTCTTGGGTACCAAAATGACTGGTATAGCACAAGGGCTCAGGCTTTCCTTCACTCATCCTTTCTCTAACAATCCTTCTACTTGTTTTTGAATCTCTTGAGTTTCTTAAGGATTGCTCCTGTATGCAGGTCAATTGGGCAATGTTGCCCCTGGAATCAAGTCAATTTGATGTTCTATCCCTCTAATTAGAGGTAGGCCGTGAGACACTTCTTTAGGGAAGACATCTTCAAATTCCTGCAAAAGAGAAGAAACACCACTAGGCAAAGTATTATTAGCAAAAGAATTAATATAATCACTATGAGAACTTTCTTTACATAAAAGTAGATACATAGGCCGAGAGGCCAATAACACTTTTCTCACTTCTTTTTTTTTACAAATAAATTTTCTCTCATTTCATGTTAATTTTTTTCTTTACTTTTTTTTTTCACTCTCATATTTTTCATTTGGAAGTGTCCTCACTTTTTCTCCTTTCTTTTTAAGTTTCCCCTCAAGCTCACTCTTTTTTTTTTTTTTATCTTTTCTCTCTTGCTCTCTTCTCAACGTCATGATTATTTGATCCTCACACACTTGACTAGGAGTCATGGGTACTAGAGTGATTGTGCACCCTTTATGTATAAATGTGAACTTGTTGGAATGACCATCATGAATAGCTTTCTTGTCAAACTGTCAAGGTCTTCCTAAGATATATGACTTGCTTCCATAGGCACTACATCACACAAGACTTCATCTTTATACTTGCCAATAGAAAAAGTAATTAAAACTTGCCTATTAACAACCAACTCCACTTCATCACTCAACCATTGTAGCTTATAAGGCTTGGGGTGAGGAGTAGTAGTAAAGTTCAATTTCTCAATAAGTCGAATACTAGCCACATTGGTACAACTACCACCATCAACAATAAGAGAACAAACCTTTCCAAGTACCAAACATCTTGAATGAAAAGTATTTTCTCTTTGTGTGGTATCATCTTCCTTAGCTAAACTACCCAAGAGACGCCTTACCATAAGCAAATCTCCCTCGTGACATAAAGCTTCAAACTCACTATCCTCTTCACTTGAAATGTGTGATGATTGAGATGAACTAGCACTTGAGATCTCACTATTCTCTCTCAAAATCATGATTTTCTTGTTCGGACATTGTGATGCAATATGACCCTTTCCAAGGCACTTGAAGCATTTAATTTCCCTATGTCGAGAAGTAGAAGAAACAAAAGCATTAGTAGGATTAAAAGAAGTTTTAGGTGAAGGTTTACCACTTTGGACAGTCATGTCCTTAGTTAATGTTCCCTCCTTCTTCACTCCTTCCTTCCATCCTTTTGAGTTATAGGAGGAGATACTCTTCCTTAAAGTACCATTTCTCTTTAGTTGTGCTTCTACTTTAATAGCTTGGTGAACCAAATCTTCAAGTTCCACATAGGAATGAAGTTCCACTATGTCACAGATGTCATGGTTCAACCCATTTAAGAAACGGGCCATTGTTGCTTCTCTTTCTTTAAATACATTACCTCGTATCATGGCAACTTCCATTTCTTTATAATAGTCATCAACACTTTTGCCACCTTGCCTCAAACCTTGAAGCTTTGTATGAAGCTCTCTATTGTAGTATGTAGGAATAAATCTCCTACGCATTAGGTTCTTCATTGCAATCCATGTATTTATAGGCTCCTCATCATATCTCTTTTTGTCCCTTTGAATTTGATCCCACCACACCAAAGCGTAGTCATCAAATTCTAGGGAGACCACCTTTACTTTCTTTTCTTCACTATAATCATGGTATGAGAATACTTGCTTTATCTTCAATTCCTACTCTAAGTATGTTTCAACATCATTCCTTCCATGAAAACTAGGAATCTTTATTTTAACTCCACTAATTCTCTCATTTTCTCTTATTCTTACATCTTCTCTTCTCCTTCTTTGATTCCTCCTCTCTCTATTATCTCTCCACCTATCATACCTCCTTTCTTTATCATCTCTCCTATTTCTTCTTCTTTCTCTTGAAGAACTACTAGAGTCTCCATGGGCATGTGGGGAACGATCACGTGACTGCCTTCTTGCATTATTTGTCAACGTCTCTTAAACATTTCTTATTGCTTCATTTTGCCTCTCAAACATGCTTTCAAATCTTTGAGCAAGTCTTTCAATTTGCGAGGCAGGAGTGCTCTCTCTACTTGATCCTCCTTCTTGAGACATTCTATAAAACAATAAAAGTTAATGCAAAAAGAAAAGGTTCTCTCCATGCGCTAAGTGTTTTCACTCAGTAAATATTTACTCGTGTTTCACTCTAAATTGGCTTTTGTGTAAGGATTTCTCTCTTGCCTTTTTTCCCTCAAGTGTTCTCAAGAGTTCTTAAGGAAGTCAACCTTCAATTCACACAATTAACCAAAACCAAGAGACGATCAATCAATGAGAATCAAGTGAAGCCAACAAAAGAAAACTCTAAGACAAAACTAAGGAAGCCAACAAGACAATAGAAAAAAAAAAGACTAAATAAGAAATAAGCACACTCAAAAATAGATTGCAAATAAGATAAAATTGGATAATTTAAAGAAGATTATGTAATGTTAAACAACTACTATTTTTTTTTTTGTATGAAATCAAGCGAAATAAGTGAAAGATTGGAAGAAATATTATAAAAAACACACTTTTGAATGTTGCAATTTTTTTTTGTAGTATATTTTTTTTTCTCTTTTTTTTTCAATGAGCAACGTGCGATGAACAGTACTTTCAATCCAATTCTAACCAAAGCTCTTGATACTAATTGATGACAACCACAAACCGCGTCACATAATTAAACGATCTTGAATTGGATTTCACACAATAAAAATGAAATTATTAGGGCACAAATAGGAATTGAAATAAGAAAATTAATAAAAAGTGAAAATAGAATAGAGATGAAAAATGGCGCCACAATCGCAAGATTGATAAGCCAAGGAACGATCGCCACAAGAGTTTTGGCCTCTTGATAAGATCAAAGAAAATTAGCTCACTTAAGAACCTAGAGTCACACGCTCTTACAAGAGTATTTAATCTCAAATTATATTCAAAACTAATTAAAAGTGTGTTTACAAGAACTTATATATGTCTAATGCTTGTAAACTAATACTAACGCAAACCCTAATAGGCTTCTTGTACCAACAAGCCTAAATTCAAATAAACTAAATAAAATAACAAGATTTTATCTTAAATAATAACTCAAAATAAGTAATGACTAATATTAAAATAAATAAACTAAACATAATAATTAAATCCTAATAAAATTCATTAGAGTTCAAATCCTCTAAACATATATAATTAATTATCTTGAGCTTTTCTAACTCTAAATTGAGCTCCCTTTCAAATAAGACAGCAACAATCTTTTCTAAGTCTCCATTTATTCTTTTTGCCCTTGCCCTTGTCATTGGTCCTTGAAGCTCTTCTAATGCCTTCAAATCTTTGTCTTCAATGGGCCTTTCTTAATTCTCATCATTACTCTTAATGGTCATGTAAGGTAAAAGAAAAAGAAAACATAAAACACCTATAAGTTTGTTAATTTAACAATGATTAGAAGAGAAAAACTTTGGTTCTTCTAATTCTTATCTCATTTTATCTTATAAGTCTATTAATTACGTGCAGTACGGTTGTCTACTATGTAATTAATTATGAGATGCTAAGAGTGGTCAATTTTTAACATACATTTATATGTAATAAAATAAAAATTAATCACAAACGAAAACTGAAATTATTATTAAATATAAATATCACATTAAATAGTTCGCTATAGTCCTAACTATAGATTTAGTTACTCATAGTAAAGTAAATAATCAAAACAATTGCAAACAAATCCATATACATGAAAGAAGAAAGCAAACTAGAGAAATTCCCTAAGAGAAGGAAATGAAAATAGTTCTCATTCTTCAAACACACTTTCAATCACTTGCTTAGACTCCAAAGAAGTTTTCTTTGCCTTTTCCAGTGATCTCGCTCTCAAAGACTCCAAGTGTCGTCAAAAGTGCGTCAAAATCAAGATGCCTAAGTTGTTACCCTCAAAGTTCTTTAAATAGAGTTTTGGGTCTATCAAAGATTATGGTTATTGCTCCCAAAAGATATGTTTTATCTCCAATAGGAATATGACGTATTAAGAGAGAGAGGATTTGTCCATTTTTAAAATTCAAATTCTCTCTTCGTAGGTCCTTAATAAAATCTTCAAGTTGGATGAAATAGAATGGGACCACGGAGCATGAGCTTGCTTGTTTTGAAGTATAGGCGTGCTTGTCCTATTTTCTATTAATTCATTTTAAAATACCTCAATAATCCATCAAAACTCTTATCATACTAATTGTAAAAATCAATAGAATAATTACTGCAAAACTCATTCGAAAAAAGAACAAGTACATAAAATTAGGTAATAAAAACATACTAAAATATAGACTCATCAATTGTTTAATGTCATTTTAGATCTTTCACATAACCTCCTTGTATATTGGTCATATCTACTTCACATAATTTTTGCAAATTTTCCTTAAGTCATATCTTCCCTACTTAAGCAAAAGATACATGAAAAAAAATGCTCATTAGATGAATATCACTTAAATGGTCGTTAATTTGCTTAAGTCACACAGTATATTATAATATTCGCTTAAACAAATAAAGTCTAACTTAAGCGAAAATTGGATATCATATTTTTACTTAAGTTAAATTATTATAACTTAAGTGAAATTGACTCGGCTTAAACTAAAAACAATGACTTAAACAAATATTAATGAAATTTGTATGTTTATCACTAAATAAAATTAGCTTAAGTAAATATGGTATAACTTAAAGTAAAAATTATAAAAAAATTATTTTTTTACATTTTTTAATGTTCAATCACATTTCTTTAGTCATTATCTCTATTTTGATTTAACCAAGTTATTCATTTTTAAGAAAATTGAAACGAGTATATAATGTTTATAAATTTAATTGGTCTCATTTACAAATATTACAATTCAATGTATAACAATATAAAGATAGTATGATTATTTAGGTTATTAGATTTGTGAAACATATTTACATGTCATTTGGGATGAGAAAATAAGAAGAAATTGAAGTAAGATATGGAGGAATTGAATAAAACTTCTATGAAGTAAGATTACTTAATTTTATTCAATCTCATGTCTTAGATATTCTTTTCAATTTTTATCATTTGATTTTCAAACACACTAACAGGATTTATCAAACTAATTGTTAGGAATACAAAGAAAATACTTGAAATAGTTTTAGAAACAAAAATGAAAGAGGGTGATTTTGAAAGAATAAGCTTAAATTTTATATAAATAAAAAAGAAAAGTTACTTTTATAACTGTTACAATTATATTTTTAAAAGATATTTATTTTAAAAAAATTAATTTTTTTTAAATATTTAATACTTGAAAATATTTAATCTGCAAATTTTATTAAAAATTAAATTATAAATACTATAATTTTAAAGGATGTTATAATATGTCATTTTTTTAACTTATTTATCAATCATATAATACACTAATTCACATCACCTAAATTATATATTCCGGAAAATCAAAACTCAACTATTATTAATAATAAATATCTTAAAATTACTTATTTGTTATTTTTCACACTTTTATATGTAACAATTTTGTATAATTTTTAAAATATTTAAATAAGATTTTAACTCTTAAAAAATTATTATTATTATTATTTTAACTCTAAATTTTTTTAATCATTTTTATTTATTTTTTAATAATTTATTAATTTTGTTTAGTATTTATTTGCATAATATTCAAATGAATCATATAATTTGATAGATACATAACATAAACGAGACACGTAATTAGTAGCATCATCGTCCACTTTATATATATTTTAAAATTTTAAATGAAATTTTGTATTAAAAGGTTAATAACTTATAATATTTCAACAACAACAAAAATGTTTAGATACAACATAGGTAAATAATAATAATAATAATAATTAATCTTATATATATATATATATATATAATATTTGTAGGAAACTTATTAAATAAAACTAAGTATAAAAATGAAAAAATTGTAAGAAATTTAAAACTTAATTATTTTTTAAAATAATTAGTGACTTGAAACAAGGTATGTTTTTCTGTCACAATCTAGTTTAGCAAAGAGTCAAGAACCATACAGTCATTCAGCTTTACAAAAATTAGTTGTTTGTTAAGGAACCTACTGTTCCAGATCGCAGTGGTTAGGTTTCTCCGTTATATAAAAGAAATAAAGGTTGCAATTATTGCAGAATACGATTAATAGTCTGATAGATATGTTATACTTCACGTCCCATTTTAATAATTGCAACATGCAATATCTGCAACTTTACGAGTAGACATTACCACACATATAAAATTCAAAATATATAAGACATTAGTGATGCCATGTCAAGCAAGCAAAGCTATGTGCAGTGTCTTAATGACACCATCTGATGGTATGCTTATGGTTGGCGTTATTACTGAAAGAATAGGGCCTATCCCATCAATATTCTTCTACCTAAGAATTCTCTTGCTCTGTTCCAAAGATGCAGTTGAGTAGGCCATGGCTTGCGATCAACTCTTGCGATTGTGAGGCTTTAACTGCTTTAGATTCTTCTTTTAATATTCATTCTTTTCACCCATGTTTCTTAAATTAAGTTAATGCTAGTTTCTTAAAAGATATATATAAATATTTAGAAAAAAAAAATTTACACTTTAATGTTTTTCTAGTAATTTAGAAAGAGTAACTTCTGAAAGAATCCTAAAATATTGTAGTTTTTTCAAAAGGAAAAATAAAAAGACTCTCAATTTATATTGTTAGATATATGTAGAGTTTTAAATTAGTGTACTGCATGAAATAATTTAATGACAGAAAGAAGGCACATTGAGTAAAATCAGAAGGAAATAAAAAAAGACATTGAGGATTTGGTTTTAATTTTTAAGACGACCTTGCTATCATCGGAATTTTGTTTCGTCCACTAATGGCTATAGTTGGTCATGCATCTTTTCAAAAATAGAATAATTCACTCAATCCTTTGATAAATTATAATAGTTGTTTTTTAACTTTTTATTCAAATCTATATGTTTACCCAAAGAAGAAGTCATCCCAGTGACTTTACAAACTGTATAATTTAATGATAAAAAAATAATAGTTTAAAATTTACCGTTCTAGCCAGCACACAGTTGTAAAACAGTCGCAGACAGTTTAGACCTATAAATTCTACTGTCCACTGCGAATCCAAGGTAAAAATTTCTTCCTGTATTCAAATAGTGTCGAAATACTTACCCCAAAATGATAATTGTGTTAAAATGTTATGACTTGTGCTTTCTTCTTTCCTCGTATTGGTTCTTATTAATATGAGTTTTGAAAATTTCCACTTTACCAGTTTTTAACTTCCTTTCATACATCGACATGCTCTTATTGTCCATTTAAATTAGTACACTGTTACACAAATCGACAGGCAAAAAAGAGTGAAACTCCAATTACAACAAACCGAACCAAACCATACCAATTTCTGTTGTACCTAATATCAGATATCAGATAAGGCAGAAGATTTATGAGTCTCATTTGTCATCAAAGAACGACAAGGGGTAACAAGAGAACGTGGCATATATATATTGAAGTTGAAAGTCGAAGGTTATAGTACATTAGACTTTGAATTTGTGGGTCCTATTAAAGAATCAGAATTTTAACGTGTTCAACTTTGATTTCATTGTCAATCTCAATTTCATCTAGTCAAGCAACCAATTAATAAATTAAATCAAACTAAGTAGCATGTAACATGCTTGTTCAATGCGACAACTTAATATATCAGACAGGATCCCTTCCACTGTTACATTCATATTGAGGTTGCTATGCTGAAGGAAATATTGTTAGGTAGTGAAACATTTCAGCATCTTGGCTCTGAAATTTTTCGCATGAAAATTGAACAGCATACACATTTTTAATCTAAGACGTGCACTCCGAGAATTAGAACCCCTAAAACTATTCGGTATTATATTCATATGATTTGCATATTTTTGGGTAAATATACATATGCGATCATGACCACAAACATATTGATCCATTTTGGGTGAATCTTACAATTTTGTTATGCAAGGTTTGTTTTAAATCAATTGATTTTTCTATCATATGAACCAGGCACATAGGTCGACAAAAACTAAAAATTAAAACTTTTTAAGATAATAAACGATTTTAAAGTTTTAATTAGATGTAATAAATTTCTTTTTCCTAACGTTTTTTTTTTTACTTCTTAATTATATATGCATATGAATATGATGTACAGAATAAAAAAGTTGTTAATCATATATAAACAACTTAGCAATAACATTATAATAATGAGATTTGGGGATCATGTATTGTATAAAAAAATACAAGAAAAAAATTAATATAGTTAATTACGATTATTGTTATTTTGGGTTTTTCTCTTTTAACATGATTATCATATTACAAGAAGAGATCAAAATCTATCGCAATATAAACATTTGTTTATTTTGTATGAAAGAGACGCCAAACATTTGTTTACAAAGACCAAAAAAGATATTCTGCATTATTGTAAAATGATTATTACGAAATAATTATTATTATGTAGTGTTTATAGTTATTCTTTTGAAGATATTTTTCTACCAAGTTACAATGTTTATATGAAGCGGTTAACTACTCATTATTTTAAGATTCCCAAAAATAAAGTTAATAAATTTGAGATTTTAAAAAAACGTGAAAAACTTTAAAGGAAATTAATCATTTTAAAATTTTAAAAAAATAAAGTCAAGTCACATGTCACATTAAAAAAAAATTAAAGATAAGACTTAAATTTATAATATAATGATAATGATAAATTATTATTTTTTAAAATATAATGACTTTGGAAGGTGTACTTTTCCAGTTTGTCATGGGTAGAATATCATCCAGATGGACAATTAGTACCATGTATCAATGACTTTGATAAATAAATATAGAAAGTATAAAGCTATAATGGACATTTTTACTCATTTTGAAGTTTAGGAACGGTTTGAATATAATTTTTCTTTTTTAAAATATACCGACTTTTTACTTTGTTTTGTATAAAATTATTTTTCATATTTTATTCTTTAGTTTTTTTAATAATTGATTTTAATATTTAGTCACTGTAAAATGAATAATTTTTAAAAATATAAAAACTAATTTTTTAAAAGATCAAAATCAAAATTTGGGCAGAACTACTGTAGACAACAAACATTAAATTGGAGTAATTTCTTATCAATTAATCATTGTGTTCAGTGGTAAAATTTAATATATTTTAAAGAAAAATATGTATTTAAATCTTTGAAAATAATATAAAAAATATAATCAGTATTTTTTATTCAGTAATTGGCAGTTGCAATTGTCTTAAAAACGTCTAAATTATCAGGATATAGTAGTGTTATTTTAATAAAATATTATTTACTTTCAAGTTAAACATAATTTAGTAATATTGAATTTGAGTCGTTTAACCGACAATTGCGTTAAATATTTATTAGAAAAAAGTTTCGTTATTTACCATACTTATGTTTAACTCGACTAAAATTATTTCTTACATAAGATACACATAATTGAAATTAAAAAAACCTAATTATCAAGCAAGAGAAAAAAAAAGATAAATAGCAATAAAAATTGACAAATAAGAACAAAATAATACCAACTTGGCAAATAAAATTGACAATTAGGAAGGAAAGTATTTAATTATTTAATTATTATAATTTTTTGGGTACATTATTGTCATCAATGTTTGATTGAAAAGAAAAAGAGATAAATGACAAAACAAGTATGAATGATAATGATAATCATATTTGAAGAATAATATGAGTGAGGCTCAAAGTTAGAAGATTTATGGGAAGCAATGTGGTCCAAAGCGCAAGAATCGTTGAATAGTGTTTTATGGAGCCATGTAATAAGGAGCGAATATCAAGGGTTTCCCGCGAAAACGCTCGGTTACTCTCACATACTAAATTCTCAGTTGTACGATTCATATCGTAAAAAAAAACTTTCTATCCGTACTTTTCGGGGCAATTCTCTTCCTTGCCGACACTTCCTTCACTTCTTTTTCCTTTCCAAATTTAACATCTTTTTATTAAGAACACACTTTTTGAAAAATATGCAAACGTATATATATATATATATATATATATATATATATATATATATATATATATATATATATATATGTATATTCTACGCCTGAATTCCCTCTCTGTGTTCTTTTATTCCATTCTACTAAAACATGTAAACGCAATTTCTAAGTCCCCTCTAGAAATTTAGTTGCGGTAGGTATGCTGGCTGATGCAATTTGGCGGTAAATTCAGTTAAAATAAACATGCTCTCAAACCGTGGCTGCTTGCAACATTTAGGTACACATTTTCTTGTCTCATCTTTTGTTCAACATTTATTTAATACCATCTTCGTTTTTACGAGGATATTTTATTCAAGGTTTCGTGGCGTTTCTTTCTTTTTCTTTTCACCTATTGTTTCATCCAATGGGTCATGTGATTTTAGCCTCTCTCTCTCTCTCTCTCTCTCTCTCTCTCTCTCGCTCGTCATAAATATACATATTTTAATGAGACATTGTTAATGGGTGGTGCTGCTTTTATATTGAACATTAGAGTTAGGTTCAAGTTCCAACCATGATAGTTACTGTTTTGCAGAGAATGAGATGGTTCACTCAACAACTGGGAGGATTGTCATTCAGCACAGCATACATTTGCAGGAGTTTTTCTCTAAATTCAACAAGTGAGGTGATTGATATATCTAAGGGCAAAACACAATGACAGTTGAGAAAAGGTTTGTTTTGGTGGGGATTAGAATCGATGGCAATAGTAGACAACTACTCGACTGGGCTCTTGTTAAAGTTGCTGAACCTGGGGATTGTGTTATTGCAGTTCATGTTGTTAAAAGTTCAGGTAACCCAAGTTCAAAACGCATACGCATGTTAAAATGTTTTATTTTTTTCCTCCTCCTTGTTGAAAATGTTAATTTGATGCAGATTATGTTTCCAAAAACAAGACCCTGATAGATAGCTATTTAGAGGTTTATGAAGGCCTATGTGGTGTGAAAAAGGTACATAAATATTTCTACCCCTGATGTTGTTTTTTTTTTTATTTTCATTCATGGGGTTGGTAGATGGTAAATGTAACAGATTTTATCAACGTGGCCTAATTGGATTTCAGGTTGGTCTCACCGGTCAAATATTAACAGGAAGCTCCATCAGAAACATTCTTGTTAGAGAAGCAAAAAACCATGCTGCTCTGGCTCTAGTGGTAGGGTATGTGGAGCTTGTATTTGTTGTGGGTTTAGTTTATTTGATGTATGCATTTACGTATTTTACCTTCTATGGTTAGTTTAAAATACTAAAACAAATTTCAATTGCAGGGGTCGCGCTGCCACAGCTAAATATTGCGCCAAACGACTACCACCCACCACCAATGTTCTAGCCATTCAAGACTCGAGAATTGTCTTCAGGAGGTGCACCAATAAACAACTACCAGGTTAATATTTATGTCCTTATTTAACGGAACTAATAAGGATTGTTCACCACATAAAAATTGTATCACTAATTAGTCAATGACTAAAAAAACTAGAATAAGAATTGTTTCCATTTGTGGCAGGTGGTCCTATGCTGGATCCAAGGCCAAGTTTAACAATCATTGAAAACACATGTCACTCAGTGGTGGAGATTGAGAAATCAACAAGGCAAAATAGTTTAGAGTTGAAGGAAGAAGAATTTAACGTATCAGAAAGGTGCAAGTCAAGGTCAATATCTATGTTTGCAGGTGACCCTACTGAGCAGAAACTTGGGTGGCCTCTACTCCGCAGAGCCAATTCAGGAATCTCACATGCAAGGGACATGTCAGTGGTACAATGGGTAATGAGCTTACCAGACCGCTCACCACATAAAAGTCCTCACTTTTTTTCCATTGAGGAAAATCCATCAGAAAGGGGCATCAGTGACTTTGAGGATGAGAGCTCTAAAAATTCTTCACCTACATCTGTTGAAATACCAAAGGGCTTAGAGACGTTAAATGTAAATTCACCCAATTGCAAGTGGTTCAGCCTTGAGGTTCTCAAGTCTTGCACTAGCCAATTCTCTTCAGGTTGGACCAATGGCGCTTATACTGAATTGTTATGAAACAAATATAACCAACCTTGTTTTCCATTGCAGGTAACTTGATTGGGAAAGGAGGGAGCAATCGTGTGTACAAAGGAGTCCTCCCTGATGGAAAGCCAATCGCAGTCAAAGTGTTGCAGTCATCAAAAGGAGCCTGGAAAGATTTTGCTCTTGAGGTGGAAATAATATCCTCATTGAAGCACAATAGCGTTACCCCTTTACTTGGGATTTGCATAGAAGACAATGCTTTAATCTCTGTTTATGATTATTTCCCCAAAGGGAGCTTAGAGGAAAATCTGCATGGTAAAGTTTCATTGGATTTATGCTTTCACGGTTTCACGCATCATTTCAATTGCTGGAAGATGGAAATATATGCTGATATGAATTTATAAATGAATGTAGGGAAGAACATGGACGGATCCATCTTGCCATGGGAAGTGAGATTTAATGTAGCTGTTGGGATCGCTGAGGCCCTTGATTACCTACACGTGGAAGCTTTGAAGCCTGTTATACATAGAGATGTCAAGTCTTCAAACATTCTTCTTTACCATGGGTTTGAACCTCAGGTAATCAAAAGTTTTGAGACTATTAGTATTGAAAAGAACATTTAATAAATTTGATATTGTTATACTTAAATTATGTGTGAACTTCATTATGTCACTTATGATTATCTTTTTTATGTAGTTGTCTGATTTCGGACTTGCAATATGGGGACCAACAACTTCATCCTTTTTGACACAAGAAGATGTAGTAGGAACATTTGGTTATCTTGCTCCTGAATACTTCATGTATGGAAAGGTTAGTGACAAGATAGATGTCTACGCCTTTGGTGTAGTACTTCTTGAACTAATATCAGGAAGGGAACCAATCAGCTCTGAACCATGCAAGGGACAAGAGAGCTTGGTCGTGTGGGTAAGAGCTAAACCCCACTTAGTAGAATGAATTTTGACTTCTGTTAATGATATAAATATATAAACCTCTATTTTATACAATATAGTATATAAATCTATGAACTATGAACAATATTTCATTTTCAGGCAAAACCAATGATAGAGAGTGGGGATATTAAATGCTTATTGGACCCAAATTTAGAACGGAAATTCGATGAGGCCCAATTGCAAAGAATGGTTCTGGCAGCATCTTTGTGCATCACACGGGCTGCTCGGCTCCGTCCTAAACTGAAGCAGGTAATTGCCAAACAATTATTATATTTTTGCATCTAATTTTTTACATTCATTTTTTATCTCTATTTTATTTTTATCTTTTTCTAATCACATCACTTATATTTATATCTCTTGCCTCCACCCATTTCACACCAATATAATGGGTGTCAAAAGAAAGTTTTCCAGTTGAATTTTAAGAACCTCTAGCTCCTAAAGTTGATCACTTTCATCATGTACAGATATTGAAGATCCTAAAAGGAGAAGAGGAAGTTGAATATTTCTTCAACTCCCATGGGAATGATCACGGAGACTCAGAAAATCAAGAGAACATTGATGATGAAGTCTATCCAAATTCAAGTGCTGAGTTACACCTGAGTCTTGCATTACTTGGTGTTGACGATGACATTACATCACATAGTAGCACAGACCACAGTTATAGTGAACACTTGAAAGAACAATGGAGCAGATCATCGAGTTTTAATTAGTTTCTGTCAATTCCAACACATGTTTATCAATAAATTTGCGCGTGTAAAGTTACAATGCAAAAAAGAAAAGAAAAAAAGAAGGAACTGCACCCCTAGATGAGGTGGTTTGTAGATTTAGATAGATAGGCAATTTTTTCTTTTGTATTTATCCCACGAAGAATGAATTAACTTTTGGTAGATGCATCCATCATTGGCTATATTTGAATATGCTACTATTTATTTTGGGTACACCTTATATGTACTCTGACTGAACCCAACTATAATCCATCTAATTAGTATTTATAAAAGTTTAATCAACCATACCTAATGTTTGAAATTTCAACCAATAATGTAGGAGTTATTTATTTTATCTAACCGCTACAAAAGATGAAACGCAGAGTTTGAAAGAAATATTTTTTAATGTTTTCTCATTTTTTATTTTCTTGAATATTTTTCTACTAACATTAAAATGACATGAAAAGGCACATAGAAACTATCAAATAAAAAATCAGTATGTCTAAAATCCGTTTTGAACTTAATTCTCTTTAGAAGTATTTAAAGTTTTTCAGCAATCCATGCCAATAAGAATATTTTTGTTAGGAAGATAATTTCTTATAACCTTCTTCCATACGACACGATTTAGGAAAACTTGATTCCAATAAGTCTTTTTGAGACTAAATCAATCCTCTTTCATCTACTATTGTTACAAAAAGAAAAAAGCAATATCTTTTTTCATATTTAGAAAGAATATTTGGATTCATCACAATTTTTTGGACTCCAGTGTCCATGTAAGCTATAATTTTTACTGAAGTTACAAATTTTGTAGACAAAATCTAAACTTCTACACATGACTTTGATAGAGTTGGAAACCATGCACCTATAATTTTTACTGAAGTTACAAATTTCGTAGACAAAATCTAGACTTATACACATGACTTTGATAGAGTTAGAAAAATACTTTATATTTCTTGAGCAGAATAAAGAGGAATAATATAAACAAAAGTTGATTCACAAATTAAAAGATATAAACAATACTATTCTTTATATTAAAATTATTTTTAATTTTTTTATATACTATCATTATTTTCTTCATTTATTAATAGATGTAAATATTTAATAATTAAGTAAAAATATTTAACTTTAAAAAATAAGAATAAAATTTATTTTAAAAGTAAGTAAATAAAAATTAAATATTTATATATTCTCAACATATTCAATATATTTTCTTTTAATTTAATATTTTATCTATAAATAATCAAAAAGTCATATAAAAAGATATATTATTACTCATCTAAGAACCCTATAAGAGTTATTCCAGTCCACGTTATATGAATAATATTTCCAAAGCAGTGAGAGGGGTATAGTTGTAAATATATACCGACAATGAGAAAAATCTTCAATAGAAGTGAGTGATTAATGAAAATGAAAACCCCTTATCTGAGGAATGACTCATAGGGCGAGTCTTTATGGAATTGTGGCCACCTGTGGACGTTCGTTCAAAGAAACGTAAAAGAGGATTCCTCTCTTCTTCTTTTTTATAAAAATAAGACTAAATTATCATATTAAAAAAATTAATTTTATTATATTTTTTATAAATATAAATTCTATTCTAAAAATATCTATAATATTAAATAATATAATTAATAATTTATATATTTAATAATATTAATAAAAGAAAAATATAAAAAAATTTAATAATTAATATATCTTAATCTTGAATCTATTATTTATTTCTTATAATAAAATAAAAAAAATATTGTATTTTGTTTCTTATAAAAAGAATTAAAAATAATATATAACTCTAGTCAGATACACAACATAAGTGCCATTTTCTTTCAACCACTTATGTATATATTTATTTTAATTTTCACTAAAACAGGATATATTTCAAGTTTTTTATTTTTTATTTTATATCTAAAAAAAAACACTCCCTTTTATAATAACTAAATTTTCAAAGTCTCACACGTCTCTTAACCTTTTTTTAATTTATAATTATTCACACAAGGCTCTTAAACATTGAAATAGAACAGAAATGGTTATCTTAGTTTTCTTTTGAAAGATTAAAGGGCCAAAATAATTTGTAGCAGGTAAGTGGATTGTTATTCTTATATATTTGTTGTTATTTTTAATATAAATTTTATATAATATTTTTAACAGTTTATTAAATTAGTAATAATATTTAAATAAAAATGAAATAAATATTTTAGAAGCATATTAAATATTTAGTTAATTATTTTATATATATAATTTAAAAATTATTTGTATTAAAATATAAAATTTCAAAAATTACTCAATGATTTTTTAAAAAGTATGAAAATTATAAAAATTTTAACTCATCAATGATAATTTAAAAAAAATAAAAAATTTAAAAATTAAGAATCGGTAATAGTAATTTTTTAGAAAGAGTACTAAAAAGATGCCATTGACAATTTTTTAAAATTTTTTATATTTTTGTAATTTTTCCTATAACACAATATTTTGATAATTTTATTATTTTTTTCTCGTATTAAAAAAAAGACCCTAAATATTTTCTGTTTCGCTTAACCTTTTATAAATTTATAATTATTTAAGATGGTGATAATAGATTGAATAATGAAGTCAAGGTGAAGTGGTGAACGTAGGCACTAATTAAGAACTCAGTGTGTTGGCCTAACAAGAATGCAACAATTTTCCCCAAAAAAGAAGTATTTATCAATAAATATGTTGATTATTATTATTACAGTTATAAAGACGGACTTATTTTTATTCGGTAAAAGCTGAAAAGTTCCAATACAGAACAGTTATATATGCACAAATAAACTGTAAAATTACATAACTAATAAATTGCATAAATCGGTAGGTTACACTAATCTATCTATTTTATGCGTAGACATTAGATCAATATATGTATTTAATATAAGCATTATATTGCTATGGAAAACAAAGATCTGAACGTGAAAAGAAAAATCCCGCCACTTAATTTATCTTCACACTGCTCAATATCAAAATAACAATATGCTACTAAGATACTTGGTAGTGGGTGAAAATTCTACATTAAAGTTTAAAACAGTGAAATACTTTATTCGAAAATTATAGCGTTAGTCCAAAACTAGCCGCCGTTGTTGTTAATATTTTAAAAAAAAATGAACGATCTAAATAGGAAAAAGTTACACAAATTCAGAAACAACGGCTTTGATAGGATTGTTTTGTCTTGTGGATATAAATGTTGAGAGTGAGGACTTAACCTGGTCTAATAATTTTGGAACACATGGCATTAATTTGATCTTAGCGAATAATAACAATTTATAAGCTATTTTAATGTAAAAAAAATGATCATCTTAAAAATGAAATCGATTTAATTAATTTATAAACAACGAAGCTAGGTTTATATTAATGGGGTATTATAATAACTGGACCCAGAAAAAAGAGAGATACCGTAAGGGCGAGGCTTGGTCCTACGGGAATTATTTGAACAATTACAGTTCCTCTGTGACGAGAATACGTATAAATTGGAAGCCATTGGAAGCGAAGAGAGAGATACATAGAGAGAGAAAGAGCCAACAAACCAAAAAGAAATCCGTGGAATATCTGAACCTATCACTTCGTCGTCCTGGTACGTTCATTTTCGCTTTTTCTCTGTTTCCTAAATCTTATTATCTCGTTAGGGTTTCCAATTCATCTATATAATTCGATTAAATCGTGATATTATTTCCCGTCAATTGAGTTCTCTCTCTGCTCTAATCTTACCAAGGAATTCCAATCGCTGCACTGTTCAGTATTGCACTTCTTCTGCTTCTTCGCAATTTGAATTGACGCATGCATATTTTTTTTGTTTTCTGATAAGGTCTGATTTGGGGGTTCCCTTCCAATGGATGACGGTGAGCTTGATTTCTCGAACCAGGAAGTGTTTTCGAGTCCGAACATGGCCGAGCTCCCTAGTAGTGGTTCGATGGACAGTTTCTTCGATGAACTTCTCAAGGACACACACGCTTGCACTCACACTCACACGTGCAACCCTCCTGGCCCCGATTTTTCTCACACACACACGTGTTACCATGTCCACACCAAAATTGTCCCTGCCCCTGCCGAAGACCAGGTTGCCACCGATGACACTGCTGAGTCTGCTGAGAAGAAGTCCAAGAAACGGCCCCTTGGTAACAAAGAAGCGGTTCGCAAATACCGCGAGAAGAAGAAAGCCCGTGCTGCTTCTCTGGAGGATGAGGTTGTGAAATTGAGAGCTCTTAACCAGCACTTAATGAAGAAGTTGCAGGGTCAGGCTGCTTTGGAGGCAGAAATTTCTAGGCTCAAATGCTTGTTGGTTGACATAAGGGGAAGGATTGAAGGAGAAATTGGGTCGTTTCCGTATCAGAAATCGCCTAATTCCGACCCTGCAATTCCTAACCTGCCTGGTTCTTATGTGATGAACCCTTGTAACATGCAGTGTGATGATCGCGTCTATTGCCTTCATCCTGGAGCAGATGGAAAGATTGCGGAAGGTGTGTCTCTGAATGGGGAAGGATTGGGTGGTTGTGAGTTTGAGAGCCTCCAGTGTCTAGCAAGCCAGAATTTGGGGCTCAAGGAACTTCGCCAGTGCGGAGTTGGACAGACGGTGTCTAATGTCAATTCTTCTGCGTCAAATAAAAGAAAAGGCAAGACATCAGACCTGATTAAATATACTTCTTAATTCTGGGGCGAAACATTTGATTTGTTGGTTAATTCGAATGTATACTTAGATTCCATTTTAATTTCCGGTGCATTGTTTGATCTGCCAGGCATCTTTGGTCACTTTTTGGGATCCAGTGCTAATTGTCCCTGTATTTAACATTTGTCTCATTATGTAAGTTTAGCTTTGTAAAAGTGCAGTATAGAAAGCATTGAGATTTGAGAGAGAGAGAAAGAGAAAGCATACGGGATGAACTTGCTCTGCAATGTGACCTCTTGCATTTAGTTCTGTTTGGGTTATATGAACTGTTGGAAGTTCTGAATTCAGATGGTCTCACAGAAACACCTTTTCTTTATTTGGCATTATGTTTATTTGCTAAAACTTGTAATTGTTCTTATGTTATAGGGCTGAAATCAGATTGCTAGATTTTCTATAGGATGATTGACTGATTGTTAACATCTCACAGAATGCTTGATCTTAAAGGGTAGTTATAATTATTATTACTAGTATGATAGAGTTATTGTAACTTTGTTAGACAACTAGATGCTATATTTATGAACGCTGCCAGATTATGAAAAGATATTATCCAAGAGGATTTAAGGAACTAGAATTTAAAGATTGAAGTACCAAATGATTGTAGTGAAACATTTTTTCTTAATTGTTCTGAGACTGTATTTTCTTTTCGAATTTGTTATTATATAATTTTTTTATTCCCATTTCCAAAGCAATTAGGATGGAGTTCAGTGTGATGAGTTTAGGGCATGGAAATCGCATATTCTTGCTCCCCGTCCTTTAAAATGATCTAATGGATCTTTATTTTTAGGGGGGTCTCGTGCAGTAACAACTGGTTGAAGAATCAATAAAAAGGTGGTTTTCATCGTTGCTTTGGTAATACCTCCTTCCAATATCTCGTTACCAGTTGCAGCATCAGCTATCCATCAAGTCATTTTTGAATTTTTATTTTTTTTTCTCTTTGACCCTCTGCCGCATTATTGTGGTTCGAATGGCTGTTCTACTATGGAAGATTAGTAGTAGATCAATGTTTTATCAAACAGAAGTAGTAGCTGATCTGTAGCCAGCTTAGCTTATGGCTGAGACAGATATGGTGCTTCTCTATGCAATTAAGTTTCCTGGTCTTCTGATTGTGCATGAACTAGTTAAACTGACATCATAAATGTTTCTCAGCTTATTCAATTTTAAATCTGCTACATATTTGAGTGGTTTTTCGCTTTGTTTAATCCGAGGATTTGTGGTGATTCATGTTTTCTAAATTTGCAAATTTTTTATTGCTGGATTACAGAACTTGGGGAAGATGGGGGTGTGTGTGATCTTTCAGTACTTTGTGCTGTGGACAGGTGAGACACCAATGTCATTTTGTGAAATATAAAATCTTCTATGAGTGAAACAATAAAATTGGCTGTGTATGGTTGCCGGCATTGTTTCTTCTTTTTCATCTTTATTGTGTAAATAATGAGAGGTTTAATTCTGTCTTTTGCATTTTGCTGGACAAGGGTTGAGTAATTTATTTCCGGAAGGAACTGTGTCTCTAACTGAAGATTTTGCATGTGGGCTTTTGTCTTCTACAAGACAGACAAATGACCCGTTTCGTATTTGAGAACGCAAGTAGCTGTTTCGATTACCAATGGAACCTTGCTAGCTTTAGAGTGAGATACGATGGTGGGAAGCCTGTCTGCAAATCTGCACTATAGAACAAATCTTGAATAGATTTCGGTAATTAAAAGGTTCTTGATGATCCTATTTGGGGCATGAACTGATTAATACCATTGTGGACAAAATTTGTAACAATTTGCCTCGCATTTAGTTGCTCGTATAGAGCACAGCGGGACTTTTAGCGAACTGGAGTGAATTGAGCCATTACCAACTTGTTCCCTCTGAAGTTGTAAAACATCACGATTGGGACACCGTATGCATTCTGAATTTATGGGATTCCCTCAGATGGTTTAAGCAGAATGTAGATGTTTCGTGAATTCAGTTACTAAGTTTAGAATAAAAATGAAAAATAATAAAATTTCATTTTATTCGAGTGATATAATGAAAATAATTGTCTATATGAGATGCAATCAAGGATTTCTTTCCATTAGTTGTCTAGGCAGTGTAGTTGGATTATTAAAATTATGTATGTATAAAGCCTCTGCCTGACTAGACTTAAAAGGCTTTTTTGGTTGCAATGATTTAGGAAGAAAAGAAATTAGGAGTAATTTAGCAAACAAAGTGGATTTTTTTAGTTTGGATTTTTGGGAAGGCGGTGGAAAGAATAAAAAAAAGAATGTACTGGACTCTTAAAGTTAAAATCATTTCTCCTATGCCTTGAAAATTATGCATTATTAAAGGGGAGACAGGCGGTGGGAATTTTTTTTTTTTTTTCATTTTAATGTTTTTTTTTTAATATTTTATACAATAGAAAATATTAAAAATAAAATAACTAACAAAGCAATATAGTTCATGATATTGTTTTGTTATTTATTTTTTGGTCACTCAAATTCATGATATTTTCATTCGATCTTAATTTTTTTCAATTCCTAAAAATCGTCATTTTTTCTAACCGCTTTAGTAATTTGTTAACTTGTTTTATTACCTATTTACATAACATCTAAGTTGATTCATATATATTTTGACTGAAACATGACATGAAAAATATGCATTATTATTATATTATATTTCATATTTTTAAATAAAATGTTTTATAAAATTAAGACTTCTGAAATTGAGATTTGAAAATATAAAAGAGGAATGAAAATATAAATGATATATTAGCATCCACACCAACTCCGATGTTATATGATTCAAGTTGAACGTAGGTGCATGTTAGAAAAAAGTAACAAATTAATATATGGACTACGGAAAATATAATTTTTGAAATGTCTGGAAAAAAAATAATATAATTAAGAATCAAACAAAAAATATAAATTTTTAGAAGACAATTTTTATTCGTGCTTTAATTTTTTTTTTCTTTTTTTATGCATCTAAATTAAAAAATTGTACCCAAATGTTTTTCTAAATAGCATTTCTTGTTTTATTTGCTATAAAATAACATTTTTTTTCTTCATTCTATTTCTAATTTATTTCATTTTCCTATTTCCTTTCTATTTCATCCCTCCAAAAATACCCAAAATGCTTTTCTAAAAATTAAAAAACCAGATCATATGTTTATACATAAACATATTTTAAGTAAAAATCTGTGAGTATTTTTTGTTTAATAGACCAGTCTCGTAAATTCCCAGTAGGTTGCTTCATCCATTCTCCCTACTAGCTAATTGAAAATTCCAACTTAACGACATAGTATGATTAAAACGTGTCGTCAGATATTGAACTTACCAAGAGGGTTGTCAAAACAATTCATTTTCCCGAGGTACTACAGAAATACGTAAATAAATATACAGACACTATTATCTTTTTGTCCCCAGAACTCCATCGTACTAGGTCGTAACAAGAACATTGTCGATTGTGTATAGAAAAGGAAAAACACTCATTGCAAGCATGCAGCCACGCGCACATAGTTGGATTATCTCATAGGAATCACTATGTAGTTTTATACAAACTCAATAGATCTATTCTGCACATAAAAGTGAATTCATGTCTGACAACGATACTACGATGTATCACTGTTCCAGCCGTTACGTGGTCGCAACAAGAAAATTGCACAAAACAAAAAACATGGTAGTGAAAATCAAAGTACCAGAGTTTCTAACAGCAAAGCAATGGTAGTAAGAGCTTCGCCTTTGAGCCTGTGTCCCGTTAATGTTAGTCATCGGCCATCCACGTGTCATCATCATCATCATTGTAAATGCTCTCGGCCATTTGCCAGACATGGAAAGAATTGTCCTCAGCTACACTTGAGATAACCCATGGCTGATTTTTGTTCCACGAAAAATCTGATATTTTCCCTTTGTGACCCCCGTGAGAAAAGAGTAGTTCGGGTGGGCCACCGTCTTCATCTCCCTCTATCTGCTCATCCCCGACCCTGTGTCATCATGAAAATACAGCGTGCAAAATGTTAACGGGCATATTTCAACTCTTTCTGTGCACAAGCGTGTTTATATAGGGCGTGTATGCACACGTGCACCTAAATAATTAAAATGGATCTTACAGAAGTAGAATCAGCATATCGTAACAAATGTCTAAAACAAGAATGAAAAGAAGCATTATGGAGGAGTCTGTTTTTACATGTTAAGGTCCCAAACCATCAGCCTTCTGTCAGCGCCAGACGATGCCAACACGGTCTCATGATTAGGATCCCACTCTACCTGGAATACCTCATCTCTGAAAAACAAATAAAATCCGAGTAAAAAATATTGGAATTTCCTTAGCTAAGGACTAATCAGATATCACATGAAATAGTATTGACAAAAATAATTACTCAACGTATCGACCAAGCCATTCTAACAAGAAGATGGTAGTAGTATTAGTATTATGGAAAACAAATATGATTGATGGATAAATGACATACGTGTGGCTACTTAAAACATGTAGCGGCACTGTAAGGTTCCGTATATCAAAGAGACCAATGGTGGTGTCTGAAGATGCGGTAGCCAAAATAGATTCATTGTATGGATTGAAAGAAAGAAAGTTCACCTGATTAAAAAAAAAAATAGAAAGAAAGCAGAGAAAATATAAGTATATAACATTGTCAATATCAAATGCCATTCCACCAAAGGGTGAGACAAATCAGATGTGGAACAATTACAGACATTGAGAGTGTATTTCAGTTTAACACAAGATTTGAAACCCTTTCCCATTTCAGGAACCCTTCGTATTTAACAAGCTTTGGAAAACGTTGATATCAAAGCTGTACAATCCTAACGATACACACAGATACAGTAACATAACTTTTACATGCACTGAGGAACATAATGATTAGGCCAGTGATACTTCAACCACTTCAGATGAAGAGTTATGCGACATCTATTTTGCATGCATGATGAACTAAAGACGCTCCAAGGATTATAAAGCATCAGCATTACCTCCCTCTCATGTGGTTTGACAGATTGTTGGGGTCTGTTTGTTCGCAAGTCCCAAATTATCAATTTGCAATCATCACCGACGGACCCAAATAAATTCTCATCCTTCAAATGCCAGGACACATCTTCAACCACACTTTCATGGGCCTAGCACAACAATCAAAAGTTCAATTCCATTATCAAAGTGTCAGGCAAATCTTGAAAAATATAAATTAAACATTCCAAGAATAAACAAAAGTAGCACTGATTCTCATCATTACCTCATAAACGTGAATTGCATCAAGCACATTCTCTTGATATGCAGCAGGCACATCCCACAAGCAAACCTTATGGTCATGGGAACCACTTAAAAGATGCCCTTTCTTGAAAGGGCTCCAAGACAAACCATAACCCTCTTTATCATGACCCCTCAACCTCAAATTAGGACCAGACTCATTCTTGCATTGCTTGGCGAAATCGAACACATAAACCTCAGAATTACAAGTTTTCGCGGCAACAATACTAGCGTCTTGTGGCATACAACGCGCTCGATTCACCTCCCCATCAACAGGAACCTTTTGGGTAATCTCTATCTACAAAAATCAACAACCACCAACATTAAGGAATTTCATCAAATAGTTGGTAATCAGAAAGAAAAGGAGCAAAAAGAAGAAAAACCTTGGGAATAACAGGATAGTTAAGATCGGAGGCAATGATGGGTTGTGCGGCGTCCACGGGGAGGGTCGCATCTGCGAGCATGAGGAAGTTGGGTTCACCTTGGGAAGTGTGAGTAGCGAGAACGAGTTTTTGGATATTGAAGGAAGGGTGAGAGTGAGGTTGAGGAGAAGAGGGAAGCCAGTGAACAGTAAGAGAAGGCCATGGAAGAGGGTGAGAAATGAAGAGATCGTACAACAGAGGAGTGTTTTTCTTCCAAACTGAAAACTCTTCTTCAACCTCTGCATCATCGTATTCTTCCTCCATTTTTTCTGCTATGAAACTTCAAACCCTCGCGCCAATGCCACACTGAAGGAGGGAAACCCGCTTTAAATAATGGACCAGTCACTTGCACTGGGCTGGGCTGGGCTTACGACAAGCCCATTACTAGCTCCGTCCATCCATTTTTTAAGGGATAGGGGGTATATTAGTTCTTCTCTCTTTTTTAAGATTATATACTATTGTCACTTTTAGTTTTATAAATATGTTTTTATTTTTTTGATTAAATATATTTCACATTTTAATTCTTTTTAATATAGATCAACTTCTTAGATTCTTTTTTAATTTCAAATTTAAAATTTTAGAAGATAAAATTGATTTTTTGAATGAATTATCAAACCTGATAATAAGAACGTGCACATTTTTTTTTTCATATTTAAAGTCTTCAAATCAATAATGAAATATTGAAATAAAGCATTAGTAACAATAAGCATCAAATATGAAAATAAAATATATTTTACAATATTCTGTTTTTAGAGATAACAGAATATAAAAATGTAATTTAACCATTGTTACGGTTGACAGATAGCTTAATAAATTGACAGATAGTATGTTAACTATGGTTTATTTCTTAATCATATGTGTAGAAAAGATTTCGTCAATAAAACCAAAACTTCGTTCCAATGTTCTTATGTCTAAAGGAGATTAAGCTTTAAATTTTAATTAGGAATATATCTGTGAAAAAAAATAAAGATTACCAGATTTTACTATTTGGTTCTGATATGAAATGTAACTTTAATGATAATTCACACCTTATCCTTTTGCTTACGCGTCTGGGTTCAACAACTTTATTTTCTTGCTGTTTTCACACTTGATTGTGACATTAATTCACCTTTCAACGACATTCAATGGAGGGTTGCGTTGAAAAATGGTAATCGCATATTCCAATTCATAAAAAGCTAATCACTAGGATTTTTGAGGCACGTTAAAAATTACTCGTTTCTCTATTTTTTTATAACAAATAAAAGAATAAATTATCAGAATAATTAATTTTATTATATTTTTTATAAATATAAATTTTATTTTAAAAATATTTATAATGTTAAATAGTATAATATTAATAAAAAAGAGTATAAAAAAATTAATAATTAATATATTTTGTCATTTATTTCTTATAATAAAAACTAAAAAAATACTATATTTTATTTCTTATAAAAAAATCAGAAAAAATATTTATAACCGACATTAACTAAGTCTTTAGTTTATCAATCATGATGGCCAAATCATTCATTTGTATTTAAATTAAAGGGAAATGTCTAAGTACAACGAAAAAATATTATGTATTAATCCCTCTATATTCTATTCAAATATAGTTATTATGTAACTACCGATTTAAAATCACTAAATCTATCGTAAAAATGAAAATAATAATTTAATTATGAATTGTATTTAAAAAAATTATTAAAATTGATTAAAATATTTTATATAATTTATAAATTTAAATTATAGTTAACTTATAGTTATTACTTTTAAATTACTTTTCAATGTTTATTTATATAATTACAAAATTAATACCATTATCAATTGATTCAATAAACATCTTGACAATTAAATTATAATCTAGATGAAAAAAAACTTTTGCTATATTGATTTTTAAATTTTTTATTTATCATTAAATATGTTTTCATTTTTATCTATGTAATTCATTTTTACAAAAACTTTTAAAAATTAATAATTTGTTTTATTATCTTATTTTATTTATGTATTTTGTAATCATATCATCTTATTTTATTGTTATTAAGAAGAATAAAAAAGATATAAAATATATATAAAAATATATTTTATGATCATCTTCAATGTAATTATATTTAATATTATTTAATATAATTAAAAATTATTATAATTATTTTTTATATTTAAATTATAATTTATTTATTATTAAATAAAATAATTTAATAAAAATATAAACAAAATCATACATCATATCGGTATATTTATTAGTGATATAGTATTATATTAACTTTTATTAATGTAAAAACTAAACTATTAATAAAAATTATGATTTTTTTCACTAATCTTTTAATAAAATCATAGTATTTTTCTATTAAAAGTTTTTTTTTTTTTTTTTTTTGCTAAGCATCAATATTTTATTAAGGATAAATTTAGAATATAAGGAGTACTCTAACCCGTTACAACACTAAAAAAAAATTAACAATATATGTTAAGAGATCATTAATCCAATTCATAATCGATTTTTTTCCAAAGGTCTTGCTAACTGAATTTTTCCAAAGGTCTTGCTGCAAGCAACTTCCAAGATACATATTCCAAGCATTTGGCTTAAGCTTTGATCCCTTCTTCCTCTTGGCTTTGCGAAGTGCACTCCTAACATTCCTAACATTAATTCTTTGTTTCGCTACTACCTCAACAAGGAGAATTTAGTCCTTAACTCAATACATGATTAGCTTCGTTTGACCCATGAGAATGCTCAGTAATCACGCCATCAGATCCGCCAATAAACTCTTTTTGTATAACACTTTAATTTAATTTTTCAAAAATAAACAAATTTTGCAAAATTAAAAATAATAAAAATTTTCATTTAAACAGTTCCAAATACACAGTTCAATAAAGTATTTCAAAACAAGGATGGATTATAATTTATATCAAGTTATTGCTATAAAACTAGTTTAATTACATCAGAGTTTTCAAGGAAAATAAAAAATAAATGTAAGGGTGAGTACTCTATACTATCACACACAAGCACAATATAACACCTTAAATTTAATTTTAAATAACAAGTTTCACAAAATAGGAGAAATAAAATTTCATTCAAAATAGTTTTTTCCATGCATAATTCATTCAAATATTTCGAAATAAGGATGAATTACAAGTTGCATCAAACCATTGCTACAAGACTAATTCAATTATATCAGAATTCAAATAAATTTCTAGCCCTATAGCAGTTTCATTTATCCCTTAACTGGATCAAGTTTTGATCAATCAATTTGCATAATTTCTAACATATTCTAAACAAGCATAATCAATCACAAACAATATTTTTCACTCATTCTATTTCAGGTCACAACCAATGCACTCACTGCACCAACAACGTTTAACACACATACATGCACTCAATGCACGTAGCCACGCTCACTGTAACACTATGATCACAGTTTCACACTATGGATGGTTGCCGATTACACCTGCATCACAGATACCACGTGTGCGGCCACGAGTAGCTCGGTAAAGGTGTTACTCAGAGGTCTAGTCATGAGGAGAATGTGTGACCTGTGGTGCACCCATGCTCACTGTTGGTGTCACCACCACTTTCTTTTTCCTAAGGTATTTCTATCGTCCTCATCTTCCACACCTCCAGTGTATCGTTGAACCATTCACAGCATATTCACAACCGTATATAACATGTCTCATTCACACACATTTCAATTGCATACAATACTCATATTTGCACACGGTACTCAAGCCCATATCACACTTAAACATTGAATCCTCATTAATTAACGGCATGTCACAACACACAATCACCCTCAACGAGCTCAACCATCTTATCACACATCACATTGCATGAATACACACAATAATTTCCATCAACACACATTTCTTACCCTCTATCGCAGTCACATTGCAATATTTAGCAAAATAAATAGAAATCAAAACACAATAAGATAGGATAGAGTCTCCCCTTTACCTTAAATTGAAGATCCACACACGAATTCAACCAAGGAGATGCTTCCCACACAAATTTTATCCTAAATATATGGGAGAATCCCATGAGAACTAAGGAAAAACTGAGAAAACAGCGAATGGGGATGAGAAACTAAAATCCTAACCATTGAAACTTACCTCCAAATACTACAAACTTATTTTCAACCTTCAATCTTATTCTCAAACGGTTTTGGAGGCAATTTAATTTGTGAAATATAGTTTGAGATAAGAGAATCGCGAAAGAAGGGAAGGAAAATGTAAAATAACCCATTCCCTCCCTTTAAATCCCCTTCGGATCGCAACACTCTCGCTACAGCGAGATATTAAGACCTTCTTACAGCAACATCCTCTTTCGCTACAGCGAAAATCTCAGAGGAAACTGCACTCTAGTTTCTGCAAAATCTTGCAACAGTGAAACTCTTTCATTACAACGAGACTACACCTATAAATGCACCCTCTGTTGTCGCCCTCTCGCTACAGCGAGAATGCAATAGGTTCACCCCTCTCTCCCAGTGCCTTCTCGCTATAGCAAGAACACCTTGCAGCACCCACACTTAGCCTGCACACACACACACACACACACACACACACATATATATATATATATATATATATATATATATATATATATATATAACCAGTCCAACACACCCAATCTCAATGTATAATCAACATCCACATTTATTATATATACACATATTCATCTACATCAAACTTATCACATAACCAAGTACACATTCCACATCCATTCATATACATTTACACACACACACACACACATATATATATATAGTAATAATCAATATTACAAAATTTGGGGCGTTACACACAGAGACTCACCTTACACACTGTACACTTTTATGATATTATTCAAATCACATATCAAACAAATGTAAAATAATACATATTCAACATCAACCAATTCACAAACAGGTGCGTTCACTGCACCCTCAATTACTTCATCCAACAAGTGTGTTCACTGCACGTTAGCCACGCTTGTTGTGACATTGTAATCACAAATTCCTGTTATCCTCAACCTTAGGGACTTACTTAGTTTCAGACCATGGATAGTTGTCGCATAGCTCCCACTCCACGGATACAACGTGTGCAGTATTGAGCTCTCAAGTAAAGGTGTTAGTCAGGGGTCGAGTCAAAAAGAGAGTGTGTGGCCTGTGGTGCATTCATGCTTATTATTTGTGTCACTACCATCCTCTCTTCCCTAAGGTATTTGTACCACCTCTATCTTTCACACTTCTTTATATCGCTGAACCATTCATAGTTTTCAACATATTCACACACAACCAACATGTCATTCACACACATTTCTAACCATCCAAATTATTCAATATCAATTAATGGCATATTTAGGCATTTCACCCATATTCTCAATCACATCATTACATTCAATTTCACACATAGCATGTATGCCCACAATCAATCATATTACTCTTAAACATCAACACTCCATCAAAATTGATTTCTAAATAACACACATTATGCTCAATATCCATCACACTATAATCCACGCAATCTTTTCACCGCAATCTCACTACAATCAAGTCACTTTCATTAAAACACTCATATTTTAATATTCCAATCATTCCCATTCACAAAAATAATCATACAAACAAATTCTAAGCATAAGAGATAGGGTAGAGTCACCTCTTACCTCAAAGTGAACACCCACAATGCAAATCAACCTCCTTTTCAAACGCATCTTCACCCAATCGCACAACATCTACATTATAATTTGAATCCTCTCTCATTCGCACATCTGCTACGTTCTCCATTGAATTTGATTTCGTACTTTCAAACTCCTCTTTATATTGTGGAATGTCTGACAAATAATCACATAAATTTTGTCCTCAATAATCCACCCTTTTTTTTTCCCTCCTCCGTACTCTCTATACTATCTTTGATCATTTTTTTTTGCTACCCTTCCTACTGTTATATCACAACCCTTCTCACCATCATCTAAACTTTCATCCTTCAAAGCGTCCAAATCTAATGAAGCATCATCATAGCTCTCTGACAATGAAGTATTTAAATCATGATACCACCACCCTCCTTGAAAGAATTCTCCCTCATGTTCCTCGACCATCACGAGATCATTACTGTGAATCCTTAAATCTTCATTAATCAACGCATGTGTTTTGAGTCTGTAGGTGAACTCTTGCAAAATTCATATATCTTCGAGATGTTGTATCATCGTCCATACACTGAAAATCTCTCAATAGTGACACCATACTATCTTCCCAAAGAATGTCTCTAACTAAGCATGATATGGTATGTCGTACAAACAAACCCACGTTCCCCTATTAACAGCCACTATACGCGGATGCCACCAATCAAAGGTATAAAATAGCTTAGACAAGTTATCTCTATACTTAACTATAACCTCCTTTAGATCCTCCGTTTCCAAGAACTATATCGTCACCCATTGTAATGGCCTTGACATTCAGCATAGATTCCATAAAAGAAAGTTAGCCACATTATTGAGCTGTTTTGACCGGTGTAACCTTTCCAACGCCACCTTGCAATACCTCTCAACCGTATCTTGATCAACATGGAACTCATTATGACAACAATGTTTTTTCTTAGATACCTGCATCAAATTCTTGTTTTTCCCTCCAACAACACCCTTCCCCTTCATTATATCTGCATATCTTCGCCCACCAACACTACCTCTCCCTTCCACCTTGATCCCAATGGCATGGGGTCATACACGTGTCAAAAATAAACCTAATTACTATAGCACGAGGCAAGCAACCAGGATCGTTTCCCAAAAGATCACAGAGACGAATTAATCTATTTGGAGAGTATGTAGGATGGGGGTGATATAGAATCAATAAAACAGAGTCAAAGTTGAGAGGATTGATTAAATCAATTGGAAAAACACCTAATTCAAGAATCAATAAGGAATAAGCAAACATTCAATCACGGAATCCCAAAATACATATTATTCAAATTCGGTGGTTAAAGACTAGATTCAACCAAGACCTCAAATTAAATCAAGTGATCACACAAAAAACTTCATGCGTTTGATTAACAAAAATTCAATTAATACTTAGAAACCTCTAAAAATCTAATCGAACGTGTTAACTTTCTGAACCACTTAATTAACCTTAATTTCTGAAAATCAATTCATGCACTTCAATCGAAACAAAACAATGAATTGAATTGCCTCTCAAAAATAAATTGAACGAAAACCTTCAGTTCATGATATTAATAAGAATAGAGAGAAACAAGAAACCAAGAAACTCGAATTCAAATATAAAATCTACAAACCGATTCTCATGAATGTTGCATTTCGTTGATCCTTGAACTAGATAAACGAAACTACTCCTCCATGGATGGAAGCTCACGAAAAGAAAATCTCTCTAAAAAAATGATTCCCTAAAAAAAACCTTTTTAAAAAGAAAACTCCCTATCTTTTATTCAAATTTGACTTTTCAAATCTCCAACAACAAACTGTAACTTCCTCCTTCAAATTCGCCCAGGAAGTGCATCTGTTATGATTTTTTTATTGATTTTCTATTCAATCCACGGATGTTAGCTTTCAAATGCCACTGGAATGAGTCGAATCGGACATCTATGGGCCGAGATATGACCCAAACACTGCACTAAGGTCCAGAATCCTCGAATTGTGTCTTCTAGCCCAGTTTTGGTCTAATTCTGTTTTTGGATGCTACAATTTAGCCTTTAAATCTCCATGAGTGTTGTAGGCCCATATCTTAGCTTTCAAATGCAATTGGAATCACTCAAATCCAATAACTATAGCCCGAGATATTACCTACACAATAAGCAAAGGTCAAAAGACTCTAAAATCTGAAAATTAACAAAATTTAACAATTAAGCCCAATAATATAAAACTCAGCCAAAACAATACAATTAAGCACAATTCACAACTAATTAGGCCTATTACAAAGCTATCACAAGTGTATAAAAATTCAGTCTCTTTTTTATATCCTTGACCTTCGCAAATAGCACAAACCCAAATTTGCGTCCATCATTGCCCCATTTTTTCGAAATAAATAAATTCTCAACCTTCTTATACCTCTGAAATATTTTCCACAATGCTAAAACTTCATGATTCTCCAAAAAAAATTTTAAAGAAAAATGTTGGTAACGTTTATACACAATTAACATAACTGTTAAATTTTACTTGAGATTTTCTCCGTTGAGACTTCACAAGCGTCCACCTATTGTGAACCTCCACCCCCTTCTTACACTCTCTCACTCTCATTTGTAGATTCACCCTATTCTAATACTCCTACACCCAAACATCTCTGAAAGAGAATTTCAAACTCTAAAAATTTCTTCTGTAGAGACTGTTTAATTTATGACTTTGAATTTGAGATTTTTTTTAAAAAAAAGCTAAACTAATAATTCAAAGTTAAACTATTATTCTACTATTTTTTTTATAAGTCACCTTTAACTAAAATATATAAATCAATAAAAATAACTAAAGTTTGTTAAATTGTTTTATTTTTTTAGTAATATAATAAATATCAATTTTTTCTTATCAATATTTATTTTTCTTAGTTTAAATTTAATTTCTCACCAATTTTATTTATTAAATAAAACTATATATATATATATATATATATTTAATACTTCTTAAAAATTATAAAGTGTCTTATAAAAAAGATGAGAGAAAATAATTTTTTAATAAGAATACTTTATTAGAATATAAATTTTTTATTTATATAGTTAATATTTCAAATAATAATATAATATATATGGTATCAGTAATGTAGATTTTCAAAATTTATATTTAAAAATTTAGATCAAAACTATATTAAGCCACTATATTATTCTTTGAGTTTTAAGATTAAGGTTCAGATAACTCTTTTGAGTTTTAAATCAAGTTATATATCCTAAATGTTATAAAAATAAAATAATTTTTTTTTGAATAATTAAAATATACAAGTTAATATCAATTTATATAAAATTATTTTATTTTCATAAATATTTATTGTAAGTTTATCCAAACTAAATTTATGCATAATATGTATAGTTCAAGCTATTTATAAATAATATGTGCTATTTAATACTATGCTATATTTGCCCAATTTCTCATAACTGTAGTAGTTGTTTTTCTTGCCCATATTTATTTTTTTAAAATTCTGACATTAATTCTCTTGGACATCACTCACATTTTTCAGATATATTTTGGACAGTTAGAATCTTCCCAAATTCAAACACATTTGAAAATCCCACAAGAGGTAAGGAAAATGAGAGGCTACCTCAATAGTGTTATTCCAAACAAATTTGTAGATGGAATGAACAGTAATAACATACGTATAACAAAATCAAATGGGGGAATCTTTCAGGATGAATATACCAATTATGCTAAAAGTGGACATGTTAGAACCATGTCAAGCACAGGTTACAGTGTAGTATTTTATTTTACTCTTCTCGTTGTTGCTCATTAGAGTGGGGCGAGGGTCCTTTGACAAGGGAATAAAAGCAAAGCAAACAAAGCAGGAAACGATTGCTATTCTGGTTGTAATGGTTTCAGGACTACTGGTGACCATAGGCATTATATAATATATACTTTGAATCTATTTTGAAAAATCAAAGTTATATACCCTAACTTAATTTTCAGAAAAAAATGTTAAAAATTTTCATATTTAATATATTTTTTAAAATTCATAATTATAATTTATTAAAAGAGATCATCTTTGGTTCAGACACTTTATACACACACACATAAACCAACCCATGCTACCAATCATATAATGAATTAGGTTAACTTGTTTTTCTATACACTACCAATCATTTGAATCATGAGTTTGTATGATAAATTAGAACTCTGCACTGCCTATTATTGTTCGTCTGAACTTATTCATAGTTTTCAACTGATTATTCACTATACTAAGACATTTTTCATTTAGTTATTGATAACAGAGATGACTAATTTTCAATTACGATTTGTATATGCTTGCATTTATCCTTCAATTAAAGCACAACAATATCATCCTCACAAATCAAGATATTTTCCTGCAAGTTCTTTTTCTTCCTATATTTTTACTCAATATATGCTTTATTATAAAATCTATTACGAGACTTCTGTTAAACAACAGAGAAACACGAACACATTACAGGAGCAAAAGAAACCATCAGTTCACGATGACTCATCACATGCAGTACGATCTTTTCACACTAAATAAAACAATTCAAATGGCTCAATTTAGCAAAGTGTTTCAGTATCTACACGCTGTAACTAGTCAGAAACAATCCAAGAAAAGGAAAAAAAAAAAAACAAAAACTGAGCACCCTTCTTCAAATCAGAATAGTAGTAATTTACAATCAAGATTAACAAATTTTCCAACATCACTTTAATAGCGTTCCCCTGAACACCTTACCTATTATACTTTTTTCTTTTTCTTTAATCTGCTACAAGAAAAAAGGAAACCAAAAAGAGAGAGAGAGAGAGAGAGAGAAATTAAGACAGGACAATTAAAATCACATGACGGCACATGCGGCGGGGTTTTCGTCGCTGAAAGCGGTGGTGTACTTGACCTCGGTGGAGCTGGCACGTGCGAGGTTGGACACCTGAGGGTCCCAATCGGCGTTTCGAACATAACCAGTAGGTGCTTTCTTGTCATACACACCGGGCGCGTAAGGGTGAGCAACGACGTCGTATGGCACGTAAGGCCACAACTCTGCCCTCTTGCCGGTGCGGTGAGCGATGCGAGCCACCACCTTGGAGGGTTCAACGTAGCCTGAAACAGTGACCTTGCTGGCCTTTCGATCCACCTCCAGTTGCGTCACCCCTTTCATCCCCTCCACCGATTTCTTCACCTTCCTCTCACACCCTTCGCAGTCCATCTTCACTTTCACCTCCACCGTCTGATCCATACACAATTCATCATATTATTCTTATAATCCTGGACTATGGTGTGTGTGTGTATATATATATATATAGTGCAAATATCCATTCATGTACCTGAAATTGCTTGCGCTTCTTCTTTAGCTTGGAGCTGGTGTAGGAGCAATCAAAGAGCTCTGAGATGTGATCTAGAGCGCCCATTTTGATTCCTGTGTATGCTGTTGATTGTTGTAGCTGAGTTACTACCTACTTGACCATATAACATTCATTATTTATAGCCAAGACCAACACTAAATATCTCACACAGTACCCATCTCATCTAATTCTCACACGTTCATACGGTATGGTTGACAAATAGTAAACATCCAAAATAGTAAACAAATAACCGTCGGTTGTTTTTGTCGTGATTAGATGTCTTTGTGCCACGTGTCTTGTGCCTAATTGGACAGAGACAGTATGTGGATCGAGAAAATATGGGAAGCAAGTAAATAGGATGGAGTGGTAGTGGCAGATTTTAACGTGGATGGATGAGGAAGGAAGGCATGGGTAACAAGTAATGACCGTATCGGATATCCGTTTTCTCTGTTTCAAGTAAGACTAGTCACGTCTAAGAATTTACTAAAGATACCCTGTTTTAATCAGGGGGAACTTCCTACACATTTCCTTTTTCAAACTTCTACAAAGTGAATGGTCGACTACAATCTTCAATTGATTCAATGCTAGTTTATGTATATTATATGATTAATGAATTGATCCAAATAGTTTCGAAGCCAAATAAAAATGTTTTTTTTTTAATATTTTTAAGACGATTTAATATTTTTTAATACAAGGAAACAAATTCCTCCCCCGACACCCCCCTACTTGCTTTGTTATTTCCTATGTATGCCACACTGCAGTCGGTCATTGTCACCGTATGCTTTGATATATTTTATGCACACTTAACTTCGGTAAACTTAAAAGGTCCATGTGCTTAACAATATTTTTAATCTTTGTTCATCACTACTAACCTTAACCTTTCTTAAATGACAATTGCTATATAGAAATTTCTCAACGGGAGTGTAATTAGACACAGGAAGCGTATGTACTTAGATTCGCTGAGACCACAAGAGCGTTTAACGACAAAACAATTGACGGAATTGTTTGCTCAATCTGTATATTATATAGCTGTTAATTACATTTCAAAATTTTAATTCATGGTCCATCTTTCAAAAAAAAAAAAAAAAAAAAAAAAAACCTGAGTTGACTCGAACTTGCGAGATTAAATAAAACTTGATTACATTTCTGTTTGGTTTTTCTTAGCTGAAGTCTATTGTGTGATTATGTCTCTAAAGCAAATGCGATAAGGTTGAGAGTGTTGTTTATCAAGTAATCATATCAAGTTTTTTTTATCGATGCCATGATGGGCGACACCTGTGGTGAGTGAGGCTTAATGTAGACATACGCGTTTACACATTATCCCTTCAGCTGTCATCATTAGTGACAAGTGACAACGTCTGTTCATACTTTATGGAGTCGTCGTAAACTTGTAATCTTTGCAACTGAATGGGAGTTCTTTTTCTTTTTCTTAATAAAGCTATAATGGTGAGTGTGCAAATTATGGGTCAAAATTGGCCTATTATAAAAGTAAATTTTAAAAATGAGATTTTGTTGGCAACAATTATGATAACATTTGTGTTATTTAAACTGCTAAAAATTAATACTATATGTAGTATTATGTATATTTTCTTAATCTTTTTTATATACACACACATTCCAAAAGTATATCCTAAATACAAAACGAGAAAACCTTAAATTGTTCCTAATTAGCAATACAAAGAACATTTCCTTATTTCAAATGTCATTTCAACTTTTTCCCGTTCAATTTGGAGTTTTATCTCACAAGGCCCACTTTGATATTAGTATGTCGGAAGGGCAGTTGTGGGGGTACAAGACGATATTTCATTAATTATTCTTTTTTGCTTTACAAGCCCATGTTAGTGCCTTGATGGGTATTAGTCTCAACTACTCAAGCCCATTGTCCAATGCAAAGGGGCTGCCACTTCTTTTCAAAATCGAATTTGGACATACTAAATGGATGTTGGGTGTTGACTGAACAAAAAAAAGAAACAAAACAAAACAAAACAAAAGATGTGAATTTATGAATCAAGGAGGTGCTTATTACACAGCATTAAGCAACGGGTGCTTATATACGCTAACAACTTTATGAGAAAAATGGGATCTATGCGGTACCATATTAGAAAATTTTAATTTAAAATAAAAAATATTTAAAAATTTTAAAGATGTAGAATAACTTATGGACTTTAAAATGTAAACAAATTAACGAGTATCTATCCTCATGGGAGATGCTCTAACATGAAAATTTGGCTTGAAAAGTGTTGATATATATATGGGACACAGTAACTATATAGTTAGATTAAAAATGAATTTAATTTGTTAAAGAAAGTGCTAACTAGTTAAGATTTTAATTAAGAAATTATAAGTATATAACGACATCTTTATAAGGTTGCTTATCTTGATCAGTGGAAAAAGTTTGCATACGCGAAGGTACCGTTTCTTGTAAAAGGAAGGGTTTCAAGCAGAAAAGACGGAACCAACTTGTATGTTTTATTATTTCTACATGTGAGGAACAATATTTGGGTTGCTGCCAGTGGGGGCATTTGTAGTTATTGGGTTAAAGCTGGTCTTAGAGTCGCTTATTTAGTGATGAATTTATTTATTCTTTAAAATATACCTTAAATTTATAAGAATTTGTCTAAAATATATTTTATGAGTTAAATAACCTCATTTTAGATAAATTAATTAGATTTTATCTATAAAAAATTAAATAAAAATTTGATAAAATTTTTAAATTCATTAGTTTATTTAATTAGGATGAAGTTATTTGTCATAGAGATAACCTAGACAACGCCAAAATTTAAATTTATTTATTTTTTAATTCAATCGATATATTCTCAGTTCAATTCAGGCTACATATGACAAGGCAATGAGTACTAATTTGGTGCAACAAATATATCAGCCGCTTTAAGGTTTAGGTAGCTAGATTGGAAGTTAATATTAATTAGAAATTGGAGAAGTTGGTAAAGGTCATTGGCATACTTGCTTGGTCAAGGTGGGTACGTTCCTATGTCCCCTTGCTCCATGACTTAAGGGACAATTATTAATGATAAGCTTATTTTGATATTTGGACTTCCCAACTCATCCAATTAAGTTAGCTGCCAAGTCCTTTTTCTGTTTTTGAATCTGAAGAAAAAAAGAGAAAGCCAAAGTTGCCTTAGTCTCAACTTTCGGGGAAACAAGATGTCAAAGAGAGACAATAGATTAAACAAAGACGTGAACTCTGCAGATTTTCTTTAAAGAAAGCTATTTATGACAAGAAAGGTAAAGATGAAATTAGAGGATATAGTAACTATTGGTTCAAAGACTGGATCATTCATATCCTCTTCCAGCTTTCTGCATATGCTTTACTGACTAATTCACTGATAAAAACAACAAAAGGGGCGTGCAATGCAATTGGGTGTAGTCAAAATTGCACGAGAACCTCTCAAAAGCTCAACTCCTTGCTCTTTCTTTCACTGTTATGGGGCATAGAAAAGCGACCTCATAGAAGATGTATGCAAGTAAAGCATGCATGAGATTGGGATGGGTCCTGCCCCTACAAAAAGACAACTTCATAGTTCACATGATTTGCGTGTGTCGGTCTCCAATGTAGAAAGAATATATGAGATGAAAATTCACCCCGCATATTATCTTATATACACTGACCGCTTCTGTTTTTATCAGTCAGGAATATAGGTGCCGCTCTTTGTGTATTCCTGGGGATTCAATTTTCACTTTTCATGTTAAAATATTGTGGTTATTGCTGTTATTGCTTGTAAGTTACTAAGTTGGATTGTAATTTGCAACCAAATACTACTACTACTACGAATAATAAAGAATGTCTGATAATATTGTGAACATATGATGTTGTTATTATTAGTTAGCTATCAATTAAATACTAAATACGAATGACATCACAATTTAGCATCTGTATAATGTGACAGATTAGGTGTGCTGACAATTATTAAGAACCAGATTTGTTAACCGACTAAAAAATATGTCTCTGTCTCTTTAAATCCTCTGCTGTGGTAGATTAAGTTGCCAGCTAACGAACTTAGCCATGCTATGCTAGTATTTAAATATGTATACCGTATCATCAATTAGTTATGTTATATATTGACGTTGCATATCAATAAAAAATAATATGTTTGCAGCTTGCTTTTTAATTGGAGTACAAAATTCATGATGAAACAAAATATTTATATTTGACACTGCCGAAAGAGATCAGTATAATAAATTAAAACTACCTCACATTGATCCAAGAAGTTGGTTTTTTAAAAGGATTTAAGTGATCAAAACAAAAAAATAATTCCACCAATAGAATAAAGAGCTTATTGTTGTGAACAAAAGACTATGCAATTTGTTGGCCAATCCCATGGCAACTTTTATGACTTGTGGAGATAGTCCGTGGTCCTGAGAATACCAAAAGCGTCTACTTTAACCCAGCCAAGTCAGAGTTTTGATACCAACGAAGACCTAACAAAAGTAAATGGATCTTAATTTCTTTTCTCCATATGTAGATTGGTACGTAATGGAGTAGGACAAAGCTTTGATATATGAACAGTTTTGTGGGGTGATGAGTGGGTTCGGTGCTTAATTAGTGGTGTCTCACCAAGCCCGCGTGATAATGGAGGAGATTACTCCAATTACATTTTCATCACTGTTTCTGAAAAGATAACAATAATTGTGTGCGACTAAATTAGCATATGCTAACCTACAATTATGCCCGTAACAATGTAGCCTTTACATGTTTAGCAAAGGTTGCTCGATAGGTGCTGGCCAAGTTCTTTCAAAGAAAAGAGGCGGGGATAGTTTTAACTTCTAAATAATTGAGCTATAAGCATAGACTCCTGTCAATTGCATATAGTTTAAATCAGAACAATTAGCTAAATGTTATATAAGCTTTTTAATTACAAAACTATGGAAATTGCATGTTTATGCATTTTGTGCAACTAGTTAACTCGTTAAGTCGTTATGGTATATGCACAAATGGAGACTTGCAAGCTAAGAGTTGTGCTTAGACTTCTCATCGCAACTCGCTTTAATATAAATCATTTTTTTTAACATGTATAATATATTGTGTATAATAGTAATTTATTTACTATATTTTTTAATTAAATATTAGAATATTTAATAATATTTCTGTGTTGAATTGCATTAAATTTTTTAATTTTTAATAAAAATTTACTGTATAAATTATTTTCATGTGTAATATTATATGATATTGTTTAGATATAAAATAAAATGAAATATAAAATTTTAGAAATATCATGTTTTGGTGAAATTTTGAAATATATATTTTTACATTTAAGTTATATAAGGCTGATTTAAATTTTGCACAAGAATAATGCAACTTATAGTCTCACACATCTCAAGTTTTATATTTTTTGTTTTATATGTGTAAAAACCCTAATATTATATAGGTTAAAAATATGTACATAAAATCTACCTTCACAGCAACATGATACTAATAATCAGCAGTAGATCAAATACTACATGGTAGAATTACCCTAGTCTTAAGGGTTGCTTGATCCACGAGAATACTATCATGTTATCATGATTATGTCAAATAAATGTCTTAAAAGTTAAAAATTATGAACAAATAAAGGTTTTTGACCGTTTCTATTGAATATTTAAAATCACAACGGCCACAAGCATTGGGGGAATGGAACTGCCCTTTACACTAGCTCCATCATATATCGCTTCTTTCGAGGTTCAAAAACAAAACAAATGACAAGTAGTTAAGAAGTTACTGCAAAGACTTTGTGCATCATGTACGAGAAAATTGGGCTAAGGGTCTTGGAATATGTCCACATCTTTAACGAGTTAAATAAAGCTAACCCCACTACCCACAAGTGAAAGATATGGGTCTTCCTTGAGAATATTATTGGCATGATAACAAATATAAAAGTGTAAAACGAAGTCAATGTGGGTGGATTGTACCTTTGGTTGCAGTTGCACAAAGTACCGCCCAAGATGGAAGAGAGTTCATGTGGGTGGCCTGCATGTGGGTCCATCACCAATTCACCTCAGTCTTTGCCACACCATAGCATTCAATTATTCATCTATGATCAATCAGTTCATTATTTGTGCTTTCTCCATCTGTCTTGCTTTTCATCCAAATCTAATTAATGTTAAACAAAAGAAACAGAAGAGAATTAATAAAATACATTAGTTAATGACTTTTTCTCCAACACCGAGATTTCGTGTGCATGTGTCTACTCATGGTGTTGGCTTGGCATATAATAAACTACTTAAATTTTTCCGTGATTTGGGATTCCACCAGAAACGTCAATAACATTGTGGGTCATGGTCAGGGCTTCCATGGAGGCTCTTACATGTGCGGTTCCAAGAAGATAGGTCCAATGTAACGTCCAAGGCTCAAAAGAATATCGTGATCATCCAATGTGGATATTGACTGTGCCTAACCTCATACCTCAGCAATGTGTCCCTTGTTTATTAAATAAACAAATGAGTTGTTTTTTTTATACAAATAAATGCTAATATGAATAAAAACTATTTATATATAAAAATTTATATTTTACTTTATGATAAATAATTTGCCTATATAATAAATAGTTGTTTTATGATAAATAATAATATAACAAATTAATAATTAATGTATTTACATTTTTTATAATTAAGACAAAAAAGTAATATTTATTTCTTATAAATAAAATCAAAAGATAAAAAGATATATTTTACCTTTATAATATATTTTTATATTTTGTATTTCTTTCCATTACTAAAAATATTTTATCTTATACTTTTTTTTATCACTTTTTAATAATAAAGATGCGTGTCAAGAGCAGCGTAATTGGATGAGCTACTTAAATGCTTAACTTTGATGGCTGTATTCAAATAACACTGTTTAACACAAGTGACTTGCGTGTTCTTTTTGGCCTTTTAGTTTTGCTTTGGATGGACGGTAAGGTATATGAAAACTTACTTTCTTCTTTTATACATGATGCAGGCTTTCAAACACATCTATTTGGATAAAATATTTTGAAATTTTATTTCAGGTGATTTTAATTCTTGAAATTTTAATTTTAATTATTTTTTTAATTATATTATTTTGATGTGCTACAAAGCCTCAACTGCTAAAGATTAATACCTTTCTAAATATATGTTATAAAGTGAATTTTATCTCTATTAAGTCAACAAAGTTTTTTCTACACACAGCTGGGAATTGAATCCAAACCAATTTAGTATATTAAATTTTAAATTTTAAAAACAATTTTGTATATTAATATTCAATATATAATTTTAAAATATCATGAAAAATAAATTTTTTTGGTTGAATTTGTAATGTTTGACTTAAAAAAATCACATTTGTATTATATAATCAAAATTCAACATACAATTAGTAAATAATATGTCAATAATGTAATTCATCCTGCAAGTTATCATGGTTAAATCCTTATAGCTTACATGGAGAGTAAGTGGAAATTTGCTTTCAAAATAAGGAAAGGGATCTAGTACAAGCTCAACTAACCAAAAAAGCTGAACCCCAATTAAAGTTTTTTTTTTGGGTGATATCACACTGAACAATATATGCAGATCCTTAGCACTTACTATTTAAATCCAAGATAATATGGTTTCTAATAAAATTTCAATTTAAATGTTTAATATGTAAACATTTTTATATATAATTTGCTTACTTAGCATCCTTTTTTGTTCTTTTGCAAATGCTGGAGTGTTTGTTTAGGATTCTCCAAATATTTTTTGTGTATTAAATTTTACGTAATGTTTTTTTTTTCAAAAAATATGTTTAATAAGATATATATTATAAATATATTTTTAACTTGTTCAACCCTATATAACGTAAAAAGATATACATAGAAATATATATATATATATATATATATAGTAATTATTTATTAAAAATTAAAATATTTAGTAGTATTAATGTCATTTAATTATATTAAAATATTTATTTTTTATTAAAAATGTATTTTATATATTTTTAAAAAATATGCTCAACTATGCATAATAACTCATTATTTCATTTCAAGTGTTCCCTTCGCAATTGTCTTTTCAGCATGATACGTAATTCAAGGTAAAATTAATGGCTCAAATATATAATTTGTTATCTCTAAACACTAAACAAGTAGAGACTTATAAAAAGATAATAAAAAAATAAAAATATACGCATGATAAGTTTTTTTAACAATATATAATTATATTTCTCTCAATTATAAAAAGAAACGAGATAAGATTTTAAAAATTATTTGTTCTTGATTTTAAAATAAAATAAATTGTAGAAAATTATTTTTATATGGATAAGCATTTGAAAATTCTAAATGTATCAAATATTCTTCTAATATTTTCTATTAGACATCTTCAATTAAATTAAGCAGATCAGTAAATAAAAGTAGATAAAATTAATTAATTTTAAAAATTTATTATAGTATGGCAAAATTTTTGTACTAATTTCACAATTAGTATTTATTTGTATAAAATTTAATTTAAGATTTCACCTAATTTATTTTTTAAAGGTAAATAAAAAATATAATAAATGTTTCTACAAAAAATATTAAATAATTTATAAAAAGTTATTAAAGTTTTTTATAAATTAATTTATAAAAAATAATAAAAATTATTACAAAAAGATAATAACTTATATTGACAATATTTAAAAGATTAAAATAAATTATTGGTTGCACAGTCTTTTTAATGTCCTAAAATTATTAAAATTTAATAATTTTTTATATTTTTAACTTTTGTATCAGTGTCTTTACTAATTTTTTAAATTTATACCCTCACAAGCTTATAAGAGTAAAATTATAAATTTTTTCACTGTTATTCCTTCTTCTGAATTATTTATATATACATGTAATTTAAAAATTATGTATACTAAAATATAACATTTGTGAAAAATTTATAGAAATATATAATTTAAATTTTTTATGTAAATATTGATATAACAATAAAAATTTATCAAGTTTTTAAATATTGTGACAGATGATTTTTAAAAAAATATTAAAAATTATAAAAGTCAAAACTTATTAGTAATAATTTTTTAAAAATAAATAATTATTAGTGACAATTTTAAAAAATTTATTAAAAGTACAAAAAAATGCTACTAATAATTTTTATTAAAAAATTTTATTGATATTTTAAAAAAAAATTTCTATAATTTTTTTCAAAACACCATAACTTTGTAATTTATTTTTTTATTTTCGTAAGAAAAAAAAAAAAACTTCTTCTCTTCCTCCAGCCAAAATCATTATCATATATTTACTGATAGGTAAAATCTATTTGCATCTATGAGACATTTCCCATCTAAAAAATTCCTAAGGTTATCAGCGCTGTAATTACTAACAAATGAAAGAAAAGACAGCTAGGAATTGGCAAACAGAGTTTAGCAATGCATAAATACGACAAAAAAAAAAAAAAAGTCTTCGCTGAGTTTTTCTTTGGCCAATAAATGGTGCATCTATTCCTTTTAAAATAAGCAAACTGACAAATCTACCTGAGTAGTTTACTTTTATTTTCTTAACTTGTCTTTGAATATATATAATCTTTTATTAAAATATTAAATATTACTAAATTTATTTCATAAATAATATTATATATAATTTTTAATAAAAGTTTATTATTTATTATTATGTACATTAAATATAAATATATATATATATATATATATATATATATTCTTTTATCTTCAATAAAAACGGACTCTTTTTACAGGTTCCTGTGAGTTTCTCGCTTGCCACCTACTTGAAATTCGAATTCAATTCCACCATTTATTCAAAGCCTCTGAAATCTCTGACCGGATAGTTTAGTCACAAAATATGCATGTGCTACGTTGTGGCTTACCACATCGCACCTATTTCTTTAATGCTTACAGGACAGGTAAGAATAAGATAGATAGAAATAGGAAGGACAGAGTTAAAGAAAAAGCAAAAGAGAGGGAAAGTCCACAACACATCCTACCATTTATAGGCTCCTCCCCTGTTTTCTTTTCAAGTTTTTCAGTTACTTTCTCTGCTCAATCCAAATCTATCCATTAATTGAGCCTAATTAATGTTGACACATTTTCATAATAAAATACTGGTATTACAAATGTTAATAAATGTTCTAATTAAAGAATAAAAATAATTTTTTAATAAAAAATACTTGTTTATTAATTTTTTAACTAATGCTCTTCAGACAATAATTAATAACACTCTAAAATATCAAATAATTTTTTTAATGTATTTTCAATAATACATAATAATTATTTATATATAATATTATTTTAATAAAAAATACAATAAATAATGTATTTATAATATTAAGTATTATAATTTTTTTTAAAAATTTATTGTTTATTAATTTTTAACCTATGCCATTAAATACGTTAAAAAATCAAATATAAAATTAAACTGCTGATTTATTAAGTTTCTTTGCTACTTTTTTTGCGCAAGCAATTTGTTTTTATTCATGCAATTTTATATGTATATATATGTTTGCACACTACCCATTAGCTAGTACGGCCACAAACAAGTATTTCTGTCTCCATATCACACCCAATATCCCGCCGTGAGAACATGGCCAAAAAATTGTTCTGACCCCTTCATCTGAGCATGTGAAGATTTGAGGACAAGGTTCAGGCTTTGATCGTTTTGTAAGGTTGGTGTTAAGATTATGGCTATTCAAGCACAGTTGTACCCAAATAACCTTGTCTCTTCATTTTGCAACAATGGTTATTATGTTGGGCCTGTTGATTCCCAATTCAATTCACAACAGAAACATCATTTGAGTGAGTTTTATAATAGGAGAGATGGACCTGTTGATCCAAATCTTCATGTTTCTGATTCAAAAGCCTTGAATTCTCCAATCATTGCTATTCAGCTAGAGAAACAATGGGAGGAGACTGATCAATACATCAGATTTCAGGTTAGGATTCATTCATACATATGATGTTTCATTTTTTGTGCCAAGGTTGTGATTATGATTTTCATAAGTCCATTCTGAGAATTAATTTTTGATGGGACAGAATGAGAAACTCAGATATGAGTTACAAGAGCAAGGAAAGCAACATGTGGCATCATTACTTAAAAAATTAGAATCTCGTTCACTTCACATCCTGAGAGAAAAAGATGAAGAAATTGCAAAAGCTGCAAGGAAACGTTTGGAGTTAGAAGAGTATTTAAGAAATCTTGAGGCTGAAAATAGAAAGTGGCAAAGAGTGGCTCAAGAGAAGGAAACCATGGCATTAGCACTGTATAAAACATTGGAAGACATGAGAGAAGGTGGGTATTGTTCTAACAATGGGGTGGTGGCAAATGATGCGGAATCTTTCTGTGATGAAACAGGAGGAAGCCATGGGATTGAAGAAAAAAACAAAGGTGGGGTTAACAAGTTTGAACAGATTACGAGGGGAGTTATGTTATGTAAAAGCTGTCATTCTCGAGAATCGTGTTATCTGTTCCTCCCATGCAGGCACCTTGCTTCGTGCAAAGTTTGCAATGCTTTCCTCGAGGCTTGTCCAGTTTGCAGAACGCCAAAGAAAGCTAGCGTAGAGACTTTGATTTTCTAGACAGATATGCGGATAGGCTTTGATTTTCTAGACTGAGATATTCCCGCAAAAGTAAATAGCATAAATAGGTTGCTTAGCTGTGTTTTTGGATCTGCTAAGATATAGCAGTCAGATGAATGAGCGTTACTCGTCTCAACTAGTTCACTGTTTCTGTTTTCTAGACTTATTACTTTAGTTTTCTGTCTTAATTATATTGTCAGACCTTTGTGTATTTAGATCTAATATGTACTTAAAAGATAATCAAGACCAATACAAGATAATTTACCAAACACAAAGTGTTTTGTTATTTTAAGACTTCATGCTTTTGCTTTTTTATTATTTTGTTTTTATATATGGTCAATTAGTATTTTGTTTTATTCCCTAATTAAGTTCCAAGATGTATACATGATCATGTGTACCTCGGTTGTTTCTACAAAAAAACCTGTAACCAAACAAGTTTATAGTTCTAATTTAATTTCTATAAATGGTTATTACTACAGTTTACCATAGAAGCACTTGTCTTAAAGAGTAACCAGTGCCGGTGAAGGAGATTGGATGGTCAAATCATCTTTGTTGGACTAAAAAAGGTGTCTATTCATGATCTTTGAGACGATCACCGCTTGCCAGATATAGGGGGATGCCATTGGTTGATGTGTTTTACACCGACGATGTCTGCACGCATAGACTTGGCAGTGGCTATCTAAAATAGTTAGTTGGTTTGTAAAGTAAATGTGATTAATGAAGCCAATCAAACGCTTATCATATTGAGTAAAACATACTATTTTTTTTTTATTGTATGAATCATTTTTAAAATATGATTTTATGGAGAGTTTACAAGTTTAAAGTGAACCGGTGAACTCTCAAGCAAATATTTGGATACTTTAAATTTATTAATTGAACATGCTTTGATAAGTTTTGATAGGAAGAAATAGTTTTTTTGCATAACTCTCAACAACATTTTGAATATGAATTATTAAAATATCAAATAAATTATGTTTATTTACATTTTTATTTTTTTAATTTATATTTCAATTTCATGATTATTTTTTTCTCTTATTCAAATTCATGAATTATATGCTAGCGTTCATTTATTAAAGTGTTTAATGGGAAATTAATTATAGTGGTATTGCAATAAGCAAAACTGATGGTTTAATGGATGCGGTTTTGCAAATATTTATTACTATTACATGCCTAAGAAGAATTCACAGAGCAATTAAAAAAAGTCAATGCATTTTTGCACAAATTTATAATTTTATTTATTTATTTAAGTTTGTGAAATACACTAATATCAATCGGATCCATTTAAGTTCATAAAAACGGTTCCTTAAATTATGCATGCCAATGTTCATTTATTAGAGTGTATAATAAGGGGGTTGATTTAGAGTGGTGTTGCAATAAGCAACAAACTACAATAGTTTAATGAATGTGGTTTTCCAAATATGTGCGACTATTGTGCAGTGAAGAAGATCCATTCCATTGTGAAGGGTTGAAAAAGGGTTGATGTGGTTTTGCACAAATCCGTGGTTGTTTTGTTCTATCTTGTTTAAATGAATAGGATACACATGTCAATTGAATTTATAAAAAGTTCAAAATAAATGGTTACTTAAATTGACACTGATATCTTGTGGATAGTATTAAATGTAAGGGTGTGTAAAAAATTCAGATTTAATGATATAATTCATAATCAAAATAAATTAAATTTAAAAATTTATATTATTTTAAAAAATTACACGTCAAACTTATTTTTTTCTGTTTGAGATAAATTTTAGATCTCATTTAATAAAATAAGTTTTAATACTAAAAAACCAGTTTTTATGCCGAATGGTTTGCTCCAAGTCCCAGGACCAGCACCCCTATATTATTTATGCTAAACGGTTCACTCAAAAAAAGTAATAAGCCCTATTCATTATGTTAAGTTTTGCTGCATGGGATATCTACGTTTTCTCTATTTGTATTATATATATATATATATATATATATATATATATATATATATATATATATAATGTATTTTTTATTAATATATTTTAAAAATTATTTTTTTAATTATTTTATGATAAGATAAATTTTATATCTTATAATAATATTTTAATATATTAATTTGCAATAATATTATATAATGTTAATTTATATTAAATAAAATAAAAACATAGAAATATATATATATATATATATAAATCTTGTTGTGCTAAGAAAGTATATTATTAAAACTAATTTTAAACTATATCTATATTTAAAAAATAATTTTAATTTAATTTTTGAAAATACAATATAAATTAGCTTAAAATCTAATCTACATAATTAAATTTAAAATAGATTTGAATTGAATTTATATAAATTTAATCTATGTTCACCCCTAATTAAATGTTAACATTTATTTAGAGTATGATAAGTAACAAATTATGATGGTTTAATAGATGTGAATTTGCAAACATTGGTAGCTATGTTGTAGTGAAGAAGATACATTATGAGGGGGGTTCAAAAGGGGTTAATGTGATTTTGCACAAATTCATGGTTTTTTTTAACCTCTTTATTAAATGAATGGGATATTTTGTAAGAAGGGTTTCCATAAATTGACGTTAATATTTTTTGTTTTTGGTAAATGCCAGTATTTTTTTTTCTTAGAATGGGTATAATAGGAGTGGAGGTTTGATTTAAAGTGGTATTGCAATAAATGATAAACTATGATGGTTTAGTGGATGTGGTTTTATAAACATCTAATAGTGAAGAATATCCATCATAAAAGGGTTGATGTGGTTTTGCACAAATTTATAGTTGTTTTATTTTTTATTATTAAAATAAGTGGAGTACACATGTAACAATTGTATCCATAAAGAACCAATTCTTTAAATTGACATCAATATCTTGTGGGTTATGTTAAATGCCAACATTTATTTATTTCGTAGAGTGTGTATTGGGGAAGTTGATTTATAGTGATATTACGATAAGTTGATTATTCAAACAATTACAAGTATATTATAGTGAAGAAGATCCACAACAAGGGGGTTCAAAATAGGTTGACATGGGTTTTCACGACACAAATTCATAGTTGTTTCGTTTTCTCTTAGTCAATGCGTAGATATACTTATAGTAATTGGATCCACAAAAGTTCCTAAGAAGCAATTTCTTCAACTGACATCAATATCTTATGGGTAGTAGAGCTGGCAAAATAGGCTTGCCCAAACTCACATGACGCTTCAGTTTTAAATTTTGAACCCAAAATAAATTTGTGACTTTTTAGCCCATTTTGATAAAGCTCAATGTGAACTAAACTCACAAAAACTTGCAAAAGATTTGTTTTTATCTATTTTGGTCACCATTTATATGAGTTTGAATTAAATCTAAATCTTTGTAGTCTAACTTGTTGGAGGTGTCCATGATGGGTCATCCCAAATGTGTCTACCCATTTTTGTTAACTCAAATGGGTAAAAAATTATTGATTTGGAGTGGTATTGCAATAAGTGACAAACTATGATGGTTTAATGGATGTGATTTTATAAACATCCCAATAGGAGTTAAAAAAGGGTTAATGTGATTTTGTGCAAATTTATAGTTGTTTTGTTGTCTTTTATTCAGATGTGTAAAATAGACATACACATGTGACAGTTAGATCTAAAAAATTTATAAAAAATATTTTTAAAATTGATATCAATATCTTGTAAGCACCGTTCCATGTCAACATTTATTTTGTAAAATGTATTAGGAAAGGTTAATTTGCGATAATATTGTGAAAAATAATAAACATGATTTTATAAATATCTATAATTATTTTATGGTGAAGAGGTTCATTGTGAAATAATTCAAAAAATATTAGATGGTTCTTTAAATTAGCATAGGAGTTTCACATGCCATCATTTGTTTTTCAGAATATGTACAATGAAGGATGGATTTACAGTGATATTATAATAAGCCACAGACTATGAAGATTTAATGATTTTACTAATATATGTATGACTATATTATGATAAACAAGATCTACTATGAGAAAGTTAAGAAAAGAGTTTATGTAATCTCGTGAAAATTCATAAATATATATTTTATTTAAATTTATGAAATATACCCATATCAATTGAATTCTCAAAAGTTGACGAAAAAACACTATTTCTTAAACTAGAATAGATATATCAGGAGTAATGTTAGATCCCAACATTCATCCATTTTCTTAATCATTTTTTATACATTTTTTCAATGACTAGAATATGAAACAATATGAATAGTAAAAATAACCTTATTAATTATCCATTAGTCTTAATTACATAACACGTCATCTATTAATATTAATGAATAAAAAGTTGTTAATAATTTATAAAAGTTGTTTTAGCCTTTGTACCCTCATTTTTTTTATTGTTGTGTGTGTACTTCCAATGATATTAGCTTTTAGTTTTGGATGCAATTGACTAAAATTTAATCTTTTAATTCATTTTCTTACTTTTGAAAAACCGTTTTATTAAACTTCGTCACTATACTGGCTGGTCCTCGGTGTTGTATATCAGCATTCATTGCCTTCTTAATTGTCCATCACTCTTAATTACATAACACGTCATCTTTTTAAAATTATTAATACCACTTTCGTAAAATGCCTTACGATACTCGTCTCCATCCAAATTTTTAGACTTTGATGAATCATTTTATTTTTCTTACCACCGCCAAAAAACAAAAAAGCTAGATGATTATTAAAATTTAAAATGATAATCAATCTATATATTATTTTATATATTTATAATAAAATTTATAAACGAATTTAATAAAGTTTTTGAGTTACCTCTCAACTGTAAAAAAATTGTATATATAGATGATTATATTAACAAAAAAAATTAATTAGTTTCACATATTTTATATTAACAAATTCACTATAAAATGTCTAAAATTGAAGTTAAGTGAAATTCATTATAATATTTTTCATAACTTACAAATTAAAATTATATTTAATTTATATTTATTATCTTTGAATTGTATTTAAAAAAATTTATTAAAATTGATAATTATATTATGTTAAAAATGGTAATAATAAAACTATTATAAATGATATTTAATAAAAAATTATTAAACCTTTTTATAAAAAAATTTAAAAATTTATTGTCAAATAAAATTGTATCTAATGAATAAAGATATCTTTGAAAAAATTTAATAAAGTTCTCAAGTTACCTTTTAGTTGAAAATAAAATTGTATTTGTTAAATAAAATTATATCCAATGAACAAATATATTTTTTAGAGTCAATTTTATATATAAATAATAAATTTATATATTGTTTTATATATTTATAACAAAATTTATAAACAAATTCACTATAAGTTATGAATTGAAATTATAATTGATTCATACTTAATATCTTTGAATTGTATTTAAGAAAATTTTATTACGATTTATGGTTGCTTCGAATGATAACTCCTTAAAAAATATTTAAAATTTTTAAAAAAAACTATTTTCAATTCTTAAAAATAAAAAAAAAATATTGATTCAATTGAATGAAAAAATTATTGCAATCAAACAACAAAAATATTTTTATAAAAATCTAATGAAGTTTCTGAGTTACCTTTCAATTATGAAAAAGTTATATTTTATTTTAAATTATATTAAAATTTGAGTGGTATTGATTTAAATTTTTTATTTATTAGTTTTATATATTTTATGTTAACAAATTCACTATAAATTGCCTAAAATTAAAGTTTATTGGAATTAATTACAATATTTTCTATAACTTATGAATTGAAATTATGTTTAATTCATACTTATTATTTTGAATTGTATTTAAGAAAATTTTATTAAAATTGATAATTATATCATATTAAAAATGGCAATAACAAAACTGTTGTTTCCATACAAAATTATCAAAAAAATTTATATAAAAAATTTGAAAATTTATTATCAAATAAAACTGTATCTAATGAATGAAGATATCTTTGCAAAAATTTAATAAAATTTTCAAGTTACCTTCTAATTGAAAATTAAATTGTATTTGTCAAATAAAATTGTATCTAATGAAAACTACATTTATAAAATTATTATTTTATATTATATATTATTAAATTAAATTTTTAATAGAAAGACAAGTGAATTATAATACAGGTAAAAAGACACATTTTATTATATTGATTTTTACTTTTATTTTTTGACTTCTCACATATCACCCATCATCGAGTGTCATGCCTGTAATTTATTATTCAACAATCTATAATATTTTGTACTTGTTAAATGTTGATTGTAGGATTATTTTGTATTGAAATAAATTTAGATGGAGTTTATATATATATATATATATATATATATATATATATATATATATATATATATATATATATAAAGTGAACAGTACATGTGAACAGTGTCGATGAATAGTGCAAGACGCGTGAACAATGTTGTTGAACAATGCAAAACACGTGAAAAGTGACAGCGTGAACAATAACTTTAGCGTGAACAATATTAATTTTTTTTTCTATAAATAGGGGTCCTTGCACAAAATTTTCATTTCTTCACACTTCTCAAAGGTTCTAAGGCAATATATCACTATTTTCTCTCATATTAAACCTTTCTAAACTTAGATTTCTCTCTATATCTGTGATTTTGCGTTCGTTCTAAGGATTTGAAGTAAGTTTCTCTAAGTTTGAAGTTAGATTCACTGTTCGTTTATCTTCTTCTTCTCTTTCTCATAGAAGTTTATGGTGTTCTTAGGAGAGACTTCGTTCTAAAGCCAAATCTTCGGTGAATCTTGCGTTAAAACAAGTAATATTCGGTAAATTTGGTGTGAATCACCGTTCTAAGGTAAAGGGAGCTTGCTTTAGCTTATGAACTATGTTTTGAATTGTTTGATATGCTATTAAAGAAAGGTTTGAGTTGATTTTGTTAGATCTCTTTGATAAAAGCTGAAATATAAAGGACTTAATAATTAAAAGTTATTTTTCTATGTTGTAATTGCTGATAATTGATTTAATAATACTGAGATTTGGCTAATTTATTATAAAATTGTCTTAGCTGAGCTGTTGAAATGATTTTAGCCATGCTGCATCATATTGAGATATATGTCTTGCATCATTATAGAGCCGAGTGACACGTTTAGGTAGGTAGACATGTAACAATAGAGCATGCTAAGTTGTGTTATGCTGTACTGTTTGGATCCAGATACTAGAATGAGTCGCTCCTAGACCGGCACAGTTCCTTCTGGATTACATATACTGTGAAACCAGTTGGATACTATTTTCATGTTGTGCATTAAATGGGCTAGGAATGCATGGAGCTGTTACTGTGAGTAATATTTTGCTTTATATATATATATATATATATATATATATATGTGATTTTATTTTATTTTTGTAAGCTCACCATTGCATTTCTGTTTATGTTGTTGTGTGCATGTGTATTGCGATGATCGTACGGTAGTACGTGAGCAGATGTAGTAGGTGTTGCATCTACTTCACAGGCTGAGGGGCCAGTGGAGAAATGTTAGAAGCTGGGGTCGAGTAATTTTGTATTAAAGTTCCTTTTTCTTATATTTTGAGACCTCGTATAGAGAGAGTGATGTAGTAAAAACTTTGTGTATTTTTTAGTATTATGAACTAAATATAATATTATGTTGTTTTGTTGGATATTTGTCATAAGAAATTCTGTTTATTTTGAATTGAAAAGTGAATTTTATACTTGTATTCTTCGTTATTTATTTATCTCAAATAAGTAAGTGGTGTAGAGATAATATTCTCGGTTCCTTACAAAGAAAGGTCATGACATTTTAGTGGTATTAGAGCATGGTCTAGGTAAACCTATAGGGTTAGGTTATTAGGCTTTAACTGTGCATTACATTTAGTGGGTTCTAGTTGTGAATCATATAACAAAATTTCTAAGCACCAAGTTGTGAGGGAACGAGCTTGATCACCTCGATTTCTGGCACAACTTGTGTAAGATGTTTTGGGTATATGATTTTAGGTGAGCTATAGGTGAGTCATACTACATGGATAATAGGCTGTTAAGCTAATCTGTAAATGATTGTTAAAATAAGTATATTTGCTTTGCTGTGTGAATGCTGAGAATGCTAATATGATGTTATGTTAAACGTTAAATTGATTAAATTACTATGAAATACTTAATATAAATATATTACTGTAAGCTGAAACTATGAATAACTATGTTGTGGTATTGCTGAATGTGTTGCATGTTAGTAATCTAAACTAGTTTTATTCTGTATATTAAGATGGCTAGACCGAGAAGGTCTGTTGCAAACCCTCCTCCTCTTGCTGACGTGAACCAACTGGCTTACGCCATGGAGGCTATGTAGATACAATGAGGCAAAGTCTAGAAACGTATAGCAATAACAGGCTACAAATCAAGCTGCTGCTGCAACATAGACAGCAGCAGCCACTGCCTCAACTGTACCTTATCCTGAATATCAAGGATTGTCTGAGTTCAAAAAGAACGATCCTCCTTAGTTTACTGGAGTTGATGGATCAGATGCAGTCGAGCATTGGATTAGAAATATTAAGAAAATCTTTCTCACAATGGAATGTGTGAGAAACTTAGGATTGCCGGTGAGCAATCTAGGATGTTAATTGGTAGTATCGACACCTACTCTGAGTTCGATCAAGACTTTGACAGTTTGTGTTAGGTGTCCCATAGTAGTTGAGTGACGAAGGTATAAGGTAAATTTTATTTGTATTCTGATGTCAGGACTGGATATAACCCTAGGGATGGATTAGCTAACTGTCAATCGTGTACTGATTGATTGTGGGTAGATGTGTCTAATTTTTCCTGAGCAGTAGGACTATGTTGAGCTGACTTCTACTCGTCAAGTAGAAGCATCCTTAAGTGAATGAGTCTCGTGTTATGTTCTTTTGGCCATTAGGAATGCAAAGAATGAGTAGAGTTTGTAGTCAATACCAATAGTACAGAGATTTCCTGAGACCTTTTTAGAAGATATTCTTAGAATACCTCCACGTAGAGAGGTGGAGTTTGCTATATATTTGATTCTTAGAGCTAAGTCAGTGTTTGTAGCATCTTACAGAATGACATTGAAAGAGTTAATGGAGCTTAAGGAGCAGATTAAGGATCTAATGCAGGAACAATGGATTAGGTCAAGTGTATCGGCTTGGGAGCACCAATTCTCTTGATGAAAAAAAAAGATGGAAGTTCTAGATTATGTGTTGATTATTGTAAGCTGAATAAGTTAAAAATCAAGAATAAGTACACGTTGCCACGTATTGATGATTTGATAGACCAGTTATGGGGCGCTAAAGTATTCTCTAAGATTGATTTGAAGTATGAGTACCATCAGATTTGAGTAAAGGATAAGGATATTTCAAAGACAACATTCCGCACTAGATATGGTCGTTACAAGTATATAGTGATGCCTTTTGAAGTAACTAATGCTCCGACAATGTTTATGGACTACATGAATTGGATCTTTAGACCTTTCCTGGATCAGTTTATGGTAGTTTTTATTGATGATATTTTTATTTATTCTAGTTTATCAGAGGAACATTCAGAGCATTTGAGGATTGTACTTAGTGTTTTGAAGGAGAAACAGTTGTATGCTAAATTGTCTAAGTGTGAGTTTTGGCTAGAAGAAGTGATATTCTTGGCCATGTTGTTTCAGCTAAGGGAATTGCAGCTGATCCTTCTAAAGTTGAAGCAGTGTTGCAGTAGGAAAGGCCGAAGACAACCACAAAGATTCGTAATTTTGTGGGCCTAGCAGGTTACTATAAAAAATTTATAGAGGGATTTGTGAAGATAGTTGCACCATTGACACGGTTAACTCGCCGTGATCAACCCTTTGTATGGACTAAAAAAATGTGAGCAAAGTTTTAATGAATTGAAGCAGCGACTAACTTCCTCGATAGTGTTAATTCTCCTTGATACTAGTCGGCCGTTTGATGTGTACTGTGATGCTTTCCATCAGGGATTGATGTGTGTTGATGCAAGATAAGAGAGTGGTAGCTTATGCATCTCTCCAATTGTGAACTCATGAGCGAAATTACCCAAACCATGACCATGAGCTAGCTGTCGTGGTTTTTGCTTTGAAGGTATGACAACACTATCTTTATGGAGCTCGGTTCGATGTGTATAGTGATCACAAGAGTTTGAATTATTTGTTTGATCAGCGAGAGTTAAATATGAGGCAGAGACGTTGTATGTAATTCCTTAAGGATTATGATTTTCAACTCCAATACCATCCAGGAAAAGCTAACGTTGTGGCTGATGCATTAAGCATGAATTTGGTTCAGGCATTCTCCTTAAGAGTTAGTGAAACACTTTTGGTAGAGCAATTCTGAGACCTAAACTTACGTGTTGACTTATCAGCTGGAAAGATTAGTTGTGACAAAATTGTAGTAACTAACAAATTCTTGTAGAAAATTAAAGACAAACAACTGTAGAATCCTATTTTATGTCGGATTGTATTTCTCTTGGGGATAGACAAGACAGAGGGTTTTAGTAGAGGTGCTAATGGTATTCTTAGATGCCAAGGTCGAGTTTGTGTCCCAGGAGATGCTGAATTAAAGAGAGCAATTCTAGAAGAAGAACATAAGGGTAGTCTCAACATTCATCCTGGTGTTACCAAGATGCATCAAGATTTGAAGCAGATGTTTTGGTGGCCAGGCATGAAGCAAGAGATAGTTGAGCTTGTTTGACTTGCTAAAAGGTAAAGGCAGAGCCCCGGAGTCCTCCAAGAGAGTTGCAAATGATGGAATTTCCAGAATGGAAGTGGGACCATGTGGCTATGGATTTTATATCCTTTCTGCCCAAAACAGTTAAAAATCATGATGTTGTGTGGATAATAGTTGACAGGTTGACTAAGAGTGCGCATTTCTTGCTAATCAACATGACCTATAGCTTAGAAAAATTAGAGGAATTGTACATTAGAGAGATTGTTAGGTTGCATGGAATACCTTCTAGTATTATCTCTGATAGGGATCTTCGGTTCACTTCTCAGTTTTGGTAGCTATAAGCACGAAGTTGAGGTTGAGTTTTGTATATCATCCGCAGACAGATGGTCAATCTGAGCGTACCATTCAGATCGTAGAAGACTTGTTGCGGACTTGTATTTTGGAGCAGAGGGGTAATTGGGAGGATATGCTTCCTTTGGTAAAATTTACTTATAATAATAGCTACCATTCAAGTATAGACATGACATCATTTGAGGCTTTATATGGTAGAAGGTGTAGAACTCCTATCTGTTGGTTCCAAGATGGAGTACATTTGATGGTTGGGCCTGAAATGTTGCAGGAAACTAAGGAAAAAGTTGAAATTATCAAAGAAAAGTTGAGAACTACTTAGAGTCAACAGAAGTTTTATGCTGACCGACGCAGAAGACCCTTAGAATTTCAGGTTGGTGATCATGTATTTTTGAGAGTGTCACGCATTACAGGTGTGGGACGAGCCTTAAGGGCCAAGAGGTTAACGCTTAAGTTCATTGGACCGTATCAAATATTACATCGCAGAGAACCAGTAGCCTATGAATTAACGTTACCACCTCAGTTGTCAAGACTGCATAATGTTTTCCATGTGTCGCAGCTGAGGAAGTATGTTCCTGATCCGTCTCATGTAATCGAGCTTGATGTTGTGTAGATACGAGATGATTTATTTGTGGAGGTCCCAGCTGCTCGTATCGAGGACATTAGAGTTAAAGAGCTTAGAAGCAAGTCTATTCGATTAGTAAAGGTTTTTTGGGATCTAGTCATTGGTGATGCCACATGGGAGTTATAGGAAAGAATAAGAGAGTTGTACTCTTATCTTTTCTTTGAGGGATGAAATTTTCAAGGACAAAAATTTATTTTTAAGGGGAAAATTGTCATTATTGAGTAATCTATAATATTTTGAACTTGTTAAATGTTAATTGAAAGATTATTTTGTATTGAAATAGATTTAGATGGAGTTTAAAATATTTATAAAAAAAATAAAAATAAATAGTGCATGTGAACAGTGTTGATGAATAGTGTAAGACGCGTGAACAATGTCGTTGAATAGTGCAAAATGCATGAAAAGTGGCAGCGTGAACAGTAACTTTGGCATGAACAGTAAAGTGGTGTGAACAATATAAATTTTTTTTTCTATAAATAGGGGTCTTTGCACGAAATTTTCACTTCTTCACACTTTTCAAAGGTTCTAAGGCCTTAAATCGCCATTTTCTCTCATATTAAGCCTTTCTAAACTTAGATTTCTCTCTAGTTCTGTGATTCTACGTCCGTTCTAAGGATTTGAAGTTAGAGTCACCGTTCGTTTCTCTTCTTTTTCTCTTTCTCATAGAAGTTCATGGTGTTACTATGAGAAACTCTGTTTTAAAGCCAAATCTTACGTTAAAACAAGTAATATTCGATAGATCTGGTATGAATCATCATTCTAAGGTAAGAGGAGCTTCCTTTAGCCTATGAACTATATTTTGAACGACTTGATATGCTATTAAAGAAACGTTTGAATTAGTTTTGTTAGATCTCTTTGATAAAAGCTGAAATATAAATGTTTAATACTTGAAAGTTGTTTTTCTATGTTGTAACTACTGATAACTGATTTAATAACACTGAGATTTGACTGATTTATTATAAACTTATCTTAGCTGAGCTGTTGAAATGATTTTAGCTGTGTTGCATCATGCTGAGATATATGTCTTGTATCATTATAGAGCCGAGTTACACGTTTAAGTGGGTAGACGTGTATTGATAAATCATGTTGAGCTGTGTTGTGCTGTCTAGATCCAGATACCGGAATGGGTCGCTCTCGGACAGGTATGGTTCGTTCTAGATTACTTAGACTGTGAAAACAATTGGATACCATTTTCATGTTGTGCATTAGATGGGCTGAGAATGCATGAAGCTATTGTGAGTATTATTTTGCGCTCTCTCTATATTTATATGTTCAGAGGGCAAGTGTACCCATCGAGAAGTAATAAAGGGTTTTTAAATTAAGTTCACGAAATATCGTCCCACAAGGATTATTTTCCAACACTAAGAATTTCTTAATTCAATTGTTTATTCTTCAAAGATACGAGATTAATTAAAAATAAGAATTTATAAAATCAATTATAAAACTAAGAGCAAGGAATACAATGTACGTCTTGGTTAAACTTATCGGAGAGAAACTTAGGGCATATGAGTTTTCTCATTCAATCCTTTATGTTATTTTTCTATTTAACTCTAAATCCAATTTCCTTGTGATTACCAATCATTCTTACGAATACTATTAATACCCAATGGTCATGCAATATTAATATTCTTTTCTCTAAATTAACATCCCCAATGGTCATGCAAGACATCAATTTAAGAAAGCTTAAGGAACTTATGAACTTATTAATTTAATAACAATTAGAAGAGAAAGATTAGTTTGATCCACCTAATCTTTTGTCTCGTTTTACCCTATAGATCTATTAACTAACCGAGGTACAGTCGCCTGACAGTATAATTAATTAGGATTAAGAGAAAAGTATAATAGGATAAAATCTAATCACATAAAAGAATTCAAATTTAGATTCAAACATCAAAATATCATAAATTCATGAACAATAGTTCCTATAGCCCTAACTATGAACTTAGTTACTCATGCTAAATAAAAGAACTAAAACAATGATAAACAAAGCCATAATCAAAAGAAATAGTAAACTAGAGTATGAGATATGTTCCCGGACTTCAAGTATGATCGCTTGAAGCTCTAAGTCTCGCCAAGCATGTGCTAAGGATCTCGTGCATGAGAGACGAGATCAGATGTATTCTAGAGCCAAAGCCAAGATGTAAAAACAAACGTTTCTTTACGATGCCTGAGATCTTCCCTTTTATAGAATTTGAAAACCCAAAAAACTCTTCATAATTTGGGCTTCTCGCAGATGAGCACGGCCATGCAAGGTCTTAAGCATGACCGTGCATGGGCTCGAAGCACCTTGTGCTTATTGAATGAGTCTGGGCATGCTGACTGCTGTGAAGCTCTAATCTTCGATCAATTTGGGCCCAAAATGCACCCAAAATTCACTTGCGGCCGTTATACCAAACTGCACAATTAATATATAAATTAGTGTAAAACTCAAATAAAATAAAGGTCAAATATGAATATATAGGCTGTAAAAAAGGGCCTAATTACAGACTTATCATTATATATATGATTTTATTTTATTTTTGTAAGCTCACCCTTGCATTTTTGTCTATGCTATCGTGTACATGTGTACTGCGATGATTGTACGGTGGTACGTGAGCATATGTAATATGTTTCCATTTTAAAGTTTGTAAATAAAAAATTTATAAATATTTAATTATTTTTATACCATTCATAATATATTTTAATCAAAACATCTAAACCAATCTATTTTTTTTTACCAATGCAAATTGATATATTTATATGTAGATTCAATTTATATTAATTGCAAATAACTATTTGCTTATATCTTTTCTATACTTTTGTAGGAGAATAATAACTTTGAATGACTTTCTTGGATACTTTGGAATCAACAACCACAAATTATTGAAAAACAAAAGTGTGAATATCACGATTGTAGAATATTCTAAACATGTATAAAAAAAAAGTTAATTAGTACTAATATTATAAAAGGTATTATATTTATATATTTTTTTACCAAAAATTTATTATTTACAATAAATTATAATTATGTTATCTTTTATATGTAGTTCTATTATAACTAACTTGATTTATTTTTAAATTTTTTAATTGATTAAATTTTTTTTATAGAACAATTACATATATGCTTCAATAGGATGGAGTATTGCTTACATGTTCAAGAGTATATTAAAGGAAGAAAAAATATATTCCATAAAAATATTTTTAGTAACAAAGATAGATTTGTTGTAGTTGAAAATAATCCTTCTATGTTACAATTCTATGCCACAACTATTATTAAGAAATTAAACTGTGATGATAACATGATTCCTTGCCATATCTTTGAGTTTGTATAATTTGAAAATTTGAAAAGTTGTTGTGGAAATAACATCTTAAGAGATATTTTGTTGTAAAACTTTACTAAAATTTGTTATATAATTTGTATTTAATTTATCAATTATTTTCCTAATTTTTATTTATTTTATGAATATATATAATTAGAGTGATTATGCATATAAGTTCTATTAAAGAAGAAACAATTGTTCAAGACAAGGTTAATGCTGTGACACTTCAATTACAAGACATCAAGTATAAGCAACTATTTTAAAGTTATTATTGATTAAAAAATATTTTAATTTTAGTTAAATCATTTGTAAGAGAAATAAAGTGAAAGCGATAATATGAGATGCTTATATTGCACTATTTGAAGAAATAATAAAAGATAAGGTGTCAAAGGATTCAAAAATCAAAGTTGTAATATTTAAATCTACTATTGTGAAAGAATTTCAAGATAATTGTATTACCATATATTTAAATTATTTTATTTAAATAAATTATATATATGATTTATATTTAATTATAAAAATATGAATGTATGTATTATAGATAATATTTCTATTTTCAGATTAAAATTAATAAAAAATTATGTCAATATTGATAAATCAGAGGTTACTCATTTTATAGATTCATTCACCTAATGAAATAATTTAAAAATTTTCTATTACAGTAACTATTCATAATTCTTTACTTTTTCTCTTAACCAAATTTTCAATTATTCATTATCATTTTATTGTAGGGATTTTAATTATGTACATATTCCTGACAATGTTGATAATACAAGATCTGTGGTTCTTCTTAAGTTAGAAAAATTTAAAAACATATATGAAATTTTGTCTATGGCAAAATCAAGCAGTGATATAGTAAATATTATATCTCTTATACTTTGTTCTTTTTATTTTATTTTAAATTAATTCTTAATTAATTTTTAGAATGACGTAATTTATTGTATTTCAAATGTGAACAATAGATTACTTAAAAATGGTTGGTATATTTCTTGCCCCTATTGCAAGTAAAAAGTTTCTTTTGCAGCTAAAAATTTTAAATGTGAATCATGTTATAAAAATGTTGAATACCTATTGACAAGGTAATTAATTTATCGATATAGTTATAACGCTATGGATTATAATTTTTTAATTTAGTATTAAAATAAATTAAATTATATATTATTAACTTAATTTATATACATATTATGTTTTGAGCTTGATGTTAAATATTCTACTGATTCAATTATATTTCTCTTATTAGATAAAGTTGTTGAACAATTAGCACAAGTAAAGTTAAAAGATCTCATTGCAATATTTGAAATTATAAGTAAATGTTTTAAGATCTGACTTACTAGAAAATTTAATCAATTGATTGATTATATAAATAAAATATATTAAAATAAATAACTATTTTTGTATGATAATTTTCTTTAGATGATGGTGAAGGATTGAAGTTGCCTCCACAACTTTTATATATTATAAACGTTCTACATATTTTTTAAATAAAAATAAGTATTTATTTTGAAAGTCGTGCAAAACAAAGTTTTACAGTAAATAAATTTTGAAACAGACAGTAAAGATAATATAAAAGATTAAATTAGAGTTTTATTGTTTTCATTTATAATGTTTACAATAATAGGATGATGAATAAATTTATTTTTATTATTTAATATTTACAAATTGAGAAGAAAGAAAGTTTAAACAATATGTATATGAAAATAAAAGAAGATGACTTAACAATAAGTTCTTCATCTATATCTTCAACTATAAGAACACCAAATTTACCAAAAAGAAAGAGAAAATTGATGTATAATTTATAAATTTATAATGTATTGTTGAGATTTTTTAGATCATACAATAATTTATATTTGATATTTTATTTTAGGTTGCAACTCGATAAAGATGAAACAAACAATGCTGAACAAAAGGCAACAATGAAAGATTTAGATGATTGAACAATTTTATTGCATTATTGTATAAATACTTTTAAAATTTTGTAAAATTTGAAAAGTAGAATGTCACTAAACAGACATTTCTATCTTTTATAAAATAATTTTGTTATCTTATTATATATATCCTCTTACTTTATTATTATATTGATTATGTATTGACTTTGTTTTTATTATAACATTTGTCTATATTTTAAATTATATCAATATGTGTAATTTTAAATTATACAAAGATTAATTTTTGTATTCAATAAAATTATTCTTCTCTTTTAGTTTCTATTCAAATCTTAATTAAAATTTTTAAATACTCTTTTTTCTTCTTCTTCTCACATTTTAATTTTTTTAAAAATAATTTAATAAGAATTAAGATATAATAATTATGTATAACTTAGTAAAATAGACAATGTTTTATTTATATTTATGTTATAATTATCATGACAAATTTAAAATTAAAAAATTTATAGTATTTATATTTAATAATTTTGTTACAATATTTTTTTTTGTTATAAAATGTTATAATGATGATGATAAATTTAAAATTCTCAAATTAAAATTAAATAATTATAATAATTAAAATAAGTTAAATATTATTAAATATCATAACAATTAAAATAGTTATCCATCATAAGATGAATATGATTTGAAATTTAAATCTTTACGTTGCTATTGATTTGCATATTTAATAATTTTATATCATAATAAATAAATAAGTACAAAAAATATAATGTTTTAACTATGAATTAAATTTGACTATTATATTTAATTTATATATTATATTATTTGTTTGAAAAGTTATTTAAAGTTTTTTTATCTTTTTAATCTTTTCTTCACATTTAAATATATCTTTTTATATTTTTTAAAATTTATGAATATCAAGTTTAAATTTTTACAACTGCAAAGGACTTACAATTATAAAAATACAAAGGTTAGTGTTTAAAATGTTATAAAAATATTCACTATATTAATTATCAAATTATATTTATTTATTAGCATTTCATATTCTAATTATATGATTATTCAAAATTTTTAAATTGAAAAAGAAGTTCCAATGCTTCTTAACAAAAATCAAGAGTCAAGGACAATCATTAAAATATGTTAAATTATATTTATCAAAACCTGTAGTTAGTAATAGTCACTTATATGTTGTATTATCTAGAGTGATATTAATAAAAGAAATAAAAATTCTTATTATTAAAGATAATGACAAATATATAAAATATACAAAAAATATTGTGTATAAAAAAATATTTTATAATCTTCTTTAGTATAATTATATTTAATATAATATATTTTTTTACTATATATTATATTTAAATTATATATATATATTTTAAAATAATTTTATTTTATACAAATAAAACAAACTTGTGCAGCGCACAAACATATTTATTAATGTATTAGTAAAGTGATAGTTAACTAATAATCTTTATAATTAATATATTCAATAATTTCCTAATTGAATAATTAATATTAAAAATAAATGATTCAATATTCTTTCACTTGAAGTCCATTATGAAAATTATTATGAGTAAATATCAATTGCGGCTAAAGCACTAATAGTCTAAGAATTTAAATGCTTTCACATTGTAAAAATGGTATCTGATAGGGATAAAAAATATGCTAATGGCTTCACGTGTCTTGAAAGAAATATATATTTAGATAATACAAATATGTAATTTAAAAAAAATTCAAACATGGCATAAGAGATATAATAATAAAAGTAGCATTATCTCATAACAGTAAGTAGAGTATTATTTTAATATTTCACTATTGCATTATATCATTATAGTAAATAGACTATATTATTTGAATATTTCACTTACTTGAATATTAAAAGATTCAACTAATTTTGACGAGTCATGTGATTAAAATACAAATTTAATATAAGCCTTTGGCCAGTTAGTAGTATTATCACACAACAAATGGCTTAAGTGCTTTAATACAGGTCTTGGGTCAGTTAGTAGTATTGTCACAAACAAATGGCTTAACAGAAGTTCACATGACTTCACAAGAGTTATTAAAATTGGGTCAAATAAATGAATATTCTACTTTTTGACATTTAATTAATCTAAGTTTTGCAAACACTTTGATTATACGGGAGAAAAATAGGGAAAAAAGAAATAAAATAGATAGAAATAGGAAAGAAATACTAATGTTGGGATACAAAGAAATAAAAAATGAAATAGAGAGAGAATTTTCACTTATTTAATTTAGTTAAATAGTAAAAAATAATAATAGTTTGACATTTTTGAAAAAAAAAAAAACGCCTAAACTAGTTGTTTGGGCTTGCAAGTAGTAATTCTACTTTCGCAAAGAGAAAATGGGTCGCAAAAAGGTATAGATATATTGGGGCTTAAGGGACTATTTCTGTGAACATTGCAAGTGATCCGAAATGGACCAGTAGCATATTGCACAAATTTTATTTTATAATTCAAATAAATTTTTTGAACCAGTTTTATGAATTCAAATAGATCTCTAAAGTGAATATAAATTTTCCTAACAAAATGTTTCTTAAAAACATAGTTAATATATTTTTAAAAAAAATTATTTACTAAATATGTTAAATTTTATTCATCAAACCAGTACAATTTCTCAACAACGTAAGAATAATTTTTTTATGAATCCCGTGACAATAAAATTCTGTCCCTCTTATAATTCTAATTAATTCAAACGGTGAAAGTACTTAATTTTTTTTCCTGATCCTAAATTTTGTCCTAATTCACTCTTCTAACAAAGTTTCACTCTAATTTAATCATTCTAAACCAAGTATAAATAATGGCACAGCTCATGCAGATTAAAAAACTTATATTTAATGATTTTCTTTCTAAAATTAATTTTTTATTTTTAAAAATAAAATATAGTACAACAAAACAATGGCAGTAATGATGAATTTTTATCTTTTTTTAGAATATTGATATCTAAAGATTACACGAAGTATTAAACGAATATCGGAAGAATATGGTTCCAATCGGATGAAATTATTTATGAACGACGAATCTCTTCTTCTGAATATTTACAACAATGATTGTACTTCTCAAACTAAAATTGCTGATTAATGTGGTGCATAGTAATTAGTGAAGTAATTATAAACTATTAAAAAGCGAAAAGAAAAAGGAAAAAAGAAAAAAAAGGAAAAGCAGGATCCGAAATAAACTAAAGCAGTGCCACCTCAAGTTGTCCAGCACAGTGGTTGAAACCGCACCTCTTCCCCTCAACGGTATCGTATAATTCTCCTCTCCCTCTTCATTTGGTTCAATTTGTTTTGTATTTTGCTTTTAGCGTTGGAGAATAATAGTTCTCTTGGATTTCAAGCATTTTAGAAGTGGACGATGTCAACACACTTGTGCAATGATTTTTCCATTTCGTGACTTCTAGATTGGAATTAGGACAGTTCTGATTTGGCACCCATTCGTGATTTGACTTTTGCAAAATAAAATTTTCAATGTAAAAGATTGGGCTAATAGTTAGGTTTCCAGACTCCGCTATTTGTTATGTTAATTTATTGCGGATGAAACATTGTGGAGAGGATAATTTCTGATACAGTTGAAATTTGAATGGCATAGTTCCTTTTTGCTTGTTTCTATAGGAAATAATATACTAAGGAGGTTCATTATCAGATGGTGAAATGCCTTTGCTTAGATGATTGATGTTCCTTTTTTGATATTTTTGCTTGTTTCTATAGGAAATAATATACTAAGGAGGTTCATTATCAGATGGTGAAATGCCTTGGCTTAGATGATTGATGTTCCTTTTTTGATATTTGTGTATTTGGATGAATAGTTGGGTAGATGTTTGCCAACTTAATGCATGTTCTGTTATGATTCTATGTGCATGAGATGGGAGCACCTATGTGAGCATGTGTGTTTATTATAGACTTGGATTTCTTACAGGAGGAAACTACTTATGCAGGTGAATATTTGATTTGGCAATCGTATACATATTAGTCAGGTTTAGGAATACGAAGAAACTTCCATGGCCAAGAAACCTGGACCAAGACCCAGTAAATTATCTGTGTACCTTTACATTCCTAATATAATTGGTGGGTATTTAGTTATACCAGTGGATATTTTCATTTTATTCTCTGATGTATACTTACATGTTCTAGAAAACAATGGTGTTCTAATACTTTTTGTGTTGATAAGAATAATGGGTTACAACCCCGTTATAGGACAGATGAGCAGAGTGATACAGAAAATTTAATGTGTTCATCTTTCTTATTGGCACATTTGTTTTTTGGAAAATGCGAGGCTCTGGTATTGTTTATTTGAATACACCATGTGTTTGCAACTATTGTTCCAAACAAAACGATTTTATTGTTGTAACGACTAACTAGTGTAAACTGTTTATTATTGGATTGTTCAAGAGATTTTATGCAAGTTCTGATAGTTCTCCATGAAAACACTGTCATGACTCCTGACTGTGTCCATGGTGATGCAGGCTACATGCGGGTTCTTTTGAACTGTGTTGCCTTCTCCCAATGTTTAACAAACAAAATGATTTTCCCTATTCTCTATTTTTTAAGGTGGGATACAATTTTATGGATTTCTCTTGGTATTGACCTTTTTTCTCATTATTTGTGGGATGGGAGCATAATTTGGGGGAATTTATGTTGCCAGCTTTGTTTGTGATGCTGTGGATGGCTGGTGTGCTCGCAAATTCAATCAAGGTATCAACTTTCTTATAGATGTCTAATCAATATCCGTTTATTTGTCAAGGTTTTCCTATTGAATACATAAATAATGTTGATGATGCTCAAATAATTAAATCCTTCTATTTTCACAAAATTTATTTTATCTATGTCAACAGTGGACGCCATTGCATTCACATGCATCACAATAACATTCTTGGGTACAAGTTTATCAATTAATTAATGGATAACTACATGTTGTCTCCTAGTGGTTTAGAGCATTCTGAATAGTTAATTTTTACCCTAAGCTGCCTTCTGTTTTGCAACAACAGGTAAAACTTTGTTTTTGCTATCTCTTTTACTGATTATGGAGTGCTGCAAAACCTTCTGGAGCTTTAACTCTCAAAAATCTGTTTGAAACTAAGGGAAAATCAGTATGTCAGAAGTATAATTTGCTTAGATATTTCTGTGAAACTCATTTACAGCTTGATTTTGGCCATAAATACTCTTTTCTTGTGCCAATTGTCAAGGTTAAGGATAATTTGTTTTTGCTCCATTTATTGCATTCTGTTGACTCTTTGACTTTTAGATTTTTCAATAAAACACTGGGTAGGCTGTAAACAAACATTAAATGAGAAAAAGAGGGGTAATATGGCTCATATACTGATGGTTAATGAGGGTTTGATTAACTGGTATGATCAACATTCAACACCATCTACAAAATGGTTTTGGGTTCAAATCCTGCTGGTGGTCTTTCATTGGTATGACGTGTGGAAGTACCACTATAAGTCAGGCTTGTAGCTTGCCCTAAATGTCGAATTGGGAAAACTCCTCTTCTCCCTAAACTTTTTATTTTTATTTTGAAAAATAATTATTACATATTATTAACAAATAATTAATCTAGAAAATATTTTTTTTGTATTGTTGTTTTCTTGATTCAGTGTCAACCTTTGGAGCTGTGCTGGACATGGTAACAGACAGGTTATTGTCTGTTCTCTCTCTTTGTGCAAGTTAGCCAAGTGATACTTGATGCTTCTATTACTTATTTATATTGGTTGATTCTTGTGTGCTTTGAATTCATGTGGCTTCCTTAATACCAGAATTAGCACTGCTTGCCTACTTGTAGTTCTTTCCCAAGTGTACAAGTAAGATATTTCTCCTTTCAAGCTGTTTGTAAGTCTATGTAATTTTAAGCATGTACACCTGACTTTTGGGTTGAATTCGTGTAAAGGCCTGGCCTGATCTTCTTGTCATTGCTCGCCTTAGATATTGCCAGCCACTGGCTGCAAATGTACAGGTAATGCATGTCAACTTTGTGTTTTTTCCCCTAACTCTAATTGTATGATTCTGCAGTTACTGGGTTTGGTCTTGATGGAGAATTCTTGCATTTTTTGCATTAAATGCAGCACTTTCCTGCTGGGCAAGGCTAGTCATAAAGATGTTAAAGACAGCAGCAGTTGGCTTTTCAGGTTATACTATGGAAATAGGATGTTTATGGCATATTGTTGTGTCTCATGTGAGGTAATTGCAATACCTTATTCTCAATCTTTTGTGAAAACATTTTAATAAGTATTTTTTTTTCTAATTTTGGATTCTTATCCTTTATATTCTATAGGTTCTTTACTTAATCCTGTTTTATCTTTCGGAGAAAGAAACAGAGAAATTGGTGGATGTAAGTTCTCTCCGCAATGTTTCTACTGCTGTTAGATTATCTAAGATGTTTGGAGTGTTTCCTGAAATCATCCTAGTTTCTCAATTTTTTCTATTTTCAGGTTTTATCGATTAATTTGCAAAAGATATCATTGCTTTCTTTCCTGATCGGTACTAGTTTGTTTGGATGGGCAGTCAAGCAGGTTGTAAATATTATTCAGGTTCGTTCATAATATATTTATGCTGGATAATTTTGAGATCAGGTGATATATATATTTAGTCTTTGACCACTCTTACTCCCACTCCATAATGAAAAGAAGGGGAAAAAAAAAGAAAAGCAACACATCAGAGAAGAAAAGAAAATCCATAGAAAATAGGGAGGCACGAATTGTTCATATTTTTTATTTTGGAATATTCTTCCTGTAAGTATCACAATAATAGAAAATTTAGAATCTTCAAATCCTGTGCATTCTAAGTTTCTTTCTGGTTTAATTATCATGTGTAAACATTTTTTTCAAAATAAAAAAGCTCATGCAAACTAGTTTTGATATCTGTAGGTCAGCACAAAACTTCATACACTTTATTGAGTACAGTACTAAAATGTATTCTACTGCAGATGGTGACATTAATTCAATTTGCAGAAACGTTCAAAGTTACGTCTAGGATTATTGATTAGACAGTTCAAATGTGAATTAAGTTCAGCACATTGAGTAACTATCAGTTTATGTGGTGCCTCAGTGTCAGTGCACCGTTGCTTGAGTTTAAAAATTTGAATGTTGTATTAACTCTTTATCATGGCTCGTTAAATTCATATTATGACTTGATAATTAAAAAGAGTTTTCTTTACATTCTAGTTATATAAAGAGCGTCTTGTAATAAGAATTGATTGACTTATCATTATTATTTACTTTGCTTCGACTAGTATGTGTTTATCTGTTGCTTTTGATTATTATTTAGTTCATTGATTTGAATCCCTTAACCTTTGTGATTTCAGATGAAGACAGCGGCAGATGTGTGTGTGCTTTATGACATCGACCGAAAACATAAGCAGTGATGTTTTTTGCACGACCGGAATCCCTTGCCTTTGTCTCCTAGTAACATATTTTGCACTTAGATTAATATTAGTATTGATGGCAATTGATCTTGAATTGTTCAGTTTTCTATTATTTGTAATGAAAGAAATAGAACGACACCGAATGAAAGAATATAGATTTCCATGTAGCAAAAAAATTTTGTTCACGAGTTTCAGTATTCTTTTGTTTACCCACTGTTAATCAGGCTAAAAAATTCTTTTGTTCCTTATTCCTGTTATGAATATACTGATTTTTTTGTTACTTCTCTGCTGTGGGATAAGGTGACGTCTTTGTAAGTACTGTTGATTTTTCTCTATATGATGTAGGAGGAGTATACCTGCAAAAGGTACTCTGATAATAAAGTCAAATGTCGGTTTAGACAATAAATGCTATTAAATATTTGAAAGTTAACATTTTATCTATATCTCTTACTTTTCTTTTATAAGCAATGTTATGAGCTAATGAATTTTGTGAACCAGCCTTAATTGTGGCCTTTTAATTAAGTAAATAATGATTTGATTATTTATCTTAATTAGTTTAATTATCTTTTAATTCATTCTTAATCTGACGGAGAGGATACTCGTCCTATTGATGCCGAAGGGGTATTGAGATTCTTTCTTTTATCATTGAGATCGAATGGTGTCTTATTCAGTACATTCATAACTCCGAATCTTTTAAAGTCTATAATTTTTGCTAGGATTGCACTGGTTTTGAAGTTGTCTTTCTCCCTCTTGCAGCAGGGAATATAACCTGAATAAACGCCTTTATCACACACACTGAATGTTATTGCAACTTCTACTACCGTGTGACGCAGATTGCAATATCGAAACATTGACACTATGATTCATCAATTTCAACGATAATTATATTAAAAGTTAAAACTATCCAAACCCTCTACTACGTATCATTTTCTCGTGATTTTTCTTTCTGCTAGTGCACTGTAGTTATTATTTTACTAAGCGATGGCTTCTTGTATCTGGTCCTGCAAAGCACTGATTACCGTGCCTGACTTATAATCTATAATATATTGAACCTTTTCAGAATTAATTCGTGTTGATGTCTCCTTTAATTTTTTTCCTGCCATTATTAATCTCATTTTAGTTTGGTTTATTAATATTGGGAATCTTTCTCGTGCTGAGCACAGGGCTTACTACTCTTGTTTTATTTATAATTCTACAAGATTGTTCTACTATTTTGCGCATGCATTGGCTGTATGAATAGAAACATTGTCGTAAGTTCTAATATCACTTCTGCTAGTTTCGTATAATCTGCCATTAATGTCTTTGAGAATCTTTTTCGCAGAATCAATGGAATGATAGGTTAGTTGGTTGTGCAAAAGCTATTTTGGATATTACCTAAGGAAAATAATAAAAACAAAAAAAATTAACCATGTATATGATTGATAGGACAAATTTTCTTGTGTTGTAGCAACATACTGTTTCATCAGGTACACCTACTATAAATGTATTCGGGCTTCCAGCTCGAGCTTTACAGGATAATTCCTCGAAGGGTGATATGGTGCAATTATGTTACTCCTTTTGAAAAGTAATGAGTAGTTTTTTATCCTGTTTATATAACACTCTTTACCAAGCACTCCCATATATTATTGATTCAGTACCATGGTACATTAGTAAAACTCTCTGAGAATTCCAAGGCATACTACATATGCATGAACAGAATTTAGGTAAAATCAATCGAAATCTTCAAATTAAATAGCTACGTAGTTCTGGGCTGCATAATATTTGAACCTAGCAGAGTTATATACACTCAGAAGCGTAGTGAAATGATAGACAATCCACATTGCATGAATAGTGACCTTGTTTCAAACAATTAAATTTCTCTCTAAATAACGTCCCTACTTTTCCTTGACACGGAAACGATGTTCACCAAAAAGCTTCCTGGCTGATTAACGTGAACTAATACAGGCTAAACCCAAAAAACTGGCTAATGAGGATGGCAAATCCGAGGGCTATTGCGACAAGAGAAGATGCCCAAGTGAGTTTCTCAGTTATTCTTGGTACTCTATCTTTTAGTGCCTGGCTACATGAACCTATAAATACCGTATAGCATCCCATTGCAACAACAGTTCCAAGTAAGAACATGATGAGAAATGCAGCACCGGCTATGCGAGAAGGTAAAGCAAGGGCAGGCAACACCATCATCAATGCATCCGGTTGCAGTCCATGAACTATTCCAGTGGCAAAAGTAGCAAAACCAATCTTCTTCTTTCCTACTATAGGATTATCATGTGATTCATAGACACTGACATCACACTCACCATTTTCTAAGGCAACACATGGGGTTGGAACTTCTGAAGCTTCTTTAATTCCCATAGCACCAATTACTAGGAGGGTAAGGCCAACCACTCTGGTACCCCAAGTCCGGATAACTTCAATGTGAAGTCGATCTTTGAGGAGCAAAAATAGTAAGCCAAAGATAACTTGACCAGCATCATGACCACAACCCCAAAGGGCTCCCACAGCAGCACTCTCCATTCGGGTTCGGCCAATTGACAATGGTGCCAAAGCAGCAAGATGGTCAGGCCCTGATAGTGTGTGCAAGCAACCGGCAAAGAAACCAGTCCAAGCACTATTTAGTAGCTCGGTGCGGATTAGTTTTCCACCAACCGCAGCAGCTGCAGGGCCACCACTCTTGGCAGCGTTTTGAAAGGTTGCAAAAGCTGCTGGTGCAAAAGCTGGTTGAATTAAGAGCAAAACAAGAGCGGAAAGAATTGCAAATGTCCTAGCTGTTATTGCCTGAGAAAAAAACATACTAAAGGATGATTCTTTTATAACATCTATGAGGCAATTATTGCGTGCATTGAGTTCATATAATATAATCCCTAGTAAGTTTCAGCCAAAAAATAAACTTGTTACAAAAAATTATCATGAATATTAATAGTAACAAACCACTGTGTCGCCTATTTCAACAGTATAACCTTTTAGGGAAACTTTCTATATATATCCGAGTTTCAATTCTTATACATGATTCAACAAGTATGTTAATGATCGTGAATTACAGGCAAAATCACGTGATTAAAAAGCTCAGTTTGGTTATGATTCAATATCGGCAACAAGCCAACAACAAACCATATTGCCAAAACAGTATCAGTAACACAACTGCTATATATGTAGTACAAAAGAAACATGACACCTTACGTTTCAAAAGAAGATTCTTCACTCTTCAGTATGAATTTGCAGAAAAATTCCGTTCAGATAATAAACAGAATTATGCATACATAAGATAAGGACTTGTCATATAAGATCCCAACGTCCAAGCATTGTAGAAAACAAGAGAGTAATAGAATGAACCATTTTCTAAGGATTTGATACTCAGGATAATGCTAATAAGGATTCCCTATAGACCAATGACAAGGTTATATATGCTTTTGATTCAAATCACCACAGGGATATTCTTGAAGATACTGTTGGTGATATAGAACATCATTGACATCAAAGCGACCATGATATTTGATAACAGAAAGCACATACCTTTGGTTTTTTGAAATCCCCAGAAGTGATCTGATTGAGAGGTTGGGATTGAGATACGGAGCCATCGGAATGGATGAGATGAGAAGAGTAAAGGGATGGCAAGTTATTACTGGTTGGTGTAGATGTGGCGAAAAGGGGAGCAGAAGAGGGTAATGGAGATGGGTTTTCATATTTGGAAGATATTGAGGTGACCCACCTGAATGAACAACGCGTTGAGGCGAAAAAATTCAATCTTGCAGAATCAAATCGAGTGGTTGGAAGAAAAACAGTAAAGGGCTTGAGATTGGTGTTAAGAGGAGACGAAGATAGAAGCCTATCCATGGCTTCTATCCGCAAGAGGGGAAGAAATGAAGCCGAGGAGAAGAAAGAGTTAGATTGGATAAAGTCTGTGCAGAGAGAGAAAGAGAGATAAACAAGAAGAACATACGGATTAACTTGGTGAAATGAAATCAAATCGAATAATTAATAACATCATCACATCGTTATTTGCATATTCTATATAAAAATTTCTTTCATTATTAAAAAATAAAAATTATAGATTTTTAATGTTATTAAATAAAACGTTTTAAAAAATTCGAAGAATTGTCATAACTAAAATTTTATTGTATTTATATGAACAAATTTCATCTATTTAATAAAAAAATTATATTAAATTTATTCTTAGATTATTTAAATTTAGAAACACCTCTTTTTACCTGAAAAAAATATTTTCATTAATACCTTAAATTGAAAAAATAAAAAAAATAAAACATAAAAAAATGTTTTGTCATATTTTTTTTATTTTCAATTAATTTAAACATATATTACTTTTTTGAATAATAAATTTATCATATTATTTTATTATTTAATTTTTTTAATTATTACTATTTCTATTTATACATTTTTTAGTGTTTATTATTGAATTATATCATAAGATCATTGTATAATAACAAAGAATATCTCATTAATTAATGATACATACATATATAAGTTAAATTATTTTAATAATCTATAATGTGATCTATCTAATTTATATCATGACTCTAATTAAATATTAATATGATAGTTGTTAAATATAAACTATTTTTTCACTTTTTCTTTAAATAAATAAAAGAGTCTTACCAAAATAAAAGTGACGGTCTCTCCCTTTTTTTCACAGTAATCAGCAAAGGGCATTTTCTCTCAATCATCAAAATGGAGGTAAATGAGAAAGAAATTCTGTCTAATTTTGTCTAATTTTTTTGCTGCAGCGAGAGGAGAGCTTGCTGCAGTGAGAATATCGCGAGTTAAGGGGTATTTTAGGACATTCAACCTAAGGAACTTGGATTACAATCCAAAATCCCGATCTCTCTTATTCTTTCTGACCTCTCACTCTCTCTTCTCAGAAATTATCTTCTAAACTTCAATATTCCCTCAAATCCGGACTTGGGAGCTCAACCATTCAAATCCAAGTAAGTTTCTTGGAGCTTTGTTCTCCAACTTCATTCTTATTTTAATTCTATTTGGTCTAAAGTGTATGTTTTGCAATACTCAAGGGAACTTTCACCCTCAAGCCGATATTCTCTACCAGGACATTATGCCTCTTCCTTGGATCTCTAGAAAAACTTGATCTAAGAGACTCATTTTTAGGTAAGGGGAGTTGATCCCAAACCCTAATTCCTTCTTGGTATTTTAGTTCAAAAATGCTAAGTTTCTATTGGGACCTTAAAATTCTAAGGTTTTCTTAAAAGTCTAATGTGTAGGGTAGAGTTTGACACAACAACCCTCTTTTTAACCCTAACCTCGGTATTTTGTTTTGAGTAATAGAATCCCAACGATTCTCTAAATTGTATAACTAGAAATGAAATTTTGGATATGAGAAACCAATAATTTAATCCAAAGATCATTAGATAAAATTTTATAGTGAAAAGATTAGTAACTAAACTTTTGAGGAATTTTTTTAGATTTTACTATTATTTATGTATGAATAAGTAATATTGAACTTTAAGATAGATGATCTTATTAATGTTAAGAAAATGTGTATGTTGAATTGTACGATTGGCTGAGTCCGGAGGTGTTCGATCTCCGACACATTGTATTGATCTATGTAGTGTGAAGATCTTTTGTGTTAGATGAATATGATACTATAAATATGAATGCTTGTTGATGACATGATGATGGAATTGTGAGAAATGTGATTGTAATATGTGACATAGAATAGATTGTTGGATGTGATTATGATACAGGTATTGTGGTGCATCAAAAGGTGTACTCATAATATATGTATTGCAATACATTAAGTTATATGATTAAGACTCACGTATTATGACACATTGATCTATGAGAAAGATATGAAAAAGGATAAGAATAGTTGAGAAATGCTGATAATAAGTATAGATAGCTACAGAGATATACTAGGGGTATAGAGTCTAGAGAAGATTTAGGAAATCTTAGGGAAATGAGGGTGGTGAATGCTAAGTATAAATGGGTGCACAATGATTTGCTGAAAGTGAAAGCATTCATAGGTCACACACTCATTTTCTGACGAGACTCCTTACTATACCTTTACTAAAAGGGGCTGGGTCGACACACGTGTATCCGTGTTGTTGCGGTTAACCAGTAGCTATCTATACTATGAAGTCCTCAAGAGATCTCAGGGGCAGTGAATATAAGTGTAATGAATATGAAATTGTGATGAACATGAAGTAGTTTAGAGATTGTATGATTATAATATATGCATTGTAACATATTTATTAATATTGTTACGATATATGTGTTGTAATACATCGATGTGTGCGATTAGGATACACGTATTGTGACATATTGATGGATGTGATAGAATACAAGTATTATGACATATAAATTAGTGTAGAAAATATATGTCATAAATAATTACAAAGATGATTGATATGTTGAACATGTGCTCTCCTCTGATGATGATTTATGTGTTTTGAGTGTTATTGTGGGTGTTAGAAATGTATTAACCAATACTTTCTATAATATATAAATTTTATGTTGAGCAAAGAGATTTAGTAAGGTGAGAGATACTCTTCCTTACTAATATTTTCATGTAATGAAAGTGACGAGATAAAGATGATTGGTCCGTTCTAGGGTCATAATCCAGTGATATTGGAAGAAAGACTACTCTGTAAAGACTAGAACAGTTTTTAAGACATTATAATATTTTATCCTAATTATATTTCATGTTGACTAAGTTTTGTAAATATTTCTTTAATGTCAAATTTTAGAATTTATAATGTTTCGGTGAATTTTGTTGTAATAAATACTTTTGGAGATGTTCTTAATGATATTCTAAACTTATATGTATACCACGTGATCCAAATAATGTATTAGATGTAAATTTAAGTTTTATTTATGACTTTAAACTCTTGAATTTATTCGTTTGATGTTTTAAATACTTTAGTATCTTATAAAATTTTTATAAAAGGAATGTGAGTTTTGTTTTTATTCAATCCTTAAATTTATAAAATAGAATAAAATTCTTCTTTTTTTTTGGTTATAAATTTATTTCTTTTAAATTCTTCTTTAGTATTTTTTTGTTATACATTTTCTTGTTAGCTGGAGATGCAATTTTATGGAAGAGCACAAAGGAGTCAATTATTGCTACATTTACCATGGAGGCAAAATTTGTGGCATGCTTGGAGGTCGTTGTTCATGCTCTGTGGTTACAAAATTTTGTCTAAGGGTTTGGTATTATTGATAGTGTAGAAAAGCCGCAAATATGTACTGTGATAATTCTGTCTTCTTCTCTAAGAATAGTAAACACTCAAAGAGGGCAAAGTACACAGATTTAAAATACTTATTAGTGAAGGAAGAAGTGTGAAAACAATGAGTGTTTATTAAGCATATTGGTACTAATAGGATGATAGGGGATCTGTTAACTAAGGGATTCCCCTTAGAACGTTTTCTGGCCATGTTAAAAGAATTAGCATTATAAATAAGTTCTTATTAGCATGATTGTGTGATCCATATATATGTATACGTATTATTTTGCTTATATTATTATAGACATTTTAAGAATTTAATATAAGTGTTTTTTTCTATTTGCTTACTTGTTATTTGAATTGTGTTATGTACATGTATGATTTAAGTTTGATAACATGTTATTGAAAACACAGCAAAGTCACACTTTGTAGTATAACTGAATTAAGTTTTTTTTTATTTGGGTTGGTTCTGTGATACTTGGATAGAATCATATTGTTGAATAATTGGTGACTGCCATGATCTCATCAATTCAGATCAATGATAGATGATAACTTGAGATTTTTAATGACATATGTACTTACAATTCGTTGAACCTTTGAGTTGTTGGTCAAGTTTGAAATTGTTAAATTATTTTAATAATCTATATAATTTCTTATGTAACTTATATCATAGCATGACTCTAATTATAGATTTAACATGATAATTGTTAAATATAAAATACAGAGCTATTGGAGGTATAATTGTAAACACAATTATAAGAAAACTCTTCTCTCTCTTTCAAGATAAATAAAGGAGCAGTTACAAAAAATAGAGCGTGTTTGGAATAGTTGTAAAAATTAAATTATTTGTAGAATCGATTATGTATAGAATCGATTTTTGTTTGGATATGTTTGCTGAAAAGTGAATATTGAAAAATTTTATTTTGTCCCAAAAGCTTTCCAAAGAGAATGCCCAATTTTCAGCTTTTAATCCAACAACTTTTCTCTTTAGAAAATAACAATTCGCAGCTTTTAATTTTTTCACCGAAATATGATTTTAATCAGCACCAACAACTTTTTTTTAATCTCAAAAAACTATTGAAAAGCTTTACCAAGCATGCTCATAAAGGTGACAATCTCTGTCTTTTTCATGGTCTTACAGTAATAAAAAAAATAACACTTTCTCTCTACTATCATAGAAGCTAAAGGAGGAAAAGTTGAAAAAAATACCAAGAGTTCAAGAATATAAAAGGGATCACATCAAATTATGATAGATTTAATTTAATGTTCTCTAAACTCTTGATTGTGGGAGAACTTATATGTTGTGTGAGAACCATGAAATTCAAGGTTAATAAAAAAAGTAATTTCATAATAATAAAATCAAAGATAGAAAGTACGTAATAGAATAAATCTAACTATATATATATATATATATATATATATATATATCTGTGTGTGTGTGTGGTAGGATCTTCTCACACTAGTGTAAGCATAAGAATTCTTACACTCGATTTGAGTATTTCATTTATCTTACATCTAGGGTGAAATGATCATTCCTCTATATATAATGTTCTCTCTATTTTCTCACGTACTCTTTATAATTTTATGTTCATTTTATAACACGTTATCAGCACGAGACTCTACTACACACTTTTGCGAGAAAGGAACATTCTTGAACAAATGTACTGTATTCTTTCATTTTTATTTATTTTTATAGAAATATATCATTATTTATTTATTTTAATTATTGTATTTATAAATTTGTGTCTATAAGAAAATTTAGTAGTAACTTACTATATATATAATTTTATTTTATTTTTTTTACTTTTGACCGTTACAATATTTAGATGATATCTAACTTTTTTTTATTTTTATGATAGTACTAAATATGTCAATTCTTATGAACTTTGAATTTGTCGCACTTGATATTACGGGAAAAAATTACTTATCATGGGTTATCATGGATATTAGATGCTAAAATTCATTTAGATGCAAAAGATCTTGGAGATATTATCAAAGAAGGAAATAAAGCATCTAATCAAGATAAGACTAAAGCTATGATCTTGCTTCATTACCACCTTCATGAAAGTTTGAAAAATGAATATCTCACGATAAAAGACACACTTGTGCTTTGAAATAGTTTAAAGAACAAATATGACCACAAAAAAATAGTAATTTTACCAAAAGGTTGTTACAGTTAGATGCATTTATGCTTGCAAGATTTTAAAACTGTTAATGAGTATAATTCAACATTATTTAGAATTACATGCTAATTAAAATTGTGTAAAGTAAGGTCACTTATGAGGATATGTTAGAAAAAAAACATTCTCCATTTTTCACGCATCTAATGTGCTTTTACAGCATCAATATCGTGAAAAAGGATTGAAAAAATATTTTAAATTAATTTCTTATATCCTTGTGGCTAAACAAAATAATGAGCTTTTAATGAAAAATCATGAATCTCATCCAACTGGCATTGCTCCATTCCTAGAATTAAATGTAACAACTCGTGACTATTATAATTATGCATAAACTTATAGTTGTGGTCGTGGTCATATTCGTGGTCTTGGATGTAACAATAATCGTGGTTATGGTAATGTTTATGAACATAGTTGTGGTGATTGTTATGACCTTTTTTTTTATAAATAATCAATGACATACTGCATTACTCTTCTTAATTCACTTATTTATTCATTAGATATTGTATGTACGAATTTCAAGAGTATAAATGTATTGCAAATTATATTTTGACATTCACATTAATAAAATGATAGAACTCCATAAATGTTTTCGTATAATACCTAAAACTTACATAAATTTATATATTTACAACGCTATTTAGCAAGGAGTTCAAAATACAAGCTATTCGAATAATAATTACATTCCTCGTGAAATATAGCAAAATAGTCTAGATCTATTTCTATATCCTAGACTGGTAAAAGAAACTGATGCTACTATTTTTTAAAATATCCACTTCATCAACCCTCAGCCAAACCTTCTAACTTGAGAAGTAGACACATTACCTATACCCTCTGCTCACATACCACCGTACGATCATCGTAGTGTTAGATTATTTTAATAATTTTATTATAATGGCCTATGTAACTTATAGTATGACTCTAATTAATGATTTAATGTGATGGTGGTTAAATATAAAATATAGTGTCATTGAGGGTATAATTGTAAATACAATTATAAGAAAACCCTCCCCTCTCCCTTCATATAAATTAAAGAGCCGTTACTAAATGAGGGTCATGACATTCCCTATTTTTCATTTTCATGGTTTCTGAGTGAGCTCACGGTAAACGCATAAAGGAACTTTCTCTCAACCATCCGAAGAGCTAAAAGAGGAAGAAAAAGCTGGAAAAAATACCAAGGAATCAATGACATCAAAGAGAGAGGTAACATTAAGGAACAATAGATTTAGGTTAGTGCTCTCTAAACCCTTAATTGTATGAGAACCATATATTGTGTTGTGAGAGCAAAGTAATTCAAGATTTCAAAGGGAAAAGATAATTTCATAACAGTCATTGCATAATAGAAATTACATAATAGATTAAAGAAAATTCTAACAGTTGGTATCAGAGCAAGGTTGTGAATTTCGTTGATTCTCCATAAGAGATTAGTTCTCCATTAAAGTTTTTCCCAAATTACATGAACCCTAGGTATTTTATATGATGGATTGACATTATTTTGATGTTGAATAATTGCTTTGGATTCAATAATTGAAAACCCTAAGGTTTCAGAAGCTAGAAACATTGGATTTTGAATCTTAATATGAGCAGGGCCATATATCAGTGACCAAGGCCATACATCACGGAGCAGGGCCACACATCAGGAACAAGCACGACCATGCTTCAGTGAAGCATGGCCTTGCATAATGGAAGCACGACCTTACATATTGTAAGCACGACCATGCATCAATTATAAGCACAACCATGCTTCAGGAAGCAGGGGCATGCATCAGAAATGAGCATTACCTTGCTTCATCGAAGCACGAGCATAGCTGTGCATAGAAATTTTACGGTAGAATAAGGAATATAATTCATAAAATATATAGATAGTTTTAAAATTACATCAAAGTGAATTTTACTTACCAAAGTGATTAAATTCTCAAGTTAATTAATTCTAAATTACATTATCATAATGAGAACTTCACAATTTAGTGCTTAATTTTAAGGGTAGCTTGTTAGTCACCAAAGTGCCTAGCTTTAAAAGTTGTTTAAGCATTTAATTGTGTGTTATAAATTGTTCAAAATTGTTTGATGCTATATGGAAACAAAGAGTGAACAATTTAGCTCATTACTTATAATGCTAGGAGATCGCCTAAAGGTAAATAATTGCATATGATTAATGACATTAAGGAGACATGTAAGCACTTCATAATATGTTTGTATATCCAAAGATGACTTGCATATTGGTTTGAGTGATTGGTTGTCAATTAAAGTTGTTTATTAGCATCATTATAGATAAATTGTGTATTTAGGCGTTACCCAAAGGTAAACTTAGATGCATAATTGATGACAGTTGATTGTCCAAATCCATTAAGTTTATTCAAAGCATAAATGTTTAAGTATGTGTTAAATGGATTCAGTCTCTATGAATGCGTATGGCATGAGCAATGGCATAGTCAAGTTCAATGGGCTTAATTATGATGATTAGGCTGAACAAGTTCGATTCCAGCTAGGTGTTATGGACTTAGACCTAGCAACATTATGGAACAAGAGCCTGCAGCCATCACAGAGACCAGTACTGAAGAGGAAAGAACTCTTCGTGAGGCTTGAGAAAGGTCGAATAGGCTGAGCTTGAGCTTGCTGAAGATGACTATGGCTGAAAATGTGAAACTATTAATGCCAAAGACTGAAAATGCTAGGGAATTTATGGCGAAGGTAAAAGAGTATGCACAATCGAACATTATTGACAAGTCCATTATAGGCACCTTGTTGACCGAGCTAACTACTAAGAAGTTTGATTGGTCACGGCCCATTCATGACCATGTGACTGACATGATCAATCATGCGGAAAAGTTGAAATCAATGGGCATGGAGGTAAAGGAATTCTTTGTAGTACAGTTCATTTTGAACTCACTCTCTCCTGAGTTTGGTTAGTTCCAGGTGAATTACAACACCATTAAGGATAAATGGAACATATAGGAAATTAAGGCCATGCTAGTTCAGGAGGAAGGGAGGCTGAAGAAGGTGAAAGAACACTTCGTCCATCTCACATTTCATGAAGGGGGTAGTAGTAGCAAGGCTAAGCCAGGTAAGAAGGACAACAAGGACAAAAAGGATAAGGCCTTATTAAAGGTTCTTGAAGGCCGAATCCAAAAGGGCCAGAAGTGCTTCTTCTGCAAGAAGACTGGTCACTTCAAGAAAGATTGTCTGAAGAGAAAGGTTTGGTTTGAAAGGAAAGGTATATATTATGTTTCAGTATGCTTTGAATCAAATCTTATTGAGGTACCTAAAAATACCTGGTGGTGAATCTCTGTTTCATACTGAGAGTGCTATTAGTAGTAATTTGAATGTGCGTAATGAATGCTCTGCCTTCTTGTGGCATCAAATGTTAGGTCACATATCCAAAGAAAGGATAATGAGGTTAATGAAAAGTGAAATTTTACCTCAATTGGATTTTGTTGACTGGGATATATGTGTGGATTGTATTAAAGGAAAATAAACTAAACACGCATCAAAGAATCCAGGCACAAGAAGCAGTCAACTCTTAGAGTTGATACACACTGATATTTGTGGTCCGTTTGACATCCTATCTTGGGATGGTGAAAGATATTTCATTACCTTCATTGATGACTACTCACGTTATTGTTATCTGTATGTGTTGCATGAAAAATCTCAATCAGTGGATGTCTTACAGGTGTTCATTGATGAGGTGGAAACGCAACTAGATAGAAAGGTAAAGGTTGTGAGGTCAGATAGAGGTGGTGAATATTATGAAAAATCTGATGAAAGTGAACAATGTCCAGGTCCATTTGCAAAACTTCTGGAAAGTTGAGGCATATGTGCACAGTACACTATGCCTGGTACGCCACAACAAAATGGTGTGGCTGAAAGGCAGAATCGTACTATCATAAAAATGGTTAGGAGTATGTTGAGTTACAGTCCTGTACCTATGTCTTTGTGAATGTACGCATTAAAGACCGCTGCATATATGCTTAATAGAGTTCCTAGTAAGGCAGTTCCAAAGACTCCTTATGAACTGTGGACAAGAAAGAAACCTAGTTTAAGACATCTTCATGTTTGGGGTTGTCTAGCAGAAGTAAGAGTGTATAATCCACATGAAAAAAAGCTTGATGCTAGAACCATAAGTGGTTATTTCATCGGCTATCCTGAAAAATCAAAGGGGTACAGATTCTATTGTCCTAACCATAGTATGAGAATAGTTGAGTCTGGAAATGCAAGGTTCATTGAAAATGGTTAGTTTAGTGGGAGTGGTGAAACACGAAAGGTGAAAATTAAAGAGACACGTACGGAAACTCTTGTAGTTGGTGTCTCTTATCCAGTTGTTGTTCCTCTTGTTGTATTACGGTCACACAACATAAGAAGACAACAAGTTAATGTTCGAAACCCACAAGAACAACATATAGAGGATGAACCAGCTGAAAATGCGCAAGTTACAAGTGAGCAAGAGGAAGGTGAACCATAAGAGATAGCATTAAGGAGGTCTGTAAGGCAGAAAAGACTGGCTATTTCAAATGACTATGTGGTTTACTCACTTGAGCATGAATGTGACTTGAGTATTGATGAGGATCGAGTCTCATTTAAGCAAGCCATGGAATGTTACAATTCTGAAAAGTAGTTGAATGCCATGAAAGAAGAGTTAAAATCAATGAGTGACAACAAAGTATGGGATCTAGTCGAGTTGCTTGAAGGTTCAAAATGAGTCGGTTGCAAGTGGGTCTTTAAGACCAAACGTGACTCAAATGGCAACGTTGAGAGATAAAAGGCTAGACTTGTTGCTAAAGGATACACTCAAAATGATGACATAGACTATAAAGAGGCCTTTTTTCCAGTTTCAAAGAATGACTCTTTAAGAATTGTTATGGCTTTGGTGGCTCATTATGACTTAGAGCTTCACCAAATGGATGTAAAGACCGCCTTTGTGAATGGTGACTTGGAAGAGAAAGTTTATATGGATCAGCCAGATGGCTTCTTGACCGCAAGTAAAGAAAGTATGGTGTGTAAGTTAAAGAAATCAATATATGGGTTGAAACAGGCTTTCAGACAATGGTATCTTAAGTTCAATGATACCATCACGTCATATGGTTTTGTAGAGAACACTGTTGACCAATGTATCTATATGAAGGTCAGTGGGAGTAAGTTCATCATTTTAGTCCTGTATGTTGATGACATTCTTCTTGCTACTAATGATGTTGAGCTGTTGCATGATGTAAAAGAATTTCTCTCTAAGAACTTTGAGATGAAAGATATGAGTGAGGTTTCCTATGTGATTGGAATAGAAATATTGCGTAATAGATCACAAGGATTACTGAGATTGTCTCAAAAAGGCTACATCAACAAAGTATTAGAGAGATTCAAAATAGAAAAGTGCTCATCAGGGGTAGTTCCAATTCAAAAGGGAGGCAAGTTTAGTGAAATGCAATGTCCCAAGAATGAGTTGGAGCAGAAAGCAATGAAATTTATTCCCTATGCATCAGTGGTCGGGAGTTTAATATATGCTCATACATGCACTTGGCCTGATATCAGTTTTGTTGTTGGAATGTTAGGCCAATATCAAAGTAATCCCAGAATGGACCACTGGAAGGCTGCAAAGAAAGTCCTTAGGTATTTACAAGGCACCAAGGACTACATGCTTACTTATAGGAGATCTAGTCAACTGGAAGTGGTTGGCTACTCGGATTCAGACTATGCTGGATGTGTAGACTCAAGGAAATTGACCTTTGGCTATATCTTCTTGTTAGCTAGAGGTGTGATTTCATGGAGGAGCTGAATTTATGGCATGCTTTGAGGCCACTATTCATGCTTTGTGGCTGCGAAACTTTGTCTTAGGACTTGGTATTGTTGATAATATAGAAAAGCCGCTGAGAATGTTCCGTGATAATTTCGCAGCCGTCTTTTTCTCTAAGAATGATAAGTATTCAAAGGGAGCAAAGCATATGGACTTAAAATACTTATCAGTGAAAGAAGAAGTGCGGCAACAGAAAGTGTCTATTGAGCATATTGGTACTGATTTAATGATAACGGATCTGCTAACTAAGGGATTATCCCCTAAAACATTTTCTGGCCATGTTGGTAGAATGGGCATTATAGACAAGTCCTTGTTAGCATGATTGTATAATTCATATATATGTGTATAGATTGTTTTGCTCATATTATTGTAGACATTTTGGGAATTCAATAAAAGTATTGTTTCTGCTTGTTTACTTGTTATCTGAATTGTGTTAATGTACATGTGTGGTTTGAGTTTGATAATAGGTTGAGTGTTAAAAACACATCAGAGTTACAGTCTGTAGTATGACTGATTAAAACTGTTTTGATTTGAGTTGGTTCTATGATACTTGGAAGGAATCATGTCGTCAAATGACTTGTGACTACCATGATCCGATTAACTTAAATAATTAAAAGATGATGACTTGATATTATCAATGATATGCGCACTTACAGTTTATTGAATCTTCAAGTCGTCACATAGGCCAAGTGGGAGATTGTTAGATTATTTTAATAATCTTATTATAGTGGCTTATGTAACTTATAACATGACTCTAATTAATGATTTAATGTGATGGTGGTTAAATATAAAATATAGAGTCATTGGGGGGGTATAATTGTAAATTCAATTATAAGGAAACCCTCCCCTCTCCCTTCATATAAATTAAAGAGCGGTTACTAAATGAGGGTTACGACATTCCCTATTTTTCACTTTCACGGTTTCTGAGTGAGCTCACGGTAAACGCATAAAGGAACTTTCTCTCAACTATCCGAGAGGAGCTGAAAGAGGAAGAAAGAGTTGAGAAAAATACTAAGGAATCAACAACATCAAAGAGAGAGGTAACATCAGGAACAATGGATTTAGGTTAGTGCTCTCTAAACCCTTAATTGTATGAGAACCATATATTGTGTTGTGAGAGCAACGTAATTCAAGATCTCAAAAGGAAAAAGTAATTTCATAATAGTCATTACATAATAGAAATTACATAATAGATTAAAGAAAATTCTAACACGTAGCATACATAACAACACAACGAAAATGCAAGGGTGGGCTTATATAATTAACCATCATAACTATAGAATATAAATATGTAAAATGATTTAAACAACTAGTATATTTCACAACATTTAGCAAAACAGCTTCAATCAATTGACACAACATGTTAAGCCTATTCTCAGGCCAACTAATGCAAATGCAGCGAATTAGTTCCATTTGGTTTCATAGCCTAAATAATCAAGAGGAACTATTTTTCGGTCTCGGACCGACCCATCCTAGTATCTAGATCCAGACACAGTACAACTCAGTATCCTAATCAGCTCTAAAATGATGTTAATGAATAGGATGCAACACAGCTAAATCAGCATGTTACAACACAGCAAAATATTCGTTTTCAGCCTCAGCAATACATCAATAAATATATTTTTATCCAGTGTTGACAACACAACAAATTCTTATATTTTCAATTTGAGCAATTTCAACTAGACATATTATTTCACCCAGCTTCAACAATTCAGTCATATAAACATTTTCATAGCAAAACTCAGCATTTAAAAATATATATCGCTCATCACACAACAATTATACAACTTTCACATTCATATTCCAAAATATATGGATAATTCATACACTTTAAACATACACAACACAATTCAAATGGAATGATAAATACACCGATATGACAGTGATAATAAGAAATATACATTTCACACCAGAAGTGGAAAAATGGTGAAAAAATTGAAAAGGGTAAAGGTACTCAAAGTAGCAAAAATATGAAACACATATGTATCGTTGTGGAAGGAAAGGTCATTAGTCACGTATTTATCGTACACCAAAACATCTTATTGATCTTTTTCAATAATCACTTAAAAATAAGAAAAGAAAAAGATAGAGACAAATTTTATTGAGTTATTATGTTTTTTTTTTCTTTATATGTTAATTTATGTTTAATGTATTTTTTTCTCTTTAAAAAAATAAAGGTTAAAATAAATTGTCATGTGTTCTAGTAATATAGTTATTATTTAAATTAAATTTTAATTTAGTCGGTGTAAATAATAATAATAATAAAATTTTTACCATTTTATAAGTATCTAATTTTTTTTAAATTTTTGTAATGATGAATGAATGATCTTATGGACGACACCAACAATGAAGACATATCACTTGTTGATAGTGCAACAACTGACACAATTCTCAAAATAAAAAATATTTTTCTCATGTAGTGATGCAACAAGCTAATGTGAATATTATATCTGATAGCACAGATTGTTGAAAGCTCCGGTAGAGCTAATATATTGTTGTCTAGTGGAACAAAATTAAATATTGTTAATGCATTGTACTCTGCAAAGTCTTATAGAAACTTTTTAAGTTTCAAAGATATATGTAAAAATGGATACCATATTGAAACAACAAATGAAAGAAAAGAAAAATAAATGTATATTACAGAATTATCTCTAATAAAAAATGTGTGTTAGAAAAATTACTTTTTTTTTTCTGGTTTATATTACACACATATAAATATAATTAAAACAACACATTATTGTAAATCAAAAGTTTACAAATCATGATAATTTTTTCTATTTGGCATAAACGATTAGGCCATCCTAGATCAATCATGATGCACAAAATAATTAAAAATTCACGTGGACATTCATTGAAGAGACAACAGATTGTTTAATCTTATAATTTTGTATGTGTTGTTTGTTCCCAAGTGTCGCAACCGGGCGATCGCAACGGTACGACGGATGACAAACTTGTTCCAAAATATCAGAGGAGTCGCTACCAAAGTTTATTTTTAAGAAAAACCTTGGAAAAACTTAAATATAATACGATCTTTGAAACCAAAAAATGAGTTCGGGAGTCATTTACGTGTAGGGAAGGTATTAGCACCCTATAACGTCCGTTTAAAAAATGGTTACCTAAAATTAATTGTACAAAATTATTCTAATTTTGAAAAATATTTATTTAACCCCTAAACATTAATTATTTTATTTTAGAAGAAGAAATATTATTTATTGAAATATTATTCAGGTTATTTTAAAAAATATTTTGACTTGACGGGTACGGTTCCCGCTCCTATGTATCCCCGGATGCAATGGGGAACTCAAAGCCACGTAGTTCTATCTAAAAATTATGAAATTAGTTGATTATAATTAAGTTTAGTAAAAGAAAAATTTATTTTAGAATTAAAATCATTTTTCGTAAAAATTATAATGTTTAGGATACAAGATAATGCAGTTATACATGTACCCTACGAGAAAATAATACAGAAAATGAAGGAAGATCACACAACTATACTGCAAATCATTAAGAAATATTTTATTTGTAAATGGAGTATTTGAATTTTAATTTTGATTATGATTAATATTGAAAGAAATTTAAGATAGCGTAAGCTATACATAAACTTCTTATAATTTATTAGACTATCGAAGGTAATGTAAATTACACATCGATATTATAAAAATTTATAAAATGAATAAATTATAGTAATTTAATTTATCAAAATTTGAAACATGACTTAAGAAAATAAAAAAAAATAATTTTATTTGAATTGATTAAAGAAGATACTCATTTAATAAAAAAACATTAAAAATTTTATTTGATAGATTTATATTATATAAAACCTAAGGTAACGTTGGTACACATAGATTTTGACAATTTATAACGCATAAAGGTAGAGTCGCTACACATTAGCATTATAAATTATTTCTTAATAAAATAATTTAGATTTAAATTAGTTGATTGATTTGTAAATTAGTATTTAGAAGAGAAATACATCTTGCATTATTATTAAAGTGATTAACTAATTAATTAATGACAATATGTGATAAGTTAATATTGCATAAAGTCTTGGTAACGTAGGTACACATAGACTTTATCAATTTATAATACATGACGATAGAGAAGCTATACGTTAGTATTATAAATTGATACAATTATATTATTATTTATTAATTAATTATAAAAAAAATAAGTAATTTAGTATTCACAATATAAAATAAAATAATCATAAATATAAAATTAAATCGCCTTAATATGATACAAATATACAATAAATAAAATAAAAGATAACAATCCTAAAAAAGAAGATATAAATAATGAAATATAAAAAGGGAAATAATTTAAAAAAATTAACTCAGATATGATATTGTAAAGTAAACGGTATCAAGAGATTTTAAATAAATAAAATAAAATAAAATAATTTAAACAAAGTTAACATAAAAAAAATAAAAAATAAAATAAAAACTCTTTCATTAAATAAATTAATAATTATCATAATAACAAATAATAATGATGATGAATAAATAAATAAAACTAAAACAATAAATTATATGTTGAACTAAATAATGATAAAAATAAAATAAATAAAAAAAATTCGGACAAAAAAATAATAAAAAAATAAAAAAAGGATAAAATGGTCTCAAATTTTAAATTTTCAGATTTGAGAGGGAAGGACTTTAGGGTTAGGGGTGTGCTTTTCTCCAAGAAAAACAAAAAAAGGTTATGAAAGGGTGGAGGGGAGGTTAATGGAGGCCATGGTTTTGAGTGGTGAAGGTTATTGAGAGCAAAAGGAAGAGGAATGAGACAAGGTAGGGAAAGAGTTTTTTTATGGTGAGTTTTGTGTTTGTGGATGATGATAGATGGAGGAATGGGTGGAGAGGTGGTGAGACATGGATATTTGAAATGGTGGTTTAAAATATTTTTTTTCATTTGAGATTGATTTGATATAGGAAATGTTTATTCAAAATATAAATATGTATGAAGAAGAAAAATGTGTAAAATGTATGATGAAGCTTACTTGATGTTCTTGAAAATTTTTGCTTGCCTCTTGTTCTTCCTCCTTTCCACTAACCTTTCTTTCTCTCTATTTTCTCTTTTTCTCTCCCTGTTTTAGAATGCCTTCTCTCAAAATTTTTTTAGCCTCCTCTGACGTCTTCCCCTGCTCCATGGTCCTTTTTTCCTTTTATTGTTAGGGTTCTCACCAAAAGGCTCAAAATTCTGAATTTTTCCTTTTTTATGTATAAAGTAACATTGGTTCAAGAATTTAATTATTTGTCATATTCTATTTTCCTTTTTAAAAATTAATTCTGAAATTTTCCTATTTTATTAAGACAAATTTTTGTTTTTTTTTTGTTGTTCTTTTTTTTTAAACCTTTTGATTCCATTCTTCTTTTGTAATATTAAAATTCAGATTTTTTATTTTTTTATTTTTTCATTTTTATTCAAAAAAAAATTTTTAAATCAAAATTTTAGTGTTCACACCAAGGAAAATTGATTAGTTGACCATTATTAGGTAAAATTGGAAATGAATCTATCATATTTTTAGAACTTATACAAGGTGATATTTATGAACCAATACACCCATCATGTGGACCATTTAGATATTTTATGATTTTAATTGATACATTAACTAGATGGTCATATGTTTGTTTGTTGTCAACTTGCAATCAGATGTTTGCGAAATTACTTGTACAAATAATTCGTTTAAGAGCATATTTTCCTGATTATCCAATTTAAAAAATATGCCTTGATAATGCTGGTGAATTTACATCTTAAGCTTTTAACAATTATTGTATGGTTATTGAAATTGATGTTGAGCATCTTGTAGCACATGTACATACTCAAAATGAACTTATTGAATCATTAATCAAGCATCTAAATTAATTGCAAGACCATTACTAATGAGATCAAAACTTCTAATTTCTGCTTGGGGACATGCAATCTTGCATGATGCAACACTTATTTGCATTAGGCCAACATGCTATCATATGTTCTCCCTTTGCAATTAGTTTCTAATCAACAACCAAATATTTTTCATCTTAGAATTTATAGATATGCAATGTATGTTGCTATTACTCCATCATAACGCACTAAGATGGATCCTCAAAGAAGGTTGGGAATTTATGTTGGCTATAAATCTTCTTTATCTTTAATAAAATACCTTGAGCCAATGATAAGGGATTTATTCATTGCTTGATTTGCTTATTATCATTTTGATGAATCAATTTTCCCTACTTTAGGGGAGAGAAAATAAGCATTTGAAAAAAGAGATAAGTTGGAATGAATTATCTTTATCTTATCTTGATCCTCGAAAAAAACAGTGTGAATTAAAAGTTCAAAAGATAATTTATTTGCAAGGTTTAGCCAATCAACTACCAAACGTGTTTAAGAATCCAAAAATATTGACTAAATCATATGTGCCAGTTGCTAATGCTCCAATCAAAATCAATGTTCCAATTGGACAATTTAATGTTGCAAATCAATATGAATCACATATGAAGCATAATAGACCTTTTGGTTCCAAAGATAAAAATCCTCGAAAAATAAAAGAAACTAAGAATCAAGGCAACCAAAATGAGGATGTAAAGACGCCAAAAGAGTCATTATACATAATCAATATTTTAATTCTTGAAGAAACACAAGTATCTAAAAATGATAAAAATAAAAAGATTTCAATAAATTATGTCATGAATAGAATACAATGGAACCGAAATGAAGTCAACATTGATGATATTTTTTCATTTAACGTAGTATGGAATGTGATAATTGATATAGATGATCATTAACCAAAATTAGTCAACAAGTGTAGACAAAAAAATGACTGAAAAAAAATGGAAAGATGCAATTAAGGCATAATGAAAGTCACTTACAAAACGTCAAGTTTTTGAACCTATTGTTTGTACACCTTAAGATGTAAAGTCAATTGGATATAAATGGATTTTTGTGTGAAAAGAAAATGAAAAAGGTGAAATTGTGAGATATAAAGCATGACTTTTTGTCCAAGGTTTTTCGCAAAGACTTGCTATTGATTATGAAGAAACATATTCACCTATAGTGGATGCAAATTCTTTTTGATACTTAGTCAGTTTAGTAGTAAATGAAGGACTTATTTGCGATTAATGGATGTTATTATAGCTTATTTGTATGGCTCACTTGATAATGACATTTATATGAAACTCTATGAAGGTTTAAATTTGTTAGATGCATACAATTCAAATTCTAGATAAGGTTATTTAATCAAGTTGAATAAATCACTTTATGGGTTAAAACAATCTGAACGCATATGGTATAATCGCCTTAACGAATATTTGTTAAAGAAAGGATACAAAAATGACCTTATTTGTCCATGCATTTTTATAAAAAGGTCTTATAATGAATTTGTAATAATTACTGTTTATGTTGATTATTTAAATATCATTAGAACTCTTGAAGAGATTTCAAAAATAGTAAATTGTTTAAAGAAAGAATTTGAAATGAAAGACCTTAGAAGGACAATGTTTTGTTTTGGATTACAACTTGAATATGTAAAGAATGAAATATTTATGCATCAAGAAACTTATACTAAAAAGTTGTTAAAATGATTTTATATGGATAAATCACGTCTATTGTATATTCCAATGGTTGTAAGGTCACTAGATGTAAACAAAGATCCTTTCAAACTTCGGGACAAGGATGAAGAACTACTATATCATGAAATACCTTATCTTAGTGGAATTGAGGCACTAGTGTATCTTGCTTGTTATACATAACTTGATATATCATTTGCTGTTAATTTACTAGTAAGGTATAGTTCTTCACTTATAAGAAGACATTGAAATAGAGTTAAACATATATTTCATTACCTTAAAGGTACAATGGATATAAGTTTATTTTACTCGAATAAATCTAAATCTAAGTTGATTGGTTATGCAGATGCGAGTTTTTTGTCTGACCCACATAATGGTAGATCATATATAGGTTATTTGTTTACATGTGGTGGTACAGCTATTTCATGGCAAAATACGAAACAAACTATAATGACTACATCATCTAATCATGTAGAAATTTTAGTATTACATGAGACAAGTCAAAAATGTGTCTGATTGAGATCTATGATTTAACATGTGCAAGAAACTTGTGGTTTATTTTTGGAAAAAATAACTCCAATAGTTATATGTAAAGATAATGTTGCGTGTATTACTCAATTGAAAGAATGGTATATTAAAGGAGATAGAACAAAACATATTTCTCCAAAATTCTTTTTTACCCATGATCTTCAAAAGAATGATGATATAAATATTCAACAAGTTCGTTCATGTGAGAATCTGATAGATATTTTCACAAAATCACTTCTAAGTAAAACTTTTGAACAACTAGTTTACAAGATTGAACTTCGTTGTCTTAGAAATAATTGTCCACATGAGGGAAAGAATTAAATACGTTCTACACTATTTTTTCCTTAGCTATAGTTTTTTCCATTGAGTTTTTCTGACAAGATTTTTAATGAGGTAGTATGTAATAGCATATTAAATAATAATATATTTTTCTTTTCACTAAGTTTTTATTCCATTGTGTTTTTCCTAGTTAGATGTTATAAAACATATTCTCAAATAATAGACATTCAAGGGGAAATGTTATGAATTATTATATGAGTGAATGTCTATATTCATAACTTCTCATATTCTTTGTAACTTACGATTTTGTAACCGTTTTGTTTAATTCTCATTTAAATAAATGAGATTTTCAGTTATAGATTTAGGCTTATAAATAAGTATCTCATTTCTATTAAGAGTATATGAAATGAAATGAAATTTTCTCTTCCTTTCTGTATTATTCTCTCTATTTTCTCACTTGCTCTTTATAATTTTACATTATTTGATAGTAAAATATATATAGCAAATAATCACTTTATGATAAAAGTTATAGTTAATTATTCTTTTTAAAACAATTTATGGATAATATGAATATTATAACAACTTTTTAATGTTAAGGTTATTGGCATATCAAAGATACTTGTATACTAGCACGAGAACTTAGAACTTATATCTAAGCATATTTTTACCTCTTCAATGCACACTTGAATTGACATGCTAAATAAGAAAGCATCACTTATATAATTTAGAAAAAATTATTTTTACAGTGATAGAATTGTTTGGCACAAAAATTATAAATTTTTTCTGTCATAGTAATTAGGTCTTAAGTAAGGATGGAATATGGTGAGTTAAGGAGGAGGTCTTAAGAGTTTTGTGAATAATAATCTTCAAGTGGTTTATTTTTCCTTTAGACCAAAGAAACAAAACCTGTGGAGATTATTATCAACCTCTAAGTGTTCTCTAAATAATAATTTCAAGAGCTAGATGCTGTTGGCTTGTCTGATGTTTTTTCCATTTCCGTTCCGCAAACAAGGGTGCACCATGGATTGCTTTCTTTGGTCATGCTCTTCCCAATGCCAATAACTGTGGAGATGAAAAGGCAAAGTTAGGTACTAGAATATTATTTTAGTGAATATGAAAGCAGTTGAAAATACCAATCTGATAGGTGTAATACATCTAGTATATGATTAATATATTTTTTTTGTGAATGTGATAATTTAATTTAGTTAATTAACTAAGGTTTCTCATTTAAACTTAAAATTAACCGCAAACAATTATAATCATGTATGAAAATACGTTGTGATAAAAATAAAAATTTATTTTGTTAATTTCTTTGTTACGATAAAGTTTTTTTTTTTAAAAATTGATGAAGCTTTTTTTATAGTATTATTATGGGCATGTATATTATTATTTTTAAATATTTATTGAATAAATTTTTAGTTTGGTTCATGATATAATAAGCATAAAATATTTTAATTCTTAAAATTTTAAAAATATTATGTCTAATGTAACGTCCTCGTTTTTATATTTATTATTATAGCATTGAATGTTGGTTATATTTGTGAAGTTATTTGAATTTTAGAGAGTTTAAATGATGTAGGTTGTAGGATATCTCGCTGTAGTGAGATATCTCTCATTGTAGCGAGATATCTCTCGTTATGGCGAGAAGAGCGTCTAGAAATCAGGCATTCTAATGCTCTCTCGCTGTAGCTAGAATTTTCTCGTTGTAGCGAGGAGCTCTCGCTGTAGCTAGAATGACAGCCATCAAAGTGCAATTTTGTCTGGTTTTTTCGCTGCAGCGAGAGAAGGGCTTGCTGTAGCGAGAATTTATCGTTGTAGCGAGAAATGGCTCGCTGTAGCGAGAATGTCGCAAGTCTAGGGGTATTTAAGGGTTTCCCAGTTAGAAAACTTGGATTACAATCTAAGTTTTGAGCTCTCCCTTGACGCCTAACCCTCTCTTATCAGAAAATCTCTCTAAAACCTCAACTTTCTTTCAAATCCAAGCTTGGAAACTTCATCAATCAACTCCAAGTAAGTTCTTGGAGCTTTGTTTTCTTTTTTTGAGTGTTTTCTAAGTTTCTCCTTTCTCAAAATGTTCTCTTTTATGATATATAGGAAGATTTTGGTCCTTTCACCTAAAACCCTTCACAAAATCTCTTTCAAAACTTTGTCTCAAGGTAAGGAGGGCTCTATTTTGTTATTTTAAGCATAATAATTATTTTGTAACCATGAGAGTACTTTATGTATGTGTTTTAGTATGATTCTTATGATTGATTGACATTGAATTATTATGAAAAATTTGGTTGGCTGATTTTGGGTGTTAATGATATGTTTGAGTAGTCTGTTTGTTTGGAATTTAGTTCGGAAGTGCTTTACTAAGCAAGATCTCTTACTAAATAATGAGTTTAGTACGAAAGGGAGTATGAGATAAGTGTAAGAAGCTGAATGGTTCTAGTGTGAATAGTTACAGAGATACACTGGGGGTATAGAGTCCAGAGATGATAGGAAATGTGGTAGAAATGTAGGGTGGTGAGCGACATTCGCGCATGTGTACACATTCTTTCTGAGAGCAAATGCGCCACATGGCCTCACACTTGTTTCTTGACTAGACTCCTGACTATACCTTTGCTAAGAAGCCCGTTATTGTATACATTGTATCCGTATACATGGGCTAACCTGCGACCATTTACCTAAGACCTTAAGAACTGCTGGAGTCATCGTATAATTATGATCACAGTACACTGAATGTGCTTATCCGAAAGAGAGCAACATAATAATTATGAATATGTGTATGTCTAATATATTGCTTTAAGATTTATGTTATTATGATTCCTTGTATTCCATGACCATGATTGTGCTATTATGTTAGTCTTTAAAGTAATATTATGTTTTAAATGATAAGATATGTGCTCATCCTTACTGATAATTTCAGGGAACCAGGTTGACGAATCCGCAGGGAAGAGTTAGGCTGGTAGATAGTTTTGTAGACTTTAGATTAAATTATGTATTTAATGAATACCAGCGTGTAAATCATTTTAAATTTCTTGTATTGGTGGAGAATGATCCTAGGGTTTATGTCATGATAGAGATGGATTTTGCTTGTAGTGTTCCATTCGATGTTCCTAGGAGTAGGATACACCAAACCTTATGTGTATATATGTATAGGGGTACAGTTAGAACCCTAGCAACACTTACTTACTTATACACCTACCATGACCACAGCTCTCTAAGAAGACCTACCCGTTGGACCTTTGAGTACGTCATGGGGACAGAGGTCAGAGCTGACTCTTGCGATGAATATCTGGGATCTGATGACGACTTAGATTCTGAGGACCTAGCCGAGATAGAAAGTTGAAATGCTGGAGATGAGTATAACTGAGGCTGCTCTAGGATCCTTTTTGTAGTGTTCGATGTTGTAATTATTATTTTGATCTTTAAATACTCAAACATACAGTTTGTAAATTAATATACTGTACTGTGAAGTTTATGTATAGCTTTTTTTTTTTACTTTTGATTATGGTAATTTTAGAAGTTTTATGCTATTACACTATTCTATTGATTTAAATGGAAATATTTGATTAAATTGTAATAATTACTTCCAAGAAAATTTTATGATATCCAAATTTCATATTGAAATTGAATTGAAAAGAAAAAATTATTTATATATACTAAATTTAAAATAAGGACGTTACATTAGATGATAGTGGCAAAGTTACCAATAAAATATACAAATATTAATAAGTGATAGTAATGTTAAGAAATAATAAAAAAATGATAAATAGAAGATAAATTTTAAAAATTAAAGACTAAAATATATAAAAAATGTGACAATTTAAAAGATTAAAATAAAATAAAAATATATACCACATTAAATAGTAGAGATAAAAATTAAAGACTAAATTAATATTTTTTAAATTTGAAAATTATAATACTTAACTCTTATTATTTTATAAACTAAAAAATGAGTTTAGTTACTATTTATTATTATTTTTTAAGAATTTTTTAATTTAAAATATTATTTAAAAGTATTTTACATAATTTTAAAAAACTAGAATGACAATAACTATATGAGAATGATAATAGACGTTCCTTGTAATTTTTTTAAAATATGAATAAATAATTGAATTTTTCTATTATATATATTAAATATAAGGGTTAAGAAGAAAAAAATTACAATAAAATATTTCTTTATATTTTTCTCTCAACTTATATACATAACGCATACTATAAAAAAATGAATAAAATTTTTTACCGTTTAATCAATGGCTACTTTTAGTTGTTGATATTTAACCAATATTTATCTCTTTATGAAATGGGAAATAAATAGGAAAAATAATATATTTAATTAACTAACGGAGGGGGCAGAATGAGAGAGGGTGAACTGTGTCCTAACGGAAAAACAAAAATGCGCCACGTCAGCAAGAATTCGGATGAGCAAGAAGTCGTATCTCTGGTTCTCGAAAACAAGCTACTACCTCCTCTCCTTCCTGCTAATGCAAACTAAATGCTAATCCACTCCTTCTTCTCTCTCTCTTCTCTCTCTCTTCATCAATGGAAGTTAACCTCTCTTTCAACCACCATCGCTCCCTCACTCTAACCTCACGCTCTCCCACTTCCTTCTTCACTCTCCGCACACACTTTCTCGGTTCCGTCCACACTCTCAGGCCTCCACCACCACCCTCTGCATCTGCACCATCCCTTCGTACTCGAAACAAATGCAACAAGTTAGGCTTTCTTCGCTTCCACTCTCCGCGCTTCGTCTTCAAGGCCTCTCTCCATTCTCCCTCCGTCATCGTCGTCGTCATCGTCGTTACTTTATCTGCTGTTTCTTTGCTCCACTTCACTCTCAACAGGAGAAAGAAGGCTCTTAACCAGGTCTTTCAGCTGCTTAACTTAACTTTTCATATTCTCTTTCTCTGTTTATTGCCGCTGATTTCGTGCCTGTTCTATTGTTCGAATTTAGTTTTGCACTATGCGGAAATCAAATCTGAAAATTGTACCTCGCGGTGAACTTTTTTTAGTTCATTTTTAGACTCTCCCATGGACTTGCTATATACGTTTGGATATTAGTTGCAAACTTTAGATAATATCGTTGAATAATTGGATTTGGCGAATAATTAGCTGTTTTGAGTTGAATTTTATGAAATAGTATTGTCAAATTTTCATTGTCAGATTCTGATGATGGACTTTTTCTGGTTAGATGCATTTAATGTTATAGACAGGTAGGGATTGCTGCGGAATCTTCGCTGCCTATCGTCTCTACTGTTCCTTCAGTGGCCTAGTTTTGTAAATTGATTGCATCTATTCTATTTCTATAATTAGTACCTTTCTTACATTTTCACTACTGCAGACACAGGGACATGCAAAATTTGCATTATCGCCGCAAGGAAGTAATGTTGGAAACCAGGTCATTGACAGCCAGATTCTTGGTTTTCCAGAATTTCAAAGGGAAAACCCAATAAATGAAATTGGGAAGTTAAAGGATCACAATGGAGAAGATAACCACGCCTTTGAGGACAAAGAGATGCACCTTCCATTTTTGAAATCCTCAATGATACAAGAAGTTTCCCTCACAACTGAGACAGCAGAATCAACTTCTTCTGTTCTTGAGTCTAGTGTCAATAATAACAGTTCCAAGGTATTGGGCGACCCCCATTTATCTGTGGCTTTACCATCAAGTACATTACAACCACTAGATTTTGCTGAGGAAATGGTTAAACAAGTGGAAGAAAATCAACATAACCTTGGCTCTGATCCTGAGTTGCCTTTGAATATGGTCAAACCTCAGTATACTGCTTCTTCTGTTTGTGTAAACAATGCCCTAGCAACAATTGATGAGCATACTGAAGAAAACATTAAACTTGGTGCCATCAACAGCAATGTCTTTGTCAGTGAATCAGTTAGGGAATCGCTGTACATGTTTTATGAGGATAACAAGTCTGCAACCAAATCCATGACACCACTGAGTAGTTTAAATTCTTTATCTCCTCGTGCTTCTTTTGTGAATAAAAAAGGATTGCCCTCAGCAATAGGAAATGCTACACTAAAAGGATCAGGATTATCTACAGATGTTTCTCTTAAAAGTACAGGTAATTACATGAAAGAAAATGGTAATCATATCATTTCATTGATGATATAGTTGGTCAAATTTTTACATACTAGCATGTTGAGCAATCCAAATTTAAAGAAAACATTTATGTAAACCATGTATATTGATTCAGAACATGTTGAAGGAGCAGTTAAAATCTCCAGTCATAAAGAAGGCTACCCCCCACAACATGTGAATAAACACTTGAGGAAAGGCAGCAGCTCTTCTAGAGACAGGGAAGGGAACTATATGGATCATAATATTAACAAAGTTTTCTCTCAGAATGCCCACTCAATCAAGGTGCATTTTGATCAGAAAAATGATCAAATCAGGGTGCATGATGGTCAGAATATTGATCCTTCAGAGCATCTAAGCAAATATAATAATCTGCTAAAAGCTGGGAGGTAATATGCTCTCCTCATCCACCTCCAAAGGACACTATAGAACATAAGATTGTTTATGAGACATGTTAGAGTTTTAAACTTGTCATAAATTTGCTTTGAATGAAACAATCTGATCAAATTCCTCCTTTCCTCTCTTTCTCATTTGTAAACTATATCATGATCATGATGTGCATCTGACCTACTTTTACTATTACTTCAAGCTTGAAGAGCTTATCATGCAGTACATTGATTTTGTTAGGTTACATGAATGTGTGGAATTGCTTAAAGATATGGAAATGAAGGGTTTATTAGATATGAATAAGGTACGTGCATCTTTTTGGCTGTTACTTTATATTCAGTTCTTCAATTATGTGTTTCTCTTACATGCCATATTTACTGCTTATAGGTTTATCATGTCAAGTTTTTTAACATCTGCAAGAAACGAAAGGCTGTCAAAGAAGCTTTTGATTACATTAGGCTTATTTCAAATCCAACGCTGAGTACATTTAATATGCTTATGTCGGTTTGTGCAAGATCCCAAGATTCAGAAAGTAAATATCCTGATTACCCACTAAAATGTTCTTTCTTTTCATCTTTTCAGTTCATGACATTTGTCTTGTGTATTCAGGAGCTTTCCAAGTTTTGCAGCTTCTTAAGGATGCTCGACTAGAACCTGATTGCAAACTTTATACCACTCTGATATCAACTTGTGCAAAGAGTGGGAAAGTTGACCTAATGTTTGAAGTACAGTATCTATCTTCAATTGATTCACCATAGCATGACATTTTTATGTGTAATATATTTTTCTGTAAATTCTGTATCCATTTAAACTGTTAATCTATGCACCTAGGTGTTTCACACAATGGTAAATTCTGGAGTGGAGCCTAACGTTCATACCTATGGGGCACTTATAGATGGTTGTGCTAGAGCCGGGCAAGTAGCTAAAGCATTTGGTGCTTATGGGATAATGAGGTCAAAGGTACAATTGTTAATGAATTATATTGGTAGTGATATGAGTTGAATTCCTCTCATGATTTTTAATTGTGCGCGCTGATGGGATGTTTGTATGCAGTAGAATGTGAAGCCAGATCGTGTTGTATTCAATGCACTTATAGCTGCATGTGCTCAATCAGGAGCAGTGGATCGTGCTTTTGATGTGTTAGCAGAAATGGCTGCTGAAACACATCCCATCAACCCAGATCATGTGACTATTGGTGCATTGTTAAAGGCATGTGCAAATGCTGGCCAGGTGTGGTTTCTTCCCTGATTTCACTCTTTATATTGTACTTTACTAGAAATCTATTTAATGTTAAACAATGTTATGTTTTTTGCAGGTTGAACGAGCACGAGAAGTGTACAAGATGATACAAAAATATAGCATAAAGGGGTCTCCAGAAGTTTACACTATTGCCATTAATTCTTGCAGTCAAACTGGAGATTGGGAATTTGCTTGCAGTGTATACAATGACATGACCCAGAAAGGGATTCTCCCGGATGAGGTTTTTATAGAATTTTCTTGATGATATAGATTGTTAAAATCTGTGGTTTTAGTGGATTTGAAAACATGATAGTACCACTTTTATTTGTATGGTGGTTTCTTTTATTTTAAAAAATGATAGTACCACTACCATTATTTGCTTACAAAAGTTATTGACTTATAATGCAGATATTTCTGAGTGCACTAATAGATGTTGCTGGACATGCTAAAAAGCTGGATGCTGCCTTTGATGTCCTACAAGAAGCCCGTGAAGGAGGAATGTGTATTGGAATAATGTCATATAGCTCATTGATGGGTGCCTGTAGCAATGTATGTCTGATTAAGTAATATGGTTTAAAGGGAAGAAAAAAAGGAAAACAAATTGGGCATCGTTGAAAAAGGAAAACATCATTAATGTGTCTGTTCTTACCCATAGCAATTTTCCAGTCATGTATTTTTTTATAGTTAAATCTGGGGATGCATAAAAGGTAAAGGAACTGAAATGGATTGAAGGTCTACTTATGGAATGATAGAGTGGATTTTAATAATGTATTTAAAAATGGATGATAAAAAAGATACTTTATGTTGTAAGTAAAGTATTAATTTAGGAGAATTTCTTTCAGTTAATTACTGTTATTGGGCTTCCACTTGGGGAATGGGGATGTGTTCTAGGCATTGGTTTCACTAATAACTATCAGGTTTTTCTGGTATTCTAGCTGTCAATTTTAAACAAGAAATATGTAAGGATATAGGATGTTATGTTTTCAGTGTAGTATATAAGGGTTTTGTTGCTCTAGTTGATGACCCTGAATCTAGAAGCTAAAAATAGTGAATCTATTTTTCTTAAATCTGAGAACCCTAAGATAAATACTTACATAAATTAATATAGCATAAGAAGCACAAGTATGACCTAAGACAACTGCCTAAACTCTTATCTTTCCATGTTAGATATGTTTATTCCAATCTTTTGCTGCCTGCATTGAATTCGCCATGCAGAAAAATGTGCTACTAGTACTAACTAGTGGCAAATTCTTCTTCCAGGCAAGAAATTGGCCGAAAGCACTGGAGCTATATGAATATCTGAAATCTCTTAAATTGACGATAACTGTTTCAACAATTAATGCTTTGCTCACTGCACTTTGTAAGTATGACTTTCTCTTTCTTTTGTTTATTATTACATTTATCCTGGTTCTTTATGCATCAGCACTAAATTGGTTGATTAGGAAGCTATTCAACAGCTTGGAAAAGTAGTTCCAATGAAAAATAACTGCAAATTTGAAGGAAGATGGAAGGGTTTGTGAAAGTGGGGTACTTTGAGTAATAGGATTAGTAAGCATATCTGAAGATAGAGAGATGAGCGAAACCAAAGATAGACACATCACATGATTATGCTGCTAAAGCCAACGTTGCTTTGAAAATCTACTCTTCATTTATTATTGCACAATAGCTGGTTAGTTATTGCTGAACTTAGGGCTAGTCAAATTGAGGGGACCAAGAGTTGAGAAAAGAAGGCAAGGAAACGAGCCACAAATTACACAGTGGAATAGCCCACAGCCAAGTGTTAATAAAACCAGTAAAATTAAAGCTTGCACACATACACAAATAAATATCCAAATTTAAAACTGATTGCAAACTAAAATACCCCTAGGAATGTTATCTTAACCAAGGCATATGGAGAGGTGTAAAAACAGGTGTGTGAGAGAAACAGAAAGAATTTAATTGTGAAATTACTAATTTGCCTCAACCCGTTTTACAGTTACCGAGCACTTTTTTATACTGGTAACTAAACTTCTAACTACAGAAACCAACTCTTGACAAACTTGTAACTGAATTAGGACAAGCATAAATTAAGATTAAAGCCAAAATGATTTGAAATCAGTTAATGCTTGTTTTCCTAAAGCATTTCTTGTTAAAGAATTGGGTGACAAACCTCTACTTTAAGTTTTGCTTGGAATATAGCTACTTTCAACTTTGTTTCAATTTTATAGCTGTTGCAATTGTCCACTCCCCCCCTTGATCCAGTTTCATTGTTTAAGTTTTGCTGATTAATGGGGAAAGGTAGAGTGTAAAATATTGTAAGAGTTATGTACAGGTGATGGAGATCAATTTCATAAGGCTTTGGAGATTTTATTTGAAATGAAAGGATTAGGATTGTGCCCAAACAGTATCACATTCTCAATACTAATAGTGGCAAGTGAGAAGTAAGTGGTGTAAGAGGATTTTGCTGTCAAATTAATTGTTTAGTTTAGGTTCTTTTTTTGATCAATTTCCTATTTTGCTTGCCTTTATAGGAAGGATGATATGGAGGCGGCTCAAATGCTCCTTTCTCAAGCCAAAAAAGATGGTGTAGCCACAAATCTCATCATGTGTCGATGTATAATTGGTGAGTCTAATTGGGTTTTTTGTTAGCTTCAATTCTGGTCCTATATTGCTTCAGTTTAATCAAGTCTTTTCTTAGATACTGCTTTGAAAAACACCTGGTTCCTAGCATTGCTTCTATTTATACTTTTGCCTCCCCTCATTAGGAGCTTTATTATTAAAAACCTATTGTCTCGTTAAGTGATGTTTGCAAATATATAAAAAATTGATGTTATATTTTTCACTTTTGCATTTGTCTTTCATGTTCTTACCTATGAAGCCCAAATACTTCGGAAAACTTGGCTACAATATGATATGGATTCAGGGATATGCAAAATTCTTAAAAATCAAAGATATGATATTAGCTTAGATATGTTAACACATGAATTAAAAGCAAAAGCATATTTTACAAAAACCCTAAACCATAGTTACCTTCTTCCCCGTTGAACGTGTCACAAAATTACATATTTTCTCCTAAACTATATTGGAATGTCATAGCAATCATCGTTAGTCTTGTTGAAAAGTAGTTGTGACTCTATATAATTGTTCGGAGATAAAGGATATAAAGGAAGATTGTACAGTCAGATACAGGCATCAGTTAATAAAATCCTATTCAAAGTACTGGAACTGTACCTAAATGTATTAGTTAATGAAATAAAAAAAATTAAAAAAAGAAAAGGAAGATACTCCTTGGAGATTGTACTTGTATCAGTGTTGGATATAGTTACAATAATGATACTTTTTTATTGTTGGAGTATATGGACTTAATTGGTTCTTACATATTCTTTCTCCATTTTGTGTTTTTCTCATATTTTGATTGGGTGGTAATGGCATAGGAAATTTTCCTAAAACACCATTTCTTATAAAAAAATGTAGAAATCACAATGAACTCCTATTCCTCTCCCTTACAACAATAACAACTAAGCCTTATCCCACTAAGTTAGGTTGGCTACATGGACCACACGTGTTACTGAACTTGGTTAATTAAAAACCAAATTTTCAGAAATCTGATTCCTCTCCCTTAATTACCCAAAAAATGCATTACTCTCATATGATATGAATTGAGTTTTATTTATGGGACTATTTCACTTGCTGGAAACTTTAAGCAAAAGAACATGGATTTTGCTATCTCATGGACCAAATCTATATATTTTTCATTGAGAGTTCCATTTGTAAATCCTAACAGTACTTTGATTTCTTTGAAAGGATTGTGCCTCCGGAGATTTGAGAGGGCTTTCTTTGTTGGTGAGCCTGTTTTATCTTTTGACCCAGGACGACCGCAAGTGAATAACAAATGGTATTTGCTTTTTAATTTTTGCAACTTTTTTTTAAGACATGATTCTTTATTATCACTGATAAAAGAAAGGTCAATACTAACTACTTATTTATATATATAGATATTCTTTTACTTTTTTATTTTTCAATTTATGCATGTCAGAATGCTGTTTTTATTTCTTTGTTTGAAAAGATGCATTTTATTTTATTTTTTCATTTATACTCAATTGATTCTATCTGAAGAAGAAAAACATTAACAACATGAGGAAAGTCTGTAAATGACTCCTTTCCTTGTGTGTTTAGATTATTTTCTTAGTTGAAGTTTTTAATGCTGCTTTTACTCTTAGGACATCACTGGCCTTAATGGTGTACCGTGAAACAATTGAAGCTGGTGAAAAGCCTACAAGTGAAATATTGTCTCAAATTCTGGGATGTCTGAAACTCCCGTATGATACATCTGTGAAAAATAGTCTTGTTGAGAATCTAGGGGTATGTGCAGAAACTTCAAGAAGTTCAAACCTCTGTTCATTAGTGGATGGATTTGGTGAATATGATCCTCGTGCTTTTTCAATACTTGAGGTCAGTATGTAGCTGAAACTAATTCTATTCAATGTCTTGCGTCTGTGTTTCTGAGGGAACCTGGATCATCATATAATGCTGCAATAATTATGTAGGAAGCTGCTTCACATGGAGTTGTTCCATCCGTATCATTTAAAGTTTGTCCTATTGTTATTGATTCTAAAGAATTGCATGCTTCTACTGCTGAGGTGAGCTTGTCTAAGTCTTTAAACACTCCTACAATTTATGTTGCATAAAAGGTCTGCAATTTAGCTATGAGAGGCTGGAGAAAGAGGGAACTGTATTTGTGGGATTCATTAACTCAAATTGGATTTGGGAATTAGAATCGTTGATTCTCTACTTATAGTAATCAGGTCAGGTACAAGTAATATACCCTAGGAGTCCATAGTCATGTAACCTGCATATGCGTACTATATTCTACTTATACAAACATTTTTACTCACATCAAGATAAATAAATGGGCTCTAGAGTCATTGTACATATAATTAGCATAGAAGATAAATAAATGGAAATAGTTTTACCTACATCAAAAGTATTTTTTTTTTACTCATTTTTTGAGAGATTTTCTACCTTATCTTTTCTTTCTCTTTGTGCAGTGCTCTTTGTTCTTAACTTTTTTATTGTATAACTGCATTTGATATTTTGGTGCATACGTGTTATTTACTATGCCACTAATGTGCAAATTTGCTGCAATGCTTGAGTAATGGATCCAATATCCTCTTGTTTTCTTGATTTTCCACTTTTTAGGTCTCTTTCATACTTTGTATACTGCTGAGCATTTGCAAATTTGACATGCAAACACATACAGAAGATAGTCATTCCTTATTGTAATTGTTAAATTCATTTCCCTTAATCCATGCAAATTTTAACAGGCATACCTCTTAACTGTTTTAAAAGGTCTCAAGCATCGACTAGCAGCAGGTAATATCATCTTCTATATTAATATCAGTGCCGCAATTTACTTCTTGAAGTTTTTCTTCATAGAAAGATCTTCTCCTCCTATCTTAATTTATAATACTTGCGTGAGATCTATTTTAACTTTAAATTCAGTTTATTTATATGAAACATTTTCCTCTCTTTCAACTATTGGTTCTGATATTTGGATAAGGAAATGAATTAATTTAAAGAGTAGGTTGGTATTGTCTTTTTCTGAATCCTTTCCAATGGTTGTACGGAAAGGAACAGTGACAACAGATGATTAAGAAATATGCTTTATTTTATTTACTTGAGTATCATTATCCGCTTTAGCACAACATGATTATTTATCACACGAGATTGGTAGTTTCACCACCCCCTCCCCCTCCTTTTCTCAGAACTGTTTTTTCTTTCCTCCTATTTAATGATTTTGCAAACAATATAACTACTTGTTTTCTGCTACTCTGCAACAAATATTGTGAACAAAGCCTTTTTTAGACATTTGCATGATCACTCACTTGATGATACGGTTTGCATTTTTCAATTGCTGATGATTCAGTTTTCAACCTGCACTTTTTCTTTTAACTTACTATTATTAGATTTTCTTTTTCCATTTTTAACAATCTTTATTTAAATAACAATAATTTATAGTTGCCAAATGTGTGTTTACAAGTTTACTGATCCACAGGAGGAATGCAGTGGGAAATATTGTTGAATTTAGGGGGGGCGGGGGGAGAGATTTAGAGAGAATAGAATCTTTTTGAGAGAGAGAGAATGAAAGTTTTTTTATTCAAGAGAAATGTCGTACATAAGTTCTTCATATCATCCTATGCAAGACTATTTCCTGGGCTAAAATTGAGTGCAACTTCTAGACACATGATTACTAATAAATCTTTGACCAAAATCTTCCTAGGCAAACAATACCCGTGATTACTAAATGCATTTTATCTTTGACCCTAAAAAAACTAAATGCGTTTTATCAAGTGATACATGAATGTAGTAGTATTTCGTAAATGCTAATACGATTTCCAACAATTATACAGCTGACTTTGGTTGTGAATCCCCATGAAAATCTTCTTTGCAGGTGCAAGGTTACCCAATATAATCGTTTTATTTCCCGTGGAGAAAACAGAAATTATGTCTCCTAAGGGGAAAAAGATTGTTATTAACTTTGCAGGAAGGTGAGATTAGTTATGCATCCATTGTCAACATTTTTTCAACCATATTGTTGCCTTACATTTCTGCAAGTCAACTTTCAAGTTTGTTCTAAAATTTTTTCTTTAGTTTTAAGCAGGTGGTTGAGTCCTCTGTTAAGGTGTAGTTCTTGTATATTATTTCTGCAGTTTGCATTATATTTTAAGGAGGTGCATGTGACTGAAAAATTGGAAGGTGTTATTGTGTGAACTTGTTCATATTTTAGTAGAAAATTTGTATAAAATTTCTTGATAATATTGTTCAAGAATTGTATGACAAATACGCAATATTTTTCCTTCAGAGTTGGCCAAGCAATTGCAGCGTTATTGAGGAGGCTTCAGATTCCTTACCAGGGTAATGAATCAAATGGGAAGCTTAGAATTAATGGTCTAGCTCTGAAAAAATGGTTTCGGCCAAAACTTGCATCTCCATTCAGCGGAAAACCAGGTGACTGGAGCTCATCCCTATCACGGCTGGGCAAAAGTATTAGTCATCAGCAACGAAACATTCGAACTGGCAATCTCTCTTTGGACTAAAGTGTACCAGCGGAAGACAAGCATCTGCTTTTTGCTCAATACAAACTTTCCTGCCCCCTCTTCAATAACCATCTTAATGTTTTTTCAATAGAAGTTGAAAGCTTCCTCATCCTATTGATATAATAGAAGAGTGATTTAGAGCCAAGAAAGCAGACAATGCGTTCTTGAGTGCTGAGGCCATGGAATGCTAAGAGCAGGAAAAGTTTCGGACATTTCAGCTCGTTCGTTTTGATGAACTAGGTCATACCCGTGAGAGAATATAAATCGCACAGATCTCGTCCTTACCTGCAGCTGTGTCGTGGCCTTTGCAACGCGGATTATGTAGACGTATGATGATAGAGATGCAGATATTTCATGTATGTGTTACTGCTACATGTATTTTTTTGGTCAGAACTCTCCAGGTGTAAACTAAAAAATAGACAAACTGAAAAAAAATCAGATGATTTTGATATTTATAAACTTCTTCCATTATGTTCTATCACATATTGAGAATGATTTGGTCCCTCAGATGTTTGAACTATTGTTACTGGTTTATAAATATCACATATTCCAGTCTTTTCAACAGTAGAGAAAACGAAGAAAAAAAATAAAAAAGCAAACAATGAAAGCCTTTTACCTGCTGCACACGGAACAGTTAGAGACGAACCTGGCCGTTAGGAGAAGAGTATTTTGTGCGGAGGAGTTAAAAAGAGCCAATTATAAAAAAGTTGAGCTGAGTTGAATAAATGAAGTTCTTGAAATTTTCTTTTGCGTTCAAACTAAATTTAAAAAATTGTAAGAAATACACTTTTTTTGTTACAGTTTTTAACACCCGATAGGACTTATCTTGTTAAATGATCAATTTTAAAATATTATTCTTTATAAAAGAATTAATTACAACAAATGTGCTGAAAAGTGTATTTAAAAAAGTATATTACTAATGCTTTTGGTATAAAAAAACTATAAAGTTTTAAGTTTGATTTAGTTTAGTTCATTTATATTAACAATTAAGTTTTATTTCTTTCATAAATTCTTAAACTGTATTTTTAAGTTTATTAACGAATTTTTTGTGTTCATGAACGCAAAATTCCTTTACTAATTAAGTATTTAATATTTTCATATCAGAGAATGAAATAAAAATAATTAAGGAGAAAAACAACTAAATATTTAAACATGAAGATATATAATGATGATAATTTATTCAGTATAATTATTTTTAATAAATTAACATTTTAATATTATTGTTATTATATAGAGACGCATATTTAAGTTTAGCTCATATAGTTATATAATGGAGTTCTTATTTATTAAAATAAATAAGCTTAATCAAATATTTAAAAAGTTGATTCAAATAATTGATAAATAGTTTGATGTATTTGTACTCGAAACTAACTACAGGATGCTGCCAGCAATTGAACTATCGAGGTGGAAGCGTGGAACTTATCAATAACAAATTTTTCAAACATAAATAAATTGTATGGTACTAAGGTTTACAGAGGGACAGGAGAGAAGAAGTTACAATTGCCATGGCGATTTGGCATCTGCAAACAGTAAATAAATTTGAAGAAAATATTATACAACGAAATAATACAACATTTTGTATTTGTCAAAAAGACTTGAGAGTTAGAAGGAACAACCCAAATAGGTAGGAGGGTAAAAATGCAGTCAATGCTTCTAGTAGTCAAATATATCTTTCACAAGGCACGTAGTTGAGTGGTAAGATTGATGAAGGCATCTTCTTTGCAAGGAATTGTGAGACCACCCATGGGATGATTGAAGCCAAACTCTTCTTCTGCGCGGTTTAACAAATCAAGAAACAAAGGGTGGTTCAAGTATGATATCGGAACCACAAAACGCTTCCTTTGTAACTCTCCAACATAGACTGCCACGTGGCCCTTTGGAACATGCTGTGACGTGGACTTGAATATGTGTTTTGCATGAACCATGTAGGGTAGACGAATACCCATCATACGAACTGAAGATCAGAAAACTAAGTAAGTTTGAATATATGGGAAGAAAATGATGAATTGTGGTAGAGTGAAGACGGGTTTTGAAATTGAAGAGTTTCTGGTGTATTTATAGGATGAACATATAGTAGAAAGCCGTACATGTCCAACTCATAGTGGAGTAATGGTGGCATTAGAGCGAGGGACCCATGCCATAAAATTGATCAAAGAGTCACATGGCTTTGTTCTTCTAGCTCAACTCCACTTCAAACTGTCCTTACTCATCCGCCAGCTCAGTTCCATTCCAATTACTATATACTATCAGAGTGTGCAAAACAGAGTGCCGTACGCTGAAAACGAAATCCCTCCATCCATGTCGTTTCTTAACTCCACGAAGATTCGTTACGGATCCCTTTTTCTTCCCTTCTTTTATTTTCTCTCATTTCTCTTTCTTTCCATTATTCAATGTTCATTATCTTTATATTTCATCGAATATTCCCATGCTTTTTATTGTGCTTTCTTGGACTCGTAATTTGATCTAACAGTGAACTCCAAATTGATTTTCAATTCACCAAGGTAGAAGAGACATGCTAAGAAGATCTATATTAAGTTTCTAATTTGACCTTCATAATCTGAACCCTCTTTCGTGATACAAGAAGTATATAATTTTTTAGCTATTAACCATTGTTTTTCAAACACAACTGACCATTGAACTAGCAGTATTGATAGTTTATTGACTTAACCAGTAGTTAAATTGAAGTCGTAATAAAATATATTTTTTAGATTATATAATTTAGTAAATAATAAACTAATATATACCAAGTTATACAAAATTTAGTAAATTAAACTAACGAAAGTTTCTTCAAATAACAAGTGGTTGATATTATTTAAATAAAATTTTAAATTTAATTTTTTATGTATAAAAAAATATCTAATGATAGATTCACAGTAAATTACTCTAGATGAAAGATAAAAAAAATAAGTTAATTAAAAATTTTAAATAACATAAAATAATTATATTATATATTTTATACGATAAATATTATGTGTAAATTTTTATTTATTTAAAAATATATACACTGATCAGTTTAATTTTTTTTTCTTTTCTCAATTTTGACCGATTTGACTGATTCTTGACCAATTTTCTGTTCCATTAACTTTATAGATTGACTGAATTAGTTAACTAATTAATTTTTGTTTCAATCGGTCAAACCTAACGATTCGATCCAGTTTTAATAACAATGCAAGAAATTTAAAAAACACACGTTGAATCGCAACAAAATTGTCTCTAATTTTAACTCGAGTGAGACCACACAACATATTCGGTATCTCCAGTGTTACGTGCTTATTCTTTCTCTCTTTTCTACACTTTTTTCCTAATTAATTATTAAATATTCAATGCCTTTTATTCTTATTTTATTATTATCAGATAGAAATGATAATAATAATAATAAAAAAAAGGCTTGCTTTAGTGGACTCGCGCAGCATGCTTAGTGGGTCGTTAGGCCTGATCAGTGGACCAACACGCCAAGATTCGGATTGGGTAGTTAGTTAGCAAAGATGAAGGTTTGAGAATCCGATGAGATACTAAACACTTTTTCAAACAGCTATAGCGTTAACACTGTTTTTCCCTTATTTTTCTGTTTTTCGATTATTTTCCTTAATTTTTCTGGTAAGATGTTTTTATTAATTAGTTTTTTTGTTGTTCACCAGTCATTACACCGTTGATTTCCGTGGTCCCACTCCTCGGATATGTTCTCAGCCTTTTACGAAGATAACGCAGCACAGCTATAATTAATCATATGTATTCAACTAATGTAATCCTCGTACGTACGTTGTACCACATAAATTAAATTAAAAATATTTTAAAGTATAAATATTTGAAATTTTAAAAATTAACCAAAAAAGGTATAGAATAAATTTAGTGAATATATAATGTAAAAATATAATTTTGGTGAGAAAATATATTTATTTATAAATAAAAATAAATTATTTTTAAAGAAATGTATAGAAGTATTATTAATTATGATAATTAAAAAATTATTTTTTTGCACAACCTTTTTACGTGAAAGCTTGTAATAAAATGAAAGTTAGCAAAGATGGAAGCTTGAGATTCTGATGAGATACCAGAGGCTTCTCAAACAGTTAAAGCATTAATAGTTTTTTTCCCCTCTTTTTTGTTTTTAGATTATTTTCTTTAATTTTTCTGGTTAGATGTTTTTATTAGATAGTTTTTATTGTTGACTAGTCATTACACCGTTGATTTCCATGGTCCCACTCCTTAGATATGTTTTTAGCGTTTCACAAAGACAATAAAGCCAAGCCATAATCATATGTATTCTATTAGGACACGAAACACAACTTAAAACACACATAAATGTGCGACACCAAAACATATAGATGAAAGTATTGTTAAAACAAAATGCTATTTAAAAAGTTTAATCTAAGGAAGAAAATCAATAAGGTCTGTTTGTTATATGGAACTAGAATTATTATTATATTTTCAATTCTACTAAGCAATTACATCTTAAAGTTGTTTCTCTTACTCTTATCATATGTTCAAAATGTAGAACAAACAACTGCTAAGAAATCCCACTAAAAATCCGCTTATATGTCACACTTTTCTACCAACTCATAACTAAAGAACACTGATTAGTAATACTAACAATAGGTTATGACGTCATGGTGATATTTTTTTACTATTGTATCCGTCATTCATATTTTGAATTTTTTAATGCAATAGCAGACTGCAAATGTGGTTCAATACTCAAATGTCTTTCCAATTTGAGTCAACCCGAAGTAACAAGTCAAAGACTCTAAAACCCAAGTTCAACTTTAGGTAATGAGTTCCTTTGCCTTAAAATGGAACTTTACCTTGGGATAGTAAGCACAAAGTCCATAGAGACTTAGACTTGCTTCGAGATAATTAATGGGTACAAAGACCTTAAGGACTGAGGCTAACCTTTAAATTTAAAGATCGAGTTTTATCTCGGGACAATCGGTATTGAAACCCTAAAGGCCAAAGTCCACATCATGATAATGAGTATCGAAGTCCTTAAAGATTGAGACCTGTCTCAAGATAACAACATAAATCCTCCTAAAAATTAACTTTTACCTTAATTAAGGGCTGCTTGGGAAGAAAGATTTTAGAGGGGTGGACAAATTTTTTTATTTTAAATGAATATATTTAAAATTAATTATTTTTTAAATAAAATATATAAATTGATATATTAATATAAATTTAATATATTAATTATGTTTTTATCATTTATGATGATGTATAATTCTCAATTTAAAATTTAAAAAATTGTCTTTTCTTTCTTTTTTTTAATAAAAACCCTCTCTTAAACAAATCTCTAAAGATTAAAGGGGAAAAGTGACAACAGAATCAGCCATAGAAAGCAGTCAAAGCTGAATATGACAGGGTGCAATGTATATCATGTAAAGATTTGTGGCAGAGTGGATCATCAAACTGTGAGATGCTGCCAAAAAGAGTTAGTCACCGGTATTAGAGCTTGCTCCTCGTCCCACCTTACCAACACGAACTTCATATTCAAAATATATAATTCAATTCAAAACTATTTACAAAGATATGTATCTTTGTTTAAAGGCTACTCTATGGGCGATGGACCATAATTTATTGATTGATAACGTTCTTCCCACACATGCGGGTCCTTTCATGATTTGGGTGTCACCCAAAGATACCGCTATTTTTTTTCCGTCCTTTCTCCAAAGCTATTCATTTATAACACATTTTAGAGTGGACACTTTCCATCTGTTAATTTTGTTTCTAAATTTGTAAAATATCACATATTGTTTGTTGCAGTCATTCATGTTAATTTTGATCGTTAAGTAATGTTAAAAAGAGTTAAACACAATGATGAATTAACATGTTAAATGATACGTAGACTTCACGTTAAAAGACAACACAAATTCATATATTTCTTTTACTTTTACTGATTTACAATGCCATAATTTTCAAAACCTTGATTCTTTTAGCACCACTGCTATTGCCAGCGTCTTCAATAGCAGTTGCAAGCACTAACTGAAGGTGCAAGAGAAAGTTGAACGCACGCTATATTTTAGTAATCCTCTCATGACTATTGATCAAGTGCTGTTCATTTCCCAACTCTTATTAGCAATGTCAACAATCATAGAACCAGGGATTATTCCCCAGGGAATTGAACTTCTCAAGCTTTTTGAAGCCTGGGTTTGATGAGCTTTTGAGCTTTAAGAAGAGCAAGAAAAGCTCTTAAGTGGTAATTTCTTTTCCAATGTTGCTGCTAAGAAGAACAAGAAGATGAGGTCTTCTGTTTCCATGATAGAATGCTCTCTCTTTTTTCCATTTAACTACAAAACTTCGTATCATTAAAATGACGTCCCTTTTAGACGCGTTGACGTGGAGTTTACATAATCATTTAACATACTAACTTATTATTTAATTAGTTCTCAAATGATAAAAATTAGTATAAATAATGACACTGAAAGGTTTTATTTGAAAGTTTAATAAAAAAAATTTAAAGTTTAAAAAAAAAGAAAAGAAAAGTTAAACTCTGTTTAAATGTTTAATATTAAGAAATAAGAACAAGGAAACGTTTAACATGTAAATTATATTATTATTATTATTTATATATTTATTTATTTTAAAATATAAAAATTTATTTTTTTGGTTTAAAAAGTAATATTTTTAAAATTTTTATTTTTTATTTTTTATAATTATTTTAAAAATTCTTATTTTAGAAACTAATGTTTTTTGAATTTTTTTTAGCTTTTACTATTTTAACTTTAAATTATGTTAAATATTTAATTTAATAAATATAAATATAAATAATAAATCTTATTACATGAATAACTAAAACTTTAAAATGAAAAGTCGACTAAAATAAAATTCGAAAAATTTTGAAAGTTAATTTTTTTTTTAAATATGAAATTTAAACAAAGTCATAGAATAAGGTGATATTTTTAAAATTTAAAAGATAAAATTAATAAATATACAAAAATAACTATTCACTTAATATTTTATTCAGTGGCCCATTCATCGAAGCAGTGGGTTGGATTGAAATGGTGTTTTCTCTAGACCCAACTTGCATCTTGCACTGTATACGTAGGTAGGTCGTAATGGATTAAACTTATTTATTTGACAAATGTTACAATATTTTATGCTGATATAAATGTTAAATTATAAAAAATTTATCATTAACAATATACCTGAATTAAAATTAATTTATATTTCGTACAAAGCAAAAAGTAACAGTTTTAAATAACCATTAATATCAATTAAATTAAATAAGGTATTCATTAACTTGTTCATTCAAAGTTACATGCACTATAATGAAAAAAATCTAAAAAATTTAGCCACTAACTTAATCCCTTAAAAATCTAATACGCCGCCGTATCATTCTTCTGAAAACTTGTAGTTGGAAAAATCTTTAAAAAAAAATTCATTGTATTCATCTTAATGGGCTAATTAATAAAGACACAAAATGATAAATTTTTTGACGTTGTTTTTTTTTTATTGAGCTAATTTAATAAAAGAAATCAACGTAAAATGGTAAAAGATTAACTTAGGACTTAATTTAAATGAAAATAACAAATCTAACCAAGATAGTGCAATTACGTCCGAACTATAATAAATTACCAAGTCCTACAAGTGATAAACAACAAATCATATATGCTAATTAACATTAATCTCATCATGTAGAAATATGATTGACATAATCATTTGCTTCACTGTAAATTTTCTTAAGCATGAGCGGTCTATTAGATTCTAATATATTTCACTCCAAATTTTCTCAAAATACTTGTTAATTTATTCAGTAATTTTAAGTTTTCAACACTAACCCATATTAAGTTTTATTAACAAAAATATTTAAAATAAATCTTGTTACTAAAAAATATTAAGCTTCAATTCAAGTAATCAATCACTTAATATCTTAACTGATAAACTCTAATTCACACTAAAAACTCTTATATTCAATAGAGCTTTTTATTTATTTTACATGTAACAAGTTATAACTATTAAATATAGTAAATAAAAAACTCAGATTAATTATAAATATTATTTTTAACCTAATACTAATATAAAAAATCTTTTATATACAGCAGAACCAAACAAGAAAACTTGAGTGCATTCAATACTCACCACTTGACCCGTAGTTGGAACGTCTTTTAATCTAAACATAACCCGCAAGCCTAAATTATAATGGGTTAGGTTGGGTCAAAGTCCGAATCCAACCTCCTACTGTACTATACATCCCTAACCATAATGTTGATATTTACCATAGTCCAAAAATTCAGGATAGAAAATAAATGATCCAAATTATTGAGAAAAATCAGATAACACCCTCGTGCTCTCGTGACCAAATTGAAATATTAATAATTTCATAGACAATTCAAATTCATTGAACTTGTAGGTATTGTCTGATTTCGCCCAACAATGTTAATATTATGAAAAACAATTTATCAGCCTAAAGTTGTATACCTAAGTCTTTGTCGAATATATGTGGCAGTACAGATCAAAAGGCATATAAATGGGTCATCTTTTCCTGTGCTAACAATGCTGAATTCACTGCACACTCAAATTTCACGGCATAATCCACACTACGATGGTCATTTGGTATGTTCTATAATTTTCTTCCCTGTTTTGCTGTGCGGAAACAATCTTAAACGCCATTAATTATTTTGTCATCCTGCCATTTAAAACTTTGAATCGCTTCTTTAATTTTCAATTTGAAAATTACAAAAGTTATCCACTTTGTGTACCCATTAGATTATTGGTATTGGGTCATATTTTTGTTTTTCTTACGGATGCTTTTAAATTTAGGTATGAATTATTACTAGTGCAATACGCTTTATATTATTATTGAACAAATATTACATTTTCATTTACTATAACAAAATTTAAATGTTTTTTTTTCCAGAAAAAGTAACATTTAAATATAAACTATATAGTTAATTCATAATGTTGTTAGATTATTTTAATAATCTTATTATAGTGGTTTATGTAATTTATAACATGACTCTAATTAACGATTTAATGTGATAGTGATTAAATATAAAATAGAGTCATTGAGGGTATAATTGTAAATACAATTATAAGAAAACCCTCTTTCAGATAAAATAAAAGAAGGGTTACCAAATGTAAGTTACGGCTTTCATTATTGAGAGCATCACTTTCACAGTCTCTAAGTGTGCTCACAGTAAACACAAGAAAGGAACTTTCTCTCAACCATCCGAGAGAAGTCAAAAGAGGAAGGAAGAGTTGGGAAAAATACAAAGGAATCAACGACATCGAAAAGAGAGGTAACATCAAGGAACAATGGATTCAGGTTAGTGCTTTCTAAACCCTTGATTGAGTGAGCACCATATATTGTATTGTGAGAACAACGTAATTCAAGATTAAATAGAAAATGGTAATTTCATAATAGTCATATTGAATAGAAATTACATAATAGAATAAGAAAATTCTAACAATTGGTATCAGAGCAAGATTGTGACTTTTGTTGATTCTCCATAAAAGATTAGTTCTCTATTAAAGTTTTTCCCAAATTGCATGAATCCTAGATATGTTATATGATGGATTGACATAATTTTGATGTTAAATAATTGTTTTGGATTCAATAATTGAAAACTCTAAGGTTTTGAAAGCTAGAAACATTAGGTTTTGAATCTGTAATATGAGCAGGGCCATGTATCAGTGAGCATGGCCATATATCAGTGAGTAGGCACAAGCATCAGGGAGCAGGGCCACGCATCAGGAACAAGCACGACTATGTTTCAACAAAGTATGACCTTGCATAATGGAAGCACGACCATGCATCAACTATAAGCACAACCATGCATCAGGAAGCACAACCACGCTTCAGGAAGCACAACCATGCTTTAGGAAGCAGGGACATGCATTAGAAATGAGCATGGCCATGCTTCATCGAAGCACGGCCATGTATCAAGTAAAAGCATGGCTGTGCATAGTAATTTCATAGCAGAATAATGAATATAATTCATTAAAGTTATAGATCACTTCAGAACTACATCAAAGTGAATTTTACTCACCAAAGTGATTAAATTCTCAAGTTAATTAATTTTAAATTGTATGATCATAATGGAAACCTCACAATTTAGTGCTTAGTTTTAAGGGTAATTTGTTAGTCACCAAAGTGGCCTGGCTTTAAAAGTTTGTTTAAATATTTAATTGTGTATTATAAATTGTTCAAAATTGTTTGATGTTGTGTAATAACATAAAGGGTGAAAAATTTAGCTTATTAATTATAACGCTAGGAGATCACCCAAAGATGGATCATTGCATATGATTAATGACATTAAGGAGACATATAAGCACTTTATAATATGCTTGTATATCCAAAGATGACTTGCATATTGGTTTGAGTGACTGATTGTCAATTAAAGTTATTTATTTAGCATCATTATAGATAAATTATGTATTTAGGCATTACCCAAAGGTAAACTTAGATACATAATTGATGATGGTTAGTTGTCTGAATCCATCAAGTTTACTCAAAGCGTAAATGTTTAAACATGTGTTAAATATTTCAGTCTCTATGAGTACATATGACATGAGCAATGGCGTAGTCAAGTTTAACGGGCTCAATTATGATAATTGGGTTGAGTAAGTTCAATTCTAGTTAGGTGTTATGAACTTGGACCTAGCAATCATTATGGAACAAGAGCAACCATCACAAAATCTACAAAATCTCTGTGAAATCCCTACAAATTATTCAGATAAAGTTTTTTTTTTAAATTTAAATTCAAAACTAATCTAATCCTATCTTTAAAACCAAAACAAATTAAATCTAATATAATCAAATCTTAACTATAATTTAAAATTTAAATTTAAATATATTATTTTTTAAAAATCTAATATAAACTAAATCCAAGGAATCCTTATTCATTGCTCCTTCATCTTTGCAAAATCTACACAAAATCTCTGTGAAATCCCTGCAAATCACATAATTCTGTAGCAATCACATTAATTCAATTATTTAAAAATTCAAAATTCCAAATCTAAAATTCAGAATTTAAAATTCATAACATTCATAATTTCAGATTCAAAATTAAATGCACTAAAACAACAAAATTTAACAAAATAGAAATAACTTACAGAATTTAAGAGATAATAGAATGCAAAATTTTGTTTTTATTATTTGACCTTATTAATGACAAAAATTAAACACATCTAAACAAACGAATTAATGCAACACGAAAAAGAATACCAAATCTCAGATAGTGACAAAAACAACAAAAATAAAAACAAAACTACAAATCAAAATAGCAAAAAAGCAATAATAAACCCTAAAAAGAATCAAAACTCACAATGTATCCTTGGCAACGACGCTAATTTGATAGACGATGCCGAGTCGCTTCAAAACAACTAAGTTTCACTAAGGATTTTGCAGTATAGAGCTCAACCTAGGTTGATTCATAGATACACATTCTCAGCTAAATTCAATTTTAGGTTTTCTTTCAAAGAATGTAAGTAAGGTTCTTGGGGTTTTAAAAATTACAAATTAATCAAATTAAATTACAAACAGAATAATGAATTAAGAAATATCAATCCACAGAACACCAAAATCATGTAACTCCAATTATCACAGTATCTAAAGATTTTAATTCGAGTTTGAAAGTTTATCCAATTCAATTATTAATTCAATTGAATAACCTAATTGAACTAGACCACGAATTAAATGAAATTATCACTTAACCTAACCTGAATTAATTATCAAATTAGAATATCAATTGAATCCTAATTTGAATTCTAACAACAAAAAAGTTAATCATGATCGCAATATACAAATCTGAGGTTAGAGAAATAGATAACAAACTTGGAGCGATTCAACCCAGAACTCAAATCAAAATTACAACGTTTGGATTTTGCGGATTGAACGGAAGGTTTAGCTTTCCATCGAAGCATTTAACCCACACGAGAATGAGAGAATTCAAGAGAAAGTAAAAATAAGGATTCTTATTTTGGCTAAATCTTAAAAGCTTAGAGTATCTAATCTCCCCTCTAATTCAGAACATTATTAGTCTATTTATCAATTTTGATTAGGGTAAATTAAGTGGCTAAAATTTGGGCCTCAATAATATCTAAAAGCCCAAATACAATTATTAAATAACAAAAGTCCAAATACAATCCCGCAACAATATTAAGCAAATCTGTTTCAACTTAAAAAATCATAAAAAATTGAAAACAACTCCAGATCCAGCGGTCCATATACGTATTCTGAAGCCTTAAATGTGTAGAATCCAATGCAACTAGAATCAGCCAAAAATGATATGTATAGATAAAGTTATGACCAAAAGAATAGTCACAGGTCAGAATAACTAAAAATATAAAATTAAAGCATTTATTTGTAACAAACCCAATTTATTCAAATAACTAGAAAATGATAAAAACTCTAAAAATAAAGTATATGAAAAGTGTTTACTAATCAAAATAAAATTATAAATTGAAACCTAAAATATGTTACATCAATACCATAATCCAAGTTCTGCTCTGACATTAGGTGTAGTCATATTTTTGTATGTGCAATCTCAACATCATTCTTCATAGATGGCTCTCTAGCTAAGTTCAATAATAGACAATTGCTTGAAGAATCTTCGAATGAAGCATATGAAATTTCGTACAGCTCACCATCTATATCAGGTTGATTTAAATTAAATGTCATTTGAGGTAGACATGATGATTGTGATTCTATATCTTCTGGTTGATCCAAATTAAACATCATTTGAACTGGAGATAATGACAAGGTAGAACTTGAAATAATGTTAACGTTGATGTTAGGAATTGAATTTTTTGGTGCATCAATATTTTTTTGGTAAATTGGTGCATCAATATTTAAACATGAATGTGTAAATTCAACATTAAAGTCTAAATTAAGTAATGACAATTTATGCTTTGAACCTATACTGAAAAGAATAATGGCTCTTTTAATTTTGTGAACATGGATGGAGAATAATATATAGTGGGGTTACCTAATGGTCACCTCTAAATTTTGGCAAAAGCACAAATTTTTAAATAAATTTCAAATTAAATTTTTTTGATGGGAAATAAATTGTTTGATAAGGATATATATGACGCTGGATAGAAAATAAAGTGGAAGGAGTATATTTATGTCACTGTTTTGTTTTTCTCTTCATGACAATTGGAGTAGTGAAATAAATCTTAAATTTTAATGATATTGTAAACTGGTGGGGTGGCATTTAAGGTTTTTAGTATCATATGTCATTAATTAGTTAATGAATAATAGGAGTATAATAAAAAATTTAAAATAAAAATAAAGAAATTAATTGTATTTCTTAATTTGTAAGAAAAAAAACCTTAAATGACACGTAATATGAGACGGAAGGAATATTGAAACTAGAATTGCGATCAACAAAATCATCAATAGCACATGGAACCACAAGATTGACCATTGAATAGTCAAAACCAAACTTTTCCTAAGCTCGATTCAACAAGTCCTGGAAGAGAGGCTGCTTCAAGTATGATTTTGGGACCACAAATCGCTTTCTGTACTGCTCCCATCTCCCATGTACACCGCAAAATGACCTTTTGGGACATAAAAATTGCTTCAGCAGTTAAACTTTGGCCCAAAAAATGATGCCAGTCTTAAAGTTTGCTTTAGAATTAAAGAATATGAATAACATATGATATTTATTGATTTGCATTATGATAACTTCGAATATGTATCTTTGTCTTTGTATTGTGGTATTGATATTAAAATTGTCAGCCTGTCCCAGGCCCAATTTGGAGCTCTACTTGCCCACTGTTTTTCCCTGAAACTTTCTCTCATGTTCCATAAACGGGCACGTTCTTGAAGTCGGTGATTTGGTGAATGTTTGTATAGATGCCAAATATCCATCAATTATTTCTTCTTATTTCAATTTCTTTATATCTTTTCTACTCTCTTCCTGTCAATATGTTCAGAATTCAATCTTTTCTCCCCTCTTCTCTTAATCTAGCTTTAACATATAACATAGCACATGTACTTTTGTTTTTCTTTTTTCGTTTATTTATTGCCTAGTGCCTCACCCGCGCGCAAAGGATCAAGACGAAGATGAGTTAATGTGGCTCCCAAACTTACAAGTGGCAGAGGTTAATGACAAATCATTGAGAAGATTAACCGCAAGGAGGATTTAAAAAGGTGGCACTACTACTGCCATTTGATGTGGCTGCCAAATTTGTGTCTGTGTCGCAAAATAGTCATCATTTGAACAAAAACTTGCTTGGGCCAAAGACACAAACTCTGTTCTTAACCAACCACTGGATAGGCTAGTTCATTAGAAACAAGATTACACAAGCTTTTATATTGGAAGTATTTTAACTTTATTCTTAGTCAAGTGGGATATTTTTATCATATTATATAAATTATCAAAGTAAAATTTTAATTTTCTTCACTTGAATTTTGTTCCATCACCAATGTCTAGCTTTACAGAACTTGCACCCTGACCCTCACTCATTCTTGAAGTACAAGTGATACTGAACGAAAACAGGGCATACCATAAAATGTGGATGCATAAATGCAATGCATTTTCTCCATTGCGAGGATGACCAAGTAAAGTTAATACTGTTTGACAAATTTATATTTTGATATATTTTATGACTTATATTTATATATTTAAATTTTATTTTATATATATTTACACTAATTATATTATAAATTATTGCAGTTTAGATAAAAGTTATTATTAGTGCATTATGGAGATATTTTGGATAAAAATTATATATTTTTAATCATTGGTAGTACTATGTGAAGTTGAGTTTGAATTTCGAATTTAAAATTTAAACTTATATATGAAAATTTGGAGCGATTCTGATTGTGGATAAAACTGATTTGAAAAGATAGAGCTTAACTGACTAGAAACTTAGGCCATAGCCTATATAAAGAGATCTTATGCTCCACACTTGACACTTCAACTTCTCTACACACCTTCTTTTCCTTCTTAGTTCCACCCAAACTCATTTTTGAGAGTCATTGGAGACCATTGACAAGGACGACGAGCTTCCCCTTTGAGTCCAGGCTAGTGATTGAGTGTTCCTTCAGAGAACAAGAACTCTCTTCGTCTTCTACCTTGATGGATTTCTTTTGTTTAAGTTTTTCTCTGTGGTTGTAGATTTATTTATCACGTTCTTAGTAGTTTATTTTGTTATGAGTAACTAAACTCATAGCTAGAGTTAAGACAGATTTTACTACAAACTTTATGTGATTTTTATTTTAATATTGATATTGATTTTTTTTTAATGTTTGGTTTTATTCTATTGGATTATATTGTGTATGTTAAGATTTAATCACTCTTAGCATCTCATAGTTAGTTGCATTGTAGACGATCGTACCACGTGTAATTAACGAAACTATAGGATAAAACAAGATAAGGGACTAGATTAATCACACTTAATTCCTTTCTTTCAGCTGTTATTGAATTAACAAACTCATAGGATCTTCATGCTTTTTCAACCAATTACCTTGCATGATCATTGAGAGTATTTGCTCAGGGAAAAGAATATTGACATTGCATAATCATTGGACGTTAATAGAACTAATTATAAGTGGTTGACAAATATTTGAATACCAATATCAAGATTAAATTAATTAAAACAAAGAAGTGTAGTAGGTGAACTCATAAGTCCTAAAGCTTTGTTTTTAGTCTGTTACAATTTTGTTACTTTTAAACAATCGAATCAAACTATTCTTGATACTTGAAAAATAATCTCTGTGGGACGATAACTTAGAAACTCTTTTCAAAAACTCTTTATTATTTTTTGATGGGTACACTTGCCCACGAACATTGTTGTTGCTTTTTCTCACACATATCAAGAGAGCTTTATGTTTAGCAAAATTAGCTTCTAGTTAATGATTTTTTAATTATATAATTTTATTATTAATATTTTTCTAAAGCGAGAATGATTTCTAAGTTTAGAAAATGACATCTACAGTGTGTTTAAGAAAATTATTATAATATTTATTTTCATTCCCATGTTTTAATGAAAACATACTTTTATGGACCTACCTTTACACATTGCAACATTAGTATTCATTTTTGTATTTTGAGTATCTATCCGTACCTAAACTTGTCTACACATTTGTTAAAAAATAAAACTCGTTATCTGAATTATAAAGATAAAGAAGCTAATTAACCGCCTTCCAGCGATGTTCTTCAAATAATCAACTTAATTAAATAACAACACTATCATATGGTCATGAAGAGGAATATGTTAGATTGCAATATTAAAGAGTTAGAGTTTTCCCTTTTTAAGATGATTAAGAATTTAAAAATAAAAATTGTAAGTATGTTCATAAAGTTGTAAGAATATAAGTGCAATATTAAATTGGATAATAAAGTATTCATACTTATATCTATTTCATAAATTATATATGTAAATATTATATTAGGACTTATACTAATTTAGGGGATAATTTTGCTCCATGTCATGAGTATTGTTTTTTTTTTTTTAACTACACATTAGTTTAGGTCTAATTGTTGTCCTTTATTAAGTTTATATAAGTTTTTACAAGAGAAGTTAGATTATACAAAATTTGATTTGTATATCTTAATTGATTTAATTGTTGAAAAAATATATTTAAATAAATTCTTAATATGCTTAGAAATATATATCATGTCAAATGTGTAAAGAAAATAATTTTTCCTTATTTTCTACACGATAAGCTGTTATTAAAAAAAAAGAATTATATCTTAAAATTTAGTTTAGAAGTTTATAGAGAGATAGAAAAGAAAAGAATTGGAGAAATAAAGGAGAAGCCAAAGAGAAAAGAAAGAAAGAAAGAAGGTTAACAAAAAAAAAAATTATGAAGAAACTTTAAAATATAGATTTATATGATATTTTAAAAGATTTATAAAATTTCCCTTTTATATTTAAAAATTATAAAAAAATATCATCATTGAATAAACATTTCCCTTTTCTTCTTAAAATTAACTTTTAAACAAAGCATAAAATGTTGATGGGATAAACATTTTTACTTAAAAGTGATAGGAAAGTGATTAGGTAATATTTCTTTAATATTTTTTAATCCAGATAGAATCTTATTTAAAAGAAAAATATTTATAAAATGATAAGACTAACTCTTCAAGTAAAAAAGTTTCATTCAAAAATTTGAACATAAAATATTATTAAAAAAATTAAGCAAATACCACTTAAAGTACTAACCGCTGTTAACAGTCCTTGTATTGCGAATTTACGATGTAAAAAAGAATATTCTAGATTGTTAGAATTCTTTCTCTAAAATAGACTCATTTAATTTAGGCGAGTTTCATTCTTTAATGAATTTAACATTTTATGTGATTGTTAATAACTTAAGATAGTCAAACTTATTAATTGATGTATCAACACATATGGCCTCGGACAAATTGACATGTTGGCATGCTAAACTCCTATTTTAGTGGTTAATGTATTGTCTTTAACCTTTTTTCTTTTTTTTTTTCCTTTTATGAAGTTCATCCTCTTTATCATTTTATCTGTTCAATTCGATGTTGAAAGTTATGGAACCAGATCGATAGATCGACTGGACCACTCTAGTGTTAAGTTTATTCAACCTAACAAATAAGATAATTAGAGTGGGTCCAAACAACTGATATACAATTATTTAAATTTGTTGTTTTTAAATATTTTTTATTCAATTTAAACAATTTTTTAGTCAAATAAAAGCTACACATATAATTTACATATAAATTTATATTTTATCTTCTAAAACATATAATTTCACCATTTTAATTTATATAAATTTGAAATTTTTAACTTGATCTTTTATGATTTTCATTAATTTTCTATTTAATAAATTAATTTTCTTAACTAGTATTCTTATTGGCTTAACGATTGGTATATCTTTTAAAACCTTGATTTACTTAACTTTTCATTTATTCAAGCACATTATTTATTATTGAGAGCAATATTATCTTCTCTCCACAATTACAATGCAAAAACAAGTTTCAATCTATCTATTGTTGATATTTATATACAAGAGGAGTGTGCCCCAACAAGTATAGCTAAAGAAGCTTGATCCTATAGTAGCAGAGAGACAGAACAGATTTAAATAGACATCTTAGTTTGAATTATGATAAACAATAGTATATCCTAAATCCTAAGTGTTGAGTGAGCTTCTAAATTAACTGACTAGCCGTCTCATGCAGTTAATTAAAATCTCATGCATCACCTTTGTTACCAATTATAGGACAGTATATTAGAAAAATGCATGTTACGCATTCAACATTAAATTTTATTTGGTAAGCCAAAGTTAAAATGGAGACAATGCTACTGGAAGGTTAATTGAAATTTTCAGAACTGATAAATTTGCTTGAATTCAATTGCCAAAAATCTATATATACAAATTTGGAGACATCACTCGAGTGATATTGGATTAAGGGGAATCTCCGGTACAAAATGAATGGAAGAGACCAGATTTTGTTGCTCCTATCTAACTTGGTGGCAATCTTTATCAACTAGGAAAATAAAAATAATCAATGTTCAATGGGTCAATTTGATGAAACCATCGCCACATTTTGAACAATTAATTAAGAGAAGAAGTTAGACTAATGAAATAATCTTCAGTGCAAGGGATAGTGAGACCTCCCATTGGGTGATTGAATCCGAATTCTTCTTCGGCCCAATCCAACAAATCTCTGAATAAAGGGTGGCTTAGGTAAGATATGGGAATCACAAACCTCTTATAGTTCTCTCCAACGTACACTGCCAAATGGCCTTTTGGAACATCGGCAATAGCTGAAGCCATTTTGATTCTTTGTGAAAGACTTCTCTGGAGTTTTTGTTTGGCATGAGCTATACCCACAAATCTGTTTCCAGTCTTCATGATGTAGGAAACTAGATATGAATTGAAGTCTCAAGTTAGTAAATTAATGATAGAAAATTTCAGTGGTGGATCTGGATAAGACTTGGGTTTGAATTGCTATCTCTAGAAACTGCATATATATATATATATATATAGGGAGTCAAGCCATGCACCAACTAAAATTGCTTGATAACTGTGAAGAATGTTTAGAAACATGTCAGGTGAAGGACTCGGGGTAACTTCACATGACAATGCCTAATCAGGGCCAAAACATGAGGACCCACTATTTTTTAGAGCTAAAAAGAAAAGTGTGGTACTGGTTAAAAGTTATACTACTTGTTGGTTATTGTTTCTTGCTTTGAACTAATAATGCATTGGCCCTTTATATTCTAGGCACGTTCTTGACACGAAATGCCAACATGAATTGGAAAATATGTTGTATTGGTATTACCCATTAAAAGGAGCTTTGAATTTAGACTTGTGCTCTTTACTGGCAATTTCTTGTCATCACTAGACAGCTTCTGTTGTGATAATAGATAGGTTTGTTTATTAGTTCACATAATATTTGGATTGGGTTAAATTTAATCCTTGATTTGATTGGTCGAGTTGCAAATTATAAAATTCTAATTTGGTCAAAATAGTACGTGTACATTTTGTTTTAAAGATTCCATTCTAGATACAAAGTCACAACTTTTAATGAAATTCTACCAATCCGTTTCAATCCAACCTAATATCATGTTGGACTAATTCAAGTAGGAAAAAGTTTATTTCTAAATTTGATCCTACTCAATCCAATAACCAGTATTAGAGTTTATTTTGTTCTTTAACCCTGCCGGAACTGCAAATGGTAAAGACTTAAAATGAAATGATTTTCATTGACTTATGAATTATATAAGCAGATCATAATTGCCGACAGCATTTTATTACAAATATAATCAACATACACAAAACAAGCTCAACATGTAATGGGGGAGCGCTAAGTCATTATTCCAACAAAAAGCTTGATAATAGGTCCTCCTGAATTATTTGAAAGGTTGGTTCCCTGTATTAGACCCGTTACATTTGCTTTTTGCTCAATTCAAACTAAACATGATAACTCGATTCATAAATTCGCACTAACTGCAACAATTAAACTGCAGGAAAAGTAACATAGGACAAGTTTGGGTGAGCAATTTAAAGATAAGTCCTTATGATAGAAGAAAATAATATAAAAATAAATAATTTTCTTTATAAGTTAAAAATAACTTATTTCTTTAATATAACTTAACTTATAAGAAGAATTTTATATATTTTTTATATCATTTTTCTTACTTATTTACAAACTCTGGGCTTGCCAAACACATTGGCTTTCTTAGAGGCCCTTAGTGAATTATGCTATGAACATATTGAGCTCCATTTCAAAGTGTACAGTATTTAATGTAGTTAACGATTTTCTTTTACCATATATAGTTCCTTAGAATGCACATCATCCCATCAAATTCGGCTTTGAAACAATTAATTGTGCAGTATTTCGGGTAGTAAAGTAGAAGCTACAGTAAAGTAAAAGCCCGATACAATGTGGTGGTGCTTGTTAACTGTTAAGTTACTTGGTGTGACCAATAAAATGCTTACTGCACTAAACACTACACATTTTGCAGCACAAGATCCGAACACGAAGTTATTGTGGTAAATGAAGAATGCTTCAATTAGTTAGCTCAACTTCACTTCAATCTGTTCTTCACCTACTCATTCTCCATTGAATTCATAAAGCAGTCCAATAATAGAGCCATTGTAGTAGAAAACTGAAAACGTCCATGTGATTGCATCAAAGATGTTTTCGAGTTTCAACACCGCACGTGACATACTCCCGCTATTGGATTACCGGACCAGATTTTTTAATGGTCAATTACTTATATTTCTATGTAACAACAATTTGTTTACTTAAAGCGAACTATAAAAAGTTAAGTGGTTTATTAGTATAGTGTGTGGCCCCTACCACTGCCATGCCATGCAAAGAAAACAAACAAATCGTAGAACATGGATCACCCCTTACTAGGCACTATTGAAAGAGTTTTATAAGACACAAATGTTAAAATTGAGAACCTTCTTCTTCTGAGTTACTTTTTGAATCTGAGTTAAACCCTATATCTCTCATCTGATATTAGAACTTATACAATTGAGCCACATGTAGATTTAGAGTTATGAATGTAAGGGATGTGTGTTAAAATATCTCATATCAGCTGGAAATAAAGTCAAAATATTTCTTATAGGACATAATCAATTATCTTTATCTGAACTAGCTTCGGAAAATGAATTAAGTTAAAAAAAATAAAATAGAAAATTAAACAGGAACGTGAAAAAAGCTTGACTATTAGAGTAATAGCTTTTTTTTTTTATCATTTACCAAAACTTGATTTTGAAGTTTAGTATTCTTTATATGTATTTTAAAATAGAAAGTTATAGTAAATAAAGCTCTTTTAATATTCTTGAGCTGGCCCAAAATTATGCGGACAAATATTGTCCCATTTGGTATGGGTCAATCCAATTCTTCATTTGATCATTATATTTGTCTGTATTTAGTTGGAAAAAAATATAGTAATTATTACTTGTACTGCATATTTTTTCCGATTTGCAATAAATTTTTTATCATTTCAGATCTTAATTTTTTGAAAGTGTTTTTACTATATTCGGAAAATTATTTCACGAATTGAACTACAAATAACTTTCAGAATTAAATTTGCACAATGAAATAAATTTTATAAATAAAATTCTACAAAAAGGGACTTTTTAAAATAAATAAATATTGGTCCAAAAATAATATTTTTGTTTAGGTCAAAACAGAAATAATCTTCTGAAAGCGTTGAGCCAATGCCGACACAGAAACAAAGCTGTGCCCAACTTTAATTTTGACCTAAAGCCCAAAATCATGTTTTAGCAGGGTCAAATTCGCACGCATTCTTTTTACTTTTAAGGGGATAATGAGTGTATAAAAAAAAAAGTGAATAATGTGCTTACTAGTTCATGTATTCTCAATCAAAAAGAATATCCTTTGTCAATAAGGATACACATTCTTTAAAATGTTATATGGCACAGTTTGGGTAAATTAGAGAAATTCTTGGAAAAGAAAAAAATTAGTATAAAAAAATAAATAAATTTTTCTTTACAAGTTAGAAACAACTCATGTTTCTCTATTTTTTGAGAAGTTATTTTTTTTAATTTTTCTAAAATTTGAAAAGATAAGTTATTTTTAATTTATGAGAATTTTTATTTATTTTCTATACTTTTTTCATAAGAATTTTTATGAAAGTTTACCTAATTTGCGCCTAATAGATTAGTAATAATATTTGGGTGGGTTGTACAGTTTTGATTAAATGTGAGAAAAATATAATGTAAATGTGTAAAAAAAGGAGGAGGAAGTGAGCCCACCAGTCCAAAGAGAAAGAAGGACGTGATTCAGCATTCAAAATTCTATTGAATGGACATTTATGTTATAGGCCCATAGTGTTCGTGAGAGGCTTTTAGGGGAACCGGTCCATGCTTTAGAGGCTTGTCGTGTTGCCCATCTCCGAACCTTGTTGTATTGCTGTTTGGGGCTTTGGGCTTATGTTTCTGCGGGCTTCTGTTTTAGGAAAACCCAGAACTATTGGTCAAAGTGTACGCATCAATGTTGACCAAAACAAAGTGTACTCATCAACTTTTAAAAAAAAAATTGGCCATAAAGGTATACGCATAAACAGTTAATTAACTTCTTTTTATTATTTTTTACCAAAGACAAAAAAAGGCAAATTGGTCAAGTGCTATAGTATCGAAGTATGCAACAATCGAACTATGCCTCAAACACAGTGAGCGAGCATAAATTTATTTAAATTCCTCAGAATAATCAATGATACTAACAACTTTGGTTCATTTACATTATTCACTTTTGCTTGAAAGCAAAGGGAGAAAAAGATCTCTACAAAATTGTTTGTTAGTATGTCATTGTTCAGAAACTATTCAATAGATATCTGACATAATATTTAAGAAAACATCTTCTCTGCAAGGAATTGTAAGGCCACCCATTGGGTGATGGTACCCATATTCTTCTTCTGCTTTGCTTAGCAAGTCTTGAAATGAAGGTTGGTTCAAGCATCCAATCGGAATTACAAACCGCTTCATTTTTTCTCCGACATACACTGCAAGATACCCTTTTGGAACCTCATCACCCTTTGAAGCTGCTTGTCTTGCTCTTCTCACACCAAGTAAACGAAAACCCATAATACCTCTTTCTTGTTTGTTACTTCACACACACAACTATAGAATGATCTCAAAGAACTTATATGAGAAAAGTATTTCAGGTTTGATGTATTTGAGTGTGGAATGAAGGGTATATATAGTGCCTTGTTCACGGTTAATGGGTTATTTGCTGAGAAACAAGGGTTCATGAACCATGTGGTGTTGTCTTATAGGTCTTTATCAATAATTACTAAATATTTTAGAGTAAATGACATACTTTGTAGAAGAGTCGGCAACACAGTTATGGTTTGAAGATGAAAGTGAATTTTACAGCAAAGAACTTAATTATTGTTTAACCTGTCCAACGCCTTGTTTCTTATACTCAAGACATGCAAGAGACAACTCACTTTTCACTCTCCCAAACATATCTCTTTGTAGATAAATGGTAATACATTATCCATCACTGCAATATAATGGTTGGTGTGATAGCTGCAAGCGATTACTTTCATTATTGATAAATATTTGCACATTAGCAATATGCTAGAAGCTTAATTCAGAGGTTGCTCCCTGTAATGTATCCAATCAAAATCAACGCCATTTTTTGTCATAACAACTTGCATGACCAGTACTTGTGAACAGCACGGAAAGTACTTGTAATTGAAGTCTCCATCAAGACCCCCCAGTTTCCAACGGAACAAGTACAAGGCAACAAGGCAACATATATAATTTAATTGAGCTTGAGACTTTTTTGGTTGTAGATGTAAGGTGGGATCATGGAATCATATATTGGTATATACCTTCCTTCTTTTTTTTTTTTAACTTCAATTTGATGTCGGTAACCATATTGGTAAGAAAAATCACTGTTATTTTTACTTTTACCCCTGATAGCAAATGTTGCTACATGGCAAAAAGATGGACCCCGCCTTAGATTTAGTTTGATAGATTTTCTTATAGAAAGAGACACAATAGGACACGAGATCTTTATTTCAGGTTTTGGTGCGTTTTTAAAAGTAAAACTAACACAATATTAAAAAAGTGGATCATCTTTATTAACAGGGTGAAACTAAGAAAGTTTGATCTATATATTATATTCTGTCGGTGACTTAATTCTCATGTTAAGCTATTTCAATGAAAAGTGAAATTTTTTAGAGGTATTATGCCAAATTGCCAGTTGGTATATGAATGATCACCATGGGTAATAACAGAAACAGGGCACAAAGACAGGAACCGAGCTAAATTGAGAAGGGCCCTTACTTTATGCAGCTCACAGAGGCACCGTAGCTACGTCTAATGTGACACAGTCGAATGATATATTTCAGATCAGGACATCAAATCAAGTAATAGATGTCAGGTTTTTCTTTCCTTTTTCATGAAAAGCGTTTATAATTATTTTTATCAATTTGCTTAATTTTACAACGATCACAAAGGATTTAACAATGAAACGTGCATGCGGAGAAAAGATTGTATTGTAAACATGATCTAGTATCAATTTAAAAACTCAAAGGAATTATGTGAATGGCACGTTAGGTATTTATCATGAACAAATACAGGTTTAATAAAAGACATTTGTGACAGAATTTATAGATTGCAGCCAATTGTGTAAAAATTAATATTAATTCAGTTTGTTTGCAGTCTTCTTTGGGCTTTTGGGTCCTTGACCCCGCTGTTGTTTCACGCAACAAAAATTGATTTATTTGCATGTAACTGTGAGTCACATTGTGCATCTACAAGGATGTCGACGTGTTAGATTGAGGATAATCAATCTACATAAGCTCATGTTTCTCTCACAGAACAATGGTACTCACTCACTCGTGAAACTCGCACGAGGATACACGAATTTTTAAAAGAAAAATATAATTGCATTAATTTCTGAATAAATCTTTTATAAAGGAATTTTCAGTATTTATACACGTGGAAATAACTGTCCTACAGGTTATTCCCGCTCAATTTCCTATATTAGATGCCAACTAACTAACTATTTTTAACAACTCATCCCCCTAAAGACCTTAACAACTAACTCTAACGATTGTTTCTATAAACCATTTATTACAATCTCCCCTCATTTGAAGGCCTTGCCCCAAGGCTCTTTCTACCACTGGTTATTGTAGTAAGCTCTCGCATTGCACATTTTGATATTGATGCTTCAAATCATGCAGTTCATGCCAAGTAGCATCTTCGGGTGCTGTATGTTGCCACTGTACCAAAACTTCAGTCATTGTCTTATTATCCTTCTTCATTCTTCTTGCCAAAATATCCAAAGGTTGCATTTCTAGCTGATCTTCATTATTGAATGCTGGTAAGACTAGAAACAGGATGATCACTGTGATGCTTTTTGAGGAGTGAAATATAATGCTTTTGAGGAGTGAAATATTGGAAAACATTATGAATTCTTGCCTTTGCTGGTAAATCTAACTTATAAGCCACCTTGCCAATTCGTTCTATGATTTTGTAAGGACTATAATATCTGGCAGCTAATTTATATAATGTAGCATGTGGAATTGAATGTTACTTGAAGGGCTGTAATTTCAGATAAACCCAATCTCCTAGTGCAACTCCTCTTCTGATCTTTTCTTATCAGCATATATCTTCATTTTGTCCTGATCTTTTCTTAAGTTATCCTACAGAATTCTTGCAATCTCTTCTCTTGTCTTTCTTATATATTCCACAACATGAACTACTGAATCTTCTGCCAACAAAGGATTGTTACTTATCGGTGCATATCCATATAATGTCTCAAAAGGTGTCACACCTGTAGCTGAATGAAACTTAGTATTATATCAGAGGTCTGCATAGCTCAAGAAGTCTGTCCACTTATATGGCATATTTCCTCCAGAGCATCTTAAATACCCTTCTAACAAATACCCTTTTAAGACCTTGTTCAAAGCTTTTGACTGCTCATTTGTTTGTGGATGGAAGGCAGTGGATTTTAGTAGTTTAACTCCATGTAACTTAAATAGCTCTTTCTAGAATTTACTCATAAAAAATGGGATCTTTATTAGAGATTATTTCAACTGGCCATCCATGTAACTTGACCACGGTATCTATGAAAACTTAACCAATGTTAACAACACTAATAGGATGACTTAATGCCATAAAATGTGCATATTTAATCAATTTATCAATGACCACTAGGATTATTGTTTTCCCATTTAATTAGGTAATCCTTCAATAAAATCCATAGCTAAGGATTGCTAGACTTGAGTAGGGATTGACAATGGTTGCAACAACCTTGCTGGAAGAGACAGTACTGCTTTTCATTTCTAATATACTTCACACTCCTTCACCCAACTCTTAACATCTTGCTGCATTCCTTTTCAGTAAAAGAGCTCTTTTATCCTGAGTGTCCCCCAATAGGAGATTCATAATAATACTTGAGGAGCCTTTGTCTAATTTCTTTGTTCTGACCAACCACTATCTTGTCATTCCTCTTAAGCACTTCTCCTTGCCAAACATACTTCTTATAAGGTAAGGTTGCTGAGTCAACCTTATTTTATCTATGATTTTCTTGAGTTTTTCATTTCTCAGCCATGTCTCCTTAATTAGTTGAAAAAGGCCAGATTCAATTTGGTAAATGGCTGCAAGACTTCCTTCAAGAGTTCTTCTAGACAAGGCATCAACTATTGCATTATCTCTACCTTTCTTGTATTCTACAGTGAACTGAAGCCCCATTAACTTCTCCAAACCCCGATTCTACATCAATGAAGTTGGAGGTTATTCTAGAAGGTGTTTTTAATGCTTTTTGATCAGTTTTGATTACAAAATGATTCCCTAATAAGTGATGTTGCCATTTCTTAACAGTAAACAATTGCATAGAACACCTTTTCATAAGCATATAGTAGTTGGTACCTTACTCCCATGGCTTTGCTTATATAAGCAATTGAGTGACCTTTGATAAATCTACATTTTACTATATTTTTAGCCTAGTTTTTGTTAGTAAATAAAGAGTTAAATAGTAAATAAACTAAAAAATATCGTAAAAATTGCATTAGTATTCATTATTGTATAAATAGTTTAGAATCTTAGATTTTTGGTCCAATTCTGAACAATTTGACTTAAAATGACTTAATTCTTGTGCAGAAGTTTGAGCTAAAAATTTGAGTTGAAGATTGAAGTGAAGAAAGTAGAGAAATTGAGCTTTAAAGATGAAGAATCAAGTGTTATGTGTAGGGCGTAACCACTCTGAATACATAGAGTTAACACTTTGAAGAAGAAAATCCATAAGACCAAGAGAGTAGCTACTTCAAGTGCTCAGATTAGCTACGCAGTTAAGCGTGTAGCCACTTTAAGTGCTCAGAGTAGCTACGCAGCAAGCGCGTAGTCACTCTAGGCGCTGAGAGTAGCTACGCGTGAGACTTTTCCCATAAAAGACACTTGCGCGTAAACACTTCAACCACTTAAAGTGTCTACGCAAAAGTAACAAAATTTTAAATATCACTTCTAAGTGTCAACTTTGGACGATTGGAGTTCCTAATTCAGTTATAGAAGCTTATAGAAGACCTTTCATGGTACAATCCTCAGAGATTAAAGTGCGGAAGTGGAAAAGGTGAGAAAAATATTATAAATAGAAGTTAAGAGTTCAGAATTGGAGGTCTTTTGCCATTTTTTGTTTTCTTTTCATTTCTACACCTTAGGAGAGTTACAGAGAAAGATTGAGGACGACTTCCAAGCTCTGGACCTTGAGGAATCAAGCTAGGGATTGGATTTATGAAGAAATTCTGCAGCTCCTTTTCTTCTACTCTTTCTCTCTCTTTTTGTTTTAGGAACATGTTCTGATTTCTTTTTGTTAGGGATCTATGGATCCAGATTTGATATTGTGATGTAATTTTGGATTTAGACCTTGAGGTTTTGATTGAATTGAGTATGTGATCTGTTCTTAATGTAGTTGTGAACTAATCCTTCATTCAATTGAACCTAAAGGAATCTTCATCAATGAAAATTGAATTTATTTCTCAGATATGAATCATATGTCTAGGTTATTAAGATCTTAGGAATAAGTATCATAATCTAGTAATCCTATAATTTCCAGAACTTAATGCAATATTTGATTGAATTTCACCTAAGGAATTAAGGAAGTTTAATTAGGTATTAAGATCAATGAGGCAAGGAATTATCCTTTGGTTAAAGAAGTGAAATTGATTATCAATCAATTAGAATTCTTAAGAGTCCAGAACATTATTACATTGCAATAGAAAATCTGGTGAAGTGATTCCTAACTTTTTTCCATATAGCATTTTAATACAAAATTCGTATTTAGTTTTGCTGTATTTTTCAGATTTTTGCACTTTATTGTTTTTGTTCTCAAATGATTCAAAACATCTCTAATATTCGTTTGGCTCAACTAGTTATTAATTTGTGAAGTGGTAATTGATAGACCTAATTCCTGAGGACGATACTTGGGGCTCACATTGATTTTCAAATTTTATTACTTACGATAACTAACTAGTACACTGGCTAGTTAGTTCTCCAATTTATGTAACAACCTTTCTGCATCAAAACTACTCCCATGCCTATACTTGAAGCATCAATTTCAATTATGAATTGTTCTTCAAAATTTGGAAGTGCTAATACAAGGACTCTTGTTAATGCCAACTTTAAGGATCTGAATGTTGCTTCTGCTTCTTTAGTCCATTGGAAAGTAGCTTCTTTCTTCAGCAAGGCTATGAGTGGTTGAGCTAACTTGCCATAATTCATTATAAATCTCCTATAATAACCTGACAATCCCAAGAACCCTCTTAATTGCTTGCTTGTCTGTGGTCTGGGCTAGTGCTGAACTGCTTGTATCTTTCTAACATTAGGAGCTACTCCTTTGTTTGAAATTATGTGCCCCAAGTACTCAACTGTCTTCTTTGCAAAGCTGCATTCCTTCTTGTTTATAAACTAGTGTGTTAGCTTGTAATAATTGCAAAGCCAAATAAATATGTTCTAAGTGATCCTCCCAACTTTTAGAGTAGATTAATATTTCATCAAAAAAGACTAGAATGAACCTCCTTAGGTAAGGTCTGAAAACATCATTCATTAGGTTCTGAAAAGTAGCTGGAGCATTTGTAAAACCAAAGGGGAGAACTACCCATTCATAATAATGCCCATTGTGAATCCTAAATGCAGTTTTAGGAATGTCTTCTTCCCACATTCTGATTTGATTATATCCACTCTTTAAATTCAACTTGGTAAAGTATGTAGCTCCTTCTAATTCATCCAACAAGTCTTCAATCAAGGGAATTAGAAACTTGTTGACTGTTGTAGAGTTCAACTTTCTATAATATGTGCAAAGTCTCCAACCTCCATCCTTCTTTTTGATCAACACTATTGGGGAGGCAAATGCACTACTACTTTTTCTGATGAATCCTGTTATTAATAATTCTTCAATCATCTTTTCAATTTCAAGTTTCTGTGCATGTGGATATCTGTGAGGCTTTGAGCTGACAGGAGTGTTGTTGACTAAGTTGATTTTGTGATCATATTTCCTTTTTAGAGGTAGCTGAGTAGGAAATCTGTGGATTTCTGCTCTTGATCTTCCATCACAGAAATAGAAACCAACATTGCTTCAGGAGTAAGAAATTGCAGTCCACCCAAGGTATCTTGAAGATGCTTTCCTTGCTGTTCGCCTACTAACTTCACCACTTTACCTTGATGTTCAAATTGCATTGTAAGTAAAGCATAGTTCCATCTTATCTCTCTTAATGTCTTAAGCCACTGCATTCCTAAAATAACTCCATAATTAGATCCAGGCAACACTAAAATGTCCCCTTGAAATTCATGATCTCTCAATTTCCAATGTAGCTGCTCATATTTTCTATCTATGATTACAGGTTTGTGAATGGCTACTACCACAGGAAATTCTGAGATGCATTGACTTTTTAACCCCCAATGTGTTTACCCATTTGTCACTCACAAAATTGTGTGTGCTACCTGTATCCATAAAAAATGGTATCTCCTGCTTGCTAATAGTTCCTTTCAGTTGCAACATTTGTCCACCAGCAACACCTTTAAGAGCATGCAATGATATTTGAACTGCATCTTCAGTTAATTTATCCCATACTATGCATTTCTGCCTGTGGTTTTTTTCCATTGCTCTCCATAGAATCTACAAAGACCTTTTGCTATTCTTTCCCTCATTTCTTTCCTGTTGGTGTTTGTTGTCTTTATTGAAGAAGTTTCTTTTCCAATTTGATTTGCAGGTGAATTTACTGATTAGCTGCGAGTGTTTGTTGTCTTTAGAGACGCTTTTGAATTAACTGTTGTTGAATTCCAGCTTATGCTATTCATAAAGTTTTTGTTTATTGTTCACTATTTTTCTTTCTAATTCTTGAAGAACCTCATCCTGTAACCTATCTAATCGCATGGCCTCTTGTATGGTTTTAGGACTATGAATTCTTATTGATTTTTCTAATGAAGCATTTAATCCTCCCAGAGAAAAACTTATTGCCATTTCTTCGCTAACATGTATCGTAGCCAACAATTGATCAAAATTTTGAATGTAATCAATTAGAGAACCTTTTTGTCAAAGCTTTGATAACTCTGCAATAAGATCTTCATAGCTCCCCATGTCAAATCTTGCTACTATGTCTTTAAGAATCTGCTGTCAAGATTTAATCTTCTTGTTATTGTGAGTCGTGTAGTGCCTTTGCCACACAAATGCCTTGCCATCCATGGATAATAGTAAAAGCTTTCCTCGTTAACCTCGTGGTGTGTTTTCCAGGTTGAACAATTGTTCAACTTTTGCTCTCCATTCAAGATAGTTTGTTTCATCAAATGTTGGAAATAGAATTTGGGCTCGTTCCAAAATCTTGCTTGAATCCGGATTATTGTCACTAACCTGTTCTTCCTCGTCAAATGGAATTGATTTATCACCTAACAAAGTGACCTTTAAGAGTTTCTCCATCAATGCACTCATGTATTCCATTGCTTGTTTATGATTCTTCTCATATGCCAATATTGCAGCTTGAGTTTTTTTATGAATCTTTTGATTTTCACGTTGTGAAGTCTCCAACAATTTCTCCAATCCATCAATGCGATTCTCCAAATCTTTGTTCGTTGTGTTGCCTCCCATCGTCCCCCGCAAAACTGATACCAAATGTTAGATTGAGGATAATCAATCTATAGAACCTCATGTTTTTCTCACAGAACAATGGCACACACTCACTCGTGGAACTCACACAAAGATACACAAATTTCCAAAGGAAAAACGTAATTGTATTAATTTTTGAATGAATCTTTTACAAAGGAATCCTTAGTATCTATATATCAGAAAATAACGGTCTTAACAACTATTCCTGCTCAATTTCTTATATTAGACACCAACTAACTATCTGTTTTTAACAACCCATCCTCCTAAGGACCTTAACAACTAACTCTAACGGTTGTTTTTATAGACCGTTTATTACACAATGAGAATTTCAAAACTCAAAACAGCCAAGATAATGTGGTATCAACATTTTGGGATCCATGTTGAAGGGCATGGACTAAAGTACAATAGTGCATTCATGACAGCAAAAATCAGGTTTAGCAAAACTAATCTATGTCGCCATAACTACTTAATAAATAGATTTCATGCAAAAATTGGTGGCAGTGCCACAAAAAATCAGTTTAGGAAGGCAATATGCAAGATGGTTGCTGTGCTTGTGAAGCATGTATTTGAATTAATTAAGATAGATAAAAAATAAAGAACAATATTAATTTGCAAATTGAAACAACTGTTTGTGAGGTTATCATTGAGATGACAATTTTTATTACATCCGCGGAGGAACAACAAATTTAAAAGAGAAATGCCTGCCGTACATTAAGGCTCATGTGGTATGTCTAGTGAGAAACAAGGTTCATCAAGGGTTACTTGAGATCTAGTAAATTCTGCCTATGAAAAAATCTTGGCAGTCTACTTCTCATGTCTCAGACATGCTCTAAACATATCAAATGTTGTGATCATAATTTCTATGAGGCAGCTGGCAGCTACTGGTACTTGTATTTCAATTTACAAACAGTAAATTGAATCTATTTGAGTTATTAAATCATAGTGGTTGGAGACGAGATGTACCACTTCTAGTAATTTTATTCTAATAAGAGTGCTTTGAGTACATGGTATATCACCATAAAAATGAGTCATCTATTATGTTGTTTATGCAAGACATACACTCTAAAGGGTTGTGTGGAATTTTAGATATTTACTTATAATCGAATGGCATAAAAACAATACAATGTTTAATTTTGCAGATTTGTTGATTTACTCAATTGACCAGATGAAGAAACAGTTCATAGAGCCAATCCAGAATTTGAGTTTTCTTAAGGTCTTAAATAAGCACTATGGAGTCCTGTAGAGCCTAACAAGGTGTAAATCCTTTATTAGGCTAAAAGATATAGAATTCTTGGTTTCTTAAAAGCACTGATATAATTTTTTTTTTCCCTTTACATGTTTCATATTCCCTCTATAGTCACTGAGTTTGTTACGATGAGAAAATCTATAGAGCAACTGTAATTGGCCTTCAGATGCTGCATTAATCATCAAATTTAATGCTGCTTTGATCAGTGAAGCAATGAGAGAATCTACATGTATATATAAAATGAACACTTCGTCAAATGAATATAATGTTTTTTTAGCTATAGATGTTCTATCCATTGAAATTATTTGAAACAATAAAGTGAATAAACCTTGGTAGTTGACAGGGTCAGCACATCGTGTATAAATACGGCCACGAATTTGTATTTTACATGTGTGTATAGAACTTAAATCTTTCAATCCTGTCCCAAATTAATTAATGCTTTCTCTTTGGCCTTAGCGAAATACTATTAGGTCTGCCTTGATTGTGAAGCATGTGATCGGTTATACTGTGGAAATCATGAGAACAAACACATATTTTTCCTCAGCAAGCAAGCTTCTCTTACTATCTACAGTTCTAATTGCAGGGAGAAGTGAACATTGTAATTGAAAAACAGAAATACTTGGAAAATGAATTCGCTGTCATTACCCAAAAATTGGTAATAATCTTTACATGTTAAGAAGATCACTTTTGTACAAAATGTCTCTAACTAATTTATGTCAGTCTCCTACAGACTGAGATTTATTGTCCATTCAAGCGAGAAGTTATATGATGGAAGACATCTTCCCTGCAAGGAATTGTGAGGCCACCCATGGGATGATCATATCCAAACTCTTCCTCAGCTTGACTCAACAAGTCTTGGAATGAAGGTTGATTCAAGTATGATATGGGAATCACATACCGCTTCTGTTTATCTCCGATATACACTGCAAGATAGCCCTTTGGGACTTCTACTGATTTTGAAGCTGCTTGGCTAGCAGTGAATGATGCCCGTCTAATAGCAGGTAAACGGAAACCCATTTTTTGTGCTTGTTTGAAGGAAGAAAAACAATATCAAATTTAAGAAGAATGAATCTAAATGTTGATGCTTGAGGGTGTCAATGGATTGTGTTGTTTGTGAAGGCAAAGGGTATTATATTTATAGTTTTTAAGATTATATTGAAATTAAATTCTCAGAGAAATGATTGTTAAGGATGGAAGGCATACACAATAGATATCACGTGGTATTGTTTACAATGTCTCTACGAAGGATAAAGTTTTGTAGAAGTGTTTAACCCCACCTTATAAAAAATTGGCCAACATAAAGCATCCACTTGTAATCAAATGAGAGTGCTTAAGTGGTCTAACGTTGTTCATGCATTAATCGGTACTCCATATTTTTGTAAACATGCTTGGAACATGTTTTCTTGTGTTGATAATGCAGCCAAGTGTTGAAGTACAACTGGTAAGTAATTACTGGCTGATGTGATAAATCATAAGGCAACAGATATTTATAGATCTTAGACCATTATATATTCTTGAGATTTGAGGCCATCCACTTGTTTTATTTCAAGTGGAGTCACTCCAGAAGATGGGACTACTGTAACATGATACATTGATACTTAATTCCTCTTCGACAACAGCATATGCCCTTGTCTCCCTATTGGTCCCATAACTCTTGTCTCATAGCCTTCCTCCCTCAATCATTCATGTAACCAACAATTTCTTACCAATTCTTTCATCTGTATATATGTTCATGGCTGCAAGCATTTAGGACCAACCAAATTCATTCATATCCTAAAGCATTTGAAGTTCAAAACTCACATCTTATTTACAAGTCCTGCTTGTTTTTTCCACAACAATCTCTCAAGCAAGAATGGGCTTTCGTTTACCTGGAATCAGAAGGGCATCATTTGCTGCAAACCAAGCATCTTCAAAAGCTTTGGACGTGCCAAAGGGCTAACTTGCAGTATATGTTGGAGAGGAAATGAAGCGGTTTGCCATCCCTGTATCATACTTGCATCAACCTTCATTTCAAGAGTTGTTGAATCAAGCTGAGGAAGAATTTGGGTATGACCATCCAATGGGTGGTATCACGATTCCTTGCAGAGAAGATGTGTTCTTAGATATCACTTCTCGCTTGAATAGGTGCTAATACCATGAAGATGAGTCTGACGTAGAAGTAACATCAATTGACACATTTTTTTGTAGTTGTTGAGCACTAATATTTTTTCTTCCTTTTTTTGTTATCTTATTCGGGCAAATGTATGAAAAAAAAGGTTTATCTGAATGAGAAGTTTAGGAACATGAATCTATTTATCACATTTTCCCTTTGTTTATCAATCTGAAATTTGAAGGCAATAGTAAACTAGATGTTTAGTTCCGAATCTTCAATTAGATGATAAAATTAAAATTGTTTTCTTGATCCTGAAAAGGGAAAAAGAAAACAGGAATTATTTTCTTTTATATAAATGATTTTCTCCCCATGTCACAGAAAAGAGAAAGGTTCACCTAACTATATGGCAAAAAAAGAAGATGAAAAAGGGAATTATTCAATAAGAAATTAGCTAAAATATGCTCATTTAAATCGAATAATTCTTGTATCGATTGAAGTTAAACTGTACGATAACTTTATATTTTATAAGTAAATTCAATAACAAAATAGCTAAATTTATTTTGTTTTCATTTGGAACATGAGGTTAACAAAATAGCTAATTTCACTGAAATTAACTTGGCCTGACACGATATTGAATTTCATTCATATATTATATATTAAACAAAAACACAAGCCCAAGTGACAATACTGACTACTGTAATAGACAGTTTCCCCCTCGACAGATACTGCCACTTGTTGTCATTAGTTTTTTGGTACCAGCACCATACAACTAATTCGCTTGTATGAAGGAGGCCCCATTTACTTATGATGAATAATTCTTCATTTCTGTGAGTCAAGCAGCTGCAGCATCTTTACATGAACATGTTAATTGGTTTTAGGGCCACAACAAGTCAACATGCTAGTAACATGTTCTTCACTAATTGAATATTCCTCATAACTTGAACCACTTGAAGATATTGCCCCAATTTTTGGAGGAAAACAAAAGTATCTAAACCCATACATTCGTCGCTTCAAAAGTTTTTTTCTTTCATAGTGTCTTGTTAACAAATCAAACAAACAAAAACAGGGGACCACTCTGTAATAAAATTAAAATTATATGCCTTTCATAAGTTAATCAAATGTTTGGTTCCACATCTAATTGCCTATGAATCCATGTTTACTGCTACTAGTTGTAGCTTTGCGTTGGACATTTACAAGATTTTTTAGAGTGTTTCCAAACACAGGAGTAGTTTGAATCAGTATCTATTATTAGTATTTATTTCTATTTTATGAGTTTTGATTATAGGAATTATGAGTGTTGATAGGCTGTTACATATTTATAGATAGTTTTATTTGTAATTTATTTTCAGATTAATAGGTAGAATTAGAATCAATTTTGAGATAAGACTTTCTTGTACTTAAATAATGTTAGTATGAATAAAAATATGAGTTTCAGCTTTCAAGTTTATAGCCTTCTAAATTTCTTAGTTCTAACAAAACTATTTGTATTTTGTACCAATACAGGGTGCAGTTTTATGAAACACATATGTATCATGGCAGATGATATAAATAATGTAACTGTTATTTGAATCTTATCCAATAAAAAAAGGGGAATTCAACATGTGAACTTCATTTTGAGAGTGCGTTTGCCTACTCATGGAGTGTCCAATTAACTTCATGTCATGTTCACTGGGTGTTCCTTAGAATTTGATGCACATACATTCTGGCGTGTGATCATGTATTCCATGTTGGTTCCCTTCTTGACACCATGTTTCAAAACTATCAATAAGGTCTTGCTCAAGGTTTAAAAAAATTTCATACTTTGCCACTCTGATATTAGTTGGCAGATGTATTTAAGTAGCATTGTCAATCTAAGGAAAATATGTGATGTCCAAAGCATGTCTAGTGTCTACCAATACGGTACCTATTGTACAACAATGCATGATGAACATAGATTAGGTTTCACCAGTGGAAATGTCTTTGATTTCAAGAGAGTAATCTGCTGGCCATTATCTAAGATGGTGGGGTAATGACCCCCATTTAACTTCCAAGATAATCCCTGGTATCCTGTGATCTGCTTTACACGTCTAAGACAGTTCCATGTGATCTCTTCCAATCCATTCCCTCTCAGTAGACCCCATCATACAGTGCCACAAAAATCATGTCATTGGGAAACTGATTTGAAGAAGCCTTTTATCAACTATATATACAATATATTTCCCAAAGCAACACAAGTCATTCGCATCCTGAAGCATCAGAACTCAAATATTTCTCTCTCATACAAGTTCACCGGTAACATTATTTTTCTGGTGTGTTTAGCAAAATAAATAAATAAATAAAACGATGGCCTTCCGCATGACAGGCATTAGACGGGCATCACTTTCTGCAACCCATGCTAAGGGGTTTCAAGTCCCAAAAGGCTATCTTGCAGTCTAAGTTGGGGAAAAAATGAGACGCTTTGTGATCCCAATGTCATATCTGAACCAACCTTCATTTGAAGAATTATTAAGTCAAGCAGAGGAAGAATTTGGGTATGATCATCCAATGGGTGGTCTCACTATTCCTTGCCCGGAGGATGCTTTCTTAGAGCTCACTTCTGGCTTGAGTGACCTGTAAAATTACACGGAAGAACTTAACATAGATTAGTTAATACAATTTTGTACAGTAGGCATTGTTTTTCTGATGTAGGACCCTGTAAAGAATAAGATAGGAGTCTGTTGTAACTAACCTGTTATAAATAACAGGTTCAGCTAGGATCCATTCATTCAGTTTTGTAAATCATTTCTTGTAACATAATTCTTTCAATAAAAATCAGTTCGGTTGCCATTCTTCCATTGGAGACCCTACAATTCTTAGCTTTCCTTCGTGTTCTGAGTATCACCTAGATTAGCTACAACAATTGGTATCAGATTTTACCTTCCAACCACAATTCCGCAATGGCCGACAACACTCGTGCACAATCCCTTGTTTGCGAAGCTGAAGAACGCATCAACGCAAAGCTTGGAGATCACGACCTTCATCTGAATGTGAAAATTGATACGTTGGATGCGAAGATCGATGGCATGGAGGAACGTCTCAGGACTGCGATCGAAGAACAAATCATGGCGTTAGGAGCAGCTTTACGGGCGCCACCTAGACATTCTTTTTCTGCTAATCTGGGTAACAATTCTCGACCCTATTCATGCAATACTAGACTAGCACGCTTAGATTTCCCAAGATTTAATGGCGATGGAATCAAGAATTGGATTATTCAATGTGAAACGTTCTTCTCTATTGATCATACTCCTGTTGAATACAAAGTTCGATTAGCGGTGGTTCACTTCGAGGGAAAAGCCCTTCTTTGGTATAGTGCTTATGTTAAGAACATTGGCCTCGAGAATCTGCCTCTCTGGGAAGATTTCACCGACGTTCTGATAAATCGTTTCGGAGATGTGTGTGAAGACCCAATGGCTGAGCTAATGCAGCTAAGACAAAAAGGATCAGTTGCAGATTATCATGAGGAGTTTGATGGAATAGTTTCCAGGGTGAAATTATCGGAACCTAATCAACTCAGTTGTTTTTTAGGGGGCTTAAAAACAGGATCTCTGTCACTTGTGATGGAAGCTGGCCACCCATGAAGCTTAAAGACATTGTCAATGAAGCATTGAGCTACATTAGCTGTTGTGTAAGGATGCTGCAGTGCCATAAAATGAGCAGCCTTGCTCAATCTGTCTACAACTACAAAAATCACCTGCTTCCCATAAGAATTAGGGAGTCCCTCTATAAAATCCATGGTAATGTGCTGCCAAATCAAATCAGGTACAGGGAGAGGCTGAAGTAACCCAGGAGAAGCAGCTTTATCATACTTACATTGCTGACAAGTGACACATTGATGGATAAACCTCCTAACATCTTTAGACAAACCCTTCCAATAGACTACTGCCTTGATTCTTTGGTAAGTGGCATCCCTCCCTGAATGACCACCACAAGAAGATGAATGCATCCATTCCAGTATCTGCCTTCTCAATTCAGCATTCTTGCCAATAACCAGCCTGCCCTTCCTTCTTAATTCCCCTCTTGACCAAGAAAATTGCTTGTGAGTAGCAGGATTCTTTTGTATCTCAGCAATTAATTTCTGTAAATCCACATCCTCCTGCCATGAGATCTTGATTTTCTCCAAGAGACCAGAATCAGGTTCCATGGTAGTGATAGCAGCACATTCTACTCTGGAGAGTGCATCTGCAGCTATATTATCACTGCCCTGCTTGTACTCAATGATAAAATCAAATTCCATTAACTTTATCAACCATTTCTGCTGGAAGGCTGTTGATAATTTCTGGTCCAATATGTACTTAAGACTTCTATGATCAGTTTTGATCACAAACTGCTTAGGAAGCAGATAATGCCTCCACTTTTGAACTGCAAATACTACTGCCAATAGTTCCTTTTCATAAGTGGACAAGCTTTGTTGCTATTTGTTCAAACTCCTACTCACAAATGCTATTGGATGGTGATCTTGCATGAGCACAACTCCCACCCCTATACCTGAAGCATCAGCCTCCACGACAAAGGTCTTCTCAAAATCTAGTAATGCCAATATTGGAGCTTGACTCAGCTGGTCTTTGAGACACTGGAATGCAACCTTAGCTTCTTCACTCCAACAGAAACTATCTTTCTTTAACATATCTGTAAGTGGCTTGGCTATGGTGCTATACCTCTTCAAAAACCTTCTATAATATCCCGCTAAGCCCAAAAATCCTCTCAACTGCTTAATGGACTGAGGCAATGGCCAATTTCTGACTGCTGCTACCTTAGCTGGGTCAGTGGAGACTCCTTCTCCAGTAATGAAATGTCCCAAATATTCCACCCTTGTAACTCCAAAGTAACATTTTGACCTCTTGGCAAACAAGGCATTCGCTCTCATGGTCTCCAAAACAGTGTGTAAGTGAACCAAGTGAGCCTCTAAATTTTTGCTATAAATCAGTATGTCATCAAAAAAGATAATGCCTCCACGACAGAGATCCTGTTTTTACTAGCCAATTCTGGAGAGATTTCATGTCATATCAAGGGATTCAGGTTCAGTTGTCTACAGCATACCACCCACAAACTGATGGACAGTCAGAGGTGGTAAATAGGTGTATAGAAACTTATCTGAGGTGTATGTGTGCAGATGATCCGAAGCAATGGTCAAAATGGCTACCATTGGCTGAATGGTGGTATAATTCAACTTACCACAGTACCATTAAAGCCAGTCCTTATGAAATTGTGTATGGACAATTGCCTCCAGCCTATCTCCCTTACTTACCAGGGGAATCAAAGATTGAATTGGTTGATAGGAGCTTGCAGAAGAGGGAAGAACAGTTGAAGTTGGTAAAGTTTCACATGAAGAGGGCACAAGAGCGAATGAAACAGCTAGCTGACAAAAAGAGGTCTGATAGGTCCTTTAAAATTGGGGATTTGGTTTTTATTAAACTACATCCCTACAGACAGATTTCAGTTGCTTATAGGAGTAACACCAAATTATCTCCTAAATACTATGGACCCTACTCTATCCTAGATAAGATAGGAGCTGTGGCCTACAGGATCCAATTACCAGCAGGAACTTCAATCCACAATGTTTTCCATGTCTCCCAGTTAAGGAAGTTTGTGGGTGATGCTAATACTTCAGTTCAGTGTCCAGCTACCGATGAAGAAACTATGATTAAAGAACCTGAAGCAATATTAGACAGGATGACAGTGAAGAGAGGGAACCAAGGGTGACTAAGGTGTTGGTCAAATGGAAACATTCACTGCCCGAAGATGCGACATGGGAATTCCTTTTTGATTTGAAGAAGAAGTATCCTCAATTCAATCCTTGAGGTCAAGGATTTGTTTAAGAGGGGAGGATTGATGTAGGACCCTGTAAAGAATAAGATAGGAGCCGTTGAAATTCTGTTGTAACTAACCTGTTATAAATAACAGGTTCAGCTAGGATCCATTCATTCAGTTTTGTAAATCATTTCTTGTAACATCATTCTTTCAATAAAAATCAGTTCGGTTGTCATTCTTCCATTGGAGACCCTACAATTCTTAGCTTTCCTTCGTGTTCTGAGTATCACCTAGATTAGCTACAACATTTTCTATTCCTAGTCTTATATTGGAACGTAGAAAAAATGCCATTTTAACAGGATAGTTATGACCAGAGAGATTTGAATTATTTTGGTCTAATTTCAATGAATTTATAATATACACTTTTTCGCAACGTATCTTGCATATGCTTTTGATCTCTTCACATGAGCTTGTTCCTATTTCTACGGCCACAACTAATGATATGCTGGTGAGAGGTGACCGATCCCTCCTGATTGAATACTGCCCAAAAGACAAACCTATTGAAGATATTGCCTTTTTCGGGCTGAAGAAAACAAGGTGGATTTTAATAGACTTGTTTATCGATCTATTTCCTCCCAACGTGTAATGTTTATTTTAACAAATCAATGAAACAAAATAAGGAGTCTCTCTAAATTATAAATTGTGTTCATACGATAACTATGTATTATATATTTATTGTAATATATAAAATATTTAAGCGTGTGCTATATGCTTAATCTTTGAGTGGCTCAATTAACACATTCCTTGTTATGTCATTATCTGTGTTTGTTTTTATGGCAAAGTAAATTAAAATAAAATGAAGAAAGAAAATTATGCAAAATTGTGAGGAGAATGAATGGAGTAACTCAATTTTATTGAATAGTAATAGTACATTTGTAATAACTCAAAGAAACATAAACTAATTACGTAACCATGTAACCGATTGATAACAAATTTGAATAAAAAACTAAATTATTTCTAAAATTTTAAAACTACTATTGCCAATAATAGTGATATAATAAATTGAAATAACAAAAAAAAAATGCAAACAGTTTCAAAAGCACATTATTAACACTTTTCTTTTCTTTTTAAACTACAAACTATATTTTTCTATAGTTTAAATTTGTTAACAAAGAGTAGATTTGTTGTCAACAAAAATCTTGTGTTTCCTTTTTGCTTCAAATTAGAATCAAATAAAATCTTCTTTTACCACGGAACGTGATTCACAATAACCGGTCCTAAGAAACTTTTCACACCATTAACTGAGTCACTTCGGTTATTATTAGAGAAATTAGTAAACTTTAATTTTTCACTCCTCTTGAAGTTGATGCTTAAGTTACAAGTGCCTTTGAGATATTTAACCACTTTCTTTGCAGCTTTAGGATGTCTTTCATTTTCACTATGCATGAAACTAGAAAACTTACTTTCAACACTCAAGATATTAGGGTGAAATGTCGTGATATTTTCTTTGCATGAAAAAGTTGTTTGCTTTTCCTCCAATAGATTTAGATTTTTTTTTTCATTTTTACTTTGAAAATATCTTGACTAATTTCATCTTTAATCAAATAATGTTTGTCTTCAAAAATAACTTTAAATCCTTCTTCAATTAGTTGACCAACACTTAACAAATTTTGGTCAATTTTAGGAGTTAAAATAACGTCACGAATTAATTTTGTGCCTCAATAGCTTGCTATTGCAATTGTCTCCTTTCCCTTGACTGAGATGAAATCACCATTACCTATTTTGATTTGGTGGTGTTAGTCGACATCAAATCTCTAAAGAATTTCTTATTATTGGTCATGTAGTTAGCGCAACCACTATTAATTAGCCAACCTTTATTTGATTTGAAGTCTGAGAAGCAAGTAACAACAAATAAATGATCTTCCTCTTGATCAAGAATCTTAATGTCTTTATCTTGGTGTTGGTTTTTATTTTTGCATATAACTTCTTCATGTTTCATTTGGTTGCATTTACTGCATTGTACATTAGGCCTCCTCCAACATTTGAAAGGAGGATGACCAATTTTTCTACAATGATGATATAGAGGATAAGATTTTTCTTGTTGTATCTTGCACTTTAATGATGCGTGACATGTAAGTCTCCCTCATTGCACACCTTTACTCTTGTGTTTATAAGGCATTTAAGAGTTCCACCAATGTGATTTTGGACAAGTATTTGATATTCTCTAAGGTGGTGATTGTAGCTTTAAATATTTTAGGCACTATCACAAGAATTTTTTCTACAATTCTACAACCAAAAAACTTAGCACCTAGTAATCTTATCTTGTTAGCTATGTGATGACTCGCATAAAGTTCATCACTAACTCTCATCAAAATATGCAGAAAAATTAATGTAGTCTAGGATGCAAGCCTAAATTGTCTCCAATGACATTGGTTGAAAACATACATCAAATATGTTGTAAACAATAATTGAGAAAGCAAGTAAACAAAGGGGGGGTTTTGTGATTCCAAGTTCAATAAATTTAAGCAAAAAATTAAATTATAAAATTCAATCAATAAAATGTAGTAACCCTTAGTTTGTCTACATAGATTCTATCCCCATTCCTCTTAAGATTTAATACTCTTTCTCCTTTCCTAAATTAGGTTAATTTAACAAACGAAAATCAACCTTAAATTCTCACACGAAATTAAGCAAATCAATGGGCTCCAATCTCTCATCCCCAAGATTAAGCAACCTAAGAATTAAACTCATAATTAAGCAAACTAAGTTCTAAACCTCATTAAAATGAATTAGGGTTAATTAAGCAATACCCCCTCATTCAACTATTAATTTAGTTCAAAAGATTGGGAGAAAAAAAATTCATGAAGAAGGGATTCGTATTAACATTGAAAACCCAAGAATTCAAGGATCCATATGAACTCACTAGGGATTACAAGAAGTTTAACCCTCCATAAGGATGGGTCTCACTATTACAAAATGAAAATGAAGAGAAATTAATAATATCAAGATGAAGAATCAAAGAAAAGTGAAGAAGAAATAGAATTCAAACCCTAGGTTGGATCTTTAGCTGTCACCCAAGGTTGACCTAGCTCCGCAAAAGTATTCCCAAAATGGCAAAAAGCTACTAACCCTAAATGGTAAAAATCTATTTATAGCAAAGTAGACATCTTTCATAGTAACTACTATCGTCCATGATAATAGCCACACACAACTCCAAGAGTTTTCCTTTCTCTCTGTAGTAGCTACTATTGTGTATGAAAGTGGCTATGTGTAGTGCACGTAGCTACTATGGTAAATGAAAGTAGCCACGTGTAACTCTGTGTCATCTGGAAATCTCTGTAGTGTCTACTATCATTTACAATATTAGACATGGGTAGGCTTGAAGCATTATGGGCTCTCTGTAGTGTCCACTATTGCATGCAATAGTAGTTACTTTGGCCTGCCCCTTGGATTTGGCTTGCTGTAATGCTTACTATGGTAGCTGAAAGTAGTTACTTTCACCTCAAATTTCCTTAAAAGCCAAAAATCCATAGAATGAATCTGGAAATTCCTACACAATTATTCAAATGATCAAAATTGCAAAATATATCTATATAAATCAGTGTAAATTAATCAGAAATTAAAAAACCTATGGGATTTGACCTAAATGAGATTTTCATGATATTTACACTTTCTAAGTCTATTTTTTCTTTTAAAGAACAATAAAAAGGTAAGCAAAAATTCAATAAAATGCGGATTCATCACTATGCTAAGTAGCTTATCTAAGTATACTTTGATTATTTCAGACTCTTTCATTCTTTAGAGTTCAAATTCTCTCATCAAATTTAGAACTTGCATGCCTCAAATCCTTTCATTTTTGGCGTATTCTTCCTTAAAATAATCTCAAATTGCCTTTACTGTTTTTAAAGTCATGATCTTGATGAAAACAGTTATTGAAACACTAGCAAAAAGACATGATTTTGCCTTTGCCTTTTGTGTTTTTCTCTCCTTGTGACTTTTTATTTGGGCCATGGTAGGATTGTGCCATAGCAAAAGTACTTTGTAATCCTTTTCAATATCTTCCTAAAGATTCAAAGCCTCTAGGTAAGTGGTTATGGTGAAAATTGTAACTGGTAAACAAATAAATTCAAGAGAAATATGGGATTAAATTTTAGATCCTCTTTGGGTCCTTTAAGTGTATCGTTAATGTGATAATGAAAGTAACATCATGAAGCAAGAAATTTAAATAGGAGTAAAAGAATAATAGAGTAGTACTGAACTGAATGTAAAAGGGATTATAGAAAACAAGTTGAACGTGAACTAAACTACAGGAAGTAAATTGCAGAAATATAACGTATGACTCTAGCGGTAAACAACAAGAACCATGACTCTCTTCGTAGCTAGTGTCTGACTCGGTGCAGAATTTCAATGTGTAGAGAATTTTAGGTGCTAGTATCTGGTGCAAAAAGTCATCCTCCGTAATGTAAAACTTGGTACTATTTATAAGCGGATGCATCTTAACCGCTCTCCTCCTTTCGTGGATCTCTTAATAACTGCCTTCTGTATGTACTTGTCTCCAATCGCTGCTGCCCATTATCCATAGTCGCTCGTGATCATGCCTTCTCCATAACTATTGTCACCCATGATCGGTTCTTCTTGTCTCTAACCTTTAACTAGTGGTAACCGCTGGTAACTATTGCTTTGGTAGTTGCTTCAAACCTTATAGTTTTTTAGATGTGTTTCTTCACCTTTTAGGCTCCACCTTGTCTCTTGGCCTTAGAATAGTTCCCTTGTTAATTTCTGTTTCAGACAAGTTTTAAGGATAATCCGTGAGCTCTGCCTTATCTTTTGGACTTAGAATAATTCTCTTGTCAATTTTTGTTTCGACAAGTTTTAGGAAAAATCCATCGAGAGACTTTCTTTTCTTAGGGTGTTTTCAATTTTGGACTCAAAAGTCTTCAAAACTCCTTGAAAAGTAACCCTCTTTTTGACAAAAAATGAATCTCTTCTCACGACCCTTCAAAACTCCTCGAAATGTAGCCTTCTTTTCAACAAAGAATGAGGCACTTCTTACAACCCTTCAAAACTCATTGAAATGTAGCCTTCTTTTGGACAAAAGTGAGGATCTCTTGCCAGTCTTCATAGAAACTTGTCAAAAAGTAGTTTCTTTGATAAGATTTTAGGACTTAGATATTTTCACAAGTCCATGACTCATTAAGGTGTAGGAACCTTGGGTTCTCTTTGATTTTAGTCGAAAGATATGTCCACGCCACCAATCTTTAGGTGTGCTTCTCCTCAGAAAGATATAGTCTATCTCCTATAACGAAAGTTTGATGAGGACCTTTGTAACTTAGAAAAAATTCTTTCTCCAAACAGTAAGTCTCTATTTTGATAGCTCAAAGATTATAATTTTTTCTATCAAAGACAGGTGGAGCAACTTGTGAGAAATTTGATTCAGCATCTATTTTCACAAGTCTGTATGAAGATAGTTTTGATACCACTTGTTGGTTTTTATGGCACAGAAAAATAAAGAAAAATGTGCAAAATTGAGTAGAATGAATGGGAGAAACTCAATTTTATTGAATAGCAATAGTCTATTATAATAACTTTAAAAAACAAAATAATTATGTAACCGACAGATTAATAACAAATCTGAAAAAAAAAACTAAATTATTCTTAAAATGTAAAAATTACTAGTGATTATAATACTGATTTAATAAACTGAAACAACAAAAAACAATTAAAAGCAGTTTCAATAACAGAAAAAAAAAATGAAAACAATTTCAAAAACACATTATTAACATATTTTAACAATGTGTAATGTTTATTTTAACAAATCAATTAAACAAAATATGGGGTCTCTCTAAATTATAAATTGTGTTCATATAAAAAAATATTTAAGTGTGTGTTATATGCTAAATCTTTAAGTTGCTCAATTAACATATTCCTTGTCATGTCATTATTTGTTCCCCAAGTCACATTATGGTTTAGCATATCCACTCTCTTCCTTTTCATATGGATTGCCAAAAAGGGCTTGGCAGAAGGTGGGATTAACCAGCCCTGCAAGGAAGATGTATTTTGTGGCAATTGGAGTATTCTTTTGAACTAGAAAGTGTTGATGAGAGATCCAATAGTGTTATGGTGCTTCTTCCCAAATGTAACAAATGAATATTGGATTATCTTCCATAGAATATAGCATGGGAAACATAGGTGACTCATTCAATGTTCAAGGTCTTTGCCCAAACGGTGAGGGAGGATATGCAGTGGATTAGACGGCCACAAAGATATACTCAAAGGAGAGAGTTTGTGTTAATTTTCTAGCATGACACATATAACAGTAGGTTTGGTTCGAGTTGAATCCTTCTCATCTCTCTTCCACTGTGTGAAGCACCTCAAAATGGTTGCTGTGTGTACCACAGTTAGTATAATTTATTATGTATACCTTGTGGGTATACGAATACAGCATATGCATTGCATGTACTAATTTCAATTTTTAGTGTAAATGTTGTCTAGAAATATCTTTAGCTATAGATGGTATCCATTGAAGTTAGTAGGAACAACAAAGTGAAAAAAACCTCAAGTCCATTAATACTTGCTTAATTTTGCAGTTGGCCAAGAAAAACTTCATGTATTATTGGGTGTATGAATTTTAGTTTTATGTGTGCATAAACGTAAAACTCCTTAAGTTCCTTCCCAGATAAATTGATGCTTCTCTTTGGCATTAACAAAATACTATTAGCTCTGCCTTGATTGTAAAGCATGCGGTCTATTATGCTGAGCAAAATCATGAGAACAAACAATTTTTTTCCTCAGCATGCAAGCTTCTCATACTATCTATGGTTCTAGTTGCAGGGAGAAGTGAACATGGTAAATGAAAAACAGAGATACTTGGAAAATGAATTCGCTGTCACTACTCAAAAATTGGTTATAATTTTTAAAAGTTAAGAAGATTACTTTTGTACAAAATGTCTCTACTAATCTATGTTGGTTACCTATAGTGAGATTAATTGTCCATTCAACTGACAAGTTATATGTTTGAAGACATCTTTGCTGCAAGGAATTGTGAGGCCACCCATGGGATGATCATATCCAAACTCTTCCTCAGCTTGACTCAACAAGTCTTGGAATGAAGGTTGATTCAAGTATGATATGGGAATCACAAACCGCTTTTGTGTCACTTCTACTGATTTTGAAGCTGCTTGGCATAGCAGTGAATGATGCCCGTCTAATAGCAGGTAAACGGAAACCCATTTTTTGTGCTTGTTAGAAGGAAGAAGAATAATATCAAATTTTAGAAGAATGAATCCAAATGTTGATGCTTGAGGGTGTCAATGGCTTGTGTTGTTTGTGAAGGCAAAGGGCAGTGTATTATATAGTTTTTAACATTCTCTAGAAATTAAATTCCCTCAGAAATGATGGAGGGCATACAGCTAAGATATCACATGCTGTTGTCTATGCTTCTATCAAGGATAAAGTTGTGAAGAAGAGTATAATCCCACCTTCTCAAACTATGACCTACGTAGCACTTAAAACGAAATGAGACGTGCTTAAGTGAAGCAGTGAAACCAAACGTTTGTTCATGCATTAATTGGTACTCCATATTTTGTAAACATGCTCTGGACATGTTTTTCCATGTTGACAATGCAGCCTAATGTTGAAGTGTTAAGTAAGAAGTCCCACATCAGTGGGAACTTCAAAGGCATGACCACTCCTTTGCTTATAAAAGGGCAAGGGGTCTTACTAATCAATCCATTCCAAAAATCATCTTTTCCTCATATCTTTGTATTACACTGAGATCTTGTACTCGGTAGTAATAGTCTCCTATTTTGAGGAGTAAATTATAGAGTGAGGATTAGTGTAATTTTTCTTCTGTGATAATTTTATATTGCATTTATTGGCTCTTATTTTCTCATCTCTTATTTTAGTTGTGTATTATTATACCGTTACTCTGGTCCTAACAGTGGTATCAGAGCTATTGGTTTAGTTTATTCCGCTGCTATTGTCATTAGAATAGTGTTGGTAAAATTTTGAGTATGCTCTGTGATTGCGGGTTAATCCGATCTTTCACATCAAAAAGGAGTTGTTACTGGAAAAGTTTGGTAGTGTGAAACTGCTATCTGAGAAAGTTCTGGCTAGGAAAGATTTGGTATTTAAGAGTGTCTATAGTGACCCACCTCTCTTTCCTGGGAATTTTTTTGGTGTGTTAGTTCATGGTCTACCTGTGTTATTCCAGTAGACAATACTATTCATAGTGAGAAGTGCATAAGTCGGTATAATAAAGAGAGAAAATATGGCAGCAAAATATGAGATAGAGAAATTTAATGGGAGTAATTTCTCCCTGTGGAAATTGAAGATAAGAGCAATTTTAAGGAAAGACAATTGTCTTGATGCAATTGAAGGCAGACCTGCAGATATTTCAGAAGAAAAATGGAGAGAAATGGATAACAATGCTGTTGCCAATTTGCACTTGGCATTGGCAGATTCAGTGTTATCTAGTGTTACAGAAAAGAAGACTGCAAAGGAGATTTGGGACACACTGATCAAATTGTACGAGATCAAGTCACTTCACACCAAAATATTCTTAAAAAGGAAACTCTACACTCTTCGAATGAGTGAGTCCACACCTGTGACGGACCACATCAACAATCTGAATACGCTGTTTGCTCAACTTACAGCTTCAGATTTCAACATTGTAGAAAATGAACGTGCAGAACTTCTACACCAGAGCTTGCCAGATTCATATGATCAACTCATCATCAATATTACAAACAACAACAACATTGGTCATCTATCCTTTGATGATGTTGCCGGAGCAGTTCTTGAAGAAGAATCCAGGCGAAAGAATAAGGAAGACAGACTGGAAAGTTGTAAACAAGCAGAAGCTTTGACGATGATGAGAGGGAGATCAATGGAGCGTGGTTCCAGTGGGAGCCAAAATCATGGTAGATCAAAATCTCAGAGAAGGAAGAACCTCAAATGCTACAACTGTGGCAAGAGAGGGCACGTAAAGAAAGATTGTTGGAGCAGGAAGAGTGAAGGAAGGAAGAATATGGAAGCATCAACCTCACAAGGTTGTGTTGCTAGTACCTCAGATGATGGTGAAATTCTATACAGTGAAGTAGTAAATTCTAGAGGCGGAAGACAACTCCATGAATGTTGGATATTGGATTCAGGTGCAACTTGGCACATGACTCCATGCCGAGATTGGTTTTCTACTTATGAACCTATCTCAGGAGGATCTGTATTCATGGGAAATGATCATGCCCTAGAAATTGCTGGAATTGGTACTGTCAAATTGAAAATGTATGATGGTACCATTCGAACAATTCAAGGGGTACGACATGTGAAGGGTTTGAAAAAGAATCTATTGTCCATTGGGCAATTGGATGACTTCAAGTGCAAGATCCACATTGAAGGTGGGATCATGAAGGTAGTTAAAGGCAATTTGGTAGTGATGAAAGCAGAAAAGATCACAACCAATTTATACATACTTTTGGGAGATACGTTGCAAGAAGTAGATGCATCAGTTGCAATAAGTCAAGAAGATGAAACACTGATGTGGCATCGTAGACTCGGTCATATGTCAGAACGAGGTCTGAAAATTCTTGCAGAACGTAATCTCTTAACAGGGCTCAAAACGGTAACCTTACCATTTTGTGAACACTGTGTGACAAGTAAGCAGCATAGATTAAAGTTTGCCAAAGTGACTACAAGAAGCAAACACATACTGGACTTGATTCATTCTGATGTATGGGAATCACCGGAAGTATCCATTGGAGGAGCAAAATATTTTGTATCATTTATTGATGATTACTCCAGGAGATTGTGGGTGTACCCAATCAAGAAGAAGTCAGATGTGTTTCCAGTATTCAAGGAGTTCAAAGCACAAGTAGAACTTGAAACTGGGAAAAGAATTAAGTGCTTAAGGACAGACAATGGAGGAGAATATGTAGATGGTGATTTTCTAGTATTCTGTAAGCAAGAGGGTATTTCAAGGCAATTCACAGTGCCTTATACACCTCAGCAGAATGGTGTAGCAGAGCGGATGAACAGAACTTTTCTAGAAAGAACAAGAGCTATGCTAAGAACAGCAGGAGTGACTAAATCTTTCTGGGCAGAAGCAGTGAAAACTGCCTGTTATGTAATAAACCGATCACCATCAACAACAATTGGTTTGAAGACACCAATGGAGATATGGAATGGAAAGCCACCTAATTATTCTTCATTACATGTGTTTGGATGTCCTGTGTACGTGATGTACAATTCCCAAGAAAGAACAAAACTGGATCCAAAATCCAGGAAATGTATATTCTTGGGTTATGCTGACAATGTTAAGGGGTATCGCTTGTGGGATCCCACTGCCCGCAAGGTTGTTGTTAGCAGAGATGTAGTCTTTGCAGAAAATGAACTGCAAAAGGAGCAGAAAGATGACAGTACTACCAAAGACACTACTTCAGTAGTGATAGAAAGGAAAGCTAAAGAAGATGACAATTCTAAAGCAGAACAAGAGCACGGAGAACAAGAATCAAATGATGCCAATGATGGAGAAACTCAACAAACAAGATGTGAGATAAGGAGACCATCTTAGCACTCAGACTATGTGATGGTAAGCCACGATGCATATTGTCTTCTAACAGATGAAGGAGAACCATCAACCTTTCATGAGGCTTTGAGGAGTTCAGATGCTTCATTATGGATGACAGCAATGCAGGAAGAAATTGAGGCCTTACATAAAAACAAGACATGGAAACTTGTTGAACTTCCAAAAGATCGAAAAGCCATTGGTTGTAAATGGGTCTATAAAATCAAACGAGATGGTAATGATCAAGTGGAGCGGTATCGTGCCAGATTGGTGGTTAAAGGATATGCTCAGAAAGAAGGCATTGATTTCAATGAGATATTCTCGCCAGTTGTTCGATTAACCACAATCAGAATTGTTCTGGCAATGTGTGCTGCACATGATTTACATCTTGAGCAACTTGATGTAAAGACTGCTTTTCTACATGGAGAACATGAAGAGGAAATATATATGCTCCAACCAGAAGGTTTTGAAGAACAAGGAAAGGAAGACTTGGTTTGCAGGTTGACCAAATCTCTGTACGGTTTAAAACAGGCGCCAAGGTGTTGGTACAAGAGATTTGATTCCTTCATTATTAGCCTCAGATACAACAGACTGAGTTCAGACCATTGTACGTATTACAAGAGGTTTGGTGATAATGATTTCATCATTTTGTTGTTGTATGTGGATGACATGCTGGTGGTAGGCCCCAACAAAGATCGAATTCAAGAATTGAAGGCACAATTAGCTAGGGAGTTTGATATGAAGGATTTAGGACCAGCAAACAAGATTTTAGGGATGCAAATACACCGAGACAGAAAAGATAGGAAGATTTGGCTCTCTTAAAAGAATTATCTTCGTAAAGTCTTGCGGCGCTTCAATATGCAAGACTGTAAGCCAATCTCTACCCCACTTCCTGTCAGTTATAAATTATCCTCAAGTATGTGTCCTAGCAATGAAGCGGAGAGGATGGAAATGTCTCAAGTGCCGTATGCATCAGCGGTGGGAAGCCTTATGTATGCCATGATTTGTACTAGACCAGACATTGCACAAGCAGTGGGAGCAGTCAGTAGGTACATGACAGATCCTGGTAGAGAGCATTGGAATATTGTAAAGAGGATCCTTAGATACATCAAAGGAACCTCTGATGTTGCATTATGTTTTGAAGGATCAGAATTTATTGTGAAGGGCTATGTTGATTCAGATTTTGCAGGAGATCTGGATAAAAGGAAATCTACTACTGGTTATGTGTTTACACTTGCTGGAGGAACAGTAAGCTGGTTATCTAAGTTACAGACTGTTGTGGCTCTGTCTACTACAGAAGCCGAATACATGGCAGCTACTGAGGCATGCAAGGAAGCAATCTGGATTCAAAGGCTATTGGAGGAACTTGGGCACAAACAGCAAACTACTACTGTGTATTGTGATAGTCAAAGTGCTTTGCATATTGCAAAGAATCCAGCTTTTCATTCCAGAACAAAGCACATAGGTATACAATACCACTTTGTTCGTGAAGTAGTAGAGGAAGGTAGAGTGGATATGCAAAAGATTCACACCAAAGACAACATAGCAGACATAATGACAAAGCCAGTGAACAATGACAAGTTTACATGGTGTCGATCCTTGTATGGCCTATTAGGAATATAAGCAACATGTAATTGTAATATATATATTAGTAATGTGTGTGAAGATATGATTAGCTTAATCATAATCTTCAAGTGGGAGAATTGTTAAGTAAGAAGTCCCACATCGGTGGGAACTTCAAAGGCATGACCCCTCCTTTGCTTATAAAAGGGCAAGGGGTCTTACTAATCAATCCATCCCAAAAATCATCTTTTCCTCATATCTTTGTATTACACTGAGATCTTGTACTCGGTAGTAATAGTCTCCTATTTTGAGGAGTAAATTATAGAGTGAGGATTAGTGTAATTTTTCTTCTGTGATAATTTTATATTGCATTTATTGGCTTTTATTTTCTCATCTCTTATTTTAGTTGTGTATTATTATACCGTTACTCTGGTCCTAACATGAAGTACAACTGGTAACTATTACTGGCTGATGTGATGAATCACAAGGCAACTGATAGCTATAGATCAGAGACCATTATATTCCTGAGATTTGAGATCATTTGTCCATTTTAATTCAAGTGGATTCCCTATAGAAGGTGGGACTCATAATCTATAATAACATGTTACATTGATCATTTATAAAGTCACCCAAGACAACTCCATATGCCCTTGTCTCCCTGTTGGTCCCATGACTCGTACTTCATAGCCCTCCTCCTTTCAATCAATCATGTAGCCAAATGGTTTCTTACAAACCCTTATATCTATATATATTCAAGGCTTCAAGCATTTAGGACCAACACAAATCATTCACATCCTAAAGCATTCCAAGCTCAAAACTTCCATCTTATTTACAAGTTTTATTTTGACAACAATCTCTTTTCTAGTCTCGCACACTAAGCAATGGGTTTTCATTTACCTGTTATCAGAAAGGCATCATTTGCTACAAACCAATCAGCTTCAAAAGTTGTGGACGTGCCAAAGGGCTATCTAGCCGTCTACGTTGGAGAGAAAATGAGGCGGTTTGTGATACCCTTGACATACTTGTGCCAACCTTCATTTCAAGATTTGTTGAGTCAAGCTGAAGAAGAATTTGGGTATGACCATCCAATGGGTGGTCTTACAATTCCTTGTGGAGAAGATATGTTCTTAGATATCACTTCTCGTTTGAACAAGTGTTAACTCATGAATATATGAGACCGACATAGAGATAGATAACTCAACACAATTTTTGTAACACAATTTCTTACCTTGATGAAGATATTTTCTCCCTTTTTTTTGTTATCTTACTTGGAAAAGTGTAAAAAAGTTCATCCGAATGAGAAGTTTTGGAACATGAGCCTCTTTCTCACATTTTCCCTATGTATCAATCTGAAAATTGGAGGCACGTATTAATACCGAAATAAAAAAATTGAAGGCATGCACTAATATGATCCATGTTGAGAATATAACTTTTAGATGATAAAACGGAAATACTTTTCTTGATCCTGAAAATAGATTAAAAAAAAAGCATTTTTTTAATTTATAAAATTGATTTTCTCACCATATCGCAGAAAAAGAGATGTTCGCAAAACTGCATATTTGGAAAAACAAAAGATTATGATGAAATGAAGAACGTAATTATTAAATAAGAAATTAGCTAAACTGTGTTAATTTAAATCAAATATTCCTAATGTATCGATCTGATTGAGATAAAACTATTAGCTCTACATTTTATAAATAAATTCAGTAACAAAATAGCGAATTTTATTTTGTTTTCAATTGAATCATTACATTTTATCTACGGAGATAGCATTATTATTATTGTCTTCTCTGTAAATTGTACTATATACATAATTTACCATGGCCCGCTTTGATTTTTTCTGGCTGAGAGATCATTGTGGACCATCCCTACTTAGTGTATGGTGGTCACTGAAACATGACCTGACATGATTTCGAATTTCTTCCATATATTATACATAAAATATAAAGTTTCACATTCGCAAATTTAGCCACAGCCACTCCCACTTATTGTCATTGATTGGGTTCTTGCCAGCACTATGGAACTAATTCGCTAATAAGATGGATGCCCCATTTCCTTTTGATTAACGATTCTCCATTCTGTGAGTCAAGTAGTTGTGGCATATTCACATGAGCATGTTGGTTGGTTTTAGGGAAACTACAAACAATATACTAGTGATGGGTTCACTAATTAATAATCTTCATAACTTGAACCACTTGAATATATTACCTTTCTTTTTTTGGAGGAAATCAGACAAAAATCTTAAACCATATATCCATTGCACCATTTTTTATTCCCTTCCTTAATGTCTATAATAAATCAAACACCAAACAATGGATCTCTCTATTATAAGATTGAAATTATATGGTCTTCATAAGATAATTAAATAAGGTCTAGTTAAAGCAAAGCTTTCTTGTCAAACAGTATATAAGACTGGTTTTGACCAAAAAGATGTCAAACAGTATGTCCCAATCTTTCTTCGTATTCTTACTAGAATTGAGTAATAGGAGACAAAAGAAAATGGTGTCCAGAAACAAATTAATTTGTTAGTTATATACCTTCACTTCTAGGGGAGGGGTTTAAATAGTACAAAGACAAGTCAAGCTGGTTTAGAAGGAGTTCACAAAGTATTATACCTGTTGATCAAATAATTTTCATTTTGTACCAAAACGAGGTGCAGATTAAAGGAACATGTTCGTCTCATGCTCTACAGTCTGAGCATGTGTTTGCCCATTTTATGGAGTGTTCATTTAGCTTCTTGTCTTATTCATTGGGCGTTGCCCAGCTGCTGCCCTGACTCGAAATGGGTTCAAGACTGGTGCCCAGGCTAAATTACTTAAAAACACCACTTAACCTGGCAAGTCTATGTAAAAATAAGATATTTGAAACTAAATTTTTTTAATTAAGTAATATGATAAATTTGTCCAAATTTTGGCAATTTTTTTTTGTATTTCATTATCCCAAAAATATAATAAGAACGTCTAAAATATAACAACGATAACAAGAAAAGTATTAAGGCAACCGAAACAATAGAGGTCTACTAATAGAGATACTATTGGGCTGAATTGATATTCCTATTAACCTGCAACTTTACTATTTGATGATTTGTAAGTATTAAATAAATAAAAGGGGTGAGTCATACAGAAAAAACGAAGGTATAATAACCACAATAAATATGAAAATGAAATAAATATTTCATGAATAATTTGCCATCATAAATTTACTTAAAACATCATTTTAAAAGAAATTAATTGTAACTACTCTTACAAAATTTTAGTCATGATCAAAAGTTTACACTATTAAGTGAAAATATTATTTCAATCACAACTATTATAATAAAGTACACATAAACATGTGTTTAATAATAAGAGTTTCTTAAAATATTATAAAAGTAAATGTCAATATAATACTATGAGGATTACTCGTAAGAGAACCATAGTGCAAAGCAATTTCACTCAGTTGATAGTCCCTTCCTCCCATGGACGTCCTCTCCCCTAGGGGTAGTTATATCTTATAAGTAGTCACTATGCTAGAAATGAGCTTTTGGAGCGCTAATTTAGACAGCGATTAATAAAAATTGCTTTGTAAATTATATATTTAGATAACGATTCTCTATTAACCACTCTCAGATCTATATTTCTGAGAGCGGTTCTCTATTAACCGCTCTCTAAAGTCACATTAGAGAGTAATTAATAAAGAACCGCTCTCTAATCTCATTCTTGGAGAGTGGTTAATAAAGAACCGCTCTCTAATATTATTAAAGTCATTTATAAATGAACACGCTCAACGCATTTTTTCTTCTTAGCTAACAAAGCTAGTCTCTTTCATTGTAAGTTTCTTCTTTACTCTCTTATGTTTTCTTCATCTTCTTTGTTAACCTGCTCTCTTCGTCTTCTCTCGCTAACATATTAGTTTTTTTTTTTCATCTGTAAGTATCTTTTCATTCTGTGTTAGTCTGCTCTCTTCATCTTCTTTACCCTAATTTTTTCACATTTGTAGGTACTTCTTTCTTCTTCTCTTTGTTAACGGTGAATCATCAATTCTCTCTTTCTTTCTTTTTCTCTCTATTAATGTTAAAAATTATCCTATTAATTTATTCTTTCTTTTTTCTCTGCTTACTTGTGTTTGGTTCATGCAGATGTGGACTGTTTGGTTAACACCATATATATAAACTCAAGATTCAATTTTAATTTGTGATAAAAATGAAGAAAACTCACAAAGAAATCAATTCCAAATTTTGATTTAAACGTAATAATAAATTTTTATTTTGCAATAGAAAACTCAAAAAGAAATCAATTTCAAATTTTGGATTCGCGGTCTACATTTATATTTTGGAGAGTAGTTCCACGCAGAACCGCTCTCTAATCTTAATATTATATAGCGCTTGTTTAACCGCTTTGTTAAATATAATACATCAGATAGCGCAAGATTTTAGAGCAGTTCTAAACGCTCTCGAATTCAAAATGAAACCGCTCTCATATCTTCATTTTGGCGTAGTGAGTCCTCTCTTAACATACATTATGTCACAATTAACCTTGATGGGAGGCAGCTCCACTTCATTGGTACCTCTTCCCGTGCATTGGCAACTCCATCTAATAGGTAGCGCTCTCCTCCTAGTGTATAACTAAGTGCACTTAGGCCGTGGTTTTTGCTAATGGTTGCAAGATTCTAACATAGTTCCTCCAAAAAATATTTATACAACGAAAAGTCGTTCTTGTACACAAATTAATTTTGTTTTCAATAATTGATGAGTCAGTAACTCATTTAGAAAATTAAAGGTTTTTGGCATATTCCATTGAATTTAAATTATAAGTTAATGCAATTAATTGAAAAATTTAATGGAATGTTGTAATTGCTGAAAAATTGATGGATCATTCATATTTTGATGGCTGACATTTGAATTTTGAAGGGATTAGAAGGAAATTAGCAATTGGACTTAAAGAGCAGAAGTTAAGTGCTATAGGACACAATTGTGGACACGATTTTATCAGAGCATATAAAAGCAAAATTTTCTGTTAAAGAAAGAATATTTTATCTTTCATTTTTATTATGTTTTCAGGGCACAAAAATTTAGGTTTTTGTACAGTTCTCTGTGTGAATGTCAGCTAGGGCATTTTCTTCTTTCTGGATATAGGATTCTTATGGGAACTTAGGTTACATTCCCTTCTTCTCTAGTTTTTTGTAATGGAACAGTAGCTTCCCTTATTTCACTTATCTGCTGTAAGCTCTTTCTGTTAACATGATTTCTTTTTCTACAATATATTTCAATTTCAGATTATTTACTTTCATTATGTCTAGCTAAATATCTTGGAGTTGAGTGAGGATGAACTTATTCATCTTGTAGTAAACTCTGGTGAGAAAATTTGTTGTTGTGACTTTCACTTGAGACTTCTTCAATTTCTTGAGGTTGCTGCATTGGTATGGAAACATTTTTCTTAACCTTTTCATCTTTCCAATTCCAAGCTACATTTTAATCAACTTCAACATCTCAATTAATAGTGAGCTTTTTGGTTTGCAAGTTGTAGACTCATATCTTTTTTACTATGTGCTATACCCAAAAAGATACTTTGTATGATTTTATCTTCTAGTTTGTATCTCTTCTCTTCTGGAATGTATATAACAAATAGAGTAAAAAATTCTTAAGTGTTTTGCTTATGGTTTTTGTCTGCTCTAAGCTTCAATCGAGGTTTTATCTTGGACAGTCTTAGTTGGACATCTCTTAAGTATGTAAACAACAATAAAAACTGCTTCATCCCAGAAGGTATTTGATAATTCTTTCTCCTTCAACATTGATATAGTAATTTCCATTACTGTGCAATTTTTTTTCTCAATTAATTACTCCATGTCATACTTGAATCAACCTTCATTCCAAGACTTATTGAGCCAAGCTGAGGAAGAGTTTGGATATGATTATCCCATGGGTGGCCTCACTATTCCTTGCAGCGAAGATGTCTTTCAACATATAACTTCTCGCTTGAATGGACAATAAATCTCTCACTTTAGGAAGCTGACATAGATTAGTAGAGACATTATGTATCTTCTCAACTTGTAAATATTATTACCAATTTTGATCAATGACAACGAATTCAATCGCTAATTGTTTCCATTTATCTATTACAAAGTTCACTTATCGCTGCTATTAGAACCATAGATATCATTAAAAGTATGCTTGCTGAAAGAAAGAGTCAATTGTTCTCATAAATTCCATAGCATAACAGACCAAAAGATTCACAGTCAAGGTAGAGCAGAGCTAATACAATATTTGCTAGGGCAGAGTTAATACTATTATTTTGTTTGACTATAAGTTTTATACACACAAAATTCACGACTCCAATAATACATGAGATCTTGTGATGGTTTTTGGAAAAAGTGATGTATAAGATTGTTGAAATATGTTAGTTGGAATAATTGAAAATGATAATTGAAAAAATTTGAGTAAGATACTCAAGAGATAGATAATTGATAGCTTGTTTATTTATTCTTGTTGCATTTATAATGTAATAGCATGTTTATTTATAAACATTCTTCACCATTATATTTGAGTAATTTAATATTATAATATTTATAATATTCTAGAACTATGATCGTTAGAATTATTTTGTAACTAGAAGATACAAATAAGTTTTCCTAGATTATTCTTAATATTTTTCTAAACTATTCTAGAAATTTGTATTATTTTTTAATACTCCTCCTTGATGCAAAATTTTGTAACTCCAAGCATTGTGCGCAACTATTCAAATTCTGGTTTTGGTACTGCTTTAGTGGAAATGTCTACAACTTGATCTTTAATTGTACAGTACTCAAATTTGATTTCTTTAGTTCATTCTGCTTCTCTTACAAAGTGGTATTTGATTGCTATGTGTTTTGTTCTGCTATGATCTACTGGATTCTTTGTCATTGCTATAGTTAATTTTTTGTCGCAATAAATTGCAGTAGGCTTATTTTATTTTTCTCCCATTTCTTCAAGTATTTTTCATAACCATATTGCTTGACTTTTAGTCTTAGTAGTTGTCACATATTCTATTTTTACTATTGATTGTGCAATTGTTGCTTGCTTCATCGAAGCCCAAGAGATTGTTCCTGATCCTAGTGAAAAGGCATAACTAAATGTGCTCTTCATGTCATCGGTCGATCTTGCCCAGTTACTATCTGTGTAGCCAAATAGCTTTGAGTTACTTATGGTTTGGTACCATATACCAAAATTCTTTGACCTTGTAAATATTTTATGATTTTTTTTGCTGTTGCAAAGTGGATTTGGATTGGGCTTTGCATGAATCTTGAAATAATACTTACCATATACATTATGTTAAGCTTCCAATCAAACTTCTATAACATGATGCATCAACTTTTGATATTCCATCATTTTTCTTCAATTTCTCATTTGTCAGTAATGGAATGCCAACATCTTACAACCATTTATCTTGAATTTCTTGAGTAGTGCTTCAATGTATTTCTTATGTGAGATAAATATTTCTTCTTTCTTTTGTTTTACCTCTATACCAAAGAAGTAGTTCATCAAGTCAAGGTCGATCATTTCGAAAGTCTTCATCATATATTCTTTGAACTTAATTATCATCTTTATATTGTTCCCTGTGAAGATAAATCATCTACATACAAGTAGACTATGAGTATGTCATTCTGACCTTGGAACTTGGTGTATAAATTTGGCTCATTTTTCCACCTCTTAAATCTTTGATCCATAAAGTATTAATCGATTTTGCTATACCATGCTCGTGGAACTTGTTTCAATCCATATATGGCCTTTTTCAATCTTAGTACTTTGCCTTCATTTACTTTTGCTAACGAAACCTTGTGGTTGCTCCACATAAATCTCTTCGTGAAGAATGTCATTGAAAAAGACAGATTTTACATCTAGTTGGTAAATGTTCCATCCTTTTTGTGCAGCAAGAGCAATTAGAATTCTTATAGTATTTAGGCAAGCAACTGTAGTAAATGTCTCAATGTAATCAACTCTAAATTGTTTTGAGTATCCTTTAGCTACCAATCTTGCTTTTTATTTTTGTATGATGCCATTGGGATTAAGCTTAGTCTTATAGACCTATTTCACATCAATGATATCTTTATTTGTAGGACAATCTACTAGCTCCTATGAGTTATTTTTCTCAATCATTTTTATTTATTCTTCCATTGCCTTGACTCATACGTCTTGTTTTGATGCTATTTCAAAGCTCTTGGGTTTAGTTATTGGCAAGTGACAAGTTTTGTATTTACCTGCCAAAGATCTTACTCATCTTAAAGTAGACACTGGTTAGGAAATTTGTTGTTGTGGAAGTGTAAAACTCTCACTTGAGACTTCTTCAATTTCTTGAGGTTGTTGCATTGGTATGTAAACATTTTTCTAAACTTTTTTTATCTTTCCATGAACATTTTGATTTGCAAGTTGTAGACTCGCTATCCTTTTGATTGTGTGTTATACCCCAAGAAGATATCTTGTACAATTTTGTCTTCTAGTTTGTGTCTCTTTTCTTTTGGAATGTGTATGTGGCAAATAGATCCAAAAACTCAGGTGTTTTATTGATGGTTTTTGCTCGCTTTGAGTTTCAATCAGATTTCTATCTTGGACAGTCTTTGTTGAACATCGTTAAGTATATAAACAGTAGTATAAACTACTTCAGTCGAGAAAGTATTTGGTAATTCTTTCTCCTTTAGCATTGATCTAGCCATCTCTATTACCATGCGATTTTTTCTCTCAGTTACTCCATTTTGTTATGGAGAATATGTGACAGTAAGTTGTTGCTCAATACTTTCATTCGTACAAAATTTATCAAACTCTTAAGAGGTGTACTCTTTACCATGATCACTTCTTAATACTTTTATCTGTTTACTATTTTGCTTCTCGACAAGAGCCTTAAACTTTTTCAATATTCCAAACACTTCTGATTTTGCTTTAATGAAGTAGACTCAAGTCATTCTAAAAAAGTCATCAATGAAAAGGATAAAATATCTATTGTTATAAAGTAATGGTGTTCACATTGGTCCACAAATATTTGTATGAATTAGCTCTAATAAGTCTTTTGCTCTCCAAGCTTTCTCAAGAGAAAACGACAGTCAATGTTGCTTGCTAAGGAGACATCCTTCACAAACTTCATTATTTTCTTTTAGATATGGAAGATCTTTCATCATATTCCTTTGATATAATAGTTTTAAGGCATGAGTATTGAAGTGGCCAAATCTTCTATACCAAAGTCATGAAGTATCAACTTTTACTTTCATAGCAATGTTAGCACCTTTGGAGAGTAGGATCTTAAGAGCTCACCTAGATTCGTACCAAAAAAAGGTTCCCACTCGATCGGGAAGAATTTTGGCCTTGATAAGGTTCCCTTTCAGGTATGAAGGTGAGAGAACAAAGAGAAAATGAGAGAGGAAGGGCTTTCTGGTGAGAAATGAACATTTTTATGCACTGGAGTTCCTTAAATACCCCTCTAGACCCGCACACTCTTCTTTGAGAGAGCCCTGCCTTGCCTGGGCAAGCTTATCCTCGCCTGGGGTGAGAAAAACAGATAGTGAAACTTCCTAAATTTCTGTTATTTTGGCTTAAGCGAGGAACATCTCACCTGACCAAGCTGCATCTTGCCTAAGTGAGCAGAGTTCTCGCCTGAGTGAGGCTGGGTCCAAAGAGCTACCCATCCTTCGTGCCACTCCTCACTTGAGCGAGCTCCTCTCGCTTGAGTGAGGTTGCCGCTCGCCTGAGAGAGATCCCTCTCTTCTAGGTGAGGGGACAATTGGGGTGATCCTATCTGCTCTCGCTTGAGTGAGAACGCTCTAAAATGCTCAATCTTACACGACTTAGTCTCACTTGAGTGAGACACCTTGCACCCAGAACTCCCAATCTCTCTCCCGAATGAGATAATACTAGCTCTTGACCATTCCCCCTAGATTATCCTATGCATAACTCACTTAACAATCAATCTCTAACGTGCCTTTCTGATCATATATAACAATATCATCACACATCACTGCAAATACACTGCTCCTTTTCTGACAATTATACAACATGTACATTTCCAATATATGAACGATTCATATAGTTTGAGCCTACACAATATTGTTTAATAAGAATAATAAATACATATATAATTACACTGATCTGACAACTTTGATGTTGAAAGAATAATTTGCTCTTTGATGAGGAGAAATTGAGTATCTATCATGTTTTATATTTCATTAGTCAGATTAAAAAGAATTGCTATCTATTAGTTTCAAACAAGTTAGCCTTCAAACTCATCTTTTTGAAGATGCCATGAGATTCACTATCTTGAGAGTACTATAAAATTAATATGGATGATAATGGTAAGAATCACCATATGAGTTGTGACTGTATTATATAAAATTGTAATAATAAATAACTAATTGAATTTACTTCTTTTAATGGTAATGAGTCTATTCTCTATTTTGATTTAAAAGTAATTTATTAGGGTTTTCACTTGGTAAGATTAAAAAATTATCACTAATTTTAAAATTTAATTGTTTATAAGCAGTAAACTTTATTCTAAAAAAATTAAGATTAGTCTATTTTAAAATATGTTATACTCTACATAAGATTTACAATCTCATGTTAGACTTCTCTCATATATTCAGGTGTTATATTATTCATGATAAATTAACTCATTTAATACTTTTATTAGAAAATTTCTTTCACCTTCTTGTAATTCTAAATGCAGTTTTTTTATTTTTTTTGTTCTAGACAATTTACAAGTGTTGTAGTTTGTCTATTTTTTTCACTTAAAATAAAATAAAATGATGTATTAATAAGAAAAAAATATCTTATTGCAATTATTCTTAACTCATCACTCTTTTGTAAATAAAAATTTAAATTATAAAGATAAAATAAAATAATTTAACAAAATAAATTATCGTATTGTACTAATTTAATAAATACTAAAAATAAAATAATTTATCATTGTACTTTAAGCGTTGAACGAGTCCTTATTTTATTTTTGGCGTTATGTTTACGTAAAGAATTTGTAACATCAAATTTGTAACATCATGTTGTCCATTCATTTTAAGAACGTGTTAGGAAGGGTAGAATTAGTCGTTCAGTTAGAAAATTTTTAGGTAGACATATAAGAGTGACTTGACTCAAGCTAATTAGTTTTTATTTCTCTACATTCTCTAAATAAAAATTTAAATTATAAAAATTGAAATAATTTAACAGAATAAATTATCATATTATACTAATTTAATAAATACTGAAAATAAAAATTTTTATCACCTTATTTTAACTGTGGAATGATTTCTTGTGTTATTTGTCGCGTTAGATACACTTAATTGCGTTGAGAATTTGTAACATCACATTGTCAATTCACTTTTTAAAAGTGATAGGAAAGGGTAGAATTAATCTGTCGGCGAAATTTCTGTGAGTAGACTTTGCTTAAATACACAACACGCACATCCAGACCAAAAAGAATGACTTGACTAAAGTTAATTACATTTTCCATGTTGTTTCTAAACCTAAAAATATTCTAATAAATTTATTATTTAAATTACTAAAAATTTATATTTATATGATATTATACTTTATTAATAAATAAAAATTATCAAACATTAAAATAACTATTTGTAGTTTAATTTTTTTATAAAAAGTATTAATATAAATTTTAAAAATTTATACTAACCAATAAGGCATTACAACATTTGTTTTGATAATACTATACTAAAAATTTATTATTATTAAATAAATACAAGCTATTCTAACACTTAATCATGACGACCCAATGTTAAAATTGTCACCAAAAACTTATGCACGTTCTACAGAAGTATTAAGGTAAGTCAACTCCACATGTATAACTTAAATAAATTTTGTAAAAGTTTTAAAATTTACACTAATTTTGTTGTATAATCATCTCTTCAAGGTAATTTTTTTCAATTTCGTAATATAACAGGTTCTTCACCTTACTGCAAATAATTATAGTGTTTCTGAAAGAAAAAACGGGGGACAAATACAAAAGAAAAACTTAACACTCAAATACTATAAATTTAAAACTTTTTAGAAAATTGATATGGGTCGTATATGTGGAGTTTGATTTACCTTAGCATTTTATATTCTTTAGCATGCATAATCTTGTGGAGGTCATTAACTGCCATAAATTATACCTAAAAGTGCTATAAACTTATACAAAATCTTATATAAGAAACGTTGGTTTCACCCTCCGGGAATTGCATTTATTATAAATTCATTTAATTTTACTATTATTTCTATTTGTCTTGTGTTTAAATTTAATATTTTTTTTAAATAATAACTTATACTACAAATTTGGTGATAAAATTGATTGATATAAACTAAAAATAACTTATGAGACTTGTAAGTTATTTTTTTTTATAAATTGTTAACAAGTTTTTCTAAACAAGTCTTGAATAATAATAATAATAATAATAGTTAGAATGAAAAAAAATCATTTTTTACTTACATAAATGGACAGTATAAGTGAAAAATACAATTTAAAAACTGAAAAAATTAAATAACTTGAAATATAAATGGAAAATATTTAGAAACAAAAAATTGTTTTGCTTTAAAATTAATTTAAATTTAAAATAGATTTAAAATTAATTTTAGGAGACTATGAATTAATAAAGAAAATATTTTACGATAGGGATGCTTGGTGTGCCTAAATTGCAGTCACCAGGAGAATATGACTTTCACTTGTATAAATCTGAAAAACAGGAGAAAAAAATTAAAATAGTGACAAATTTTTAATTAAAAGTAAAAAATAATTTTTTTTTTCAAAAAACCAAACGGACTCTTAGAGTTTGTTTACTCTTTTTAAATAGAGTTTTTTATTTTTAAAATTAAAAATAGAAAAACTTGCTTATTAATGTAAGTTTTAAAAATATTTTATTTTTAGTTTTTAAAATTAAGAAACAAAATTACTATTTAGGGTTTTTTTGTTTTTATTTTTCTGTTTTTCTTTCTAAAACTAACAAAAGTTTAACTAAAAATAGTTTTAAAAATTAAATTATCAAACAAATTTTATTTTATCTTTTTTCCTAAAAATAGTTTTATAAAATAGTTTTAAAATATAATTTTTAAAAATTAAAAATTAAAAATAAATTAAATAAACCCTTAATTTCTTAACAATTAAGAGGATACTTTGCTGAAAAAAATATTTTTATTTGTTATCTTAAACCTTTTCAAATACGCTTTAACATATCTATATAGCTACCCCGTTTCTTGACTTTGGTCTTCTATCATTGACTTTTTGCATATAAATATTTGTAACATCTCATGAATGCATGTAAGTAGTTCTCCCCTGCCTTTGTATTAGACAAACAGTGATTGAAGAATTCAGCATGTTCATATTTGTCATGAAGCTCCAACCACTTTGGATGCTTCTTGTAATGTGCTTCTGTGCACTTATAGTGGCCTCTTCTAATCATGCTAATTCCAATGTGCATGTTTCCTCTGCTTCAGCTACCATACAAAGCAGAGAAACAAATGCTTTGTTGAAGTGGAAAGCCACCCTTGACAACCAAAGCCAAGCTTCCCTCTCTTCATGGACTGGCAATAATCCTTGCAACAACTGGCTGGGAATTGCTTGTGACAAATCCAAATATGTTTCCAACATAAGTCTTCCAAATATTGGATTAAGAGGTACGCTTGAAAGTCTCAACTTCTCATTACTTCCAAACATTCTCATCATAGATTTAAGCAATAACTCCTTCAATGGAAGTATTCCTTCTCATATTGGGACATTGTCCAATCTTGACACTCTTGATTTGTCAACTAATAAACTCTTTGGTAGCATTCCCATTACCATTGGTAATCTGTCTAAACTCTCTCATCTGAAACTTAGTTTCAGTGGTCTGTCTGGGACTATTCCATCTGAAATAACGCAATTGGTTGGCCTTAATACTTTGTTAATGGGTTATAATGATTTCAGTGGATCCCTTCCTCAAGAAATTGGTAGATTGAGGAATTTATCTCATCTAGACGTAGGAGGCAATAACCTTTCTGGCAGCATTCCTCAGAGAATTTGGCAGATGGACCTAACACATTTGTCGCTTGCAGATAATAAATTCAATGGTTCCATCCCCAAAGAAATAGTGAAGATGAGGAACCTAGAGAGTCTATATCTTCAGGAGAGTGGCCTCTCTGGTTCCATGGCCCAAGACCTTGGGATGTTAGGGAATCTAATAGAGCTTGACATGAGCAACTGCAATCTCATTGGGTCTATCCCTATTTCAATAGGAAGATTGGCTAACATATCGCTTCTCAAGTTACAAAGCAACCAACTTTCTGGTCACATTCCTCGTGAAATTGGGATGTTGGTTAACCTCAAGCTTTTATATCTTGGAAATAACAATCTTTCTGGCTCCATTCCTCATGAAATTGAATTTTTGAAAAATCTTGGTGAACTTGATTTGTCTGAAAACTCTCTCTCTGGTAAAATTCCATCTACAATTGGAAGCGTAATCAGTTTATATTATCTTTATCTTTATGAAAATAATCTATCTGGTCCGATTCCTGAAGAAGTGGGAAATCTCAGTTCTCTGATCACAATCCAATTGTTAAGAAACAACCTGTCTGGCCCAATACCAACTTCCATAGGTAACTTGCTCAATTTGGAATCCATTCAGTTTCAAAATAATCAACTATCTGGTAAAATTCCATCTATAATTGGAAGGTTGATCAATTTACAATATCTTTTACTTTATGGAAATATACTCTCTGGATCCATTCCTTTCACTATTGGAAATTTGTCGAAGCTCAATGGATTAGATTTATTCTCAAATGAACTCTCTGGACAAATCCTACCTACAATTGGAACCTTGATCAATTTACAATATCTTTTCCTTGATGAAAATAAGCTCTCTGAATCCATTCCTTCCACTATTGGAAATTTGTCGAAGCTCAATGTATTAGGTTTATCTTCAAATGAACTCACTGGACAAATCCCACCTTCAATAGGTAATTTAGTCAATTTGAATGGCATTAGTGTTGGTGAAAATAGACTCCGTGGCATGATTCCAATAGAAATGAACAGGCTTCTGAATTTGGAAAGTTTACAACTATATGATAATAATTTTATAGGTCATTTACCTCACAACATTTGCATTGGTGGAAAGTTGGCAAACTTCTCTGCCTACAATAATAAATTCACAGGCCCAATTCCAGAGAGTTTGAAAAATTGCTCCAGCCTTATCAGAGTCAGGCTTCAGAAAAATCAACTAACTGGAGATATAACAGATGCTTTTGGTGTACTTCCAAATTTGAACTACATCGAATTGAGTGAAAACAATTTCTTCGGTCATCTTTCACCAAATTGGGGAAAGTTTCGTAGTCTCGCAAGCCTCGAGATCTCCAACAATCATTTATCAGGAGTTATACCACCAGAACTAAGCAAAGCAACTAATTTGAAGTCACTTAACCTATCTTCAAACCATCTTACAGGAAACATTTCGCAAGAATTATGTAATTTGACCTTGTATGATCTAGCAATCAACAATAATAATCTTTCAGGAAATGTTCCCACACAAATAGCATCAATGAAAGAACTTCAAACATTGGATCTTGGATCAAATAATTTGATTGGCTTAATCCCAAAACAACTTGGAAAGTTGCTCAAATTGTTGAACTTGAATCTAAGCCAAAATGAATTCGAGGGAAATATTCCTTCTGAGCTAGGTGAACTGAAATCTCTTGGAAGTCTTGATCTTAGTGGAAATTCATTGAGTGGAACAATACCACCGATGCTTGCAGAAATGACAATGTTAGAAACATTGAATCTCTCGCACAATAATCTTTCAGGTGATCTCTCTAGCTTTGATGATTTGATAGGCTTGACATCTATTGATATATCATACAACCAATTAGAGGGTCCACTTCCAAACATTCATGTGTTTCACAATGTTACTATTGAAGCATTAAGAAATAATAAAGGCTTGTGTGGTAATGTCACTGGCTTAGAGCCTTGCCCAACATTAAGTGGGAAATCTCATAATCATAAGATTAAGAAAGTCATAATGGTAGTTTTACCATTTACTTTGGGCACTCTAATACTTTCACTATTTGTTTTTGGAGTCTTGCATCATCTATGCCAACCTTCAAAGACAAAAGAATACCAGGTTGCAAAATTTCAAACTCCAAACATATTTGGAATATGGAATTTTGATGGCAAAATGATGTTTGAGAATATTATTGAAGCCACAGAACAGTTTGACGACAAATATCTCATTGGGGTTGGAGGGCAAGGATGTGTTTACAAAGCAAAGTTACCAACGGGTCAAGTTGTTGCTGTGAAGAAACTGCATTCAATTCCAAATGAAGAAAGGCTCAATCAAAAAGCTTTTGAAAGTGAAATCGAAGCTTTGACAAAAATTCGGCATCGTAACATTGTGAGGTTATACGGGTTTTGTTCACATCCACAATTTTCATTTTTGGTGTATGAGTTCCAGGAAAAGGGTAGTGTCGAGAAGATTTTGAAGGATGATGAAGAAGCGATTGCATTTGATTGGCATAAGAGGGTGAATGTTGTGAAAGGTGTAGCCAATGCCTTAAGCTATATGCACCATGCTTGTTCACCTCCAATTGTTCATCGTGATATATCAAGCAAGAATATTCTTTTAGATTTTGAATATGTAGCTCATGTCTCAGACTTTGGAACAGCCAAGCTTCTCAATCCTGATTCTTCTAATTGGACTTCATTCGTAGGAACCTTTGGATATGCTGCTCCAGGTAATTAATTCCCTTTCTTTATAATATTTGAGGATATATAAATGTTTTTTTAGTTTATTTTTAGTTGTCCTTTACAAGTACAACTATTTCAGAATTATATATCTACATTTCATGTTTGTCAATGAAATCCAATTTGTACATGATAATTCGTAAAATTTGTTGCAGAACTTGCTTACACAATGGAAGTAAATGAGAAATGCGACGTGTATAGTTTTGGAGTCTTAACATTGGAAATACTTTTTGGAGAACATCCTGGTGATGTTATATCTTCTTCACTGTTATCATCTTCATGCCCAGTTGTGCCTTCATCGCTTGATAACATGTCTTTGTCTTTGATGGATAAGTTGGACCAACGTCAACTTCATCCAACAAACCCTATTGCTAAGGAGATGTTAACCATTGCAAAGATAGCAATTGCATGCTTGACTGAAAGCCCACAATCTCGCCCTACCATGGAACAGATTGTTAAAATGCTTTAATGTGAAGGTCATCTTTAATTGATCTAACAAAGGTAACCTTAGTCCGTTACCTATTTTTCTTATCAAATATATTGTTAAATATATATTTTTTCTTTTTTCTACTTCTAAAGTTTCTATTTATTGAACTGAAATATTATTAAAAAATATTGGAGTATAATCTTCACCCAAAAAACCGTTGAAGTACAATGTTGAATAAAATTTATTATATATATGAAAAAAAAATTAAGTATTAGTTATTTACCTATGTTAAGATATAAGATATTAACATGCTTTTATACAGAATATCTATGTTTACATATGATGTAAATATTTATTCCTACAATATAAATAACTATACACTTATATATATATGTACAGTTTGTCATTTTTTTAATGCAAATATCTATATAATATTATGATTTAGATATTCATATAATTCATTTCAAATTTTAACATATATATGATGTTGGTATTTATCTTTGAAATTTAGATATTAAATTTAATAATACATTATTTTTTAAATATTTTCTAAAGACGTTAGTAAAACCATATGAAAATAAACCAAAATGAATGCAAATCAACAAAAATTTATGTTGATGAACATGTTTTTTTTGTTATTTCAAAGCAAAACAAATTTATTATATGAATTAGAAAACTTTGAGAACACCCCCTTGTCAGATCGGTGTGTTTTACATATGTATTATTTTGTTTGAATTGTCTTGTGTATGCTTCAAGTGTATGGATTTTCACATGTTGAAATACGAAGACGAAAACTGTATAATTTTGATGTAAGAGCTGAGCAATTACGGTGCAGAATAGTTGTTGTGTTTGATATCATTAAGTGTATTATGTGTGTGATAACCTAAAAAGTGAAATCAAGGACTTGTTTTACCTCTGTTAAGAATTCTGGGTACATGGTGTCTTGCTCAAGCGAGCTAATTCTCTCTCAAGCGAGACCAAGTCGTGCATAATTAAGCATTTTGAAGTGTTCTTGCTCAAGCGAGATCATATAGGATCACTTCAACTGTCCTCTTGCCCAAGCGAGAAAGGATCTCGCTCAGGCGAAAGGCGACCTCGCTCAAGCGAGAGAAGCTCGCTCAAGCGAGGAGTCGCAGGAAAAATGGGTAGCTCTCTAGACCCAATCTCACTCAGGCGAGAACATTGCTTGCTTAGGCGAGAACGCTGCTTGCTTAAGCGAGACATTCATCGCTCAGGCGAGAATAGCAGAAATTTAGGGAGTTCCACTATCTGGTTTTCTCACCCAAGCGAGAATAAGCTCGCCTAGGCAAGATCAAGGCTCTAGCAAGGATTAGCTCGCTCAAGCGAGAATGAGTGGGCTTGGAGGGGTATTTAAGGTACCCCAGCACAGAGAAACATTCATTTCTCACTAGATAACATTTTCTTCTCGTTTTCTCTCTGTTCTTTCACTTTTTCCCTTTAGAGAAAATCTTCCCGAAATTGAACTTTCTCTCGATCCAAGTGGTAACATTCATTAAGTACAGATCTAGTTGGAACTTAAGAAGATTCAAAACTAAGGAAACCCATTTCAGGTAAGGGGAGCTTACCTGAGTCGGCTTTGTTCAGTCAATAGATAACTTCATCTTAGTTGAGAATATTTTGTTGGATGAGCAAACCTTAGATTAGAGCCTAGAGCATGTATGACTGAGGAGATTTCTTTGTTGTTTGATGATTGTTTGAATGCTATGATAAAGTTTGACATGTTGAAAAGTTGTGATACATGTACTAAGGATGTTGATATATGCTAAAAGGTTTTATTAATATTGTTAGCTGTTTAGTTTATCATAAAAGTAAACATAAATTTGTATAACTGAGGTTGAGAATGTATGTATAGTTGTGCTACATCATACTAATTTTTATCATTCTAGAGCTGAGTTACATGTTTAGGTGGTTAAACTTGTAACGCTAGATATGCTGAGCTGTGTTGTGTCTGGATCCAAATACTGGGATTGGTTGCTCCCAGACCGGGAACAGTTCCTTCTGAAATACTTAGGCTGTGAAACCAGTTGGGATTGAAATATTGCATTTGCATTAAATGGGGTCAACGGTTGTGTTGAATTACTGAGGATTGTTTAAGTTATTTAAATATTTCTAACATTTCCATATCTTATAGTGATGTTTATTAGTTACATAAATTCACCCTTGTGTTTGTCTGTGTTGATGTGTGTTCATGCTACAGTAACCATACGGTGGTACGTGAGCAAATGTGATAGGAAATGTATCCATATCTTATGTTGGAAGGTATAGCTAAGGAATTTTGAAGTCATCATACTTTTCTTTTAAGAAGATCATAGCTTTAGCTGTTTCGATAGTCTAGGTCTTAGTAATAGGTCTAGACTATTTAGCTACAGTTTTTAAAAATGTAATTATTATTTATGAATTTGTATTATGAGCTCTATGTAGAGCAACTGCTGTAAATATATATATGCTTATATATAATTTTTGGGTTATAGAAAACTGTCTTTGAGTTTTGTTATTAGGTTGAATGTTGAAATTTAATTTCTGAAAATTTTATCCTCTACCTTATATTTTTTATATTTTTTTATAAATAAATTTATATATGAAATAGTAATACATGATCATTGATCATTCATAAAAAGAGGTTCTGACACCCTTCTAGTAGAGAAAGAGTGTGCATAGACTGATTTTAGTGTAAAATTAATTTAAATCTAATTGTAAGCTAATGATGGAAATGAGATATAGGGTCCAAACTATATATATATATAACTTTTGGAAAACAGGTTAAGTATTGGCTAGGCTAGTTTTTGTACAAATTCAAAAATTTTATAAGATTCTATTATCGTCTAGGGATCCAGATTCTTGCAGCCTTTGCAGCAAAAATCACAACCATTTATCTTTTATTCAATAGTAATAAGTAATTATAATTATTTTTAACAGAAATTAGAATTGAGTATATATTTTATTAAAGGAAAAAAGGCCCAAAGTCCACAAAATGGCAAGTCCAACACAACTATGCAACATTACTAAATACATAAGCAAAGTAGTAATCAGTACCTTGTCCTCAAGCCAAAGCACTGGATTTAGACAGAGTACGGAGAAGATCACCTTGCTGCCGCCAAGGGGCTCCTTTATTCTTTTAAGGAATTTTTATTCACTTTAGCTGAGTTTTCTTGTCTATGTTAAGAGAGAGCCATAAATTTTCAGTTCCTATACAACTTTGCTTTTCTATACTAATATGTAAAATTATTTTTCTCTTTTCAAATATGGATATAAATTAAATTAATAAAATCATAATTAAGCTATTATTTCATATGCATTTAGAATATTCTAGAGACTATTTAACTTTAATTAGTATGATTTTTTAACCAATACATAAAATAATCAATATTTATTATCTTTAGTTAAATTATTAAATATTTAAATATTATATTTAATTTATAAGAGAATTAAACTAATTTATACATTTTTATTGTTTATAGAAGCTATTGACATAGAAATAAAACTTGAAGAAGTTAAGAAAGCCAAATACAACTTGAAGAGGTTGAAGCTCCATCCATTCTGCCCCTCTTTGATCTTGTAGTGCCCTTGGAGGATCCAGCTTGAGTTTTCTTAGAAGATCCAACTGGAGTGTTGTTTGATGTCCTTGCCATTTTTAGTTTTCTGCAATAAAGAACCAATTTGACAAGTTAATTTTGCATACTCAAAGATACAAAGTACAGATTGCTGCTATATTTCTAACAAGTTAACATGCAATCTACTGTCAGGGTATTTCAATATGCAAGTATATAAATACAGATGCACAGTATTGAGTAATCAACTTTAGAGAAATTTTTAAATTGATATCCCTAATTTGAAAATTCAGAGTGCATTCACTATCAGAGCATATCAGGGTAACACAGAGGGATATTTACAGGTTGTCAATTCAATTTTTCAACAAATTTCTGCAACCCAATCAATTTCAGCAGAATGCTATTTTATTAGAGTATGATTATTATGAGCTTTTTACAAATATGCAGTCTAATACCCATCATCAACTAATATCAGAAATTTACATTCAACAAATTACAAGTCAAATATTTTACTTAAGTTTGTTTAGGTCACTCAATTTCTGCAGAATTTTATTCAGAGAAATGGCACAATGTAGATTCGAATCTCCTAAAAAAAATCATGAATGACAGGGAAAACCTCTTCAGAGTATTGTCCATTCTATTATTGAATCAAATAAAATCAGTACAGTGCCTCATTACCTCATTCAACATATTCCCCAAAAGATCAAACACATAGAACCCTAATCACAGATTCATAGAAATAGGGGAAAACGTACCTTGAAGAAAGATGCAGAAATGTGTGAGAAAGGTAAGTTGCTTCTGGGTCTATAAGCACAGAGGTTGCAAAATCAGAGAATGCTCAGGGAAGAATGGAATTTTAGGTTAGAGTGTTTGTGCGTGTTCACTCTCAGTTATACTTATAACCACGCGTGAGCACGTGACGACTTTCAAAAATAAAATTGAACATTTCATATTAAAGGCTTCCAGCGTTGTTACTATTTTTAAACAGAGTGAGCGTTCCAGAGAGTTTAAATTTTCAGGGTGAGGAGTGCGTTATCACTATTGCTAGGCAGAGTGATAACGCGCTAACAATGTGAAACCTTTTTTTTACTTAAAGGAAGCATGCACAGAGGGCAACTTCTACTTACCTATGCATAGCCACTTTTTTCAGGGAAAGGGAGTGTTCCAGAGAGGTTGATTTCCTGCCAGTCTCTGCTTAGTCACTCTCATCAGTGAGAGTGAGTGTTCCAGAGAAGTGTGTGAACTTTCCTGCCTCTGCGTGATCACTTTTATCAGCAAAAGTGATCATTCCAGAGGGGGACATCAAAATGCTTTCTCTGCGTAGTTCCTTTCCTGCAAAATAGTGACTCCTCCCATCAATTCAATTTCTCTCAAACCTCTTGTGGCTCACTTATCACACTCTAATCCTTCCAATACACACTTAAAACATCAAATCTTAATTCAAGTATCAAATTCACGTCAGAAAACATATGTAGCAGAATCAAACAGCTTAAGTTGCAGAAATTGAATAACATGAATGATGAAAATTCAAATACAATGCAAAAAACTTAGAATAGGTTAGAAATGTGAGTTTCCTCTCACAAAGCGCTCTTCTAACGTCACTAGCTTGATGTTAAATGTTCCTCACTCAAGAGGAACCAACTTCATGCACACTTTGGCTTTCTCCACTTGACCTCCAAGGTAGATTTTCAGTCTTTGCCCATTCACCTTGAATTCTCTCCCATCCTTGGGATCTACTATCAGTACAACACCATAGGGTGATACCTCTTTCACCACAAAAGGCCTAGACCACTTAGATTTTAATTTCCCTGGAAACAACCTCAATCTTGAATTAAAAAGTAAAACAGATTGTCTAGGTTCAATATCCCATTTCAAAATAAATCTGTCATGCAACTTCTTGGTCCTTTCCTTGTATAATTTGGCATTTTCATAAGCATTGAATCTGAACTCCTCTAACTCATGCAGCTGCAACAGTCTTTTTTCTTCTGCACTAGCTTGGTCAAAATTCAACCATTTCACAGCCCAAAAAGCTTTATGTTCAAGTTCCACTGGTAAGTGGCAAGCCTTTCCATACACCAGCTGATAAGGAGACATTCCAATTGGTGTCTTAAAAGCAGTCTTATATGCCCATAAAGTATCATCCACTTTCTTAGACCAGTCCTTCCTTGAAGTACTTACCACTTTCTCTAAAATCTGCTTTATTTCACTATTGGAAATCTCCACTTGGCCACTTGTTTGAGGGTGGTAGGGTGTAGCTATTCTATGCTTGACTCCATACTTTTCTAGTACTAATTCCAGGTACTTGTTGCAGAAATGGCTTCCTCCATCACTTATCAAAATTTTGGGCACTCCAAACCTTGAGAAAATGTTCTTTTTGACAAAGGAAATAACAGTTCTTGCATCATTTGATCTGGTAGGCACTGCTTCCACCCATTTGGACACAGTCCACTGCTACCAACATATATTCATTCAAAAATGAGCTAGGGAAGGGACCCATGAAGTCTATTCCCCATATGTCAAATGCCTCTACCTCAAGTATGTTTTGCAATGGCATTTCATCTTTCTTAGAAATATTTCCCATTCTCTGGCATCTATCACATTTTTTCACATAGTTCTTGGCATCTCTAAACAATGTTGGCCAGAACAGGCCAGATTGCAGAACTTTGTCTGCTGTCCTTGAGCTTCCATGGTGTCTTCATATTCTAAACTATGACAATGCCACAACATTTTCTTGTTCTTCCTCTAGTATGCACCTTCTCAATAGTCCATCTACTCCAATTTTAAACAGCAATGGATCTTTCCACACATAATATTTGCTGTCATGAAATTTTTTTTTTTCTTTGCTGCCAACTCATCCAATTTGGAACATGATGTGTAGCCTTAAAGTTGGCCATGTCAGCAAGCCATGGCTATGATTCAATCTTGAATAAGTTCTCATCTGGGAACTCTTCTTTTATTTGCTCTACCTCAAATGGTATGATCTCAAGTGGTAGTCTTGATAAGTGGTCAGCCATTCCATTCTCCTTCCTTTTCTTGTCCTTTATCTCCAACTCAAATTCTTGAAGGAGTAAAATCCACCATAATAATCTGGGTTTAGCATCCTGTTTTGACAAAAGATACTTAAGAGTAGTATGGTCAGTGTACACCATAACCTTGGATCCTATCAAATAAGACCGAAACTTGTCAAATGCAAATACTATAACTAAGAGTTCTTTTTTAGTAGTAGTGTAGTTAATTTATGCAGTGTTAAGAACTCTACTAGCATAATGAATAACATGCAGTTTCTTCTCTTTTCTTTGGCCTAAAACTGCTCCTATAGCTACATCACTAGCATCGCACATCAACTCAAAAGGCAATTCCCAATCAGGTTTGACAAGTACAGGTGCAAAAATTAATTTCTCTTTCAAAGTGTTAAAAGATACTAAACAGTTATCATCAAAAACAAAATCTACATCCTTACTCAATAAATCATTCAATGGCTTTGCAATTTGGGAAAAATCTTTAATGAACCTGCGATAAAAACCAGCTTGCCCCAGGAAACTTCTTACTCCTCTTACATTCACAGGTGGTGGTAGCATCTCTATCACTTCTACCTTTGCAAGGTCCACTTCCATTTCTCTTGCTGAAACTTTATGTCCTAAGACAATTCCTTCTTGTACCATAAGATGGCACTTTTTCTAGTTAAGAACAAGGTTTGAGTCTTGACAACGCTGCAAAACAAGAGATAAATTAGCTAGACACTAATCAAAAGAATTACCAAATACAGAAAAATCATCCATAAACACTTCTATAATTCTTTCAATCATATCAAAAAAAATGGACAACATACACCTTTGAAATGTAGCTGGAGCGTTGCACAGTCCAAATGACATCCTTCGGTATGCAAAAACTCCAAAAGGATAAGTGAATGCTGTCTTTTCTTGGTCCGTTGGGTTGACTGCAATATGGTTATAACCAGAGTATCCATCTAGTCATACCCAGCTAATCTCTCCAACATTTGGTCAGCAAATGGAAGAGAAAAATGATCCTTTCTTGATGCATCATTCAATTTTCTATAATCAATGCACATCCGCCATCCAGTTACTGTTCTAGTAGGTATTAACTCATTTCTCTCATTATGCACAACAGTTATACCTCTTTTCTTAGGTACTACATGAACCAGACTGACCTATTGACTATCCGAAATAGGATAAATAACTCCTGCATCTAGTAATTTCATCACTTCTTACCTCACTACCTCTTTCATGGTTGGATTAAGCCTTCTTTGAGGTTGGACAACTGGTTTGCAATTCTCTTCAAACAATATTCTATGCATACAAAAAGATGGATCTATACCTTTTAGATCAGAAATATGCCATCCTAGTGCAGATTTGTGCTCTCTCAACACTCTTAAGAGCTTTTCTTCTTGGTCTTTCTTCAGATTGCCATTTATTATTACAGGTTTGTTATGTCTTTCATTAAGAAATGCATACCTCAAGCTAAAGGGTAGTTGCTTAAGTTCCACCTTGGGCTCTTCTTTCTTCTCCTCTTCTTAATATAATTCTTCCTTGAGTTAGTTCACTGTATTATTAACACATGGCAAAGAATCTAGTTGCAATATTCATTCTTTCACTACTTCATCTTGCTCCTCATTAATACAGCATTTTGCTGCAGCTATTGTGTCTTCTAAGACTGCACTTTCATCATGTTTCTCCAAGAATGGTGGTATCACAGCATCTAATACATCAATCTTCATGCAGCTCATATCATCACTTGGATGCTTAATGGCTTCAAATACATTGAAGATGACTTTTTCCTCTGGGACCCTTAGCATCAATTCACCTTTCTGCACATCAATCAAGGCTCTCCCCATGGCTAAAAATGGCCTTCCTAGAATGAGAGGGATATCCGCATCTACCTCCATGTCAAGTATAACAAAATTTGCAGGGAATATAAATCTGTCTACTGTTGTTTACAATTCTTAACTCTAGCAAGTGAACTAGGAATTGCAGCAAGTAATGAGTAAATTTAAGATCTAAGTATCGTCTCCACAGGGAATTAGGAATTCAATTACCAATTCACAGAGCAAAAACTAGTTGAGTCATACAGATTTGGAAAGGATGTAACATATAAAAGTAATAAACCAGAATAATACAAAGAATTAAACTTGCAGTAAAAATAGAGTATAAGATTTGGGATGAATTTAGAAATGAATGAATAGCTAGGAATTTACTTCACAAGAATGTCAATATTAATTCAATTATGCTACTGAACATTCAAGAACTTGGTTAATTAACAATCAGTTTCGCATATTAATAGCCAAAGGTTAATCCCTTAACTCATTGACCCTAACAAGCAACTAAACCACCCTAATCCCTTAGGTGAAGTTCAATTTCAAGTTGCATTAAGACTTAGAACCTTAGGATTGCAGAATTAGGTCTCCTTATCCCTAGGAAATCCCTAATTCTGATTGCTAACTCAGATCAGAGAAGCAAATGCAACTTTCATTGGTAAATGTTCCTCTTTGATTAACCATACGAATTTCTATTCATAGATTGCAATAACAGCAGAATTAACAATTCAATTAATCCAAGAACTCAAAATTCAGAAGCAAAAGTCAAATAATACATCAATTCGAGTTCCATAAACTCCTAACTATAAAGAATTAAGCAAACATTGCAACAAAGAAAGAGAAAAAAGGAGAAGAAGAGAAGAATTGCAGAAAAGCCATCTCCACGAGCTCCAATCCAATGCCTCTTCTTGGAGCTTCGAAATTCGACCCCACTCCTCTCTCCCAACTAGAATCTAACAGAAAAATGGAAAATGAGCAAAAGACCTCGAGTTCTGAGCTTAAGACATGTATTTATAGAAATCCCGATTCTGTGTGTTGTCACTTTGTTTCATAAAAGTGACCACGCAGAGGCTCATTCTATTTCTGGAAGACTGGAACATTCACTTTCTTTGATAAGAGTAGCAACGTAGGAGGTCGAGGAGTGCGCGTGATCACTTTCGAGAGCAAGAGTAATCACGCGCAGGTTGCCTTGATTCACTCCTCTCTGGAACATCCACTTTCGCTGGCAAGAGTGGTAACGCAGAGCTTGCTAAAATTTTGCCTTCTCTAGAACACTCACTTTCGCCAGTAAGAGTGACCACGCAGAGCTTGCTGAAATTCTGTCTTCTCTAGAACACTCACTTTTGTTGGCGAGAGTGACAACGCACAGCTCTGCTGAGATTGAACTTCTCTGGAACGTTCACTTTTAGTGATAATAGTGATCACGCCCACACTCAACTTCTCATTTAAGCTATGAATCACTCACTTTCGTTGGCAATAGTAGCCACTCCCAACTTAAACTCCATAAGCCATGTTCTTTGAGTCCAGACTTGCTACTTTTTTGCTATTTCTCCATAGCCTCATGGACTTTGCTCATAATTTTCTACAAAAACACACTTCAATTATTAATTTCTACACAAAAAATTCATAAATGCTAAATTAACTATGTATTTAAAGAAATTCTTCAATCATTCTATTTTTATGATCTGTATGGATTTTAGGTCTCAAGATAGAAGAGTTGAACCCTTGCAAATTAGGAACTGCATAGTCCCCTAGTGTTCTCAGTCTTGGTGGCTCTGCCATCTTTGTTTGTCTTGGAATTTGACTGGTTTGAGGTGAAGGTGTAAAACTCTCTTCCTCCTCTCTTTGAATCTGTTTAATTCTTGCTTCACTTCTCAACCTCCTTAGGGTTTGGTCAATGGCAGGATCAAATACCAAAGTGGATTTATTTTTGTTTTTCCCTCACATATACAAATCAAATTTAACGAAGTTAAACTAAAACTCAATATTAAGGGATACAAAAACAAAGATTATGCAGAAAAATATCAGCAAAAACATGTGAAATTCAAGTCTAACAATTGCAGAATTATGTAGAAATTTTCTCCACTATTATTCTAAACTTATCTATTTAAAAGCAAAACAGAGTAACTTGAATGTAATACTAAATTATAGAGAAAAATTCTGCAAACAAGAACTCAATCTAGCAATTTTCCTGCTACTATATATTAAAACTCAAACTCCCCGGCAACGGCGTCAAAAACTTGTTCAATTTCTAAACACTAGCAAGTGTATTAGGAATTGCAGCAAGTAATAAGTAAATTTAAGATCCAAGTATCGTCTCCACAGGGAATTAGGAATTCAATTACTACTTCACAGAGCAATAACTAGTTGAACCATACGAATTTGGAAAGTTTGTAACATGTAAAAGTAATAAACCAGAACAATAAAAGGTAGTAAACTTGATGTAAAAACAAAGTACAAATTTTGTGTTAAGATGAGATATGAATGAAGGATAATTAGGAATTTATTTCACCAGAATATCAATATCAATTCAACTATGTCTCTGAACATTCAAGTAATTGGTTAATTCCCAATCAGTTTCACATATTAATAGTCAAAGGTTAATCCCTTAACTCATTGACCCTAACAATCAGCTAAACCACCCTAATCCCTTAGGTGAAGTTCAATTTCAAGTTGTATTAAGAATCAGAACCATAGGACTGCAGAATTAAGTTCACTTATCCCTAAGAAATCCCCAATTCTGGTAGTTAATTCAGATATGAGAATCAATTCCAATTCCCATTGGTAAAAGTTTCTCTTTTATTAATCAATTGAATTTCCATTCAAAGATCACATTGACAACAGAATTAACCGCTCAATTAATCCAAGAACTCAAAGTTCAGAGTCAAGAATCAAATCAATACATCTATTTCAGATCCATATACTCCTAACTACGAAGAATTAAGCAAACATTACAACAAAGAAAGAGAAAGAAGGAGAAGAAGAGGAAGAACGCAAAAGTAGCATCTTCAACGATCCCCAATCTGATTCCTCTTCTTGGAGCTCGACATTCATCCCTAATTCTCTCTCTAACTCTCTCTGAACGAAGAAATGAAGTAAGAACAAAAAATGAGCAAAAGATCCCAAAATCTAAGCTTGCTCTGGTATTTATAAGAATTCCCACCTCTGCGCGTCATTACTTTGCTTCACAAGAGTAGCCACACAGAGGCTTATATAGTTTTGGAAGACTGGAACTATCACTTTCATTGATAAAAGTGACAACGCAGGAGGTCGAGCAGTGCGCGTGTTCACTTTCATGAGCAAGAGTGACCACTGCAACTTGCAAAGCTGAGGTCTTCTGAAACATTCACTTTCGTTGGTAAGAGTGGCAACGCGCTTCTCGCTAATATTAAAGCTTTTCTAGAAAATCCACTTTCGCCAGCAAGAGTGGTAACGTGCTACTTGCTAAGTCTGAGGCCCTTCTGGAAAGCTCACTTTCGCCAGCAAGAGTGGTAACGCACACTGTGTTCTTCTGAGAAACTCTTTGGAACACTCACTTTCGCTGGTAATAGTGACCACGCCCAGACTCTACTTCTCATTTAAGCTCTAGATCGATCACTTTCACTGACAATAGTGATCACGCCCAACTTATATTCCATTAATCTTGTTCTTTGAGTCCAGACTTGCTACTTTTCCTCTGTCATTCCATTAATCTTCCATCTTTATGCACTTTGCTCAGATTTTTCCTACAAAAACATGATGAAATTTTTAAATTCTACATAGAAAATTCACAAATGCTAAAATAACTATGTATTTGAAGAAAACCTTCAATCATACTATTTTTGTGCATTTTTTCTTTTTCTAACATATTTTCCTTATCAATTGCGTTAAAACTACATTAAAATACTAGTAAAATTATGGATTCATCATTACCCAAACTTGAATTTTTGCTTGTCCTCAAGCAAATCAAACCAAACAAAGGGTAAGTTCCTCTATTTTTCAAAATCAACTAACAGACTGCTTTTCTCCTGTTTTCCAATTTCTAATTCTGATTTTTTTTATTTTAATTCAATCAAGTTATTTATTCAATTACTCATCATGATAATCACATTGCATTAATCATACTCTGAGTAAGAATTGCTATCTAAGTTCATATATTTCAGTAAATTTCATGTGAGCAACATTAAGATACATGATCACAGCTCACTAGAAGTGTTTCCCTCATCACTCAACAGTGTTTATGCTATTGTTTTCTCTCTAAATCAACAATTTTACTACACTCTACCATAGGCTTACCCATATTCTCAATCTCCTCTACTTAATACAGTTAATCACACATTATCAGCACTTTTTTTAGGTTATAATAGGGCTAAGGTTAAGGTAGGTATTGAACAAATAGGGAAACAATACATGCAATTCTAAAGGAAAAGAGATATTTTGAGTGAATGAACGTAAAACTAGCATCAAACTGCATTATTTTTCACTAATCCTCTAGCAATAAAGTTTGAAAGTTGCTCTTAATCCCTCTCTCTGACTTCCCTTGAAATTTAAAATAGTGACAAAGTGAAAAGTAACAAAAATAAACAAAAGTCGCCCAATCTAAATTTCTAACTTCTATTTATAATGTTTTTCTCGCCTTTTTCACTTCCACATTATAATATTTGAAGATTATATCATGAAAGGTCTTCTAGAAGCTTCTACAACTGAAATAGGAACTCAAATTATCCAAAGTCGACACTTAGAAGTGATTTTTCAAAATTCTGTTATTTTGCGTGGACACTTAAAGTAGTAAGTGTAACACCTTAAATTAATTTCCAAGTAATAATTTTGCAAAATGGGAGTAATAAAATTTTCATTTAAATAAAAAGATCTCATTATAGAGTTTCATAAAACAGTTCAAAACAATAAAGAATTACAAATTTATATCAAAGACGGGTACAGGACTAATTCAGTTACATCATAATTCAAAATACAATCTAAGTCCTATAACAGTTCATCCTTTGTTCACTGAGTCCAGTGCTGATCGTCTTGGTCACCTGAAATGATAAATGTAAGGGTGAGTACTCTATACTATCCCACACACATGCACAACATAGAGACTCACCTTGCATATCTATAGGTGTTCTAATATATTCTACTCAAGTCTAGGTAATCACAAGCAACATTTCAAACATGTCATTTCAATTCATAATCGATGCACTCATAGCACCAAACAATTTACACCATGCACTCATTGCACCTAGCCACGCTCACTGTGACACCGTGATCACAGTTTCACACTATGAATGGTCGCCGGCTACCCCCGCTTCACGGATACTGTGTGGGTAGTTACAGGTCGCTCAACAAAGGTAATGGTCAAAGGTCTAGTCAGGAGGAGAGTGTGTAGCCCATGGTGCACTCACGCTCACGGTTGGTGTCACCATCACTTTCTTTTCCCCAAGGTATTTCTACCGTCCTCATCTTCCACACCTCCAATGTATCGCTGAACCATTCACAGCATCATTACAACGACATTCAATATGCCCCATTCACACACATTTTAACTACATACATTACTCATTCATAACACATAGCACAATTATCTATATCATTAGTGTTATACGGCACATAGGCCCACATTCATTTGCACACACGGTACAAGTGCCCACACTTATTCACCGTTATGGCCCACTGGCCCATATTCATCTACCACACCCGACACACACATGTCCATTTCATACACACAACATTTCAATATCAATTGCTTCTCAAAATTCACTCATAATTAGCTTTCATATTATCAAAATCGCACCCACCATACATTATCTATCAAAATACACAAATCTACACATCGTATCTCAATCATGTTACAAAAACATAGCAATTTAAATAGATTTCTAAGCAATAAGATAGGGTAGAGTCCCCTCTTACCTCAAATGAAAACCCACACACAAAATCAACAAGGAAAACTGAGAATTCAGAGGATGGTGATGAGAAACCAAAACCCTAACCATTAAAACTCACCTCAAAGTATTCCTTACACAAATCTAACCTTCAATCTCGCTCCTAAGCGGGTTGGAGGCAATTTAATCGGTGAAATAGGGTTTGGGAATGAGGGAATCAAAGAAATTTCAAAGGAAAAGTGAGAAATGAAACTTTCCTAAATCCTAACCCCTTTAAATCCCTTTCTGGTCGCGACACTCTCGCTACAGTGAAAATCTCATAGGGAATTGCATTCTGGTTTTTGCAGAATCTCGCTACAACAAGGCCCTTTCGCTACAGCGAGACTGCACCCAGAAATGCACCCCAAACTGTCGCTTTGTCGCTACAGTGAGAGAGCTCTCGCTGCAGTGAGAAGGCAACAGTTTCACGCCTTCCTCCCAGGGCCCTCTCGCTACAATGAAAATACCCCAATAATACATCCTTAACCTGTTTTTAAGCCCAATCAATCCAACCCAGTCATATACAAGTATATTTATACGCGTTTCTAAGCATTTATACACACCAGCATTCAAGGTTCGTCACACGCTCAAGTGCAAACTCCAATATCCATTCACATCATACATATATATATGTGTATATATATTATAAATACACAACACGAAAAGTCAATGCAAACACTTATATTAATAATCAAACTATATTACAAAATTCGGGGCATTACAGTAAGAGTATACACGCGCAAGTGTTCTGTATGGAAAAGCCTCATGCGTAACTACTCTCAACATATAGAGTGGACATGCACACTTTGCGTAGCTACTCTCAGTGCTTAGAGTGGACACACGCACTTTGAATGAGTGATTTAACCTTGGGCGTAGCTACTCTCAGCGCTTAGAGTGTACACGCGCAAGGTTCTTCAGGATTTTTGCTGTTGGAGTGTTCACTTTCACCACTTAGAGTTGCTACTCTCTCCATCTTCATGGATTTTCTTCTTCAAAGTGTTAACTCTGTTTACTCAAAGTGGTTACGCCCAATACTTATCATCTGATTCTTGCTCTTTTAGGCTCAATCTTTTACCTTTTCCACTTCAATATCAACTTCAAATTCTCAACTCAAGCTTCTGCACAAAAATTAAGTCTTTTTAAGTCAAAATGTTCAGAATTGGAATAAAATCTAAAATTTTAAACTATTTACACAATTATGAATATTGATGCAATTTTTCTGGTATTTCTAAGTTTACTTAGCACTTTACTACTTATTTATTAACAAAACTATACTAAAAAATATAGTGAAATGTGATTTTATCACCACCCCAAACTTAGAATTTTGCTTGTCCTCAAGCAATTCAAATCAACTCAAAAGGGGAAAAATTCATCCACTTCTCAGAATTCAATCAACAAGCTGCCTTTCTTTAAGGTTTTTCGAATTTCCAATTGTGTGTTTTTCTGATTTCTCATTCTCAATCAAGCAATTTTTCTACTCATTCACTATGAAACTAATCTCATTATAACAAGAGCTTGTCATCTGAGTTCATATAGTTCAGCCAAGGTTCATGTGAGGAAAATTAAGAAACATGACTCACAAGTAGTGTTTTACTCATCACTCAGCAGTGTTTAGGCACAATGTTTACTCTAAAAAATCATCAATTTTACCACACTCTACCATAGGCTTGCAAATATTCTCAATCTCCTCTGCAAATATACAGCAAATCACTTATCAAGAGGACTTTTTCAAGTGAAATTGAGGTTAATGGACATGTAGGTGTTCAATCAATTAAAGAAACAAAGTGGTTATTTCCAAATAGAAAATATGCAATTCAAGTAGATGAAAATCAAAACTTAAATAAAGATTACATTCTTTTTCTCATTTATTCAAATATGCACATAATTTTAGAGTTTTTACATCATTTAAAGTACTATCCATGCATCATTCATGTAAGGAATTCTTTTTCAATTCTTTTCTGCTTTTCACACTTTGCTTTTCATTTTTCTTTTCAAATAACTCAGATTATGTTGTTGTTCTCCACCCCCAAACTTAGAACTTTGCTTGTCCTCAAGTAATATCATATAAAATGCCACCCCAAACTTAGTTTTAAAAATCATCTTTGATTAAACTCAATTTGCCTCTTTCTAATTTGGATAGTTCTAATGATTTTTCAGTAAGGCTTAAATTGAAGTTTTACCAAAGAAAAGGTTAAAGGCTCAAAAGGGGCAAACTAGGATTCTCAACATAAAGGAGGTTCGTTTAGGCTAACTAAGCATGACCAAATGATAGGAATCCCCTTGCTAGAATATGGAAGAGGACCTTTCTCAGATAAAAAAAAGGCTCAAGGGTTGGATAATGTCGTTTTCGAACTCGGAACTATATTTCAAGCTATAGAACTCAAAATTAAACGAGACCAAAACAAGGTGAATCCTCACATTTTGGGAAGCAATTTTGACTCAAGAATCATTGAAAAAGAATTTGTAGAACAGAAGTTATGAACAGGACTTGTTTTGGAAAAAAATTGGAATGTCATTGACGAACTCAGAGTTATATCTCAAGCTGTAGAACTCAAAATTGAACGTGACAAAAACGAGGTGAATCCTCACGTTCTGGGAAGCAATTTTGACTTAAGAATCATTGAAAAAGGATTTGTAGAACAGAAGTTATGAGCAGGACTTGTTTTCGACAAAAATTGGGAAATTTAGGGTTTCAAGGGAAACGTGGTGGTGATAATGGGTGGCGCCACTTTCAGGGAGAAAAATAAGCCACAAAGAAACCACAAGGGAGGTGGAAAGCTCTTGATAAGTCTCAGACTTGGTTCAGCCAAGAACCTGGGAGAATCACTCTCACACAAAGTTTTGTTTGATAATCCAAATCTACTTTCATTGATGTAAATGTGAATACATATAGGGGCTGCCACTTAGCAGCCACAAAACCCTAAAAGTTATTATGGGCCAGCTAGCCCATTAAAACATAATAAAAATAAAAGAAATAACAATAACTAGAATTTATTGGGCTAAATTCGTATGCCCATATGGCAGCCCACTTAAACTTATGACAAACTTTATTTAGTAGCATATAATGCTTTTAAAACAATAAAAATAAAATAAAAATACTAGCAACCCTTCTTACATCAAGGGTTTTCAATTGGAACAATGCAATGAACCAACTTAGGCTCTAAGTTCCCCAATTTAGGGGCAACTTTAAGAATTGTTGCTACCACTTGGTTTAGAGTATCCTTAGTTCTTCCTCTAGTCATAGGTCCCCCAAGTCCTTCAAGTGTGTTGTTCCTCTTGTCCTTAACCATGTCCTAATCACATTCTCACTCAAAGTACATCATGAAAGTTGTCACAAAGCTGAGAGAACATCATGATCCAAGGTACTCTCAACCAAGGAAAACCGAATGGATGTGGATCTACAAGAGGATGCAACCAATTGATGAATCTTGATCTTGAATGCTCCAAAAAAATGCAAGAAACCGAGAGAAAATGATAGAGGATAGGTGCTGATTTTAGAGCCAAATTGAAAGAAAAGCAACAAATGGAATAAGGAAGGAATGGAGGAAGTAGAATGGCACCACCTAAAAGGAATTAGGACAAGCCTAATTGTTCTCACCACATGGAGGAAACTCCATGATAAGAGATGTCAACCTATGTAATCTAGAGAGAATGGCCTAGAGAGAAATTCACCCACTCTTGGTGAAAAACTACACAAATGATTCATTAGCTCCAAAATACAAGTGTAGGAGCCTTTATATAGGCTTCCAATTTCGTGCAAATGAAGCTAGAGGATGGGGGAGTGGTTGGAAATACAGGCCCATGAAATGAAGGCCCAAAATACAAGCCAAAAAGGAATACAAACACATAATCCTATCCCCAATGGGCTGTCGAAGCCCATGGCCCAAATACAAGGCCCAAAATCCTATACTAAGTAAGAACAATGCAACAAAATAGAGAAAATACATGTGTGATCCTTTGCATCCTAGGATCACATCACTTCTTTAATTCTTTCTCTTTACCTTGATATTACCTTGTGTTTTTTCTCTATTGCTGAACCATTGCAAAATTTAGGCCTTTGTAGTTAAAAAAAAAATTATTACAAAAAACTCGTACACAAAAAATATTTTTTAAAAAATGGTGGCTGAATGAATGGTTCATGCTTTTAGAATAATTACAATTCAATTTTCTAAGGTAATATATTGGTTTGGTTGGCCTTAACCTTTTCCTCATCTACTTGCACTGATAGGAATTCCCTTGCTGGAATTCTAGAAGAGGACATTTCTTAGATAAAAAAACGCAAAAGGGTTGGAGAACGTCGTTTACGAACTCAGAACTATATCTCAAGTTGTAGAACTCGAAATTGAACGAGGTGAATCCTCACATTTTGGGAAGCAATTTTGACTAAAGAATAATTGAAAAAGGATTTGTAGAATAGAAGTTATGAGTAAGACTTGTTTTGGACGAAAATTGGAAAATTTCGGTTTCAAGGGAAACGTGGTGGTGATAATGGGTGGCGCCACTTTCAGGGAGAAAGATAAGCCACAAAGACGCCACAAGGGAGGTGGAAAGCCCTTGATAAGTCTCAGACTTGGTTCAGCCAAGAACCTGGGAGAATCACTCTCACACAAAGTTTTGTTTGATAATCCAAATCTACTTTCATTGATGTAAATGTGAATATATACATGGGCTGTCACTTAGCAGCCACAAAACCCTAAAAGTTATTATGGGCCAACTAGCCTATTAAAACATAATGAAAATAAAAGAAATAACAAAAACTAGAATTTATTAGGCTAAATTCGTATGCCCATATGGCAACCCACTTAAACTTATGTCAAACTTTATTTAGTAGCATACAATGCTTTTAAAACAATAAAAATAAAATAAAAATACTAGCAGCCCTTCTTGCATCAAGGTCTTCAATTGGAACAATGCAATGAACCAATTTAGGCTCTAAGTCCTCCAATTTAGGGGCAACTTCAAGAATTGTTGCTATCACTTGGTTTAGAGTCTCCTTAGCCTTCTTAGTTCTTGCTCTAGTCATAGGTCCCCCAAGTCCTTCAAGTGCATTGTTCCTCTTGTCCTTAACCATGTCCTCATCATTCCTTCCCTCTTGAAGAGGATTTGACCGCAAATCCAATGCCTCAACTGCATCAAAAAGAGACAAGTCAGAAACATTAAATGTTGCACTAACATTATACTCACCTAGGATGTCAATTTTATAAGCATTATCATTGATCCTCTCCAATACTTGAAAAGGACTATCTCCTCTAGGTTAGAGTTTGGATTTCCTTTGTTCCAGAAATCTTTCCTTCCTTATATGCACCCAAACCTAATCTCCGGGTTGGAATACAACTTTCTTTCTCCCTTTGTTTGCTTGCTTAACGTAGCTTTCATTTTTTTTTTTTCAATTTGAGCTTTCACACACTCATGCAACTTTTTCACATAATCTGCTTTAGTGTGCCCTTCCTTATGCTTAAAAATAGAAATGTTAGGCATAGGAACCAAATCAAGAAGAGTTAAGGGATTAAAACCATAAACAATTTCAAATGGAGAACAATTTGTTGTGCTATGGACAGCCCTATTATATGCAAATTCTACATGAGGCAAACATGCCTCCCAAGACCTAAGATTTTTCTTTAAAACAGTCCTAAGCAAGGTGTCTAATGTGCTATTGACTACTTCGGTTTGTCCATCAGTTTATGGGTGACAAGTAGAAGAAAATAACAATTTAGTACCTAGCTTTCCACACAAAGTCCTCCAAAAGTGACTTAGGAACTTGGCATCCCTATCACTCACAATGCTTCTAGGCAATCCATGGAGCCTCACAATCTCTTTGAAGAACAATTCTGCCACATGACAAGCATCATCTACCTTTTTACAAGGTATGAAGTAAGCCATCTTAGAGAACCTATCAACAACAACAAAAATAGAATCTTTGTCACTCTTTGTTCTAGACAGCCCCAAAACAAAGTCCATAGACAAGTCAATCCAAGGATATTCGGGAATAGGTGATAAGTCTGTAATTAGGCTCTCTTTTACAGCCCATATATTCATATTTGACCTTTATTTTATTTGGATTTTACACTAATTTATATATTAATTGTGCAGTTTAGTATAAAGATGCCGCAAGTGGATTTTGGGTGCATTCTGGGCCTAAATTGATGGAAGATTAGAACTTCGCAGCAGTCAGCACGCTTAGACCCATTCAATAAGCACGGGGGTGCTTCGAGCCAATGCACGGTCGTGCTTAAGGCCTTGCACGGCGTGCTCATCTGCGACAAACCCAATTATCAAGAGCTTTCAGGGTTTTCAAACCCTATTAAAAGGAGATCTTAGGCATCGTAAACGAGACCGTTTTATCTTGGCTTTGGCTTGAGAATACATCTGATCTCGTCGTTCTTGCACGGGATCTTTGGCATATGCTTGGCGAGACTTGGAGCTTCAAGCGACCGTACTTGAAGACTGAGAACTCATCACACTCTAGTTTTTCTATTTCTTTTCTTTATGACTTTGTTTATGATTGTTTTAGTTCTTTTCTTTAGCATGAGTAACTAAGTCCATAGCTAGGGCTATGGGAACTATCGTTCATGAATTTATGAAATTTTGATGTTTGAATCTAAATTTGATTTCCGCTTTGTGATTAGATTTTATCCTATTGCGTTTCTTTCTTAATCCTAATTAATTATATCGTCAGGTGACCGTACCTCAGTTAATTAATAAATCTATAGGGTAAAACGAGACAAAGGATTAGGTGGACCAAACCAATCTTTCTCTTTTAATCGTTATTAAATTAACAAGTTCATAGGTTCCTTAAGCTTTCTTAAATTGATGTCTTGCATGACCATTGGGGATGTTAATTTAGAGAAAAGAATATTAACATTGCATGACCATTGGGTATTAATAGTATTCGTATGAATGATTGGTAATCACAAGGAAATCGGATTTAGAGTTAAATAGAAAAATAACATAAAGGATTGAATGAGAAAACTCATATGCCCTAGGTTCCTCTCTGATAAATTTAACTAAGACATGCATTGTATTCCTTACTCTTAGTTTTATAATTGATTTTATAAATTCTTGTTTTTAATTAATTTCGTATCTTTGAAGCTTAAACAATTGAATTAGGAAATTCTTAGTAATTGAAAATCAATCCTTGTAGGACGATATTTCGGGAACTTAATTTAAGAACACTTTATTACTTCTCGATGGGTACACTTGCCCTCTGAACAATAGGCCAAGGAGTATATAAACCATGTGGCATCACTTTGGATTTAGCCATTTTATACACAATACAATGCTCACAAAATTTATGTATATCACGTTTCATACGAGACCAAAAGAAATGTTCTTGCAAAGTTTCCAAAGTCTTTTTAACCTCAAAATAACCCATCAATCCCCCTTGATATGACTCACTAACAAGCAGTTCTCTAATGGAACATTTAGGCACACACAATTTGTTTTCTTTAAATTAATAATTCAAGCATGCTTTTTGTAGAAAATTCTGAGCAAAGTTCATGAAGATGGAAGATCAATGGAAAGATAGAAGAAAAGTAGCAAGTCTGAACTCAAAGAACAAGGTTTATGGAGTTTAAGCTGGCTGTGATCACTATTGTCAGTGAAAGTGAATGATCCAGAGCCTAAATGAGAACTGGAGTTTGTGCGTTGTCACTTTCGCTGGTGAAAGTGAGTGTTCCAGAGGGTCTTCAGACTTAGCAAAGAGCGCGTTGTCACTTTCGTTGGCGAAAGTGAGCATTCCAGAGAAGTTCCAAACATTGCATGATGTGCGTTGTCACTTTTGCTAGCAAAAGTAAGCGTTCTAGAAGACTTCAAACTCAGCATAATAGCGCGTTATCACTTTCGCTGCCGAAAGTGAGTGTTCTAGAGAGACTCCATACATAGCGAGAAGCACGTGGTCACTCTCACCAACGAAAGTGAGCGTTCCAGAGAGACCTTTAACTTTACAAGTTGTGCGTGGCCACTTTTCATCATAAAAGTGAGCACGCGCACAACTCGACCTCTAGTGTTGCCACTTTTATGAATGAAAGTGATCGTTCCAGTCTTCCAGAACACCATATAAGCCTTTGCGTGGCTACTCTTGTGAAGCAAAGTGATAACGCGCAGAGGTGAGAAAATCTATAAATTGCAGAAATGCTCAGATTTTAGGATCTTTTGTTCATTTTTTGTTTTCACCTTATTCCTTGGTGTGGAGAGTCAGAGAGAGAGATTGGGGATGAACACTGAGCTTCAACCTAGAGGAATCAGATTGAAGATCGGTTGAAGATGCTTCTTCTGCATTCTTTCTCTTCCTCTCTTTCTTTTTCTTTCTCTGCTGTAATGGCTATGTAATTTCTTCATAGTTAGGTATTGTGGACCCAAAACGAACGTGTTGAATTGATTCTAGATCTGACTTTTGAGTTTTGGAATGGATTGAATGATTGATTATGCACTTTACATAGTGATTGAATGGAAATTTGATTAACTAATTACAGAGGAACTCTTGTCAATGGAAATTGAATTTGTTCTTCAGATCTGAATAAATTGCCAGGATTATAGATGTCTTAGGGATAAGATAACTTGATTCTGCAATCTTCTGGTTTCTAAACATTTAATTAAACCAGATCTAAGGAATTAGAGTGATTTGATTGAATGTTAGGTTCACTGAGTTAAGGAATTAACCTCTGAATAATACAACGTGAAACTGATTGTCATTCTTTCCAATTACTTGAAAGTTCAGAACCTTATTGATTCAACATTGAAGTTTTGATGAAACAACTCCCTAGCTATATTTTCTACATCTGTTATCACACATTTATATGTTTAGTGTTCAGTTTTCTGTTTTTCTTCTGATTTTAACATTTTCTAATTTTAATTCCAAACACTCTCTGAAATTCGTGAAGCTCAATTAATTGTGGCCTTGTGAAGTGGTAATTGAACACTTTTATTCTCTGAGATCGATACTTGGGACTCTAACATAGTTCTATCAATTTTATAACTTGCTACATCAACACTAGTACACTTGCTAGTAAAAATCAACTTCTATTTGAAGTGTGACAAGTTTTTGGTGTCGTTGCTGGGGAATATTGTTTTCAATATCATTAGTAACAAGAAAGTAATTAGATTGAGCATTTCTTTTTCTTTAAAGTTTTTGCTATATTAGTTGCATTTAGAATTTTTCTATTTGCAATCAGTTGAATAGTTAATTTCGTATTTGTATAGTTTTGATTTCTGATTGATTTTATATTATTGTAAGTAGTTACTTTGCATTTGTATACTGTGAATTAGTGCAGTTTTCTGTTTTCCTCTACTATATCTATATTTTTTTTATTTGTATATGCATAGCAAAAATAAAAATAAATCAACTCTGGTCTTTGATCCTGATATAGACATAACCTTAAGGAGATTAAGAAAAGAGGCTAGAGCAGAAAATTTCATAGGAAGTGATAGTGAATTAGAGGTTGTCCACTCTCCAGAAATTCAGAATACTTCTATCCAAAAAGGAACACCTACACCTTTAAGACAATTAACTCCAGAAACAGGGATGGCAGAACAACATAGGATGAGAACATTAGGAGACTGTGCAATTCCAAACATGCAGGGCTATAATTCTTCAATAGTTAGACCAACCATTCAAGCTAATCATTTTGAAATTAAACCAGCTTTGCTACATTTAGTGCAACAGGACTAGTTTTCTAGTGGAATTTCTGATGATCCTAATCTACATATTTCAAATTTTTTGCAGCTATGTGATACTATAAGAATGAATGGAGTAAGTGAAGATGTCATAAGACTGAGATTATTTCCATTCTCTCTAAGAGACAAAGCAAGATGTTGGTTACAAGCTCAACCACAAGGAAGCATTACAACTTAGACAGAGCTTGTGAACAAATTTTTAGCCAAGTACTTCCCTCCATCCAAAGTTGCCAAGCTGAGAGGAGAAATTACATTCTTTGTGCAGCAAGAGGGATAGTCATTGTATGAAGCTTGGGAAAGATACAAGGAATTGTTGAGAAGGTGTCCACATCATTGTATTCTAGATTGGATGCAACTGGAAACTTTCTACAATAGGATGAATGCAGCAACAAGAACCATGGTTGATGCAGCTGTAGGAGGATCTTTCAACATGAAATCTTTAGAAGAAGCTCAAAGAATCATTGAGATGATGGCATTATTAATGTACCAGAATGCAAACTCAAGAAATATAGGGAGAAGTACTGGATATGAAGCTAATATTTTAGAAACTTTTCTTGAACAGAATCAGCTGCAAAACCAAATGTTTTCAGAACAAATAGCTACCTTGACTCAACAAATTAGTAATCTTCAAGCAGGAAGTGAGCAAACTAGTCAACTAAGCAGTGATTTTTGTGGAGGAAATCATGACAATGGTGCATGTGATGCATCTACAAGTTAACCACAAGAGCAAGTGAATTATATGAGCAATTTTAAGAGACAACAATCGTCCTTCCCACCTTGATTTCAATTTTCAAATAATAGAAATCAGCAGTATTCTAATTGGAATAATCAATATTCTACTGCCAAGAATTCTAACTCTAATTTACCTTTTTCTAATGCAGGTCTAGTAGCACAACAACCTTACTTTCAAAGGAATCCAGCTACTCAATCTTAAGGAAATCAGAAGTTTTCCAAGCCTATGACTGAAAGGTTGACTGAGATGGAGGAAACCATGTTGCAGTTCATGAAAGTAACTCAAACAAGCTTCAAGAACCAAGAAGCTTCTATGAAGAAGTTGGAAACACAGATTGGACAGCTAGCTGAAGAACTGTCCAGCAGAGATGAAGGAAGATTTCCAAGCAACACAATAATAAATCCTAAGGAGCAGTGTCAACCCATAACTACAAAGAGTGGAGCTGTGGTTGCAAGCCCTAAACCTGCAAAAAAGAAAGCAAGTGATGCAGAAGAAGAAAAAAGAATTGAACAAGATCTGCAACAAGGAAATTTCAAGTTATTAAAGAGAGATCATTCAGAAGAAAAGGTAGAAGTTCCTATAAATTCTGAGAGGAAGACCAAGAAGCAACTTTTTGAAGATGCTTGCAAGCCAATAGATTCAAAAAAATACAAGAGGCTGTCTTATCCTCAAAAAGTTCAGAATCCTAAACAAGAGGAACAATTTGCGAGATTTCTAAATGTTTTTCAGAAATTACAAATTAATATTCCTTTTGCAAAAGCTTTAGAGCAGATGTCATCCTATGCAAAGTTTATGAAGGACTTACTCTCCAGAAAAAGGAAGCTAGAGCATGATAAGATAGTATTATTGACAGAGGAGTGTAATGCCATTCTCCAAAGAAAGTTGCCTAAAACACTCAAAGATGCAGGATCATTCAGCATTCCATGTGAAATAGGATAGTGTACTGTAGGAAGAGCATTGTGTGACTTGGGAGCAAGCATTAACTTAATGCCTTTAGCTATCATGAAAAAACTGAGCATAGAAGAAGTGAAACCCACCAACATCACACTACAGCTAGCTCATAGATCATACACTTATCCATATGGATTTGTTGAAGATTTATTGGTTAAAGTTGATAAGTTCATTTTCCTGTAGATTTTGTAATTTTGGATATGGAGGTGGATGCAAACATACCTTTGATCCTAGGCAGGCCATTTCTTGCAACTGCGAGAGCTCTTATTGATGTGCAAAAAGGAGAACTCATGCTTAGAGTTCAACATGAAAAGGTAGTATTTAATGTTTTTGAAGCATTGAAATATCTAGTTGAAGATAATTCATGTATGAGAGTAGATATATTGAATTCTCTTATTACACATTATCCTATTGATGAGCTAGATGAAAATTCTATGTTGAGAGAAACCATAGCTGCAGGAAATACCAATTCTGAGATTTGTAGAGCAGAACAAATGATGGAAATTGAGCAACAATTGGAAGCTCTACCAATTCTAACTCCTGCAAAAACTTTAGTCAAAGAAGAGCTGAAGAAGGAAGTGAAAGAAGATCAAAATCAGAAGCTAGAGCTCAAGCAGCTGCCTTCTCACTTGAGATACGCCTTCTTGGATAAGAATCACAAAAATCCAGTCATCATCAACAATGAACTCAAGGAGGAAGAAAAGGAAAAGCTGCTAAGAATTTTGAGAGAACACAAATCAGCAATAGGCTGGAGCATTTCAGACTTAAAAGGTATAAATCCTTCTTTTTGTAAACATAGAATTTTATTTGAAGAAAACTTTAAACCAGTTGTGCAGCCACAAAGAAGGTTAAATCCAGCCATGAAAGAAGTGGTAAAGAAAGAAGTCATGAAATTACTGGATGCAGGGATCATTTATCCAATTTTGGACAGCCAATGGGTGAGTCCAGTCCAAGTTGTCCCTAAGAAAGGAGGGATGACAGTTGTACCTAATAAGAAGAATGAACTCATACCTACTAGGACTGTCACTGGTTGGCGCATGTGTATTGACTATAGGAAGTTGAATGATGCAACTAGAAAGGACCACTTTCCACTTCTATTTGCTGACCAAATGCTGGAAAGACTTGTTGGACATGCATTCTATTGTTTCCTTGATGGGTATTTAGGATACAACCAAATAGCAGTAGACCCTATTGATCAAGAGAAGACTACATTTACATGTCTATTTGGAGTTTTTGCATATAGAAGAATGTCATTCGGGTTGTGCAATGCTCCTGCTACCTTCTAAAGGTGCATGCTTTCCATCTTTTCTGATTTGGTAGAGAAAATTATTGAGGTATTTATGGATGACTTCTCTATTTTTGGTAACTCATTTGATGATTGTTTAGCTAATCTATCCACTATTTTGCAGAGGTGTCAAGATACTAACCTTGTGTTAAATTGGGAGAAGTGTCATTTCATGGTCCAATAGGGCATTGTCCTTGGCCATAAAATTTCAGAAAAAGGAATGGAGGTGGATCAAGTAAAAATAGAAGTTATTAGTAAACTGCATCCACCAATTAATGTTAAGGGAGTTAGGAGTTTTCTAGGTCATGTAGGATTTTATAGGAGGTTTATCAAAGACTTTTCAAAAATTGCAAAACCTCTTAGTGATTTACTTGTGAAAGATGTTGATTTTGTATTTAATGATGCTTGTTTGTATGCATTTTCTGTTTTGAAAGAGAAACTTATTTCTGCACCTATTCTTACAAAACCTTATTGGAATTTACCTTTTGAATTGATGTGTGATGCAAGTGATAATACAGTAGGCGCTATTCTAAGACAGAAAAATGATAGAAAATTGCATGTCATTTACTATTCCAGCAAGGTTTTAAATCCTGCACAAGTAAATTACACAACTACTGAAAAAGAACTCCTAGCTATTGTATTTGCTTTTGACAAATTTAGATCATATTTGATGGGATCAAAAGTTATAGTGTATATTGACCATTCTGCACTTAAATATTTGTTGTCCAAGCAGGATGCCAAGCCAAGACTATTGAGATGGATTCTATTGCTGTAGGAATTTGAGTTGGAAATTAAAGACAAAAAGGGAAAGGAAAATGGGGTAGCTGACCACCTGTCTAGACTTCCATTAGAAAGTCTAACCCCCAACTCCTTAGAAATCAATGAAGAATTTCTAGATGAAAGGCTTCTTGCAGTGGAAGACATGCCTTGGTTTACTGATATTGCAAATTTTAAGGCTACTCAACTCATTCCAAAGAGGTTCACTTGGCAGCAAAAGAAAAAGTTCTTACATGACAACAAATTCTATTTGTGGGAAGGCCTTTACTTGTTCAAAATTGGGGTGGATGGTCTACTTAGGAGGTGTATCCCACAAAGTGAGCAAGCTGAAATACTATGGCATTGCCACAACTCAGAATATAGAGGCCACCATGCAAGTGCAAGGACTGCTGCAAAAGTCTTGCAAGCAGGTTTCTTTTGGCCTACATTATTCAAGGATACTAAGAAATATATTGAAAGCTATGATAAGTGTCAAAGGACAGGCAACATCTCTAGGAAGCATGAACTGCCATTGACAAACATCCTAGAAGTGGAGTTGTTTGATGTGTGGGGAATTGACTTCATGGGACCTTTTCCCACATCATTTTCCCATTAGTATATTCTAGTAGCAGTTGACTATGTTTCTAAGTGGGTAGAAGCCATTCCTACAAGAACAAATGATGCCAAAGTTGTGATTTCTTTTATACGAAGGAACATTTTTGCAAGGTTTGCAGTACCCAGATTCTTGATAAGTGATAGAGGTGCTTATTTCTGCAACAAACACCTTGAAACAGTACTAATGAAGTATGGTGTGAAACACAAGGTTGCTACCCCATATCATCCACTAACAAGTGGGCAAGTTGAAGTATCAAACAGAGAAATCAAGCAAATTTTGGAAAAAGGTGTAAATAGTTCAAGGAAAGATTGGTCAAAGAAGTTAAATGACTCTCTATGGGCATATAGGACTGCTTTTAAGACTCCAATTGGTATGTCACCCTACCAATTAGTCGTTGGAAAGGCATGTCACTTATCTTTGGAGTTGAAACATAAGGCTTATTGGACCACTAAATGGTTGAACTCGGACTTAACAAGTGCTGGAAAGAAGAGAATTTTGCAGCTGCACGAATTCGAGGAGTTCAAACAGCAAGCTTATGAGAATGCAAAGTTGTACAAAGAAAGAACCAAGAGAATTCATGACAAGTTCATACTGCAGAGAAAATTCCAACCTGGACAGCAAGTATTGTTGTTTAATTCTAGGCTGAAACTATTTCCAAGAAAATTGAGATCAAGATGGTCTAGACTTTTTATGATCAAAGAAACATCTCCCTTTGGAGCAATTCTAATTAAGGATCAAAAGACAGGGAGAGAATTCAAGGTCAATGGCCAAAAGTTGAAGGTTTATCATGGAGAAGAATTTTCAAGGAATATCTCTTATGTCAAACTGGTTTCTCCTGAGTGAGAAACATTTAACATCAAGTTAGTGACGTTAAAAGAGCGCTTTCTGAGAGGCAACTCACATTTCTAACCCAATTTAAGTTTTCTGCATTGCTTTTGAATTTGCATTATTCATATTATTCAAAGTCTGCAATTTCATCTTTGTGATTCTGCTGCATCTGTAATTTGGGGTGAATCTGATGAATGAATTGAGATTTCATGTGGTGAGTGTGTATTGGAAGGATTAGAATTTGATAAGTGAGCTAATTGAGGTTTTAGAGAGCTTTGATTGATGAAAGGAATCACTATTTTGCAGGAAAGGAGCCACGCAGAGGCTGCATTCCGATGTTCCCCTCTAGAATAATCACTTTTGCTGATAAAAGTGATCACGCAGAGGCATGAAGAATAACACGCTCCTCTGGAACACTCACTCTCACTGATGAGAGTGAACGCGCAGAGGCTGACTGTAAAACACACCTTTCTGGAACATCCACTCTTACTGATAAGAGTGAACACGTAGATGTCTGAAGGAAATACCTCCCTTTGGAACGCTCACTTTCCCTGAAAAAAGTGACCACACACAGGTAAGTATGAAAAATCCTGTATGCGTAACTTGTGCGTTGTCACTTTGTCCAGCAATAGTGACAAACCGCTTTTCAATCATAAAAATTAACCTCTCTGGAATGCTCACTCTATTTAAAAATAGTAACCACGCTGAATGCTTTTAATGATGCAACGTTCACTTCTAATTTTAAAAGTGGTCACCTGCCAAGTGTAGCTATAAATGTTGCCAAAAGTGAACATGCACACACTCTTAAACCTAAAAATTCTCTTTCTCTCTGAGCATTCTCTGCAATTTCACTCTCTGTGTGTGTCGACCTAGCAGCAACACTTATTTCCCACACACTTCTGCATCTTCCTTCAAGGTACGCTTCCCCTCATTTCTATGAATCTGTGGTTAAGGTTTTCTGTGTTTGAATGTTTTGGGAAAATGTCGAATGGGGCAATGGGACACTGTTCTAATATTATTTGATTCAACGATAGAAACGAACAATACTGTGAATAGGTTTTCCCTGTCGTTTATGATATTTTTTTTAGGAAGATTCAAACTTGCATTGCACATTATATGAACAAAATTTTTGCAGAAATTGGGTTGACCTAAAAAGACTTCAGTGAAAATGTTTGAATTAAAATTGCTGAATGAGATTAACTACAACTACATGCTACTTTGTAATACAATTGAATGATTGAAAAATATCAGGACAATCAACTCTGCATTATTTTGCTAAAATAGTTTTTTGCTTAAAATGATTGGGTTGCAGAACTATGTTTGAAAATTGGTTGAAACTTGAAAATATTTCTCTGCGTTACCCTGTTTATTTGTGATAGTGGATGCACTCTGAACTTACAAATTAGGGATATTAAAATTCCTCTGAATTTGATTGCTCAATTATGTGCATATGTACTATTGCATCTGTATATTACATATTTTGACAGCAGACTTGAATTTGCTTTCATTGCAGTAATCTATATTTTTGCCTCTGTGCATTGCATTCTTAACTTGTTAAATTGATTTCTCATTGCAGCACTTTGAAAATGGTGAGAACTTCAATCGTGCTCATTTCATTGCATTCTTAACTTGTTAAATTGGCCATGTGATTGCCACAATCGCGCTCATTTCATTGCTGGAATATTCTTGAGTAGCATAGAAAATATGTTGTTATCGATCATACTTTTCAATAAAATTTGTTTCATATTTGTTTTTGTTGCAATAATACTTTTCCACATATCCAAATTTCTTGTATTGTCTACATTGTGGTTTTTCACAATACCGACATTTTTCTTCAAGATGATTTGTCATCTTACAGATGACGCATGGAGGATATTTATTTTGATTAGTTTCAGAGAACTTTCTAAAATTCTCTTTGATTCTAGAAGTTTCTCCTTATTCTTTCTTCTTTCATTCTCTTTATTCTGAGATCGTAATTTGAGATTTGATTGAAAGACATTTTCAATTAAGTCCTTATCATGCCTTTTTAACCTTTGCTCATAAGCTTCAGGGGCACCAACAACTTTGCCACTGATTAAGTAGATAGATACTTTATTTGCTCAATAGTTATCACAATTGGATCATATTTATGAGAAATTTATGATTAATAATTTTTCAACTACTTTCTTATCAATAATGTTTTACCCGTAAGCTCTAATTTGATTAACTACTTCTTTTATTTTAGAATAGTAATCTCTTATGGTCTCAGCCTCTTTCATTTTTAATAATTCAAACTCTCACCATAGAGTTTGGAGTTTTACAACTCATACCTTTTTGCTTCCTTCAAACTCCTCCTGCAAAGTACCCCTTGCTTCTTTGGTTATTATGACACCCATTATTCTTGAAAAAATTGTGTCAGTCACAGTTTGTTGTAGAGTAAGAGTAAATAAGGCCTTTGAATCTTTTTGTTTATTTTTCTTCAATTCTTTTCTTTAAGCTGTTGTAAAGGATGAGATGTCTGTTGGAGTAGTAAATCTTTATTTTACAATATCTCACAAATCTTGAAAGGTGAAATTTCTTCATTTTTGTACTCCAAAATTCATAATTTTCACCATTGAAAATGAAAATAGGGAGAGATGATGGTTGAGTAATACTAGCCATTGGTTAGAAAAAATTTGGAAGTGATTTATTTTATTTTTGAAATAATATGGTAATATTTCTATGCTCAATAAATGACTTAACGTAGCTCTAATGTTACTAATAGTTTTTGATACAAGTGATGAGTATCATTGTTGAAATATGTTAGTTGGAATAGTTGAAAATGATAGTTGAAGAAGTTTGAGTAAGACACTCAAGAGATGGAAAATTGATAGTTTGTTTACTTCTTTTTGACATTTACAATGTGATATCATGCCTATTTTTAAACATCCTCTGCCATTTGAGTGATTCAATATTATAATATTTACAATATCCTAGAATTATGATCTCTGAAATTATCTTGTAAGTTAAAGATATAGATGGTTTTTTCTAGATTGTTCTTAATATTTTTCTAAACTATTCTAGAAATTTGAATATTTTTTAATAACTCGGTTGATTCCACTCAATGTTTTAGAGCAGCATAACATAACAGATGTTCATCTGTACAACCATATGCCATGCACTGCAAGTAGTCATGGCATTAGTTAGTGTAAAATCCCATCAAGAGGTTCTTCTCATCACCAAACACTGTGATGTAGTAACTCAAATATATGTTTCCAAGTATCAGTAGCTGCCAGTTGTCTTATAAAAACTATGAGCACAACATTTGATATGTTTAGAATATGTCCGAAACATGAGAAGTAGGCCTAGGCCACCAATGTCTTTTTCTTAGGCAGATTTTACTAGATCTCAAGTAATCTTTATGAGAACCTATCCAAGACATACCATGTGAACCTTTATAAGCCCTGTCTCTTACTTGACCCAATCAAATAGTATAATCACCATCAAATTCAGTAGAGAAAGCCTTGCATTATCGCTATATATATGTTATTGGGTTTACAAGCCACACAAGTCATTCTTTCTTACATTGAATCAGCAGAAGTCAAGCTCATTGCATTTTTTAGTCTTCTGAGATCATTCTGTAGTTCTTTGTGCGCAGAAGCAAAAACTATGAGTTTTCGCTTACTTGGAAGGCGAATATCATTTACTAGCCAAGCAGCTTGCAAGGTAGTGGAAGTTCCAAAAGGCTATATTGCAGTCTATGTTGGAGAGAAGATGAAGAGGTTCATGATTCCCTATCATTCTTGAACCAGCCTTTATTTCAAGAATTGTTAAAACAATCTGAAGACGAGTTTGGCTACGATCATCCAATGGGAGGTCTCACAATTCCCTGCAAGGAAGATGCATTCTTAGATCTAGCTTCTAGCTTGAACGAGCAATAGTTCATAACTCCATATCATACTGCAGAAGAGTAACTTAGAGTAGTTGAGAAAAACGTTGTACAGAAGGCATTCCTTTTTTCGTTTTGATGTTGTAGAAAGTGTATGACATCTCAATGATAATCTCCTAAACAGTTCAAGTGAATTTATAATATTCTTTTCTTCTTGAGAACAAATTTATACTGTTCTTTATTTCTTATCCATCTAAATGAATTGAAACAGATCATTGCTGTTTTTCCCTTTTTGGGTGAAACAAAAATTGGTTCAAGGATTCAAAAGCAAAGTAGACAGCAAATAAACCGATTTAATTTGCTGCAATCTCCAAATAATTCTGTTTCCATTAAGAGTCATACAGAAAAATATGATATTTTATTTTTGTTTGTAATGATGCCGAATGTAACATTCATGTAATTCCTTATTGATCCTATATCATTTTTACTTAATCTTCTTTCCTCTGAAAATGAGTTTAATTTGATTGTTATTCCTTTTCATTTTCGGTTTAGTGCACCCTCTTTGAGCTTGAATTCTGTAATGAATTTGATCGAATCAATAAGGATGACAAAACTCTCCGCAACGAATTTCAATATAGTTGCCATCCGAGACCACTAGTTAGAATAATCCCGTGTCAACTTTTAGCATATTAATGATATTGTTATTCCTTATGCAAAATTAGCACGTTGATTAAAAAACTTATCATAAATTTTAAAAATTTATAAAAAAAATGAGACATCTCTTACTGGATTTTATGATATGAATTCAAATATATCATTCAATTAACACATGAGACACGTAGCTATGGTGCTTTTCATTAAGTGAATCAATCTAACCACTAGGTTGAAAGTTCTTATCAAATAGATCAATTTTATAAAATTTTATAAAAAAATAAAATTAATAAATATTTTATCACATTATTCTATTTTAATAGCTGATTATTTTTAAAATATAAGAAAATATCAAATTCAGAGAATATATCGACAAATGTCTAAATTGTATTAAATTTAATTTATATTATCATAAAAATAATATAAGATGATTCAATGGTTGAATTTCTCATAAAATATTTCTGTGTTATCCATGGTTTAATAATTATTTACCTTATAAAAATGTCTTGAATATAAAATATAGAAAATCAAATGACAATAAGTCGTATTTAAAGTTATTCATAATAATAATTTTCAGACCATATGTAATCTTAATCCAACGGCCTATGTTTTATATTCATATAGATTTATTATCAAAATAAAAATTTCATGTAATGATAAAACAAAAAATGGGTGAAAAAATAATGCAAATGGATAAGAAAAATAGATAGCAAAAACTATGAAAATGAACCAAAGAGTAGCAAGAAAGAAAAGTTTAACGATTCATACAAATGGGCAGAAAGGTCATTAAAAGCATGCAAATAAAAAGAAAAATGGGAGGGAAAATCATTCAATTGGGCAGGAAAAAGAATATGTGAATGAACATAAAAATGAGCCAAAATGATGTAAATGAGTAAAAGAAGTTGGTGGAGAAAATAATTCAAATGAAGTGAGAAAACACAAATAGGCAGGAAAAACAAAGAAAAGGGGCAAGAAAATTTTATTTAAATGGGAGGAAAATTCGGAAGAAAAATAGTTTAAATAGATAAGAAAAATACGAGAAAAAAATTCTACAGATGGACAAAAAATATGGGCGAGAAAATAGTTGATGGGATGAACCCGTGGCTAATTAAATATAATGCAGAGGTTATGTTATAATAATGTCTTAGGTTTCACATTTTTACCGTAATAAAACTGTTTTTTTGTTCACTATTTTTTCACCCCATTTGTTGACGAATGTCAAGATGAAGTGAAAATGAAGAGAAAAAAGATATACCAGATCGCACCTTACAACAATGTATCAATCTCTAATTAAATTATACGTTGCATTGTACTTTCCGTACTCTTCACAAGGACGAGGGTTGCAAGTTGTTATGACAAAGAATTCCAATGATTTTGACTAGAGACATTTTTGTGCATCCATTTAATTGAATTGAATCTCCAAGCAGACACAGCTAATAATGTGCAGATAATTATTAACAATTGAAGTAATTTCTTTTAGCTGTCATACCACCATTGCAACTATGCATAATTTATTATGACTAATCCACGAAGTGACCAAGAATTATGTGTGAGAAAGTGATGAGATGTCTCCAGCACTTCTTGAACAATAGAAGCAAGGCATTACATTGGCTACACAATAATTAGTTTCCTTACTGCACAAATCTCTTTCATCCTCAAGCAATAACTGTGTTGGTCACTCTTCTATATGTACAAATATCATTTACACTAAATTCTTTAGTAAGTATTGATAGAGACCTATAAGACAATACCACATGGTTCATGAATCATGAGCCCTTGTCTCTCACTAGATCAAATCAAATAGCCCATTAACCATTCAATTTTGCAATGAAGGTTATCCACACAAGCACCATATGCACTCATCATTCCACTCTTAGCTATGTCCTAAAGCATTAGACTAGAAATATTTGTTTGTCATTCAAGTTCTTTGAGATCATTCTATAGTTGTGTGTGTGCAGAGTAACAAACAAGAAAGAGAAATCATGGATTTTCGTTTACTTTGTGTTAGAAAATCATGCAGTGTATGTTGGTGAAAAAATGATGTGGTTTGTAATTCCGATTGGATACTTGAGCCAACCTTCATTTCAGAACTTGCTAAGCAAAGCAGAAGAACATGGGTACCATCATCCCATGGGTGGCCTTACAATTCCTTGCACAGAAGATGTTTTCTGAAATACCATGTCAATTATCTATTGAATAGTTTTTGACCAAAGACACTGACATAGAATAGTATTTAGATCAAACAAGCAATTTGTAAACATTTTCTCGCTCTGCTTTCATGCACACATGGAAAATGTAAGGGAAAACGTTATTAATTTCATTGATTAATTAATGTAAGATCTTCCGTTGAGTATTTACTATTTAAATATATGAAAACTCGCTTTGTTAGAGGAATTGTTGTTGGATACTCCCTTGCCACTTTAGTACTTCACCAATTTGCCATTTTTACTGTTGCAACACTTGTAGCTGTTAACGCTTGCACTATGTCACCTATTTTTCTCCCATTAGTCTTGTTTTTTCATGGCATGGTCCAATTCTTTTAAAGGACTCTCACAGTCACAGCCTAAGGGTCTAACCTTGAATTACATCCTCTTTCCTCTGGAATATTCCCATTCAAATTTAGAGGCTCAAGTTCCTTCCTTTTCTATGGGTTCACATAGGTTCAGTTTAACTTTTGCTTTACCAAAAGTCTTCTGTTGTCATTTTATACCAACGTTTTCTAAAGTATACATGTAAGGCTAAAAGGTGTGAGATATTTAATTATTAAATCAAATAATTGAAGTTCACTAACTTGTTTGACTATAAAAGAACTTTTGTTTCTAATCATTAATTATTATGGCATATAAGTCCAAGCTGAGAGCAGCTCTGCTTATTTAATCAGTAAGTTTTGTTGATTTAATGGCAAAAAAGTAAAAAGTAAAAAGTAAAAAATGCACAGAAATGTGAGGAGAATGAATGGAGAACAAACTCAACTTTATTCAATATTAACAATACATTTATAATAACTTAAATAAACAGAAACTAATTATGCAACCAAAGAATTGATAACAAATTTGGATAGAAAACTAAATTATTCCTAAAATGTAGGAACTACTCATTGACTATAATATTGATCTAATAAACTGAAATAACTAAAAAAAACCTAGAGCAGTTTTAAAAGCATATTGTTAACAAGTGATCTAAATAATGTGAATTTATGCTGAATTTAGTTCAAAATATTAGATAATTGATTTATTAAATCATTGGTCAGTGCTCTATCCAATTATGACTAGTCTTCCATTGCAGTTCAGGTTTTCAGAGTCCAGCCACAAAGTAGATAACATGCGCAACAAAAATCCCAAGCTCCATATGTATTGGATTGAAAGATTACCCCTTTTGTATCATTATGCAATTTTTGTTCAACAGTAAGAGCAGAACAGCAAAGGAAGTGAAAAAATGAAGAGAATATGCAAAACAGTGGTTGTCCATATATACAAATTTTCACCAGAAAAATTGCATATATAAATTCATTTAAATTTGACCCAAAAAATAAAAATTCAATATCTCTGTTAATAACTCTCACTTGGATGTAATTTTCCACTTACAAAAGAAGGTTAAAAAGAAAAATAAAAGTTCCTTCTGTACATTTGCCTCAACTAATCTATGTCAGTCTCTTTCCGTAAGATCTATAGCACATTCAAACGAGAAGTGAGGTCTAAGAAAGTTTCTTCAATGCAAGGAATTGTGAGACCTCCCATCGGATGATCATATCCAAATTCTTCTTCAACTTGGCTTAGTAATTCTTGAAATAAAGGTTGATTCAAATATGAAATAGGAATAACAAACCGCTTCATTTTCTCCCCAACATAGACTGCAAGATAGCCTTTAGGTACTTCCACAGCCTTGGAAGCTGCTTTGGTTAAAGATGCCCTTCTAATACCAGGTAAGTGGAAGCCCATTGTTTTGAGTTGCAACACACCAAGAAAAATAAAACGAAAGCAAGGGCTTGTGTTAGAAAGAAATATTTGAATTCTTGTTTCGTGAGTGACTTGTGTTTCTCAAAAATGTCATGTTGAGTATTTATAGATAGATAAAAGTCTCTGTCTTTAAGGAATTGAATGGTTGGTGGGCTAGGGATGCTGATGGGGTCCAGTGGGAGACAAGGGCCAATGAGATGTTGCATGGTACTTTCTTCATGGTGTTGACGAAGGATTACATGAGATTTGGCAATTCATGCCAACTTGGTTGCCCCTTCAGAAAAGACTTTACAGCCAATGACCTAATAATTGCATACCAAATACACTGGCTTTCTTAAGTTCCAGTCTGGCTCAAAACATATCACACAGGTTTTTCATATGGATAAACTGCCAGTTCTTGGAATAGACCACGAAGTGTAGCTGATAGATATTAAAAATATCAAATTAGAGGCAAGGGAACACCACATTTTGTGACAAGTTCCTATGTTGTTAACTAGTATTATTAGTAATTGCAAGACACGATGCATGGTCCTTCACTTGAGCTAACCGCTTCCCTTGTAATTGAAACAGTAAAAATTTGTCTACTGTTGTTGTGGAGTGATTAAATTTGGATAGTCTGTGCAAGACAACATTTAACCGAGCCTCACAAAAAAATACCATACTTAAATTTGGAGCTTTGCTGAGACTAAATGAATTTCCAGTTGATAGAACCAAGCCAGAGTTTGTGAGCTTTCTTATGGTGTTACTACAAAGTACTTGAATAACAAGGCAATTTATAAAGAGATTTGTCAAGTATGGAAATACCTTATTAGGCTAATAAGTACATAAATTTTTATTTCTGAAAGAACTTAGATCATTTTTTTTTTCAATTTTCCACTTTGACTACCAAACTACTTCGAATGATTAATCTGAAATTGTAGTTAACCTTCAATACGAGTAGCATTGAAATCTGAAATAGCCCTGATTATTGAATTTTGAAAAAATTGAGGCATATCTAAAACTTCAGCATGTGTACACCTTGATGACGAGTTTATTGTTATTGTGGAGCTGCCTATATAGAGAAGGCACTTAATGTATGATAAGGCCCATGTATCCCCATCATTTTAATTTCGTATGTACTTTGTTACTGCTTGCAAAATTTTCAGAACAACTAAGTCTACCTTTTCTTACAGCAAGAAGCCTTGCTCATACATCATAAGTTCCTGATTGCAGAGACAAATTAGGAACAATTGAACATTGTAATTACTTAATAGACAGCAAACACATAGGATTCACTTGAGGAGTTGAATTCACTTTTATGATGCAAAAAAGAAGGACATAGTCTGAATGTGTCATTCTGATCATCTATTCTAATCTATTGTACAAAATGTATGTACTAATCTATGTCAGTTTTCTACTGTGTGAGATTTATAACTCCTTCAAGCTAGATGTTATATGTTGGAAACAATCTTCGCTGCAAGGAATTGTGAGACCACCCATGGGATGATCATATTCAAATTCTTCCTCAGCTTGACTCAACAAGTCTTGGAATGAAGGTTGGTTCAAGTATGATATGGGGATCACGAACCGCTTCACGTTCTCTCCAACATACACTGCAAGATAGCCCTTTGGTACTTCTACAGATTTTGAAGCTATTTGGTTTGCAGCAAAAGATGCCTTTCTGACACCCAGTAAACGAAAACCCATTGTTATATGTGTTGAAAAGTGATTGATCCAAAAAGACAAGTATATATAAGATGCAAGTGTTTGAATTTCATATACCTCTGGATGTGAATGATTTGTATTGGTCCTAAATGCCTGAAGCCATGAATATATATAGATAAAAGGATATGTAACCGCCTGTTGGCTACATGAATGATTAGTGGAGAAGGGCTATAAGTGTCAAAGGACCTAATGCGTCTAGGACCCAAGGGCAAACAATAGGTCACATGGTGTTGTCTTAGAGAGCTTTCTGAAGAATCAACGTCTTGACATACTTATTTTGGAGGGAGCCATAAACTTAATGTATTCAAATTTCATGGGGTGTTGGCATGCTCCTTAGAATTTGTTGTACATAAAAAATGTGGCTCTCTTCTTGCCTCCAAACAGTGTTTCAAAGTTATCAATCAGGTCTGCATGTGGTTTACAGGTTGCATACACCCTGATATTAGTAGGTACTTTGTAGATATAAATAAATATCATTGTCAATCCTATCTAAAGAACCATGTGAGATGTCTAAAGCATGTCTGTTATTGGAGTAGTGATAGCACAATAAATGAACAAGCATTAGATTTAACCTATTCTGACATCTTCAATTTCATGTGGGCAAATCTTTTGGTCATCATCTAAGAAGGTGGGGTATGCACTCCAACTTAACTTCCTAATCCTAACAGATATCTTTAAGACAATACCATGAAATCAGTTATCTCTCAGTTGACCCCATCTCAAAAATCATAAATGGTGTAATTTGATTGCAGATGTTCTTAAAAGCTATATATACACCAATTCTTGGGTTCTCAGGCAACACAAGTCATATACCTCTTTCTTGTACAAGTCCTTTGAGATCAATATATTTTGTGTGAAGCAACAGAAAATAATGGGTTTCGGCATACCAGGTATTAGACAGTCATCATTTTCTACAACCCAGGAAAAGTTCAAGGGAGTTGAAGTACCAAAAGGCTACCTTGCAGTGTATGTTGGAGATAAAATGAGGCGGTTTGTGATTCCAATATAATACTTGAGCCTACCTTCATTTCAAGAACTACTAAGTCAAGCAGAAGAAGAATTTGGATATGATCACCCAACAGGTGGTCTCACAATTCCATGCAGAGAGGATGAGTTCCTAAGCCTCACTTCTCGCTTGAATGGGCTGTAAGCCTGTGACATTCTAACGAAGACTGAGATAAACCATATATTAGCAGAGGAAAATATTGTATAGACGGCACATCACTTCATTTTTTAGACTTTTCATTTTAGTTTCTTCCTTGTATCATCTCTTTGTAAATGGAAAAATGTTATCAGAAAGTGAAAGTTATGACAAGACTTTGTAAAAACATTTATAACTTTTGCCAAATCTTAAATTTTGGTTGATATATATCAGGCTATAAGCATTTAATAGGGATTAACTTTAGCTAATTTTTCGTTAGATTCTTTCATATATGTGACTCGTTTAGTTCCTTCTTTCAGCACCGCAAAGTAATTTATCTTCAGTTAATTTAGTTCTCCTTTACATTCTATCAACGCTGGAAAATCATCATTATTTTCCAAGGGTCATCTATTCTTCTATATTTCCCAAACAAGTAGAACAACCGCGGGCATTATTAGTTTTTTCTTAGGCAGAAATACATGGATTATTATCTCTACTGTATTGCATCAAATTCTCAACAGCAGAAGATATTGCAAATTTTGGTAGAAGGAAAATAAGAATTTCAATCTACACAGAGTCAAGGATTAGCAAACCGTTGTTCTATTATTTGTGGCCTATACTTTGTTCCTTTCAAATTTATTTTTGTTTATTTAATTTAAATTGAGAACTAGGATCCATGATATTAAAATAAGCAGCTCCCAAGCCCAATTGTATAAAATTTTTGGGATGATAATTTAGAATCTAAACATTAGTTAACTGTCATAATTATTAAAGTCTTAGATATATTGTTAGCTTTAAGGAAACTTTTTTTGTTTTTCGTGTGTATGGGTAAACTTTAAACCTAAGCTTCTTGCAATGTAAGGTCTAGCTTCATTTCATATAAAAGACTAAAGTCTTAGAAATTTTTTGGTTCTTTGACTTCTGCACATGTAGAATTATAGACAAACCATATCATATATCAATGGGATAAGAAAAAGCTTTGGCTATAGAAATAGGCCTGTGTAAACCTTGAGTGCAAGTCCTTTCTTATTATGCACCTGCCTTGGCAGGGAAGGTAAGTAAAGTTTTATTGAGGCATTGCCACCTCAAAATTTATTTATATGTAGATTGTGTGAATTTATTAATGAAATATATTTTAACATTGTCCCAAATAAATTTCTCTTTATCTTTGGAACATACTTTTGCTTTGCCCTATCTAGAAATGATGTGTTCTTTCTCTGCTTTTTCAAATTTATCAGAACAAGCAAGTCTGGTCTTTCTTACAGCAAGCAACCTTGTTCATACAGGTAGAAGTGAACATTGTAGCAAATAAACAGAAAACATAGAAGAGCCACCTGTATAGTTGAATTCATTGTCATTGCACAAAATAGAAAAGACATGCTCTGTGAATTTGTCATTCTAATGGTCCTTTTATCCCTATCTCTCAAGAAAAGGAGACCTTTACAAGTTGAGAAGATGCCTATGGTACAAAATGTCTATACCTATATATCTATGTCAGTCTCCTAGAATGTGAGATTTATAGCTCATTGAATCTATAAATTACATGTTGGAAGACATCTTCACTGCAAGGAATTGTAATACCACCCTTGGGATGATCATATCCAAACTCTTCCTCAGCTTGACTTAACAAGTCAAGGAAAGAAGGTTGGTATAAGTATGATATGGGAATCACAAACCGCTTCATTCTCTCTCCAACATACACTGCAAGATATCCCTTTGGTGTGTCAACTGCTTTTGAAGATGCTTGATTAGCAGAAAGTGAAGCCCTTCTGATACCAGGTAAACGAAAACCCATTGTTGTATTGTATGTGTTGATACTTGAGGAAGATAACAGTCTAAAAAAACTTGAAATTGGACGTTTGTGAACTTTGAATGCTTTAGGATGTGAATGATTTCTGTTGGTTCAAAATGCTTGTGGTCATTAATATATATAGAAAGATATGCAAGAAACCATTGGCTACTTAAATTATTGGTGGAGGACTACGAGATAGGTGTCATGGGACCAACTGAGAGAGAAGAGCATATGATGATGTCTAAGAGGACTTTCCCAAGAATCAACTTAACCTGTTATAATAGTTAAGATAAAACTATCCTGGCTTTTGGACTGAAAGCCAACAGATCTCCCCACTAGAAATGAAACAGATGTATCTATGAAAAAGAAAATCTAATTGGATCATGTTGACAAGTATTAAGGAAGGTGGGGATGCAAACTTAACGTGTGCAAATTTCATGCAGTCTTGGTTTGAATTTGACATGGGTAAAAATGTGGTTCAGTGACTCATGATCATGTATTCAATATTGGTTTTCTTTTTACTAACACTGTTTTAGAGCTACCAATCTGGTCTGCTTAAGGTTTACTGGTTGCTTTCTGTGTCACGGATATCAGTTAATACATGGTAGTTATATATCAATAGAATTGTCATCTTATTTAAAGAAACATGTGATATGTCTAAAGCTTGTCCACCGTTGGATTAGCTATAGCACAATGCATCAACAAACATCAAGTTCTAAAGTTGGTAGCTTGTTGGCCATTATCTCAGAAGGTGGGGTATGCACACCCATTTAACTTCCTAATCCTCTAGTGTGATCTCAAAAAAATATCACGTGATCCTTTGTCTCTCAATACCCCATCAAAATTCATTCATTGTGGAATTACATTGCAGAGGTCCCTGGCAACTATACATGCACTACTTCATGGATTGTCAAGCAGCACAAGTGATTTGCGTCCTGAAGCATCAGAATTCAAATATTTCTTTCCAACACAAGTACTTTGACAACAGTATATTCTCAATAGATTGATTTGTGTGAATTGTGTCGCAACATAAAAAATGGGTTTCCGCGTAGCAAGTATAATTAAACGGGCATCATTCTCTGTATCCCAAGCAGCCTCCAAGGAGGTTGAAGTACCAAAAGGCTATCTTGCAGTCTATGTTGTAGATAAAATGAGGCGGTTTCTGATTCCAGTATCATATTTGAACCAACCTTCATTTCAAGATTTACTAAGTCAAGCAGAAGAAGAATTTGGATATGATCACCCAACAGGTGGTCTCACAATTCCATGTAAAAGCTTTAAGCCTATGCTTCTTCAATTAAAAGGTCATAGCTTCATTTGATCTAGAAAACAAAATTCATAGAAAAACATCAGTTCAAACAATCCATAGGTCAATGATATGAGAGAGAGCTTCTGCTATTGAAGTAGGCCAATGTTATTCAAGGGTAAATTTTAACCTTGATGTTAACTCTATTATTATTGCACCCCATCCATGGCAGGGAAGGTACACCTCATGTGTGACTGGGGCATGGGCTCCCAAAATTTATGCATATTGTATACATTTATTAATAAAAAAATTTTAATTTTGTGCCAAACAAATTAATCTTACTGCATGGTCCTAGTAAAAACCTTTTACTCTTCCCATGCTAGGAATGACGTGTCCTATTCATGTCCTAAAATTTATCAGAACAAAGTCTGGTTTTCTTATAGCAAGTCATACGGGATGAATTGAATAATAACAATGTAACTGATAAACAGAAAACAAAGAGGAGCAGCTTGAGTAGTTGAATTCATTGTCATTAAACAAAGGAAAAAAGAACAAATTTCTCATTACAATGGTCTTTCTTTTTTTCCTATATTCCTAGAAATGGAGATCTTCACAAGTTGAGAAGATGCCTATTGTACAAAATTGTCTCTACAACTCTATGTCAACTGCTACAGTGTGAGATTTATAGTCCTTCTAGGTGAGAAGTTATCTGTTGGAAGACATCTTCGCAGCAAGGAATTGTGAGGCCACCCGTGGGGTGATAATACCCAAACTCTTCCTCAACTTGACTCAACACGTCTTGGAATGAAGGTTGGTTCAAGTATGATATGGGAATCACAAACCGCTTCATTCTCTCTCCAACGTACACAGCAAGATAGCCTTTTGGCACCTCCACAACTTTGGAAGATGCTTGGTTAGCAGCAGATGATGCCTTTCTGATACCAGGTAAACGAAAACCCATTATTGTATTGGATGTGCTGACACTTGAGAAGATAATGATCTAAAAGACTTGAAAGTGCAGGTTTATGAATTTCAAATGCTTCTGAATTATTTGTGTTGGTCTTAAAATGCTTGCAACCATGAATATATATCGATAGAAGAATATGTAAAAGAAACTGTTGGCTCGTTGAATTATTGGTGAAGGAGGGAAATGAGATAGGAGTCACGAGACCAAGAGACAAGTGCATATGGCATTGTCTTGAAGGAGTTTCTCAAGAATCAACGTAACATGTTAGGGTAGATAAGATAGTACAAGTCTCACATTCTGGAGTGAGAGCCAACAAATTACATCATCTGAAATAAAACAGATGTATACGTGAAAAAAAGAGCAATTGGATCTTGTTGACACTTATTTGGGGTAGCGGGATCCACAAACTTCATTTGTGCAAGTTCACATGGTGTTGCCTAAAATTTGACGTACACAAGAAAATGTGGTTCACAGTGCCTCTATGTGTTCATTGTTCAACGTCAGTTATCTTCTTACGTCCAATTCCAATAGCGTCTGTTCAGGTTGCTTACTCTCACTATGATATTAGTTTGTACATGATATATATAGCAATAGCTTTGTTATTTATCTAAACAAACATGTGAGGTGTCGAAAGCTTGTTTGAAGTAGCTATATCTCAGTGAATGTATTTAATTTAAGGTGAGTAAATCTATCGGCCTCCGAGTGTTTGGAGTCCCATTTAACTTCCTAATATTTGAAAGAGAACTCTTGAGACAATATCATGTGATCTCTTGTCTCTCAGTGGACCCCATCAAAACTCATTCATTGTGGAATTGGATCAAGAGGCCCTTAACAACTATATATACACTATTTCTTGGGTTCTAAAACGTCATAAGTCACTGCATTCCCGAAGTATTTCTTTATCGTACAGTCCTTTGACATCAGTATATTATTTGTTGTGTAGAGCAACAAAGAAAACAATGGGTTTCCGCATAACAAGTATTATTAGACGCGCATCTAGCAGTCTATGTTGGAGATAAAATGAGGCCGTTTGTGATTCCAGTATCATATTTGAACCAACCTTCATTTCAAGAATTACTAAGTCAAGCTGAAGAAGAATTTGAATATGATCATCCCACAGGTGGTCTCACAATTCCATGCAAGGAGGATGAGTTCCTAAACCTCGTTTCCTACTTGAATAAACTGTAAATCATGCTGTAATGAGACTTAGAGTGATCAGTTGAGCCAAATTTGTACAAAAAGGAACTTTCTTTTACAGTAAAGATTTTTTATTTTGCTTTCTTCCTTGTATAATCCAACTGAAGTTGGAAAATTTTACCTGAATGAGAATGATAAATTAACAAGGCAATTGCAAACTTTTTTGTTTTCGCCAAATCTAAACGAATTCTTTTTTTTTTATAAGCACAAAAGTTGCATTAATTAAGTACTAGGAGTGCTTAGCTTAGCCCATATTTACAAGTACTAAGCACCATATAATAAGTTTCACAGATCAATTCAAAACAAACAATCTCTCCTAGACATAACCTTATGTGCAATAAGAAGGAAAATATGCTCTGAAGTAATAATCCATGTCATCATGCAGGAAAGAGCAATTTCATAGTAAGAATGGGTTCAGAGCACTAAGCAAGGAATGAGAAACAGACTGTTTTAGCATGAACTACAAGAGCTTGCTATGTCTTCAATTTAATCATCTCTAGCACTTTCAAGGCATACAATTCACAATTAGAAAAAATAATTCCGTTCCTATACTTCCAAATACACCACAATGTCAAGCTTCAAATAACCAAAGTGACTTTTCACCGTTTTTTTTCCGGTAGCAGCTCAGAAAAACTAATAGCGTTCTGTACTAAGGAAGGATATTAGCATAACGAACGGTTCAACCAAGTTGCAATACCCTCCTAAATAGATTTTGCAAAACTACAATCTATGAATAAATGTACAGTATTTTCTACCTCTCTTTTACAAAAAACACATCTATCATTCTTCAAAATATTATTTAGTCCTCTTCTAATAAGATTAGCATTAGGGGGAAAAGAGTCATGGATCAACTGCCATATAAAGACTCGAACTTGATGAGGAACCTAACAACGCCATACCTTGTTCAAAATTTGAATGCTTAAAACAATGAAGTTTGGTCCTACATCCACGTTGCTTTGTATAGTACAATACCTAGATTTCGTAGAAAAATCTTTAATCTTATCACTCATCCAAATCCATCTATTCAAAGTGCTTTGGTATGGCCGATAATCCTACAAAATAATAAAAAGATTAGTAGCAACCTCCTCCTCCCATGGTCAAAGTTCCCTCCTCCACCAAATCCTCCATACCCATCTATCCTCCAACCAAAAACCATTATCCAACACCACACTCTCCTTATTTAGTGTCAAAGCAAACAATCTTGGAACGAGAGACTTAAAACAATCCATATCAAGCCACACCTCACTCCAAAAGCTTATATTCAATCCATCTCATAATACTTTAGGACTTGTCAATGAAATATTTGGTGTAGCAAACAAGGGATTGTGTTGTGCTTTTAGAATGTCTAACCACAAGCACTTTTGATTCTCCAACACTCTCCAATTCTATTTTCCTAATAAAGTCCAATTCACCCTCTCAATATGTTTCACTCTAAGCCCCCCCCCCCCCTCCTCTTTACATTTACACACTTCCTCCCACCTCACCCAAGGTATTTTTTTGTATCCTTCACCTCTCTCCATAGAAAGTTCCTTTGGATATGAATAAACTTCAATACTACTTTCCTTGCCATTTTATAAGAGGAGATGTAGTGGACTGGGATGCTATTGAGCACCGCATTCAACAACGTTACTCTTCTCCCATTGACATGAATCTACTCTTTCAACTTTTCAATCTCCCTCTTAACGCCTCAATCAGTTTTTTCCAAGTACCCATGCACCTTGGATTGGCCCCCACATGGATTCCCAAAAATCTAAATGGAAATGTATCAACTTTGCAATGAAGGAAATTGGAAGCTTGAAGAAGAAAATCTTGATCAACATTTATACCAATCAACTTACTCTTGTAGAAATTAATCTTCACATAAATTTTTCAAGTTGCTTCTTCCACAATTATTGTGTCATCTGCAAATTGTAAGTGCGAGACAATTGGGCCACTGTTGACTCATAATCCTGAAAACACACCTTTAACAATCGCCTTTCTCATAAGCTCCCCTAACCCCTCTATAGCCACCACGAAGAGAAAGGGGATCCTTTTGGACCTTTTCAACCTTTGCTCATAAGCCACATTATTTTAAAAAATTTAATAATGTAATTGATTTCAAGGCAATATTTGTTTTTATTTATTTATTAAAAACTTGCCAAAAAATAATTAAAGAAAGGGTCCATTTAAGCAAGAAATAAAAGGATTGTGATGTTATCAAATAAAATAATTTATATTGACAAAACAGTCTTTTATATAATATAACAGTTATTGCAACCACAACGAAATTCGCCAGTAGTTGACAATTATAGTTATATATTTATAACTTTGATTCTGATTTCATTTTAAAGTAGAAAATATAATAAAATTATTGGAGTAAAATATTTTTTAAAAAAAATAGTGATGAGTCACTGACTCATGTAGTAAATTGTATACTTATGACACTTTTTATTGAATAAATAATCTAAGTTAGTGTAATTAATTGAAAATCTTAATAGAAAGATGTTATTACTTGGAATGCAATAGATTGTTCAATTATTAATATTTTGTCGTTAGTTTTTGAAGGGTTCAAAAGAGAAATTGCAATTGGATCCAAAAAAAAGAAGTTGAATTACTGTATGACAAAACATATAAAAATAGAATTTTCTATAAAAGGCAACATCTTTTATTACACATAGAATTTTAGATTTTTTGTATATCTTCACGCAAGGATGTCTTTCATTCCATTTCTCCTTTTCTTTTATATGGGATTTCGATGGGAAGTAGGGTTATACCCCTCCATTCCCTTTGCTCTTTAATGGAACAGTAATTTCCTACTATTTATATTTCATGTAATTTCCTTTCAGCTGAACATGAAGTTTATTTCAGTTCTGTCTCTTTTATTTCTTCAATGTCTTGCTGATTTCATTTGGATTAAGGATGGGTGAACTTGATTCTTAACACATTGGGATAAGCTAAATGTGAGCTATAACTCAGTTTATTTTTTTTTTAACTTATTTAATCCTAAACTTAATGCTTCTTTGTTTCTTAGTATTCAAAGTTGATAAAGAGAATTTTCTTATTAGAAAATTTGAATCATTCTTGAAAATGGATTAAGTAGCTCATTATGGGTTACCTAGAAATAGGAATCTTTAACGATGTTGTCACTTTAATTTCTAAACTTAATGTTGATCTGCTCAAATTAGGAACTAAGATTTGATTTAGAACCATTTGATCAAGGAATTGACATTGGGTACTATAAAGATTTGACCATTAGAATAGTTGTATTTTAAGTTATACATACTTTTTACAATGAAAAAGAATTAAGGAATCCTAACTCAATCCACTTCTATATTAGTTGTTAACTTGTTTGCTAAGTATATATCTAAAATTTATTTGTCATTCTATTTTAGTTTCTTACGCTTAGTTTTCTTCTCACATTAAAGTAATTCAACAAAGTTTAAGTCACTTTTAATTGTTGCATAATATTGAATTTTCTGCATTGAACTTTTAAATTGTTTATCATCCAATTATCGATATTCTTGTAGTTTAGTAATTAACATTAATCTTAATGAACAATAAAATTTGATTGTTAATACAAACGATTTGATACGCTTGCCAATTTGTTTATCAAATAGTTAGAATTCTTATACTTTTATTCTTGTCAATATGTTTTTCCTATTTTAAATATATTTGCAAAAATTAGAAATTAATTTATTTGTAATTAATATAAATATTAAATGAAAGAATTTAATTTATCAAGCAGTTAATTAACTTACGTGATTTTGTGATTGAATCAATTAATTTAAGTTAGGAAATTAACGATTAAGTACCACAATATAAATCAAATTAACATAATCGATTTCAGAAATTTTATTAAAAAATGTCATAAAATAAAATAATTTGAGTAAAATAAATTATTTCAAATGATATTCAAATACTTTTTAAAAAATCAAAATAGTATAATGATACTTATGGTTTACTATAATAAAAAAAAGAGATGTCATTGATATAAACTGTCATAGTTTATTAAAACGACACACAAGGTTGCATTGGATTGTGCATAAATATAATATTAATGATTAAAAATATTTATTTATAGTTTATTAGTTTTAATTATTTATAAGACAAATATTCTTTTTTTCCCTCCATTGATGTTTGAAATCGACTATGTAATTTTTTATTATCTTTCAGTTATATATTTTTATACAGTATCTTTAACTTTTAGTGCTCTTGATTTATTATCAACTATACTTTTATCAAGATATTGAGACTATTTCTTTTAATTTTCTAAATTTTTATTACTATTTGTTATAAATATAAGGCTTAATCTCACATAAGCCATATAAATGGATTAAAAATACAACTAAACCTAAATAAAACTTCTTTTATTTTTCATTTATTAGAAACAAAATTTATTGATCAATTTTAAAAGATAAAATGTAAAATAATATATTATTATAATTGCAACTTTTAGATATCACTTTTAAATTGAAAAGGTATGATATCATTTATTCTAATAAATTGAAATACAAATTATGTACTTAAATTATTCAATATTATAAATACAATATTATTTAAATTTTATAAGTTTAATTCTTCAATTATATTGATTAACTTATGACATAAGTGATATCGTTAGTTGAATCATTTTTTATTTTGTTTAAAAATGAAAAACTAAGAAAACAATATATATATATTTACCATTTCTAATATAACTAAAACAATCTTCTTCTTCTTTTTTGTTTTGATACTAATAATGTTCATTAATATTAATAATAAAACTAATATTTAATAAAATATTTCTATATATATATATCCACATACATGATATTATATAACTAATGAAATAAATATAGAATTAAGTTTTCATTATTTTTGTATTAATTATTAATTAAGATTTGTTTAAAAGTTTGAATAAAAAAACTTTGAAAATAATAAGTCAATTTCATTGATTGGGTTAGAAAAAGTTAAATGATTGTAAGTTAATTAATACTAACTTTGTGTACAATTCTTTATGATTCATCACAATTTTAAAAAGATTTTAGCGGTATGCTTGTGCTATAAAGTTCATCTAGTGAATAGACTCGAACAAAGAGAAAAAGAATTGAAGCAAGCACAAGTACAAAGAGATTTTTCATTGTGCAAGGTCATTCATAATTTTTCACCTTCTTTCATCTGCTTGCATTCTGGAGTGTATTTTTGCCACAAGCCTAACAATCTTTCAAATATTTAAAAGCCTTACACATAGGAACAGAGATGTGCATGCATATTAATAAGGATTCGTTAAGAAACTTCACTTATTGGAATTAGATTTGTATTATTATTTTATTTTAGTACTAAATACTTTAGTTTTTCATATATGTTGATTGGTTAAAATAAGAAGTTTGTAGCTATTGTTTTTCATCTTTTAAACATGTTTTTATAATTAGTTTTGTTTTTCCTTATAATAATGTGTTTTTATATTATTTTTCTTGCATTTGTTTCACATCAAAATATCCACATTCAGTTGTGTATATACCTGTGCTTTTCAATGTTATTATTTGTTGACAATTGAATTCTATAATGCAGAATTGGAGCAAAAAGAACTTGATGGAAAGAACTAATCAAGTCTCAAATTCTACAGAGCAAGATTGCCAGAGTCGCATAAGAAAATCATCCCTTAAAATTCTTAGTTGCTTCATGAGAAAAAACAATGATGATAATAATGGTAACTCTCCAAATCCTGATCAACAATCTTCAAACCCACCACAACAGTCATCAAGCTCTCCTAAGGACTCTTCAAGTAACGACAACACATCTCCAACAATAATTCCAACAATCCTCATGAGAAACCTTTCAACCATTACTGAGGTATCTGAACATGAATGAAGGCTAAGTTCTACAAAAAAAAAAACGATTGAATTATTCAATGACAAGGACATTTAAAATTGCTATACGGTGTGACTTTCAAATAATGTTGGGTGCATTTGAAATCTTATTATGAAGAAAATTAGGATTTGTTTTTAAAAAATTATAATATTTTTGTGATTTTTGGTTCTTTTAGAATTCTAATATTTGTTTTTATTATGCTCTTAATTGTAGGAAGTTAATTTAGTAAAGCAATGCATGGTAGAATTTCAATAAAATTTGGACTGTTATTTGGTCACAAATATTCTTTTATGTCTTTATATTATCTTTTTTTTTTTTTCCCATCAATCAAAATGAGCACAACAAGATTACTAGGAATTCTTTTAAAAATAAAAGTTTCTCAAGAGTTGTAATATGATATTTTGTAACACTTATATAGTAGATTTTGATCATTAAAACAAATGATTTTTTAATATCTTGATTATTTGACTTAAGGCAATCTATTTGTTAAGAATGTTTTAATTTAGTTTTTTTTTGGATAAAGATAATTGTATAAAAAAATAAGATCATAGAAATGTGAAATTAAAATTTTTCTTACACTATTTTTGTTTGGGTAATACTTTCAATGTTAATTTCAAATATTCTGCATAAATTCATGATTTTAATCTAGTCATGGTAAAGAATATTGATTGCATTATTGAAAAATAAATCTTTAAATTTTGATGAAAGCAATTGAGCTTTTTTTATTGTATAAATAATGAAAAGTTTGACTTAACTAACTGTATCATCCTTATAAAAATTGTATAATTTAGATTTAATTTTTATAAAATTTTTTATTATGATATAATTTTTACCTTTTTTTTATACTTTATTTTTGGCCTCTTTAATTAATGTTATTCATTGAGATATTATCAAATTAATGTTATTCATTGAGATATTATCAAGTGTCAACTTTTAATCATCATCCTAATATAAATTGTATAATTTAAATGTGATTTTTATAAAAAAAAAATTATTAGGATCAATTCTTAATTTTTCTTTATACTTTATTTTTAGTCTCTAATTCCATTATCCAGTTAAATATTATCAAATGTCAACTTTTGATTAGATTACATTGATTATAGAGACTAAAAACAAAGTATGAGAGAAAAAGCAGGAATTATATACTAACTAAAATTTTTACAGTGACTAAGTATAAATTATAAAAATTTTGTAAAAATTAAACACTAAATTAAAATTAAATTGTTTACCATAAAACAAAAAAATCAATACATAAGTTTTAATATATATTAATTTGAGTTAATGATGAAAATAAGTTCTAATGATTTATATGCCTGAATTAAACACGTCTACTATTTCATAGTGTTTTATTAATGAAAGAAAAAGTATAGAAGTGTAAGAAATAACGAGTTAAAAGTTATTAACCAAAAGCTTGACATAAAAATAAAAACAAAAAAAAATTCATGGTATAAACTGTAATTGCATAAACAAATAATATAAATTCAAATGAAAATTTTATTTTTCTTAACTACCTTACGTAACTTAACATTTTTATGTATTGTAGATGATTTTTACTTTAGAAAATCTATAAAGTATATTTTGAAAGTCATAAAATGTTTGACGTTATAAATTGAACAAGCAAAGTTAATATATTTAAGAAGAATCTGCCAGTATTACAAATTATAAAAATATATGCTTACCTATTTTAAAGAAATAAATTTAAAATTGTATACTCATCATTAATGTGTACCATATTTTAAATTAAAAAAATATCTGACCATTTTGAAGATTTGAAGCGAATATATATATATATATATATATATATATATATATATATATATAACTTTTTCATCCTATTTCAATTAAATGAAATCCATGTAATTTGTTATTTAACTAAATTATCTTCACTGGGGTATTTTAATACCATTTAAATATATTAATTATTTATTATATTAAAAGTTTTCACTTACGTGATTTATCTTATTTCTTTCAATATATTTTACTGATTAAATATTGAAATCTACTTTATATAACTTTCCTTTAAAAATTAAGTTAATTTCATAGAATATAGTAGGGTTTGAGATAAAATTCTTATTATATTATGTTATCATTGATCTCACCCCACGTGGGTATTTAAATGTGATATTTATCTCTTCAATAGGAAATGATTTTAGATGACACATTGCAAGTATTATGTTTCATATATTTTCTTTTATATTAAAAAATTAACTCTACCTAACAAGACTCACGCTGAAATTTTATATTTTCTCCATAAACTTATGACCAACTAAAGCTCATAAACACTTATATCTATAACCTTTATTCATGTCACTTTAGTTTGGAAGTAAGTTTCATTTGAACTATTTAAATGCATAGAAGGTGTATTTCCACCCTATATTAAGAGTGGTCATGAAAGTCAAACCATTCAAGTTTCACTCCCTCTCTCTCTAGAATAGGAGTGTTTGCAGTTCATTTCCATTTAGTTTTTACTTAAAAAGTCATCCAATCACACATAAAAATAACATGTAATTCAGTTTGATTCAATTTGAATCTTATTAAAAAATTGAACTAAATCGATCTACAAAATATTAGATGGTTTACATTAATTTTTTTATTTTTATTTATTATTAAAATATGGTGACCAATCTCATCAATATTATATGCACTATTTATACCTCTTAAAGTTACTAAATTAATATTAACCTAGAACATTCTACCACTAACTATGATAGTTGTTAGATGATTAACCAACAAATATATTGTATCATAGTAAGAAATAAAATGAGAGTAGATTATCGTCCTCAAAAATTGAAATCTAAGTTTAACGATACAAAGAAATTATTAATTAAACAAAGTAGTGATTCTATGTTTATGCAACAACTACAATTTATAGACTAGAATTTGAACTAAACCATGAATAGAAAGTGTAAGAATGAATTAATATTTGAAATTCAGGTAAGGTAATTGAGTTTCTTTTTCCAGAAAATAGATTTTTTTGAAATTGGATTCCTCTTGATGCATACCCTGTATCGAAGATAATACATCTGATTCATATCCTATATTGAAGAAAATATTTTCAAATTAGAATTCAGAACTCAAATGAATGATCGAATGCACTTACAAAGTTAAGGTTTACTTAGTAACTTCCAAATTCTCAATAAAAAAAAAATCATAATTTCTTTGGTAAATTCATAACAACATCATGAGAATTAACAATGATCATATAATTCTTAATCTCTATCTCTAGGTAATCAGTGAATTGAGTCACCTAATTCAGTTTAAAAATTTTATCATTTTTCAATTGTGAGAATTTCTTGAATCATGTATTTAAATGACGTTTTTAATGAAGTATTAGACAAAAATGGATAATACAATTGAATCACAAAATTTGAATTGAGATTGAATATAACAAAGTTTTGTAGGGTTCAAATAAAGATTCAATTGTATCCTTACTTAAAAAATTCAGCAAAACATAACAGAAGAAGAAGAAAAGAGATAAAAGATTATATCAATGAAAAATATCTCCATTTGATTTTAATGTAATATATATATACTGCTGAAATTTATCTGAACGAACAAGTATGGCCTTTCTTACGGCAAGCAACTTACTCATACAGGTAGAAGTGAGCATTGTAACAAATAAATAGAAAACATAGAAGAGCCACTTGTATAGTTGAATTCATTCATTGCACAAAATGAACGGAACGTGCTCAATGAATTTGTCATTGTAATGATCTTTTTTTCCCCTATTTCTCAAGAAAAGGAGACCTTTACAAGTTGAGAAGATGCCTATGGTACAAAATGTCTATACTAATCTAGGTCAGTCTCCTAGCTAGTGTGAGATTTATAGCTCATGCAATCTATAAACTACATGTTGGAAGACATCTTCACTGCAAGGAATTGTAAGACCACCCTTGGGATGATCATATCCAAACTCTTCCTCCGCTTGACTTAACAAGTCAAGGAAAGAAGGTTGGTATAAGTATGATATGGGAATCACAAACCGCTTCATTCTCTCTCCGACATACACTGCAAGATAGCCCTTTGGTGTGTCAACTGCTTTTGAAGATGCTTGGTAAGCAGAAAGTGAAGCCCTTCTTATACTAGGTAAACGAAAACCCATTGTTGTATTGTATGTGCCGAGACTTGAGAAGATAACAGTCTAAAAAGCTTGGGATTGGAGGTTTTTGAATTTTGAATGCTTTAGGATGTGAATGATTTCCGTTGGTTCAAAATGCTTGTGGACATGAATATATATAGATAAAAGGATATGTAAGAAACCATTGGCTCCTTGAATTATTGGTGAAGGAGGACTAAGAGATAGTAGTCGTGGGACCAACTGAGAGACAAGAGCATATGATGTTGTCTTAGAGGACTTTCTCAATAATAAACGTACCATGTTATAATTGTTAAGATAATACTATCCCACCTTTTGGACCAAGGGCCAACAGATGTTGTAGAAAATGTAGTTCATAGTGCCCCCCGATCTTGTATTCAATGTTGATTTAGTTCTTACCTCCAAACACTGTTTCAGTGCTACCAATCTTGTTTGCTTAAGGTTTATTGGTTGCTTTCTGTCACTCTGATATTAGTTGGTACATGGTAGATATATACATCCATAGCACTGTCATCTTATTTAAAGAAACACGTGAGATGCCTAAAGCTTGTCCACCACTGGATTAGGTATAGCACAATGCATGAACAAACATTAAGTTCCCATAGTTTGCTGGCCATTATCTCAGAAGGTGGGGTAAACATTCTCATTCGACTTTATATAATCCTCTAGAGTGATCTCAAAGACAATACCACGTGATCCTTTGTCTACTGGATTGCCCTTAACAACTATATACACACTACTTCAATGGTTCTCAAGCAACACAAGTCATTTGCATCCAGAAGCATCAAAATTCAAATATTTCTTTTATTAGTCCTTTGGCAACAGTATATTATTTTTTGTGTGGAGCAACAGAAAACAATGGGTTTCAGCGTAGCAAGTATTATAAGACGGGCATCATTCTCAACAATCCAAGCAGCCTCCAAGGAGGTTGAAGTACCAAAAGGCTATCTCGCAGTCTATGTTGGAGATAAAATGAGGCGGTTTGTGATTCCAGTATCGTACTTGAACCAACCATCATTTCAAGAATTACTAAGTCAAGCAGAAGAAAAATTTGGATACGATCATCCAACAGGTGGTCTCACAATTCCGTGCAACGAGGATGAGTTCCTGAACCACTTTTCGCGCTTGAATGAAATGTAAATCATGCTACTGTGAGACTTGGATTCATTAGTTGAGGCAAATTTGTACAGAAGGAGCTTTCTTTTATAGTGAAGATTTTTCATTTTCCCTTTTTTCTTGTATAATCAAACTGAAGTTGCAAAATTCTATGAGAATGTCAATTTAACAAGACATTTCCGAAATCAGTTTTTGTTTTCACCAAATCTCCATGAATTATAATATACACAATATTATTAATATCCATTTCCTGTTGATATATATATATATACCAGGTTATCCTCTTTTAACAGGATTGAGTGAAATAATTCTATTGGAAATATTCACCAAACTTTATAACAGTACTAACTGTTGCTGTGTGACTTTCTTGATACCATAAATGGAATGTGTTTCAACCTTGATGCCAATGTTCATTGTTATTGTCGACATGACTATATTGGGCAGGGAAGGCACTTAATGTATGATTGTGGCCATGGCTCCCAAAATTTTAATTTCATACATACGTATGTACATCAATACGGTATACATACATAGGGCAACCACTAGCAATAAGGAAATGTGATCAAGTAAAATATAATGTTTGTTCATGCATTGATTGGTATACCATATTTCTGTATAGTCACGCTTTGGACATGTCACGTGTTTATATGGCAATTGACAGTGAAATATCAGTGTTAGTAGGGCACAGGATGACTCACGTATTATTAGCAGTAGCCTAGGTACCAACATAAGCTTGCAATTTTAAATGCATAAAATTGTAACATGATGGGTTAACAATTTGATCACATTCTTTTACGGCAACTTTATCTCAATTAGATACATCAAAAAATATTATGATACAAATTAACGTAATTCTTATCTAACTATATCTTATTCAATAACTATTGATTATTTATCTTAACTAGTTAATTTATTTATTCATGTTATGTTTAATCAATAATTTAAAAAACGTTTATAAAAAATATTTGATGAAATTCTTTTTGTGCAAAATTTGTTAAATGTTTAAATGGCTTGTAAAAGGTGCTAGAGTATTATTTAAATGGTTGATTGCAATAAAATACTAATAATATTCCTGTACACTGCATAAGTATCATTAAATTAAATTTTGTAAATGAATAATAAAAATATATTATATAGTTATTTTTAAATTTATTAATTTTTTAAGAGATTAAACATTATAATTACTAATAAGAAGTAATCTATTATAAAAAATAAAATTAAGATTAAATTATTTAATTAAATTATTGAAGTAATTACTGAACTACTGCTGAAGTAAAAGATTCAACAAAATTATTTAAGTAATTAAATTTCTTTAAATAGTCAGAACTCTTATACTGAAACAAAATGATCTTCGAATAAATAGAAAATAGAAATATTTATATTTGTAAATAATCAGAATTCTTATACTTTGACTCTAGTCTTATTTTTTTTTCATTTTTTATTGCTCAAAATATTTGTAAAAATAGAAATTAATATATTGATATATAATTTATATGAATATTTAATGCAAGAAACTTTAATCAATTAAGCAATATCAATTAACTTACATGATTTTCGTGATTCAATTGATTTAATTAAGAGATTAATTAATCACCACAAATTATGGTAATCATACATATATTTTGCTGAAAAATCTGTAAAAATTAAAAATGTTTTAGGTAGAATATTATAAAACCTTTTACATATAATAGATTTCTTTTTTTCCAAACATTATCATTAGATCATAATAGTTAATTTCACCCTTTTTCTATTTCTGCAACATAGGAGTAGAATCGATTTTATGTTCCTTCTTCAGGGCATATTTTCCTTTGATCATCTAAGGATTCTAAACTGAACATTCAGCTCATTGACTTTCAGAATGGAATGAAATTTGAAGGGAAAACAAAAGAAATATATGATAATGTTCAAAATTAAGTTTCTCATTCATACGAACACTTCTACGCTAGCTCTACACAAGTTCTCTGACAAAAAGAAAAAATGTCTTCAAGGTAAGAACTGTGTTACAAAAATTGTGTTGAGTTATCTATCTCTACGTCAGACTCATCTTCGTCGAGTTAACACTTATTCAAACGAGAAATGATATCTAAAAACACATCTTCTCCACAAGGAATTGTGAGACCACCCATTGGATGGTCATATCCAAATTCTTCCTCAGCTTGATTCAACAAATCTTGAAATGAAGATTGGTGCAAGTATGATACGGGGATTACAAACCGCTTCATTTTCTCTCCAACATAAATTGCAAGGTAGCCCTTTGGCACGTCCAAAGCTTTTGAAGATGCTTGGTTTGCAGCAAATGATGCCCTTCTGATGCCAGGTAAACGAAAACCCATTGTTATATGTCCTGAAATGAGACTCGCCTAAAAGAGGCTTGTTTAGAAAAAGGTGAGTTTATGAGTTTCAAATGCCTCAGGATGTGAGTGATTGATTTAGTTTGCTCCTGAAGTCTTGCAGCTATGAATATATATAGATGAAAGAATGATTTGTCAAGAAAGGCTATCAGATGGGAATCATGGGACCAACTAGGAGACAAGGGCATATGCTGTTGTCTTAAAAGACATTCTACGTAACATGTTATAGTAGATAATACAAGTCCCACCTTCTGGAGCCAAGACCAACAGATTAACCCACTTGAAACGAAGTATACGCATCTATAAGAGTCTAGTTGGATTGTGTGGAATTTATTTATTCAAAGTTGGTCCTTTGCTTGCCTCCAAACACTGTTTCAAAGCTATCAATTACAACCAGCTAATGGTTTACTGGTTGGTACATGGTAGATGTATGTATCAATAACATTGTCATCTTATCTAAAGCAACATGTGAGGTGTCTAAAGCATGTCTTTCATTGATGTAGCTATACTCAATGAATGAACAAGCATCAAGTACACCTTCGCTAATTATTTAATTTTAAGGGGGTAAATCTGTTGGCCATTATCTCAGAAGGTGGGGTATACACTCTTGTGTATTTCCTAGTCCTTGAGAGAGATCTCTAAGGCAATACCATGTGATCCCTTGTCTCTTTGTAGACCACATCACTGCCCTGTCAAATATCATTAATTGTTGAGTTGGATTGGAGAGGCCGTTAACAATTATATATACATTATTTCTTAAGTTCTCAAGCAACACAAGTCATTTGCATGCTGAAGAATCAGAATTCAAATATTTCTTCCCAATACAAGTCCTTCGATATCTTTTCACGAAAACAATGGGTTTCGGCATACGAAGTATTATTAGACGGGCATCATTTTCTGCTGCCCAAGCAGCTCCCAAGGGACTTGAAGTCCCAAAAGGATATCTTGCAGTCTACGTTGGAGAAAAAATGAGGCGGTTCGTGATTCGAGTATCATACTTGAACCAACCTTCATTTCAAGAATTACTAAGTCAAGCAGAAGAAGAATTTGGATATGATCATCCAATGGGGGCTCTCACAATTCCATGCAATGAGGATGAGTTTCTAAACCTCACTTCTCGCTTGAATGAGTTCTAAATCATGCTGGAGAGTCAGATAGATTAGTTGAGGCAAATTTGTACAGAAGGAACATATTTTTATTGGGAAGATTTTCCATTTTTTTTTTCTCCTTGTATTATCCAACAGAAGTTGAAAAATTTTACCTGAATGAGAATGTTAAGATGAGACATTTACAAAAACACCTTTTTCTTTTGCCAAATGTTAATGATTTCTAATATATATACAACAGTATCATAATCAAATTTCAGTGGATATATATCAGTTTATCTTTGTCATAGAGAGATAAAGTGCAGTAATTCTTTTGGCGGTATTCACCAAACATGATAGTAGTCCTTACTGCTATTGCTGCCCGGCCTATTGTATTTCAATGTATGTCTTTGTGCCCCTGTGCTATCGGAAGAAGGGGAAAAAATGAAGTTTTAGACATCTATGTCGAAAGTGGGTGTTAAATAATAATAATAATAATAAATCTGCTGTGTTTTCCTTTAAAGCATAAAAGAAATAATGTTGCGTTTCAAACTTGATGCCAAGTTCAATGTTACTTTGGACCTGGCTAGGCAGGGAAGGCACTTAATGTATGATTGTGGCTCAAAATTTTAATTCAAAATATATATTTTTTAGAATAAATATTTATTCAAGGTCCTAGGATAAAGTTGTTCAAGGGAGTATAATTTACTTCCTTTAAAGAATAGCCAGTATAGCATGCATTGGTATTCCGTATTTCCATAGACATGTATGTCACGTTTTCTTTCATATTGATAATGCAGCTCAATGCTAGGATATAGCTGCCAATTGCCAACTAGCGTCTGCTTCAGGATGTAAATACATCATGTAGTAAATATCAGTTCTGTTGAATGAAGATAGCAAATACTATAAAACATAAAACAGAACCATAAAACAATATAAGGAGAAGAGTGGAAAGGGAAGAATAGAGCTATTTTTGTTTTGCTGCATGACCCATTCTGTTCTGCAACCATGCATTAATATTTTAGTGTAAAATACATTAGAAAAATAACCCATCATAATACTGATTGATACACACTGCAGCAAAAAGGCCGTGCACCCACTAACTAAGAGTACAAATCTACCCAAAATACAAGCAAACTAAAACCACCAATCATAACATTACTTACTAACACAAGCAAACATATTACAGCAAGTAAACATAATTAAAAAAGTAAATAGTAATTAAAAAGTTTTACAGCTCATTAAATTTAACACTCCTCCTTAAAACTTTTCTTGAACACTCCAAGCTTGTTCCGCTGCTCATTAAACATGGCACATGGAAGTGCCTTAGTAAAAATGTCTGCATTTTGCTCCTCAGATCTACAATAAATCAGTTGAACATCTCCATTCTTCTCAGCTTCTCTTATTGCATGAAATTTGACATTGATATGCTTGGTTCTCCCATGCTGAATTGGATTTTTGGCAATAGCAATGGCTGAATTATTGTCACACCATAGCTCCATAGGCTCCTCTTGCACATGATTCAACTCATCCAATACCTTTCTAATCCAAATAGCTTGATTTGAAGCAGCTGCTGCAGCAATGTACTCTGCTTCAGCTGAAGATTGAGCAACTACATCTTGCTTTTTGGAGTTCCATGAAAACACCCTGCTTCCAAGTGAAAAGACAAATCCGGTTGTGCTCTTTGAATCATCAATAGAACCAGTCCAATCACTATCAACATAACCTTTAAGCCTTCCATCTCCTTTGCAGTACCAAATACCAAAATTAGTTGTACCTCTCAAATATCTCAACACTCTTTTGCCTACACCAAAGTGTGTTAAACTTGGTGAATGCATGAACCTTGAAAGCAAACTAGCAGAGAACATCAAATCTGATCTAGTTGTAGTCAAGTAAAGAAGGCTGCCAACTAAACTTCTATATTGAGTTACATCAACCTTTGCATCACCATCATTCTTTGAAAGCTTTTCATTAATAGCAAGGAGAGTTGAAACAAGATTACAACTCTCTAATTTGAATTTTTTGAGCAAATTAGTAGCATACTTTCTTTGTGAGAGAAAGATTCCATCATTGAGCTGATGCACTTCCATTCCTAAAAAATATTTCATCATTCCAAGATTTGTCATTTCGAAAACCTAAAACATGCTCCTTTTAAATTTGTCAATTTCATCAATATCATCACCAGCAACTAGCAAATCATCAACATAAAGTGAAATAACAATTTTCTTCTTATTGCCACAATCTTTAACATAAAGAGTGGACTCATTTTGACTCCTCCTAAAATTATTTTTCAGAAAGTGTGAATCAATTTTGCTATACCAAGCTCTTGGAGCTTGTTTCAGCCCATACAAGGCTTTGTGAAGCCTATAAACTTTATCTTCATGACCTGCAATAATAAAACCAGTAGGCTGCTCAACATAAATTTCTTCTTCCAAAACTCCATTTAAGAAAGCTTATTTGACATCTAAGTGAAAGATTTTTCACCCATATTGAGCTGATAGAGCAACAATTAATCTAACTGTTTCATGCCTTGCAACAAGCGCAAATGTATCTCCATAATCAACTCCAGCCATTTGAGAATATCCCTTCACAACAAGTCTAACTTTATGTTTATGAACAGAACCATCAGGATGCAACTTGGTTCTATACACCCACTTCACACCAATAACATGCTTGTCCGTAAGCCTTGAAGTAAGTTTCCAAGTACCATTTTTGTTTATCATATTCAACTCCTCCTTCATTTCATCTTTCCATTCTATTTGCATGAAAGCCTCTTCAAAAGTAGAAGGCTCATTCACAACAAAATTACATTTTTCATAAATTTCAGCCAAAGACTTTGTTTTCAAAATTGGGGAATCAGATTCAGCAACCTGATCTTCATCATCATTTGTATCTTGCCGCTGGTCAAACTTCAAACTTCTTTGAACTTCATTATTTTCTCAATCCCAATATGCATTCTCATCAAATTGAATATCTCTGTTGATCACAATCTGTTGTGACTTGAAATTATACACTCTATAACCTTTAGAGTGTGCAGCATAGCCTAAGAAAATCTCCATTTCAGCTTTATCATCTAATTTGGTTCTTTTAGCTGTTGCAACATAAATATAACATATTGAACCAAAAACTTCAAGTGTTTGGCAGAGGGCTTTACTCCCATCCATGCTTCAATTGGTGTTTTCTGTTGAACAACTCTTGTTGGAAGTCTATTCAAGAGATACACTGCTGTATAGACAGCTTCAGCCCAAAAGCTCTTTGGTAGCTTCTTTTTTGCAATCAAGCATCTTGCCATTCTACAACCGTTCTGTTTTTTCTCTCAGAAACTCCATTCTGTTTAGGAGTGTAGCTGATGTCAATTGATGAATAATCCCCATTTCTTCACAAAATATATTGAATTCATTGGAGGTATACTCCTTCCCGTTGTTTGATCTCAACACTTTAATATTGCAGCCACTTTAAGACTCCACCATAGCTCTAAACCTTTTAAAAACATTAAAAGTTTGAGCTTTCCTTGATAAAAAAAAAATACACCAATGTCATTCTTGTAAAATCGTCAATAAACAAGGTGAAATACTTGTTTTGGCTCAAAGAAGGTATGCTCATTGGACCACACAAATCAGTGTGAACAAGCTCCAACTTGCTCTTTGCCCTTGTAACATTTGCTGCTGAAAAAGACTTTCTATGCATTTTTCCCAATTGACAAGCATCACATAAATCATCAAGACTACCCATCATAGGCATGTCTCTCACCATATCATGAGTTTGCAAAAATTTCAATGCATCCATATTAAAATGACCATATCTTTTGTGTCATAGTGCGGAATCATCATGTTTAGAAACAAGTGCAGATTGTTTCACTGGATTCAAACTGATTTGATTGGGAAGCTATTATCACACATTTGAACATTAATAACTTTAGAATCATTTGAATCTAATATGGTGCAACCATTATTTTTGAAAGAAAGAGAATATCCTCTTTTAATTAATTGAGCAATACTTAGCAAATTCTAATCCAAATCTAGAATTAATAAAACATCATAAATAAATTTAGGACCTTTGCTAGTGTGAACAGAAACAGTACCTCTTCCTTTAGCTTGTACAATATCTCCATTTCCAAGCTTGACTTTGGTTCTAATAGCCTTGTCTAAAAAGGTGAAGAGACTTGAGTCTCTTGCCATGTGATTTGTGCATCCACTATCAACATACCATACATTCTTTGAACCTGAACTACATGCTTGGGTAGCCATAAATAAGTGTTCTTCAGATTGCTCATCAGAGAAGTTGACTTAATGTGCAGGTTGTGGGTGAGATCGATTCTGCTTAAATCAATAGTACCTTTCTTTATGTCCCCACTTCTTGCAATTATGACATTGAATATAAGGCTTCCCCTTATACCAACAATCTTTAGACAAGTGGTTTGTCCTTTTACATTTAGTGCAAGGAGGAAAATGGTCCCTTGCTGCAGATTCGATTGAACTCTCATCCTGTTTGCCTTTTCCCTTTTTATCACCTCTTTTTTTTATATTGTTGCTTCTTTTGATCTTTTTGTACAGGTTGTTTCCCCTTATGTCTTGCTTGAAATGCACCTTCAGTTATATCATCCATCCTCATAGAAAATCTTTGTTCATGAGCATGCAACTTACTCACCATCTCAGAAACAGTTAGTTTCTTAAGATCACATGATTCTTCAATTGCAGCAACTTTGGCTTCAAATTTGTCAGGTAGGCTAATCAACATTTTCTGAACCACCTTGCTGTCATCCACAACTTCACCATACAACCTCATTTGATTCACCAAATGGGACAGCTTTGAAGTGTACTCCTTGACTGATTCATTCTCCTTCATTTTTAGCATCTCAAACTCTCTTTTAAGAGTCAAGAGCTTGATGGACCGTACCCTTTCATCACTTGCATGTCTCTCATTTAGTTCATCCCATATTTGCTTAGCTATTTCCATATGCATAATACTGGTAAACACATCATCTGCCAAGGCTGAATGTAAACACAAAACAGCTTTCTCCCTTTTCAAGGTCTCCTCCTCATGTTGCCTAATTTGAGCCATTGTAGGATTAGTTCCCAATGCTGGAACTTGCTTGTCTTGATCTACATACTCCCATAAGCCAAAAAAATTCAAATATGATCTCATTTTGACTACCCATATATGAAATTTTCCCCAGAAAATTGAGGAACAGTAAACACAGCATTGTTCCCTGAAGCCATTTTTTCACTCACTTACTCACAAGTGTTTAATCTCTCCTCTCAATTTTTTTTTAGAGACCCACAGCCTATAAGAACAAAGCTCTAGATACCACTGTTGAATGAAGATAGCAAATACCATAAAACATAAAATAGAACCATAAAACAATATAAGGAGAAGAGTGGAAAAGAAAGAACAGAGCTATTTTTGTTTTGCTGCATGACCCATTCTGTTCTGCAACCATGCATTAATATTTTAGTGTAAAATATATACTGCAGCAAAAAAGCCATGCACCCACTAACTAAGAGTACAAATCTACCCAAAATACAAGCAAACTAAAACCACCAATCATAACATTACTTACTGACACAAGCAAACATATTACAGCAAGTAAACATAATTAAAAAAATAAATAATAATTAAAAAGTTTTACAGCCCATTAAATTTAACAAGTTCTATTCTTGCTTCCAAACACTGCTTCCAAACTATCAATTATAAGTAATTAATGCTTAACACGTTGCATACTATCACTCTGATATTTGTTCATACATGGTAGATATATATCAATAGCACTATCATCTTGTTTAAAGAAATATGTGAGGTGTCTAAAGCTTGTCTATCATTGAAGTAGCTATAGCAAGCATTAGGCTTCATCTCAGTGATGTCTTTCAATTCTGTTGGGCAAATTTGTTGGCCAATATCTTAAAAATTGGGGTATGTGTAACATCCTCGTTTTTGCTAAACGATTAATTTATTAATATAGTTCTAAGTTAATATATAGTACTTGATTTTTGGAAAAAATTGGGATAGAATTAGCATGAGATGCTTTAGACAAAATTGTTAGGTATATTTTTTAAAAAAATTTGGAAATTTTTAATTTTTAAATTTTTAAATTTCAAAAAGTGTCAATTTGTATTGGTTAAAATTGCTGTATAATGCTAAAAATAACATTTTATTTTAAAAATAAAAATAATAATAATAAAAATTATAAAAAAATTTATATTTTATTTATAAATATTATTTGGAATATAAAAATATTTTTTTTGTAATTAATGAGCATTTGTGAATTTTCTGTTTAATTTTACGTAAATTAGTTATATGCTCAAGCAGAAATTGTGTGTAAAAATTTTGGACACCAACTAAAGGATCAATAGTGTCAAAAATTATTTTATAATTATGTTTAATATATTTCATGAGTATTTTAAAATTTTGGGATTTTTATCTAATTATTTCAATTAATTACAAAAGAATTAGTGAAAATTCTAATATTATATTATTATTTTTACTATTTAAGATAAGATCAATTTATCCAATTCATTTTCTTCTCTCTTGGCTTCTGTAAGTGCTCTTCTTCTCCTTCCAAAAGCTTTGAAATTTCTTTGGCTCTAATCTTTTGATTTTCCAAGTAAGTTCATTAAATTTTTTTAATATTCCATCTATTTTCATCATTTTGAACACTTTTAACCGATTAATTTTTTTATTTTCTCCCTCTTTTTGGGTGCTGGAACAGTGGCATGAGGGTGAGATTTTGTCCAAAAATTTTGTTTCAAAATTATGTTTTAATTAGCTTAATCTTTCTATATTTTATAATAAATAATTTTGGTACTTTTTGTTTTGTTAAAAATGCATTTGGGGGTTTAAAACCCTTGGTCTAGAGGTGCTGTCCCAAGAGTGTTATGAAGGGAAAATAATTATTTTTAATCACCTTTAGGCTTATAGTATTCCATTTACATCATAGAAAATAATTGTAAGACCCGTAAGCCATTTTTGTGAAGATTAGAAAATGATAGTTTCAACTCACTAGTAGTGGGTTGGGTGATTAATGCCTCTTAACATTGATCATGATTATGTGTGATTATTTGGTTAGGATCGTAGTTTGAGAAGTGGTGGAAAGAAGTCGTTGGTGAGAAAAAAATCGGTATACACTTCAAGGTAAAGGGGGACATATCTATTTTCACGGGTATAGTAGAAAAACGTTGAGAAATGGGTGTTTTATTCTTTGCTATGTATATATGAATTATTTGAAGGAATTTATAATTATTTCCATACTTAGTGTACAATTGTTTGATATTCCTTTTTGAAATTGATTTTATGTGTGATAATGTTCCTATGATAATTGTTTGTTGAATTCAGTATAAATAATTGATTACCTAAAATACTTGAGGAATGAACTATCATTCATGTGGAGTGAGCATATAGAAGGTCTGTTGAAAGTTGAAAAGAATTGGAGAATTGCGAAATAAAGATATTAAAAAAAATCTTCTTTAATTTCAAGTGGTTTGATCAAAATTTATTTAATAGTTTTTATATATTTAAAATATACCTATATACATATTTAAATAATTTAAAGGATTTTAATTCATTTTAAAGTATTATTTTAAATGGGTATTTTGAAATGTGGTGATAATTGGAAAAAGGTATTTGAGAGCCATTGAAATGAAAGAAAAGTTGTGAAATGTGGTGGTGGTGAGACTCTGTTTAAAATTTGAAGTGTATTGGAATTTTCTATCTGTTTTGCAGAGAGAAGAAAATTTAGAAATATCTGAATTATAGAGGAAACTCTGCCGGATTGTCAGTAGAATTTTGAAATATATGTTGTTGATTAAAAAGAAATGTTTAATACCTAATTAAAAGACTGAAATTAGGTTCATGCATCATAAGCATGTAATGATGATGGTGTTGGATTGGAAGTATATGAAATCTAGGGGAGACTCCAGGTTAGTCTTGGGGATAGTTGGGTGTGATTGAGTCGGGCAAAGGCTAGGGCTCGCAACCCTGTGCTGTCGGTTCTCACTGCAAAACCGGACTATCCTAACAGAACCCGATGGATTATCAGAATCAGTTGAGCTATATCTTTGAAACTATCTAATGAGATGGTTATGACCAAGAATGGTTGGTGATAGTGAACTCCTGATCCTTCCCAGAAAGAAAGAAAGAGAAAAAGAAAAAGAAAATGGTTTGGGCCCACATGCATGTGTCAGTATAGCAATTAACTAGGTGATGCACAGAATCATACATGGCATGTACATTGTGTGTTGAGTTGTTGCTAATTGCTATAATGATTGTAAATATTTTGACGTGTTTTCTACTGTACTTTGGTTGAAATGGGTTTGTCTCACCCTTTTAGTTGCTATGTGTGTTGTATGTGAATATGTTTAGTAGGTGAGGACACAAATGGCCTGACCACCATACCAGTTTAGCGTCACAGTCAGATATGATCCTGAAGGAAGATGGGCGCACGATTGGGAACGACAACAGTCCACCCATACTGGCACTATTACCTTTTTGTTAGATAGAAATGGACCAGGCCCACGAGCATACCCCATCCCCATCAGGGTACCCATGAGACTCACTTTTCTATTTACTCCTAGAGTACTGTTAACTTTTGGAGGAAATGGTATTTTTGATAATCATGGGTCTAGGGGAAAAGCTTGTGAAGTCATTTTTGTTGTTGTTGTCTCTGATATCGTGACTCCACTTTATTTTGTATGTAAATCAGCTATGTGTATATGTTTATATGACTGGATGACTGTATATTTTGACAGATGATTGCTATATACGTATTTGGATAACTGATGCAGATGGTGTATTTAGTTTCTATTAATATGAACAAATGTAAACTCATACATATGGCTTTCTTACTGCTTGGATTATTTTAATATTATATTTATATTGATGGCATAATAAGTAATAAGGGTGTCACAGTATGCACTATCGTTTAACTTCCTAATTCCTAAAGAGATTTCTAAAACAATACCATGTGATCCTTTGTCTCTTTGTAGACCCTGCCCTGTCAAAAATCATTCATAGTGGAATTAGATTGCACATGCCTTTAATAACTACATATACACCAATTTGGGTTCTTGCCAACACAAGTCATTTGCATCCTGAAGCATCAGAATTCAAATATTTCTTTCTAATTCAAGTCCTTTGACATCAGTATATATTATTTGCTGTGTGGAGAAGCAAAAAACAATGGGTTTCCACATGCCAAGTATTATGAGTCGGGCATCACTATCTGCAACTCAAGCAGCTCCTAAAGGACTTGAAGTCCCAAAAGGATATCTTGCCGTCTACGTTGGAGAAAAAATGAGGCGGTTCGTGATTCCAGTATCATATTTCAACCAAACTTCATTTCAAGAATTACTTAGTCAAGCAGAAGAAGAATTTATATATGATCATCCAATGGGGGCTCTTACTATTCCATGCAAGGAGGATGAGTTCCTAAACCTCACTTCTCGCTTGAATGACTGTAACATTCAAATATAGACTGAGATAGATCATAGATAAGTTGAGGGCTGCAGAAAATTTGTATAGAAGGCAGTTTCTTTCATTTTTAGGATTTTCCATTTTAGTTTCTTCCTTGTATATATCATTCCTTTGGAAATACAAAGTTATCTGAATAAAAAAGTTATGACAAGCTATTGTGAAAACACTTTCAGCTCTTGCAAAATCCCAATGAAATTTTGGTTGATAATATTAAGTTATCAGATTTTAATAGGGATTAAATGCAGTAATTCTTTTGTAGATATTGACCAAACAAAATTATGGTTGTCCTTGAGCCCAACATAAAACATATAAGACAACACATGCATCTGTCAAACTTAAGCCATGCTGCTAGATTCTATATCCGTGAGGTGGCTGATTTAATTCTAGCCATTCAATTGTCCCTGCAAAATCGTCCCCACTTTCTAAGGGTCGATTCTTCCATTTTCCTAGCGCCATGACTTGGATTGTTAGTTGTTTCTTGGGCACTAATACATGGATTGTCCCTACTATGGTATTGCCCCAAATTTCATAACAATAATAGAAGATATTACAAATTTTAGTGCAATGAAGAATAAGAATTCCGATCCACACAAATTCAATGATTAACTAGCTGTTTTAGTATCCATGGCCTAATTTTTTATCCCTTTCTAAGTTATTTTTGTTTATCTACCTTTACATATTAAATTTAAGTCTTCATTTTTTATCCTTATTATGTCACTTGACGTCTTCTATCATTTAGTATTTCATTTTTAGATATTTTTATTAATTTCAAATATATTTAATTGTTTTCATCTTAAATTAAATTAAATTTAAAATTTAAATATTGATACACTACATCAAATTAAAGATATCATTCTAGAAAAACTGAATTTTAAGATTGTTATTATCTTAATCAAGATTAATTTGAATTTAATTTTCAAATTTCAACATACCATATTAATAAAGATAAAAATAAAATAAAATTTAATCTTAATTTAAATTTTAAATTTTCCATAATTCTTTTTCTTGAACCGAGATCTATTTTTATCTTTAAGTAAACCTTTTTTTGTGTAAAAACTTTAAATCTACGCTTTCTGCAATTTAAGGTCATAGCTTCATTTTATATAAACACAAATTTAAAAAAGAAAAAAAAACAATGGTTTTTTTTTTACCTTACAGATATAGAGTTATGGATAAACCATACGTCAATGGTATGGGAGAAAGCTTTGTTCAAGGTAAAAATTAGTTTTTTTTATGGTCAAAGGGAAATTAAAATTAAACTTTGAAGTCCATAGTTACTGTACACTGTCCATCAGTCCATGCAAGGGAAGGTCCTCATGTGTAATTGGGGCTACGGCCAGCCTATAGGGTTAGGCGCTTGATTGACCTAAGTTTTATTTATTAATAATATTTTATCAAAAATATATAAATAGTAATTATTTAATAAATAATATTAATCTAGTAAGGGTAACTAAATTTTTTTCCTTAAAATAGTCACTCATCTTTTCTATTGTGACTTTCTTTATTTCCATGAGAAAGCTCTTATTTGTCCCGTCATATTCTCCGCTAATTAACACCATTCTATCTTTCCTTCATACTGTTCACCATTTTTTTTCTATTCAGCAAAGAGCTTGCATCTTGTTGGTTAAGACTTTGAAAAAAAAATTGTTAAACGAAATTGATGATTACAAATTAATTTACAATATGCTGATAAATAATTTTGTATCTTAAATTTTTTTAAAAAAAGATAAATTTCAAATAAAATATACTTTTAGTAAATTAATTTTATTATTTTAAATAGGTCGCTTATAATAATTCGCTTTAGACATTAATAAACGTTGGCTCGACCTGATTGGGACCTTGAATCCCCGAACTTCAATTTCATATGCTTCTTTTGAATGTTTATTAATAAAATATATTTGAACTTTGTCCAAATTAAAGTATATTTCTCCTTATTTCTAGTAAAAATACTTTTTTTTTCCGATGAATAGTAAAAATACTTTTGTTCTGCCCTGATTGCTGATTTATCAATCAGAACAACCAAGTCTGGTTTTTCTTATAGCAATCATCCTTGCTGATATAGGGTGAACAATAACATTGATTTTGCATATAATAAACAGAAAACACTGGAGTAATTGAATTCATTGTCATTAGACAAAAGAAAAGGAACAAATTTCTCATTCTAATTGTCTCTTTTTTTCCTATGTCTCCAGAAAGGGAGATCTTTACAAATTGAGAAGCCTATAGTACAAAAATGTGTCTACTAATCTATGTCACTTTTCTAGATGGATTTATAGCCCATTCAAGCTTGAAGTTATGTGTTGGAAGACATCTTCACCGCAAGGAATTGTGAGGCCACCCATGGGATGATCATACCCGAACTCTTCCTCAGCTTGACTCAACAAGTCTTGGAATAAAGGCTGGTTCAAGTGTGATATGGGAATCACAAACCGCTTCAATTTCTCTCCAACGTACACCGCAAGATAGCCCTTTGGGACGTCCACTGCTTTTGAAGATGCTTGGTTTGCAGCAAGTGATGCCTTTCTGATACCAAGTAAACGAAAACCCATTGTTGTGTTGTATGTATGTATTGAGACAGGGGAAGAAGAAGACTTAGTGGAGATTTATGAATTTCAAATGCTTCAAGATGTGAGTGATTTGTCTTGGTCTGAAATGCTCGCAACCATGAGTATATATAGATAAAAGAATATGTAAGCAACCATAGGCTATGCTACCTGAATTATTGGTGGAGGGATATGAGACAAGAGTCATGGGGACAAATGAGAGACAATGGCATATGGTGTTGTCTTAGAGGACTCTCCCTTGAATAAAGTAACATGTTATGGTAGATAATACAAGTCCCAAATGAAGATCAAAAAGAGTACCCACTGAAATAATACATGTGTATGAAAAAGAAAGTCTAATGGGATCTTGTTGACACTTAATTGAGGGTGGTGGGGACTGCAAACTTCATGTATGCAAGTTTGCGTGGTGTTGCTTAGAAGTTATGGTACACAAAAAAATATGATTCGTGGTGCCTTATGATCATGTGTTCAATATTCGTTCTCTTCTTACCGCCAAACATTGTTTCAAAGCTATATCAATAGCATTGTCATCTTATCTAAAGAAACAAGTGAGATGTCTAAGCATGTCTTGTAAAAAGCTATAAAAGCTATGCGGAAGCGAAGAATGGATTGATTAATACTAACCTCCAGCCATTACAAGTTGATTCAAGATCGAAGTTTTTAGTCTTTTCAAATTTTCACTCACTCAATCACAATGGTGTGTATTGTTCTAAAGGAGAAGCGGATTCAGGTGACCTAAAACCATGAGAGTGTGACTTATTTATAGGACTCTGCCCATCATAAAGTCCAATTCAAAAATTAACAGTGGTAACCTCTGCATAAAATAAAAACTGAATGTTGTTAATGGAGATATGGATCACATTATGTTCCTATTTTTATGTTTCTTAAAGATAGGAACTAAAACTAAATGGGTTGCTAACATGTCTACCATTATAGTCGCCATAGCACAATGACTGAACAAGCATTAATTTTCACCTATGTTGGATCTTCAATTTTAATATGTTGGCCACTCTCTCAGAAGTTGGGGTTATGATAAGGTATGCACTCTCATTTAACTTTCTAATCCTTGAAAGATAATTCTACTACAATACCATGTGATCCTTTGTCCCTCGATAGCCCCATCAAAAATTATTCATTATGGAATTGGACTGAGAGGCCCTTAGCAACTATATATACACTATTTCTCGGGGGTTTTCAAGCAACACAAGTCATTTGCATCCTGAAGCATCAGAATTCAAATATTTGTATTTCTTTGACATCTATGTATTATTTTTTGTGTAGAGCACAGAAAAGAATGGGTTTTACATCCCAAGCAGCCTCCAAAGGGGTTGATGTACAAAAAGCTATATCTTGCAGTGTATGTTGGAGATAAAATGAAGTGGTTTGTGATTCCGGTATCATTCTTGAACCAACCTTCATTTCAAGAATTACTAAGTCAAGTAGAAGAATTTAGATATGGTTATCCTGTTAGAAATAATAATTAAAAATAAAGTTTTACATGAGTTACAAATTGAAAAGTTGTAAAGTAAATGAGTGTTAGTGTGAGTTAAAGACCATAATTTCTTGGTTAAGAGTAATAATTCTTTGTTTGTAACCATTTGATATTTAAGGAGCAATTATTCTTCAATGTGTAACTTAAAGGTTTTAATATCATTATTATAAATAGTGACTTATACTCATGTATTTGGTGTGACAAAATAATAAAATTCTCCTATTATTATAATTCTTCTCTTTTTACCTCTATCAAAGTGGTATCAAGAACTCGGTTCGATATTGAGAGTTGAGATAAACACTTCGAGAGTTGAGTGAAACACTTTGAAAGTGGAGAGATGCCAAACAATGGTCTAAATATGTTTCAATTTCCACGTCTCACCCGAGAAAATTATGATAACTGGTGTCAACACATAAAAACCTTACTAGGATCTCAAGATGCTTGGGAGATTGTAGAGAAAGGTTATGATAAGCCTCAAGATGAGGCTATTTTGTCACAAAATGAGAAAGATGTTTTGACAAAGCAAAAGAAGAAAGATCAACAAGCACTTGCATTTATTCATCAAGGCTTAGATGAAGCCATGTTTAAGGTAATGTCTAATGCAGCCAACTCCAAAGAAGCTTAGGAGATTTTAAAAACGAACCTTGAAGGGGTTGACAAGGTCAAAAAGATGCGTTTACAAACTCTACGAGGAGAGTTTGAATCCTCGCGTATGAAGGAATCTGAACCTATTTCATATTTTGGTAATAGAGTAATGGTTATTGTAAATCAAATGAAGTGATATGGAGAAAATGTGGAAGATGTTCGCGTAGTAGAAAAAACACTTTGCTCCTTAACCACAAAATTTGATTATGTGGTTTGTGCTATTGAAGAGTCAAAAGATTTAGACTCAATGTTTGTTGACTAGTTAATAGGTTCGATTCAAGCTTATGAAGAGAGATTTAATTGAAGACAAGAAGAGCCTTTGGAGCAAGTCCTTAAAACCAAAGTCTCTTTGAAAGAAAGTGGAGGAGAAAAAAAATCAACAACGAAGTGGAAGAGGACGTGGAAGGGGATGTGGTCGTGGCCAAGGAAGAGGAGGAAGAGGAGATCGTGATAATTTTGACAATAGAGATGATTATCAACCTACTAGAGGTTGTGGAAGAGGAAGAGGCAGAGGCAATTTTGGTAGGACATATGAAAGGAAGTATGATAAATCTAATATTGAATGGTTCAATTGTCAAAAATATGGTCATTATTCTTGGGAGTGTAGAACAAATGTTGAAGAGAAGGCCAACCTTGTTGGAGAGAAAGAAGAAGATGAAGAGCCAACATTGTTGCTAGCACTTAACAATAAAGAGAAGGGTGACAAATGCTTATGGTATCTTGACAACGGAGTAAGTAATCACATGTGTGGTTACAGGAAAAAATTTGTGGAGCTAGATGAGAAGGTGAAAGGGAATGTTTCCTTTGGCGATTCTTCCAAGGTACAAATCCAAGGAAAAGGTACCATTTTAATTTCTTTAAAAGATGGTACTCACAAACTGATTATGGATGTTTATTATGTTTCTAAACTAAAAAGTAATATTTTAAGTTTGGGACAACTTGTTGAGAGGGGATATGAAATCCTTATGAAAGATTGTTGTTTGTGGCTTAGAGATCAAAATTCTAACTTGATTGTCAAGGTGTTTATGTCAAGAAACAGAATGTTTATTTTAAACATTAAGACCATTGAAGCTAAATGTTTGAAGACTAGCACAAAAAATGAATCATGGAGGTTGGTATAAGAGATTTGGACACTTAAACTTTGGTGCACTCAAGGCTCTAGGAGATGAGAAGTTGGTGAGAGGGATGTCTTCCATCAACCATCCCAATCAATTGTGTGAAGCATGTCTCGTTGGCAAGTATGCAAGGAGGAGTTTTCCTAAAGAAGCCGAATCAAGAGCAAAAGAGCCTCTCCAACTTATTCACACCGATGCATGTGGTCCAATTGATCCTGCCTTGTTTGGTAAAAATAAATATTTTTTACTCTTTATTGATTATTTTAGCAGGAAGACTTGAGTTTATTTTTTAAAGAAAAAATCTGAAGCATTTGTAGCTTTTAAAAATTTTAAAGCACTTGTAAAAAAAAGAGTGGTTATATAATCAAAGCTCTATGGTACGATAGAGATGGCGAATTCATATCAAAGGAATTTAATAAATTTTGTGAAAAATATGGGATTCGTCGCCTTCTAACAGTTCCTAGAACTCCCCAACAAAATGGGATAGCAGAGAGAAAAAATAGAACTATTTTGAATATGGCAAGATCTATGTTAAAAGCTAAAAATATGTCCAAGGAATTTTGGGCCGAAGCTGTTACTTGTGCAGTTATTTGTCTAATCGTTCTCCTACAAGAAATGTCAAAGATCAAATACCGCAAGAAGCATGGAGTGGAGTGAAGCCAAAAGTTGACCATCTTAGAGTCTTTGGGAGCATTTCATATGCTCATGTACCAAACAAGGAAAGATCAAAGCTTGATGATCAGAGTATGAAGTATGTGTTCATTGGCTATGATGCAAACTCAAAAGGCTACAAGTTGTACAACCCAAGCATTGGTAAAATAATAGTGAGTCAAGACGTTGAATTTGATGAAGAAGAAGCTTGGAACTGGGAGAAGGAAGAAGACAACACTTATGATTTTTTCCCGTACTTTAAAGAAGGAGATCAAGAAGGAGGCAAACCACCGAATGAGTTTTCTACTCCACCTCTTTCACCAACTTATGAAATCTCATCATCCTCTGAAGAGAGTTCAAGTAAAAGGCCAAGAAAAATGTAAAGTCTCCAAGAAATATATGATGAAACTGAAATGATAAATGATTTGTTTTGTTTATTTGTTGACAATGAATCAATGAATTTTGATAAAGATATGAAGAACCAAAGGTGGAGAAAAGCCATGGAGAAAGAAATCAAAGCCATTGAAAAAAATGACACTTGGGAACTATCAAATCTTCCCAAGAATCATGAAGCAATTGGAGTAAAATGGGTGTTTAAGATTAAAAAGAATGTCAATGGAAAGGTAGAAATATACAAAGCAAGACTCGTTGCTAAAGGCTATAGGCAACAACATGGAGTTGATTATGAAGAAGTGTTTGTACCAATTGCTCGCATGGAGACAATTTGTCTTCTTATTTCCTTGGTAGCTCAAATGAAATGAAAAATTTTCTAACTTAATGTCAAATCAGCCTTTTTGAATGGTTATCTCAAAGAAAGTATTTATGTTGAACAACCAATGGGCTTTATAGTCAAGGGACAAGAAGAAAAGGTCTTTAAGTTGAAGAAGGTGTTATATGGATTAAAACAAGTGCCGAGGGCATGGAACAGTCGCATTGATAAATACTTTCAAGACAATGGATTTATCCGTTGTCAACATGAGTATGCCCTTTATATTAAAACTTTTGATAATGGTGATATTTTGTTTGTTTGTCTTTATGTGGATGATCTTATCTTTACTGGCAATAATCCATTTTTATTTGAAGATTTCAAGAAAGTTATGTCTTATGAATTTGAGATGACAAATATGGGGCTTATGTCCTATTACTTGGGATTAGAGGTAAAGCAAATGGAGAATGGTATTTTTGTCTCACAAGAGAGGTATGCAAAAGAAATTTTGGAAAAGTTTAAGATGTTTGATTGCAATCCTGTGAGCACACCCATGGAAGCTAGATTAAAGTTGTCGAAGTTTGATGATGGAGAAAAGATAAACCCCACGATCTTCAAGAGCCTAGTGGGAAGCTTAAGGTACTTAACAAGTACAAGGCCTGATATTTTGTATACAGTTTGAGTTGTGAGTCGTTTCATGGAAGCTCTCACCTCTACTCACTTAAAAGCTGCAAAGAGAATTTTTTGTTATTTGAAAGGTACAATTGATTTTGAGTTATTTTATTCTCTTTGTAATGATTTCAAGCTTGTGGGATTCTGTGATAGTGATTGTGCAGGTGATGTTGATAATAGAAAGAGCACTACTGGATTTGTGTTATTCATGGGTAATTGTGCTTTTTCTTGAAATTCTAAAAAATAACCTATTGTCACACTTTTTACTTTTGAGGCTGAAAGGAGAGTACTAAAATTCACATTGATAATAAATCTGATTTCATTAGAGATATTATTTCATTAGAGAATGCATTGCCAAGAAAGAAGTGGAGCTGATTTTTGTGAAGACTCAAGATCAAGTTACTGATATTTTTACCAAACCACTCAAATTTGAAGACTTTAGAAGATTGAGAGAAAGACTTGGAGTGCAAAAGAATTTTTGAGAATTTTTAATTAAGGGAGGATGTTAGAAATAATAATTAAAAATAAAGTTTTACATGAGTTACAAATTGAAAAGTTGTGAAGTAAATGTATGTTAGTGTGAGTTAAAGACCATAATTTCTTTGTTAAGAGTAATAATTCTTTGTTTTAACTATTTGATATTTAAGGAGCAATTATTCTTCAATATAACTTAAAGATTGTAATATCACTATTGTAAATAGTAAATTATACTATGTATTTGGTGAGACAAAATAATAAAATCCTCCTATTATTATAATTCTTCTCTTTTTACCTCTAACACATCCAGGTGGTCTCACAATTCCATGTGACGAGGATGAGTTCCTAAGCCTTTGCTTGAATGAGCTGTAAATCATGCCAACGGAGACAGATAGATTAGATGAGGCAAATTTGTACAGTAGGCACTCTCTTTCATTGTAAAGATTTTTCCATCTTGTATAATTACTCTGGAAATTGACAAATGTTGCCTGAATGAGAGTGTAAGGCAAGCATTGCTTACTGCTTTTGCAAAATGTAAATGAGCTTTAATATATACAACAGTATCATTATCAAATTCAGTTGATATATATCACGCTATGAGATTTTTATTAGGGTTTAAGTTCAGCAATTTTATTGGAGATATTGACCATTCTTAGTAATGGTCATTACTGCTTTTCAATATATGTTCTTGAGCTGAACAAGGAACCCACAACACATTTGTCCTGAAATAGCTTTGGCCACCTTTTGCTTGATTTTTCTATTCAAATGGCTCATCGTGATCCTGCCCTCCTACTTTCAGCATCACATAAATACTAACTTAAGTTCATTTGGTGTTCCTTCCTATTCTATCATCATTAAAAATCATCCCCATTTCCTAAGGGTCATCGATTTTTTTATCTTCCTAATCAAGCAACTCCATCACATGGATTATTATTAGTTAAATGACTAAGGTGCCATGAATTTCACAGCAGTACTAGGAGATATTGCCATTTGGTAGAAAGGGATTAGCTAACAATTGTTCTATTATCCATTTCCTATACTTTTCTCACTTTCCCAATTATTTCTGTTCATGAAATTAATCTGTGAATATGGAACCCTGTTAGTGAACAAGTACTGACTCCAACCAAATAAATATTGAGTATAGTTTATAGCACAAACATCAGTTTAATCCTCTCACACGCACTTTACAGTGTAAGGTCACGGATTCTTTTTTATGTAAAAAGACAAAAATCAGAAAAAAGCATTGGTTCTTATACTTCTTTTTAAGAATTAAAACATAAAATTACTTTTCAATATAACTCCACATGTTCCCCAATAAATTTACTGATCAAACATTACAGAAAGAAGATACTCAGGTTGATATAGGTTCATAAGTTCAAGATGCAACTGTTCTTGACTGTAATGGAAAAACTGCAATATATTATTTATCTTTCATGGATACTGGAAATACTTTCATGCATATTTGAATACACAATAAAAGGTACTATGTAATCATCCACAGTACAAAAGTCTATAAAAGGATTTAGATTTAAGAATCTCTTATTATGGACCATCACCCAAATCATTAACAATGTTGTCCAACTTATTCTATAAAAAGTTAGATTTTGATCATGAATCTGAATATGTTTTTTCAGGGAGAAAACAAATTAAAAAAAGAAAGTTTAATTCCTGTCCTTTTGATAAAAGCAATATATAGAAGCAATCATTAAGCATGTGCATTTTCGACACTGAACTCCAATGGTTCCTACTCAGGTTCATGCCCTGATAAAAATATGATCCTGAAATTATCTTTTAGTCTACCAAAAATAACTTGCCAACATTCCATAACAACTTAAAAAAGGGTCATGAGAAAATTTAGAAAATTAATGGTTGCAATAATCTGCGTTTATAAGTTTCTGTCTGGGTACATCTTCCAATTCTCTAGGAAGGATAAGAAAGATAAAATTTACAATGCCTAACTATGTATTGTGTACAAAATTGAATTGGTCATTGACCATCTACATCTCAATCTTCCCCTCTATGACCTGTGCAAGCGAGAAGTGATATCCAGGAAGATGTCTTCTCTACAAGGGATTGTGAGGCCTCCCATTGGATGATCAAATCCAAATTCTTGTTCAGCTTGACTAAGAAGGTCTTGGATTGAAGGTTGGTTCAAATATGATACAGGAATCACAAACCGCTTCTTTTCGTTTTCTCCCACGTACACTGCTAGACAGCCCTTTGGGACATCACTGCGTCTCTGAAGTCCAGGCAAACGGAAACCCATTGCAGATCAAAAGAATGATTTGAAAAGACTTGTGTAGGAAGTATTTTATGTTTTGAAGATGTAAAGGACTTGACTTGTTTGTGACTGCAACCATGACCATCTCTATATATAGATAGAGAGGGCTTTGGAAAACCATTAGTTTCAGAAATTATTGATGAAGAGCTGTCCAAATGGGGTCTAGTGAGAGGCATAGATATGAAGGATCACATGGTACTGTCTGTTATGCTTTTCACGAAAGATGAAGAAATAATGTGTGCCTGAATGCCCCACATTTTTTTATGAATGAGCAAGATGGTAACCCACTAGAAAATTGAAACCAGAGAAATACTTACAACTCAGTAACTAATGCTTGTCTAAGCATTATATAGATGGCTTGTTTATTGTGTTCCAGACATGCTTGGGACATTTCATGTGTACTACATTTTGATCAGGAAATTGATCGTGAGTCTACCTTCAAGTATATAGATAAGACTAGGAAACTTTAGACACCAACGTGTAGTCTTTTTCAAATTGTTTAGTAATAGAAATAACCTTTGTGAATTTTCAAGAGTAGGAAACTTGGAATAGACAATACCATGTGATCCCTGTCTTCAGTAGACCCCTTCATATCCACTTCATAAGTCATCCAAGATTCATTATTGTGGAATTCAAATACAGAGGCCACTAGAAACTATATATGCACTATTTCTTGTGTTCTAAGGCAACACAAATCGTTTGCATCCTGAAGTACGAGAAGTTGAATATTTCTTGTTATACAAACCTTTTTAGAGCAATAGATTGATTTTTGTGTGAACCACTGGCAACAGAAAACAATGGGTTTCCGTATAGCAAATATTATTAGACGAGCATCATTCTCTGCATCCCAAGCAGCCTCCAAGGAGGTTGAAGTACCAAAAGGCTATCTTGCGGTCTATGTTGGAGATAAAATGATGCGGTTTGTGATTCCAGTATCATATTTGAACCAACCTTCATTTCAAGATTTACTAAGTCAAGCAGAAGAAGAATTTGGATATGATCATCCAACAGGCGGTCTCACAATTCCATGCAGGGAGGATGAGTTCCTAGGCCTCACTTCTTGCTTGAATGGATTGTAACTAATAGGGACTTAGATACCTTATACATAGCTCATAGCTGAGACAAATTTGTACAGAAGGCACTTTCATTTTTTCAAGATTTTCCATTTCAGTTTCTTCCTTGTGGCCTACCTTTGGAAATCAAAAATTGTTATCTGAATGATAAATTTATGAGAAATAGTTGTTAAAACACTTTTACCATTTGCCAAAACTCAAGGAAATTTTATTGATATATACCAGGCTATCAGCTTTCGTTTTCCTAAACAAGCATCACTGTTTTATTCATTCTTGGGCATAAATGGATTACTACTACTTTCTTATTGCCCCATATTTCACTACAGTAATAGAAGATATTGTCAATAGAAGTGGAAAGAAAAATAAGAATTCTGATCCACACAGATTCAATGGTTAGCTGACTGTTGTTCTACTATATGTGCCTTATACTCTCTCCCTTCCCAAATTACGTGTGAATCTAATGTTTAAAATTAGTGACTCCAATGTCCAACTCTATAACTCTATGAATAATGTGGGATGATAATTTGTAACATAAATATTAGCCAACTATCATAATTGTTAAGGACCTAGATCTATTGTTTAGCTTCAAGGCAACCTTTTTTTGGGGATGTAGCTGTAAGCCTATGCTTCTTGTATTATAAGGTCATAGCTTCATTTGATCTAGAAAACAAAAATCATAGAAAAACATTAGTTCATACAATCCATACGTCAATGGTATGAGGGAAAGCTTTTACTATTGAAGTAGGCTAGTGTTATTCAAGGGTAAATTTTAACCTTGTTGTTAACTCCATTATTAGTACCATTCATGGCAGCGAAGGTACACCTCATGTGTGACTGGGGCATTGGCTCCCAAATTTATGCATATTGTATACATTTATTAATGAAATATTTTTTAATTTTTTGCTAAATAAATTAATCTTAAAAACACTTTTACTCTTCCCTTGCCAAGGAATCACGTGTCCTATTCATGTCTTGAAATTTATCAGAACAAGTCTGGTTTTCTTATAGCAAGCATCCTTGCTCATACGGGATGAAATGATAAATGACAATGTAACTAATAAACTGAAAATAAAAAGGAGCTGCTTGAGTAGTTGAATTCATTGTCATTAAACAAAGGAAAAATGAACAAACTTCTCATTACAATGGTCTTTCTTTTTTTCCTATATTCCTAGAAATGGAGATCTTCACAAGTTGAGAAGATGCCTATTGTACAAAATTGTCTCTACAACTCTATGTCAGCTGCTACAGTGTGAGATTTATAGTCCTTCTAGGTGAGAAGTTATCTGTTGGAAGACATCTTCGCAGCAAGGAATTGTGAGGCCACCCTTGGGGTGATAATATCCAAACTCTTCCTCAACTTGACTCAACAAGTCTTGGAATGAAGGTTGGTTCAAGTATGATATGGGAATCACAAACCGCTTCATTCTCTCTCCAACATACACAGCAAGATAGCCTTTTGGCACCTCCACAACTTGTGAAGATGCTTGGTTAGCAGCAGATGTTGCCTTTCTGATACTAGGTAAACGAAAACCCATTGTTGTATTGTATGCACCGAGCCTCCAGAAGATAATGGTCTAAAAAAGACTTGAAAAGTGCAGGTTTATGAATTTCAAATCCCTCGGGATGTGAACTATTTGTGTTGGTCTTAAAATGCTTGCAACCATGAATATATATAGATAAAAGGATATGTAAGAACCTGTTGGCTAGTTGAATTATTGGTGGAGGGCAATGAGATAGGAGTCATGAGACCAAGAGACAAGGGCATATGGCATTGTCTTGGTGGAGTTTCTCATTAATCAATATAACATGTTATGGTAGATAAGATAGTACTAGTCTCACATTCCGGAGTGAAAGCCAACAAATAACATCATTTGAAATAAAACAAACGCATATGTGGAAAAAAGAGTAATTGGATTTGTTGACATTTATTTTGGGTGGCGGAATCCACAAACTTCATGTATGCAAGTTCACATGGTGCTGCCTAAAATTTGACGTACACAAAAAATGTGGTTTTCAGGGCCTCTATGTGTTCATTGTTCAACGTCAATTATCTTCTTACATCCAATTCCAATAGTGTCTGTTCAACATTTACAGGTTCCTTACTCTCACTCTGATATTAGTTTGTATATGGTAGATATACCAATAGCTTTGTCATTTGTCCAAACAAACATATGAGGTGTCTAAAGCTTGTCTATCACTGAAGTAGCTGTATCTCAATGAATGAACAAGCATTAGGTACACTTTTTGCTGATGTATTTAATTTAAGGGGAGTAAATCTGTTGGCCTCAGAAGGTGGGGTTTGGAGTCCCATTTATCTTCCTAATCTTTGAAAGAGAACTCTTAAGACAATATCATGTGATCCCTTGTCTCTCAGTATATCATAGCCCCGTCAAAACTCATTCATTGTGGAATTGGATCTGGGGGCCCTTGACTATATATATACTATTTCTTGGGTTCAACATCATCCATCATTGCATTCCAGAAGTATCAGAATTCAAAGATTTTTTTCTCAAACAAGTCCTTTGACATCAGTATATTATTTGTTCTGCGGAGCCACAGAAAACAATGGGTTTCCACATAGCAAGTATTATTAGACGGGCATCATTCTCTACAACGCAAGCAGCTTTCAAAGGGGTTGAAGTACCAAAAGGTTATCTTGCAATATATGTTGGAGATAAAATGAGGCGGTTTATGATTCCAGTATCATATTTAAACCAACCTTCATTTCAAGAGTTACTGAGTCAAGCAGAAGAAGAATTTGGATATGATCATCCAACGGGTGGTCTCACAATCCCATGCAAGGAGGATGAGTTCCTAAACCTCACTTCTAGCTTGAATGAACTGTAAATCATGCCAATAGAAACTGATATAGATTAGTTGAGGCAAATTTGTACAGAAGCGACTTTTTTACTGTAAAGATATTCCATTTTGGTTTCCAGTCTAATTTCTTTGGATGTTGAATGCATGGAAAACTTTGTTTAATCACTTCTGCTTTTGCCAAATCTCAATGAGCTCTAGTACATAAAACAGTTTTATTATCAAATATCATTTGATATGTATCAGGCTATCACCTTTTAATAAGGATTAAGTGCAGTAATTCTATTGGAGATGTTAAACAATCTTGATAATGGTCGTTATTGCTTCCGTATTGTATTTCAATATACGCCCTTGAGCCGAACAAGGAACACACAACACATTTGTCCTGGAACTGCTTTAGCCAATTGTTGCTAGATCTTTCTACAATGTTTGGCTCATTTAGTTCCCGACTTCCTGCTTTCAGCATCACACAATAATTTAAGTTAATTAGGAGCTTCTTCCAATGCTATTATCACTACAAAATCATTCTTTATTTTCGAACGGCCATCGATTCTTATATTTTCTTAATGAAGCTCTAACTTGGAGATGCCAATTATCTCAGCTACTGTTTGAAATTTAAAGGAGGTTTTGCAGATAGTCCCTTAACTTTGAAGTAGGTTCTTTTTTTGGGTGTAAAATCTTTATACTTCTTGTTGCATAAGTGATTGCAAAACCTGAAAAAACAAACTGCACAAAAACTTTAAGGCTTCAATTGTAAGGCATCTTCTGAAGAGATGCAACTCTACCGTAATGGTGGACTTCCATGGTTGGAGGGACATGTTGTCTATGTGGCATGTCATGTAGTTCTTAATGTGAATGTGAGACTTTCTCTTCAAAGCTTTAAATTTTCCAATACTTGAGCTGTATTAGCCGTCTCCCTTATTTTTTTGGGAAATCTTCTCACACTGATGCACTTTACATTTTACAGTGTAAGGTTACAAATGCTTTTTATCTAGAAAGACAAAAAATTATATAAAATAATATCTTGTTTTACTTCTTTTATGAACTGAAAAAAAAAAATTATTGTTCAAATATAACTCCACGTGTTACCCCATGTATATTTTTATCAAAAATAAAAATCACAGAAGAAGACACTTCAAGTTAATATAGGTTCATGAGTTCAAGATCATATTAATGCAACTGTTATTGACTGTATTGGAAAGATTCCAATAAATTTCATATTGGTGTTTCATGGGTGCTAGAATTATTTTCATTCATACTTGAATACACAACAGAAGGTACTATGTAAACATCGGCTTTGTAGGTATAGGAAAGGATATATTCAGATTTTAGAACCTCTGATCATGGACCATCACTCAAATTATTAATAATAATGCCCATCTTATTCTGTCAAGACATTGGATTTTGATCATGAGTCTAAATATCTATTTTAATAAAAAGAAACGCAAGGCTGCTTTCTGGTTTTTCGACAAAAGCAATAGAGAGAAGGAAGCATTAAACATACAAATCAAAAGTATGATCTTGCAAGTATAGTTCAAGTCTACCAAAAATAAATTGACAAGAATCCATCTAATTTGAAATAATGGGTCATGGGAAAATTCAGAAAACAAATGGTTGCAATAATCTGTATTTATAAGTTTCTATCTGGATACACATCTTCCGAATTTTCTGGGAAAGACAAGAAAGAAAGATAAAATATTTACAATGTATAACCATGTCTTGTATACAAAATTGAATAGGTCATTGACCATCTACATTTCAATCTTCCCCTCTATGACCTGTGCAAGCTTGAAATGATATCTAGGAAGACGTCTTCTCTACAAGGGATTGTGAGGCCTCCCATTGGATGATCAAATCCAAATTCTTGTTCAGCTTGACTAAGCAGGTCTTGGATTGAAGGTTGGTTCAAATATGATACAGGAATCACAAACCGCTTCTTTTCGTTTTCTCCCACATAGACTGCAAGATAGCCCTTTGGGACATCACTGCGCCTCTGAAGCCCAGGCAAACGGAAACCCATTGCAGATCAAGAGAATGAATTAAACAAACTTGGGTTGGAAGTATTTTATGTTTCAAAAATGCAAAGGACTTGATTTGTTTGTGACTGCAACCATGACTATCTCTATATATAGATAAAGAGAGAGTTTTGGAAAACAATTATTATGTACATACATTATTGATGAAGAGCTGTCCAAATGGGGTCTAGGGAGAGGCACGGGCATGAAGGATCACATGGTACTGTGAAGTTTTTTATCAAAGATGAAGAAATTGTGTCGATGTTGAATTCCCCACTTTTTTATGAACGAGCAAGATTGTTCCCACTTGAAAATTGAAAGCACAGAAATGTGTACTTCTCAATGCCAAATGTTTGTCTAAACATTACAGTTGGCTTCTTTATTGTGTTCCAGACACGCATGAGACATCTAATGTGTACATATAGTGATCAGGAAATTGATAGCATATCAACCTATAAGAAATTGTTGACACTTAAGTACAGTCTTTTTTAACTTTAGCTATTGGAATAATTGTTATGAATTGTGAGAAGTAGGAAGCTTGGAATGGACATCTTTTTTGAGCTCAGTTAATTACGAGATAAAAGGCATTGCAGTCAGGCCAACATAATGGCTGAAAAGAAAAGTATGATTGAACTTCACCAACTAATACTCTCCACATTTCTAGGAAATTATGCTGTGTTGTTGACTTACACTTTATCCAAATGGCCCGTTATGACTGACCACATGAAAATAAGGTTGGTACAGTCTTTATAGCTGTTCTAAAATTCAACATAGGCTGATACTGCAAGCAATATGGTTTCATGAACCAAAAATGTTTATCATGTAAATGTTGCTTGATATGAGTGGGCTCTGATCCATAGATTCAGTCTTCATTGAAATCTCTCTCACATCTGGTTTTCATTAGAATTACATTATGATTGATCAGTAACTTAGTATTGAGGGCTGGCTGAATACCTGTGTGAACATACAATTTTGTCTGTTTGATTAATTTAACTGTTTAAATATAATTTTTGGATGTGTATATTAGTTTAAAATAAAAATGATATTTTTAAATAGAATTTGTAAAATAAATAATTTTTAAAATGACATAAAATAAAGAAAATAAAATTACAATAAGTATAATGCTAAATAAAATACATATAAAATAAAATGTATATAAAAATTCTCTTCTAAAATAATTTAGTAACATTAATAATGGTGTAACATATTTTTTATTTTTTTTATAACAGCTAAAAAACAAACAAACAAAAAATTAATAGAAAAACAATTTTTTTTAAACAATATAATAATATAAAAGGACTTTTTGGTTGAGAGGCGGGGACTTTTGGGGCTTTTCGATCAAACTTACGGCATCAGACTTTGGATGCGGAGGATTGGGATTTTCAAGATTCTGAACATGGCTAAAGAATTGCATAAGAATAAAAGGAGCGACACATACAGAGGAAGCTTAGAAGAAAGAGGTCAACTTAAAGTTTCGCTCGGGGAATTGAAAGGAGTAAATTGATTTGGAGTTTCAGCTTTGGTTCGAGCACTGTTGGACTCTGATTCCAGGTTTATAAAGTCTAAAATCCTTTTGATTTGCAATGAAATGATTGAATATCTTCTTGCATATTAATCAATGCATACTAGAATAATTAAGAATGACGGGCCAAGGGTTTGTTTTTTATTGCTTTTTTTTGTTTCTCTTTGTCTTGCTCATTATGATTGTGTTATGGATAATTTGATTTACCATTTGCTTTCTTGAATATAGATGGAGGTCGCATTTTCATTAGAATGATTTTAGTTTTCTTCTGTGAGCATTGAGTCCCAGTAAAGATTCACAATTAAGATTTATCATCTATATTCTTTAAATATGTTTTGCCACTCATTTAACATGATATTGTAAAATCTGCTATTGTACAAATCTTTTTAGAACTTGTAAATCTAAATGCGTAAATGTTGCTGTAAGAAGAAGTTTTAACGAGTGCTATCAAGAAAAGATATAATTTATCCTTTGCATTTTTCTTAGTTTAGCATTGTTAATATGTGCTGGATAAAATAAGTTAAGCTCATCGTTCATTTCATTTTCAACTTCATCCCTTAAGAATGATATGGACTTGATTTCCTTTGTGATTAGTAAATATTGATGCATCTTTTTCTTGCTCTCAGTGACGGTATTATTAAAAATTGTCTCTGGTATAACTCTGTGTCTATAGCCTGAGTTGCTTTTAGTGTCTTTCATTTATAATATGTATGTGGAAGTTCCAATTTATGATTTGTTTTCCTTAATACCAACTTTTTTTTGGAGAAATTCATACAAGATGAATAATACATGTTAATAGCTAATAAAAACGTTTAGCTTTAGCTTAGTGATTTCAAAAGTATTCTTTAGTTGTTTGCATCTTAATTTAAAAATATTTACATATGAATAAAAGGAGAGAAAGTGCAGATTGGTAGGCATGTCATTAAATCATATAAATTGCTTTAGGTATGAAAGAGTTGGGAGACTGTGTAATTAAAATGTCATAATCAATTGCTAATAATCCTGAATTCCTAACCATCCTACCATTATACAAATAAGTTGATGTCAAATTAGAAGCTTGAATCTTCTACGTTGCAAATCATTAGATATTTTTCTGCCTTATATTATATATTTTCATTCTCAAACCTGATATGTTCTCTGTTATCTTGATACAATTTTAGTTGTTTGTAACAGTGAATATTCACATTGTATTCAGCCTATATATCTAAGCTTTCTAATTTTGCTACTAGTCTTACTGGTAATGAACTGGGTTTTACTTATAGTATTATTACCTAACTTAAATAGCGGCATATGAAAGCGCATTATATTTTAATAATATTTTATTATTGATCTAATTTTACGTTATAATCCAATGTTCTATTAGGACACACATGATTGCAAGTGCAGAGCATAGGATAGTTTTAGGTCATACAAAATAAAATTAGCTCAATATCTTATCTCATTTTTTGAGTTCATCACATTAGGCTTATTCCCTTTTAAAAAAAAAAAAAAAACTGTTACTTTTTACAAAATTATTAAGCATTAAGTGATATGAAATGGAAGAATATATATTCATGATGAGCTATTATAGCAACGTATAAATTGTTCTGTAACCCACGAGTAATAAATCAAACGCATAAGTTTCTTTTCTTTTTTTAGCATATTAAAATAGATAAGTTTTATATAGGACAGATTTAAAATTTTATTTTGTCCCTTCATAAGCCCGTGTTTTAATTGAAAATGATAATAATAAATAAAATTGCTTTAATTTATGCAATAATTTATAATAGCAATATATAGATTACTCTATCATTCTGAAGATATAAATTATAAAGATACTAATTTAACTACACTATCTAGTACTCTATACACGTAAATTATCCTAAATGTTAGTTTTATTTAAAAATACTAAACTTTGGCTTATCCTTTCTTATAAAAATAAAAAATATTAAAGATATTTTTCTTTTCACACAATAATTAAGTATAGTAATGTACAAATTAACCCATCGTTCACAAAATATACAACCTTAAAACTAGAAATTTTCCATCCTACTTTTATAAAATTAAAGAATAAATCTTTCTTTTAATCATTTTAATACCCTCAAAGGGCAACTTTTATTTTCAAACAAAATATATTTTGCATTATTAACTTTTAAAATAATTTTCTGAACTTTTAAACTAAAATTAAAAAGTGTTTTAAAAAAAACCAAGCCTTTAGCTAGCCCATTCTTTTATATTTTTCTGTCAACTCATCTGGCCCATTCAAATCTCCAAATCTCAGACCAGAAAAAGAATCTCCAACAATATTCTTGAAAATGCCCATTTGTAGAAGGCCCACATTGGTTTTGGGTTGGAGCCGTTAAGTGATCATCTTCCCAGCAGTTTTACTTGTTTGCAAGCGACGTCGTAAAAGTAATGAACTGTGCTGTGCAATTTTGGCAGAGACACACAAACCCTAAAACTAGTTGCTCAGATTCAGTTTCGATTTTTGAGACGAACTTGTAAATTGATATGCCCAACAGCTCATCTTCGAAAAAGCACGGTCAAGATCAACCTGAATTAAGTGGTCCTACCCCAAAATCCCAGCGAACCAAAATGGGCAAATCCGAAGACAACGATAAGAAGGTAACCTTGTTTCCATTCAAATTCGGATAAAACCCGCAACTCCATTTTCCAAATCGCCTAAATAACGATTTCCCCCAAACCCTACACTTTTGGGATTGTGTAAAACTTGCAGCTTGATTCCGTTACTTATTCAAATTCTAATCTTCGATTTGGAACCGTCATCCAACACTACAACAATCTTAAAACAGTGTGCAGAACGTCTAATATGATTTAGAATGTCATAAAACATTGGAACCAATTCCTCTATCTTGCTAAAGTTGATTATTTTATAATCATTTCTGGGTTTTGTGTAGAACTTGGGTAAGAAACTCAAAGACGTGGAAATAAGCGTTCCAATAGTGTACGGAAACATAGCATTTTGGCTTGGCAAAAAAGCTAGCGAGTAAGTATCCTACATTGCCGCCACGTATTTAATATTTAGCTCAAAGTCACTAAATGTTTTTTTTTTTTTCTCTAAAACAAAAAATATATATAAAAAGTGACCATATTGATGTTATACAAGGTATCAGTCACATAAGTGGACAGTATATGTTCGCGGAGCAACCAATGAGGATCTTGGGACGATAATAAAGCGTGCTGTTTTTCAGTTGCATTCTAGTTTCAATAATCCCACACGTGTTGTGGAGTCACCACCGTTTGAATTGTCAGAAGCAGGATGGGGGGAATTTGAAGTTGCCATCACACTTTATTTCCACAGTGATGTTTGTGATAAGCCTTTGAACTTGTGAGTTGTTGAATACTGCTTTGGATTTAGTAGCTGGTTGGTCTCCTGGTGTAAGGGGGGGGGAAGTTTCTTGAGCCCTTTGTTGATACTCTGTGATTTCTTGATTTTAAAAGTACTATTGAGGGTAGGCCAAATATCAACTAAATTTCTTGTGTTGCAACACCTGATATATAATCAACTACGTGTTTATGCTTCGGAAATTCTGCAAGAGTGCAGTTCTAGGCCGTGCTAAGTTTAGTTAGATAGATACATCACTTTTGGCTAAAGTGCTTTACATTACTAAAGATAAGCTTGAATGACTTGTGCTAACTGCCAAGTTTGGTTAAAGTATGCAGCTATATGGCTCAAGTACTTGAATATTGTCCAATGATATACTAACTAGATGACCGTACAACTGGTATTCACTGTTATTAACCATTTTTTGTGAATGTCAAAGTAATTTCTGAATCTTGTATTTTATTGAAGTGTAATATATATACAGATATCATCACTTGAAGTTGTATCCAGAGGATGAGAACAGTTCCATGTCCACAAAGAAGCCTGTCGTTGTGGAGTTTTATGATGAGATAGTTTTCCCTGATCCTTCTGAGGCATTTTTAGCTCGGGTGCAAAGTCATCCAGCTGTGAACTTGCCAAGATTACCTGCTGGGCTTACCTTGCCTCCTCCCAGTATGATGCTGAGTAATTACCCCTTATCTGCAGCTTTCCTTTTTCCATGCTTTTGCTGAATGAACATGTATAATATAAATGCAGTACCTGTTGAGGATGCAAGTAAAAGGAGGAAAGGTGATACCAAAGATCATTCCTTAAATCAGTGGTTCACGAATTTCTCAGAAGCAGATGAGCTCTTACAGCTTGCAGCAGCTCGGCAGCAGGTCTGTATGACAATAGTTTTATCATTTTAAATTATAAATATTTGTGGAAGTCAAAGTTTTCGGTCATTGTTGATGCCTTGATGGTGTTTTTAATGAATCTGAATGAGTCATTGACAGCAAACACATGCTTGCATCTTTACCAATAGAAAAGTATGTATCATGCATGCATACCCGCTTGGCTGTTTTTAATTACCACCCTAGCAATTTGGCTTATAGATGCACCTGTTAGTTTCTTTGTGGAGAAAATGATACCAATAGCATCAAGCTTTCCTATCTTGATGCTAAGATATTCTTTTATGAAAAATGAAACGTAAGGATTGTTGGAGAATTCTTTTCTTCAAATTCTCTGTGCACTTCAGAACATTAACATAGGACTCATCAGTCAAGAATGAGACTACTGTTCTATTCTTGCAAAGTTATTTTTTTTTTTTGTATGATGTTTATAGCTTATTTTTGTTGATTAGTTGAACTTAAGAATAATTAGAATTGAATGCACAGACATTTTCCATAAATAAGGTAATTGGCTGTACTGACCTGTGCATGTATGGTATTCTGATTTGTAATTAAATGATTTAATTCAACTTGTAAAGAAAGGGGAGCTAGAGAAAGGGGAGGGGAGGCAGAAGACAAAAGATGTTTTATGTGACTATGTGCAGATTAATTATATAGTTTTATTTAATTTCCATCACGTTATATAACTCTTGCTTGTTCATCATAAAAGGATTTGATTTTGGCATCCATTATTGTCAATGTATTGTCATATTGTGGGTTATATATATTCTAATAATTTTCTATACGGAGCATGAATATTAGAATGTCCATGGAATTTTATAATAATAAATAACTCATAAGACTAGCCAACCTCACCTAATGGGATAAGGCTTGATTTTTGTTGATGTAAATGTTCACAAGACTAAAATCTATAATCCTGACATTTTTCATGTTTTATTTTTTCATGTGTGATCATGCAGTGTAGATGAACTTTATTTCAATTTTCCAAAGCACTGACCATTGTCAGTATGCTGAAGTCTGTAGTACAAGTCATCTTCCTCTTATTTTTTCTTATATTTCCATGATAAGCTATTGATTGCCTGAGTTAGTGTTTACTTATGTATCCACTTAAGTAGTGAAATAAAAGGAGGAGCTGGGAGAGTAGATGGTTGAATCTTATTTTCTTTTTGCATAAAATGTGAATTTGTTTTAGCTTTTCTTGAAGGCCTTGAATGCTCTATTATCATAACCTTATAAGAAAGTTCCAATTGACAGTTATTTTGTTATGCTTCCAATGGATTAGGTTCAAGCTCACATTGCTAAACTCAGACGACAGATAAACTTGATAGATGGACAGCATCAGCAGTTAAAATCTTCTGACCAGTAAATGTACAATTAGGATCATTGAGGTTTATTTTCTAATTAGTCACAGATATGCTCCTAATCAGCTAGTTTTCTTCAGCTGTATTGTAACTTATTTCATTTTTGTCTACGATGTTGTAATTATTCAATATGCGTGCCTTTGCCAATAAACATAAGCGGCCAAAGTTGTATGATCTAATCATAAAAGATTGAAGAGTGTAGTCTTCCTTTTTTGGCTTAAATTTTGTTTACCTCCGGTAGATATGATTAAATTTGTTTTTGGTCGTCCTAAAATGGTTGTGTTGATTTTGGTCTTTACAAATTTTAAAAATGAAATTTGTTATCACTTAGGGGTGATGTGACACGAATCTAAATATAGGGAATCATGATCCAATCTCATTTTTGCGAAAATTAGACGGCACAGTCAAACAAAATTTTATACTTTTGCTTAAGCGATAGTGCAAAATAAACTGATCGGACCATCTAGTTACGGGATTGAATTTAGATCCAAAGATAAGTGGTATGTTTAAACATGTTATATCATGGGATCATTTTTAAAAACTTTAAAATTTACAAACAATCAAAATTAATATAAAAAATTAAATAGAAAACAAGTTTAATAATCTTTACAAAGACCGAATATATTTTATCATTTGATAATCAAGCATGTGTTTGGATTAATAGTTTAATTAAGTTTTTATCAAATGAGAATTTATATTCAAGCTTAACTTAAGGCTTACTTAAATAGGTTAAAATAATTTATGGGAAGTGTATAACTTTTCACAAAGTCAAATAATTTTTTCTCAATGCCTCGTATGCTTTACAATACTAGGAGAGATATTAGATTGAATTTCTTACTTTTTCTCTCGCCATTAGTTATTTATCAAAATAATAATTTTCCTTTTAATCTTCTGTAGGATTTTTTTTTTAATGTTTCTTTAGTTTTAAGTTAGTTATCTAAAATTTTGTATTTTGAATTGTTGGGAAAAGAGAAGAGAAAGTCGTACAGTTTTTGTCTCCTAATAATATCTACATGTGAAGAAGAAAACAAAAGAAATAATATACAAATTTAATGCAATTTAACACATTTTACTTGTATTCACAAACTCGTAATATATTTTATTATTTACAATTTTTGAATTAATAAAATTGTAAAATGTCAGTATAATTTTTGTATAAATAAAACTACATACTTATCTGTTTTACAATTTTTCATATTAAAATTGTAAATCCTCTTCTAATATACAGCTATGTAAGTCCCGTAGCTAATATACTCAAATAATTGCATGTAATTATGGTGAGAAAACTTATACTAAAATATATTTATAAGACTTTTTTACATCTTGTTATTTCAAGATTTTTAATATGTGATTTAGATGAAAAATTCTCACTTTGTCCAACTTGATTTGGGCATGGATCTTCTCATCCAAATTTCTTGTCATATGAAAGTTGTGTTGATCTCCTTTTAAAATATATAAAATAAGTGAGATTCAATATAAATAAGTAAAGACAGAAATACAGAATTTACACATGACTAATCTAATCATAAATAAGAGAGGACAATCCTATTTAAATTTATCACAAATAGATATTGATGTACACAACTAAAACCTAGAAAAAGTGTAGAAAATATGCATACTTTAAAACACCGTGAATAAAATTAGTTGTTGAGGTACTAAATTTGTGTCCATCCTCAAAACAGCATACTCTTCAAAACCAGGAAAAATAAATATATATAGTATACTTTCTGTGTTGAATGGGTAATGTAGGGAAGAAGGCTGAAGAGAGACTAAGGTCCTTTTAAAGGTTGGCATTACATATACATATATGAGTGGGTTTGGGTGGGTAAAACGGTAGGAGTAGACCTTAGGGCCTGCCATTAATGGGAAAATCCAACTTCTATCAGTTTTATTTTGGTGGGTTTTGTAATTCCAAGTGTGGCTCTTACACTGATGTTCTTTTGGGTAGGTACAATGAGCAGACCAAAAATACCAAGTAGTTAGTAGGTACATTGGTACAGCAACGTATGCATGTTAGCCAAGGAAGGGCCCTTTGGTACGTCAGTTAGTACAATTAATAATTTAAGGTAAACTTGGCAGTTGGGCCCCAATTCCCACTACCTTGGTCTTGGACATTTAGTAGGTTTTGCTTTTGTTGTGCCAGTTGTAGAGGGCATTTCCATCTATAATGCATATCAAATAGTTTTTGTTATAAGCTAAAACAAGAATCCTTTGAATGTATATTTCTTTTGCTGCTTAAGTTAGACAAAAGCTTTCGTTAATTGGATAGAGATAAGACTCTTAAAATAGTAGCAACAAACTAGGGTCTTATCATAAAATTCAGAAATAATTGGCATTTTTCCTATAAATAATACTTTTGAAAACAAAACTCATTTTTTAATCATGCTCTTAAAAATATTATCCAAAACAAATCATATTCTTAAAAATTAAAACAAAAGGATCCGAATATAATACATAAAATCATCCTTCTTAGATGCATTTGCCACGTAATATTTTAACAATATTAAAGTATGTTAAACTTTATAATTTAATTTCAACACAGAAAAAATATCATGAATTTAGTATCTTGAGAAAGCTGTAAGCATGGTTGTCCAGCCTTATTACTTATCCATCCACCCTTAGTACCACCATTTTTACTGTATAATAAAACGTTTTAATTTGGAAAAAAAAAGTTGATAAAAAGAAGACAGTTTTTAATAGTTTAGTCAGTGAAATTTATCAGTTTCGTACCTTTCTTAAAATAAACCTCTCAAATAAGAGAGCTTTTACTCATTCCATTTCTTTCCCTACAACTCCCTCAGTTATCTTTTGCACAAACATACTTAGAAATATATAAAATAAAAAGGTGAGAGGTGATCAAAAGTAGCCAATATTTGAGAGGTTATGGGTGAAAAGAAATTAGGTTGGCTTTGTTTGAATAAAGCCAAGCCGAACCTACTTAGGTTTCAATATTGGGATAAACTTTGCGTGTTACTTATCATAGACCTTTTTGTAGGATTTTCTTTTGTAAGAACATAAAAATAATTTTCTGCCCTAAGAATTATTTTTAAATGCTCCTTGAATAATAGGACAATTTCAACTATCTTGGTATGTCTAGCTCCCCAGTCAAGCCAGCAAGTGATATGCTACATTGTAAATGATTGAAACTCTTGATTCAGCATTGCACATCACAAAAGGTTTATGTGAACTTTTTAACATAAAGTCACTATGATATCACTAGCAGCAACTCCGTTCAACTTTAGAACATCAAAAGATAGTCATTCCCTTATTTTATGGCTTGCTTAAGCAATAATTCAATTCCACACGTTTTGAGAAAAATCCAAGAGAAATGAGGAAGGTAACTCTAAACAATTTACAACTTTACAGAACTCTTAGAAGATTGTGAAGTTTTATTGGAAAGTTAAAAAATAGAGAGGCAAGTTAGGCTGGTGAGTAAAGATAGGTGTTTTCAAGTGGTTGGAATGATCTCATAAGGGCCTTAGGAAGTGGATTTTGGGGGCAAGAGTAACATGGCCTTCATGTGCCAAAGTAAAGGTTAAGTCCACATCAACTTAAAAGAACATCCCTTCTTTGATTTGCTCCTCAGTGCACCGCATTCTGGTGAAAATGGTGGGCCTTTCAAGTCTCTCACTCTCTCCCTAATTTTAAATCCATCTCTTTCTCCAATTAATCTCATTCGCAGAACATGAAGAGTCTGTCCAATGAAGGCGACATCCGTTTATCTGGTTTCTTGTGTGTACCTTAAGACTGTAACATATTTCAAATAGTACATCCTTACAAACAAATCAACTTTGCATCACAACTATCCAATTTTCCCTTTCTTTTTTCCATCACATCTATACTTATTATTGGACTTTGTGAACTTTCTGTAAACAGTATAGCAAATCCATAAAATTCCTCACTTTCTTCCACCCAAATTTTATAACGACATAAATTAAAGCAATACGTTGCACTACTAGAAAAGTGCTGATTACATATGGATATTACAGATGGATTTTTATCTGTCTGTATTACAAACAGATTTACAGACGGATTTGTGATTTTATTTTTTTTATTTTTTTGAAAAATATGTCTATAAAGATAATCCGTCTGTAGTTTGCCTGCAATTTGGCGCAAAACAATATAAACAGGAATTACAAACGGATTTTTCTGTCTGTAATTTGAAAATGAGGGAAATTTGGAGCGGAAGTTACAGATGAATTTTTTTTGTCTGTAAATATTACTCTTTTTAACTGACTTTTCATGTGGCAATTTACAGACGAAAAACAGACGAATTTTTTCGTCTGTAAATAGACTTGGCGAATTTACAAACGAAAAAATCTGTCTGTAACTGGATCTTTAAAATGCACTATTTTATTAAACCATTTACAGACAGATTTTTTCGTCTGTAATGTCTGACTGATAAATTCGCGCCTCCCCCTTCCCCTTCCTCATTTTTTATAAATCTCTCTCTCGTCTCTCTATCTCTCTCTATCAAGGAGCTTCAGTTTTTTGGGCTTTGTGAGTAATTGGAGTATCCATTTGAAAGATAATTTGCATCATTGTATTCCTGGTATGATACTCTAACTTTTAATTGGTTTAGTTTTTTTTTATTTTTGATGTATTTTAGAGACTTAAAATTTTTAAGATAGAGTTGTAGGATTGGAGATTGTATGACTGGGGGAAGGGCGTAGAGGTCCTTCTCCGAACTTGATTATTGTGTGCTATTGGATTGTTTGTGTTTGCAGAGTTTGTAGAATATGCATGTTGTGGAGTTATAAGGGGATGTGCTCTAGAACGATTTAGGATTGTGATGTGTATGTTTTTTATGCATTGATTAATAGATTATTACATAATATATAGATTATGTGTAAAGAAAATTTAGATTTTTGTATTAAGTACGTGTAAACAAATGTAAGGAAATATTAATATATTAAGGAAGATTCTGTCGAAATTTACATTAGAAATTTGTTGTATTAAGTATAAACAAATATAGGAAAATATTCATATATTAGGGGAGATTCTACCAAAATTTATATTAGAATGACTATGTTCAAAAGCTTGAGGAGGCATATTCTCAAGATCCAGAGTCAGTTGACCATGATACTATATGGTCAGAGACGGTGGATGGCCTTTATAAAGGCCGCATTTACGGCATGGGGAGTCGCTTTGCAGACTCTATGTCCCCTGTATCTGTCACCGGAGATGCCCCTTCTCTTGTACCTGAGGAAGTGGAGGACATGGTCCGCACTCAGGTTCATACCCTCAATGAAGAACTGCATAAGCAAAATGAAGAGATGTGGAAGAGCAAGGAAAGTGCATAGAAGAAGAAGTGGGCGAAGAAAATGGAGAAGAAGATAGAGAAGAAGGTGGCATCGAGGATGCAGAAGGAGGTGCAGCAACAACATATGCAGATGTATGCATACTTTGAGCTCATGAGAGTAAGCACCTTTACACCTCTTTCTCCTCCTCCTGCACCAGCTCCAACACCATCAATCTTCAGCTCCATGCGTCATTCCTCCTCTGACTCCTCTTCTATTGATGGCAATACTTTTTCGGAAGATGATCACGCCGATTATTAGTGATATACAATGTTATTTTTATTTTTTATATTATTTTTCTAGATGTTTACTTCTTCCTTTGTAATAAAATTTTAATTTTACATTTTATAAATAACTTTTAATTTTAAATATATAATTTTGTAGTTTTTATTATGTTTATAAGTTGTGATAATTAAGAACAGTAAGAAATAATTATGTTTATAAAAAATGAAACAATTTTTTTAAAATATCATAAATGAATTACAGATGAATTTTTTAGTCTGTAATACAGATGAATTTTTCTATCTGTAATATAGACGAATTTTTTTGTCTGTAATTATTTACCGACACACATATTACAGACGGATTGTAGTCGTCTGTAATGTTAAAATTCATCTGTAATAGTGAAAAAATTAGTCTGTAAATTCATCTATATTTTTTAGTTTTCTAGTAGTGTTGTTTTATCATGAATTTAATGTATTAGTAGTGAAAATAGACATAAGTGGGGTATTTTATTTTAACCATAGAATTTAAACTAGGAAAATTAAATTTTCATCAGCACTTGAGTTTGTGCCTGTGAGACCATGTTATGTCCTACAATACAAATCATTATGGAGTTTGGCATTGAGAGAGACAGAACGTTAAGAACAGATCACTGAAATGCTGGATGCTACCGTGTACAAGTAACTAAATTTATCCTTGTAAGATCACTATATGAGCCTGAAAAACATGCTAAGGTAGCAAAACAAGGTTGATGCAGGTTAACCTAAATAGTGGTGCGCATTGAATATAATTCATGTCTTATTATACATATGCTATTAGTGGTCATGGTTTAGGCAGGACCACATGGGAAACCCTGCATTGTAGAGACAATAATTTCTAGGTGCACTATCCATTGTGTCCAAGTACATGGCCAAGCCGAACCATCAACTCTGATATCATATCATATGTTAGATGGTCCAAAGAGAAGTTTAAAAGAAAGGAGATCTCTGTCAATGGATTAAACATTGAACTATAATATTGGGCTTGATTCGAAATCGTGATTGAAAACCTTTAAGACAATAAGATTACGAGTCATTCTCGCTTATATGGTCCTCACTTAGCTCACTTTTTACTAATACAACACTTCAATGTTCACACTTGAATTTTGTTACACATATGCCTGTATAGTTTTTGCAGTCGAATAATTAATATGAATGTCTTCCGTGAAAATAACCAACCAACCATCCACGTTGTTGAATATGACATCTCCAGGTTCACGTCCAAATTTCCTTGACAGCTTAGCTTGCTGGTTATGATTGTTCTAAATTAATTTGTATTTTAAAAAATCAGAATAGAAAGAGATTAGGTTACTAGTCAAATATATAACTATGATAATCAAGCATTTGCTTATTAAATTGGAAGGTGATGAAGTATCTTCTAGGAAAACAAATCTGATTAGAGCACCGTAATTTTCTTCTCATTGATCAACCAAAGAAAAATTTACACAAGCTCCTAAATCCCATTTGGTTTAAACTTTAAATTGAATTCCTATCCTTCAGTTGCTTTCTAGTTTCTATGAAAAATCTGTTATTTGAATTATTCACACTTTAATTTCGTTGTCCATACATAATAATTGTAGTTAGGAATTTTGAATCTGCAGACAGCTTTTGCAGAGTTCTATACTCATAAATGATATGAAGGTGTGACATGCACTATATATTTTGCTCACAGATGTTTGAAAAAACTTTTATAGAATTACTTTATTGGAGACTTAATAAGAAATCAAAATAAATTTTTCTAATTTAGTTCAACAAGTTTCATAATCAAACACATAAAGTCTTATCTTATGTAATAAAAATTTATTAAATAAATAAGTCATTTATCAAAAACATAAGAACGTCTAGAAAGAAACAGTGATAGTCTTGCCAATTAGAGGAAAAAGGCAAACAAAGGAGTGTTTCATGCTACATAGTTTAAAGAAATATCATATTCATACAATAAATTTATATAATAACATATATATATACAATATATGTTTTTCTCTCTGAGCCTTTCTATCCGCATCCAACTTATGTCACTTTTCTCTCTCTTCTCTCTGTGTCTCTCTCTTATTTATATGAATTATTGTATACTTTTGTGTATAAATATAACTCTTAATTTTTAAACATTTCAGTAATTTGCTTCAGTTATTTGCAAAGGCGAGTGTTGCACTTGAAATCAAAGGTAAAGTAATGATATACCGAGGTCAAAACCTGTAAAGTATGAGTAACACTGTAACAGACACATGGTTTCTGTTTCATGTGTCCCTTATCAGTCCTCAGTATCACAAGCCGAACAATCAGAAAAGCCAAACCATCACCAGGTTGTATCGATGAGTACACTGAGAGAGAAATTGGCGGGGTGTATTGAGCAGGATTCTGTAGAAAATTTCTTACTTCCAAATCATTGTCACTTCCTCAAAATAACAAGTTTTGTTTGTGTGTGTTAATGGTGTTAGCTGCACCAAAATAAAAAACTAAAAGCCTGGTTTATACAATTTGTGAGGGATATGTTCAAATTAAAATAAATAGCCTCATAATTATTTATGCACCTTAAAATAATTTGCAGGAGTCTATAAGGCACACGTTTTTTAAATTGCCTGTTTTCATATCCTTAAAAAGTGATACACGGGTTAAAAAGTAACGCATTTTTTTTCTCGCATGCTAGATTTTAATTGAGACGGGTGATTTGGTTCTTATGAAGGAGAACTTAAAAGGTGTACCAAAATATAGAGGAAATAAACTAGTGCTTCGAAAAGAAGTATACGTAAGAGAGTACTAAAACAAAATTAAAAATGAAAGAATAGTAGGTTATCCAAAATTTCAGTCAAAAGAAAAGCAGACAGACAGGTTTTAAAGAAAAGTGTTATGAAGGGACTCTGACCTTTGTAAGGCTAATCTAAAGAGGCGAAATAATAATAGTTTTGAAGGAAATGAATAGGGTGATTGTGAATAACAAGGTTGAGAGGAGACAGAGAGGTAGGGGGAGAATTGAAGGTGTGTACTAGAGAAAAAATGGGACCATGTTGTTGTGGGGAGGACAAACATAGAATAGTATAGCCAGTGGGTTTGGCTCCCACCATGTCCTTGCACAAATACACAAACCCCAAAACACCCGTGGTCTGTCCTTTGCCTCTTGCCCCCACACTCCACATGACCCCTTTCACTTTCTCCCCACCCTCTCCATAAATACCCCCTCAGCACCCCCCTAAACCTTCCACCACTACCTCTATTTCTTCTTCTTCTTTTCTTCACTCTCTCTTCATCCATCTTCCAACATTGTTACACTTTCACACACCATAACCTCAAATGGCCATTAGAAAATCCAACAAACTCCCTCAAAATGCAGTTTTGAAGCAAATTCTCAAGAGATGTTCAAGCTTAGGAAAGAAACAACAACATGGGTATGACGATGATGGCCTCCCTGTGGACGTGCCAAAAGGCCACTTTGCGGTTTATGTGGGTGAAAACCGAAGTAGGTACATTGTACCAATCTCCTTCCTAACTCACCCTGAGTTCCAATCCCTCCTTAGACAAGCTGAAGAAGAATTTGGCTTTGATCACGATATGGGTCTCACTATTCCTTGTGAAGAAGTTGTTTTCAGGTCTCTAACATCAACGATGAGATGAAAGATAAGACAAGGGTTGATGATGGTTCTGATTGAAGAGGATGGCCAAGATGAAGCTGCTACCAGAATTTGCTTCTCTTTTTTCCCTTCGTCATTGCCATTTTAATTTGCTTCTCATTAATATTCTTCATCATCTGCTATTTTTCCATCTCATTCTTTTCTTTTCTTTTTTCGTGGGTTCGTTTGTTGGAACAACCTTGTTGGGTTTTTATGATGTCGATTATGCGACTCTAACTTTGTTTCCATGAAAGATTTCATGGGTTGAAAATTGTACAAAGGTTTGAAGTTTTCCTCGCAGAGGGTTCTATATTATACCCTGTGAGAGATGTTTTATGTCAATGAAAGCAAGATAATTTATGTTCTATCTTCTTGCTTCTACTTCCATGTCACTGTGCCACCCATCTCTTCTCTTCTCCCTCGTTGAAAATTATTAATAAATCAGTTTTGATGTTATTTTTAGAACATGCATTAAAAATCAATACGGTAAGAACTTAGTCGAAACATTCAAAGAAAAGGGAAATTTTATTTTACAGTTAGATCCAACATTAAATTATGTTTCTTTTCTGAAAAATATATGTAATTATGCTTTTCTTGTCTGCAAAATTATTTATTATTATTCATTAAAGTGAATGAAGATAACGGACCAGTACTTAGATGTACGGAACATCTAGGTACGGTTGGGCTTAACTTTTCAGAAATGCCAACTAGAAAATGGAGGAATGGCCTCACATGGTAAGATTACAAACGTTACGTAAGAATAGGTATACAAGGTCGTCCATTTATGGATAACAGAAATTAATGCTAATAAAGAAACTTGAACCTACGACTTTATGTGAATTAAATAAGTTTCTCACTATTAACTTAATTCTAATCATTCATTCATACGTTAAATGTCGGCTAATAACTTCGGATGCTTTTACATAACACACTTTGCATGCCCAATTACTCAATATATATTTGCATTAATTTATTTAAAGTTAACAAGTTTTTCCTTCGATTTCATTATAAAAACATTACCAAACACGTACTTAATCATGAAGAGGAAAAGTAGTCTTTTACGTTTGATCTCTCTCGCTAGAAGCCATCTGGTTGTTAGAATTAAAAATGATGCATAGCCACCTTTGTCACAGTATATGATACTGAATATTTTGGCTATGGTCTTTCCTATATAACTTTTGGTGCACGAGACTTTACTGTATAAGTTTAAAACTGAATATTTATGCTTGGAAAACGTGGGTTTATTGAATTTCAATGCATGTAAAGAGACGTGCTTAAAAGATATCCAGACTCAGATACATACTTGTAGGGGTAATTACCTAATTCAAACGCAAATTCAGTGAACGCATATAAATTGATGTTAGTATAAATATTAGTTTAGATATTCATTGAATTAGAGTCCTATTGTCATTTCTATTGATTACTAGCTCCTTAATTGAGTTCAAAAGGATTATAAAATTGAAGTAATTGTCTTAAGAGTATAAACAAAACCAGAAAGAGCGTTGGATTGGGAGGACCATCATTTTAAGCCAGTTTGTACAAAGTGGTTGTTAATGATGAAGATGGGGCATAAATGCGGTTTGGGGCCTTGGCCAGGCCTCAGATAATGGCCCCCGAAGTGCTACCCTTTCAATCCTTTTCCACTTTTCTTTTTTGGTACATTTCAATCCTTTCTTAATTAGATAAAAAAAGGCAGGGCCAAGAGCTAGCTGATACTTTTCTTTTTCTCATTAATTGTTATATTTTTATTTTCCTTTCATTTTTATCCCTCTCTTTCTTATACTCTTTCCACACATGTTTAATAAATATCAAGTAATAATTTTCCGTTTTGACATGGGTTTCAAAGTTAAAAGAGGCTTAAAAATTATACTGCATCACATTTTCTTTTATATAATATCAATAACTTTATTCCACACTCAAAAGCAACCGTTAACAAATTGTTTCAAGAGATACATTTCTAGAAAAACCATTGGGCATCAAAGTGAAATCTCTCTTAATAACATTTTTTCATAGGCATGAATAATTTTAACATCAAATTAAATAATCAGCATGCTCAACTAACTATTAGTAGCACCCTCAAGCTTGAAAAAAAATATTAAAAATAATTATTGCATTACTTTAAAGGACAACTAACTTAGTTGTCTCTTTATCTTTAAAGTTTTTTCAATAAATAAATAAATAAGAATTTTTAATTAGAGTTTAAATTCGATGCATTGTCAATATAAAACATTTTATATTATCAACCAATTAGAATATATCATAAATATCATTTTTATATTAATTATTACATAAATTAATTATTCTTAATTATAACAATTGATAACTAGATGGTAAAAAAAATTGCATTATCAATGCATTTAAATTAAATTTTTTAATTATTAAAATAATGAAAATGAGAAATTATATTTTCCCTTCAAGCAAACTTTATCTGAACATAACAGCCAAAAAAAATATTAGAAAGTAACTGGTTTTCCTTTTGCAGAAGGACCAGCTGAGAAAACAAGGGTATCTGTGGTTAGATGGTCCTCTCTGTGTATTATTAATGTCTCTTTATATTTCTTTTGGTTTCCACCACAAGAAAAGCTTCTGACATTCATAGCCCCTCTTGTAAGTTATATTATAACTGCCTCACCAACTCGGCAACTCCCATAGCCCCAAAGAATGTCTTATTCCCACTATGCAATATTTTTAATTTTCTCTTCAGAAGAAATATCTTAGCCCATTTCATTCTTGTCCATGTTTTTTGATTTGTTTTCTTTCTTTCTCTCTCTCTCTCTCTCTCTCTCTCTCTCACGCTTGTTCACACAAGTACACATGAGGGTTTGATTTGTCTGGACCAACAAAAGATTCAATCAATTTAAAGAAGCGAGTTTGCCAGTTGTGACAACATGCGTTTTTCAATATGTGGCACAATGATATTGTTTTTGCTAAGCTAAACTTGTATCTTTTCATTTTTGTGTTGTAACATCTATTCGTCTCTTTCTCTAATAATGCATTTGCACTTGCCCATGTACTTCATTGTGTTGATTTGTGGAATGGATGCACCAAATTTCCCAATGGAATAAATAATTCAGGGTGTTATTATTGTCCTTCACTGAGGGATATTTGGATCAACTATTAGGAATTTCTGTTCTGCTCAAGTGCCCCACCCATGTTCTCTCCTACTTCGTGGAAAGTTCCCATCTTCAACTATTGTTTTATCTTTCTATCCTATCTTCTGATTCACAATCACACTGTTTAATATTCAACCACTGATACCTTTTCGTTTTGTATTACCAGTTATGTATATAACAATTGTGCAAAAAAATTATTAGGATGTGTTTGGTTTGTTTGAAAAAAACACTGTTTGTTTTTCATTTCATAAATAATGTAAATAATGGTAAAAGGAGTTCTATATACATTTTTATTTTACTTTTTAGAGTATATTTATTTTGAGCTATGAATTTATTCTTGATCGAACTTTAAAAATTATTATTCATAGATATTGTTCAATCCTAGAAAAGTCATATATGGAAAAGTTATATTCCCATTAAGATATGAGAAATTATTTTCTAACTAAATTGTTCATTTGTATTCTTATTTTTCTTCTAAACATTTGAATTTTAAAATTTATTTTTAGAAATATTAAAATATAATAAATATTTTTAAATCATTTTTTAATTGCATAAGTTAATAATATATATATATATAGTAAATATTTATTAGAAATTATAGCATTTAATAGTTTCATTACATGGAATTGTATTAATTTCTGTAGTTTTCAATAAAATATTATTATACATAATTTATTATTATTATTATTAAATTTACTATTCTCAATAATAAATAAATAATAATCTTATTATATATAATTTATCATACAAATATTTTTATTATTTAATTTCTAACTTTACTCAAAAATAACATTTTAATTATAATATTCATGCAAGTGCATTTTTATACATTGAAACCAGTATTACTTTTAAAATGTGTAAAAAAAAAAAAAAAAAAGTGCATTCGACCATGATTTAAGTTGGGTTAAATTAATGATATAGTTTTATTTAAATTAAAGATAAAAATACCCTTATTTTCATACTCTGTGTATCCTTTTACTTTCAAAAAGTTAAATTTAAAATGTTAATGGTTTAATTTTATTCTAATTTTTTTGTCCAAGCTTAATCTTAAGACAATTAATAAGTAATAGTTCAAAAATTGAGTTCAAACACACCCCCCCCCCCCCCCACAAAGTCAGTGTAGGTAATAATGAAACACTTGGATCACAAACCCTTTGGTGATGATTAGTGAAGTCTTTACTTCTTACTTTCTTGCTTTTAGTTTTCTTTTTATTCTTGATTTATCTATACAAAGAAAAAAAAAATTCTTCAGATGCCATTTGTTATTTAAGTTTTTGTTTTCTTTTATTTATTTATATATTTGTTTATTATGATTACTATTGATGTTGAGCAAAGGACAATGAAAATGACTTCAAGAGAAGAATGGAATGTGGGGTGTAAGGATAAAGAAAGGGTGTTGGGCTGCTAAGACAAATTTGAAAGAGATACAGTGAGTGGTACCATCTTTAGATACTATTGTTTTCATTTGCAGCATCGCGTGCTGTGTCATCAATATTTCTCTTTTTGTCTCGTAATATTTGTTAAATTGATTGTTTTAATTTATTTCAAAATATTTATTATTTAAAAAATTAAGGTATAATTATTTTTTAATAATGTTTTTATTTATTGCTATATAATTTTAATAAGTTTCAATTATATTTAATTTTTTTAATAAGGGTATTTTTAAAAAATCATCATAATCATTTATATAATCATTTTTTTAAAAATGTACGCGTTAATTTAATATACAAATAACGAAGTAGAGAAAGTAACTTTTTCAATTTTGCTCAATAATTTCATTTTGGTATTAAATGAAAGACAAGTGGTCATTCAAACAATTATTTTGAAACAAGACAAATGTTAAGTTATAAGAGTAATGGTTAAGAAATTTAAAAATATCATTAGTTTTTTATAATTTTTAAAACAAACTAATATAACTTTTAATTAGAAAAAATTACCTTCGATTTCTTTGACTAATGTCTTAGATGCATTGTTTAACAAGTTCTTCAAAACGAAAGACTAAGGTAGGAGCTGTGGATAGTGTTTTTTTTTTTTTTTTAGTTTGAAAATCACTTTAAAGATAATTTTAAAATTTAAAATTAATTTTTTTTATAATTATATAACCTTATAAGTTATTAAGTTATTTTTTTGGGGTAAATTTCATTCACAACTCTTTAAATTTTACAAAAATTCACTTATCTCTCTTTTTTTATGACCCTACACAATTTTTTCTTAAATTATATAACAATATAATATCCCACATTTTTATTACCTAAATTACTTCTTTTTTTTTTTTTAACAATCATATGAATCAAGAGGATAAAATGATATAAAAAATTTCTATTTTGTTAAATTTAAAAGGGTATAAGTATAATTTGTCGTACTTTTTTTAGAATATTTTTTATTTTAAAATAAAGAGAAAATAGAAGTAATATATATATATATATATATATATATATCACTTTTAAATTTTTTTTATTAAAATGTTACTTTTTAAAAAATTTAATTTTTTTTACCTATCATATCTTTACGGAAATTAAAATAAGTTAAATTAAATACCTTAACTGAGGTAAAAAAAAAATTAGAAAACTGATCAATTTTATGATAAAATTTGATTAAAAAATTATTATTATTATTCTTAAACGTACCTTTATCTCTTTTTATGTTTACTTTGTTTAAATAAAAGAAGCAAAATAGATACGAATGAAATAGAGATAAAATAAAAACGAAATATTATATTGTTTATATTAATATTTGAAAAAAATAAAATAAATTGGATGTATTTCTTTTTGTTATAAAAGGAAGAAAAATAATTTGAATGAATGGAGATATAAAATATATTTTATCATTTGAACAGTTGTTGTATTATTATTTTTTAATGAAATCAAGTTCAAGAATATTCATCGAAGTTTAACTTTTTTAAATATTTTTTGGCTCATTTAAACTCTGCATTTGACAGTAAAGTTAGGGAAAATTTGATTTACATAAACTCTATTGTACATTAAAACTTTTACTCACGTTTCATCTTAACTATACCAATAAAATGAACTAAATCCTGCAATTTCATTAATATTTATTTTAATCTATACTATAACCAAACACAAGGTCTGGTCTTAAACCTTGTTTACAATCTGAATGAACGTTGCAATAATAATAAATAAATAAAACTTGTCGTTCAAATTTGAAAAATAAATTAAATGCCCGTAAAAGGAAAAATACTTAACTCACTGCTCCCAATGTTTCACTTTGACAGGAGATATAAAAGAGGATATGATAAGATTATTTTGCAGTGATGACATTTTATAATAATTAATTATTGTCAGATAGATCCTCCCAAAAGCAATCGAATATTCCTTTGATAATGTCCCATTTGATCTCAGAGAGGAAAGGGACAAAATACTTATCTTTTCTAAAATATTCTCTCATTAATTTTAAACTGAATCAACGTATGTTTAATAGAATTTATTTGACCTTTCGATAATGGTCGTGACGATTTTTAAAACTCATTTTAAAATACATTAAATTAGATTTTAAAACAAAAACTCATAAAAATTAATTTGAAATGAGATTGTATTATTAAGCAAAGACTGAACATGAACCCCTTTAATTATGACTTAGAGGCATTGAACGCTGTTGTAATGTAGTGGTAGCAGGTGATCCAAGTTATGGTAGTGATGGAGCCCAGCATAGGAGTTGGTAGGACGGAGCAGCACGTGATAGAAGCCCCACAGAGCTCGCCCTTTCATCACCTCTAGATTCATAAATCAAACGCTAATAATGGTCATATACGTAGAATGCATGCATTTTGATTATATGTTGATTAATAATGCCGAATAATTATTAATGTTAATTATTGTTATAAAGAATTTTATTATATCCTTCGATAATATTTTAAAATATTTAATAAAAAAACATTTTCAAGTTGAATAAAGTATATCTAATATATTTAGAACTTAAAACGAGCATGAAATAATTAATATATTCAATTTAGAAGAAGTCAAATGAAGAATTAGATTTATTTTTTCTGGTCATGCTAGATTCCACGTCCCTTATTACAAGATGAACTTTAAGTCTTCTTTCCGTTTTCATAATCTATTTATAGTCTGTGCTTACCATAATTAGTGAGGATGATATACCTCATGAGTGGAAAATATCTCCTCACTTATATGTATACTAGTGTAATTAACCTCTTCTAAATAAAGATTAATCAATAATAATACACATTATTCTTCACTCTTTTAGCTCATTTTTTCTCTTTATTCTAACAGTTATCCTTAAATGACGATTAAAGTTGTTAATTAGTATTGCAAGTTTATCTCTCAGTAACTTGATAGGAAAATATTAAAATGTTTTTCTCATCATAAATAACTGGATTCACGAATTCAACAGACAACACCATGTGCATCTCACTTTAAAACGGCATGACACAAGCATATTACATTACGCGCGTGATTAAAATAATGGTAGTTTAATGGTAGATTAAAATAATGGAAGTTAGATGTCTATATTGTAAAGAAGACATGACCTAGTTCTTGCACCCAATTCAATTAATGACGCCTTCTTAAAAATAAATAAATAAATAAACACTTCTCTTGTGTTTTGATCCTTTTAAAAACATTAAAGAGGGGTAGGCATGGACCTTTTTGGCTTACTTTTTCATTGATCTATTTTATAGTTTATTTTCTTACAAATATACACCTTTTCAGAAAAGTTGGGTCCTTTAGGCTTTAGCATGTGGGAAATGATAGCATGAGGGCCCAACATGAAGAAAATTGTTGTCAAGAATCCAATTAATGAGAGGACAAGATCCATTGAGATTGACCCAAGTTTTGCTTTCCATCGAAACAATCGGTTGGTCTTGGATTGGATACTTTTAGACCATCATAATTCAAAGTCTTGAAGTGGGTCCTTTCTTTTACTTTTCTTGTGGCATAGCCATTAACGTGCTGACTAGAACAAGATAATTAGGCCTCAATCAGTCTTGGCACACCCCTTAAGCAAGATGCTTATCACTATGGAAACCCCACAATAATTCTTAAGAAACGACCCTCCAATTAAAGTAAACATTTATGAATTATGTGTCAATGGAAAATGATTTTGCTTTACATGAGAAATCTCTCGCTATTATAGTGCTCGAATGACTATGATGATGGATCAAATATCAGTACAACAGTACTTTATTCTTTCTAGGTTAACAGTCTATCCCACTCACTACCTTTTCTTTGACATTGTCAACTAATCAAATCCGTGATCCTTGTCATGTTGGAAATTTCACTTACTTTGGTTACAAATAAGTACGATATATATGAGTGAAAATATATACATACACACACATTACTGTGATTTTTCGTTTAACCCTTTAATTAATATCTCTATCCTTTTGGATTCCTTGGCCTAACATACACTGTGAAACTGTAATTGTACAATGAATTTGTACCAAATTTTGTACTATAAAGAGAAAAGAGAAGGGAAATATAGAACAAGATAACTATAAAAAATATGTATTCTTAATGAAATATGATTTTGTTAATCTTAAAAATTGATGTTAACAAAACTGTGAATAATATAACTCATTGATATTCATGCATGTTAAAGTTAGTAATGATCTGAAAATTGTTCACATGCTAGCGGAACTAAAGCTGAATTCATCGTTGATTGAGGGGATCAAGCTCAAGAAAAACAATATACAAAACAAAAATGATAATAAATTACAAAAAGAAATGGAGAGAGGGAGAGGTGAAGGCCTTCTTCAAGCTAGAAGAGGCACCAGACACCACCTCCTACATCTATGTTCTACACACAATAATGTTGAAAAAACGAGAGAAAAGTTTGAAGTGAGTTCATATAAGACAAAAAGGGGTTGGAAAGAAAACATGCATTTACATCAAATCAGAGTGAAATGAACGATTATGATTTTAATTAGATTTTGATTCAATGTACAAATTTTCGTGTTTCCCGCGCCAACTTGGATCATGAATGATACTTTACAAGTCGATGTTGCTTTTATAGAAAGAAAGAAGCATACGAGAAATCTTTGTCACTATACTTGTTTTCATTTTTCTTCTTTATGTCGTTTGTATATGATATGTAACACAATTAAGGCTTTTCCGTTAGCTTATTGAGCATTATCGTTCTACTCGTTTTCATTTTTCTTCTTTATGTCGTTTATCTATGATATGTGGCCCAATCACTTTCATTAGCCTATTATCGTGCTTGCTCAATCATTGCAAATATGACTCTCCTATTGGATAAAATTTATTTTGACCAATGTAACTTCAAATCACTTGTTTATCCAGATTAAGAAGATTCAAGACCACAGCTTAAACATGAAGAAAATGTTATCGAGTTTTTGATCTAGTGTTTTTTGGAAAAGATTTGTGGGTTCTCTTACAAAGATTTTTCGTAATAACTCTTACCCTTAATTAAAACAAAACTCATTTCTAGTGTTTTATAATTATAATAATTTTAAAATTAAAACGAAGATAAATGTATATAAAAATAAACGAATTCCTATCGCAAATAAAATTATAAATTTTTTATTTTATCTTTTATTCTATTTTTTAAACAAGTTTCTAATTTTTTTTATATGGTTCATTTATTAGTATTTTTTTTCTAACGTATAACTATTCAACATTTAACTTAACTCAATAATATAATATAAAATTAACATAAATGACATACCATCTCTACACTTTTATTATTTTTTATTCTAAATTTCAATTTAAAAATTTTTAACTTTATAGCCTAAAATTTTATTTGATAATATAAAAAAATATAGTGTTATTAATAATATATTTTATTTATGTTATATCTCAATCAAATTATATAAATTGACTTAGACGTTGTGCAAAAATAAGTTAACAAATTATTAATGAAAAATAAATAAATAAATGAATTTAAAAAGTTTAAAAAAACAAATAAAATTTATTTTTTAAATAGAATCATATATTAAAAAATAACTTTATACTTACCTTATTTAACAATTTGAAAAATAATAAACGATTTCACTTCAATTCAAACCATTTCTATATACAAGGTGGCTCTTAATTCTTAAACTTAACTCTTTATTTGGAACGATTAAAAAAATAAGAAAATAAGAAAAAGAACATCTGTAAAGAAAAATAATGAATTGATGACTGGAATATCATTACGTTGTTTAAATTTTTGTTTCTTTTATTGGTCACTTCTTTAATTTAAATCAAAAATAAAATTAAATATTATTTTTATATTTAATTTAAACCATTTTTATATAAAAATTAAACCAAACCAAGCTATTCCTATTTCAAAAGGACAGATTAATCAACTTAAAAGCTTTATCCAAAGCAACTAAGGGGTTGGTGAGTAGATGGTTGTAATTTGTGAATGCCCATTACCCAACCAACATTTCATAAATTCAAATGAATAAATAGCTAATTTGGTCTGTTAAAAAAGTATACATTAAAATCCTCAATCTCTAAAAAAGCATAATTTATATTAATTAATGAATGATGAAAATTAAACCTTATATTCTTTAATATGTATAATTCAAAATATGTTTTGCATTATTACTCAAATGTCTTAATTAATCCATGAGATTCACACGATAACTAATTTAACCGACAACATATAAATTTATTTAAAATGAAAAATACAAACATTTAATTTAATAAACTTTACACCATTATTGTCATCAAGCGATGCATCAACCCATCATTAAAAGAAACTTTATAAGTAATAACTGCAATAATCAAAACTTATAATAACATAATAAAATATAATTGAATAATAACATTGAAAAACTTTAGTATCGTATTAAAGATATTGATTAAAAATTTAATAAATAAAAATATTATAAGAAAATATAAAAATAAAAAAATATTGTCATACATTTAATAAAATATTTTTATTTTTAATTTATTAACTTCTTGCTTGTTAGCATCTGTCGAAACCTTATTCTCATCAACCTGCATTTGCAAGAGCACGGTCCCTTAAACTTGTAATCAAGTGTTTGATTTAGAAATTGTTTTTAGTTTTATATTATAAATTTAAACTGTTATTCTGGAAAATTATGTCATCATGGTCTTCTCTTTTTTTTTTTTTAGCATCTTGTGACACTATTATACAAGTTTTAATTAATTTAAAATAACACTTTTTCTCAGATATTATTCAAATAAATATTTTAAATTATTTTAATCAGTATAATTTTCTCAATCAACATTTTATATAATAAGATATATCATAAATTACGATGAAAATATAATTTTACTAATTAAACTAATTTTAAAATTAAATATTGATATTTTTGTATTTTAATTCACACTTTTAATTGCTAAAAAATATTTTAAAATTATGATTTTAATATTTCACGCAGATTTATTTATCAACAACAATACTTGATTAATTTATAAAAAAAAATTGGAAAGTCTTGCAAGTCAATATCTTAAAGATAGTAATTACAAGCTAATAAATAATAATTTTGAATTAAAAATTATGTGTTTTGAATTAAAAAACAGTTTAAATTCTTCAACCAATATGATACTAATTAGTTTTTTTTTACTATTAACATATAATCAATGATACATTTAACCTTTTTAAAATATAAGGTACATAAATTAATTTTAATTTATAAAATTTATATATTTTTAATAAATACTGTATACAAAAATAAATTAAAATTTTAAAAAAATTGCAAAAATAAGTATCTTAGCGAAGATCCACTGCTTTTAACATTTGTTATGATTGTATAATCTTTTTTATTAGTTCAGAAATTAAGAAACCTTTATTCTTCCATTGAACTAGACTAAAATCCAAAAATCAAAAGGAAAAGATGAAAAGGAATAACACATCTTGTAATCTTCTTCCTTTGAAATCGATTCAAGTAATTTGCATATTTTACAAATTACAACACAAACAATAGAAAGCAATTGATCCCACCCATCCAGAGGGATAACTCTCTTCTTTTTAACGAATAAAATAATAATCAAACTCTATCATCATTTTACTAATAACTAATTTAGCTTAAACTCACGGAAAATCAATAATTAGGGTCAAAAATACAAACGCAAAAAAAAAAAAAAAGGTGGTTCGTCAGTGATGATTCTATTTTCAAGGAAAGAGCGATCTATAAAACCGAGTCAACTCAGCAGATTAACTCGTCGTGAAGCAACGGCCGCGAGTCTCCGACAAAGTCAAAGCCACTTCTGACATCGACGTGGCAACGTCTCTGGAAATCGTCGAGAGTGGATTCGGGTCGGGCCATGACCCGAAGAAGCTCTTCGAATAGAGACTCATTGCAGGGTATAGCGAGTGGGCCATGGTTGCAGAACCCATACTCTTCCTCAGCTTGGACCAGAAGCATCTTGAAGATCGGGTGGTTCAGGTGCGTCGCGCGCACGATGAACCTCTTTTTGCTGGGTCCCACGCACACCGCCACGTGTCCCGCCGGCACATCCGACGGCGCTCTCTCCGCCGCCAACCGCGCCTTCGTCCGCCACCGGAGAAGCATTTGCCGAACCCTAACAATGCGACGGATTTTGCTGCAGTTTCCGGTCGTCGGCGACATTTGAAGAAGAAAAAAATAAAGCGCAGAAAGTGAAGTGTGAAAAAGGAACAGAGTGGTGTTTGGATACTGGAAGTGTGAACGGTTGGTTAGGTAGGGAATGATAATATGTGCGCGTATATATGGTTTTGGTGCAGACGAAAGGCCCCTGAAGTTGGAGATAATTACGAGATTGCGTGTTGGCTGAATCGCAGTCAAGCCCATGTGACGCTGTGGAAGAGAATGAGACGATTCATGTGGGCTTAAGCTTAGCCCACTAGTCCTGCTTCTTTGTTATCGTGCATTGCAATTTTGTAATGCATTGTACTAGGTCTCCTTTTAGAAAGCTAAATTAATTAAAGTTAATAGCATTAGCATGTCAACTTTTTATCCTTAACAGGTAGATTTTCCATTGTCAGATACATTTTTCCCTTTTCATTTCTTTATTGTGCTTTTTGTTTTAGTGTGGTTGGAATCACTGTGTGAAAGTGAGCGAAAGGATATTATTTGCTATTATACTATGATATAAAGTTATTGGATTTGAATGAGTTAAAATTAAAAACAATTTTAAGAAAGTTACTGAGAAGCTCATACGATTTTAACATAGCTGCCGTTGTTAGCAACATATTAAAAGATTTACTAGATCTTATTTTTAATTTGTGTGACTTTTCAGATAAGGAGACTACTCATAACTCACTCACTCTGGGCCTCCTATACCAAAATCTTAATAGTTACATCCTGATGTTTGTGTCTCTATTTGTTAATAAAATTTGGAAAGCAGAAAAGCACGGAAGCCTTCTTACTGAATTCATGTTATATTATCCTATAAAAATTTAATGGAAACGAAAATGTCTTGAATCAAAACAATTTTTTATTTTCAAGTTGGAATAAGAACAATTAATGTGTAACTTTGTTTGTAGCTCAAGTTATTGAACAGGCTCACGTTACATGTGCATGCCTCAATTAATTATTATGTTTCCTTCTCATCTAGCATTGAGATTATGGAACTCAAAACCTGATCTTTGTCTTTGAACTGCATAAGATCCAAACTACATAATAAAAGTCTTGTTGCAAATCCTGTTAGCTTTCATCATCCTGCGGAATTAGATATATATTTTGCACACACTGTTCAGTTACCAATCAAGGGCACAAAAATGGGACTGCATGCAAATCATTATGATTAGATGAATGATGAGAAAAATATTGCGCCTTTGGATCCGATTGCCCTCGACCAACAAGAAGAATCATTTTGCTTTGAATTGATTTACTATGGAATTATTAGCTTTTATAAAACTATGATTTGGTTTATTAGTTCTACTATGGTATGTTTCCAATTAACAACATATTATAAATAACTACTTACAAAACTTAATTAACGAAAAAAGAATTGTAGCGAGCAAAAGAAGACATAAAATAAGTACTGAGGCGATGAGATTCCATGATAACACACAGGTCAAATCAAAGTAATAGCCTTTTGTTGTTTATTAGTAAAATATTCAAAGGATTGTGAAGAAACAGACAAACATAGAGAGACAAAATCAACTGCATTGCATTTTGTAATGTTTCATTTTATTAATCCCATGATTTTCCTGTCCCCAGAATCATTTTAACACAGTAATCCTGATTAAAATATAGGTATAACCGATGATTTTGGAATATATGCTGGCCCCAGCATGAACAATTAACAGTAAAGAGAGTGGGCATCAGTGGAGAGAGAAATAACGTTAACCGTTTTGCGTTTTCTTCTTCTTTGGTCAACACCGCTTTCTTCTCCCAACATTGCAAATATGCCAGTGATAGGATCCAAATACTTGTCCAATTTTTCATTCCTTTTCCTTGTAAATGTTGGACTTTTTTGGTCCAAAAAATATTAGCAATGACAGCTCATTTAGGTTATTATCACTTCAGTCTGAGGAGGCCTATTGGATTTCTGTTTTTTGGGTCAATCACTTAGGATTTCTGTTCAGAACCATGGGCTTCTCTGACCAAAACAAGGGCTTCTCCTAGAGGATCATCATTGGATCTTCTTCTCCCTGATCTCATAGATCATACTTTGTTTATATTTAGTCTTTATCTTTTGTAACACTTCAAAAAGATGGAAAACACCGCTCCATTACCTTTAATTCATTCGAACAAGCAATTCATAAATGGAAATATTTGTTGCAAAAAGTTGTGAGGTTATGAAAAAATTGAATATAACCCAATGAATAACAATATAAATACTATGATAGTGGTGAAAATAACTTCAATAACAATGGTAGCATCGACAATGGTAATTGGAGAGGTCAGGTTAATCACAATGAACGTGCAAATAGTAAAACTAGAGGTGACCACAATAATAATAGTTGTGCTAATTGCCAAAAAAAATTCTAGATTTATGTAATTTTGATGGTTAATTTCTTGAAGTTCAAGAAAATAAAGAGCCCTTCACTGGGACAATATTGTCAATCATCCTCAATATTAATCAAGAATAAGAAATCAATGATGATTCATGATATTGTCCAAAGGGATCACAATATCGTCTTACTAATGGTAGTAGCAACAACAGGCCAATTGCAAGTACCAGTGTTGTGACACTATTTGTTAAGCGAGTCAACACTTGATACTGGTAATGACAACAACAGTGATCGCACCCCTAAAGATGATGACAACAATAGTGATAATGGCAATGCAAATGGCAATAAAAAGAACTATAACAATAATGTTAATAGTGAAACAAAAAGATGGTAGTGTGAAGGGAAAAGGGAGACAAATCTGCAATGTATTTTTTTCTAACCCAACTCGCCCCTTAAAATAAATTTTGAACTAATAAATAAGTTAATCCTATGATATTAGTTCATCAACAATATATTAGAATAAAATAAGATAACTTATTTTATCATCTTTATCCTAGCCATAAAACAGACCTTACGCCATATTCTGAAAAATCTTCCATTTAGTAAACAAGACTAAACTTTTATATTGTTTTACACTAACGGGAAGCATATTACTTTTGACTTCCACACAAAGCGCAACAAAATACAGTGACTGACCCAATTTCAGAATGAATAGTAAACTTCGATATGCATTGTCAGTTAAGCAAATGACATAGCAGGCGCCTTGCTCTACGAAGTTGGAACTCAAAATAAGACAGGGTATTTATTTAAACAAGGCAAAATCTTGAACATTTTCATAGCGCACAAAACTCAATGCTTTAAGATTATCCAAAGCATAAACCAGAAAAAATGGGAGAAAACATGGTAAAGTTCCTTGTCATGAATTATTTTGGTATTCTACTTCATCGATGGACACATAACCCTAGAGATCTCTCATTGCTTTTAGTGATGAGACTTGGCCTGAGCTTTCTGTTGTGACTTGGCTTTTGCCTGAAAGCATAACCATAATGAGAAAAAGAATCAAAATAAATGCCTGCATGCCAAAAAGCAAAACAGAAGTTCCTACAACATGAACAATAATTATAACATGTAGAATCAAGGTAAAGCATCCTAATTTTCTTACAAAACCCAGAAATAACAAATGCAAAAATGGAAGTGTTGAGCACTACGAAACTATAAACCAGTCCATCAAAAGCAAAACATACTGAACAGCAAAACAATGTGTGCCAATTGACTAAATATGGATAATGAAATTCTATATAAAATTTAGATCTGATCTGAACCATCGAGATTTGAGTATAATACACACACAATTGGTATCAGCCAAGACTGTAGATCCAGCCCAAAAGGGGCAGCCAGGATCTGCAAGATAAGGTTTTGAAACAATAAATCTGTATTGTTCAATCTAAAAATTAAAATCCCTTAAACAAAGCCACGATGCTTAGACAGAAAATGAGTGAAAAAATAGCAAAAGGCTATCAATCTTTCAAACTGGATGCAGGCTTAGCAGGGAAACCCCAGAAAGAGGGCAGGCTATAAACATGCCGATAATCAAATTGGAGTCAAAAGGTAGCCAAATTGAGCACCAATGTATGTATGCGCAATACTATCGTATCTGAAAACTGATTAACCCTACTTCATTATAAGTATGTAGTGCTAAACAAAGCGTGCGAACAGTAATTGAGATCAACATTGATTTACAAACATTTACCGCATGAAAATTAAATTAAGCATTTCTATAGATCGTTAAATTACAAAGCCAAATATGCATAGCAACCTCCGAAAATAAAATGGTCAACGATCGGATGCATTGAAGACCGAGGAAATCGTTAAAATACCTTAAGATACTTGAGCTTAATGCTTCCGTAAACAAGGCCGAAAGAGAAAGCAGAAGCTCGAGCGACCTACAATGCACAAGGTTTTAGAGAAAACCGGAAAAATCTTGTCCCTGAATTAGTACCATTTTCAAATTTATTTTCTCGGGAATCAAACAGAAAATGTAAATTGGAAGCGTACCAAAGCTAGGGTGCTGGTACCAGAGTAAGGCCCTGGTGGAGGTGCCATAGGATTGATTGTTCTGAACGCAGTTGTGGACACGATAACGGAACGATGGAAGGAAACGACTCAGCGAATTGCAAAAACCCTCCTCCACAATTTTCGATTATCGAACCCTAGTAGTACCGCAAAGAGAGGGGTATTCGCTGACTGCACGATGTCGTTTAATGCGTGACCCAAACCCATCAGGCCCAAAACGATTAATGCGGACCTCTATTTCAGATCCAATCACAGCTAAATGTTTCACTCAAACAATAATGCCATACAAAAATGGATACGAGTCCCCCATGGCATTATGCTATTGCAACACAATAGTTAACTCGATATTCTTTTTTCAAAAATAATAAGATTATTTATTCATATAAAAGCACTTCAATGCATAACTACATATCAAATCATGCTCACTTAAAATAAATAAATATCAAACAGAACAAACAAATTGTGTAATATAAAATCTTCAGTATTTCTTTAGTCAAAAGGTTTTGATACCCTCTCAGAGTTAGTGATTTAGTTGAAAAAGACATTAGTATCATCTAATTTTTAAGATAATAGAAAAATCAAAATCATTATTTTAAATAAGGTATAAAATACACTCTCAAATTATAAATACAAGCACAACTGTTTAACTAGTATTCTCATATCAAACCTAGTCCAATACCAAAGATAAAATCTTCAAGTTTGAAAGCGAAACGCGATTGTGCAAATATGATTACATGGTGGAAAGCCCAAAACTATAGACAATGATCCAAATCCCTTCCCAGCCCTTAATAAGCAAGTTTATATTAAAAATGATTTTGTTTTTCAGTCTGAATTTCACAAATTGATAAATGTTATGACAAATAAAATTTTACATAAATATGATTTAGGACTTTAAAAACACACACATGCATACAAGGTTGAGGTATTTTGTATTCTCCAACAGGTGCACATACATTATGTTGGTTTGTGGGTCCAGTCTACTCGACCTTATCCGATCTGAAAACAAGGATTGATATCACAGATTTGCATCTCTTCCAATCTGTTTTGCTGAGTCGTTTTGAGTTTGATATGTAGAAAGAGGAAGTGATGGAGATTGCATCATTAGAGTTCAAGTAGGCCAATTTTATCACTGCCTTTTGCAATCCCTTTGTCTATGCCACTGGAGACAGCACTTTTAGTTTCACGGAAAGCTATATAATTATTGTTAATATAACATTTTCCATTGATAAAAAAAATGCTTTGGGATAAAGCATGGTAACGACGAATGAGTGGAGTGTGGTATTGTGTATATCCTTTCTTAGTTTCTTGTCTACATGCGGCGGCGATCTACCTTTTGTGGTTATCTTGACAAGTGGCCATTTGAGCCTCTTGTGGGTAATATATTAACATGCTTAATTTGTTATTTAGATGTATTAATCACATGATTAGTCAATTTTATTCGCGTTTACAAACATAGTAAAGATATAATTTAATTACGTCATATTATTGAATATATAAAGCTAACAGTAAAAACTTTAAACATATTCTTATACAATTAAATTCCAAATAAAAAATGTATAAAGAAAAATAAATATATATTTGTTAATATGCTAGCTTTAATTTTCAAACTGAGATGCCCATCTTTTAAGCCGCTAATCGTGAAATGGGGTTTGATAGAAAACAAAGAAGAAGCTGGTTCACACCAACTCTCGTAATGGGAACAGCTGACCTAGTTTTTGCGGGAGTCGTTAGAGGCTTGGGGGCTTGGAACAATGTTATGGGTAACAAATAAAATAATCGAATTATGTGTCAATATTCATGGAATGTTGTGTACATGGGATTATATTGTATTCATTTTATTAGGAATAGTAACAGGTAAAGTGACTCTGACATTTACTCGATAAATGAGTACGGATATACGTGTAGGAAAATATTTACAGATTTTAATAGAAATATGTATTCATTTCATACTCCTATATATTAATATATATTTTTTATTAATTACACTATTTATATGAATTTTTATTTCTATTTAAATTTTATTTTATAATTACGTATTAAAATTTTATAGTATTATATTATTAATGTAAATTTATATAAATATATTTTTTAAATAAATATAAATAATACAGGTATACAAATAAGTATTACAGGATCCTATAGTATTGCAGTAACCTGTCTATACCGGTACTATAGTGCCATACCCTGCCTATTAACATCTTAAGATTAACCTTAAATATTATTCTATTGATTTTCACGTTATTTTCTAATGAAAAAGCATTTGCACGTGGATGTTGAAAGTATGGGACTACGACAAATTTGAATCAAAATGTGTTCGGGTATTGCATTTTTATTTCTTCGTATTTGGATCTTATAAATTATGTATTTACATAAAATTTATTTCGATAAATAAAAATATACTTTTAGATAATTCTAGTTTTAGGTTTATTTAGTTATTTAAATATAAATAAACAGAACAAGTATATAATATTATAATTTAAGTGAAAAGTGTAAAATTAAATAATATTGTAAATGAATTTTTTAATAAAATGATGAAGATAAAAATATCATAATAAGATTCGAACTCATAAATATTACTTTAAATTTGTATTTTAAAAAACTCTAATTAAATACTTTTATTTTCATGTAAAATTAATTAATTAATTAATTTATACTTAAATATATTTTTTTGTCTTTATATTTTAACACATTTTTTAGTCTTTTACTTCTTATTTTTTTTATCTTTACTTTTTTATAATTTTATACTTTTAATAGTTATTACTTATTACTTATCTGGTGGATTGAAATATGGTTTAAGTGTCAATTTTTGATTGAGTTACGTTAAATAAATAAACTAAATACATTAATTTGTAAAAAAAAATTGAACTAATTAAAAAAATATGTTATATATAAATTTAATAAATGAATTAAAAATATATATTATAAATAGATTTGTATTCTATGTCATTCATTATATGATATGTATATTTTTCTTTTGTTTCAAAATATCGTCTTTATGAATTTTTTCTCCAAGAACTTGAGTTTTGTCCTCTTTCATCACTAGCCAAAAGTGGCGTTGCTAGGGTTTCTCGCTCTACCAGCCCAATAGGGGTCGTGAGGTAGAACCTAGTGGATCTAAAGGAATGAAGTGTCACCAATCTGAGAAGCAAACCACAAAAGAACTAGATTTAATGAACCGCACTACAAAAAAGGTCAAGGTGGGGGTGGAGAACTCTATTGATAAGACGATCGTTCATATGCAACTGAAGTTGTGCTTTGGTGACTTGGAAGCAAATTAGGTGTCTTCTTTAACCTTTTCTTCTAAACCTTACACTTATAAAGATATAGTTCTAAAGTCGGATGACATGGATCTTAGTTTGAATCATGAGGATATTTTTAAATCTGTTCTTAATGATTTTAATATTCCTCCTGAAAATGAAGATGATTCTAATATTCTAGAAAACCCTCGTGAGTTATATCCAGACATAAAAATATATTTATATGATTATGAAAATTGGTGTTTGCCATAGAAATTAACTTTGATTGTTAAACTTCTTGGTAAATCGGCTAATTTTAGCTACTTGAACCAAAAATTAGGTCATATTTGGGGTAAAAATGGGACTTTAAAAATCATGGACCTTAATAACAACTTTTTTTTAGTAAAATTTGATAATTCAGAGGATTATAAACATGCTCCTTTTGAAGGACTTTAGCTAATACTAGATCACTATTTGCTAGTCCAAAGGTGGAGACCTCTATTCAAACTTAAAGACCAAAAATTGAAAAAAATTGTGGTCTAGGTTCATATACCTGACCTTTCATTAGAACTCTATAATAATAAGTTTTTGTGATAAGCAGAAAATTGCCTAGAGTCAATGCTAAAAGTTGATTTACATACATCCCTTGTATCTAGAGGAAAGTTTGCTATAATATGTGTAGAAATAGACTCGAGAAGGAACCTCATTCTAGCTTTTAAAGTTTTAGACCAAGAATTTAAAGTAGAGTATAAAGGTCTGCATCTCATCTATTTTAAATGTGAGAAATATGGGCATAAGCAAGAACATTGTACTAAATGTCTTAGTTTTAGTTAGGGTGATGCTAATCAGGTAGCAACTGCTATTGTTCAAATTCAAAGGGAGGAAAGGGGATAGAGAATAATGCTGAGGAAGCAAAGGAGTTGGATATGACTGATCAAGCAAATAATTTTGGGCAAGTTAGGGACCCGTTTGTTCCTTGGATGTTAGTAAAAAAATTTTATGGGAAGAAATCTGATCTCCCTCACTCAGCCAAAACCTTTGTGACCTATGGTAGGAAAATAGATGCTCATATTAGGTATAGATTTAATATTTTGGGGGAATATGATCAGGATCATAGTAAAAAAATTTGACTTTGAAAGCCTAAGCAATGTTGATCCTCAAACAACTAGTAAACTAGGGATTAAAGGCCCTATTAGTAAAAAAAAAAAAATGAATAACAAACCTTCTGCTAGCCTTAAAATGAAAGAATTTAGTAAAAAATCAATTAAAATACAGTACTCGATTAGAAATGCAAAAATAAACATAGAGGAAGAAGCAAGGGTAGATACTCTAAGTTATAAACAAGAGGTTTAGGAGACTAATAACGATAAGAAAAGTAGGGATACCCTCCTATTAATGAATTTTTTTCAAGATAACCTCCAAAAATCTGCTAACCCAGGGCATTCTATACAGGACCTTATAGGTTTGAATCCAGCAAGAATTTGAAATGATCATGAAAAACTAAAACATATTCCTATTGATTGACCCCCAAATATCTCTTTACCTATGCACATGGATAAAGCTCAAAATGTGGAAGCAAACTTGATTGATGATTCTTTGCCTCTTGTTTGTCGTAAAGAGTTATCCCAGCATCTTAGTGATGCAAAAGAACTTAAACAGTAACCTAAAGAACTATCTTTTTTGGAATTGTAGGAGTGCATGTGGTAAAACCTTCTATAGACATATAAATGACTTAATTAGAATGCACTATCTAGATTTTATTGCCCTTTTTGAGCCCAGAATTAGTTCCACCAAAGTCGATATGGTTATTAGGAAAATAAACTTGGATGGGTCAGTCAAAGAAGATGCTAGAGGGTTTATTGGAGGGATTTAGTGTTGTTGGAACACCAAAAGAGTTAAAGTTAACATAATAGCTACTAATAAATATTTTATTCATCTAAATATTAACAGTGGACGATGGGATTGAATTTTGTCATCCATATATGCTAGTCCTCAAGAATATCTGAGAGCTGAGTGTTAGGAAACGTTAACTAAATTTAACAGTACAATCAATAAACCCTAGTGTCTTGCTGGAGATTTTAACTATGTTCTCTACCAGCATGAAAAAACTAGGGGCAGGTTAGCTAATCTTAGTCTTTTCCAGCAATTTGCTGAATGCCTAAATACTTATGGCTTGCAGGATCTGGGTTTCAAAGGGTCCCTTATACTTGGCAAAAAGGAAATCTTAGGGAAAGAATTAATAGGGTTTCTGTTTTTTACTCTTGGAGGATGCTCTTTCCTAATAGCTCCTTTATCCACCTTCCCCTTTTAGAATCTGATCATAATAGGCTTTGACTTAAAATTAGGAACCAGGACAATTATAAACCCCTCCTTTGAAGGCTTTTGAATTTCTAGCCCCTTGGATATACTATAGTGATTTCCCCATCCAAGTTCAAAATTGTTGGATTTCCTCTAGACCTTGGACTGAGAACATAATTAATTTCCAAAAGAATATCTCTAATTGGAACCTACATACTTTTGGAAATATTTTTAAAAGGAAACAATAGCTATTAAATAGGATTAGGGGTATATCATGTAAATTGGGATTGAATGATAACCCCTTTCTTAGAAATTTGATGAAATCTTTATAGTTTGAATATCAACAGATTTTAGACTAGAAAGAAATCTTTTGAGCTATTCACTATAAATCTAATTGACTTAGGTTGGGAGATAGGAACAACAATTTTTTTCTTCCATAAAATTGTTCTTATTCGTAGGTTAAAAAATAGAATTGAAGCTCTGAGAGATGACCAGAATAACTAAGAATTTGATCCTCTTAAACTTCAATCATTTGCTGTTAATTACTTCAGGGGTATATATATCTATCCTTGTCCTAATAGTCCACCTCTCAACACTATCTCCCACTTTTCTTCCTTTCAAGACTCTAAGATGGTAATTTTAAATATTGACTTGACCATGCAAGAAATTAAATATGCTTTATTCAATATTGGAAACCTAAAATCTCCTAGACCTGAAGGTATTCATGCCTTGTTTTACAAAAGTCAATGGGATCTTCTTGCCCCTTTAATATTTGATTTTGTTTCTAATATATTTAAAAAATTCTAATCTTATTGCTAGAATTGTCAAAATAGGCGAAAGCCCTGAGCCTTACCATGTTAGCTCCCTATATAGCCCTATGTTTTTTAAGTCTTATAGTTAGTAGGTTTACATTAACCCTAAGTCTTAAAATAAAGAAAATAGTGGGTTAGGGGTGGACTAACCCACTTATTTTACAAAATAAGTAATAATTATTATATCATTTTTTATAACATTTATTAAATTATTTTATTTAAATAAATTAAAAATTATATTTAAAATATAAAAAATATTTTTAAAAATAAAAAATATTTATTCAATATATTAAAATTTTATCATAAAAATAATATCAAATATTATTATATTATAAAATTAAATTAAATTTAGCTTTTGTATTTATTTAATTTTATTAATTAAATTTAATGTAGTATGTTAATAATTTATGATTTTAATTAAGAATTAGTATTAAATTTTATATAGATATATAGGTATAGATAGATTTTTTATTATTAAAAAAATATAGTTGTCAATATATATTTAAAATTTAATAATTAGTAAATATTTACATAAATTAACATATAAATAAAAAATTAAATTATTAGTTAATTTATCAATTTATATATAATATATAAGTATATATTTTAATTTATCATATACATACTATTTTTTTATATTACATTAATGCTATGGTGTAATTAATTTTACTTACATATGAGTTTCAAATAATAAATTAATATATAAAATAAAATTAAATATTTTATATATGTATTGCATTTAATTTAAAATTTTATATTAAGTTTTATCACAAATTTTCTATTAAGATAAAAATTTAAAAACACATTATTTTAATTTAAATATAAATTTTATTAAATAATATGAGTGAAAAGTTAAATTTGCAAACATTAATTAATTTTTATTATGTTTATATGTTATTTTTCTACATGCATAAATTTTATAATATAAAATATTTTATGTCTATATTTTCTACGATAAAGTTTTTTATTTTTTTTAACATATTAACTTTCATTCACTAGATTTAACAAATTTTGTCAATATTATTTTTTGTTATCAATTTTATATGTTTATTGTGACTTTATTTATTGAATATAAGATTTTTTACATAAATAAAATATGATCCTTAGAAAAAAAATATATATAATATTTTTAATAATTTTATAAAAATAATATAAAAATTTTAAAATATGAAAAAATTTATAGTTAATACTCAAATAATATTTTAAAATTTATTTATAAAATTATATAAAAAATTGTTACAATTATTTAATAATCATTAATAATACAGATAAAAATTATATAAAAATTGTTAAAATTATATAATAATGGTTATTTTTATTAATTTTGTCTAATAACAACAATCATTATAAATATTTAATATTATATAAATTTTATTTTTTTCTCTTTTTTTAAGTAAATTTTTTGGAATACAAGTTTATTATAAAAAATGTTATATGAAATAAATATTTTTACTAGATATTCTAATAATTATTGCAATTCATATCAAATTTTCTCAAATATAATTTTTTAAGAACATGAGTTTTTTAGGCCTACCAAACACTGACTTTAACCCTGGGCCTTTGGGCCTTTTGGCCATATGGGCTTATAAATTGATGGGCTTTTTGGCCCATAGGATTTTTGGCCCTAACCCATATGGGTTAGAGCTAGGGTAAGGCCAAATGGACTTTTTGATAGCTCTACTTATTGCTAAGGTTAATGATATTTCTATTACCCTTATTCCTAAATGTGATCACCCTAAACACATTAAGAATTTTAGGCCAATTTTTTTATGTAATGTTAGTTATAAAATCATTACAAAAATTTGGCTAATAGAATTAGAGGCTCTATGCCCTCTTTAATTTCTCTCAATCAAACCAGTTTTGTCCAAGAAAGACAGGACATAGATAACACCTTAATTCTGCAAGAGCTGACTCATTCTTTCAATAAGTTAAAAAATAAGAGTGGTTACATGCTGATTAAGTTAGATTTAGAGAAGGCTTATGATAAGCTTAGATGGAGCTTTGTTAAAAATACCATTTAGCAAATAAGTTTCAGTTCTAGTTTGACTGATTTAATTTTCCAATGTATTTCCTCCCCTTTCATGTCTATTACTTGGAATAATGGTATTTTATGCAATCCATGCTCCTCCCCAGATCTATGTATAAGGAAATAGATCATATTTGTGAAAAGTTTATTTGAGGATCATTGGGTGTTAAGAAATGTCATCTAGTTAGTTGGAAGGAAATATGTAAACCCAAAAAAGATGGGGGCTTGGGGTTTAGAGAAACTCATCTTATGAACCAAACTTATATCGTGAAATTATGTTGGCAGCTTTTCTCCTTCCCTGATGACCTATGGGCCCAAGTTATTTATAGTAAGTATAGATTTTCTATTGGTAAAAACTTTACTCTTTCTAACGCTCAAAATTACTCTCACTTATGGAGAAATATTATTTTTATTTGGTAGCTTTTCTATTTAGGTCTTGGCTAGATTTTCGATGATGGATTGACTATCGTATTTTGGGAAGATGATTGAATTCTTTCTAATAGGAATCTTTAAAATTTTGCTTTTCACCCTATTCCAGAATCTGATTTATTGGAACCTGTGGTAATGTTTTCTCAAAATGATTTTTGGAACTAGACTTAGAATCTTAATCGTTGAGCATATATGTACTTTAATCACTCAAATTAACCCTCCTGCATTTGACAAAGGTCAAGATTTATTTTTCTAGAAACTAACTAATAATGGTATTTTTACTTTAAAATCTGCATTTAGTTTTATTTCTTGTCAAGATTAGACTCAAAATTTTCCTAATAACACTTTTAATTTGGTTTGGAATTGGGCAGGTTTCCCTAAAATAAATGTGTTTCTTTGAAAAATAGCTCATGATAGACTTCTCACTAATGTTGAAAGATTTCAGCCTTATATGACTAACTCTACCTTATGCTACAAGTGCAATTGTACTGAAAAATTTGTTATTTATGTTTTTTCTATGATTGCTGGTTTGCCAAGGAGATTTAGAACCAGCTCCTTGTTCCTAATAATTGGGTTTTATTTTATAGTTTTGGATTGTTCTACTAGCTGAATTTTAATTTTGCCCCATCTAATTTTTCCTTCTATCCTCACTAGAATTTATTGTTTGGTATAGTAGTTTGGAACTTGTGGTGTAATAGAAATAATGAGATTTTCCATAACTCCCCTCTAACCAGTCAATCTCTTATTTCTAAAATTCATTCTGATTTTGACTACTTCATTTTCTGTTGCAGGTCTAATAAGAAGTTTGGGCCGAGCTAGATGGGGTTCAAAACACTTACAAGATGACAACCTCTTAGGAGCCTTCAGTTGAAGCTTAATGTTGATGAGAGTGTCTTTCAAGCAACTGAGATGGCTAGTTGCAGTGATCTTATTAGAGATAGTCATGAAAAATTGATTGTGGAATTTCATAAAGCCCTTGAGTTATGTGTACTTTTTTTAATAAAATTTTCTATTTGTGGATATTTAAACTTAGTCCTAAGGGCTAATATTAATAAAACCCTTATTATTATTTTTTGTTACTACCAATTCACCCATTTATTAACACACTTATTATTAATATTTTTTTTATTATTATCCTTTAATTATTGATGAATTATTGTCACTGTTAATTGATATTATGATTATTATTGTTCAATTTTTTTTATTATATTTATTATCAGTAAATCATTGTCATCAATAAATTAATTTATGATTTTTGTGATTAAAATTTTAAAAATAAAAAGTAAGAATTAAAATTCATAAAATTATATTTTTAAAATATTAAAACTAAATAAACTCAAAGGTTGACTTATAAGAAAAGAAGAGGCAAATAATAAGATTATTAAGTTTTGATGGATGCTTTGTCTTAACAAAAAAAATTTACTTATAAATGTTTGTTTTAACAAATACAATTTATCTTTTTATATTGTGGACATAAAAAATTCAAAAGTTCATAAAAATAAAATAAAAACAAAAATATAAATTTCAGTCTTCACATAATTTTCATTATTATTCGGTAGTCCTTGCTATTTTTCCAAAGAAAAATTTTATTTTGGAATTATATTAAAATTATAATAAATTTGTAAATTTAAAAAAACAATACTTAAGAGTTTAAAATAAATTTTTTAAAAATATTTAAATAATTAATATCACTTTCTCTATGTATATTAAAAATATATGTTAATTAACAGTCAGTTGTTATTTTTTTTAGATAATAAAATTAAGAAAAAAACAATGATATTTTAAGAAAAGATGATGGTCTAGATACATTTAATAAATGAATTAAAAAAAATATTTTATATAAATTTGTACTCTATCTCATTCATTATATTATATGATATGTATATTTTTCTTTTGTTTCAAAATATCGTCTTTTAACAATTTAAAATTATATAATAATTGTACATACCATTTTTATAAAATTAATGATTTGAATTATTGAAACCTACATATTAAAAAATGTTATGTAATTTTATTTTAAAAACGTAATTATGCTGAAAGTTCAAATAACAAATGATTACAGTGTTTTATTCTATAGCAAATCAAAGCAATAAGTTTTTAAAACCATCACATTTGTAGAAAAGTTTTCATCAATGTTATATTTTGTATAAAGTAAAACATTTTAATGTAATTTAATATAGAAATATGCATATGCAATACAACAATTGACTTTCACTCGATTCAATACAAACTTGTTGCATGGTCATGTTGACTTTCATAAAAGAAAAAGTTAATTTTTATCTATAATTATTTTATTAGGATAAGATATTAATTTTTATCTTATTAACAAAGAAAATCGCGAGAAGATAAAAATAACATAGAGCAAAAGAAGAATTAAAATACAATGATTAAAATTAATGTTTAAATTTTTTCAAAAATTTAGAATTGATTCTTATTAGATAATTTTTCTAATCATTGCAATTAAAAAAATCAACAACTCTTTAAAAACATATCATCAATGACATAACAAATATATTTAATAAACATGTATATTTGTTTATTAAACTATATAATGAATATATTTAAAGTAATCAAATTTTGCAGATTCTGTATCAATCACAAAAAACTATTATAATAGGTTTTGGATACCTCAAAATTTGAACAAATTGATGATTAAAATTTCTTTCCTCCAATATCAACTCGAACCATGTTAAAATTTTGAAAGATTTTACCAAGCCACTTTTATACAAGTAAGGCAAAAAATTTACAGGAAAAGAAGTGAAAACCCAGACTCTTGGGTTGAAAGAACTCCACAAAAGTGTGAATTAAGAAAAATAAAACATATATCCTATATTTACAAAAAAGATTAAAATAACATGATTGGAAATTGCTTTAAATCCATAATCACCCGCACCCTCTTTTGCAGATATCCTTAATAATTAAAAATAGAAATATAACAAATATATAAAAGTATTGGATCCTCTTCCATGTTCAAATCTTCTCACAAACCCGTTAATGGCACCCGCGTTCAGGTAGAACAAAGTGAGATTAAATACCATGAATTGGGAAGAGTAATTAATACTTAATGGCTGACATAATCATGACAAATTGACCATGTCTCCATTATTTTATAACAATATTTATAGAAATATCTTAAGTAAAAATTAAAAACATAACACAATAACAATGTTTCTAACTTTTATAAGATTTTAATTTCTACTTGGAATCGCAACAGGAGTTCTATGGAAAGAAAGATAGAGAGAATAAGATAAAATAATAATTTTTAATTCATTACTTTTAGATCTAAAATATTTAATCATTTATACATATCAAACACATTTTATGTTAAATAAAACAAAATTATTCCATACAATTTAATTTAACAACTATTTAATACTTCATCAATTAACTTTAAACCCTAAAAATGTAACGTATACTTTAAATCATGTGTAAATTTTACATATAATGTTACATATCCATAAATACTTGACATATTCGATTATAAAAATGTGGCAGTCCATTTTTTGAAAATGTGTTCAAAGGCTTAGTCTATTATTTTTAAGGGTAGATCCTAGGTTCCCCACCAACTTATTTGAAAAAAAAAAATTAAATGAGTTGGGTGCCCATACAAACTTTAAAAATATATATTTAAAATTAAAATTTAAAAATTACAATATTTTCGGCGTGATTTTCTACCCATATTAAAAAATAAAAAAAAACTTATTGTTCAACTCGTTAATGTCACTCACCCTAGACTTATTTATTTGACCTACATTTTAGTAGGGTTGATGAGGCAACACTGACGGGGTTGCAAGTCACTTAGCCCAAGTTGCTTGAAAAAGTTAGTTAACTCTTAAATGTGATAATCCAACTTGTTGAGTCTATTTTCTCACACCTAAAGAATTCATAACCACTTAAATCAACAGTTAAATTCATATTATTAAAATTAGCATCCAATATTTACTGATGGAGTAAGTGAACACTTTTCCTTTGTTAAAATGAAAAATAAAAAATATAATAATCGGACTAATAAAAAAATCATAAGATTATATGAAATTTAAGCATATTTCACCGACTAATAGTATTTTAATATGGATTTTTTAACCAGTGCAATATTAGATGAAATGTTATACATGTTAAGAAAATTATTTTAATATGTAACATGTTTTGAATTAAAACAATAACAATATATTTATATTTTATTTCATCTAAAATCTAATTTATTATTTCTACAGTAAAATATATTAAATTGATATTCTACAAAAAAAAATCTTAAACTTATTTATAGCAAGTGGATGAAAAGAATCATTCTAATTACATCACAGGACGAGACTTGTTTTGTTTTTATACGGTGTAAATAAATGCAGTTGCAGGGAAAATCAGTATAAAAAAGGGGGTTATTTGAGGAGACAAAGTAGTTGGCTCGGTCACTTCTAACTCCAAAAACCTAGAACCAACCTCTGCATCTCCGAGTCTTCCTCGCTGCCATCGTCAAACAAACACTCCCTTAAACTCGCGTTGCGTCGCGTCACAGCGCAAACTCTTCACTTCGCACGCACCATGGCCGCGACTGCACCTCCGAATCTCTCCACTTTCTCCAAACCCTCCTCTCTTCAGACCCACCCTTTCAACAAAACCCTCCCAAAACCCACTCTCCCACGCGCCGCTTTCAAAACCCCTCTCCTCGTTTCCTCCAAAAACCCCATTTCCGACATTACCCTCGCCTACAACCCGCGCTCTCAACCCCTTCTCGACGATGAGAAGCCCCGAGAAGAGTGCGGCGTCGTGGGCATATATGGCGACCCAGAAGCCTCTCGTCTCTGCTACCTCGCTCTCCACGCGCTCCAGCACCGTGGACAGGAAGGTGCCGGCATCGTCACTGTTCACGACAACGTTCTCCAATCCATCACCGGCGTTGGCCTCGTCTCCGATGTGTTCAACGAATCAAAGCTTGATCAGTTACCCGGAAGTTTAGCCATTGGGCATGTTCGATACTCCACTGCAGGACAATCCATGCTAAAAAATGTTCAACCTTTTGTTGCTGGGTACCGTTTTGGCTCTGTTGGGGTTGCTCATAATGGTAATTTGGTGAACTATCGCACCTTAAGGGCGAAGCTTGAAGAGAATGGATCAATTTTCAACACCACTTCTGACACAGAAGTGGTTCTTCATCTTATTGCGACCTCAAAGCACAGGCCTTTCATATTGAGGATCGTTGATGCCTGTGAGAAACTTGAAGGGGCTTATTCTATTGTGTTTGTGACAGCGGATAAGCTTGTTGCGGTGAGAGATCCATTTGGGTTTAGGCCTTTAGTTATGGGGAGGAGAAGCAATGGTGCTGTTGTTTTTGCATCCGAGACTTGTGCTCTTGATTTGATTGAAGCCACGTACGAGAGAGAGGTGTATCCTGGTGAGGTTTTGGTGGTGGATAAAAATGGGGTTCAGTCTCTTTGCCTTATGTCTCATCCACAGCCAAAGCAATGCATTTTTGAGCATATTTACTTTGCACTTCCAAATTCTGTGGTTTTTGGGAGGTCTGTGTACGAATCTCGCAGGCAATTTGGTGAAATATTGGCCACTGAGAGTCCTGTGGATTGTGATGTTGTGATAGCGGTTCCTGATTCTGGCGTTGTAGCTGCGCTTGGTTATGCTGCTAAAGCTGGGGTTCCTTTTCAGCAGGGTTTGATAAGGTCACACTATGTGGGAAGGACATTCATTGAGCCTTCTCAGAAGATTAGGGACTTTGGTGTGAAGCTGAAGCTCTCCCCAGTCCGTGCTGTGCTTGAAGGTAAAAGGGTTGTGGTTGTGGATGATTCCATTGTGAGAGGAACAACCTCGTCCAAAATAGTAAGGTTGCTAAAGGAAGCTGGTGCTAAAGAGGTCCACATGAGGATTGCTAGCCCCCCAATTATTGGGTCTTGTTATTATGGGGTGGACACACCTAGTTCTGAAGAGTTGATTTCTAATAGGATGAGTGTGGAGGAAATAAGGGAGTTTATTGGGTCTGATTCACTTGCTTTTTTGCCTTTTGATAGCTTGAAGAGGTTGTTGGGTAATGAATCTCCCAATTTTTGTTATGCTTGTTTCTCCGGGAATTACCCTGTTGAGCCTAGGGAACTTAAGGTGAAGAGGGTTGGTGATTTTGTGGATGATGGCTTAAATGGGAGTTTGGAGTCTATTGATGGGGGTTGGGTTCAGGCAAACCGAAATCAGAAAGAGGTGAAGGTGGGTACTAGTCTCTGACCATTGTTCTATTTCTGGTTTTGCAGTAAATGGCGTTTGCAGTTTCGTAATTTAAGCCAAGGTAAGGGTACCTATGTGATGTGGTGCGGTGAGAGATAATGTCAAACCATGCAACTACGATGTTGGGCTCTGTCTTATTCATTTGGATTCCGAGTGCCAATGCATAATACTTTTTGTTGGTCGTTTCTTCCGAACTTTTGTTATTTAGAACTTAGAACAGACTATGGTATAAGAACTTTGGATATTTTTCTTTCCCTTTTTTCTGTTTAATATAGGGTTTTCTTTAAAACATGTTATTCTATTCCTACACTTTGGGATTTCTTGGATGGTTGATCACCATCACTTTTATTGTATATATTTGTTCGTATGGGCGGAAGAAAGAGAAATGAAAATTTTAAATAAACAACTTATATTTACTTGGTAACATAAAAATGTTGATCGGTTGAAAAATACCACTCCTTGCATGAAAGTATGTTATACGCTGTATTCTGTAAACAATAATAAAATGGGAATCAAAATTTTTATGCTGTTATATTAACTTTGTTTCTGTCTCTACTTTCTAGTTTTCTCCCGTTCAGGACCCATTGTTTTTGTTGCAAATACCAACTTCTATTTTCTCATATTGGTGTGGCCAAAGTTCACAAAATGCCATCCTGATATCTCAAGAGTTTCGGTCCCTGCTGTAAAATGTGCAGTATGTATTGTAAAACAATTCTTAAATGGTGACTGCCAAAAAGTCTAACACTTGATAGTATACATATTAAAGAAGCTCTCTCTTCTTCCAATGGACTTGGCTATATATCTCAAACCAAAAATAGACCTTGGTTTCTAGCAAAATGCCCAGAATATATTGGCATTGGGTTGGGATGAAACCAAGTTTGCACTTCTCAAACCTCAAACTTACTTGTCGACCCAAAATAAAAAATCCAAACTTAATTCAAGCCATTCTGTGAAATAATTAACACGTTATGGTCCAATCAAAGATCACAACTCACAAACCATCACTCTCTTATTTATTTATTTAATGAGTGAGGATTCTTACTACAGTCTGCTTAAGAACCCCACTTCTATTCCATAGATTCTTTTTTCTTTTTAAAAAAAACAATTGGGTGCTACAAATTGGTAGAATTAGAAAATTCAAATTGACCTCAGCGTGCAAGTCAATATGGACTATAAATTATTACTGTTCATATTTATTATCAAGGAAAATTCAAAGTTTTATTTCTGACTAAAGGAGAACAGCTATTGTATACTATTTGTCTATTTGCGCTATACTTCAAAGTCAAAGATAAGAGACACCGTACCAAAACCAAAAAGATAAGGAAGCTATTTTGGCTCTTCAGACTTTTTAAACAAAAGTTTAAATATAATTTATTGTAACATTTTTTATTAATAAAATTATATTCTAATTTTTTTTAATATTTTGTTAGGTTAGCTTTTAAAATGTACAAAATTTATGTATCTTTAATGTCTTTTTGTTAAATATAAAGACTACAAATAAAAAAAAATTAAATAGAGTCTAAAAAAATTCATATTTTCAAGAAGCAACAATATATTACCGTAAAACTAATTACGTGGCGTCAAGACTTCTCAAGCTAGGAAATATCTATGGACAGAACCCCTTTCAGCTTTGTCTTGAGCATTTGAGATAAGCTTTGAGGCAAATCTAAAGCCAATTAGAACCTTGCCAATGCAACGTATCTGATATCCATATCTACGAATGAAAAGGCAAGTATAAATCAAATTACAATTTTTACTCTTTAGAATTGTTAAAGAGGGAATGAGATATTACTCTGTCAATGTTATTTATTTAAATTTTTATAAGCCAATGTGCTCAAATGAAAATGTATTGTACCACAATTTTAGCGTCAGTCTTTTTAGAAAAAGAATACGGACTTGTTTGTTTAATCAATCAAATAAAGTTTACATAATTTTTAACACACAAATATATGGTTTAAATTACTTTTTTTCGAAGGAAAAAATTTGTAATGGGTAAACTTCTATTTACATGGAGATGCAAATGGGGCACTAAAAAGGATTACTTTATTTTGAGAAATTAATTCAATCAAAAGTTATGTCATAGAGTTTTCGAAAGGAAAATTCCTAATATTCTCAAAACGCACTTTAAATACTTTTTGGTTGACTGTTGAAGCAAGAGTTGGAAAATCCCTCCATGGTGAATTGTTCTCCCAAACAAGCAAAGACTTGCTTTTTTCGGTCAACAAATAAAGACTTGATTGTTTTGGTTTTTTTGGTCCATTACGAATTCCTAAGTTGAAACAGAGAAACAATCAAAGCCCAGTTTGGCCGTTTTGTGGAACATCACCGAGGATCTTATTACATTGTAGCGTTATATGTAAGTGTCATTTTGTTTAAGAAATTCTGTGTGTGTCAATTTTTTGTGTTGTCTTACCAAATACACTTATTGTTCTTACCAAATTGAGTCTCGATCATAGCAAAAAGTTGAACAATTGCTGTAGGAGCTTCTGATTTACGTTTAAGTGTATCCATTCATGTGTACCTTGAACAATTATCAACCAGTATGAGAAAATATTCCTTGTAATCATAAGTTTGATTACCATGAGATCCCCAAATATCATAATCTATAAAAGAAAAAGGAGTAACAGAAATATTATTAGAGGAATTGAATGATAACCTCCTAAACTTTGCTAAAGGACAAATTTTACAAAAGGAAGAGGAAAAATTACGCGGCATAGTAAAAGAGATTGTATTACAAGATACTTTGTCAATACCATAGATGAGCATTGTTATAAGACACTGCATTCAAAGTAGAATTACAATTACTTATGATATTATGAACAGAATTACCAACAAGATAATTAATAGCTTGTGAGCATGTCAACAAATATAATCTTTCGACTATATCACCCCTCCCAATCTTTTTGGAGGGTCGCAGATCCTAAAATCACAAAATGATCATGACCAACACAACAACAAAGAGTGAAGTATCCTTAAGTAAGTCACTAACAGACAGCAAATTAAAATTAAGTTCAGAAATGTAGAGAACATTGTGTAAGATTAGTCTTGAGGGAAGACTTATCGAACCAATATCAGTAACATTAATAATAGTTTAATTTGGAAGAGTAACAAACTCGTGAGAATTAAGTTGATAAGATTTAAAAAAATTGAAGTTACATGTGATATGTGAACTGACAGCTGGGTCTACAATCCAAGAATTATTAAAAAGCAACTTATTAGAAGGATTAATAGATAATATTATACGTAAGATTGATCAAGGTTAGGAGCTGCATTATTATGATTTTGTAAGAGAGGTAGTAGCTACATTATTATGATTTTGGCAGATAACTTAAAAGCTTGTAACATCGATCATTTGAATGACCTACGAATCCACAATGAGTACACACATGTTTGTCCTTAATCGTAGCTTAGGGGTTCTTGAATTTTTCACTTGGCTAATTTCTCACTGCAAATGTTGAAGAATCATCAATATGTATAATTAGAATTCCAATTTCCCTCTGTTTCTCTTCTTGGAGAACAAGAGAGAAAAAACTTTATTGATGAGAAGAATGGGATTCATTAACAAAATTTGTCCCTTTATATGTGAAAATGAATCATTCAGATCCATTAGAAAATGCATCACATATTTTAAGACATCCACATGTACAAGAATGTGAGGTTTTATATTCTTGTAACTCTTCCCAAAGATACTTAGCTCAGAAAAATAACGACTCACATATAAAGATTTTTCACGTAGATCCATGACCATGAGATCATGTTTAAGTAGAAAGATTTGTGGCTCATTTGGTCGTCCGAACCGCTCCTTTAGACTCCAAATGCGAGCGGCAGTAATATTTCAAATCACATTGGCTGAAATATTTTTGGAGATGGGGTTCAAGATCCATGATGCAACAATGCAATTGTTTCTTTGCCATATCAAAAACGTTGGATTAGCAGGTTTAGGTTCAACAATTGATCCATCAACAAAAGAAAATTGTTTTCTTTCTAATAAGAGCAAGCTCCGTTGCTTTGCTCCAAGAATTGAAGTGTTTAACACTCAAGGGTTTAGAAATAAGATATGGCTGAAGACAGAACAAAGATCAGCCATGGTAGCCATATGAATGTGACAACTTCAAGAACACAGTGATTGTATAGAAGAAAGAAATTTAAAAGAAAGGAATATTGAAAAAAAAAAAAGAAAAAAGACAGTGCCTTTCAGGAAAAAAATATCTCAAATGATACCATAGACAAAAAATGTGTTTGAGAAATGAAGTTCATTACTAAAAATTCTAAAATTCACAGTGATATACAAATATGTATAACTTTACTGTATCAATTTACTATTACATAACAATGTTAAATGTAAGTTAGTTGAAATAGTAAAGTTAGTATATACATAACATTGTATGCTATGTATCTACTCATACTTTTATATTATAAACCCCTCTCTTTAATAGATCTTATTATTTATTTTTTTTACGTTTATTATTAACATCACATTACAATTTTTACTCTTTTCCTTTCTTTTCCTCTTTTTATTATTAAGTCTCATTTTTATTTATTTCTTTCCTCTCATTTATACTCAAGCGTGTTACTTAGTCGTATTAATTCTTTGCAAATTGTTCTTTCCTAAATCATCCAAAACAAATAAATAATTAAAATTTTCAAAATAAAAGGATTAAAGAAAGGTCGATCTGTAACCTTCAAGATCGATTTTAATCTCAGCCCAATAATAATCAAAGCAATTAAAAACGTATAGTGTGATTCACTTCAAAACAATTTCTGCCATTTATCATACTCTGGAAAGCATGCTACAATGAATTAACGGGCAACCAAACAAGCGCGAGAGCAATCAATGAATTAGAAAGAAAATTTATAATTTGATACCTCTTTTTAGGTGAAATTAAGTGGAGAAAAGAAATGGGTAATAAGGGAGAAAAAAGAGAGAGATATAATTAGCAATGTAATAAAAAAAAAATAAACAACAAAAAAAATTACATTAGAAAAGAACACAAAGTAAGATGAATTAAGGTGGGTTTGTCAGAAGTGGGATTTGAACCCACGCCCTCTCACGAGGACCAGAACTTGAGTCTGGCGCCTTAGACCACTCGGCCATCCTGACTAATGAGTAGGTAGATTTCTTTTAAAATATTACTTTATCATCAGTTTCAACGATTATCTCAATTATTTGATTCCTATTTCTACTATTTGTTAACCATAATTTGAATTTTTAAGGAAAATAACCAGTTACCAAATATGAACTTTACAATTTTAATCATGCATTTGTGGGTATGATATTAATTAAAAGCCACATTTTTTTTCGGTGCAATTAAACGTCATAATATAATATTAGTGAAGTGATACCGACTCAACTCATGTGAACTTCCGAAGTATACTTATGCCCTGTATAAATTAAAAAGAAATAAATGCTGCGTAGGTCGAAATGGCACGTTTTGAGCCTTATCCCAGAATATAAACTTCCAAAATTATTTCCAGGCGACACATTAAAACTAATCTTGCACTATATGATATTTTATAAATTTCTGAAAGTACCATTACCAACTACACTTTCTATAATTTTTTAGACAAACTTTGGAAAAAATTGATACATGTAATGTCACCCACATGAAAATTGAGGAAAAAAAAGATATAAACTATTAAGTTTTATCAAGTCACGTCAATACATGTACATCATCCAAGGATTTTTTCCGTTTTAGCATAAGTGGGAAACAATGTATTAATAAGAAACTGGTATTAAAGGAAATGGATCAAGATGTGTTTAAAAGATGTGCATAGTTGTCCCTCTTTTAATAATTTAATGGTAAATTAAGGGAACATAGAAAGTAAGAACCAAATTCAAACATGTCACTTACAAAAATCATATCTGTATCACCCTTCTTTAAACCGTAACCCCTCCCCTGAAAAATAAAACACAAGAAAAAGTGTCTCTCATTGTTGGAATGGCCGAAACATCGTTGTCAAGGTTTCTTTGTTGTTCTTGGCGTTTTTGAGCTCCTTTGATTTGAGCCTCACTTGTTGTAAAACAAAGTCAACGGTGTTTCAAATAAAAGATATACCAGCAATAAAGTATGAGCTCAATTAAAAGATAGTGATAAATGTCAAGCATGTAAATTAGATAATCAAGACCATATGCATGAAAAATTCCTCTTTTTTAGCTCGTGAGAAAAACACTAAAGTAGTTTTTTTTTTTTTTTAAAGAATTACCATTATTTTCAAAATAACTCTTCAATCGTTTTTGAAACTATTTTGAATTAAACAACGCCCTTTACACGTCCAAACCAGTATTTATTCTTGTTTGCAAACTAGATATCAACTGTTTGAGTATTGTATATACGAATTCATTTCTGATTTGACAGTCCACACGCAAACGTAGCGTGAAAATCTTTTTCCTTCTTGTTGGTTGCCATAAGAAGTTGGTTAACTATTTGAGGATTGCTTGCAAAATTCACCAAGACATTTGTTTCTCTGGAGCTTCGGAGATTTGATAAGCAACCAATTTGAGTTCTTTTATTAGTGCGACTTAATTATATTTTTTTGTCTTTTTAATTTAAATTATTATTGAGTTCCATTTATTTTACTGAATCAATTAAGTTTTGCTGTTTTCAAATGAAATAAATTTGATCGTTTCATCATTTTGTTTTCTGAAACTCAAATTTTGATTTTCTATTTAAATATTATAATTCACAATAAATTTGAAATATGAAACAAATTTATATTGCACCAGTATACTCTTTGTCAAGTGTTCTTTTCAAGTTCAGAAAGAAGATGATAGAGGATAATTTGTTGATTTAATAGTATAGATTACATGAATAAATGTCGGATTACACAGAATAGTCCACATACTTGAATTATTGAACATGACTTTAATTTAATGCATTGAATTTTCTCTTCACTTTCAATTAGTCCAAACAGATTAGAAACTTGGAACGGAACCACAACAGAATGATCATTCTTTACAAAACAAAAGTTTGAACAGTTTCTCTAAATGCCATCATAAAACAAATCATGTCCAAATAATGCTTACAATTAAAGATATATACTGAAATTTAATATGCTCTATAATTTAAATATAAGACAGGGATTAGAACTTGTATATGGACTTTCTGTCCGAGCTGGACAAGTAATGCGGATCAAACTTAAGATGATAACAACTATGAGAACCTTAACAAATATGAGAAACTGAGTGCAATGAAACAGCAGTGAATATGTAAAGAACCTTCCAGCTGCAGAAGCCCTTCCCAACCTATTGTTTTAAGTCGGCCTTTGAGTTGGCATTACCATTCTGCTGCTGTGGTTGATGCTGAAGCTGTTGCTGTTGAAGATGAATGTTTTGCTGGGACGCAGTAGGAGGTTGCTGCTGCTGCTGGAACAACAGAGGGTTCACAGAATGTTGAGAAATCAAGCAGCTAGAAGCATGTGAATCCCCGTTCAATTCAGCCGTAGCAAGCTTTAGTCTCTGAACCTCCGCAGTAAGCGCCTCATTTAGAGCTATTAGAAGAAAACACAATGCCCAGGAATAATCAGAAGGAGGCAATTGATGAAGTCATATATGTCTCCAGTTATTAGTAGCACAAATGGACTACTAATTATTGTATAAAATGTAAAAGACAAGCAATTATGGATCTCTAATAAAAAAGAAACATTAGAAACAGAGGATATTAATAAATAGTAAAAAGCTAATGTTAATCTCTAGCTAATTTTAAGCAACTAAAAATGGTAAGCTTTTGTTTTTTTAGATGCTGAAAGTCAGCCATAAGAAAAGGTTAACAGAACAGATAATAAAAAGTATGCACTCGTGCACAACACTTTCCAATAGAATTAATTACACCTCGCACAAAATATTTCTCAACACTCCCCAATATTTAGGACAGGAATATCTATGTAGGTCAGTTAAACATTAACAATGGATTGGGCACATCCCCTCCTCATCTGGGGAGGTCTACAACACAGATTTGTTTTTATCTATTGTGCTGAAGCACACTAGTGTCTATGATCTTATTGTTAAACTTCAAATCTTATCTGTTGAATTCCAACCCATGTTCAAATGCTACAACAGTGTCGCATGCCATTTCCATTCACAATACAAACTTCTATATGCAAGTTCTTAGTAAATATGAAGTGCTTAATTCAGCTACCCCCCTCCCCCCCTTCAATTTTCGAGCATTTTGGGGTTGAAATGAAGATAATGAGCAGGCTGGCTTTACCTTATGGTGAAATTTAACCTTTTAGAAGAATGGGATGGCAAGAATGAAACTCATAACCGCTTGGTAAAACCTAAACAACTAACTTGAAAGATATGTGTACATCTTTTACACACCACTGTTCTCCACAGTAAATTTTGTATTATTGTCAATTGTCCATATTTGTAATATTTTCATCATGACACACGCAATCAAATAGCTTACCAGCTCTTAAGTATAATAAAACTAAGCAAAGGCAAAGCCATCATTAATTTGGATGCTGTTTCCACTTTATAAGCCGAATGCTAACTGTTCACTTAATCTTAAACTCTTCACTTGAAATATTCACTATGCAAGTTAATATATGAAATAATCCAAGCAACTATTAGTTCAACCAAGGCAATAGGTGAACAATTAAATACCGATGCTTAGCAGTTTTCAGACAGAAATTTTCATACATTTTGCTTATCTGCAAAAATAAAATGGAGAGGAAATTTGAAAGACTATGAAGTGAAGGACAGAAATACCATCTCGAAGCTTTGCCTGTTGTTCCATGGATTGAAGGCGAAACTTCAACTCGCTATTCTGGTTAGTGAGTCCAACAGAATCTCTCTGCGTTCACATAATGGAAAGGAGTTACACCAAATTAGAAACAATACGGCGGTTACTGTACTCCACGTTTACAAAGTCAAACACAAATGCATTCCCACCTGTAACAGAGTAAGCTGTGCAGACAGTGTGGTGGCTTCTGTCTGCAGAGTCTGAACCTTGTGTTCTAGTTCTGAAATGTATCGCATCTTCCGCTCTTTGGACCGCGCAGCTGATTGCCGATTGGCCAAAATCCTGAAACGACCCAAAAACCAAGTCAATTAGTGAACAGGCAACATCAACCATACACGTTAAGCTACCGATGAAGATAAGACATTGAATAGTATAATATTAACACACCTCTTTGCACGCTTTGGATCCGTCAGAGCAATCTCAGCAAGCTTTTCGTTGGCCATAATTTTCTTCAATTCAGGCCCACTAAATTCCCCATTTCCAAACTCCAAGCTGAAAGCGGGTGAATTCCCATCAATTGAATTGCCGGGTGAAATCAAACCAGTTCGAGGACCAGGCGAAGGTGGCAGCTTAGGCGATTCATCACCGAAATTCAACTTCCCAATGAAACTATCCATTGAGACACTCCTATAGTGCCTGGTGGTGGGTGCAATATCCCCGCCTGCACTCCTCTTCATCCCCTCCCTCTTCTCACCTGAAACACTCATTCCTTGCTTCAGCATACCCTCCCCACTCTCATTAACACTACTCTCTGCCTCATTATCACTGCTATCACCTCCATTAGTCTTAGTTCCACTCGCTCTACTATCCAAATCGTCACGATTTTCATTCCCGTTTTTATCATCAGTCCCGGAGGAGTTCAAAGCATCAATGGTATCCAAATTCATATAGGCAGAGAAAAGATCATCCACCACCTCCCCTTCAGGGGATTTCTTCTCCCCGGATCCCTCTGCATTATGATCAACACCCCTATCCCAAGTTGTCTCCTTTTTGACCAGCTGAGCAGGTTTCGCTACACCAGGGTTCTCTCTACCCCTAAGAGGAATAAGGGGCGGCGAAGATTGCAAAACGGTGGAAAACCCAAATGGAATATCACTGTTAGAGCGCCTGTGCGCTTTGCGCGGAGGTAAACTCTCTCCAATGCGAGAAATGTTGTTGTTGTTGGGCGCGGCGGTGACAGTGTTGTTGGTGTTCCCTCTAGAGAAAGGCGATGGTGGCAGCAGAGCATGCGAAGTGACATCACGATCTTCCATTGACACGTCAGCTTCTGAGATAGAAGTGGAAGAGGAGTCACGAAAGGGAGAAGGACTCAAAGGGGGAAGCGAATCGAGGTTGAAAAAAGAGGGCTGAGACAATGATCGGGTGTGTGTGGGTGTAGGAGAAGGTAATTGCTGACGCGACACCGGGATCTGGGAGTAGGGCGAAATGGGTGGGATCTGGTGCGGGTGCGAAGGTGGTATCCCGGCTCGTTTGTTACCACCTTCTACACCGAAACTCTGCTGAAAATGATGCCTCGCTCGCATTTGTGAGGGGCTGAATTGGGGTATGCTGAGTTGGTCCATGTTCAGTGTCTGCTTCATAAACGAAGAAGAAGAAGCTCCGAACGAAGAAGAGCGAAGCCTCTGCATCATTTCATTATTAGCATCTTCATTATCACCCATTCTTCTCCACCTTCAAAATTCCTCACTACTAGTACTACTACTACAACTACTAGTACTTCAACTTACCGTTAAATTTCGGTTAATAAAGTTCCGGTAATCTGCAACCGCAAAGCGTAATCACTAATCAGAAATTGAGATAACAGAAGAGTTAAGGTTGTCTTTGTTTGGTTGAGGTACCTTGACATGACAGTGTTCATCAGCGAATTCATTAATAAAAGCGTTGGTCTTCTAATCCAGCTCACAGTGTTAACTTTGTCTGACGGAAATGCCGAAGGAGCAGGCGCTTATCTCTCCAAGATTCACTCTCTCTCTCTCTAGAAGGAGAGCAACGACAAGGAGCGAGAAGAAAACGAGCTCTCTAACACACTCTCTCTCTCTCTGCTTTCTCTCTCTACATCCACGACGATGACTATTACACGGATTTCATGACTACTACGCGTGAATTTAATAAGAATTTCATTTGCCCCGAATTTGCATTTCCTTCGCATTTCAATTTCATTCCGACCTCATTTGTGTTCTCATACGGCAGGTTTTTCTTCCCCTTGTCTCCGCAGATTATTAAGCCACTCTTTACCCAAATCACAATGTTTTTCATTCTTTATTGTTCTTTACCCCCCTTTTCTGGCACCAAGTTATTGTCCATTTATTACAGTTCCGGAGGGGTACATTGCAGGTTTTTTTTTAAAAAATATATTCATTTTTATTTACAATATCAATTTATTTAAATTCATTATCTTTTATTCGTGTTAAACTTTTTCAATAATGTCCCGATGGTCTCTTTTATTTGGCCTACATTGGCGTTTTACTGTCTCTTAGATTTTAATGAATTGAATATTTTGAAATGTATATTTAATTAATCTAACTTACACAATTACATGAAAATTATATTTTTATTTAAAAATAAAAAATTTACTATTTTTTTAAACTTCAAGACAAATAAAAACTTACCTCCCTTGCAAAACAACATAAAAGGAAGGTGCCCGTGGTATTATTTATCCCCTGATTATTATTTTATTTTTCTATGGTTAAATTTTCAATGAATTTTTTTTCTTTTCTTGAATGAAAGGCCATAATATTTTTCCGTGCTTTCACAATTTTAAGACCAGGTTTTGTATTTTCTTTTAATTGCCATATATATCTTTTTATTTCCTAAACAAACCCTATAAAAGTATCAAGTTTGACATGGACGGGGCATAAAGACTTGTTCAGATTCTTATTCCTATGATTCTATCTGATCTTACAAAAATAAATGGTTGCGATGTGAAGATAGCCATAACGAACAAAAAAAAAAGAAGATTGTATGGACATTGAAAAAGGTAAATTTTCTATTTAAAATTTGGCACCAATAAAAATCATGGGCGTAGGATTTTCTGCCGTGGTCCAAACGTGAGGGGCACAAAACAAAATTGCGAATGAATGAGATGTTATAGAATTACGAGCTTGTTAGACATATTATAATATCATGTATTAAATAAATTAGTATAAATCTTATATTACATAAGTTTATTTATAAAAAATATAATATATATATATATATATATATGAGGCAGAATTTTTTTATACCGATATAAGTTTAAATTTTTTAATATTTAATATAAACTTTTTATTTAATTTAAATTTAACATGTTATAATTTATTATTTTACAGTTAAATTTTAACTTAAAAAATTTAAATTTATATACTAGTGTAAAAAGATCTTTCCAATATATATATATATATATATATATATATATATATATATATATATATATATATATATATCATTTTTAAAGAATAAAATATTATCTTATTGAAACTTGCTGACATTTATAATATTTATTTTATTTTTTTAAACACTTTAAAATTTTTGCATAAAAATTATTAGTATTTTAATAATTTTAAAGCATTAACAATATAATATATTGTTATCCAATCATTGATTGGAATATCAATAAAAATAATTAAATTTGATAATGATAAATATAAAAAATATGGGTGTATTTTGTAACAAAGTATAAGAATTATTAGTAATAAGTTATAAACAATATTAATTATTTATGAAATTTATAAAATAACACTAAAAATAAATAATAAAAATATTAATATGTCAAAAAATCTGAAAAAGAATAATTATTTTAAAAGTTTATAAAACTTATGACATAGTTTCAATTAATAAATTTATTTTTATTATATCTTTGAATACACTTTAATTTTATTTTAACCTAACAATATCGAGTTAGTCTGGATGACTTCTTCATAGCCTCTGCGAGCTTAAGATTTAAATTTTCTGTGCATTCGTGTATGATATATTTTTGTAACAAGACATGATTTATGTTAGAAATTAAAAAATGTTTAGCAAATAATTATCAATATCAGAATATTTATTTTTATTAAAATTAAAAGATATTATCAATTATATATATAGAAAATTATTTTCTTTTACTAATATAAATTTAAAAACTTTTATATTTAATTTATATTTAATGGTTAAATAATAAATTACAATCTGATATAAATTAAATATAAAATTTAAATTAAATATAAAAAGTTTTAAAATTACATTAGTGTGAATACATATGTATAATTTCATACAACCCGTTCATATTTTTCAAAAACCCTTGGCTAACCCAAAAGGTGACCTTTTTTCGTTTCTTACACTTGTTTTTCAACGTAAGCTCGATTTCGCTTATTCTTTTGATGCAGCGAATCAGTGATGCTATCTTTAGCTATTATTATCATTAATTTTAAACTAGTCAGAGTGTATGTGTATTTATTTGCACCGGTCACAAAATTACAAGCAGAAATACAAATGATCCGAGAAAGACACGTGTTAGGGAAAGAAACTTGGTTTTCTTGATAATATTTTAGTAAATAGATCATAATATGATCTAACTTTTATATTAGTAGACATTTTTATATTGATATTTAGTATTCAACGTGGGTTTCTAAACTATGCCGAAATATCCCTTTTAAGCCACCAAATGATTTTTATTTTCATGTAACTTAACAAGTTAACAATTTGATTTGATACTAAACTTCTGCAAAACTAAAAATCCAGAATAGTTAAATCATTGCCTTTTGAGCATTGTATATATATATCTGTTTGTGTATTGAGAGAAAATGATTAGCAATGATTAAGCATTCAAAAATGAAAATTATTAGTTATTGTGCTACAGTATTGAAATTTTAAAATATTATTTTATTTAAAATTGCTGATAAGTATTTAATACCTGAAAATAATTACAATGACAAGGATTACACAGTTTAAATTGATATATTTTATTGGGTACAGATTGTACTCTTTTTGTTTTTCTTCTACCCAATAAAATAACATAAATGTGAACTTAATAAGAAAGGAAATATTGCTCCACTTTATCACTCAAATAATTGCTCTTTGATTTTGTTAGGTTGGTGGTCTTTTTTCTTTTTTCTTTTTTTAAATTTGAGTGCTTGTCTTGTCATCAAATTCACTCACTGTTTTGTGAGCTGAGCTCTACAAAATCTTAGCACTTAATTAAACGAACGTTGATGTAAAATGAGGCATTTCAGTGTTTAAAGTGAAACTTGTCTTTTATTTTGGATGAGAGAAAGAAAATATATTAGTATTTTTTTTCACTCCTCTTTTCTTCAGCTATAAAAAGTGTTTTCTTTTCACAATTCAAATATAGGGTTGGGTCCATTAAATGGAGTTCCTTGAGAAGGAAGAGACAGATCACATCCATGATGAAAATAAAAAGAAAACTTGACGACAAATGACAAGGATGATAACTGCAAACATTTTTTGAAGGGGGTGAATAAAATTACAGGTTTTGAACCATATATGGTCAAACCAATAGTCGGTACCAAATCCTTAATCATTAACCTTTACATGCCTTTTGGTAAGAGGCCAATATTCATGCTAAAGTGCAAACAACCAAGGCACCAAGAATATCTATTTCTAAGCTTCACTCCTTCCATTCTCACAAATTTAATTATATCCATTTGTGATATTCCTTTCCTGTTATATTATATAATCTTTCACTTAAGATAATACACATATTATAAGAAACTTCTCAATTATATTAATAAAATAGTTTTCAAATAATTGCACCCTAACAATATTTATGACACAATAACAAATAAGGACAATACTGAAAAAATTTGATTGATACTTTCTCAATGTTATTTTAAACATAGATAATTAAATAAAAAGAGAGAAAAAATCACATTCATTTTGTGGGTTACACTATCAAAGAAAATAATTATTTAAATGGTTTTATTTTAAACTTTTATCACTATAAAAAAAATACACTAATAAATAATTAAAAATTATCTTGGGTATGAATTTTGAAGCAGTCACTATATATATTAATTTTTTAAATTATAAATTACTCTATGATTAAATGACGATAAATTTATTGTTATTAAATTTTACAAGGTTAAAAAATAACATGCGATGGTGAAATTTATCTAAAAACTAAAATTAACAAATTTATACAATTCTAACAAGTTACGCCATTAAAAATAATGCCATATAATGTTTGTTATAGTTAATGTAGTTTTTTTTTTTTTTAATATCATGAGATCCTTTCACACCATTGAATGCAATATTGACATTGATTGAGAGTATTGAGGTTGTTACTCTTACAAGACACGAAATATCTATATAACAAGAAAGATAGATTTTGCAAAGGGTTTATTAAATAGTAATTACATAATTTTTATTTGAAACTGATTTTAGTACTGTAATGGATGGGACCCATGAGATGGCATCAATCGTGGCATAATGAAGGGTCGTGATTTGCAATCCCATGATATGTACATCATTAGATTACGCGATTGATTGCAACATGACGTGTTACTTTCGTTTAAGGAAGGTTTTGAAATTGAGTTTTATCTGCAAAATTAGTTTTAAAATGCTCTAAATGTTTATAATTTAAATAAAATTAGAATTATTAAAAAAAGATAATATTATACGGCTTTCCCAGCACACGTGACCCTAGCACATGGTTTTGTTGTAAGAGTAATGGAATCGGTACATTAACTTAGGGAAGGGCATGGCCTAGGAAAAGAAGAAGAATTCAAAAAGGGCCTTATCCACTCTTAAATCAAAAGGTGGGCCCAATACTGGCCCACGCAATAATACCGTTCCTATCCATGTTCTTCTGAAAGCGAGACCCAATTTTGTCATTCGGCAAAGCAAACTTTCCACCGCAAATACGACGTCGCATAGTGAGCGCTCAAGACGAAGTGGCGCAAGTTACCCGTTAATTTTTTTTAATTAATAAAAAATGTTTTAGGAAAATATTTTTCACAATCAAATGAGATAGGAAAACTATCGTTTATTAACTTTCATTTACAGTGCTTTTTTAAGTTTCAATTTTGCTAAATATACTGTGTTAAGAAGAGTTTCGACGTATTTATCTAATTTCAACAGTAAATATAATTGTGTTAAGAAGGTTTTTGCTGTATATAATAATTTTAGCTAATTTGAACAGTCTCTAGATACCTCTGGACCAAAAATGAAATGACAAAAATTGTTTCTTTTAAGTTTGGAACATATATATAATTTTTAAAAATATATAACATTTTTAAAAATTTTCATAAATTATTATCATTATTAAATAGATTTTTCTTTATTATAATATAAAAAAATAAAAAATATAAACTCATTCATTCAGTAGCTAATAATTTTTTTAATGATAATTTAATTATTAAAAATATTTTAAACCTAACTTTTTAAATTTATTATAAGTTTAAATAAAATTTCATGCCTTTTATTATTTGATGTATTTATTATTATAATTTTTTACAAATTAAATAATATTATTTGAATCTTTAAATAATTGAACTAATCATTTACTTGAAATAATTACGATATTATAATTTAAGATTATATTTATATAAGATTATATTTATATATATATATATATATATATATATATTATCTAAATATAAGAATACTTTTATAATTTTAATTCCATATAATGAATTAACACAGTTCGAGGATAGATATTTTTATTCCGTTTTCGTCCAATCATAAATTTTAAACTATTTTTAATACAGTAATTTTTTATTTAAATAAAATATTTTAAATTGTTTCTATATTTCAATAAAAAAAAGCGCAATTAAATTATTTTATACATTTATTTTTATATATAATAATTTCATATTAATTTTTATTCAATTTCAAAAAATTATTTAGAAAGATATTTTTGAAACTAAAACTTATTATTTTTAAATTAAAATAATTATATGTTATTATATTACTAAATAAATTATTAATACATTCATTCTATATTAATTTATTAATTTCTAATTTTATTTTAACTAATTAAAAAAAAAAAAAAGGCTTCAGTTTGTAAAACCCCCTTTCCAACTGAATCAATCTTCTGCTAAATTTTGTTTCTTTGCTTTATTGAAGGAGGAGAATGAAACATTGAAATCGGATCCCTAATCGCTCCATTTAGTTCAAGCACATTTGTTAATTCCCTGCACCGCACCCCACGTTTGGTATCTCTTTCACTTTAAATTCCCACAGAAACTAATAACTATGGCGGTGTTGCATCATCAACTCATGAAAATGCTTCTCGTTCAATTGCTGAGGGTGGCTTGGGTTGCTGGCACCTTACCCATCATCATCGCTTCTATTCCCACTTCCAAGCTGAGTTGGCTCCGTAGAACCTTGTTGGGTTTTGCTGGCAGAGGAAAAACCATGCACTCTTCGTCCCAAGTAACATAACTTTCACATTCATTCCTTATTTTGCATTAACCCCTTTTCATGTTTTTTAAATTTTCACTTTGCCCGTGTGTAAATTTTTTATCTTTCACCCTTGGAAACAAAGTTGCACGCTAGGAATGTTATGGGGTGCACCAAAGTTGAAACCTTTACCGTACTGGGTTGCAGAAATTCACCATTCCTCAAAGGTTCTTCTTGCACTTCTACGCTGTGGCTTCCATATGGACAACGTTGTTACTTGTTGCAACTTGGGTATATGCCTATAGCATGGTACCAATGGTTGCAGAGCCGTTTTCGTATTCGACTATCACCAGTTTCTTGACTGGGGGTTCTTCTATAAGAACTGGTTCATCTAAATTGAGGCTGAGCTATGTGGCTTGGCAAGCTGTTTTTCTGCTTTTGTTGATGGAAGCTCAAGTCCTAAGGCGCCTTTATGAAACCATACATGTTTTCAACTATAGCCCCTCTGCTCGCATGCATGTACTTGGTTATCTTACTGGATTGTTGTGAGTTTGTTCTTTATCTTTCCTCAACCTACTTCACTTGCTATGTGAAATGTCTATTTTATGTTAAGTGCCGACGATGCAATTCTGGTGAGAGGTTTCTTGTGAAATATGAGCATGCTGAGATGCTTGGATCAACAATGTTCTAGTTGCCATAGAACTACGTATTTTTAGCATGGGGGAATATGCATGTTTTGATACTTGTTCTATTGCATGGTTTGGTTTAATATGTTCAGTTACTTTCCTGAATTCGTTATGATGCGTTGCATAAACTCGTTGAAATATTTTCCTGAAACGATTTTTCCTTATTTTTTTTTTAATTGGACAATCCGAAGCATTAACAATTCTTATTAAGATGATTTTTGTAGTCGATAATACTTATGATGGTTTTGATGGAGGAGATATTGGTATTCAGATTTAGGCTGTATGTTTAAGTGTTATTGAGGTACATGATTTGATGGTTAAAAATGGAAACTTAATACACACTAACTACCATAATGCATTGAACTCAAAACACAAGCAGAAGAAAAAAACAACAGAGGAGTATGGGATAAACAAGCAGAGCAGAGGAAAGAAGTAGAAGACTGCAATTTGGGATGGCTGATTCCATTTTCTTTCTTCCTTGTGAACTATTATATACACGTGATAGTCCTATTTAGATTTAACATGCTTCTCATAATGTGAAATCTAAAATTTATTGCCACCTTTCTGGTTATCTCAAGTGCTGAAGGGTCGCACTCGCACCTATGTACTTAGATGGCACAATACTAGATAAATATTGATCGCAGCTTTTCCTCTGATTATACATCTTAGTTATCTCTACTTGTATTCAAACTAATACTAAATTGAAGATGATTGATCTGTTATTTTTCTGAAGCTAGTTTCTACATAGCAGCGCCACTGTCACTCTGCGGTGATTGTGCTGTAGAGGTGTTTGAGTTCCTATCAAATCTAGTGACTGAATTCATTGTCAGAGGCAAGAATCAGATGCCAATACCAGAGTTAGAATTCTGGCAAGTTATAAATCCCCTCATCAAGCTTGGGTGGAAGCATTGGATTGGTGCAGCTGTTTTTCTGTGGGGTTGGATTCATCAATATCAGTGCCATAAAATTCTTGTATGCATTATCTGCTTGATTGACATCTAAATCCTTGGTTTCAATTTGTGAAACAAGAATATCGACTGTTTTGATACCATCCTCATGACTTCAGTTGTTATCTCGTTTTTATTGTCATGGCTTATTACTATTTATTTTCATTTAACTGATGCTATAAAAGACTAATGTCAACAAGTCACAAAAATTGAATAGATATGATTTTCTTTATTTATTTTGTATGTGTTCGACATTTTGTAAACTAATATCCATATGCAATCATTCTTTAAATAAAATATTTTTGCAGTAAATATATCATTTTAGTAATGAGGAGGATTAGGTTATCTCGCAGTTTATGAACCTTTTTGAGTTTTATCATTTTGCCAGGGTTCTCTACGAGTTTCAAGACAAGCAGAGGAATATGTAATTCCTCATGGTGATTGGTTTGAAATCGTTTCCTCTCCACATTATCTGTCAGAAATCGTAACTCTCTTATTCTCAGTCTCTGTTACTTCGACTATTGTGATTGATAGATATGGTATGGATAAGCCTAATATTTGATAATGATGAAGGTTATATACGCTAGTTTTGTGGTCGCTACTGGAGGATCCAACCTTACAATCTGGTTACTTTTTGTTTTTGTGGTAATATTTCGTTTGCAGAACAAGAATATAATGTTTTAAACTAACGATCTTTGGTTTTGATTTGTTGTTTGCACATTTCGTTTTTTTGGTACAGGTGGCAAATCTGACATTTGCAGCAGCGGAAACACATATCTGGTATCGTCAGAAATTTGAAGACTATCCAAGTGATCGGTTCGCTGTAATTCCATTTATTATCTGAAGATTCTGGGTTAATGTGTACTTGATACAATTGATTGCGGCAAAGAACTTCGTTGTTTCTTAAGATGTACATGCTATTGTATAAATAGAGTTTTTTCGTTTTTGAGAACTTTATAATTACATTACAATGCTCAATCGATATTTTTTGGCTATTTTTTTTTTTTGGGCGTAAAAATCGGAACATTTTGGTAGGGTCATCTTGTAATATGCTTAATATAATGCCATAATACTAAATAGTTGCGAATGGATCCAGCCTGAAAATTCCGGTAAATTTTGATAGTTATTTATTTATTTATTTTTGGTCAAAATTTTTATAGTTATTTAAATTCTCATTTGTTTCCACGACTTTGTGAAGATAATTTCTTGTAGTGCATACTCCATACTAAATTGGATCGAGTACTTTTGATTGTTATTTGTAAAAAGAAAAACTGTTACCATTCAGAAACTTTTCAACTACACATTTATAATGGCGAGGACTCCCAAATAGAACAGTGGTAAAAGGGATGGGAGTAAACAATTTCAGCACCAAAATATTTTGCAATCTCACCAATTTTAGTTTGAAAGATTTGACAAGGGCTAACCATCACTGAGCACATTACACGTAACAACAAAAGCTTATTAGATTTGATTAAGCTTATGCCAAACCCGAATGTCAATACAAGTCTTTAAGGGTGAACAGGCACTCAGGCAGTATTTTTGCATATTTAGAGGATCACGATACATGCTTAGAGAGGAAGGGCATTCTCAAGCAAAAAGATCTATGCCCCAAAACCTGGCTGGTTGATTGGTTCGATATTTCTTGTCCATACTTCCGATGAGCTCCATGTCCTCTATAGCCAACTCAAAATCAAATACCTGGAAATTGTCTTTCAGTCTGTCCAATTTTGATGTTTTAGGAATGACCACAGTGTTCCTTTGAATGCCCCAGCGAAGAGCAATCTGAGCAGTAGTCTTTTTGTATTTTGCAGCCAGACCCTGGCAACAAAGAAATGATAGACCCTCAAATTAGTCAAATTCCCTTTCTGGGTTGCCAATCAATTTTTTTGGATAGACACTGGCTGGCAGTTATAATAGTTGACAATTAATTCAGTGTTTGGGAACTAGTATTGACAACTAACTTTGAGAACTTGGTCATCCAAACATGAAACTGTACCGAACCATTCTGTGTTTGCTGCAGCACCGCCAAGTGGAGTGTGGGCTGTAACACAAATCCCATGCTTCTGACAAAATTTGACCAAAGAATCGCGCTGGAAGTATGGATGAGTTTCAATCTGATTCACAGCAGGCTTTATCTTGGAATATGCTAAACAGTCTCTGGTCAGAAAGATATCATAGTTGCTGCAAATAGCTCTTTGTGAGTGTAATTTCATTAAACAAAATCAAACATTTCTAAAATTAATATTCGGAACATGTAAACCACAAAATCAAACATAGATGGCCTGCATTATCCGATACATTACTCCAATCCTCTTTCATTATGGTAGGTGAAACTAACAGCAACTAAAACAAACAGCCTTATCTCACTAGGAGTTGGTGATAATAGCAAAGCACAGTTTGAAACATGTTGCAAGGGTGAATAAAGCAGCATAAAAAAAATCTTGAATATGTATCATAAATGTCAATCCAGTTGATTGCTGAATCACTTGATGAGGCCATCATCAATCACATGATGGAGATTGCAAAAATACCTGGCTGCAAGTCTTCGATCATCCCAAAATAATATAAACTACCATGCAGGAGTTGAAGGGCACTTAAAAACATGTTTAAATAATAACTAATGAGAGACTGTCATCATGCCAATCCTCAATGAACTTAACAAGATTGAATGTTTTATCTTTCTTCATTCATGATTTTACTGTTTCTAAAATAAAACTTATCCATAAACTGTGGTCATAAAAAAGGATTTCTAGAGCATCTACTAGAGCGTAGTGAAGATTGATTGCAGCCCCAAACTGTACCTGATACCTATGCTGCGAACCAAGCCCAATGAAACAAGTTCTTCCATTGCATGCCATGTAGTTTCCAGAGATATACTGGTATCTATGTCCAGGACTCCATCATCAGCCAAAGGACTATCAGTAGTACCAACCCCTGCATGCATGTGGAATATGGCAAACTTATATAGAAGACGCCCAAATGTCCATGAAATCGCAAGTTAAAAATCCCAGACAAAAAAATCATGATAGAAGCTAATTTTGCAGTGTGTAATAAACAAACACAAACATGGAATAACACGAGAGATAAACCATCAGAGAAATAGAGATTATGTTAAAAGATCTAAACCAATATTGAGTAAGGAATGGAGATATTTATTTATAACTCTTGAGATCTCCGCGCGTAATGTTAAAAATACAGCTCAGTCAGATCAGTATTTTGACAGTGATAACAATAATTTTTACAATAAGCACAAAAAACATAAATTCAAGGGATGCAAAAGAAACCAACATACCAGTATGCCGGACGGCTACAGGAAAGTGAACAAGATATAAATCTAGATAATTTAACTTAAGCTTCTTGAGACTGTCCTTACAGGCCTCCAGAACGTGTCCATGATCCGAATTCCAGAGCTGAAATCAAATGCAAAGGGTAAGACAGTAATTATCAAACTCAGATCCATCATCATTACCAATACAAGCCATAAATCAACCACCGGTTTTGGTAAGGGGCGTTAACTATAAACACATTATTGATGCATCAGATCTTACAATATCCTATAATTTTCATTAGTTACTATATTCAGCATTTTATAGTATCTAATGTTATTGATGCATTAAATCTTGGATTTGCCTCCTCTAAAGTGAGGGAAGGTGTAAAGTGAGAAAGTAAAAATTTATTCACCGCATAATTTCAAGTCACTTTATTTATATTTCAAGTGGATAAACTTCATTTTTCACTTTACAGCTTCCTTCACTTTAGATAAGCTCAATCCTTAAATCTTACCCTATCCTATGATTTTCAATAACTGCTTAGTATATATAGGATATTTTTATTTTTATTTTTGTAAAAACTTGTAAACAAAATAATTATTGCGAAACTGACCTTGGTAGTGATGAAAAGTTCCTCCCTCTTCACAAGGCCACTATCAAAAGCCTCCTTAAGTGCCTCTCCAACTTCAGCTTCGTTCTTGTAGTCAGCTACAACGCATCCAAATCTCGTCAGCCACCATAAAATAATAGTGTGAATAAGACTATTTAGCAAATTAAGTAACTTTTAACCATCCCTTTTAGGGGACAGCTAATTTTTTTATTAGCCTAAACTGCTCATAAAGGAAGAAGACAAAACACTAGATTAAAATTCAAGAAAAAAAGAAGCAGCTAAAATTGGAAAAAATTAGTATACCAGCACAATCAAAATGACGATAACCGACTTTGATGGCATTGATAATTAGGTCCCTGATTTCATTTCCTTGTATGCGCCACACACCAAATCCAATGATGGGCATCTTGAAGCCATTGTTCAGTGTTATTGCCATGTTTTCTTTTTCCTCTTCCTCTTTCTCTGACCTCAACTACTCGTGTGTCGCGAAAACTCTGATCATGTTCTCTTATATTTTAATTACTTTCGGCCACTACGTTGGAAAAGCCCATGTCCACGATTAAACCTAGCCCAACTTTGGTTTGGGTTTAAACTGGACAGTGGATGATATGTGCCCATTAAATTTAACAGTAAAAAAAATGACAATTGGACTGGGCCGGTTAATTCGGGTTCGGGTTACCCGGATGAGTTGGGATTAACGAACACCCATAAAATAAGGGAAATGGTTCCTTCCCCTCCACCCTGTACGGTTACAGAGATCGGAAATTGGATATCTAAGTTCTCAGATCTGATCTATTCAACGTCGTTGCAGTACTAATGGCTCCGTTCAGCGGCGATGAAACGGCACCGTTTTTTGGCTTCCTAGGAGCCGCAGCTGCCCTCGTTTTCTCCTGTAATATAATTCAATCCCCAATTTCTCAATTAGATCTCTGTTCGTGTTTTCATGATCTCTTTTGAATTTAACCTTTTTATGAAAATTTAATGTTCGATACGCTAAGTCGTACAGTAATATATTTTATGTTTGATCCCTGCACGGAAAAAAAATATTTTATTCCTTTGAAAACATTGGAAAAGCAATGAACTTGTTGCCTTTTTATTTATTTAATGGTATATTATGGTTGTGCTTTGGTAGTTTCTGTGGAGAAATTGTTTTGTTCGATTCAATAAGATACTGCAAGATAATCTCATGGCTCTGTAGCAGTCATTTCTCGTAGTGATAATCTTCGTTGTTTTGGTAATCAGGGGACAAAATAAGTCTATTACAATTGCTTCACGTTGTTTTGTGTTTTGAAAGTGGTTGGTGGAAGAATTGTTGACTAGCTAAAAAAAAAATGAAAATTTTTGGGTTTCTTTGTTAGCTCTGCATTCTTTCTAGAGTTATCTTACTAAGAGTTATTTGAATTGGTGGAGAAAGGTATGGGAGCTGCCTATGGCACAGCAAAGAGTGGCGTGGGCGTGGCATCGATGGGTGTGATGAGACCGGAGCTGGTGATGAAGTCTATTGTCCCTGTTGTTATGGCCGGAGTTTTGGGTATTTATGGCCTTATTATTGCTGTTATTATCAGTACTGGCATTAATCCCAAGGCCAAATCTTATTACCTCTTTGATGGTTATGCACATCTCTCGTCTGGTCTTGCTTGTGGTTTGGCTGGGCTCTCTGCTGGCATGGCAATTGGTATTGTTGGTGATGCTGGTGTTAGGTATAATTATTCTGCCTTAGTTTCTGACCCATGATTAAATTCGAAACTTGTTTTCAGCTGACCTTTATTTTCTTATTTACTCTTATTATAAAGTCCATAGAATTTCATGCTGATATCTACTCCATGCTATGCTTTCTATCAAATGAATATATGATCCTTGATGGAATGTATTTATTTTGCTGTTAATTTGATACAGGCATTTGCCATTTACAGTCTTTTCTAGTAAGTTTCTGGCTTTGAATAATTAATCTCTTTCTGCAGAGCCAATGCACAGCAGCCAAAACTTTTTGTTGGAATGATTCTGATCCTTATCTTTGCTGAAGCGCTTGCCCTGTATGGTCTCATTGTTGGTATTATCCTGTCATCTCGTGCCGGCCAATCTAGAGCTGATTAAGAAAGGAGGCGTGGTGCGAAATATTCTTTGACCTCCTATCTGTATTAACCTTCTTATTTTGAGGGTGAGGGGGTAATATTTTTAGTTGTGAGGTTAGTGTTCAGACGCCAGTTGCAGGATTTAACGACTACTTAAGTGAAAGCAGTAGCTGCACCAGTGATTTTGGTGTTTGTATAAGTAGTCTTTCTTTGCTTAATAAAGCTTTTTAAGCTTCTTTTTTTCCCTATGAAATGTACTGCGCCATATGATCCGAGTCTACATTTTATTTTTGTAGCTGCTGCTGCAGATGAAGCTGCTGGTAGTGCATGTAATGATTTGGTTGCCAATGTAATTTATTTGCATTAATGGGTCTTTTAATATTGAATGCTGGTGCAACTAAACGGTGCTTTGTGTTTTGAATAGTCGTAGAATCGATATTGAAATTCTCAATAAAGGCATGTTGAGTATTCTAATATTTTGCATCGTACGATTGTTGAAGTAAGGTGGGAACATGAATTGAACTTGCTCAACAGAAATTTCAATGCAAAGGCGAACTTTTGTATGAAAAAGAGAAGCTTTGATCCTGAGATATCTAACTGAATCGACGGAAACATTCATTATTCTCCGAGCACCCTCCTCTTTTCTCAACCGCTCACTTCTACATAACCTTGCGTGTTGCCACCTGATCCACGAGTTGGGATATTTTATTTTAATCATGCACTTAGGTCACGTGCAGGAAATCAATAGGATTATATCTCTAGGTGTGAACTGTTGACGTTGGTCACGTGCTCCTTTGCTCCCATTTCTTGTGCAATAGTGTATGCTTCTATTATCTGTCCCTGATAATCATCTTATTTACGATTGCTATCATTTCTTTGCTTTGGGCGACGTACTTCTCATTTTGTTTATGGTATCTATTGGTTCGATCGCAACTCCTCCGGCATCATCAATTCTTCTTTGGATTATGATTCCCACCTGGTTAACCTCCTTCAGATGGCTGCTCCAATAAATGTATTTGACTTAATAACTATTAACAATACAATAGCAACTATGCAGCCTATGTATCTGTAATTTGTATGTCTAATACTTAGAAAAAAGCGCTTTTACCCAGCTAAAAAATTGGTAGTAAAGTGAAAGATGGAAATTTTAAGATCATCGTGCCATCCGTGTTTTACATACTAAGCCGGTACTAATTGAATTGCAATATCAATGCAGTAATATTTAATTTGGCGTAGATAAATTTTAGTCCTCATGATTTTAACTGAATTAAATTTTGATTTTTATATTTATTCAGAATAGTCCCTTCTTAAATCACTCTTTATGATCAATAACTACAAATAAAACATGTAATGACGGCTAATAATAATAATGAAACTACTGAATGGAAATGAGATGAAGAAAGCTGACGAGTAGAAGATATATTCTCCCGAATGCTTGGATCAATTTGTTTTGAATATGTATAATTAAAAATTGTGTTTTTGAAAAGTATAAAAAAAAAATTGCTGGAGAAGACTTTGCATAGAGTATGGTCCAATTACAACTCAAAACGAGAAAAGTAAATAAGTGATAGGGCCAACGGATATGGAAATGGTGGTTGGTGTGGCTCCAAATCAGACACGAAATCATACAAGAATAATTCACTAACACACACTTCATTTTGTTGCTGAGGAGTAAGATTCTTCACCTTGGCTTTCCTTGCTAACTAAAAAGTACAACACTGCATTACCAAACTCTGCTAAATCTTGATGGAAATCTGTGGAGCTACAGCTATGAAATGGTCTCACACCATCTTTCCTTCTCTTCACCTTCCTCGGCCCCTCTCAGTAAGCTCATTTTCTTCAATTCAATCACCCTTTTCGTTTCTATTTTCTCTCAGTTTTGCATTGCTCCCTTACTATGGCTTGTTATCCATTCCATTTTACTAGACCAAGGAGGCTAGAAGGTTCAAAGTTTGGTGTGGCACTGATCAAGGCCCCGAGGTATTATATTCTAAAACTAGGTGCTTCCCATCTATGTTGTGTTTTCAAATGGATTTTTTTGTGTATGAGTCTTGCACCATGTTATGGTGTTCTACTCGGTATCTTTGCTTTTTTGCGGGGTGTAATACATTAATCAATGTGAGTCGGATGGCAGACATGGTAATTTGTAAAGCCACTTTTGTGGCATGAAAATTCAAAGAAAATTTATTTCAAGGCATTGAGATACTTTCGGTGCAGTTCACGAGCTATGAATGGGATGGTTGAGCAGCACAGAATAGGAGGTTCTCCTCTATATATAGGGGCTTCCCTTTTCATTTTTTCTCCTATTTTGTATGAAGAGGTGTATTCTTCTATTTCTTGAGATAGTGTAATTGCTCTCTCTTTGTATTAAGAGCAAGGTTATAACTTTCTTCCACTTGATGAAAATTTTTGCTTCTCTTGCCTACTGTTTTTTCCTTATTGATTTAGGGTTTTCTATGTTGAATATAGGGTGATTTTATTTATGTAACTATGGGATCCAACATGGGACTGTTCTAGTTGTTAATTTTGTGTGCTCGTAATCAAGTTAGGCTTCTCTTGACCTTGCTTTATCAAACCTGATAATGGTTGGGATTGATTAGGCATTTCATTGGCTCCATTTTAGTGGAATGCCACTGGTGGTTGAGTTAATTAAGAGCAAGCTTTAAGATTTCTATCTTTCAGCCCAACACAAGTCACAACAGATTTCTATATGCGTTGTTGAGCTTTGCTAATAACTTACAAGTTCACAACATTACATTTGGTTCCTATTTGTCTGGGAAGCATGATTTCTACTTACCATTATATCAGCAATTTGCACATTAAGAATATTGTTTAACTGGCTTTTCTGGCTTTTCTAATTGGTTATTTAGGTTCCTTCAAGATCATTATCACTTAAGAGTGTTTTTGCAGGGAAATAAAATGATCATATCTATAACTGGAGCAACAGGTTTTATAGGTAGAAAGTTGGTGCAAAGATTGCATGCAGGTTATTCCCCATATCTGGTTCTAGCTTAATGGGTCTGTTCTTATTTGTTTATATATAATATGCCTTCTTTTGGTACATTGATATTCAGCATTTTCCTAGTGCGCTCTTGTATATCTACATTTCATCCTTGTTTGGATAAACTTTACTATGAAAGGTGCATTGTGGTTGTATTGTTCTTATTGTATTTTCTCTGATGCTGCAAAATATGTGCTATATATAAATTTCAAGCCTGCATCAAACAACTGATAAACGTTTGCATCTTGTGGAGTATATTGCTTCCATATATCACTATCCCATGTGACAAATCTGTAGAATCCCTGGATTTTGTTAGACTCTTGCCTGCCTATTTATATCATTTGAATTTTCAGTGTCTTCTTCAATATGCCTAAACAATTAAACTAACTTTCTGTCCTCAACTAATAATATTTGCAGACAGTCATAGTGTTCATGTCTTGACGCGCTCTAAATCTAAAGCTGAAACAATTTTTCCTGGTAAGAAGGTAATAATTGATGCAATAAATTTGCACTGACAGTCACAGTTTGCCAAAATATTCCGACTAAAACTCAATCGCCAATGCAAACCTTTTCATGAAATTAAAGTGATACCTCAACTTCACTTCACTACTAGCAGAGTACTTTCAATTCATATGTATATTTTGTTGGTTTTAATTAATACATACTTGGATTGCTCCAGCCTTGAAATTATGGTTTTATCTTCCTCATAATGGTTGAAAAATGGTTAACTTCTGCACAACCAGACTCTGTCAGACATATACTACACCTTGGATTAATTGGTTAACTTTGCCCTGGTATCTCCAGCAAAAGACTTTCCCGGACTCAAGATTGCAGAGGAACCAGAATGGAAAGATAGCATTCAGGGCTCAACGGGGATCGTGAATTTGGCTGGAATGCCCATAAGTACCCGATGGTCTTCTGAGGTTATTTCCATGTTCTTATCACTTCCACTATTGAAATGATTTAGACTTCAACTTGCACCTAGTTAGTGGTTATTGAGAGATATTTGGTATCTCTCTTTTAATATTTTTGTCTTGTCTCTGTTAAAACTGCGCTGGAAACCTTGGCCTCATTTAGATTTTTGGAAAATTTATTGAAATAACAAATTTACATACCATTTTTTATGTACCAAAATCTGAAATGATCGATAATATATGAATGTTTATTTGGCAATTTTTTGAACACCGGTGTAAGGTTTAAACTGCTGAACAGTCTATACATACACTATACTTTGTCTTTTTATTTATCTTTATCTTCTTCCTCCCACTTTCATTTGGATGATGTTGGAATTAACACATGCATTACTCCAAATGTGTTACACACATCTTAATGCTGCAGATAAAGAAGGAAATCAAGCAGAGCAGAATAAGAGTGACCTCAAAGGTAAGCATAACATTTCCCATTGATTAAAAATGCGAGTAATATATTTTTTTTATTTTCTCTTGGTAAAAAATATATGTGCATCAACATAATCCACAGTTATTTAAATAAACCAGTGCTTATGCTTCCTCTGACCTATTCATTTCATAGCAAAGGTTGTAGAATTGATAAACAGTGCACCAGATGATAGTCGACCTAAAGTTTTTGTTAGTGCAACAGCTGTGGGTTATTATGGTATGTTTGCATGCCAAAACTGGTTTATCATTTTCTTTCTTGTTATTTAATATTACCATTGGTTCGTCTAATGCTTTGGTTGGCAAATGTAATTATTTGTGGAGCATGTTCTATAATTACATAATTATTTAATAATTATGCATTTTTTTGCATACAAAAAATATTTTTTCATTTTCCTTCCATTTTATTATGTTCAGGTACCAGTGAGACTCAATCCTTTGATGAAGAAAGTCCTTCAGGAAAGGATTACTTGGCTGAGGTAAGAAAAACGTTTTTTGCTGTTACTGCAACAAATATAAGATACGGAATCTAATGAGAAAATAGGAAAACTATGCTTGCTTTGCTAAAGGAATATTTTGAGAGCACTACTGGTAAATTTCATAAGGATATTGATCTTTCTTTTTTCATGTTTTCATAAAAAGATGGCATTGAATCTCTTAGCTTTCTGTTTGTATACCTAATTGATGGTGTTAAAGGATATTCACCGTTAATTGAGGTACCATATACTGAGTTTTTTTGTCTAATTTTCCTTTGGAAATGATGTTTTTGTTCATTCAGTTCAATGGCTTAGATATTTTCTGGTCAAAAAGGTAACTGAAACCGGTTGAACCTTGGATTTGGGTTTTTAAGTAACTTGAATACGCCAAAATTTCTTAATTTGTTTAAAGTGCAAGAATGGACACCTAATTTCTACTTTAAAAACGCTGTAATTTTCCTCTTTGGTCATGATATTTGAGACTGAATCTTAAAAGTGTCTACTACAAAATATATAAGTTAAACAAAGGCGGTGGTTATGAAAGCTGGAGCTACTTTTTCAAACTTCATAACCCATAAAATGTTATTCGAACAGATGAAAGTTTTTACGTTGTATTGTTTTAGCTTCTAGATTGCATTGACCAAAACAGCCCCTTCTGTTCAGGTTTGTAGAGAATGGGAATCCACAGCCCAAAGGGTAAATAAAGATGTTAGAGTGGCTTTAATTCGCATTGGTGTTGTCCTTGGTAAAGATGGGGGAGCACTAGGTACGTTTTCTTATACCATCAGGCTTTATGGAGTGTTATGCTTTTGAGTAGGATCTTGAAACAAAATCTATTTTGTAATCTGGGTTTAACTGATAATTACACATTTGAGTCTGCAGCTAAAATGATACCTCTCTTCATGATGTTTGCTGGTGGACCTCTAGGCTCTGGAAAACAGTGGTATTTCACTCAGTTTCTTGCGCTTGTAAGAGATAGCTTTGTAGTACTGTTAATCCATTCTTACACACAGTTCATGAAGCAATTTCCCACCCCAACCTGGTGTGTTTTGTAAAATGCAAAACAACCCTATTTACAGCTTGACTGTTGCTAATAAAATGCGTAGTTATTTCTCATATTAAATTCAATCTACTAGTGTCATGGTGCAAGTGTTTTATGAGTTGGATTTTGGTTTGTCTTAATTTCTAGGTAGGGGTCATGATTGATGATTGTTCTTTGTTTTCTCCTCCATACAGGTTCTCCTGGATTCATTTGGATGACATTGTCAATTTAATATATGAAGCGCTATCAAATCCATCTTACAAAGGTGAATTATTCACTCTCCTATCTCTAAAACGAAATTTATCAAAATTCTTAAAAAAATTAACAGAATACCTTATGGACATTGGATATTATAGCATAGACTTATTATAGGAATATCCATTTTCCACGTATTACATTAACACCTCTAGTCACCATTGAAGTGTAATTTTTTCTATTTCTTTAGTCTACGCTCCACCAATGTGACATAATGGATATATTTCCTAATCCTATGGTTATATTTTCTGTTTTATTGACTGATGAACTTGTTGCATTATCATGAAATGTGTTATGAATGAATGTATTAGGAGTTATCAATGGAACTGCACCAAATCCTGTACGATTGTCAGAATTATGTGACCAGCTGGGACATGTCTTGGGTCGTCCCTCATGGCTACCCGTACCCGACTTTGCCCTCAAAGCTGTTCTTGGTGAAGGTGCTTCTGTGGTAAGGAATAATCATCTCTAGTACGTAACTTTTAGGATAAAATCCTTAAAATGCACTGTTAATCTTTCTTTGTAGGTTTTAGAAGGACAGAGAGTGGTTCCTGCGCAATCTATGAAGTTGGGTTTCCCATTCAAATATTCTTACGTGAAGGATGCCCTTAAAGCTATTCTTTCTTGAAGCAATTTTAGCATGAGACAGCTACCATATTCTTTATTCTTTTCCGAACATTAGTAGCATTCACCTTATTCAAATTTAGACTTGGTTGAATCGTAGTTGTTATCATAACGTAATTAGTAACAAATGAACACACGCTATCTCAATCCCTATGTTAATGATTCATAATTCATGTCGCTGTAATTATACTTGCACAATCAAAAAGTAAGCAGAAAAAGGCAAAACACCACTTTTCCCCTTTTCATAAAAAACTTCCCAGTCGTGGCTAGCACGTTGTTTACTATTTCAAAATTACTACTGCGGAGACGTGCAAAGTTTTTATATTGGGCATTGCAACTCAGGTTGTACATATCAGATAGAGACGTGAAATGGAGAATTACTCATGACTCTTTATTCAACAGTTTAAATTTTTTATAATTACTTCAACTATTTACAAAAGAAAAGGCTCAATATTTTGTAAACTTAAAACTGTGAAATCTACGATCTTTTTGCAATTATTTCCTTACTATATTAATCTTACCATGCTTTTATCAAGAGGAACAAACATTTAACTGTGAAATCTACGATCCATCGTAACGGCTCCTGGAAAAAAAATTTGGATAACTTAATATCAACATATAACTCCTGCATCCTAACCTAATCGACATTTGTGGAAGTCTGGTCATTGGTCCTTGACTGAATTTGGCGGTTACCGTTAACTTGGACGGCGTTGGATTTCCTGCGAAAATTACCGAACGAACCTTCAATTTCCTCAAGTGTTTTGCCTCGTGTTTCAGGGAGCAGTGTGTAGTGAAAGATCCACGCGGCCACTGCAATGCCGGCGAAGAGAAAGAAGGCGCCTCCAATGGTGATGGCTTTAGAGAGGGACAGAAAAGTCATTGAGATAACCCCACTAGTGAGTCTATTCACCGCAGCTCCAATAGCCACACCTTGAGCGCGCAGCCTTAGCGGGAAAATCTCGGAGCTATAAACCCACGTGATGGGCCCCGACCCAATGGAAAACGTGCCCACGTAGGACAATACTGATGCAATGCTAAGCCCAATGGCCCACGTTAGCGTAGTCCGTGAACGGTCCACAATAGTGAGACTCACCGCAAGGGTTACAAGTGAGAAAATCAACCCACTAACACTGCTTAGCAGCAACACACGTCGCCCGACCCGGTCCAACAAAAACGTCGCTACTAAAATCGAAACGGTTTTCACGAACCCAACAGCCACGGTTGCCAGAAGCTTGTTCGTATCGGATTTGATCCCAGCCTTCTCAAAGATTCTTGGGCTATACAAAACGACAGCGTCTATGCCCGTGGCCTGCGCAAAGAAGTGAATCCCAAGGGACGCAATGAAGATGTGACGAACTGCGGGTGTTGGATATAGTAGCAGTTCTTTCCACACGCCTTTGCCTTGCTGCTTCGTTACTGAAACGACGTCGTCGTCGCAGTCCTGAGGAATTCCAGCCGTTTCTTTAATATCGGCTAGCCTTAGCCCAGCCTCTTCCTTCGAATCCGATATTCTGTTCAGAACTTTTTTGGCTTCCCCTAGCCGACCCTTGGCTACAAGCCACCTTGGCGACTCTGGCATGGCTAACACAGCCACGGCTAGGAATATAGAAGGAATGGCTCCGACTCCAAGCATGAGTCGCCAACCCAAGCGAAGTGGAAGCTTAGAAAACCCGTAGTTTGAGATGTATCCAATTAAAATCCCTCCATTCAGAAAAACCTGATAAATTTTTTTAAAAATCTGAAAAATTATAGTGATATTGAGAATTGTTAATAAAGAGAAAAATTACCTCTGGAAAGGAAGTGAGGTAACCGCGAGAGGAAGTTGGGGAAATTTCGGAGGTGTAGACCGGAGCAATGAGGAAGGCGAAGCCGATGCCAATGCCGGCGACGAAGCGGCCAAACATGAGAAAGGCATAGTTGGGGGAAAATCCCATGAGAATGGCTCCGGCGAAGAAGATTACGCCGGCGAGAACGATTGTGTAACGGCGGCCAATCCAATCGGAGGTTCCGCCGGCGATATATGACCCTATCGGAGAGTAGAGGTTTATGATGCCGTTAAGGATTTCGATTTGCACGTCGGAGAGCTTGAGATCTCTTTTTATATAGAGAGCCGCTCCACTCATCACTCCAATATCTGTAAGTCATATCGTATTCCAATTTATTATACCAAAAAAGGAACACCACCACAGCGTTAACAAATTCAAATACCGTAGCTGTTCGTTAATTTTGCATTTATAAAATCACTGCTAAATTGAAACCGATTGGAAAACAATTATAACAGAGAAAAGAGTGTTTGTTTGTTTTTGCACTGACCGTAACCAAGTAGAATGGAAGTCATGGATGCCAAAATGGCACAAGCGAGAGCAAACTTGTTTCTTGCGGTCTTCTTTTGAGGATGGAAATCCTGAACCTCCAAAGTTTTGTGAGTTGCTGTTTCGTCCTCGGCCATCTTTGTGGATTGGAGAGTGCAATTGTGAATGATGAATGAGCATTTTTATTTAAAATTGGAACTGGGTCTATCCCTGTCAACCTCTGCACTCACAAAAGTCCCATTTTCTGTGTATAATATTGACTCTTCTCTCTCGAGTCTCGACTACGATGCGCAATAATTGCGCAATTCCAAAACTGATCAATCATATCACCATCCTATCATCATCATCATATATAAGTAAAAATAATTACACTGAAATATTAATATACCATTAAGAATGTATTTAATAAATTAATACATAATCAAATTAAATAGTATCTATACTTCTTTCAAGTATATAGTTAATAATTTATTTATATATCTATATATGTTAAAACTTAACGACGCTATAGCACTCATATGATATTAAATAATTTATTTAATAAATTAATATACATCAACTTAAATGGTGCAATTAAATGATAAATTAATTTAAGGTATATATTAAACTCTTTAATGATTTATATTATTATTATTTAAAAAAATTAAAGTGTTTTTAAAATTACAAATTTAAATGTATAATTATATATTACATATAAATTTTTAAAAAGTAAATTATTTTTTATTTTTTATTTATTAAATTGTTATCAGTTATTTTAATTTTAAAAATATATTCAACTTGTTTAAAATTATATTTATTTATAAAAATATTTTGAACTAACAAAATTAAGTGTAAATAATATAATTTAAATTTTTTTTTTATTTGTTAACAAACTAATTCTAAAATTTTTTATTTAACATACTTTTATAGCTTTTTATTATAATAAATTAATTTTTTTTGTTTGAATTACTAAATAAAGTTATGGTTTTATATTTTAAACAAATAAAGTTACATGTTGTTTCTACAAAAGATATATTCGTTCATTGCAACTTATGTCCTTGTCTTTTACTATAACGTCCTTATAGAATATTCATGATTCTCCTTGTACGTAAGGAAGAATGTTTGTAATGACAGACCGATGATCGAATAAATATTAAAGTGTAGAGCAATAAATACTATTAAATATAAATATATATAGTTTATCTTGTTTTAAAATTTATATTTTTCTCAAGTCTTTTAAAAAAAATAGAACTTTCAATTTGTTTAACCATTTTCAAAATTAAAATTCACTTTATTCTATAGAAAGAACTTAAAAAAATATTTGTTTGCTTAATTTTTTTAAATTATGATTATTTTGATAAATCACTTTGAACAATTTTTAAAAATTGCTATAATTACAACTACTTTAAAAAAAATAGTTTACCATTTGTAAAAAAAAAAAACCCTCCCTTTTAAATAATTTATTTATAAAAATATTTAATTTTTTAACATTTTTACATTAATTAAAAAAACTTATGAATGTAAAGATGTTGCTGGTTAAGTTTAAAAAAAAATATGTATTTATTGTGTAAATTAATTATAGTTTGCACTATCACAAGAGCACAAAAAATATATATTATTAATTAGTCTGAAAAATATGTAGATTATATTAAAATTATGGTTTAGAATAACGTTTTTGTTTAGGTAGAATAATTTTAACAAACTACATTCATATGATTTTTTAACCATAATTACTATAAACCAAATTATAAAGTACTAAATAGTTTTTTTTCTAATTAATAGAAGTTGGTTTAAGTGATAAACAACTCAATATCGTTTAAGAAAAGTTTTGAGTTTAAATTTTTATATATATAAAAAATATTCAATAATAAACTCATTTATCATATCCAAATGTGTGAACTGAGTCAAATCTAAATTAAATTGGATGGAAAGTAAAATTAAACAAATATCTTTCTCTAAATAATGCATAAAATTAAAATTTGAAATGAATATTATAAATATTTTTGAAAAATTGTCCATATGATCACGTAATGACAAATGAAATGGACAGCAATGCAGTACTGTGGCCTAACTAAGGGGAATGTTATGGAGTGTGCCGCTGACTAACCATGATGATTAGAATTTGGTGACCTGGAAGTTGCTTTACTGATAATACTCGTTGGAAAATTCTATCACTGGTTTTACAAATAGGATCAAGTTGTAATTGTTTCAATTGTTAAAAGTTTGAATTCGTATTGTACAAGGATAAGGCATAAAGGTTTCAATTTTATTATGGATACGAGAACTTTTAAAAGTAGTTAGAGTTTTTTTCTAACTGTTTTTCGAACTTAAGGATTGATTTAGTGAATATCTAAAATGGTAAATTTTAAGGTAATTAATGAGGTATATTTTATGATTATTTATTTTTAAACTCATTATGACGATTAATTTAATACACTAATAGATAATATAATAATTAATTTACTTTAAAAAAATATAAATACTTTTTAATTTTTAAATATTAAAAAATCATAATATTCAATATACAATGTCACTTTAATTTTAAGAACATCGTAACAAGCATTATCTAAAATTCAACTTACGTACATTTTATTATATAAAAAAAATATGATTAAAATTTATTTTAAAGAATGGAATAAAATATTATAGTCATTGACTTAAAATAATTAGTTATAATTAGACGTGTGTTATAAGGATATACTTAAAAATGCAAACAAGATTTGAGACTTATTCAATTGTGTTATTAAGATTAGTATCTTTTAATTCTAAGGAATTATTCTCTACACTATAGTCTGTCATTTTTACTATCAATTAAATTTTAAAAGTATTTATTAAAATAATATTATTTAGAAATTAATAGTTAAAATAAGTAAATTTAACTATTTATATAGTATTAACTAACCTCTTACATGTATTATGTGTTGCTCATTCTTAGTTTATTTTCTATATTAGAAATTGATAAATAACACATTTTGATGGCTATCTTTTTAATACAAAGAATGAAAAAAGGTGAAGTCTAATAGTATCAGTAGTGATCCAGTTGTACTTTATAGTGTGTGAGTGAGAGAAATTTTGTCAGATGGAGGTTGAGATCTTTGTTAGGCTTTCCTTTAAATTGTGTAAAATTTTTAATCATGATAATGAACGTCGACTTCAACTTAAAATTGTTGGCCTCCACATTAGAGGTCGCATGCTTTCAGAAGCACAGTTAGGTGTGATGTAGTCTTTAATTGATTTCTTTCCCTATGCTATTTTTTCTTTTTCAACTCTTTCCTTTGTCTTTGTATAGTTCTTTTAATTTTTAGATCAAATGAGCAAGCTGTAAAAGACTTAGAACAAACGAGCATACACTAAAGAAAATTTTATAAAATTAAAAACAAATAAAACAGAATAAATAAAGTAAAAAAATGAAAATAAACAAAATGAAATTAGAATAAAGCAAAACAAGAGTTGTTCAAATAAATTAAATACAAGATTTTCTTAATATTGGAAAAATAATTCTCAGCAACAGAGCCAAAAACTTGTTTATGGGTAAGTGTACATGTTGAAAAGTAATAAAAGAGCTCTAAAATAAGTTTACAAAATATCGTCTCACAAGGATTGTTTCTAATTACAAAGAATTTCTTAATTTAATTATTTAAACTTAAAGGATATGAAATTAAATAAAGCAAGAATTCAAATGTAAAAGTGATTAAAATAGAATTAAAAAAATAATGCAAATGCTGACAATAAACTGATGTAGAAAAACTTAGGGTGTATGGTTTCATCTTTACAATTCATTATGTTCTTTTTTAGATTAATTCTAATTTTAGTTTTCCTATGATTGTCAATTATTCATACTAAATCTATTAATACTCAATGGTCATGTAATGTTAATAGTTTTTTCCTTAAGCTATTACCCTCAATAATCATGTAAGGTAAAAGAAAGAGAAAGCATAAAGAGCTTATAAAATGTTAATTTAATAATTTTTTTATTCACCTAATTCTTTGTCTCGTTTTACCTTATAGATTAATTAATTATGTGGTATAATCACCTACAATATAATTAATTATGATATGTTTAAGAGTTATCAATTTCAAACACACAAATATATCGCAATAGAGTAAACACTAATAAAAAAAAAGAAACGTGAAATTATTATTAATAAAAAATATTTCATAAAGTCATGCAAATAATTTATCATAGTTCTAACTATAGATTTAGCTAGACATAATATAAAAGAAAATTAAAATAAAACTAAACAAATCTATTGAACTCAAAAAGTAAATGCAAATTAAAAGAATCTCAAATGGAGAAGAGATGAAGATAGTTCTTGATGTGACGTGCTCTTAAGGTTCCAATAGTCGTGAACAACTAGCCAATACTAAGGTTGGGGATGTGAAAGAGATGTGTAAAAAGCGTGGAAGGGATGAAATGGAAACAATAAAAAACGGGATGTGTAAATTGTAAAATAGGATTATGAGCCATTATCCTTGAGGTTTCTTTAATTAGGGTTTAAAAATCCTAAAATTGCTTTATAATTGGGCTTCTCATAGGCAAGCACAACTGTGCATATTGTCGAAACACTTCCGTATTGGCTGTTAGAGTCTAGATGTGCTAACTATAGAGAAGCTCTATTTTCCAACTAATTTGGGGCCAGTTGTGACCTTCTACTAATCTGTATAATAATAATAAAAATTATTATAAAAACTTGATAAAATAATAGTCACACATAAATATACAGACTTATTAACATGCAAATTACTTTCCTATATTCAGCTTGCAAGCAAAATCTAAGGCGATGATATAATTCCATAAGTTTTACTTGCAAAATTTCAAATATTCCAGTACTATCGGGAAAATTGAAAAGCCACCTACCTTATTGGTTTCTCACTACACTATCAAAAATTGTTGGCTAGGGTTTTCAAATAAAGATCCATTTGTGTTTAAGGTAATGAATTCCATTGAAAGGGTTGTCACACAACACACACAGGTTCAACTCCACTCTGAGGTGGACTAAATATATTAGTCATAGCATAAGCAAGGTTAGTTGCATGCAACAAAGTTATAATATAATTAATCTGCTCATTTGCAAATACTATCATGTTCCTTGCATTCCAAATACACCATACAGTGGTATAAAATAATATTGTAATGGTATTTGAGTCCACTTTCATTCATTCATTAACATCTTTAACCAAAAAAAAAAAAAAAAAAGATTGTTCCAAAATATAAGCCTAAGCTAATATTGTTTTAATATCAGACAATATCTAAAACAGTATAAAGCATCCTCTGGTAAATCATTACATATTGAGCATATGCTTAAAGCAGCTAGATGATGTTGATATCAAAATGCATTTGTTAGTAATGCATCATGTACCAATAGCCAAGTAAAGAATTTAATTTTTTTTTGTACTAGTGACCTCAAAATTCAAGAAAAGCTCTTAGAGATCCTTTTTGAATTGCTATGGCGATCAAGAAGCCATTTGTAAGGATATTTAGCAGATACTATGCTCATAGTTGGTTTATGAATCCAGCAATTATCATAGGAGGCATGTAGCAATGTAGCAATGAGTGTTTGATTCTTCAATTTCGCTATATAATTCGAAGGCAAATTAGAATATAGGTTTCATAAGCACCAATCATCATTGTTTACTTAGTCAGCAAGTGTCTTATTTGTATCACAGATGTAAACAAAAGGCACAAATAGGAATTTCTTAAACGAAAAGCAAAGTCATCTTTTAACTCTTTAAGAGCTTTGTAAATTAAATTTCATATGATGAACCTTTTACAATGTGACCCAAATAGGAATTTCTTATGTGGATTATATTTTCATTTGGATATAGACTTTAACTTTGTTTTGAAATTTTTGTAACCATGGTTTATAGGCTGGACAGCTAACAAGCCCTTCAGGTGAGACCGTTATTGGTCGTCCTTGTCTGTAACAATGCCACAAACTAATGGCCCAAAAATATTATACAGTTCTTTATTTTCATGAAATACTTTTGCTGGAACCACAATAGTTCTTAGTTCTTTTGAATAAAGCTGCAACAGTAAGACCCGTGGGGATGAAAGGCAGTAAAGCTGATTCGACGAAGCTGTATTCAAAAGAAACAAAGAAAATATGAAGCTGGTGGCTATAGTAAAGATGCTTCTGTAAATCTGTAAAAAAAAAAAAAAGTTTACAAATAAACAGATCCAGAAGAAAAAGTTATAAATGATCTAACAAATATATTTTTTTGGAATCAAATAAGGGTGATTAACCAAAGGTTTATTTTTAGGATGTTTAAACTCTTCTACTCCTGTTCTCGCATCTCTCTTCACTCTAACTCTAGTTCATCTTCCTCCTCTCGCTCAAAAAACATATTACTCCGTGACTAGGAAAAATAGTCTCTTGAAATCACACCCAAACACAATCTCTTCAATGAAGAAGTTCGCTTTGAAGAGATCAACCAAAGTATGAATGACTGGACTATTTCAGAAATTTCTCAAGATACATTATATATTCCTGAAGAACAAAACAAGAGAAACAATTTTGATTATATTATCAAGACTGTTGAAAACAGTATTCCCCTAAGTCAAGACATAAGAGAAGAATTTCATCTCTTGTCAAAACGTTCAGTTGATGAATATCAAAGAAAATTCAAATACTTTCACATAGGATGTGTCCAGGTAGCAATCAAATCTTTGATAGACATAAGTATAGATGTTGCAGTCTTAATGTGCCTTAGGAATACTAGGCATAACAAGTTCGAAGACTCCTTTATAGGGACAGTCGAAACTAGTTTAGGACAAGGTCCAATATATTTCAACTGTTACCCAAACAAAACAATGAGTCTATGGACAAAAATATTCTAGACTCTCTGTTCCTCAATATTCGCTTTCATAGTTTAGACATGAAAGAGGGATCTATTTCCGCAGTTTTAATCTATAGGTTTCAGTACAAAGTTATGAACTCTTGTACCTTTATAATCCTTCTCAAACCACAAAAAAGAGAAATTACCTTGTTTGTCAGAGATATGACTAGAGCCAATGTTTCTCTCCCTAAGATAATTAAATGGGATGAAGTTACTCTCCCAGACAAGTGGGTTATGGACAAGGCTACGCCTTCTATTTCCAGACTCGCTCCTCAAATCCGCCTTCTATTTCCAGACTCGCTCCTCAAATCCAAGAAATCTCATAAGATAATTTTGGAAAAGTTGAAATAATTTTTGATAGGAGAAGATCATTCTCCTCTAGATCCCAAACCTTCAGATTTGATATACCCAGATCTGTATCTCATGCTCCATCTCACACAAACTTACAAGATTTAGATACTTCTTCTAACATTTCTAGGACTGCTTACCAAACTTCTGAAAAAGAAAAAGAAAAATCAGAGTATGCAATCTCCAACCTATTCATCCCTTAATGAGTCTTATGATATTATCTTATAAGTTTATTATTGATAAGGAAACTCCTATGAAAGATTTCTATTTTGAGGATTAGAAATCTCAGAGAGAGTAGTTTTTTCAGAATTACAAAGGAAAAAATAGATCTGATATCCAAGAAGAATTTTATAAATTTCTTGAAAAAGTTGAACAAAATATCTCATTTTTTGATTGGTTTCATGCTTATATCATCATGAACAATTTATATTATCCTTGGCAGATAAATATTATCAATAATCCTTCTGCTGACGTCATCCTTTGGCAGATCAAAGATGGACTAATAGTTCAAAGTGAATTGTCTCCAACAACCAAGTATCAATTGCCTTTCAAAACCAAAAATACTGATGAGTCTATCACTCCCAGTGATATCCAATGTCTCATGAAACAAGCCAACTATACCAATAAATACCTTCAAGTTATAGGAGAAAAAATCAGTAAAGATAAAGTCTTTACTGAAAAATAGAAAGAAGAAGAAGCATATTCTTCTTAGCCTCTTTTAGAAAAACCTCTTTTTAAACTGTTTAAAATTAGTGCCAAAGCCAAATAGAAAATCTTAGAGCTTAAGCAAAAAGAAAGACCAAAATCCTTAGAAGAACCAGGCTCTCATACCAGAAAACCTAATTTGGATCTAGAAAATTAAAAGACTGAAAGAAAAGTAGGCAGTAACAGGATTACTAAATGGAAATACAAAAAGTTAATATGCAAAAATATAAAAGATAAATATGCAGAAATTTAAATCATAAGAAACTAGAACGACGGTACAACTAGCACAGAACTAGTGAAGGGAGGAGAGAAGAAAGCTGGACGAATATAGTCCAAACAGAACCAGCTAAGAGGGAGAAGAAAGAAAATATACAGAAAATAAAGATTTTATTAAAACTTGGAAAAAATGCTTATAAAGATGGTATCTCAAAGCTCTTCTATCTAATTTATCTCTCTAGGATTGCTAAATGAAAGGGTGTTTCACAGCATTGTCAAAGACTTCATTTATAGAAATTAAAATTACTGTTTCTACAGTTCTGGTTGATTACAGGAACTATTTGCTACAGTACAATTTACAATTCTTGAATATCTATACCAAAACAATTGTCTTTATTTTGGTAGGCATCATCAGATTCTTTCTTTAAAGAGGTTTTTCCTTCATCTTTTTGAAGAAGTAGAAGAACATCTTTCAAATTATTCTTCAAGTCATCTTTTGTATTACATCCTGTTATGAATGCTTCAATTCTTGATTTCTAAAGGTCTTGCGTGATCACAATGAAATTGGTTCCACCATTTAACAAAAAAATGTCTTTGTAGAATGGGTAAAATTTCTTGATTCTCTGTTCTGTTGTATCGGTATTGCTATGAAAATACTCAGGCAAGAGCAAATGTAGAGAAAAATTTGAGATCTCTAGGAATTCTTGATTCCTAAAAATATCTATTTTTGAAATGCTTGTAACCTTCTTTTATTGGAGAAAGGGAGAATTTCTTCGATGCGACCAAAGAAATCCCACCATTGGAGAAACCAATTAGAAAACTCATAACTTTTGATGAAATCCTAAGTCTTCTTAAAATAGATCAACCAAGAATGTCAGTTGAGATTATTTTGAAACTAGAAAACTTTTGTCCAGACGTCAACGTAGTCCCACTAGTTATAACCTGTTGGGTCATAAGGTTGAGAAAACTTTTTATAATAGTTTAAATTTTTTCCTAAATTTTTTGGAGTTAGAACCTTAAGAATTTATAACCTGCTGGGTCCTTTTGATCCTTGTAATGCTTGATAGAAACAGAATCTAAATCTACTAAAATAAATTCATAAAATTGTCAGGTTTTATTTAAGTTGATGGCCTGAAATAGAATCCTGGCAGGAAGACTTTAGATATTGCTTTATAGGGATTTTTGTTCCAAAATTAAGGTTTCATTTGTAATACTGAGGAGAATTTTTCCTTAGCTAGGTAATGAGATGGGTTTTGAGTTGCTTTGGAAACCTGCACTTGTTTGTCTTTTTGGAGTGTAATAGTTTTACTAGTCTCTCTAGGAAGGCTAATGGTTTGGTTTAAGGATTGAACTATGGTGTTTATGCTTGTTAAATCTAATTTCATTTCATCCTCTGAAGCTATATCTACCCAAGATTTGTTTGGTAAAATATTTAGGCTTCCTTGTTGGAGAGCTAAAAGGGTGCTAACAGGTAAAGTAATAGTCTGCTTTAGTTTTTTTAGCAGTTTTAGATTGGATTGAAAAAGATTTAGGCTAGTTGGATGAGTCTTTTTTGGGAATCACGGATTGTTGAGGAGATGACTCAATTATCTGGATGGCTTTCTGGGTGGATGACTTCAAAGAATTTGAATTGGAGTCTGCTGAGACAGACTTGAATTTTGATTTATTAAGAGTCAAGGCAAGCCTAACTCTTCCTCTGCCTGTGGTTCCTCCTCTGGAGGATGCTGCTGCCTTTCTAGGCATCTCACTTATCCTGTAAATATTCTCGGGTAAGGTAATTAGGAAAGAAATTTGAAGTGCCTTTGAGATATTCTATTTCGAAATCAAAAACACTTAAAATTGCTTGCCACCTTACAAAGATTTGACAGTTTTGAAACAGAGCAGATTGAAATTTTGAAACACATGAAACAATTGTCAAAACTTCTTTTTTGACAGTTGAATAATTCTGTTGTTAAAAATTTTAATATTTTGATGTGTATGCAATGACATGTTCATGAAAGTCGACTCTTTGTTTGAGAATGTCACCATAACCTATGTGAGAGGCATTAGTTTCGACAATTTTAAAAGCTTGAGGAATAGGGAGATAAAGACATTTTATCTCTTTGACTTTGTTTTTAATTTCTTTGACGGCATTGATATAAACGTTAGTCCAAGAAGGAAGATTCTTTTTAAGCCTGTCATGCAAAGGCTTAATGATATTGTTGAAGTGAAGAATGAATTCACCTACATAACTGAGACATTCTAAAAACCTTTGTAATTAGGTTTTGTCATGGATTCTATTTGAAAATTTATTAGCAAATTTAATAGATCTGCTAATTGAAATAATAGTTCTTTGATGAATATTATGACCAAAGAACTTAACATTAGTTTGAAAAAGATTGATTTTTTATTTTGACACAACAAGACCATTCTGCTTGACAATATTGATAAAAACATTTATATGTTTAAAATGTTGATCAATAAATTGAGAAAAAATTAAGATATCGTCAATGTAGACAATGACAAATTTGGAATAAGGATTGAAAATGTCATTTATGATTTTCTGAAATTTAGAAGGGACATTTTTTAGATCACTGCATTACATTCCATTTATATTGCTCAAAAGGAACTGTAAATACAGTCTTATACCTATCAGTTTCATCAATCTAGGTTTGCCAGAATCCAAACTTCATGTCAAATTTGGAAAAGATCTTAGCAGAGTTGAATATGTTAAGAAGATCTTTCTTATTAGGAATAAGATATCTAATCCATTGAAGAGCTTGATTGTGGGGCTTGTAATTGATTAGTAGCCTATGAATACCTCTTTCTAATTCTGTTTGTTTATTAACATAAAATGCAGAACAAGACCAAAGACTCTTACTTTTCCTAATCAATTTTTAGCTTAAGAGATTTTTGATCTCTTTAATATTGAAGGAGTTTTTCATTCATCTGAGTAGGTCTAGCTTTAGTGAAAATTTGACTTTCTTTAAAGTCTATTTCATAAAGAAAACTAACTATATGCTTCTTTCTATTCTAAAATGCATTGGGAAGATCAGAACATATAGAAGACTGAATGGTGGAAGGATCGAGAGAGGGATCCAAAAACTGTGTATACAGTTGAGGATAGCTTAAAGAAATTGATTAAGACTACCTATACCAATAAAATACATTTACTTTTTAGTGGCCTATCACTTAAGAACTTCAAAGTTAAGCATGCTTAACTTGAAAAAATTATGAGATGGGTGACCTTCTGGAAGTTTCTGGGAAGTGTGTAAGTGAGAACAAAGCACGCTGAAAAGTTTTGTATTAGTTTGTGAGGACAGTCATCAATCCTGAATAAGTTGTTAAGTTGTTACAAATAATGTTATAATATAAATCTTAATTACAAAATTTTAAAAAATTAAAACTTCTAACCTAAAAGTCTTTTAGTTGCTTCTACAAATTAAACTTCTTCCAATTTACAAAAAGTGCACACTGAATTTGGATATGTATACAAACTTCATATTAGGTAAAGATTTGTGGATAAAGGAGTGTATTAATTTTTTAAACAGCAGGATAAAAGATTGTATGACCGCGTAAAGCACAAGTCAAGTGTTAGATTTTTATTAACCGACACAAAGGCATCAAAAATTAGTAAACCGACACGAGTCTGAAATCATTCTTAACCGACATTTAAATGTCATATAGTTATTTGCCAACACAATTAACACGTGACAACAGATTAAGTGTTGATTTTTACCTAGACACTCTAATTTTAATAATTAAAAATTTAACCCTAAACACTAATAATTAAAAAAAAAAAATGTCTCAGTCGTATTTTTAGGACACTTAATTATTTTTACCCTTCGGAATATCTTTCCCAATAACTCTATAATGAAAATTCCTTTCTCTATTAACCTCATTCAGAGAAAATGCCTTAGTTTTAGTAAATGGAATGTGTTTCCATTAAGACCAAGAGGGGCAAACTTGATCTTAAAAATCAGTTATCTGACGAGAAATCTTTAAAATCAATCATTGAGCACAAAAAGATAAATGAACCAAACAACAAATTCATTGTCTACAGAGGACTATCTGCCACCATATCCACTGCTTTATTTATATTCATGTCTTCTTTCATTGCCAAGGTAATCCTATCCCTTTGACTAGTACTAGCAACAAATGTAACATATATCATGTTCTAGTGTGTATCATTTATATAAGAGTGTAACAATATTTATTTTCTTATTCAATATTTTTCAAACATTGTTAAATTTACTTATCTTAATAATTAGTTTTAAAATGATTTCATTCTAATAAATAATTTAGAAAATAATCATATTAGTGTTTAAAATCCCCTTAGTCACTCATTCGTGTTTTTTTTAAAACGGAAGAAAGAAATTGTGGAGAGGTGGTTTGGATTTGCAATTGCATGCTCACCGATAAATGGCAAAAGCTCATAAATGCTGTAGCTAGTAATGTCAGATGGTTTTGTACACGTAACATCGTGTGAGTTTTTTCTTTGGTCGTAAGATCATGTGTTCAACTTGGTTACAAAAGAAGGGCCGAAGCAACAAAAATGACACATGATTTTAGAAGCATAAATTATATACTTTATGAAATGTGTTCCTGAAAGTAATTTTTATTCAATTTGAGAAACATGTTTCTAAAGAAAACTGTATTCATTCAATTAACTCGTATTTTGGTGATGAAAGTCTTTTCATATCGTATCAAATAATTCATTACCTCATCATAAATTTTTTAAATTATACCAAATATAAAATAGAAAAAGGGAATATGTGATCTGTCTTTTACTATGCAGGAAACAACCTCTTAACAAGTAATATATGATTTAACTTTCAAGTTACTACATATGCTCAACATCGAAGAAGATGAGTTGAAAAATAAAAGGGTGTTTTGATAAAAACAAAATTTTAAAAATAGAAATGGTGTGATAAGTGAAAAGGTAGTTTCTAATGTTTTTTACACTGTGTTAATAGTATTTTTGTAATTTCTTTTTAGAAGGGAAAATTCCCCCTCAAGTTATTTGAGAAGGAGAGTTTTAGAAAGAAAAGAAGAGAAAAATAAATTTTATATTTTAAATATATTTAAAATTAATATTTATTTAAAATAAAATATATAAATTAATATATAAGCATAAACTTAATATATTAATCATTCATTTATCATCCTAAGTAATATATAATTATTTTAATTTATAATTTAAAATTATGTCCTCCGTTCCCTTCTCTCCCAAAACTTTCTCCCTCTCAAATATTCTCTTAATCTTTTTTTTTTTTTTCACAAAACTGTCCCTTTTCTCTACGTTGCCTTACAGCTTATTGGGTGTTGAACTGTTTATTGTTGTGAATTTTCTTTTCATAATTATGTGATCTGTTCTCTTTTCATGATTTTTTGTTTTTCCAAAAATTAAGGGATTGATAATAGGAATTGCTGCAGTTTTATCGCTTGAAGGATTCATAATTTGGCTATGATTTTACGCCCATAACACTACCCAATTTATGTTTCACTGCAAGATGAAGAAGAGTATTTAGAAATGCAACAAATATGACAACGTGCAGAAAGATCATGAAAGTAAATGATTAGAGAAAAGTTTGAAAAAATTAAATAAAAAATGATTGTTTTAAAATGTTAATGAAGGATAAATTTAGAAAAAATAGTTAAAAAATATTAAGAGTGGTGTTAAAAGTAAAAAAACGGAGTGTAAAAAGTAATCTCTGAAACTTGATTTGCTAGAAAAACAACGCTACTGTGCAAACTTTTTTCCTTCTCAAAAGCCTTTTTTTCTATATCCTTGCGTTTTTTTTGTTTTTTGAACACGCCCTTTTTCGTAAAGCATTTAGTAATAAGCTATTGGGTCTTATTTTTAGATGCAAAAAAGTAGGCCCAATCGGTCCAGCCCACCCGATAACGCCCGAAGAGACAGCATATCCCAGTTGTGAAAGCCTCCCTCCAGGGCTCCTGGTCCAGTTTCAATTTTCAACTCCATATTGGACCCAAACAAAAATTGTTATACGTCAATTTGGGTTATTATTTTGATTATAAAAATTATTGAAATGACATTAAAAATTGTGAATTTTAAAAATTATTTACTGGTCCTTGTAATTTTATTGAGATTGTAAATAAGTCTTTATAGTTTTTATTATTAAAATTACTGAAATGACATTAAAAAGATCTTGTGTTTACTCGGTAATAATTGTAAAACTTTCATTTATTTTCATTATATAATAAAAAACTATTGATAAAAAAATTTAATGCTTTTATATTTTTTTTATGAATGATTGAGTGTATATACTCTCCTTTTCTTTTTACGCGTTAGTTAAGGTTATTTTATACAGTTTGAACAAAATAACATTTTATTTTCTACAGCAATTATTATATAATTTCTATTTTTATCTTTAATTAATTATTCAAATTTTTTATTTATTAGTTTATAAAGAGTAAAAGTATAAATGTACAATGAGAAATAATAAATGTAATATGGGTTGAGTGTGATTCTAAAAAAATTACATCCTTAGTTACTAATGTCTAAGGTTGCAAACATCCATTATCTTGTATCATTGATAAGATTATGCACCTTTTTAAGAAAATTAAGTTTGTTAGGTTCAACCATATTTTAAGAGAAACTAATCAATATGTTGATTGATTAGCTAAGTTTAGGTATAAGGTTGGAATGCTTTCCTTTATTTTTTATCGAACTCTCTCTCCTTAAAGCTTCTATTAAGGCCTGATACTCAAAGTATTTTTTTGGTTTAGGTTGTTAACCTATGTGTTTGTTTTATATTTGAGCTTTTAAGTCCCTTTAATAGCAAACAATAAATAAATAATTTGTGAAATGACAAACAAAAAATTATTTTAAAAAAAAATAATGATAGATTAAAAAAAATCAAATGAGATAATATTTACTAGCATAAACTAATGTTTCAAACATCCTTAATAGTTTTATTCGAGCAAAAGACACACTCATCACAGTTATTGTACCTTAATAAGATTTGGATTCTCTACAATTTTGGCAAAAACTGCAATTTGTCTGCATTTGTTTAAGCAAATTTGAGAAAAAAGTTATTTTTGCTTAAGTTAAAATTGTAAAAAAATTTAAAACTTTATCTTCTTCCTCTATAAACTATATAAAATTTGAGAAATTTTTGTTTCTCATTAATAACTACCTATTTATCAAAGACCTTTGCATATATCATTCCACAAAATATTCTAAATATATTATTTAGTGGGATACTTATACTAAACATAAATAAAATAGAATCATTTGAAATTGAGTTAAATTATCGAGAATGATAATAAAAATTATAAAAATAATGACTTTAAAATTATTTTTAAAAAATAGTTGCAATATTACATATTCTAAAACCTTTAAGTTTTTGTTACATGAATACAAAGCGTGACTACGTGATGTTACATAAATATTTCTCAATTTTTTTATAATTTAAAAAAATATTTTTTTATAATTTTAGCTTAAGTAAAAATCATCTTTTGTCAAATTCATTTAAGTGAAACAAAATTTACTTAAATAAATTTAAACTGTAGGCTATAGTTTATGCCGACAGAGGAATCCACCTTAAAACACCTCATTATGCAACAAATGTCCCACCGGAGTAAATGTGAGTTTATATTTGAGGGGAGCATTAATTTTGGCTTCTAAAATGATAGGCGAAAGATATTAAGTCCCGATTTTAATAAAATTTCAACAAAATTTATAATTTTGTGAAAAATGTTTATTTTAATTTTTTTACAATATGAAAATCTAACACAGGAGTTGATTCAAATTAAAACATTCCCACCGAATATGGAATTTAGGAAAAGGTTAGTTGCATATAGTATTATCGCACGATGAATCTGAGAAATCCACAAAAGTGGACACCGTAGAACTGCAATTGTTCTATCAAGTTCCCCACTAACGCCACAAATTGGCAATGGAATGGTTTAAAGTTTGCAATCAAAGTTGAACTATGCCTCCTAAACCGGCAATACTTTTTAAAGCCCCTAAATATGCGATACTACAAATGTCATCAAGTGTAAACACAATAACGATAGAACCATGAATATCGTACAGAATATTCAAGCACAGCTTTAGTGGATGATAGAAAGTGAATTAACCGTCTAATTGCCTAGAACAAACACATATTGACATTAAAGTTATTGTCCGTTTTACTTTATTTTGCTGATTCAATGCTTTCACTAAAGTTGTTGTTCACCTTCCAAATCATGATGAGGATGCAGGATCAGATCTCATTCTTTCGATGCTAATTCGACAGGTATTCTATGCTAAAGCTAATGAAATAATAAAATGTTCCTTCCAAATCTTGAACATTCTCGTTGAGTTGATGATGCCTGTAAGCTGTGCCGTTACGAGAAAACGAAGTTAGGAACGAAGGGGACTAAGAGCGTGAAAGAGACTTGGAATGCTTTTTCTGGATGGATATTCCACTTCCCAATAAGCACAAACTTTGGACTAGGCTGTTCACGCACTCTAATCTTATCACAGGTTAATTATTATTTTTTCCCGTAACTTACGCTAACATTTATTGTTCTTTATTTCCTAAGATGGTGGCAACATGCCTTGCTCAAAAAGAACCAAATCCTTTTAATTTTTGTCGCAAACTCTTGTTTACTGAGGATATTCAATTTTAGTGAGAGGCCAATCCGTTTTATAAATAAATATTATCGATATGAGTTTTGCTTCTCAACACAGAATAGTTTTTACCTCTCAACATGTTTTTAAAAATTTAATAACATATTTATAAAGATATGAAACTATTTATTATCCGTAAAGTTGTTTTCACGGTTGATTGTTTTCTTTTTGAATTTCATTCAATAAGCATAGAGTGAGTTGATTCGGTAAGTGCAAACGCAAATAAATCGAAAGATTCTTGTCAGCGCACTTGCCTGAGTCTAGTTGCGCAACGAACATTACGCGCATCTTCTATTCCAGAAATAAAATGAATTGAGTCAGCATCTTATCAAAGACCACAAAATGTCACAGAGGAAGACCACAAAATTGTGGTCAACACACCCAACTTACGCGCAAAGAATCCCCGTCCAAATTTCAAGAGGTGCCGCCACTAAGTTACCCATCAAGAATATGACACATTGCGTATCCTCTTTCTTTTTCTTTTTTAATTTCAATTTTTCAGGAATCTCTTCCATTGAGTCCAAGTAATGATCGCATATTAATACAATTTCAAATATATTTTCAAGTTTTGTTATACTTATCTGTTAAAATTAAATTTCACCATTTAAAATAATAATTTATCAAAAATTAATATATTATCATATATTTTACTTAAAATTTTGTTTTATTTTTTACTAATTTAAAATCAATTATATTTACAAAAAAAAAAATTCAATCCAATGTAATACTAAATTGGCCTTATTTTATATTTTATACATTCTTTTTCGTCAAAAGAGCTAAATCCATTTTACTCGTACCAACTAATTTTAAGAGCATGTTACGATACTGACCAAAAAATAGTTTTAATGAAATCATGTTATCAACGAATACTCTTCATTTTAAAATATTACTCTCTCTAATCATCTATCGCCTTAGAAAATATATTTATCATCTAATTTTATGTGTCTTCCAATTTCATTTACGTGAAATGGAAGAGTATTGAATTAACACGCTAAAAAGGTGACTTCATGACATGTAATACTGTTCTAAAATTTTAAATTAAATTCCAATACAGCATATTAAAGAATAATTATTTTGAAACAAATGAAAAAATAATAATAACTACAATTAATAAAACTCACCGATATTTTTTTTAAAAAAGTTTACGTCAACTAAGAAGAATTCTCTCATAGGATTGTGTTATGACTGCTTTTGCCTTTACACACTGCATACAAATAATCAAGTAATCAACTACAACCCCTAACGATGGCCCTACCAAGGTTACGTTTAAAAATACATTAAGAAATTAATAAGAGAAAGTTTTAACTAATTACGTATCATGAGTAATTTAGTATTACACCATTTAGCCTGGGAAGATAATTTTAAAGGGGAGAAAGAAAAGGAAACAAAACCAACAGAAGGGAGAAAAAATAAAAAACAAAATTCTGCCAACAACGTTAACTTTTTATTCTAAACACAATAAAAATTGGTTACACTAGGAACATGAAAAGCTACAGGGCAGAAACGAAGAAGAGTGCGATTCAAGATGGGGATTGGGGGAGAATGCAAAAACAAAAGGCAGAGGATTCTCTCCGTCCTGCTTCTTACATCCCTTACTAAACAAAAAAACAACGAAAGAGAATGGTAAGAAAAAGGATAGTTTGAAACACAACCAAATCAAGCACAGCAATAGGACCACTGCTCCTCTTCTCCGGCAGCAGCAGAGTCGGCGTTAAAATCATCACCGGAGCAGTAGTAAAATCCATTGTTATTAACGGCATTCAAGCAACAAGAAGAGGAGGTAACAAGGTAAGGCATGTTGTCGAAGGAGCGCGCAAGGCTATTAGCCAGCACAGTTGCATTAAGCGCACCCTTCTCAACCTCCTCTTGTTCTTGTGCCCTGTGCTTCAGCGTCTCAAACATCACCTCCGGCTGGTGCTGCATCACTCGGAGAACATCCCCACAAGAGGGCCCTGACACTGCACGTGTCACAGCGAACCCGTGCGGGCCGTCACTCTGCAACACCCTAACAACGCTGGGCCCACCAAAGAGGTTGTGGACACCGCCAAGCGCCTCCTCATAAGCCCCGCCCAAGAACATTCCCAAATAGTACTTTCCCCTGCCTTCCAATTCATGCAGGGGCAAGCTCGACTCTTCTCCTATGAACTTGTCTATCCTCCCATCACTGTCACATGTCAAGTCCGACAGAACCCCCCTCGCCGTTGGCCTCTCCTCCAGACGGTGAATCGGAACTATTGGAAACAATTGCTGGAAGCCCCAGAAATCAGGAACAGAAGTGAACACCGAGAGATTCACGTAGTACGTCTGCACTGGATCCTTCGCCCCTATTGCATTCTTTATCAGCTCACACAAACCATCCACTGCTGCGAGCTGTTCCATCCCCAGAGTCCCATGCTTGAACTGTTCAACGCACCGTTCCTTGAACTGATCCGTGTAGAGCAAGCAAGTTTCGTACTCACCTCGAATAGTAGCTGCTGATATATTCTGGTAATCCACGCGAGCATCTTCCGAGAGTCCTTCTCCCAGATACTGTAATCCTAAGGAAGACAATGCAGGAGTTCCATATTTTCTAGCGCCAATGGCCTCAAAAACAAGTACAGAGTGATGAGACACGATGGCTCTCCCACTCTCGCTGCAAATCACAGGATGATTCATGTTCCTGCTATCGCAGACATACTTCACTGCGTGAACAACAGCTGCAGCATACTCTTCGAGACCGTAAGCAACAGAGATATCAGAATCGCTGGATTTGGATCCATCGTAGTCTATGCCCAAACCACCGCCAATATCAATCACTCGCATCTGTGCACCCAAACGAATAAGTTCACAATAGATCTGTGCAGCTTCTCCTACGCCGTCGGCGAGCAATGCGGTGGAGGGAATCTGAGAGCCAATGTGGAAATGCAGAAGCTGTAGGCAATCGAGCATGTCCACTTGTTCAAGCTTCTTCACAATGCGCAGAATCTGAGAAGTGGTCAATCCGAACTTGCCTTTGTCCCCTGAAGTTGATCCAAAGTGGCCAGAATGTTTGGTCCTCAGCTTCGCGCGAACGCCAATCACGGGACGAATGCACAGTTTGGAGCTGATATCAATTACCATATCCAGCTCTTCTTCCTCCTCCAGAACGATGACGGTGTTCAAAGCGAGTTTTCTGGCAACCAGAGCAAGAGAAATATACTCGCTGTCTTTAAAACCGTTGCAAATCAGAAGGGCCTCTCTGTTGCCTTTGCACAAACAGCTCATAGCAAGAAGCAGTTCGGGTTTCGAACCTGACTCCAACCCGAACCGGAACGGAGACCCGAACTCAACTATGTCCTCCACGATGAACCGGTCCTGGTTGCACTTCACGGGGTAAACACCCTGGTAATGAGACTCGTACCCCTGCGATCGGATGGCGCAGTTGAAAGCGCTCTGAAGGGACTCCAAGCGGTGTTTCAGAATGTCAGGGAAACGAACGAGAAGCGGAAGCTGCAACCCGAGTCCGCCACAGCATTTGGGGTCCGAAGCCTTCTTCACCACTTTCAACAGATCAATCTCCTGGTGAGGCAGAGTCCCCAAACCGTGGGGCCGGACGGAGATGTCGCCGTCGGGGTTAACAGCGAAGTAGGGAGGGCCCCAGCGGTCGATCCTGTATAGGCTGGAAGACAGAGAGGGGGACCAGAGGGAGTTCTCGTCGGTAGTGACGCCGGGAAATGTGACCGGCGGCGGAAGAGAAATGTCCCCGGCGAGAGCATAGCCTGGAGGAGCAAGTGCTGCCGCAGCATCAACGCAACAAGCTAAGGCGGGCATCTCTTCCGCAAAGGAATAAAAAAGAAAAAAAAGAAAAATGAAAAATAAGGGTTAGGGTTTTATTTTCTCGATGTAAAGGTGGGAGCTTTGAAACCCGCCGAGGCCGAGGCCCCGGCTACTCCCCCAAAAGAAGACAGAGAAAGATGTATTGAAAACGGGGAAGGCTGTTTCTCTCTCTCTCTCTCCCTCAATACCCACACCTACACCCTCAGAAGAAGGATTTAGGCGCGGTGGCTATGGAGATGGGAATAACGACAAATGGAACCAAGGAATCAAGCACACGTTTCGGATGATTAAAATAAAATAGAGAGAATTGGAAGGAATGCAGAAAGAGGAGGAGCAATTAACGGAAAGAAAAAAGGGGGGGAACAGAGGGTGCGTGATTGGAAGAGAAAATGTGTCACGAAAGGTGGAAGTGAGCGAGAATTGCATGGGTGGGGAGGGGAATTTATATAGGAAAGGAAGAGGGAGGGCGCTTAGTTGGGCCCTGGACCCGGATCCTCCACTCCCAACGGAACATATCACTCTATTCAAATTCTCGTGTTTTTATCAGTTTCATAACCCTTCAAGACAATTAATCAGCGACGAGTTGCCGCGTGGCTTCATTGCTGCGGGCCCCCCTTCCTTTTGTTTTAGTCATACTATATCGCCTTCTCTTTCATTTTATCGCCTTCTCTTTTACTTATCGCCCTTCCGCTTCCCCTGGGATTCTGCGGTGTAAATATCGCGATAACTTTACCTGACATTTTGTTTCACGAAACCGCTACGAAGTTTCCCTGTGCGGTGTGATTGCCATCCCCCTTCCATTCTGACACGTCCTCGTCTCATTCCCTCCTTTACTACCCCTAACAACAAGTTTTATTTCTTTTTCTTACCGTTCAAAACTTGACTTTTCTTAACATCATTTATTATTATCAATTTTATTTACTTTTTAATGACATTTGTTTTTATTTACATATTTACGATTTTTTCCAGGTTCTTTTCTTAATTTATGCTTCGATTACAAATTCTTTAGTTTAATTTTAGCGTTGTTCCCGTTTTTCACACTATAACAATTTATAATCACCAGTTGAGAGATATTTTATCCGGGGGAAAACAACATGTGAATGTATCGAGAGAAATTGAGTATTTTATCCCCGACAAAATCTGCATTGTTCGAGATTCAATTGTTTTACAAAATGAAAGGGTCTGGCTCATTTAAATCCGGGATACTAAGACTGATTTTGAGATCTATCTGTAGAAAACCATAAATATTGTTCATTTTATAACAATTTCATTGCTCAAAGAAAAAAAAATGTTTTTACCATGTAAATTTTAAAAAATAAACTCACTTTTATACCTATTAAATAGTATAAATATACCGTTAACGTGTATTTAAATGAAGGATAAAATAGAACAAAATTTAAAATATATGTTATTTAAGTAAAATAAATAAATATTGAAAATTTTTCAATCACTTATTTAAATAAGTAAAAGGATACGAATTAATTAATTTGTGGTATAGATTTTATACTTGCATTATATAAAAATATTCTATAATAATAAAAATATATTTAACGGATCCTTATACTCTCAGATACTTAAAATATATTTTTAAAAGCTAATGTTGAACCAAAAAGTATATTAATTGCTGCTAAATATGAGAATATGCGGAACAAGTAAACATGATATATGAGATGAATTTTGGGGTTTTTTTTTTATCTATTTGTCATTCTATCTACCTATTTATCTCAGGTAAAATAAAACATTATGAATAATTAAAATTAAACTATTAAATCGTATGATATTTATATAAAACTTTTCAATTGTTTATGTATAATTATATGATCAATATCTTATAACATATATACTATAACAGTAAAATTATTTTAAAAAATAAAAACATTTGGCTTTTTTTCTTGCATGCAATAATACGTCTTATTCGAACTATAGAATGTAAAATATACGGGAGAGTCTATTTTAACAGGACCGTTCAAGCAATTCATAGGGGGAATAATTTGTTTGGAAACTGGTGTACTGGCTTTGCCCACCTTTTCCACGTGCTCATGTATAATAGTTATTCTCTTTTATTTTAAATTTTATTTAATATTATGTGTACATCTTTCAAAAATGGCTTATTTATTTTTTTAATATTTTTTAAAAAACAAATTCTTAAAATAATATTTTCTAAAAACAAATTTTTTGAAGTCTTTTTTGCCACGTCAAAAACTGTTTTGCATGCTGTCTTGACGAAATATATTTTTTTTATTTTTTAAATGTTATTTCATCTTTAATAAAGACAAAACTATTAGACTGCGCCATGTGGCATGAGTTTTGCTTACTGCATAGACCAAACTCAAAAAATGGTGTCATGTGTCATGATTTGGATCAATTTATGAAAGTGGTTAAAAAAATTATATTTTAATATTTAATTAAAATTTATTAAAAATATAAAATTTAAGAATAAAAAAATTATATAATTTTTAATTAACTTATTAGGAATTAATCCAAATCATGACATATGACACCATTTTTTGAGTTTCATCTCTGCAGTAGGCAAAATTCATCAGATGATAACACCTGACGCAGTCTGATAGTTTCATCTTTACTGAAGATGAAATAATATTTAAAAAATAATAAAAAAATATATTTCGTCAAGACAATATGCGAAACAGGTCTTAACGTAGCAAAAAGACCTCAGACAGGGAATATGTTTTTAAAAAACATTATTTTAAGATTTTTTTTTAAATATTAAAAAAATAAATAAGCCTTTAAAAATTATTAATTTTATTAATTATTATAATAGAATAACTTAAATTCATTAAAAATTTTATTAAAAATACTGATAATTGATAAAAATAATAATATTGGAGATAATACAATAATTAATTGATAAGTATTCATATAAAATATGTATATTATTTTAAAAAAGGTAATTAATTTGTTTATACTCAAATAAAACAATTGAAATAGATAAAAAGGATATAAACAACATTTAATCTTAGACAAGAGGAAGTACTAAATATGAACGAAAATATTTATTAAAAATTATAAAAATGCAAGTAATATTTATTAAATAAAAAATATGTTTAATATGATTGTAAGAATTTAATTTTTATGTACTGTAAAAAATTTTATTTTATCAATTAACTATAATATATCGTAAATATAATGTTTATATTAACTATTGTATACATTATTAATTTATAGTGTAAATAAATATTTATATTATTATCATATTTAAATTAAACTTAAAATTTTGAATTAATTTTAATTAATAGTAAAAAAGGTTAAAAAAACGTTTAAAAAATGTACAAATATTTATGAAACGTGTCAATATAAGTTTTTTTTTTTTATTTCTCATGAAAATCTAAGAATATTATATATTTGGACCACAGTGATTAAGATTTGATAACTCATGAGATAAGACTAAATCAATTTGTTAATGCTAAATTTTAATTTTGATACAATATATGTTAAACCATAAAAAGAATACATATATTAAAATAAAAAATAATATAGTATTTTGTTTTATAAAAAAAATTTTCCAAACAAAGTAATCTATAGGATATCGACTCAGGTTATACAATAACAAACAAACAAAAAGTATAACGGGATTACATTCTCAAAATATATTTACTTTGAACTAAGTTGCTTAGTAAAACGCGTGGTAAACACTCCTACTATTAAGTTACTTATACGTTGAATAAATGTTTTATTTTTAAAAAGTGAACAATATAATTTCTAATATTAAATACAACAAGAACAATGTACTTGAAAATATTTTTTTTATTGTTATAGTAAATATAAAATTTCATTATATTAAATGATATTCTGAGGATAAAAAAAAACAAATTACAATGTATTAAATTCATTTTTTTAAAAAGACATTTTTTATAATTAAATTACCCCTATGCTGTGCAGACTATCCTCTAATATAACGTTTGACTCAAATTTTTGTTAAAATTTGAATTATTGCATAATTTTAATAATCGAGAGTTGTTTATTCACGTGGTATGATGTTAACACACTATGACATTAAATTTTGTTCGTTGAGTATTTTTCCATGTGTCTGTGGCAATTTTAATTTGCTCCCACGTTTCTTTCCTTGTTCTGTATTTTATGAGGATCCTGCTTATTAAAATCGAGTCTTAATTTTGGATGTTATAAAACTATATAATTTTTTTATTTTCATAAAAGTGTATTTTTATTATTATTTTGACATATATTTGAAGTTTTTATATTAAATTAAAGCAAATCAATATAATAATTTTCTTAATTTACCGTTCAATTAAAAGTTATTAGTATTTCAAAGAATTGATTAATACTTTGATTTATTCATTTCGTATTAATTGTAATAAGATATTTACAATTTTATCCAGACAATTTAATATTTAAATTGATATTTCATATTTGCAAAACTTAAGTGTCTATGTTTTGACATTTTGATTGGTGTTATGGTCGTTCGAATAACTCTAATTAAATTAAATTGGTGTTTTTTAAATATTTGACTTTTTTATAAAAGTAACTGAACATTACGTAGGATATTTGCTAGTCATAATACAACATATATCTATCTAAGTGTGCGTAACTTATAGTTGAGCTTCAAGAACAGCAGGTTATTTCTAGCTAATTTTAATAAATATTATGCTTTTAATTTATTTCAGCAAAGTTTATAATTTAATTTATTATACAAATTATTATTTAAATTCTATTAGTACAATCTTAATTAAATTATATAAAAAAAATTCACCCTAATAACACAGTTCGTAATGCTCTATTTTTAACACACTGATTTTTGCTGTTGCTGCGTGGCCATCGTCAAATAAGTGGTATGGTCATTATAATAATTTAAGAATCATGGGTGACCTGAACAGACATTAATTATATTTACGTATTCGTGTTTTCAAAGTATTAATTTATCAACTTAAAATAAATTTTTAAATAATAATAAAAATAATTTTATATTATAAATGATAATACTTTACTTGAAAAGTAGAACATTTAATGAAATAATTTTTTTTACAACAAGTCCCGCATATTTTTCAAGATTAAATTTAATTGAGAACAATTTGTAAAGTGTATTTTCTCTTACTGTAATTGTTTTAATTTTTACTTTTAATTATTAATAAATTAACTAATTTAATAAAAGAATGTTCTTTAAATAGATAAACTAATGAATTCAACAATTAATAATTAAGATCTCCTCCAGAAATGATTGAGCAGAGGGTATCCATTTCCGATACCAATAATGTTGTCATGCATGACAACTTTTTAAAAAATTATAAATTAAATATTATACAGTTTCATACTTTGAACTTTGAAGAGAATTCCCATCTTGAATTTGGATCCTATATAGCTAGTTTTTACCGTACATTTTTATACTTAATTATTGTATAATAATTAAAAAAGTAAAAACCAATGAAACGTTTGAGAATCGTGAATGATTGTTTGGACAAAATATCTATAATGGACCCAAAGGAATATTTAATCTGTTAAAGAAAAAATAAAAATAAAAATAAAAATAAAAAGATGGATAGGTACGCAGGGGAGGTTGCCAACTGGGTGAGGTTGAACGAGCAATAGCATGGCCCATCAATTAACAAACACATGAACATCACCTTCCTCAGTTCTCACTTCTCCCACTCAGTCATACACACTCCCCGTGTCCACTGCCACGCCATGCCTTGAGTCTTTGGTCCATATCACATTTAAAGTAATAAAGGGACAAATATTAAGTATTACTTTTTAATTAGAAATACATTTTTGTTTCAATAACTTAGGTTAATTTTAAATATCTATCAATTATTCAAATAAAACACCACTTTATTATTATTATTATTATATTAAATTTATATTTTAATATATTTAAATTATATATTTATTCGTTTATTTAAAGATTTAAACTATTAATATATTTAAAGTCGTTTTTTAAACCTTTAAAAATGTATTGTTATTGTGTAGACTTTTAAATAAGCTTTTAGTTTTGATTAAAGTTTTAAAAAATATATTTTAGTTTTAAAAATAATTTACATGAAACAAATAAGTCAATGTGCGAAATAAATCAGACTTAAACCTTTGAAAACTTATCCTAACTCATCAATATCTACTGCTGATGAAATTATAAAATTGCAAATACTTAAAATAACAAAGGAATATGTTATAATATTAAAACACAAATTCAAAACAATTTAAACATCTAAGAAGATTGTAATTTTTTTTTTGAATATACAAAAATTCTTGAACAATAATAATTTTATTCTCCAGGAAAATATAGGTTTAAATAAATAAACAAAAAAAATTTATTGGATGTAGCTTTGTAATTTTTATTTTTTAAATAGTTTTTAAATTGTTAATTTGGAGTCATTAAATCATATTGCATAATTTTTACATTGTAGTATCTCTATGAAACTGCGGTACATGTTGTTTGAATGATTTGACGTTAATTTATATTTACCTAAAAAATTGCACCAGACTTTATTAAGCATGTGTGTAATTTAATATGAAAAAAAAGAAATAAAGGAGAGTTATAATGGTATAGTTTGTAGCAGTATGGATAAATTGGTTTCAATCGAATAATATTTTTTTTAATAATGATGTGTTAAATGTTAGTAAAATATTTAATTCTATTAAGTATCGTTTTTAGAAGTAACTTGTATTAGAACTTTTGAAAAAATTAATTATATATATGAATTGGAATATTGTTAATTTCTGGGTTAAAGTACTCTTATACTCTAAATTTATCCTTCATAAAAGGTTAATATTTAACAAAAAAAAAACAAGAATCATTAAATAATGACTAAGCAAATAGTATTTTATATTATTAAAGTGAAATGTTAATTTTAAACTTACCAAAACTTAAAAAAAACAATTAATCTTCTAAAAGTATTTTTTAATTAGTCTTTATTAAATTTTTGTTTTGGTCTTAGTTATTAAAAAAATTAAAGTTTTTAAAAATAAATCATTTTATTATGTGTTGAATCGATATTTTTAATTTATATAGTATCGTTTACCTCATCCTTCTCCTAGGAGTAAATAAGTTAGAGTTATCTTATCTCAAAATATTATTTTTTAAAAAAAATTCAAGATTAATAGAAGAAACTGCATTTTCTAGATAAGAAAACTTTTTTTTTACTGTTATTTTAACCTCATATTTATATTTTTTTACTTTTTTTTCTTATAATAATAAAAAAATTAGAAAAATTAGAAAAATTACATGTTAAATGTAATGATATAAAATTATTTTATTTAAAAGTTTACAAAACTAAAACAAAAATAAAATACATCAAGAAGGACTAATTTTTTTTAAAAAAAGTATATTTTTACAAGACTAAAATTAGAATAAAAATTTAATAGAGACTAATTTTAAAAAGACGTATTTTTAGAGACTAATTATGTATTTAAATTTTATCACATTTGAAACTAGTATTTTATGTAAAATACTGTTTGTTTAGTTATTATTTGATGAAAATTTTTTGTAAGATTAAATACAAGAAATTTTTTTTATAAAGACTGATTTTAAAAAAATTATATTTGTAATATTTAAAAATATAAAAAATATATATTATTGCACAGAAATATATTAAAAAACAGAAAAAAAATTAAAAAGAAAAGTGTTGAAGCAACGCTTCCAATAAAGGTAGTGTGCCATTATCGTGTTTCTAAACATGTTTAGAAATTATTTAAAAAATTTACAATTTTTTGAAATTATTAATTTATTTTTAAATAAATTAATGGTGAGGAGATGAGGGAAAAAAAAAGTAGATATAACGGGAAACTTTTGGACGTGTAATATTCAAAAAATACAAAATAGCCGGGTTGTAAAAAATATTCTCTCCCAACTCGGGGTAATTTATTTGAATATTGTAATCTAAAAAACAAATTATCACTTTATGGTTGATTTGAAACAATTTTTCACTCTGGGTATTTTGGGCGACGTGTCCACAAGTTTCGACAAAACGTTGGCGATTATAATTTTTAATTATAATATTGTTAATTGAATTTCACCAACCGAATTGCGAAATGTATAAGCATTTGACATGTTTCACGTAAAGTAGAGTTTTGCATATTTGATGGCGAGAATTTTTTTTAATATATTTTTAAATTATTTCACCACAGGACTGGCGAAACAAATAAGAGGTCAACATGTGTCAACAGTTAGTAGCGAAATTATCAAAAAAATCGCCCACATCACTGCGAAACTTACAGACTCCAATTGCAAAATTTGAACACTATATATACTCCAACCCTCCTTTCATTTTCACCGCAGAAGGGCACATTAGAAGAAAATCAGGTATGTGTAATTTAATAATTTTATTATTTAATTTTTAATGTATGAATTTAGTTATATTTAATTAATGAGTATTGTTTATTTTATTTATGTTATTATTGTAAAGTTTAAATATTAAATAAAGTTTATTTGTACAAAATGCAGGATGAGTGAGATTGTTATTATTATATATTGGAATGGTAGAATCTATGAAGGAAATGAAGGAGTAAGTTTTGAAGGAAGTAAAAAAGTAATTCAGATAAAACGAGGAATAAGTTATGAAATATTGAAAAGAAAAATTCATGTGAAACTTAATCTTAACCATAATCAAGTGATTTCTAGATTAATTTCTCGTTTTTTTATTGATGAGAATATTAGACAGTATACAGCTTTGGATATATGTGATGATGAAGATATTGATTGCATGATAAGTGCATTTCAACAACAATCTAGTAGAAATATTATTGAGTTATACGTAAATATTGTTGTTGGTGGAAGTTCATCAATGTCCTTCCAGACGATAAATTTAAATTTATCACTTTCACAACAAAATGATAGGACCCTTGTGAGTCGTGATTATAATGAAGGTAAAATTATTTTTGTTCTAATATCTTTTAAGTAATATATGTAATTGATTGAATTAAAACTGATAAATTTGTTGTAATAAAGGAGTTAGGAATGATGTTGATGAAGATAATGAACACTCAGATTATGAGAGTTACACTGATGGAGATGATGAAACAGAAATTTCGTTAGGCAGTTCTTCTTCTACTGATGTTAAAGGCGAGTTTAATTCCAACTTACATATACAAGTAATCGAAAATGTAGGAGGTAATGTGAAATAATTATAAAGAATTTGTTTTTTGTGGTTATTTATTTATATATTAATGATAAATATAATGCAGGAGATACTGTAATTCCTTTTTGGAATGTTACTCCAAAGTATAAGTATATTAATTGGAAATATCTTGATCAAGAAATGAATGAAGAACATCTTCAAGAAGTCAATTCATGGGTTGAAGGAGATCCTTTATTTGTTGGCTTATTTTTTGACAGTAAAGAAGATGTGAAGAATGCATTAAAACATTACGCAATGAAAATTCATCAAAGTTATTTTGTGGCTGAGTCTAAACCAACATGTTTGTACGTTAAATGCTTAAATCATACCTCTGGTTGTCCATGGAGAGTGAGGGCTTCATTGTTGAAGAATTCAAACAAGTGAAAAATTACTAGGTGGAGTGGTTTACATACATGTGTCAATATGATAATTTCTCAAGATCATCAAAAGTTAGATTCTAATTTAATTTGTTCATGCATTCTTGGTAAGTAAAATATCAAGTTTTTTATTTTATTTTTATAATGACATTGTTATTCATTGATACAAGAGCGAATATGTGCTCAGTTTGAATATAAAATTTCATATAAAAAAGCTTGGAAGGCGAAGCAAAAAGTCATTGTTAAAGTATTTGGTGATTGGAATGAATCAGATGCTACCTTACCTCATTGGTTAGAATACATGCAATTACATTCTCCTGGATCTGTTTATAAACTTGAAACAAAAGAATATGTGGTTGGTCATCAAGTGAATAACAGGTGTAGAGTATTTGAACGACTATTCTGGTCATTCGAATAATGTCATGAGGCTTTTAAATTCTGTAAACCTATATTACAAGTGGATGGGACGTTCTTATATGGTAAATATCGTCATACGTTGCTCATTGCAACAACTCAAGATGGAAACAATTGTGTTCTTCCAGTAGCTTTTGCAATTGTTGAAGGAGAAACATTGTCAGCATAGGAATGGTTTTTGGCATTGATTCGTTTGCATGTTACCGATAGAGCAGGAATTTGTTTGATATCAGATAGACATCAAAGTATAAAAGGGGCTGTGTCAAATCCACACATTGGGTGGCAACCTCCAAATGCGTATCATGTATATTGCATTCGTCATATTGCCAGCAACTTTAATCACCGGTTTAAGAATATAGCATTGAAGAAAGAGCTCATCAAATTGGGTATATTTTATTTTTTTATCTAGATTATTGTTAAATTATTAGATATCCATCGAATCCGTGGATAGATCTTTTAATGTTTTGAATGTTGTATATGTAGGTTATACACCATCGAAGGTCATTTTTCAGCAAAAGTTAACTAGATTTCATAATGAATCTGAAGATATACAAATGTGGACTGACAGTATATCAAAAGAGAAATGAGCATTATCTTATGATGATGAAGGACGGCGTTATGGACACATGACTACAAATCTTTCAGAATCAGTAAATAAAGTGTTGAAAGGTGCGAGAAACCTGCCCATATGTGCACTAGTTAAAGCTACCTATGGACGATTGGTAATATATTAATGAGTTCTATATTGTATGGCACCCACACAATCTGTATGATGACATAAAAATAAGATTAATAACAAAATAATAAATTAATTAGTGTAATATACCTTATTTATAACATGTTATTTAAATAAGTAACTCAGTAAAAGTTGGCTATAATACCTCATCACAGGTTAGACGATCAAAAATATATCTGTAGTACTGGACATCTTTCTTTCCCTTTCTGATACCGCGGGATAACCATCTGCAAGTAATTTTGATCATAAAAATATGAAGCCAAACAAATAACATTATAGAATACCTACAAATGCGTAGAAAAACAATAACAATACCAACTTACCTAACACCGTACGGAAGATAGGGACGAGTATAGGGAGGATTGGTAGGTGCTATCTGGGGAAATCTATCCCAAGCCCAGATCACAATTAACGCAGCAAGTCCTCTAATAGCAACACAATCAATGTTGGTGGCCATGCATAGCTCTCGGTACAAATAACCTAGAACTGCAGAACCCCAACTATATTGACCGGTCAACTCAAAATCGTCAAGTAAAGGCAAGTACCTCACAGATACCCTACTGCTAGAGTGATCAGGAAGCATGAACCCTCCAATAAGCCTCAATATATATGCCCTAGCAAACCGAGTAATCTGCAGTGGAGTCTGATTATGCATGACAATATGAGTGAAGTGCTCGTCCAACCAGCTCATCTTCAAGAAACTTCCTACAAAAGACTCTGATCCTGGTCTCATACCTAGGCTGTCTTCCACAATCTGTGCCCAATCATCCCCAGTGGGTGCTATAACAGGTCTCCCATCTATGCGTAATCCTAAGATAATAGCAACATCCTGAAGGGTAATAGTACACTCTCCACTCCAGGAGGCATGTGGAAGGTGTGCGTCTCGGGCCTCCACCTCTCTATTAATGCAGTAATCAATCCCACATTTACATGAAGCTGAGACAAGTTAGCCACTCCAACAAAACCTGCTAACTCTAGATGTGGAATAATTTCTTCCGGAACACCTTCTAATCCATCGGGAATATTTGGACTCTTCCTAACCCTTAATGTCGGGTGATCACGTCCATCCCAAATATGCTCAAAAACATGAATACTTTGAAACCAAAGAAGTGATGGATCTTCTGACCCGAGATTAATAACCCTACTTTGTTGTGAAGATGATGCCATCTATACAACAATAAAAAATATTAGTAAAAAAATTTCATTCAATAATAATAATAATAATTTATATTTTACTAACATATTAATAATACATATTTTATAAAGGTTAAACAAATTCACTAACAAATCATTATCACATTGTAATGACATCATATTATATTCATTGCAATATATTATAAATGCAAAAATCAGGTATATAAACAAAATTAAATAAATAAATTCTTTTTAAATATACTAACCTATATTCTATACATATTATAATTTATACAGTATCAATTTTATTTTAAATAAATAAATTATTTTTACATTTTCATACATATAACTAAAGATATATAAATTTTTAATTATTCTAAATTTTCATATTAAATTGTATTTAATACAATTTAATATAATTTATATAAATAATGTTATGTTATTTAAATACAAAATTCTAATTACTAGCATAAAATTAAATTACATTTTAATTTTTTCATATTTCCAATTTAAATCTACATAAATTACATTTAGTTTATAATTATATAAATAATATTATGTTTTTTAAAGTTAAAAATATTATTATTTACATACAAAATTTATATAAATACAAAACTCTATTTACCAGCATAAAATTAAATTACATTTTAATTTTTTCATATTTCCAATTTAAATCTGCATAAATTACATTTAGTTTATAATTATATAAATACTATTATTTTTTTAAAGTAAAAAATATTATTATTTACAAGCAAATTTTATTTAAATACAAAACTCTACTTACTGCATAAAAACAAATTACATTTTTATTTTTTCATATTTGTAATTTAAATCTACATAAATTTTATATAAATACAAAACTCTAATTACTAGCATAAAATTAAATTACATTTTTATTTTTCTAATTTATATCTACATAAATTACTTTTATTTTATAATTATATAAATAATATTATGTTTTTAAAAGTAAAATTTTTTATTATTTACATATAAATTTTATACATACATTTCATATAAATTGTGATTACTGCATTTAAAATTTTACAATTTTAAAATTTTACTTCTTTTACAATATAGGTGTAAAAATTATTTATTACAATCAAACTAAGTATATATTATTATATTTAGTTTTATATAATTATTTTATTTAACTCAATTTTTATTATTCTGTATTTTAATAAATATCTATAACAATTCCTTCAAATCAAACAAATTTTATAAATCTTAATTTAACTTATCTTCTTAACAATTAATTATAATTTTATATTTTAATTAACTATATCACATTTTATTTTTCTAAAAACATATTAATCTATATACAAATAAATAAAAAACTATTTAAATTTTAAATTCTTTTTTACTAACCTTTAATAAACTTTCAGCAAATTCTTCACTCACCCCCACTTAATTACCAAATTACCTGCATACAGTTTAAAAAAATTACAATATTATTATCAGATTTTCTAATTAACAAAATCAAACTAAAAATAATATATAAATGCATATTATAGCTTCATACCTCTTAAATTCGTAACAGTATTTGACCATTCACAATACAAATCAAAACAAATTTTGAAACTTTTGCCTGCACGACGATAGAGGAGCAAAAATGGAGAAAAGAAAAATGGAAACGAAGCTGGACGACGGAGGAGGAAGAAGGACGTCGGTCAAGGTTACTGAACAATTGGCCACATGTCAATGTCTGAACGGTTTCGCCAACTGCAGGACGAAATAAACTTTCGCCAGTAACAGCACGAATCATGTCAGATATTGCCACGTGTATCAAAATCTCCCCAACCGTCCATTTAATTTCATTTACTTTCGCTATTCAAATGGCAAAATAATAGCTGTTGGAGCCACGTGTCAACATGTAATTAATTGCGCTTTGTCTGTGGCAAAACTTAGTAATTATTTCGCCAATCAGGTTGCGAAACTAATATGTGTTTGACATGTGCTATTATCTTATTTATTTCATTTTTTTGTGGCAAAATAAATATTAAAAAATTTAAAATTAATTACTTTTGCCAGTCGTTATAGTGAAAAATAGATTTACGTAGCAAAAAAACCTCAAATTGAAAAATTGTTTCAGATTTGCTATAAAATGATAAATAGTTTTTTAATTACAATATTAGAATAAATTTGCCCCCAACTCGCAAAAAATTGAGGGAGCAAAGGGATTTGAGTTTTATTATTGTTTTATTGTTAAATATTTTTCATGCAATTTTTAAAATATAAAATACTTGGAGTCTTTGTTTTTCATTTTAAAAACATTTTTTTATTTTTAAAAATATAATATAATATAAATTTGTATTATATTATATATTTCTTACAAAAATTGTTTTTAAAATAAAAAATAAATATATTCTTAATTTTATATTTTTTAATATTTATTGCGAACCAAGTTGAACATTTTTTCATTTATCTTAATAACACTTTTTTTTATTATCATATTTTTACTTTTTTTAATACTTTATCCCTTTTCAAATAAACCGTAAACTAACCATATAATTTCGCCAAATGCTAAATTGCATGTGCCAAGTTATAATTATTGTCCACAACAGTTATGTCGTTACTCCTAACGGCAGTGCTCTAATATTCATGGAATAATTCTTTTTTTTTTTTAATTCATTTTAAGTTTGCAAATTTTTTAATTAAGTGGAAAGATTATTAGTGTGTGGAAAAAATATATTTTTATTTTAAAATAATAAATATATTTAATTTTTTTAAATATTTATTACATTAAAAATTTTAAAATATGAAAATAATATAGTAAAACTTATATATGTTTGTGGGAAAGATTTTTTGTGCCGCTAAATAATCATTTCACGCTTAAAAAAGAGTATACCCACATAGCAAGAGAAGACATGCATGTTAAAAAAAATTAATTTAATTTAAATATATTAACTGTATAAATTAATTTACATTGTTATTTATATATGAATCGCTATATCTTAAATAATGATTAATTTATGTAATAATTAATATATAAATTATATCTAATACACATTGATAGTAAAATTATTATTATTATTATTATGCATCAAAATTAAACTTTTAAATATTTGATGTAATAAATAATATAATAGAAAACATAAGATAATGTTTTAAAAAATAGAACTCAATAGCCAAAAAAAAATAAAAAAACAGAACTCTTTTCAACTGATTATTTGTAAACTTACATGATTAATCAAATTAATTATTTTGAAACATTTATTTAAGCCGTTTAAGTTATGGAAAAATTTTACAACTTAATTTTAACATATAAATATTTAAACTTTGACATGAAATTAGAAGTTATAATATAATATAAGTAATATTTATGACTTAAAATGTTAACATAAAAAAAATATTCATATAAAAACAAAATAAAATACAATGAATCAATTTTTTTATTTTTAGAAAGAACTTTAAAAAGTTCATAACAAATAAACAAACTAAGCAACAGGTTTAGAAAACTACAAGTTACTAGCATTCATATTTAATGAAGGGAAAGGAGGAAGAAAATAATAGCAAATTGGAAGAGAGAAGATAAAAGATCTAAAACTATCTTAACAAGACACTGAGTACACTTATTAGTCTCTCTAGATATATAAACAAACTTAACAAAACTAATAGGTCTTAAAGCCTCTTTAATTTTACAAATTATAGGGAACAAATGATGAGACGGTTATTGAACATTTAGAATAAGGTCAATAACTTCTTTGGAGTCACTCTTTATTTAGATAGTCTTCACTTTATTTTTAACTATCAACTGAATTTCTAGTAAATGCCTCAAAGTTTTACAACAATGAACGAATAAGGTTTTAGACTGTTGTAAAAACTAGAGATAAATCTCTCACAGCTATCACGTAGAAGGCCACCACAAGCTACTGCCTTGTTGACTTTGGAAACTACGCCATCAACATTTAACTTCAAATGGTCTATGGGAGGAGAAACCCATATAACCTTTTCATGTTCAAAGGTTATGTTAAATATAGATTTGGCTTTACCATTATAACAACAGAAAAAAAAAAATCAGAATCATAGAGTTTTTTGAGCTAAATTGTTAGGAGGAATAAAAGAGATTTGAAATATAAATTTGTTCATATTCTTCCATAAATTCTAGACAATAATACCAAACAACATATTTCAATTTTGAAAATTCATAAAAGAAATGTAAGACAGATTTGACAATGTCCAGGCATATAAACCTTTACTAAAAAATTGAGTGCGTCTATGTTTACGGTGAAAAATAACAATTATAAACAAATAATCCAAAGATCAATCTGGAGACTGGATTTAGGTCCTCTTTGGGTTCTTTTAAGTGTGTTGTTAACGTGATACTAAAATTAACGGCGTAAAAGAGTATTAAGCAAGAATAGTGAATAATAAATGAGCAGAATTGAATCAAATGTAGATGTTCTTTACAGAAAAGCGCTAAATAGGAAATAAATTGCAATAATTGAAATAAGCAGCAAGCTGGAATTAAAATGCAGAAATGTAAATGCAAGAATGTAAAGGTGTGTGAATGTAAACGTACTACTCCTAGCAATGAACAGCAACAACCGTAATGTCTCCTTGTAGCTGGTGTCTGGCGCGGTGCAGGGTTTCAGCGTCTCAGAGAGTTTAGGTGCAGTGTCAGGGTGCAAAAAGTCGTCCTCTACAATGATGCTTTGGAGTATTTATAGACATGAAGATCACCACTGTTTTTCTCTTTTTGTGGGCACTTCTTAGTAACTACCTTCAACTGTTGATGCTCATTATCCACGATTGCTTATGATCGTGTTGTTGGTTGGGGCTTCTTTCGTAACCGCTATCGCCCATGATCTCCTTTGCGTAGTGGTGAATGTTGATAACTACCGGTAACTGGCTTTGAATTTTTCAAGACTTCTATCTTTCGAGTATTTCTGAGAGAAACCTATGAGACTCCTTTAATGTTATGGCCTAGAATAATTTCTTCTTGACTTATCTTTTCGAGCCATTCTGGAGTTTTGAGAACCTGTCTTGGTCTTGTGAACTTAGAATATTTTCTGACCACTTCTTATTTTTTGAGCAATTCTGGAGGAAATCTGGAGTTCAGCCAGGTTTGTGGACTTAGAATATTTTTTGACCACTTCCTGTTTTTCGATCAGTTTTGGGTGTTAGGGACTTGGAAACTCCTCAAAAATTTCTCGAAAAGCCATCAGTTTTTGTGGACTTAGAATATTTTTCTGTTAGTCCTGTTTTTCGAGTAGTTTTGGGTGTCAGGGAATTGAAAACTCCTCAAAAACTTCTCGAAAAGCCATCAGTTTTGTGGACTTAGAATATTTTCTTGCCAGTTCTATTTTTTGAGTAGTTTTGGGTGTCAGTGACTTGAAAACTCCTCAAAACTCCTCGAAAAAAGCCTTTAGTTTTGTGGTTTTAGAATATTTTTTTGTCTTTCAAGCAGTTTAGAGAAAAATCAACAATGTGACAAAAATCTCCTAAAATAGCTCGAAATGTGTCCCTTTTAATTAAAACTAAAGATCTTAGATAATCTTCCAATATTCTCTTATGATCAGGCTTATCTTTGACTCCTTCTTGACCCTCGAAACTTGTTGAAATGTAGTTTCCTTCAAGATGATTTTTAACTTAGAAAATTTTCCTTATTCCAAATAGTCTAATATAATAAAGTGATTCAAGACTTGTTGAGCATAAAAAGTCTGTTAAAACATGCATAATATTTTTAGGGTCCTCCCCACACTTAGGACAAAGAGGTGTGGGACTTAACCATGCCACTCCTGACTCTCTCATCATTTGTGAGTAATTTTTTATGAATTATTTTTCATATGAGAAAAGTAACTTTAAGGATACCCTTCCAAGATCAAACAACTTTAAACAAAGGTTGACTACTACTAGATTGGTGAACAAAATCATAAACTAATTGGTACCCAGTTATCAATCCAGAACTTAATTAATATACCATCTTTGAGTAAGCATCATAAGCCTTAAGTAAACAGGGGCCAAATGAACATGAGATCTCTTCGAAGGTGAAAAACTTTATGAGATTTTATAAATTATAAATTACTTTCTATACTAATTTTGTACTTATAATTGAGGATTTGAGGCCATAGATTAGAGGAGTTATTAACTAATTTTCAGTAAAGCTTTATTAGGTAAGCTTTATTAAGCATATAAAAGTCTTTAAAGTCAAGATAACTCTCAGATTTTAATTTACAACTATTCTGCCAACTAACAAGGTGATATTTTTTATATTATTTTGACTTACAAATATTTTGCCAATTAACAATATGACATTTCTTATATAAATTTTTTTATTATTTTTACTTCAAGAAAAAAAAAAATAGAGGTTAAAATTTTTTCAAGAGCAAGATAGGGTCCGCATCCTTAAATTTTCATATTCAATCAAATATTTTCCGCATATATTATTATCCTTTTAATTTACTGTGATAATTAATAGCCGTACAGGAGGACTCGTGGTCTGATACAGTACATGTCCTTAGCCTGTTTGCTTGCTAATTTTGTCGTCTGGGGTAGGTTGGTTGTTTGGACTGTTTGAATGACCACTAGTAGTTAAACCTTATTAATTTTAATTTTTATATTATATTTATTATTATAGCTTTTTAAATATAAGTTTGTTTTATATATATATATATATATATATTAGTTTTTTATATATATATTTTTATCATTCATTATATTTTTTATTTTAATTATGGACAGTTAAAAAGAATATTGCATAACAACTATTCGATCCCATGCCCGTTAAACCGCACGTGCAATACAAGTTATGACTATTTCGGATAAGACTATTATTAGTTTTTTTTTTATATATATATAAACGTAATTGGTGTAAGGTGAATTCAAAATTATGTGTTTAGTATAAATTTTAAATTATAAATATAATTAACGTGAGTCATATTATTTAAATATTATTTATTGGTATGTCTATAAAAAATAAAAATTTAAAATAGTATATGTCATGTACACTTTTTTTTTTTAAAGATATAAGTCATACATGATATATATAATTTATACTTTTTATTTTAAAATAAATATATTTATATTAAAGTTGACAAAAAGTTTTAGAAAAAAGGTACAAATATTGTTTTTTTTTTCCAATTTTATCCATGTTTAACACATTCTGTTCTTTCCTCTTGTTTTAGTAATAATATTTTCAACATTAGGAGTGACGTTCAAATTTAATAATGTATTATAAAATTTTATGATGTAAATCCTAAATAAAAATAACACCATTACTATATTTATCGATATTATTAAATGTAAATTAATTATATATAAAATGAAGAATAGTAACATTAAATAATTAAATTATTTTTTAGAGTGAATAAATTTTATTAACTTCATCAGTAAATGATTATATATTTGTAACAATTATAATAATCTGACTATATTTATTTAAAATAAAATATATTTTAATTTTGATATATCATAAAGATATTTACATCAATTAATTAAAATACACTATTAATATAATTTTTATATCAATTAATATAAAAATTTAAAATTTTATAATATAATAATTAATTAAATGGAAACATAAAAAATATTTATTCTATCAATATATTTAAATTAAACTTAATAAAACATATATATTTTATATCTTTTAAAAAATTATAAGTGATACACAACATCTATAATTTATACTTTTTAAAAATATGAAAATCATATATATGTCTCACTATATATATAACTAGTAATTTTGAGGTATTTTTGCTATATAACACTTATCTTGTTCATTATTGATACAAAATATTTTTAATTAAATTTTATCTTCAACAGTTACAAAAATATGAGATTGTATCACTATTATTACCTGATAAATTTTGTTTGTTGTATAAACAAAACTTACAAAATTGCGACATTGTCATCGTTTGGTAAGTTTCATTCTCAAAACTAATTAATTTTAAAAAATAAAAATTTATGATTGTTGATATTACACATGACACTTTTTAAAGAGAAAACATGATAATAAAATATAAATCTGAGCGCAACTATCGTTTAAAATTGCGAATTACAATTTTTTTTTTCAAACCAATTTTATAAGTTAAGTTGGACATGAAAACATCTTATAACTTTTAATAATATATATATATATATATAATTTTTTTATTTACAAATATTTAAATTAAGGATAACAAAATCTTAACATAATATATTTTTAACATATTTTTAGTTATTAATTAAATTAATTAAAAATATATAAATTTTATTCTTTAATTAAATATTAAATTTATATTTTTAATTAAATATTACAAAATAAATTTTAACATTCTTTATTTAATAATTCTAAATAATTAACCATTCAATATTTTTTCAAATAAATTTCATAAATTGAGTCCAACATAACATATAACACAATTCTATATAATAAACAAAATTTATCAGATGATGATATAATAAAACTTATTAATTATAACACGTGAAAAGTTTATATTTTTGTTTATATTAAAATGAAATTTAATTTTAAAAAATTTATTTGGACAATGAAAAAATTGTGTTAACGTGAAAAAAATATTCCAAATAAAGAATATGATTTTAAAAAATATTAATTTATTTTTTTAAAAAACATTAAAAAAATAAATAAACCTAGAAACCCATCATTGTTCATGAAAGGAATACAGTGATAATTATACAACCATATACAATATGCGAATATACGAAAACGATCCGATGATTCCCATCGTCACTTAATCCGAATAACCGAATTTATTTATTCGGATTACTATTGAGCCATAAAAATATAATTGAGTCTCTCAGTTAAATTGAATTATTAAGCACAGCGTAGATATATATAAATAGATAAATTATTCTTAATGAAAGTTAGTTTGAATAATAAATGACTTAATATTATGTAAATAAAATTTTAAAGTTAAATTTTTATATATATAAAAAATTTTAGTAATAAATCACATTTAAGACGAATCCAAATTAAATTAGATGGATAAAAAAAATAGATAAATCATTGCAAATTTTTTTTATTAATCGTCTTTGCATCATATATATATATATATATATATATATATATATATCCTTCTTTTACTGACACAATTAAATAATTAAAATAGAATATTAATTTTTAATTTCATCATATAGTTATTCAGCAGATTTTTTATTTAAATAATATTTTTCTAAAAACAAATTATTAAATTATAATTTTTTAAAATTATTTTTATGTCAAATAATTTTGATCACATATCATGAGTTTTGTCATAACTTTTTTATAATTTTTATTTTTAAATTAAATTTCATCATAAAAAATATAAAATTTTTATTTGTGTCTAAATATTATAAATTTTATAATTATGATAAATTATTTATATAAAAAAGTGAAAAAAAAAAGTTTTGCCAAATAGATGGTAAAACTGTATATTAAAATAAAAAAAACAAAAATGCTGAATCTGTTATGATGCTAAAGGCCTCTCGACTGCAAAAGGGGTTAAAGTCACTGCCCACTATTCAATTCAGAAATTATCACATGGTACAAAAACTATAAAGAAATGTGTGTAATCGGTTTTTTAAAATATTTTTATCATAAATTTTCATCAATATTAAAACATGATAATCACATTGTATGATCTTCAAAAAACAATTTCTACATAATTATAAAATTTTTAAATATATTACTAACATAAGTAATATTATAAAGTAATGGATATATTTTTTTTTTGGCTCTTTAAATTTGACTTAAATTGTGCATTTAGATATAATATATTAGTCTATTATCAAAAAAAAATTTATACACAAAAATTTAAATCCCTAAAATTTTATTTAAGTAATATCAAGTAGATTAATGTGAACTCACCCTTAATCTTTCTCCTCTAGTAAGTAAGTCATACTGCATGTATTTTTAATTTATTTTACAAAAATGTTAATTGTCAAACACGTGGTGAGCACGTGGTGCCTCCATAGCTGTGCGTGTGTGCAGTCGCTCAACTGACGTAAAGCCTTGTAATAATCATCAATCATGTATTGTTATTTTTATTTTAACAATTATCACTGAAAAGCTTAATATTTAGTGGATGTGATTTTTGTTCCTTTTAATTTTAAGGATTTATATTTATTTTTTTAATATTTTACATATATAATTTTTTTTATATATATTAACAAAAGTTAGTCTAAATTACAACCAGTTTGGTAAACTTTAAATAAAATTTTAGTTTAAGTCTTTGTATATATAAAAAATATTTAATAATAAATTTACTCATTATATTTAGATGTGTAACCTGAGTTGAATTTAAGTTAATTTATTCTAACATATATTTTTAATAAAAATTTATTATTTATTATTTTATTAAATAAAATATTAATTAACAAATTAATAGGTTGCTTAATAAATTAATATACATTATTGACTTATGTGTGCTTGTTTTGCGAGTGTATCTTATATTTTTTTGGTAAATTTAAGATTTACTTTTGAAAATAATTTTTTATTTTTAAAAATAAAATGTATTACAAATTTTAAACACGCTCTAAATTTTCAAATTAGTGCAGAAGATTTGGGTGTGGAAAAAGTTAGAAGAATGTGGAAGGAGAGATTTTATCAATTTATGAAGACAGGTTCAAGTTGGAGGAAGATACAGAAACTTTATTTGAAAAAATTCACACAAAAATTAAATAATAGTATAAACATTTTAATTTTATACTAACAATGTGATGTATTAATAAAAAATTTATTCATACGTAATATTAATATGTAAATAATAATATATTATATTTTTTGTTAAAGTGAACTTTCAAGTTTTTACTAATACTAATTTTTTGTTTTAAAAAATTATATTAATAAATTTTATCTTAATACTTGACTTTTTTTCCCTGTAATCTGTATATTTATATGTCATGTATAAAATTTATTAATGGAGATATATTTATTATTGTAAAAAAAAAAATAAAAATATTATTTAAATGATTAAAAATAATTTCATATATTTTCTAAATAATTTTTAAATAATTATAAAATTTATTTTTAAAATTCTAATTTTTAATTTCTATAATCTTTGAAAGTTACACGTACATATTTATCTTAATGTTTGCACAAGAGTTATGATATAATAATATTAAATATTAAATAGTTTTTATTAAAAATAAATTTATTAATATAATTATTACTTAATATAATATTATCACACAATTTATATATTTTTAAATATATAATAACTATTTACTTATATTTAACATAATAAATTAATTAAATCAATTAATATTAAATTATTTTTATCTTCTTATTGAATTTTGATATATTTATCTTTGATAAAAAATACTAGTAATTTTAAAAAAATAAAATTATGTAAACATTTATAAAATTATTATACTTTATAAATATTTAAAATTTATTGTTAAATTAATAAAATTAAGTTTTGATAAAAATATAAAATATATCATTTAGTTAAAGTTAACCGTTTATATATATATATATATATATATATATATATATTTGTAATTTGTATAATGTTGTAATGGATAAAAAATTATATAAAACAATTTTTATAAAAAAATAATATATTAAATAAGATTAAAATTTATAGTTTTTAATTAAAGGTAATGAGATGCTGCCTAGGGTTATCCATTTGTCGAGATCCACTTTTTTCCTTGTCTCCTACTGCCACTGCTTTAATGCACTTTTAATTTCCCACCAAACCGAAAAGTTCTGAACATAGAGCAGACCATGCGATTCCATATTATATTACCTTATAAATTTTATAATTTATATAATAAAATTAATACGTAATGCAATAACCATTATACTGAAAGTCTCCCCCATAAAAACAATAAAACAAAATTAACAAAAATAGCATCTCACAGAAAGAGGAAAAGGTAGATAAGCAACTAACAAGTGCCCAATAACTAAGATATGCTGAACTAGGTAATGACCAGAAAACTGAATAGCCTATTAAATCTGATGTAGGAACGAAGCATCACGAGTAACATGGGCTGAAGACATGCTCAATATCAAGGAATTAAAACCGTGACCTACTTTACCAATTATAAATTATGACCTTTTTTTCTTTTCTTTTCATCAACTATACTGCACGACAAGTGTATGATCACTTACACTTGGCAGACCCTCCCTATTTAATGGCACAATTGTTACGATTGGATGTCAAAATGTTGCATTAATTTAATTGTTATTGTTTTGACATAGGTCTAACGTAGCTGCCAATCATTGTGAGAGGGGTGAAAACAAAAACCTTACATCATTTATCTCCTGGGTATCCAATAACATGTTTTTGGTCACAGCTCACCAATAATTGTGAGACATTAAATAACCAACCACTCTTGCTATTTACGTCAATTCAACCCATTGCAAATAGGATTTCGTATCGCATGGGACGCGTTGGGTTGGATTCGGACTCCAAATACCCAATTCAATAAATATTGAATGCAATCTTTTTAGTTCACTTTTGATTGATTTAAGTTTAAGTTTTGAGTTATTTGGGATTTAGGTTGGCGAATATACAGTGATTTAAGTTTAAATATTATTTGGGATGTTAGTTGGCCGATATAAAGATGAAAATGAGTTTTGATTCACTTTTTATGATACCACTCTCATCAGATATCAGATACTCCAGTTTAAAAAAATTTAGATGACGAGTATGTTAATATATATATATATATATATGATAAAATATTATATAAAAAATAAAATTATAAATTCATCTATAATACATAATAATTTTTTTAAATTATTATGAATGATAATAAAATATTTTATAATAAAAAACTAAATAATATTAATGTCATTAAAATACACAAAAAATGAATATAATTAGTTTTACTCTCATTATTTTTTTGGTTAAAAAGAACAACATTTAAATCTAATTCATTAAAAAAAAACTAATAACTTCAGGAATTTTAGTTTCTTCAAATAGATCTTAATAATTTTACCAATGTAGTAGTTTCTAGCTTTTCCTTTAAGTATGTAAAGTAATTTCTTAAACGTTTATTTTTTCCCACATAAAGTTCATTGTCTTTATATGGAGAAACTTGATTTGGAACTTCTTCAAATTATTGTCTACAATAATACTTATTATAGAAATATATGAATTATAAAATTAACCTAATTAAAACTTGAAATAAAAAATAAAATAAATTGGACCTTTCAAATTGATTAAATTTACCTAGGATTTAATGAATGAATCAAATAATGAAGTGATATGTAACTTAGTTCATCTATCAATTAAGATGTTGTATACCACTTCATAAAAAGATGAATGTTGAGTCAATTTCTTTTCTTCATATTGATATATTGTTACTTTTACTTAATTATGGAGTCTCATTTCTCATAAATTAGATGAAGACTTGACTTATCAATATTACAAGGAAAAAAAACATATCATATATAAGCTTTGTGATGCTTAAAATATAATTAACTTTGTCCTACCAAAGGGCATTTAGAATTATTTCATTTACAAATGTAACCTTTTAGACATCATCATCTCTATAGTGCGCAACCACTATTCATTAATTACTATAGATTGAAGATCATGCTTAATTGTTCTAATTCTCTTTAACATCACAACAATTAAGGAAACTATAGTTTCAACTATAGTTAATAACTTTAAACGCACAAATTAATTATACACATCGCTAGTCTCATTAGTGGTTCATAATGAAATTTCTATAATGAAAGCGTCATTAACAACAGTAGAAATCTAATGACATACACCATACATTGCTATTCTTGATATCAAAATTTAATGTGTGCACTATAAAAGGTGTCTAAAATATATGGGGATGGATAAATTCAACAATTAAATCTCCAGTCTTATAAACATGAGTATTATCAGTAATTATTTGGACAATATTTTGTAGTTCAACCTCATCAATGGTTGACAAAATTAGATTGACAATGTAATGTTTATCCTTATATTCACCTAACCTATCAACAACCTTAAAAAATATTAGTTTTAAATTTGAACCTTTCATTAATTAATGACCTTTTTTATGCATCAATCCAACTATTAATAACTATTCTCACACATTTTTCTGATCAAGTGCCATTTATCGGTCAGAAAAACATTAATATATTGACTGTTTCTCTTTGTAATAATGTGATTTTTAATGTATTGTAACTTGGTGAAAGAAAATCAAAGATAGAAGTATTTGTAGCATAAATAAATGTATTAAAAAAGTAAGGATTTCTAACAATATTGAATGACAAACCAGCTGAATATAATTAGTTAAAAAGTAAAGATTTCTAACAACATTGTATTGACTTTAATTTTTCATTAGCCTTTCTGTCAATTTATTTTTTTCTCAACAAGATATTCATTTAACATTTTTGAACAAGTAGTAATCTCATTTTCTTTTTCTCTCAACAAATGAGATTTTACTTTAAAGTATAAAACTTTTATAAGGTTTTTCATAATAGTTACAAAACTAATTTATATTTCCTCCTTTTTCTTTCTTATTTTACAATGCAATTACATAAGCACAAAGAAAAAAATTACCTTCAACTTTTTCACATATATATATTTAGAAGTTAAAGATGTAACTAAATTATTTGTTTCACTTCCAGACCCAATGCTTGATTATTGTGAATCTATCTATAAATTATAATATTATAAGCTATAGTAATATTATAAAAATAAAAAACAAGAGTTAAAAAATTTCAAACATAACATAATTAAAATATATATTAATATTAATTATTATACATCATAAATCTATATTAATAATTTAAAAATAAAAATATAATTTTTCAAAAAATCATAACAGAACATAATTAAAATGTAAAAATTAATAATTTAACATATATATATATATATATATATATATATATATTAAATGAAAAGGAGAGAAAATAGTCACACAAAAAAATTAATGTGGTTCACCCCTAGAGAAACTAGGTTATGTCTACAAGGGCAAGAGATTACTATCACAACAAGAAAAAACCTGATTAGTCACCGACATTAGCGACCGAAATAAATCTGTAGCAAATAGTGACTAATATAGCGACCGAAAGTAATCCGTTGCAAATATCAACTAAATTTAGAAATCGAGATTAATCTGTAGCAAATAGTGACTAATTTAGCGACCGAAATAAATCCGTTGCAAATAGCAACGAAATTTAGCAACCGAATAAATTTCGTAGCAAACAGTCACAAATTTTAGCAACCGAATTAAATCAATGACAAATAGCAACGAAATTTAGCAACTAAATTAACTCAGTGACTAATAGAAACTGAATTTAGCAACCGAAAAAAGTCGTAGCAAACAGCCACCGATTTTAGCAACCGAATTAAATGAGTGACAAATAACAACTAAATTTAGCAATTGAAAATTAAAAATAATAATAATATTTAAAATAATAATAAAATGTGTGTGTGAATAATTTAAAATAATAATAATAATAATAATATTGTAAAAAACATTAAAATATATTTGTTAAATAAAAAATAATATAAAATTCAAATATTTGAAAAACAACAAATTAAAACCATTTAAAAAATAAATAAACTATAATTATAAAATGTTACTTGAAATTAAAATAAATAATGATTATTTAATGAAGAATAAATTTATAGTTATAACTATTATTTAAAACTATAACTATTATTTGTTAAATTATTTTTTATGATGTAAAAATTCCATCTCTAATTATGATTTCAACTCTGTTTACATAGTTACTTTTTTCTTTAATTTTAATATAATAAAATATATAATTAAAATTAATTTAGTTTAATTTATTATACAATTTATTTGTTTTAAAATAACTCAACTGTCATAATATATAAAATTAAATAGTATAAAAAATTATTTTAAAAAATAATATATGAAATTAATATAAACATCATAATACTACTATAAAATTATAATATTTAAAATTATTAAATAATTAGTTATTATATTGTTTTATTATTTTATAAATATTCAAATAAAAATTAGTAAATATACTTAAAAAAATAATTACAATTGTTTTAAATATAATTCTATTAATTCAGTAAACATGATATGATTTATTCGATCACTACTAAAATTTTTCTTATTATCTGCAATATTTTACTAAATATTTAACTTATTCATTAAATATTTTTTACTTATTAATAAAATTTTAAATTAAAAATATTATATATTAACAAAATTTATTAATTGGTTTTAAGTTAAATAATAATTTAAATTTATTATATAATTTGCTTATAATTTTATAATTAATATAAAAAGATTATATATTAACTTTCATATAACTTTTTAAAATTAATATTTGTTATTATTGAAATTATAAGAAAGTATTAATATATTTTTATTAAATATTAAAATATTTTTATAATATAATATATATAATATTAAATTATAAAAATTTTATAAAAATAAAAAATTCTACCTAAAAAAATAAAAACCCTAGTGAGAACGTGAGGTGTTTCACCCTTCTTTTCTCCTCTCACACAAACTGGGTCACTGATACACAGCTTCTCAAATCTCTCTATGAGTTTGATACCTGGAAAAATATTTACAAGCTCTTGAAAAAAAAAAAAGGGTGTTTTTTTTAATAAATTTGGTGTCAAATTTGGCATGTTGAGTTTTTGCTGGCTTGTGTTTGGTTGGAGATAAAACAAAGGCATAGAATTAATAGAATTAGCAGTAGTTTAGTAGTGTAAGTTTTCTTTAGTGTAAGTTTTCTTTAATCCCGAACAACCATAATACAAAATTAAATGTAAAGATATTTCTCGATACTAATGAAACTTTGATAATTTTCTGTATTTTTGAAACTACTTTATTTATTTTTATTTTTATAGTTGATTTAAAAATATACAAATAATAATTTTTTTTAAAATAATATTTATTATATTTTTAAACAAAACTTTATAACTTTTAGTTATCCAAATTTAATTATAAAATTTAAAATTAACATTTTTGTTTTTATGTCAATTATTTATCTTTTAATGATTAGTCACTATATTAAAGATCTTTCACAGTCAAGAAGAGTATTAAAAATACATTCATTAATACAATATTTTTAATATATAATGAGTTATTTAAATAAAATAAAAACTAAATTTACACATCTAATTGTTAGTTCGAATGCTACCTAAGATAGTATGACAAGAGATATAGTAACTAAGGGATGCTCAAGCTTATACTTCTTACGTAACAATTTAACAGCATTTAAAATCTGCATTTGAAGTCCAAACTATTAAGATAAGAAAAAAACCCAACTCTCACTTAGTTACTAAGAGTGGCAGATAGAGAAACACACTCAGAGAGTGAAGCTCTGTTCTTCTTATCTTCCAGCTTTTGAATCTGTAAGTTTCTTCTCTTCCAATTTCGCTTTCATGCATCGTTTGAGGTTTAAAATTTTGCATCTTTATGTTTTCTGAACTTAATTGTTGCATGGGTTGGTGGGATTTGGGGTGAGGATTTTGTAGGGCTTTGAATTGGAAAAAGAAAAGTGATAAAAATTGGGACTTTACTTCAATTTGTTTCTTTGCCTCTCCTCCCTGTCGCCATTCTGATTGATTCGTTTCTTCCTTCGCGCAAGCACTTGGTTTGCCCCTTTTGTGTGTGTTGCATTTTTTTGTAATCCTCCACTTCAGTTTGTGTTTTTCGGATAGCTGGGATCCGACATTGATTTCCAATTTGTTTATTTATTTAAATGTCAGCTCCATGTTTTGGGCTGCCCATCCTGGTTTTGAGTATTTGGTCCTCATTGATCCCAAACAAATCTTCAATATCTTCCCAGTGACATTGAAAAAGGAGTATATCAATTCATCAAATTTCCAAGGCCAAATAACGTCAGGAATAAAAACCTTATTTCATTTTTATGTCTTCATAATATTGTGAGATCCATCTTGCTATGATCTTTATCTCTTGTTTCCTTACATCCTTTAACCACTCTGGATCTTCCTTGGTTGAGAACCTTAGGTCTACATGATGAACTTCTGCTCATAAAACACAAATAAACAGAGAAATCAGGAATAAAAAGTATGAGATATTGTAAAGATTATACCCTTTTATATAATTGTGAAATTATAGGATTATACCCTCCACCGCTCCAAGGGTCTCTTAAACCGTTAAAGAATATAATGTTGCTTCTGGACCTTTTCAGAACTCTTTCAATGCCCTGTAAAGAAAGAAAGAATCTTAAAATTGTATTTGTTGGTATAACCTTTATATAAATGAAAATTAAACTATTGTAATAGATATTATTAGTACATATATTAACAATATCATGCATTACGAATAATGCATAGAAAGTCTATATCATAATTTTATTTTTTTTTAAAAATAAATGTTATACCATTATTACATGATATTTTTTTAGTGAGATTAACCGTGTTCTCCATTTGAAATCAATATTTAATGTTGATAACCAATGAATTCATTTTGATATCAACATCTATGAAATAAAAAAGAAATATTATCTTCTCGTAAGAAATACTATTTGCTTGCATTTCAACGTCACTTTTTGCTCAAGTTTTGAACTTGCAGAAAAAGAAAATTAAGGATTTCAATGACACTCTTTGCTTCAGTTTTGAACAAGCATTTTGTTTATTCTTATTGTTTTGTTTATTCTTTATAGCTATTGACTTTTAATTTTATTACTTTTAACAGACATAAATTAAAGACATTAATAAGGAGGCAACAGACAAAGACTTTTAAAAGAGTTTTGACATTACAAATCTACTTGGGCATAAGGTTCAGGTATTAAAGTACAACATTGTATGTTAGTGGAGAGCAATGCTCAATAGGGTGTGATCCTGCTTGACTTAATGCAGGATGCTGGTTGTATGCTGAGTAATTTATAATTATGCATGACGTTGATGTATTAAATCATTGTTTGTTAGTGGAGAGCAATGCTCAATAGGGTGTGATCCTGCTAGGGATGGCAATGGGTAGGGTATGGGTAGGGTACTACAGTACCCATCCCCACACCCGCGTTTTAAAAAAATACCCGTATCCGGCCCCATACTCGCGTGTGTATGAACATTAATCCCCGTACCCGTACCCTCTGGGTACCCGCATACCCGTCTTGTACCCATTACCCGCGCTTGTTTGAGAAAAAAATATTTATAAAGAAAAATATACTTATATAATTTCACATAAGTAGCATAATAATACAAAAATTCAATATGTAGTTGTCAAACAAGGTACAAATATAGATAAAAAAATAAATATTCAAATATCATAAATGTTAAATGTATCTTAATATAATAATTTTTTAAACTAAAATTTTTAGAAACAATAAGCAAAACTAAACACACAAGTTATTTGTCAGTGATAATCCTATCTTGTGTGAGATTTGATTAATTAGTAATGTCAGAACGACAACGAAATAGATCTGTACAATGGTTGTCCCTTTGTGTGGGATCACTTAGTAACCTCTTGTGACGGCATTAACAATTAACTCTAATGAATAACATTTCATAGTTATTAAGTTTTAGTGAGACAGACATTGAGAATGAGAATAGAGTTAAAGTAGAGAAGTTCAATACTAACAATAGAAAGTTGATACATAAAATATTTTTTTTTAACTTTTGAATTTGAAATTGTAAGAAAAATAATAGATTTAATTAAAATAATATAATATAATTAATATATATATATATATATATTAATACTAGTATTTTTTAACTCATACTATACGAAAGTATTTTATCAAAAATATAAATTTTTGAAAAATTATTTTAGTGAATTAAATATTTCTAATGTATATAAATTTAAAAAAAAAAGAATTTGAATAAAAGATAAATAGTTACAATAAAATTTTATAATAAAGAAATATATGTGTATATTAAAAAATTATACTTTTTTATCTTAAAAAAATTAACAAATAAAAATTAACAATAATTTTTTATATTTATATCTTTTCAAAAACTTCTTTGAATGTGAATAAATAGTAAGAATAATATTATTTAGATTCAATAAATTATAATTGTGCTTATAATACATATGTTGCATAGAAAAATATTATTTTAAATTAAAATATAAAAATAAAATTTAAATATTATTAATAAATAATAAATTTACGGTAATAGTAGGTGATTGTAAAATTTATAAAATATTTATAATATATTTATTATTTATCATTCACTTTATGATTGAAACATCAATATGATTTTATTAACCAAAATATTTGTGTAAAAAATATTTTATGTGTGTCATATATAAATAATATTTTAAAAAAAGTCAATCTCATATTAATTATGTAATAATTAAATTGTGTTAGCCGAATTAAATGATATAAAATAGTAAATAAATTTTTCTATTAAAAATATAAACCAAAATAAATTTTTTGGTTTACTTTATTATTAAATATATTTTTATATTAATCTTATATAACTTCACATAAGTAATATAATAATACAAAAAATTAATTCATAATTGTAGAATAAAGTTCAAGCATATATATATATATATATATATATATATATATATATATATATATATATATGCGGGTATGGGGCGGGGTGGGTACTTAGATACCCATACCCGCACCCATCCCCATTAAAATTTGCGGGTTTTTACCCACACCCATACTCGTACCCGTATAGCGGGTAAATACCCTACCCATTGTGGGTAAATTTTGCGGGTGCCTATCGGATAATTTATCCATTGCCATCCCTAGATCCTGCTTAACTTAATGCAAGATGCTGGTTGTATGCTAAGTAATTTATAATTATGCATGTCTTTGATGTATTAAATCATTGTTTGTTAGTGGAGAGCAATGCTCAATAGGGTGTGATCCTGCTTGATTTAATGCAAGATGCTGGTTGTATGCTGAGTAATTTATAATTATGCATCTCTTTGATAGATTAAATCATAATTTGTTAGTAAAGAGCAATGCTCAATAGGGTGTGATTACAAACTCTATTTTTCATTTGTTATAGTTAGCAATAATGGAAATTCCTGAGAATCGAAGATGGATGGAGACTAGGTTGGATCATAATAGACATTTGAGACACGAGTTTGTCGAAGGAGTTAATGAATTTATTGAGTTTGCAACTACACAACAAAACTTCCAAAAGTATCAACAATTAAGGTGTCCTTGTAAGAAAGGTCAATGTAGAAGGTTCCATTATGTGGATGATGTTATGGTACATCTTTATGAACAAGGATTCATGAAAAATTATTACTACTGGACAAATCATGGTGAGAGAATGCCACCAACCCCACCTACTTTGGTGGAAGAATCATATTATAGTATGAATAACCGAAGGGAAGAATTCAACCCATATGAGCAAATGATCATGGATCATGTTGGTCCCGAAGTTGGTCAAGTTATGGAACAACAACCTGTACTAAGAGAACAAAACTTTGAAGAAGATCCAAATCCATATGCTAAAAAATTCTATGACATGTTGGCAAGTGCGCAAGCTCCGTTATGGGATGGATGCCATACTCACTCAGAATTATTAGCTTCTTTAGTTACTCTAACTTTAAAATCTGATTACAACATGTCAGAAGGATGTTTTAATCGTATGGTTCAATTTATGGGTGAAGCCATGCCAAATAGAAATCGAATGGCTTCAAATCTTTATCGTGCTAAGAAATCAGTTGCGAATTTGGGATTGGGTTGTATAAAGATTGATTGTTGTCAAGATGGATGCATGTTGTTTCGTAATGCTGATGAAGATGATAGTGTTACAACTTGCAAATATTGCCACAAGGATGGTTATGCATCAAATTTAGGTAGATGTGTTGATATTAAAGAAGCAAAGTTGCATGGAATGAAAAGTCACGATTGTCATGTATTCATGCAGCGATTACTTTCCATTGCATTTGATAGTTTAGCAAATACTATTTGGAAACCACTTGTTGAACTTAGCCACTTTTTTAGAGAATTGACTTGCACTACATTGCACATAGACAAGTTGATAGATATGGAACGTGTTATCCCTGTGTTATTGTGTAAGTTGGAACAAATATTTCCACCAACTTTTTTTGATTCGATGGAACATCTTCCAATTCACTTGCCCTATGAAGCACGAGTTGGTGGTCCAGTTCAATATCGTTGGATGTATCCATTTGAGAGGTATAAATTTTTAAAACATCTTAATATAAAGATATTTTTGTTTATCTTTATTAGTAAATGTTTTAATAAATTACAATGCATGAAATTTAGGTTCTTGCGATCTTTGAAAGAAAAAGTGAAGAACAAGGCCAGGATAGAGGGGTCCATTTGTGAAGCCTATTTAGTAGAAGAAACATCTACTTTTGCTTCATTTTACTATCCATCAAGCATAGATTCAAGAAGGACTATAATTCCACGTAATTTTGAAGGGGAAGGTTGTTCATCTAGTCCTCCAATCTCAATTTTTAATTATCCAGGACACAGTTGTGGCAAATCCTATCAATATTACTTAGAAGAACGTGAGTTGAAAGTTGCTCATCTATATGTTCTACAAAATTGTGAAGAAGTATAGCCATATTTAGAGTAAGTTGATCAATGTCTTACTACTTTTAATTAGATGACCTTCGCTTGATATTTTTTTTTCAATATTACACCTAACATATTTTGTTTGATATTTGTAGTATTTATATTAAACTCCTACGAGAGCTTTAACATGATATTTCGAACTCTCAAATTGATCAAGAAATTGCCTCTCATTTTCCTAGTTGGTTCAAATGATATGTACGACTTATTTTATTTTATTTTTCAAAATAATATTAAAGTAATGTTATACTTAATTTTTTATTATGTTTAATTTTACATTTGATAAATAGGTTCAAATGTATCCATATCAAGAAGTGCATGTTGTTGATGACCTTCATGTAATGTTGCAAATTGATTCTGATCTTTATGATGATAGTCTTGTTGATCTTAGTGGTGAAGGGGACGAAGTTGATGTTGCATCATTATTTAATCAACAAAATTCAGATGAACAGAATGATGATGCATACTCCTCAACTGAATGTGATAGTGAAACTTATAGTGAAAGTGACATTAATACTGACTTAAGTGATTCACTGTCACCTTAGGTAATTATTTATTATATTATATGTCATATTTATAATGTGTATAAAATTTACCGATGTTTTTTTTTTCAAGGAAACAGATGGCAGACAATAATAGTAGAGGTACAAGTCGAAGTCAATTTCAAAGTCGTGCTAGAGGTTATGTTCAAACATCTTTTCCACAAAGCATATGTAATACACCTGGCTTGGCAGCATCACATACAGATGTTGAATTAGTTCCATCTATTCCTCAAAATTTGGGGGGCACGACTACTCTTACCAGCACACAGCCTCCTTCAAGAGAATTATTGTCAGAGCAGTGTGTGACTTCATTGTTACCAATTCTTGGAACTACAGATTCCGCTGATAAGAAGATATGGCTTGCCCCAGGAGCCAAACATGAGTAAGTTAGTTTTGATATACACATATTATATCAAAATGTATTTTTTATAACTATCTAATTATATGATATCATTATTTTTTTCCAATAGTTATCTACCTTCAGGTGGTCCTTCAAAGGTTATTTCCAAAATAATCGAGTCTAAGTTTGATAGTCCATGGCCTACTTGGACCAAGGTGCCACAAGAAGTGAGGAATATGTGGTTTGAAGAGTTTAAGGTAACATATTTTAAAGTCATTGTGTTATGTAAATATTAAACCCATCAATTGTCTCTAACATGTAAGCAATTCTAAAATAATTGTCAGGCATATATATTTATGGGGTGATTATCTTAAATATTAGAGGAAGGGGGATAGTTTTAACAAAATTACTCTTGTATTTCATGTTATTAATGACTCTTATATATGTTATTGTATAGTTCTATTTGATTTTTTTTTATTTGCAGAAAACATACAAATGGCTCTCTCAACATAATCTTATCATTAGATCTATTTTTGAGCATAAAGGCTCTGTGATTTTAAAGAACATAATGTCTAAGTTACGAAGGGGTAAAGATAAGGGTCTTTGGATCACTCCAGATGTGAAGGAAGAGCTACACACTCATTGGGTAAGAGAAGAGTTTCAGAAGAAAAGCACTATTGCTAAACAAAATAGAGCTGTTGATGGTGGAGCATCTTTGTACACCGGTGGCTCTGTATCTGCTGCTGTGCATCATGATAGAATGATAATTATTTAAATTTTTTTTTAATTATTTCCTTCATTGGAACTTTACACTTGTATTATTATGCAGACTTAGCAACGTAAGCGAGTTCCCACAGCATTTAATATAATGGAAAAGACAAAAAGGAATAAAGCTGGAAAATGGGTCAATGACAAAGCCAAAAATATTGCAGTATATACCTTTCTAAATATTACTTTTTAAAAATTTTAGCCCCACTTTTATTATAAATTATGACTAATAAGAATATTAATTTTTTAGGATGAGTTTATTCGACGTCGAACTGAAGCCCATGCACATGACAATGATGATCATGGTGAAGAATGTGCCTCAGGTGACCATTCTATAGCTGCTGATAATGCCAATTTTTTAGAAGTTGTTGAAGGAAAAAACAAGAAAGGTCATGTGTATGGGTTAGGACAATTGGGTGAAGAGTTTGTGACATCATCCTCTCCTTGTACTCAGTCTGATCCTAGTTCTAGCATTAACTATCAGCAGATCATTGCCAACCTTAATGCAGAATTAGCAGCAAAGGACACACGCATTGATACTATGCAGTCTGAATTTCAGAGGACTAATTCAAAACTACAGAAAACTGAGATCATTCTCTAACAAGTTGTTAAACACTTGGGAATTTCTACTAGTACCCAAATAGATGATTCTCATGTTGATACTGATGATGTTGGTTCTCCTTATGATGGCATTGATCCACATTCATGATTTAAGACTTTCTTTTTCTATTTGTTATGTTAATGATTGTACCTTTTTTATAAAATGAGCTACACTTTTGTTATGGAGTGAAATATGTATTGTTATGGATTATAAAATGCATTTTACTTCTTTAGATGTATTTTTTTACTATGTTTGTAAAATTTGACTATTAGCAGGTTTTGTTATATATCATCTCTCATATAAGCATGTTTTGTTATATAAATAAGTCTTATTGAAAAAAATAATTTTAAAAAAGTAAAATTATTCATTATAGTTTGCCACCAAATTTAGCCACCGAATTTAGCAACCAAATATTTGATAATATTTAGCCACCAAAATAGCAACCGAAAAGGATAGACGCGAAATAGCAACCGAATTAGCCACTACCAGAATACAACCAATTACCAACCAAATTAGCAACCGAAATTTAGAGTTGTAATTAGCGACCGAATTAAGTGGTCACAGTTAGCAACCCAAATAGCTACCGCCTTCTTGGTGACAAATAGAGACCAAAATTAGCGACCGAAATTTAGCGTTGCAATTAGCGACCGAATTAAGAGGTCACAGTTAGCAACCTAAATTGCTACCACCTTGCTTGTGATAAATAGCGACCAAATTAGCAACTGAAATGTGGAGTTGCAATTAGCGACCAAATTAAGTGGTCACAGTTAGCAGCCGAAATAGCTACCACCTTGGTTGTGTCAAATAACGACTGAATTATTCGGTGGCTAAATTCAAATTTTTACAACCGAATGCATTTTCGGTCGCTAAATATGTTTGCAACCAACATATTAGCCACCAAGTTTAATCAGTGGCTATTTCGGTCGCTAAAAAAATTAGCTACCGATTTTTATATTTTAACCACCGATTTTTTCGGTCGCTAAATACTCTTTTTCTTGTGTATATTTGAATTATTAGTACAAAGATAATCATATCAAAGATAGTTAAAACTCTTTATATAAATAGTGTTAAAAACTGAAAACAAATTAATGTCATAACAAGAAAATAATCATAACTTTAACTTGTATTTGTAAAGAACCAAAAAAGAGAGGTTAAAGACATTATTCCATAAATCTCCACCTTGCATTTGAACCTTTAAACTATGAATACTATTATAAGATCTGCTACCACCTGTCACAAAAGATTATTTTCAACAATCAACATTAAACAAGTCAAGGTAGTTCATGAACTTGTTTCTAGGAACATGTTTTGTAAACATATTAGCAAGGTTATGCATAGTATCAATCATTTGAACCTTAATCCTCTTCTACATTCAAATGAAATGGCATTGGACATCTATGTGTTTGGTCCTTTCATGATGAATCTGATCCTTGGCTAGACATATAGCACTTAAGTTATCATAGAAAATCAGGGCATACTTTTGAGTGATTCCTATATCAGTTATTAGTCTTTTTAGCCGTATTCCCTCCTTTGTAGCTTCTATCAGGGGTCATATACTTTGTTTTTGTTGTTGATAGAGCAATAGAATGTTGTAATGTGACTTTCTAACTTACAAAGCAGCTTCCAAGAGTGAATGCATAGCATGTGATTGATCTCCTTCCATTTAAATTAACATCATAATTGCATATGAATATCTAGCTGGAAAGTAGTTTGTATTAGCTCCATAAATGAGGTAATTATTTGATGCTCCTTTCAAATAACAAAATATCCCTTTGACAACTTGCCAATGTCCTTTATATGGTTGATTTAAAAACTTGCTCACAATACTGACTGCATAAGCAAGGTCAAGTCTTGTGCATATTATGATATACATGAGACTTCCTACAATAATTGTATAAGATTACATACTAACATTACATACTCAAATTACAATAGATATGTATTTGGAGACGCGATATTTTCTTATGGAATGTTATATATGTGTGTATTCAAAATCTACGTCCTTATCATCACGAGAAAAAAATAATTTTCACATTATAGATCAAAACATAATTTAAATACTAACGAAGTTTTCAAATAACATTCAAAACAAGTTGGTTAACATTATAGAAGTCACATACATACATCATCAAAAGATTAGGGAAAGATAAAAAAGGGTGTCATACACCAACTATGCCTCCGGGGAGGATGCTATCATACAATCCAAAATGAACAAAAAGGAACTATCAATTCCAAATCTTTCCCCAAACAGCCCCATCATGCAAAAGCAAAGTATATATGAACATCAGTCTAGATGAGTGTATTTCTCTGAGGGATCAAAATTTATCGAAATGAATAATATTGCATCAGGGTCTGTAGACAAACTAGACAAATCTTCATCTACATCTTCTAGTCGGTTAGAGGTAAGTGGAGGAATGTGGAAAAGTGGAGAGGGTAGAGGTAGTGAAGGGCTACGGTGGGAGGGTCTAGCTTCATTAATGGGTAAAAGTCAGCAAGGCAGGATAGGTAGACAAGGTCGGACAGACGACTCAATCACCTAGATATCAACACACTCAGGTTCGAAAGGAGGAGGAGAAGATGGTCAAGGCACATGAGAGTTAGGGGCACTGCCTGGAGTAGGACCGAAAGCAAGAATATCAGTATCCATGGGGGCTAGTGTAATTGTAGGGGAGACAAGGGGAAAAGAAATAGCAGCGACATATAGAAGCAAGGGGAAAATGATCTCAACTGGTAGATTTGTAGTAAAACAGGGTTTTCAACCTATCTAAGAAATTGAACCAAGAGTCATCCTAGCAAACTCTTGGTTGATGATTCGCTTATTGCTATCATAAAAAATCCACAGGTCATCCATTGTTGGGAATACTAACATCTTAATCATATTTGACTCCATCTGTGTATACAATACACAATACATACCAACCAACAGATATGCCAAACATACAAAAGAAAAGAGAAGAGGGTGAGTCCATGAAATTAAAGTAAATTACACAATGTGTATACAGAAAAGATTTATACACTAGATAATCAAAATATCATCATAGTTAAATGTAATAATAATAAAATCACTCATAATATGAACAGAATAATGCATGATGCAATTTAATTATGAGATTTATTCTTATTTAATCATCTCTATGCAATGTATAATTATCCCATATTCTTCTTTCTAAATCACAGTAATTCCAAATCTCAAGGCGACGAGGACTTCATTTTCTGCTATTATATCCAACACATTTTAATTCAAAAACATTTGTTGTTCGTATGTCTCAAGGGCTCCATTCAGCAATAGGCCTATTAAAATCCTGGTAATGGGTGTTCACATCAGAGTTGTCAAGGGTTTGCTGGTGACGTGACCCAGTCACAATAAGCTACTTTGCACCTCTGGGTCATCTTCCCTCTACCACTCCCAAGATTTGTCATTGAACCTAACACAAAGCGTCTCATAACTGTGCTAATTGTAACCTTAATTTTGCTTTCCCTCCTTATGAGTATGATACATGATCACACTGTATATTCGTTAATTTTTTATAGTTTATTTCAAAATCTATTTAGCTAATATAACAAGTGTATCACATCATATTCCTTTAGAAAGTCATTCACAACTGAGCCCTCATTAATTACTTCTCATATCATAGTTTTTTAATTTACTGGAATATTATTCTAGAGGTCTAAATATCACAAGAACCTATTAGCTACAATTTTTCTATTATTTAATTATTTTTTCCTTCTTTATTTAATATTTATTTATCTGAATGTCATCTACGTTGAAATTAGTAATTATTTATGAGTTACTTTCCTTAAAGTCCATAAGGTCTAAAGTTTGGTTAGATGTCTCACTGTCCTCTTATTAATTTGATTATAATAGGTGATGAAAGAAAGTTATTTCTATTAGGTTTTAAAGTGTTTCATTATTCCTGTACTTTATTCTTACTATCTTTACTCTCCTCGTATTTTTCTCTCAATTCCCTTAATTCTAAATCAGCCATTCACATCTTAGTATTTAGTCTCACTTGATATTTTATGCTAAGTTCTCTCATATTTATTTTATCTATTAAAACTCATAAAATCTACTTACCACCTACGTGTTTAGTATCTCTCTTTACCTTTATTCTCATTATGTTTTAGCCCTTAGTCTATCTTTTATTTAGATTCTTACCGCTGATGTTATATCTAGGGATGCATGGCAATGAGTAAAGTACCCGATAGGTACCCACAATGGGTAGAGTATTTACGTGCTATATGGCTACGAGTATGGATATGAGTAAAAACTCGTAAATTTTAATGAGGATGGGTACAGATATAAGTATCTAAGTACCCAACTCGCCCCATACCCTATATATATATATATGCTTGAACTTTGTTCCACAACTATACATTGAATTTTAGTATTATTATATTACTTATGTGAAGTTATATAATATTAATATAAGTTATTGGTTGTTTCTTGATCTCACCTCTTGTTATGCAAGATTCCCCTTTTTCATAGAAGTTGACTTCTCTTTCAATTTAGTAGTGGTCTACTTCATAGAAACAGAAGGTAAAGGACCTCAAACCTTTTTGTTCCTTCAATAGAGCTTGCATCTTGATGCTCCACAGATTAAATTATTCTTTTCATTAAACTTCTCAATCTTGATGGTGTTTGACATTTTTCTTGAATGTTCTTTCACAAAAATAATGAAAGACTAATTATTACAAAAAAGAATCACAATATAAGAGAATTGAGTTCTAATGATCGCAACTTGTGCTTTGATACTAGTTTATTATAGATGTGAAGAACAAACAAGAATAGAAAGATAGAAACAAAAAAAAGAAGAAGAGGGCAAATACAATTTAAAATGAAAGGGAGAGAAAAAAGTTACACAAAAACATCAACATGGTTCACTGTTAAAAGATGGTTAAGACTCTTCATATATAGTGTCAAAAATACATAACAATTAATTGTCATAACAAAAAAATAACCATAATTTTGACTTGTATTTCTACGTAACAAAAAAGAGAGATTTAAGATATTATTCCACAACTTTAATATGTAATTTTATATAACAATGTTTATTTTAATGTTTTTTTATATAAAAATATAAAAAAATAGAATAAAAAAGACTAAAATGAATGATTTTTAAAATGTTAAAAATTAAAATTATTTTCTAATTCAATAATTCAATTATTTGTTTATAATTTTAAAGGCTAAAAAATTTTTTTAGCCTTTTTTCTTGTGTCTCTTTTAATTAGACTAGATAGCATTAACATTTTTTTTAACAATTAGTGGCATTTATGGTGATATAGATGCAACATTTAGTTAGGTAGTCAGTTTGCGATTATTCAAAAATTACTTTTGTACGTCGTTAAATTATAAATTTATTTCATACATATTTTTAATTTTATTTTTAAAAAAAATATAATTTAGTTTTATATTAGTAAATATTTTTAGATTATTTCTTACAAAAGACTAAAACAAATAAAAAATTATTCTTATAAAAATTAAAACGTAAATATTAACTATATGAACTAATTTATAAATAAATATTAATTATAAAAAATAAATGTAAAAATAAATAAGTGAAATATAAAAGAATTCAAAAAATTTTAACATTTACATATTTTTTTAAAAGACTCGTGTTACTTTTTAAAAAATAACCAAAAGTTGTACATGATGCATACAATTTTTTTATAAAAAATTTAAAAGTAAGCCATATATAGAGATACTAATTCAATTGTTTATTTAATCATTTAGTTTGTGAATGCATAAATTCAATCAATCCATTCAGTTGTTAAAAAACATATATAAGTTAGAATGGATCACATGTAATTGAACGAATAATGAATTATCTACAAAATTTTGTAATTCATTAAGTTAATTAATTTAGCACAAATCTTTAAAATATGGGTCACATTCAATATTATGGGGTCTAAACCCATCATTTAAAGACCTGTGTTCAACTATTTGACTTTGGTTTACTCAACTTAAAAAATTCCAAAAAAATTGTTGATAATTTATTATTTATCCAATAATAAATGATAATCTATTTCAATCCATCTATAATTTAATTAATAATTAAATAAAAATATTAAATTAATCTATTTTTACACGCTTGTTTTTTAAAATTTAAAAATAAGTCATCCATATTTCATGTACGACTTACAATTATTTTTTTAAAGAAAATATATGACGTATATCATACACTACAATTTTTAAATAGGATGTGGGAATATTTTTAGACGTTACACTATATACATAATTTTTTATGCGTATTGCACTACTTGCGTGAAAAAAGCCTCAGAATCAATACATTTCAATGGTTTAGGACCATCAGTTTCAGGTCGATCTGTATAATTTCTAACAGTCAAAATGTGAAGAAGTTATTCACCAAGATTTTAGCCAATCTTATAAGTAGGAGAAATGGAGTGCACTTCTAGCCATCCAATGATCGATCTAGTAAGAACAAAACACAGTGTGTCTATGTCACAGCTCCCAGCATTAACAAAATAAAACCATATTTTATTTTATGGTCGGATTTGATTATTAAATTTGTAAAAGGGTTTGATAAATATAAAATAAAAAAATTATATTTTGTAAAAATTAATTTTTTAAAACCTATAAAAAAAAGTTTAACTTTCAAAATTTAATTATTAATATTTTATCTTTCATTTAAAAAAACAATTTATATATCGCACAATTAAAATCTAACATATATACATTGATTTTATTATTTTTTATTTTAATAATCCTATTTTTTCATCTAAATATATAAGTAAATAAATTTTATTTTTTTTATATAATTATTTGATAAATTCATTGATGGTAAATAAATAAAATAAGTGATATTTATTTTAATATTATTAATATAATATTGTATATTATTTTAAGTTGTTTAACATAAATTAATAAATTGCATAACTAATTTGTTAAATAATTTTAATTATATAAACTATCCGTACAGCTACAGTCGCATAAGTTTCAACTATTTTCACGCTTTAAGCTGATTTACCAATCATAACCTTAGAGACAATGGAACCAGGTGTCTGTTTTGTTGGAATGGTTCGCGCAGTTTTGAGGAAGCCTGAAGGGAGAAATGAAGGAGTGAGAATGCGAATAGAAAGCGGGAACCAAACAAACTAACTCAAAAACTACGGGCAAGCCCGTGGGCCATGATGGCCTTCTATCTTCACTTGGGCTTGATACTAAGCCTAAGTTTAATTCTTGATGCACTACTTGTATTCATATTTTGACAAAAAATATCCATATTTATCCACCTTAGGGGCAAGAGCGTGGTTGATGTCTACGCCTGGTTGCTTCTTTGAGATGTTAATTGCTTTGGGTATCGTCCTTCATTACTAAGAAGCTTTAACCACTTCCAATTTTATGGGAACAAAACAACTATTTAATGAATATTATAAGACGTGAGTATTTAACTCAAATCAGTTAGTAATGTAGGCAATTAATAACTTAATCCTTAGTTAAGGATATGGGGAATTAGTTTATTAGGCTCGGCGTAGAAATATAAGGATAGAAATATAATCATATTTTGGGAAAAAAGAAGAAATATTATCATATAGTTAAACAGTGATGATTTAGTAACCACATAAATTAAAAACACTAGCCGATCCACAAGTATTAATAAAAAGTAAGCTCCACTAATCTACTCAGTGCAATATACAACTGTATATATGATTTTGTCCAGGGTGAGGGAGAGTGATAATCAAGGGAGTTTACAACAGAGCAAACAACACAACAAACCTCGCACCAAGAAAGAAAAGAAAAGGAAAAAGAGAGTCTCAACTCGTCAAATGGTACACCAAAATCACAACAAAGACGGAGCCGCCCAAATTGCCTATATTCAGGACGGATCTCACACATAACTTATCTCAATGGAGAGGCATTTGTCTCGTTTGTGTCGAAGAAAGAATGAAGAGCAAGTGGAACAGGGTGATGATCAATCAGAAGCTGATAAAGTTTCTCTAAACGCTGTACACGTTTGGGCCAAAAATAAAAAACAAAACCCAAATATAGTAGAGATGCTCAGCTATTTATCCATGGATAAGATCTTCGACCAGTAATTTGAGGTGTGAAGCTAAGCCCAAACATCTCCTTGAGGGCCTTGCCCCGCTCCCAAAACCTGACTAACTTGGCAACTATTGTAGCACTTTGCATTACGTGGTTCATATCAGTTTCACTCCATAAGCGGTTCGCTAGCTGCATCCTCCTCCGCTTTGAATCCAATGCAATGCCCCACTCCTCGAAGAGTCTATTTCTCTCTTTCTCGGAAAGCCTCCTCTGCATAAGCTTCACCAGCATTCCTCTTTCTCGGCGAAGAGCTTTAACGCTGTCTCCCCAAACAAAACACACGTCAACATGAAGAGAGGAGTAAATAAACATACCACTACATGCAACAAAAATTAGTGTTTATAGTAAAAGTCTTATATTTAATATTATTGCAGATTATTGAAGTTAAACTCTGATTTTTAATTGATGAACGCCATCAACACCTAAAAACTTATTAATTTTTTTAAGGGGACGAGCCTTTATTTTTCAATATTAAATCTAACCTCCCACCCTCGAGGATCTATTTCTCAACATAATTTTTCAAATTCAGCATCACAAGGTTTCCCTAAGAAAAATCATTGGCCGTACTGGTAAATGCCCATTTGGATTCCAAAAATATCAGATACTCAAATAAACGCGGAAAGAGAGAACCTTGAAGCTAGTGTAATTGTCTGACTATCTTTCACAGACTGGTTTCCATCAGAAAATGTTTCTTTGAGGAAAGCTAGTCTTCTAAGCTCTACCTCCATGTAAATAGAGTCTGTTAGATCACCCTTGAAGAGAAGAAAGAAGTAGGTCCGGTGGGTCAATGGTACACAGCAAGATTGCCACAGTTCAATTATCTCTTTTTGCTGTCTTCTGAATTGCAGAGACCAGTCTAAAGGAGTTCCAGGTGCCTCCAACATTGGATCCACACCCGCATCTTTCACGTTCCTCTCAAGCCTAAATGGTTTTCTCTCTGTATCCTGATCCTACAATTCGAAAAGCAAAGTTTATTCAAAAGCATCAACATTAAAAACGACCTTCCAAATTCAGATTTTAATCATCAAAGGAACTTTGTATGAAATTATGAATAGAAGAACATCTAACTTAAGAGTATATAGATTTAGTTATGTCAATTCATTATTCATGGCAGACTATATCTATTCATTATTCATGTCAGATACAAGTATCAATATACAAGTCTTGATACAGTAGAGGTTCGAGTTTCTCCCACCATTTGCTAGTGACAAGGAAAAACTTCATGCAACAAATGATAGATAAGAATAAATTAAAAAAAATGACTAAAGTTTAATGTACTTAAGAAACGGTAATTGTAAACAGTAGTACGATATAACAATCATATTTATATAGATAAAATTTATCAATTATTAATTAGATGTATGGATGTGATTAGTGATCAACATTGAATAAATAATCAACCGAAAAACCAGGAAATAGCATATGAACGATTTCAGTTACTTAGGAAAAAGAAAATTAAAATTTCAGTAATTCTTTAATTCAACTTTAAGAATCAAGAAAGCAGCCGAATTGATTTATTCTCACCTGTCCGTCAACAAGCTGCTTCTCATATTCAAGTTTGACCATTTCTTTCATCCCAGCAACAAACGTCTGGATGCTAGTAATATCCTCATCAGCAGACGTTCTCATGCTGCTCACTCTAAGCTCATCCACAGAAGGACTTCCAACGGAAGACTGAGAACCGTTCCTTAACAATCTTGTGGAACCATCATAATTTAATGGAGGAAACTTTCCCCGCAAACCATCTGGCCTTCCGGGAAATCCTTTTTCAAACCCACTGGCTGGAGTCCTCTGTATTTCTCCTCCTGTCTCAGGAAAACCTGTCATGTGATATTCCGTACAACTCCAGCTTCTAGTTAATTTAAGATTCTTATAATTTGACATACTTTCTGAGGTGGCCGGTGGAGATTGTTCATCAGGGGAAGGACATACAAGAGAATCAATGGTTGACTGTACATCGTGCAATCTCTGCTCCAGCACTCCATACGTTGAATTTTCTTGGATCTGACTGTCTTCTGTAGATATTTCCTGGCTTGTTCCATTTTCATCCCCTGCTAGAGCCAACTCCCCGTTGTCACTTAGCGATGGATCAAGATTGTCTCTGCTTGACTCCTCCAACTCAACACATCGAACTTCTTTGCAGTATTCATCAGGGTCTTCTGTACAAGCACAAGCTAACAAATGTATAATGACTGGATATGATGCAGTTCCACTCTAAAATATCATCATTTTTATCAACCTAACTGCTACGGGGGATGAAAGGACCTACCATCAAGATTACTTCCACTGTCCCCATCATTAAAATGAGGATTGTTGAACTCTTTAATGCGTGTATCAGGACGATGAGTACCACAAATGCTTGAGCCCTCTGATACCGAACAGTCATCTTCCCATATATCTTCCCCTTCCTGCAAATTAAGATTATTACTAAAGCTAGCCAGAACAAGAACAAGAGGAAATCCAAATTTGAAGGCATAACCTCTAATATGTAATAGAATTTCAGATATTACTACATACGGAAATAGAAATTACATTTCCAGATATCTGCTCTTTTCCAACCATGCGCAGCAAATCCTCAACCCTTGATTGAGCAAGATCACGTTGCTTAGTTAGTTCCCTGATCTCCTTCTCCATCTGAATGATTGAAACTTGTGGTATCAACATCGAAGGAGTACGTAAAATGTAACATGCATAAACTTGAAAAATATATCATTCAGCATAAATGCAACGATTTTTAAGATATATAATTTCACCCCAAAAATAAGGCCATTAACCTATATAAAATGGCTACACTCAAGCCCTTCCAAGGAGAATATGACATACATGTTGAAGACTATCTCTAACCACCAAAAGAGCTTAAATACAGTAAGATATATTGAAGAACAACCCTGCTCCCTCCAAAAATAAAGAAAGGACACTGAGGCAGACATGCAGTATATTTGGGGTCTACTCAAACACGATACTACCCTTCTTAGCTATTAGGATACATAAATTCACAAGGACTTAAGTATTGTTCAATAACACAAGTACCCAGAAAAGAGAGATTACCATACCAAATTGTTCAAAATCATATCTTTGAAGTTTCATACCTAGATTGGTCCACAATCAGTAAAAACATAATAGCATAATAAAACGGTAAATTATGACCTTTTCTATCTGGAGATCTTTCTTTCTCAACAATGCTGCATAATCACAATTGGAGATAGCAGGACCAGGAGTTCTCAACTCACTCTCCAATCTGGCCACCTCTTTTTGCAAATGCTTCAGCAATGCTTTATCAGACATCACTACGTTAACCTGTGCTTTAGTGGTTACTTCTTTTGCACAACAAGCAAAAAGAAGTGTGTTTCTGGTTTGCTCAACATGGCTTCGTGCAGGGCTCAAAGTGCAAATGATAGCTGTTCTAGCATTGCCACCCAAGCAAGGCTGCAGTATGCGTGTCAACTTGGAATCTCTGTAATTTATGTGTCCACCATGTCTTCCCTTACTGCATTCATGCACATTATGCCAATGGAACTTAAAACGTTTTCTTTTTCAATATGGTATAGAAGAAAGAATCAACAGAAACTAGAAATGGGGAAAGGAGTTTCAGGAGCGTCATCTAAAAAGTTCGACGACACCAGGGTACTTCCAATTTTTACACATGAACAGTTATAGAGTAGCTCCTGCATTTAAGTTTTGAACATACGGATAAGGTTTCTAATGTAGAGATATTTCCAATTAGCCACAGGGGACAGGAAGATAATAATCTGTCTTCCGTTCTCTCACAATATCTTTTTTGACTATGGATGAAATACACATCATGTTAACTAGATTTCAGCTTGGTCACATATTAACTAACCAACAGTTACCCTAATGCTTACTGCCACAAGCCTATGATGATATTATAATAGTCTCAGTTCTATAGTGCAAAAAGAATAATTATTGTGCCAGTCACTTTCATGCATATAGAAAACCAAGCAAACATATAGCCAGCTGGGTCATAAAGGAAAAAACTACATGATATGACTAAGCAATAATAAAATTAAGGGACATGGGAAAAGCTGAAATTAAATAACTTGAATGTAGGTTTTCTGACTATATTAAGAACAGTAAACGAGGAAGACATCATAAGCTAAGGAAGAAGTAGACAACCTAAGCTTACGAATAACTGTTCCAAGAGTAAGCAAACTCCGGTTTATATGACATCCTTCTTTCAATCTCATCCCAGCTGATGATGCCTGAGATGCACGCTCACTCCCTGCCAAATCAACAAAATTCTGCAGAGAAACAAAAACAAATTGAATAATTGTAAAATCTATGATAAACATTTTATGCTCAGAACAAGAGGGGAATTTTTAAAAAAATGCAAACATACCACACTAGCTACAAGGGTGGCTGAGTTTCCTTTGCCCAGGAATTCCCTGGCAGAACTTTCCATTGTCTGAAAGGTTACAACTCCATTAATGAAAGTCTATCGGTACAAAATATAATGCACAATATTTTAAGCATGCAAGGGGAAGGCACATACCAATCTGATAATTTGGTGAGATCTAGAACTCTTTTCATTCAGGTATGTCTCTCCCACCTGTCTCTGAGCTGCAAGAATAAAGTAAGCAATATAATGGTACCAAATACTGGACTACCCTATGACAAGAAAACCATGCAAAATCCTTTACTTCACCTTCACTGAAGGCTAGGAGCTCTTTTAAATGCACCCAGTCCCGTAGAGTCTCCTCTGTAAGTTTCTCTAAAATGGGTCCTCTCTGATGAAAAAGAGAAAGGATCATGAAAACAACTGTTAAATTATGCAATCTTTTTCATTAAACTATCTATCAAATATAGATAAAAGGCATTCACCTCAGGATCATCCCGCAGTCTAAGTGGAGTGTTGTCAGTGCTTAGGAGGTCTCTAACAATTTCATTGTAAATTTCAATTGCTGAGAACTTCAATACAAATGCTCTTTCTTCATGCTAAAAAATTAACCTTGTGTTAATAACACTTATTAATAATGTTATAAACAAGAGCTCTGGTGAAGAATGATACCGAATAATTAAACAGGCATATATCAATATTATAGTAGTCTAATTACCCTCTTTATATAGTCAAAAATATCTGCTACAGCATATTCGGTTACTCCAATCATCGTGTATGTCTTTCCACTACTTGTTTGCCCATATGCAAAAATACTTGCTGAAAGAATATATAGACACCTATATTAATCAAAGTGGAAAGGGAATAAGAGAAACTAGCCAGCATAACAATATGTACTCACAGTTAATTCCACCAACAACCGAAAGAGCAACTTCTTTGGCTCCTTCCTCATATACCTGCCTTGTGACACAGTCACCACGAAATACTCTGTCTACCACCAATCATAGCAAAAATTCGGCAACACTCAGTCCACGATTAATGGATCTCCAATGCAATGTCTTAATAATAAAGTTTGAAACACTATCATACAACAAAACTATGCAAAATGCATTTTTAAATATAAAAAACGCCATTTTAAAAAATTTAAGTTGAAAATAAAAAACAGGGATTAACACCTTAGCAAGTTATGTTAATTGATTCGTCCAAGTAGGCAAAGAAAAATCCACCAATGTTTGCACCAACATTAAGTATTTTCGAAAGTTAGACCAAGCAAATAAGTCAAAGCTATGCAATCTGAACCTACTCAAAATATAAAAGTAACTAAACATCGTTCTTAAGGTAAGGGAAGGTGATCCCTTTAGGATTATATATATGCCAAATCTAACCCACGTTAAGTCCTCAATACTTGTTAATGCCAGGTATATAGCTGAAATTGAATAATTCAGTTTCAATGGCAATGAAAATTTCAGGATATTAAAGCAACGTTAAGAGTAAAGCAAGGTATTTGTTTACCAAATGTGTAGGCGCTAGGAAAAGTGGAACCCTCACGCAGTGTGTTCCGGTACAAGATGGTAGTATCATTGATGCATTCCCAGTCTGCTGATTCATTAGCCGCAATTTCCTTCTCACTCAAAGGCCTCAGCCTTATTGACACAAGAATCTTCTCTTCACGACCACTCGCTCCTTGCATCTTCTCCCATTTCAACAGCTCTTCTCCAGCAATAGCTCCCATTTCTCGCTTTTAACTCAATATTCGTTCCAACCAATTAACAAGCTAATCGAAATTCAGAACAAGCCCATGATTCCTAAAAGAGGACAATTAGGGTGGCTAATTATTAAAATTACTCTTCATTTCCCAAAATGCAAGACATTAAAAGATAACAACCGGAAGTTCACAAAAAATACTAATCCCTTTAACTACATGAAGAAGGTAATCATAATCACAAATGACCAAAACTCACAGAAGATAGCAACCCATTAATTTCGGTTGATAAATAAATAGGCAATTACAGCAACATCGAGCTAACTTTAGATTATATCCAGCCAACAGAAACTAAGACCAAGACAAAACAGAATGCTAACTAATTACGTTTTTATCATCAACAAAGTATCAGTGGTTGGCAATATATCACGACCTGTAAGACTTCTCTTTCAAGAGAGAGAGATGATCAATCATGGGTTTAGTTAGTCCAATTAAAGGACATTCTGGTCTTTTATTTATTCTTTGGTGCCAAGCTTCATACAGAGAGAAGAATAAAAAACGAGAGAAAGAAAAGAAAAATTAAAAAAAAAATAAAAATGCGGGGGCCAAAACACAAAAAGCGGGGTTCCCTTTTTCAATCCTTCCTTCAACAATGACCAATTGTAATGTAAGAATGGAAAACTTTCAACAGCAGCGACCCCCCAATAACGCTTGAGAACGAAGTAACAGAGTTTTACATAAATATGAAATTGACCATGAATTAGTTAGTAGTTATGCACAGCACAGCACATCACCGGTCCCCAACAAACAGTAACATCCTTTTCACTTTTTTTCATCCTCCTCTTTATTTTTACTTCCTTCCAATAAACAAAAGCAACACACATTCTCATAGATATCATTTTTAAAAAAGGAGTCGAAACCAAGGAATTTTCACCGCTCAACTCCTAGTCCTTTTCACGACAGTGTAACAACGATAAACCTAATTCACACTACACCGTAGTTTATGAATCAGAGAATCTGCAGCCTCCGCTAAGATTCTCGCTCATTTCTGAACCTGCATTTTTTCGTGATCACAAATCAGAAATCGAATACAAGCGTGTCCTTCTGAGAAAACTACAACAATGATAGTTAACCAAATAGAAATAAATATAATTGATCATCTCCACTTTTTTTAAAATGCCACGTTAATATACAACGAAGTGCTCCAAATCAAGGTTCAAAACTCGAGTGTATATTCTGCAACTTCGCAAGTGTAAACTATTCTTCTTCAGAAGCCAGCACGAGCCACAAGCAGCGTCAAGTATCATATTTTGAAAAAAAAAAAAAAAACAGAGAATAGAAAAAAAAAAAATAGGAAGAAGAAAAACATACCAAGTGAGGAAATAGAACAGTGGGAATCTGAACGAACTTCACTTGACGAGCCACGATCTGAAACAGAACGCAACCGAACTCAATGCAAGTGAGAGAGAGAGTCGTCGGTTACTTTCCTCACTCTCTCTCTCTCTCTCTCTCTCTCAGAGTCTCTGAAGCTCACACGCATCATAGTTGGGAATGGACCAGTAAGCACGTAAATCTGATGGGGTGTCAATTTCTTCGATGTTTCTATTTTTTTTAAATTTATATTTATAGTAGTAAATTAGTAATTTAGTTAATTTGACTTATTTTTTCTTACCCTCGCTACGGTGGGAGGGGGGAAGAAATTTAGTAAATGACGATTGTGTCCCTGCCTTTGCTTCCGCATCTCGATTTCTGACTAAAAGTTTCTCGTGTCACGTGATGGTGGGAGCGGTTTGGGAAGGACTTTGCGGAGTAGTGGTACGTGGAGGTGTCAGCGTTTGTCCACAAGCGCCGCTTGGGCGCGTGTTTACTGTGGAGAAACCACTTCTACCCACTCACGTTAATGTCTTAATGACAGTTTTGCGAAACCGTCCATACGGATTGAAGATCCATCGCCGACCCGCAGCTTCGAACCACGTTTGGAATTTTGTGTCTAACGGTCATTACAGTTAATAAATGCTGTGGCACTTCCAATCGTTTATTTATTATGGGTTCTTATATATTGCCATTAATTTATTTTCTCATATTTTTAATATATGTTAATATAATTTTTTTTTTTAATTTTTAACCTACATTAGTAATAATTAATAAGACCTTTTCTATTTTATTTTCGAGTTAAAAAACAGTTTTATTATGAAAGTAATAATTTTTTTAAAGATGAGAAGATTATCTGTCCTTTTAAATCAATAAAACCTCCAAAACTAAATATAAATAAATCTTATCAATCTGACAAATAATAAAGACTTAAATTTGTAATTTGTCAAAACGAGATGGTCTTGTTTTCGACTTAATTATTCCATAAAATAATAAAATCTAACTTCACCAATCAATATCACATTGTTAATATTATAAATTATATTACATGACTAGTTAATAGATTCACGTTATTTGACATCGTAGTCTCATCACATCACGCGTACGCGATTTAAGAGTTAAGATTTTAATATTCTTACTATTGTATTCCTATCTGATATCTTCCTTTTTACTTTTATTTTTCAGAATAATTTACGGTGGACATACTTTTAGAATTAATGTGAAATAATGTATTTTTTATTTATCTATTTTAGTAACAATACTTAAAAAAATATTGGTATTCTTTGTCTTAAAACCACTGGATACAGCATTTTAGTTCTCACCCTGCATATGATTTAACAATCCCAGTTTTCTTCTCCTCCTCCCACATTAATAGGTAAAAAAATATAAATATATTAATATGTAGTAAAATTTAATATAAATTATTGAACTTAATTCAAAAATTACAAAAAAATTTCAAATTCTCTCTGTTATGCAAACCTGTTCCAAACAATAAATTCAATGAGGTTTTATATTTTTTTTGTGACGCTAAACAGTGAACTCCTCAGTCAAATTTACTGTGTTAGAACTTAGAACCCATAGAAGTGAAAAAAAGAAGGAGTGGAAGTGGCCACTGGCTAGGTCCTTGTAATGTAACGTGCTTGATGTCGTGATCGGAGACAGCTGTAAGAAAGGAAATACAATATAAATCAGGACAATCGCTTCCTTTTCTCTACCAACCTTAATTAGAATATAAAACACTGACATTGTTGCCGTCCATAAATAGGACCTGGAGTACACACTCCATAACAAAATGTGTTTTTAGTGCAATATTTTTGGAGTTTTTTTTAAGCATACTATATTTATTTCATTTTAAATAACAACAAATACTTATGATGCTAATGAGTACTAGTTAAATATTGAATAACTTTTATATAATGATTTTTCTCGTTCCAAAAATCGCATATATTACAATTTATAACTTCAATGACTGGTTTGCATTTAAATCTTCTTAAGATAGTTCAAACTATTACCTGTACACTCAATATACATGAAGCTATCATTATCCCCTCTAATTATAACTTGCTATTTGGACATTACTTAAACTTTACTTTGGCTCACATTAAAATTGTCGGGTATCATCTTCTTTTTTATAGAATGGCTTGGGGTAGGAACCGTTCAGACAGCTTGAGAAATCAAAGAAAAATATTGTTTGTATCATTAATATATATTCATTTGGTGTCTGAAACGTATAACAATATTACTAAGCACAGGGAAGACAATGGCGTCACTTTCTCAAGTACAACTAATCAAAATTACTTACCTTTCTATTATCATTTAAATATTGGTCTTACGTTTAATTAATATTGATTATTGATTGTGTTTTTTCTTTCGATGTTAGCTTTGTTAATTAGTCCTAATATAAATCATGGAAAATTGGAAAATATGCCGTTAGCAGTTATGTTTATTTATTATAACTTGGATTGCAAGTCTAGTGTTTACGTATGTATGATAGGAACTATTTATGTAAAAAGTTTATTTATAAATTAATTAGGCTTTATATTCAAGAATAAATGATATCTTACTGATTTTGGATCTAGAGAGTATATATTATATGCGATCAAATATAACTAAAACGAGATTAATCTTATTGGTTTTTGGGGTTGGGAATCTTCTCTTTTAGTTTGCCTTATCCATATCATAGTCGTAAATCATGAAAGCTTAACCACTTAACACTAAATTACTTATATATTAATTCAAATGATAAATCATTGTTTAAGTCATTAGTCATTTTTTGAAATTTTAAATTATTTATCTTCATGCCCACTTTTATCCTCACTCCTTGAGTTATCTTCAATTCCCTCCGCAAATTAAGTCCAGATTTCGCTCAATGACAATGAGACCACAACCACATTTGATTTAACCTAAAAAATGATTCTCAAGGAATAAACTTAACAATTTTTTATTATGACATGGCACAAAGGTCTAATCAAGAGCAACTTAAGCATTTCAGGAGAGGAAGAAAAGAAGTGTAAGTCTTCCCCCACTTGGTGGCATAATGATGGACCATAGCATGCCATTTATGACGCTATGAGCACATAAAAAAGTGCCAACAAAAGCAGAAAAACGAGACAACAAAAGATGTCGTACAGTATGAGATTTGTGGGAAGAGTCAAAGAAAACTCTTCTAATTCGGTTTTGGGTTGCACGCGTAAACTATCATTTGTAAGGGCCCATTGCGTGTTATATATTCTGATTTTTCCCTATCTCCCTCTCAAAGAAAAAGAATATTTTATAAAAAGATATTTAATGTGGTTGAGTTCATCTATATTCTGATTTCTCATCATGTTAAACATTATTGTGGGTTTAATTTTAACACGTTATCAACCAATTAGAATTCAGTCTTCATATAATCTAAGAAAAATTATAATGAAAATAAATAATTTTAATATATAATCATTTATAGTTAAATAACAATGTAAAAATCTTATATTATTAATATATACTAATTAAATTCGTATTTTATTATATTATCTACAACCACTTTGCTATTATAGTTTGTTTGTCATGCATCAATCCCAATTTATAAAACTTCGTATGAATCAATTATTTTACAAATATAATTTATTTTCATAAAAAGGTTACATCATAAGTGTAGAAAAATAGACCCATAATTTTTTTTATGTTTCTTTTTTACTTTTTGCCTTGTATGATTATTGGGAGTAATATTAATATTCTTTTTTTTAGCCGATAGTGGCAGTTCAAGAGATTTTAGGGCCTGAAACAAATTTAAAAATAAGACTTTTTTTTATTAATAAAATAATTTATTATTATTATTTAAGAATTACAGCTTATTAAATATTATTTGTAATACTAATAAAAATATAATAATTAAATTAAATATTAAAATTAAAAAATAAAATAAAATTTGGGGGCCTAAAGCCCTTGCCTTACTTGCTTGGGCCTTAAGCCGCCCCTGCTAGGCGATTACCCTCAACAATCATGCAATGTTAATATTCTTTTTTCTAGGTGATTACTCCTAATAATCATGCAAGGCAAAAAGTAGAGAAAGTATAAAGAAACTATGAATTTAATAATTTAACAATGGATGAAAGAGAAAGATTAAGTTTGATCTGCCTAACTCTTTTATCCTGTTTTATCATATAGTTTCATTAATTACATACAGTACGGTCACTTATGATACAATTAACTATGAAATGTTAAGGGTGATAAGTTCTTACCATGAACAATTCAACTCAATATGATAAAAACCAAACACACAAAGAAATCAATATTACTATCAATAGGACTTGTTATAGTTTTAACTATGGATTTAATTACTCATAATAGGATGAACAACGAAAAGCATGGAGAACAAATCCATAAATACCAAAGAGAATTTAAACAAGAGAAACATAAAAGGGAAAAAGATGAAAAAAGTTCTTGTTCTTTTATGGGTGCTCAATCACATTCACTCTGACTTTGAAGGGAGACTCGTTGTCTTTATTAATTATCTCCAATAACTCTCAACGGTCAAATAAGTCAGAACTAGGAAGGAAAAAAAGGTATGTAGAGAAGTATTCTCCCTTAGGATATAGAATGAGATAATTTCAATTTTTTAGAAAAATATTTGATTTGTCAACTTTCAGAATCTTAACTTTAGAATCTCAACTTAAAATCACTCAAAATCTTCGTATCTAAATATTTATCTAAGTTTAAATTTTAAATTTAAACTTAGATTCACATAACACGGTCAAAGACTAAAATTATCTAAAATATTTTTATAATACACAGATAATAACTTTCAACTAAACTGCAATAATTAATAGCATAATTAATATATATATATATATATATATATATATAAAATAAAGTTTAAGTGTATAAATATATCAAATAACACTACAAGAAATCTAACTTTTAGTGACTAGATTTTAGTAACGAATATAAAATTTGTCACTAATAATAAAAATACATTAATTATAAAAAAATTATTAATAATATATAATATTAAAAAAAATTATTTTTTATTTTAAGTTCATTATTAATATATATATATAATTAATACTTATGATTTTATTAATAATTTTTTAATTTAATTATATTTTTAATCTTTATATTTTTATGAATGTTTAAATTTAATTTATAAATTAATATTTAGTCTATTAAATTTTAAAAAATTTTAAATTAAGTTTTGTATCTTAAAATTTTATTTGATAATTAAAAAATTATATAAAAATAAAACATTTTATTAATTGATTTATACAAACAAGTAAAGAAAAAATATATAATATATAATAAAAATCTTAATTTTAAAGTAAACTTAATTTGAACTTTTGACAAATTAAAAATAAATAGTTAAATAAAAAGGTCCAGAATCACACCATAGTAAAGTAAAAAAACTAAAAAGATAATTAATAAGTCTAAATTTATTTAAAAATTTAAGCTTATTTTTTCATTTAATAGGTCAAATAATTAATAGTGACACAAATTATTTTTCACTAAAATTTAATATATCTTTATTTATAATAAAATATGAAAATAAATTTAATATATTATAATAATAAAATATAATTTTAAAAATTAGTTTTGATTACAAATCAATCTATGTACATTATATTATTGATATTAATTAATTTTTTTTAATTAATTTTATATTACAAATATTCTAAAAAAAATTGATTTTAGTGATTAGTCACAAATATTATATATATAATGCTTAATATGATGAAAAAAGAAATAATTTTTAAAAATATTAATATTTAAGAGTAGTTTTTAAAAAAATGACTTAAAAGGAGGATAAAAATGACTTTATGATTTTGTTTTTTTAACTGTGTTATATGGGTTTTTTTTTTCACATCAAATATTTTTTTTAATTTGATTAGTTTATAATTTACTCAAAAATTTTTATCTTTTTTTGTAATAGTCTTTTTATTATAATTAATCATATAAATCATTAACATGAAATTATTCTAACATAATATTTTGAGTTTATGTATATACTATCTTACTTGAGTGAAGTTGTATGAAAGATATCTGTATTTTTCAAATTAACTAGAAAAAAAATAATTTTTAAACTTTAAAATAGTGTTACAATAATTAATTTTTTAAATGCTACTGATTATGTTTGTTGACTAAATTAGTTTTAGCAATTTTATAATTTTTTTGAATTTTATTTTTAAATTAATGTCACTATTTTTATGAATCAGCTGGATGTCTCATTTGTCCATTTTCAAATAGTCTTTCTTTATGTCACTTCATTTTTGTAGCAATATTTGAGGACATATATACTCGTTGTAACTTTGGTGCTAAAGGAAAATAATGCAAGACCTTTTGGGGCAATTTTTTTTTTTGGATCTTTATATGAAGGATCATCATAGGTTGGACAAAACGTATACTTTGAATAATCACCCCGATAAAGTATGCAATCACAGGGACAATCATCTATTTTTGTGTAATCAAGCCCTAGTTCACAAATAATTTTTTGAGCATCAAAATAAGATTCAAGAAGTTTATTACTTCGTGGAAAGGCCTTGGTCAATAAAGAAAGTAAAGCATCAATTGATTTTGCACTCATACCAAACATACACTTGATGTTTAATAGTTGTACTATAAATTATAACTTAGAAAAATTATCGCAGCCAGGATATAAATCTTCTTTGGCATCCGCTAATAGTTTATAAAAGTTACCAGCTTCTTCATTCATTTGACTGATGTTTGGATTGATAATATAACTCGTTTTCTTATTTTCTGTGATACTTTTAGTGTTGATGAAATTTTTGAGATCATGCCACATATCATGAATTCTCTCGTTACAATCTTGCCCATCATCATTGTCATTGTCTTCATCAAATTCACTAGCCACTTCTCCATTATACTCCCAAAGAATATAATCTCTTTTTATCCCAAATGTGGTCAAGTGCTCATATATAATTTGTCGAGACCAATGCAGATTATTATTGCATTTTTTATATGAACAATGAAGTAACTTTCCTTCCTCAAGACCATTGAATGCGAATTCAAGAAATTCACATATTCCTTTGTCGTATAAAAGATTCGTTCTATCGGTAAGTTACATCCAACTTTTATCTAATCTCATACTTAGCTACTACAAAAAATATACATCAAACAAAATAATAAAAACCACTTGTTAGAATTAAACTTATTAAATTAAAGAATAGATAATTATAGCTAATAAACGCTCTTACCGATTTGGAAGAACTTCAAAAACTATTCAATATAGAGATATGAATTACAATATAGATTGACTATTTAAATATGAATTAAAGTTTATAATTTTAAAATAATATAATCTAAAATAACAAACTTTTATTATTATTAATTTTATTTTAAAAATAATTCAAAAACAAATAGTATCAAGTTTGTTTTTGTTTTACCATATAAGAATTTAAAATTTAAACATAAAATCACAGAAAATGATACTATAGTACAAATCCTAATTTTGTAGTGTACTAAATTCACTTGCTATCGTTTAGGTATGTTTATTTTTTATTATAACAAATGTTTTAATATAAAACTCTTTTATTGTATAAGTGTTAGAAATTGGTAAAATAATATTTTTATTTTAACATTTCTTTGATTCAGAAATAATTCTAAAGTATTATGGTGATGAAATTATTCTTATCTAATCTGCAAAATATATGAAATTAATTAATGCATAGTGTGGTATAAAAAAATGCAAAAGTAACTACCATGAAATCATAATTCCACCTATCCTATTATGCGGGAAGGAAGTGATCCACTATCCTAAAAAATTATACCGTGAAACAATAAAAATTTTGCACACGTAACTCTTCCCACTTTAGTTTTTATTTTGCTTGCTCTTATTACTGGTGTTTATTGGAGCTCCTGCTTGTTTTTTAATTTGCTTGCTCTTGACATTGGTGTTTATTGGAGCTACTACAACCGCTGTTATACTGGGATTAATTGGCAGGATCAGAAAATATATTGCGTTTAGGAGCATGCGAGGTAAAAGCCAAATTTCCACTTGACTCTATTTTAAATTGTGTGGATGGTTGTTTGTCATCTGGCCAGAAAAATAAATTGTACTGCAATAAGAGAAATTTAAATATATCATGTTAAACTGAATTGACCCATAATGGGAGGAAAAGGGAAAGTTCGCCCATACGACTTCCATCACTAACCGATATGGCAAGAGGTATAGACCTCTTACCTCCGCTGCTTACCCAATGGACCGCTTAGAATAGACCGTATCGAAGCCGGTAAGCATTCTATAATCATTCCAAGTTTTCTAGGCTGCCTATTCTATTTGTATGAAATGTCGTAGGTAAAGTCGTCTAGTACTACATCCGTAAGTGACTTGAAAAAGGATTGGAACTAGACCAATGCCAATCTCATCTTTTGTACCAAAGAAAGAGGAAAGGGACGAAATGCTAGTTTGAATTGAAGTAGAGGAGATGCCATACGGTAGGAGGCAATAATGAATTAAGTGGATATGAATAGAGCCTTGTTTATTAGGCTAGATCGATGTGATGTATATTTCTTGGCTCTAATTCTCGGGGCACAATATGGCATATCCTCTTTATAAAGAAGGTTGAATTAGCAAACTGAAAATGACTTAGTGTAATCTGGCAACTACGTATTTGAGAAGAGTCTTTACTTTGGATGGGGATATTCATAGAATCTTCCTCTTTTTTTATTTATTGATTGCATAGGATAGCAAGATTAAAGATAAATATAAGTAAATGTGCAGTTATATGGTAATTTTTCGTTTGGCCAGCAACATAAATTGCATTGTAATCAAATAGCAAACTAGATAGATACATCTTATTCTGAGTTTGAAATTAATTAGTTTAAGTAATGCTTGCAACTGAGATTAAGAGCAATCTATGTCACATTATTTTGTGTCATTATAAGATATGGTTTATTTTATTATTTGCAGAAAATTACAAAAACTATTTCTGCCAACCTCTCCTTTCATTCATTAGATAACTTGCTAATCTCAGAAAGAATTGGAAAGGTACGGATCTTGACCTTTAGATATTGTTTTACTTTTATCTAACAAGGTCTCAAGCTTGCTATTTCTTAAATAAAATGACTATTACTTTTTTATTTTGTATTATTTTGCACAAAATTATGTTAGAACATAAGAAAGTGAGACTACAAAGAATTGCAAAAAATAAAGCAAAATTAGAAGAGTTAAAATTGTCTTAAATGACTTTATTCTTTAAGAGTCTACTTGAGAATGTCAAAAACAAGAAAGATGAAGATTAAAAGATTGAAGATGAAGAAGATAAAGTGTATAAACCTGAGGATGAAGAAAACGAGTACCATAAAGATGACAACTTTGCCATTGAAAATTCTCATGCGTCACAAAAAAAGAAAGATACTAGGATTAATTGGTTACTATCATGTTATGTTGTGTTATTAGTGTTGTCTACTAGGATGGTTTCTGCTAGTGTTATAGGATATATAATTTGATATGTAATTGTTTTCAAATATGACAAAAATTAGGATGGTTTATATTTCTTTGCATCTCATAAACTTGTAAAATTTCTTCTTCTTACTTCAAAGAAAAATGAAAACGTCATCATGCTTTCACTTTCTTTTACAGACATTTATGTAAGGTCTGGAATTGCTTATGCTTGGAAACAATCTAGGAGCAGCTTACATATTATAAGATATGACTTATTTTATTATTTGCAGGAAATTACAAAAACTATTTTTGAGAATGGTGATACCTTACAGTCTTTGGTGAAAATGGGTTACAAGTGGGAGGAGGCTTTGATTGCTATAGAAAGATTAGGTGTGTTTTATCTGATTCATTTTTATGTTTATTGTAGTCCATGTGCTTGATATCTTACAAAAAATGTTACTGTTTTGATTTTATTATTGTTTTTGCTGTATGATTCACTTCTTTCTATTGATTTTTAGCTGCTTAATTTGTGTTCCTCAGGTAACTGAGCCATTAGACTAATTAAAAAGCATGCCACATGATTTTTTTTTATTTGGCATATTTGTCTTCTAAGAGGTTTAATTGATTTTAGGTGTTGGATATTTTATATGCTCTCTTAGGGTAAGGTTTTGTATCACTGATAAAATATATTTGTGAAGAACTTTTCTTAATGAACACTTCATAATATAATTATGTTCGTTTATGTTTTTGTAATGTATAAGTTGGTTAAAATTTGTGATAAGACTCAGATTAGGATGGTTGATGTTTCTTTCTACTTTCATGGCCTTATTGTTCTAATAAAACACCGCAGGTGCAAATTCCTCACTTATGGAATTGATAGATTTTATTGGTATTACTCAAATGGCAAAAGCAAAAGATGCCCTTCTACCTTGTGAAGAAAAGGTAGCATATTGCCATGTAGGTATTGGTATCTTGGGATGAATAAAATAGAAATTTAATGTATGTAATTTTTTATATTTTTTCCCTTAAATTATCCACCACCCATCTGTTGCTATGTTATTTTTTCGTTCATCTGTCACAAGAATAACTAATTTTACACTTCATTTTTCCAGCTTCAATATAATGACTATGCTAAGTCTAATAAACGAGTAAACAAGACTCAATTTAATGATGTACCTAATGACTCACAAGTGATCGATGTTGAACAAGCTGAAATGAATACAGGTATGAAAAACTTTTTCACCATAGTTAGTAAAACGATATGTGATATCCTAAAAATTGTATATATTTACAATGTTATTCTATTTATTTATTTTAGGCAATATTAGAAAGGGTCGTAGACATACCTACCATTAATGCAGAACTCCAACAAAAAAGGGGCAAAGAGAACGGTGAAGGAAAAAAATGCTTGATATCCAATTCCCTGCACCATACTACAAACTTTGTGAAAAGCATGCAAATTTTTTTAAATCTGAAGCACTTATTTGTATACGCCAACGAGCACCACTTCAAGTTAATAGTTGGAAAGAAATATCTGAGGACGATGTAGATGCAATGTGGAAACATATGAAGGTTAACACTACTTCACTTATTTACTTGTTTTATACAATGTTTTCTAACCTAAAAAAATATTTTATAATATTTTGATTTGTCTCTTCTAATGAATTTACATGACTTCAAGAAATCCTATGGTTGTTCAATGAAGCTAAAGAATATGTTATGAAACAAATGCAATCTCAATATAAGACTAGACATCATAATTTGTATCAAGCATATTTAAAAAAAAAAAAAAGGCCAAATGATGTGTCTCATGAGGATTGGAATTGGCTAATAAAAAATAAATGGAGTGATTTTAAATTTTAGGTACATTCCCTTCTCTATCCTTAACTTTAGTTTATTTTTTTTTTATACTTATAATAATAAATAATTTTCATTTCATGTAGGAGAGAAGCTTGAAAAATAAAGCTAATTGTAGTAAGCAAGAAATTAAATCTATCATTGGTACAAAATCAATTGTGCAACAGACATTTGAAATGATATTTTTTTTGTATTTTATGTTAATTTTTTATGTATTATATATAACATTAGTAATTTGAAATGGTATTTATCTATGTTTATGACTAAAATATGAATAATTTTAAATTTAATAGATAATTTTGATATCTTTTATTAGAATTTATAATTGGTAGCTTATGTATAATGACGTTAAATTATTGTTTGTGTTTTGATATCGTTGAATTATAATTGATATCTTTCAAGTTGATGATGTTGAATCATAATTGATGATGTTGTATTACATTTTATTTTTTTATTGTTTTTAATTTTTTAGTAATTTATCAATTAACTATTATTATTTTTAAATTCTTATTTATTTTTTATTTATTTTTAATTGAAAGAAGATTCAAAAACTAATGAATGCCTAAATGCTGTGAAAATATGGAAGGCCACACAAATGAGATCTAATGGAACATAGTGTACTCCAAATGGTGCCCCCAAATTATGGTAAGAGAAAATATTTTTAAAAGTTGTGATAGTTGAAATAAAAAGTTCATTAATATTTTTCTTTCCCAAATTATCTAATTTTTATATTTTTCATTTTATTTATTTTAAACTTTCTACATGAAGATTTGAAGAATATATGAGATATATATCAAGAAGACATTTCTCAAGCTGCAGTGCCATTGGTTGAGCATTTTGCACTTGTATTAGGAAGAAAACCAAATCACCCACTTAGTTTAGGAAGTACAGCAATAACAAAAATATTTATAAACAAAAAAATTATTGAAAATTAAGTTGAGAATATAAAAAAGAGAGCAAATGATTTAGAATTAGAGGTGAAAAAATTGACTAATAGTTCAAGAAAATAAGAGGAGGCTAATTTTTAACTTCAAGTTGAATTGCAATCTCAACGTGAATTGATTGATGCTCAAAGATTAACTTTTGAATCTCAACAAAAACAAATGAAGCAAGACCTTGAGATGGAGATAAAACGTCAATAGACTATCTTATTAGGAGAATTATCATTTAACAAGCTATTTAATAATTTATATATACTCCAACAGTAAGTTTATTAATTATTTTAGTTATCATTACTTAACTATTATATGATTACACTTTTAAAAATTTATTAATTGATTGATTTATATTTATTAATATTATTTTATTTTCTTTTTTTTATATGTAGGATCAGAATCTATGAGAGCATTTTTTATTCTATTTTAGTTGTTTAATTTAATATTAATCTTTTTTTATTTTAGAATTTTAATATATTGATGATATATTTTAATTTTATTTATAATTTTCATGTGTAAACTTTTATTATATATTTATTATATTTAAATTTATGATTGAATTTATGTCTTCATAATTTATCATTTATGATTTTAATTTATATTTATTTTATTTAAAAATACAATTAGTATAATATAATCACTTTGATATAATAACAATGTTAATCTTAAAGAATAATAATTAAAATCATTAGTAACATAAATTTAAGTAATAATATATAAATTATTAATATAAAGTAATTATTAATTAAATATTAATTTTTTTTAAAAAATTTGTTATAAAAATATTATTTAAAACAATTTCTAATAGTGATAAATAAATTAGTCATTAATTTTAGAATAATAGGGACTAATATAAGTGGTGAATTATCTTGTTATTAAAACTTATATATACTAGTGACGTTAATTTTTATTATAATAAATATTTTATTTTAGTAATTATATAATATCCTCACAAATATAATAATGACTTAACTACTAGTGGCGATAGATATCATTTCTTCAATTTGCTCTCCATTTCTAAATTCACAGCCTTCACATTAGCTTCATTGATATTACCCACTAAATAAAAGGCTTGTTTAGGAAGACCATCTAATTCTCCAGAAAGAATCAATTTAAACCCTCTAATTGTTTATGCTAGACTAACATATTTTTTCGGCGAACCGGTAAATACTTCTGTTACGAAAAAGGACTGTGATAAGAAACGTTCAATTTTTCGTGCTCTTGCTACGGTTAAACGATCCTCCTCGGATAATTCATCCAACCCAAGGATAGTTATAATGTCTTGAGCTGCTTCTAGGCAAACCTCCTAGCTGTCTCTGCACCCCTACCTCCTTTATCACTGAGCGGTCATTTAGGGGCCTTAGCTGGTGATCCGGACTGTTTTCCTCTCGACGATGAAGCTTATCCTCCATCGTCTCACTGGCTGACCTTGACCCTTGTTATTTTGAGGTCATTTCTAGTATTCAGAGTTTGCCTCGATTTGATACCGCTCTCGCGGCCTGCACCAAAACAATGCTTTACCCCTAGATGTCTAGTCAACTGCTGCGCTTCAACGCATTTCGAGGAGAACCAGCTAGCTCTGGGTTCGAGTAGCATTTCACCCCTAACCACAACTCATCCGCTGATTCTTCAACATCAGTCGGTTCGGACCTCCACTTAGTTTCACCCAAGCTTCATCTTGGTCATGGATAAATCACCCAGGTTCGAGCCCAGTGACAATTGTCCTATGAAGACTTGCTTTCGCTACGGCTCCGGTGGTTTCCCTTAACCAAGCCACTGCCTATGAGTCGCCAGCTCATTCTTCAACAGGCACGCGGTCAGAGTCCCGGGCTGGGCTCCTCCCACTGCTTGGGAGCTTACGGTTTCATGTTCTATTTCACTCCCTGGTGGAGGTTCTTTTCACCCTTCCCTCACGGTACTACTTCACTATCAGTCACCCAGGAGTATTTAGCCTTGCAAGGTGGTTCTTGCTGATTCACACGGGATTCCACGTGCCCCATACTACTCGGGTCAAAGCATAAGCTAGTGATGCTTTCGGCTAGTGGACTCTCTCCATCGATGCTTAGTGGAAATCCTCGTACATGGTGAAAAACCAAATTCCAATTGAAGTGAAATCTTTCGGATAAATCAATGCAATTTAGGAGGATTCGATGAAAGGACATCAATTCAAATCCTGGATTTTCGAATTGAGAGAGATCAAGAATTCTCGCTATTTCTTAGATTCATGGACCCAATTCAATTTAGCGGGATCTTTCATTCATATTTTTTTTTTCCATCAAGAGAGTTTTATAAAACTCTTAGACTCCCGAATTTGGAGTATCCTACTTTCACGTAATTCATAGGGTTCAACAAGCAATCGATATTTCACGATCAAGGATGTAATACTCTTTGTAGTAGCGATCCTTATATATCGTATTAACAATTGAAAGATGGTCGAAAGAAAAAATCTCCATTTGACAGAGTATATTTTGTATTTCTTTTTTTTTTTCAATTATTTTCAAAACACGAATATGGAAATTATTCAAATATTTTTTTGATTGAAAGAGTATTTTTTATTTCTATATTATCCATAAAATACATTACACTACTAGACTACAATAGAACTTCGAAATACAGATATATTTTATATTTAAATTCAATTAATTAGTATAAATTAAATACTATAATTCATATAGTTCCAAAATTTCAAAACTCAGCTATAAAATAAAATGGATACTTTGATCCCTTAACTCAATTATTAGTATACTTATAGCCCACTTCTTCCCCATACTTCGAGGAAAAGGAAAAATGAAAAAATTGACATTAAAGCAACTCATGCAAGACTTACTATATCCATGTAAATTTTGTCTTCTATCTCTATAAAAAGGAATCATTTTTTTATTGATGATGAATTTAAATATCGTTACAGAATTACTTTAATGACGACTTTTAAAATTTTTAATGACAAATATTATGGTCACAAAATATTTAATTTTTTATAGTGTAATAAACTTATCACTTAAACATTTTGTGTGCAAAACAAAACGACCCTCCAAAGTTTACTAAAATAGTTAATTTTTAAGCTCATTGAGAAGTCCATATAAATAACAATCTTAATGCAGCACATGCAAAAAGTTTCAAGGGCTAAAAGAAAAGGAAAACTTGGATTAAAGTTCAGAGAGCCTACCTTTAATAAAGAACGAGTTCCATGCATGTGTCTCAGGGCGTTCATGTTTTGCTCAGTTGCCAAGAGAAATGCAGGCTTTTCCTTACGTTCTCTTTCACAAGCGATGCATGGTTCACTCCTTGCAATGACATTAAGTATTCTTTCAGATATTGGAATCTAATCCAATCTCAAGCTTTGGAGTAAAGTCAGACACAGCACATCTAGCTTTGAACTTTATAGCTGGTTCGATTTTAAAAAGAAAAGAAAAAACTAGAGAGAAAGAATTTAAAGATAAACTTTGAACCCAGTTTGGTATTTCTGACAATTCTTCTACCGCTCAATTGGACCTTTAAAATAAAATACATCTATGATTTATTTAGCTTCGAAGAATAAACACATTACAAAAAATGAACTATCCAACTATTTATATATGTAATATATAATTTATTGGTTAATAGATTAACTGTTTAATTCCAAAAACGTAATTCAATGTTGATTGCCGATTTTATTTTATTTTTTAGAGAATTTTCAGTTTTATAAATTGAAGTTTGAAAATGATTTAATTTTATTTATCTAGAAATAAGTAGTGTTCATTATCATAATCTTAATAATTCCTTATTTAATTTGGTGAAAGCATTTTAAAACGGGTGTTGGAAAATATTGGTTGGTACGTATTCAGTTCATGTATGTCTTAAGTCTTAACTACTTTATCATTGAAGACAGTTTTTAGAGTAAGTTATATCCATTCTTATTGTTGACATTAAATGTAGCAATAACAAATGTGAACGCTTCCTAGATGGCATATTAAGCTGAGTGCCTTGTGATGTGCTATCTACATTTAATTCAACGAGAGCATAAAGAAAAAAAGTGAGAAATCACAATCGAAGGTAGAAGAAAAGAATCTCAAGTTTGAATAACGATCACTCTCTCATTTAGCACGAACTAAGTTTAACGCAGATTAATAATAGCATAAATGATAAACAAACCTTATAATAAAATTAAAATTAAGTCTTAGAATGACTCAAAATGGTTGAGATGAATGAGTTTTTAAGTGCTTTTTTAATTAATTTAAAAAACAAAAAAAAATTACAATATTTCAATATATTGCCTCAATAGGACAACAATTATTCTCAAATAGTTAGAAACAAAAGTCTTAACAATAGAATTAAACTTACCTATAATAATTTAGTAATTTAGTTCAACAACAATAATCATAAAATTATATTTTTATTAAAAAAAATTAATATAAATAAATTCAACAATAATTAATTAAAATCTGAACTAAACATTATAATTCAATATTTTAACATTTAATTAATCTAAAATTAAATAAAAATTATAATAAAAATTAATTTATACCGTTCTACGTATAAAATATCTAACAATATAAACTTACACCAAAGATGCAAACTCACGCATCCCTTATTCCATTTAAATGTATTTTTCCGTGTGTAGCTTTACGCACTCAATTTTTGGACCTTCTATAACTCCCCTCTACTGGCCCATTAGGCTTTCGCATTAGAAACCAGCTCGAAATGGAACAACTTAGAAAGCATAACTTGACAAAAAAAAAATGATAGTTTATTGTAGGCCCATTTACAACTTTTTGGGCCAGATCAAGTTTTCTAATTTCCATTCGGCTTGCGCATTGGAAACCAGCTTGAAATGGGTGAACTTAAATCACAGAACACATTCAAGACCGAGAAAAAGATAGAAGAACACATTTCTAATTTTTATTCCTAAAAATTTTATCTAAAAAAAAAGGCTAAGTCACACTGGCCTATATAATTGCATATTTGGTATTAAGTTGCAGGTTAGTTTATTATAAATTTAATTAATTTATCTAATTATAAAAATAAAAATTAATGAAAATTTGAATTGTATTATTTGCTATTGAACAGGAATGAATTATTCAATATATTTTATATCAAATAGTCAAATTTTATTAATTAGACACGTGTTTTAAAGGACTGATCATAAATCTATAGTATCTGAGTACAAAAATATAAACTAATACTAATTTTTTTTTATTATTAAAAAATTTAAATGGATGACTTGGGTATTCATCTACAAAAAAAAAAAACACTAAATATATATTTTTATTAATTAATTTATGAAAAAGTTATTGTTATTATTATGATTGAATTTAGTATATTTTGAACGAATGAGAAAGAAATGATTGTAGGATGGAATATAGTAAAAGTAAAGGTGTGGCGGTAGAAGGTGGCATGTAGACGATGTTGACGCACTGAATCTGAAGCCACAATTTTGCAGTATTGGTTCAGCTCTGCACTTTTCTTTACTCTGCAAACGAATTGTGCAACCACCATGCTGCTAGTTTTACAACATGTGGCTCAGAATGGATCAATTGTTGCTTTCGTATTACTCAGCTTCGAATCTTTGTGGTTCCACCATCCTCTCCTCTATCATCTACTTTTTATTTCATCTTTTCCTTTTCTTCAACTCAATTATCTCTATTTTTTTTATAGGCAAAACAAATCTTATTAAAAAGAATTTAAGAGGAACTTAAAACTCATATACACAAAAAATTACTTACTCAGAGAAATAAAAAGCAAAAATATACTTATACAAAATTAAGACAGATGCAATTTCGTGGGTTCAAATACCAATCAGCTAACATAATAGCTTCTCCCTTACTAACAAGTGAAAACCATTTCCAAGATCTCAGAATAATAGAATCTATGACTTCCTTCTCATCCAAAACACCATTGGAAAATATAATTCTATTTCTATGCAACCACAAAGACCACACTGTACTTACCCAGATAATTAATAAGCATATTCCTTCTCTTTTACTACAGCCAACATCAACCCAAGAAAGCAAGTGAGTCGATAAATCTGAAGGCAAAACCAGTGAGAATCTAAGCCAACGTGCAGTAAAGTACCAAATTTGAGATGAAACTGAGCACGTTAAAAATAAATGAGTTGGAAGTTCCTCCAAACCATGACAGAAACAACAAGTTATATCATCAATTTGAACACCACGATCAATCAGTAAACCTTTACAAGGAAGTGCATTCAACAACAATTGCCAAGAAAAAACCAGACACTTAAGAGGTACCTTCCCTCTCCATAGCCTTTGCAAGGCATCTGCCGTACACTGATCTACACTATTAGGACTACTAAAAAGTTCAAATAGCCATGAATACGAAGATTGCACTGAATAACAACCTGAAGAATCTGCCCTCCATACCCATTTATCTTCTTGTAGTAACTTAATAGAAACTCCATCCACAAGCTCCAACAAAAGATTAAAGCTCGAGATCTCATGTTGAAAGAGTCCTCTTCGCCAACTAACATTCCAAACCCATCTAGTGCCATCATGAAAACCATTCTCCAATACACGTGATTCAATATTTCTCGCCACTGCAAATAATCGCGGAAATACTTCACACAATTGCACCCCTCCTACCCACTTATCTCTCCAAAAAAGAGTGTGTAAACCTGCACCCACACTTCTATCAAACTTCTCATCCAGCCATGAATTCCCTTGATGAATAACCTCCAGCAAATCACGCCACCACAAAGAATATCTGTTGTGAACTGATCAACGTTGAAGAGAAAAAGCTAATCTTCCATATCTAGATTCCAACACCAGCACCACCCACAATGAACTAGAACAGTTAACACCTCGTCACAACCATTTACCAAGAAGTGCCCAATTAAACCACTGCACATTCTCAATTATCTCTGTTATAAATGAGTTCAACTAATGTTAGAATTATTTCAACTTCACTTCGTAGCTATTCTATTAAGTTTAATTAATTAACCTTAAATATAAATATAAATATAAATATATTAATAGTTTGTATATGTATATATATATATATATATATTACTTAAATAATTAAATTTTTATTTATTATATTATTTAAAATTTATATTTTTATTGTTATAATTTAAATTTTTAAAGTCATATTTTAAAGCAATCACAATTTTTAAAAAATATATACTTAGTTTGGTAATTTTTTATTTTTAACTTTAAGTCATCTTTAGATAAATAAAATTATATTTTATTTTTAATATAAAAATAGTTATTAAATATTAAAATAATAAAAATATCATCTAATATTTTTAACAAAATCTTATAAAAAATTAAAGAAATAAGTTTAAGTTTCAAAATTATTAATCAAATTAAATTAAAATTAAAATTTCACTTATTCAAATAAAATGATCAAACTTGTTTAAATTCGGTTTGAATTTTTTTTTAAAACTAATTTTGAACTTAAAATTCTTAACTCTCAACTCAGTGTTGCTCATTTATACTCCAAATTTTGTCATCAAGTCAAACTCGTTAAATGAAAATAAAAGTTAAAGTTGGAATATTAAAAAGTTGTTGCATGTTATAATGATTTTAAAAAGTTGTGTAATTTTTTAATTATTTTACAACCACACCTCTTACACACCTGTATTCATTATCCACTAATTAAATTTGACTTTCACACATTCCTTGAAACTTAAGATATATTTGATTTACTGTTAAAAATAGTTTCACAACATAACATACGCTTTAATATAAAATGTGCATCATTTAGATTATTTTACATAATAAATAAAACAAAACCTTTTTTTTTAATTAAAAAAGTAGTTTATACTTACAAATGAACAAAACTTAAAATAGACAAGAAAGAAATAATAAATATTTTATTATCATAAATCTGAACTTTTTACACTATACTGTTCAAATTTAAAGATGAAGTCAAAAAATAAATATGAGTTTAAAAATGGATAAAATAATATTATACATTGTGAGCCATAAAGTATATGCGTTACTACATAGCTTTTTCAAAATAATAACATAGCATTTTTTAGATAAATTACACAGCAATTTTAAGTGATTTAATCGTAACCATACATTTAAATGTGACGATCTACGTACATAAATTTATTATTTCCTTTACACACGTGTGTGGGTGTATGTATATCATTAATTATTTGATGTAGTTTTAATTAGACACGAAATAAAGAACGATATAGGAAACGCTGGAAGCAAAGTGACATGAGAAATGGGCCGAAGTGGGCCCGGGTAACAGGCATGGCCCATGATTTTGAGTCACCATTAATCACAACAATCATTGAATGGATAACGAATCAACGGTGGAGCGTGAAGTGTGAAATACGGTAGGGTCATAAAATGCTCCGCCGCGTGGAGCAGCATCTCCTTCTTGATGCCTCCGGTGAGATTCTTAAACCACAATTGCAATTTTAACCTGAGTGCAATTTTTTAATCTGATCACTTAAATTTATTGAATTGTAAATTTATATTACTTAATAAAACTATATATTATACCATTTTCCTATAGTTGATAATTTTCGCATTTCTTTTATACATTGTTGAAGGTCCTACGTCCTCTTGATCCTTCTCTTCTAAATTTAAAAGTAATTATGTGAAGTTATTTTATTTTCAATTTTTCTTTAATCAGGAACTCTTATTTGTTTTAATATCGTTTTAGAAAATTTTTGAAATTTTATAAATTAATAATTAAATTATGCATACTAAATTTTATATAGATTAAGCAATTATAAATATATAATTTTCTAAATAATATTTATTTATATTTTTTAAACATTAAAATGAAAATAATCGACAAAATACAAATAATCTTTATTTTATTTTTATTTAGATTACAAGTATCCTCCACGGTGAAAAATATTTTTAAAAAAAATTGTTTAAAATTTATAAACTTCATTTAAGAAGAATTTTAAATCTAATAATTCATTTATTAATTTTTGTTTTATATTAAAAACTACTGAATAAAACACATTTGAACAAAAAAAAAAAATTTAAATAAGAAAAACTATTATCCTTTCAGTTATGTTTTTTTTTTAATAGTTGAATTAATTATAATTTTTTTGTTGTTGTAATTCGTGTTAGTTTTTATAATTTACTTTAAAATGCCGCAATACACTATGTATCGATATGAAATATTTTAGCTATAAGTAAATATATAACTTAATCATCTATGTCATTTATATATATCATTTTAGTTTTTAACTTTTTTTTTACATAATTTTTTTTTGTAATGATTGGATTATATATTTACTCGTAATGTTATACTCAACCACGAATTACAATGAAAAGATTACGACCAGGAATAGAGAATTTTCTACTTACACATATATTTTGGAAATATTTTAAAAAATAAACAAAGTTTATAAAACACTTTTGAATAACTCATAAAAAAGAAGATCTTTAACCTAGCATAAGTCGATCTAAATACACAGTTAATTTATATAAGCTGTATACAACAAGAGTTTTAATCTTTCTTATTTTCTCAAAAAAAAAAAAATAATTAAAATGTGTGTTTCCAATTCATATCGTAACAAGTGAATTTATCGTATATTATATAAGTATTATTATATTAAATTAAAAGTTTAAATAAAAATCAAAGTATATGTTATATATTTTTTAATTAATAAAATTTATAAATTAAAATTAATAAATATTTTAATTATTAATATGAAATTAAATTTCTTGATTTTGTTAATATTTTAGTAATTATCAAAATTTTAAATAATTCATTATAAAATGTGAAAGATTAATGAATTTGTATAATCTTATTACACAGATTGAATACTTTTTGTTTTGGTGAAGAAAAAGTACATTTTATCCAGAAAGTAGTTATATAATATTACATGAAAGAGAGAGTAAATTCATAAATTTATTTATTTTCAAGAATTAAGATTCATACTTATATGATAGATGCATATTTTTCAAAATAAGATTTTATATTTTTTAAATAAATATTTTTTTAACATGTGATTTTTTAAAAATAATTTTTTTTTAATTTCTCCCTTTGCTTTCAAGTTTGCATTCGTCTGCTTTTGTGTTAGTATTTTTGAGCGACTCGTTGTCCTTAATATTGTTTTAGAATTGCTAAGCACTTTAGAAATTAAGATGAAGATAAGTTTTGAGCAATTGAAGAACAGAGAAGGAGAACGGTTGAAGACTTGATTAACAAAAGATAATGCGAACCCTTTGCGACGTATGTGAGAGCGCCGCTGCCATTCTCTTCTGCGCCGCCGATGAGGCTGCTCTATGTTCTGCATGTGACCACAAGGTTTCTTTCACTTTTTCATCCATAAATTATTACATACAATAACATTTGCTTACTCAATAACTCAAAATTTCATTGAATTTTATTTTATTTTTTGAACAAGTCAAAGTAGTCGTTTATAACAAATGGAGTTGTTTTACACAAATTTGTGTTCAAAGGAGCAAATGGAACCAAAATTTGCTAAAATTTCGTTTCATTTTTAATTTTCTGTTGGAATTTGGAGATTGCTTCATCTGTTACGTGCAAAAATATAGATATGGCTTCAATGTTTTATCATCTATTCGCTCTCATAATTCCATGAAAGAGCAGTGTGCTTACTTAACAATATATATATATTTTTAATCAGATTTTCATGTTATTGTTAGTTTGCATTTGCCACCAGTTTATATATTGCTTGCTGTGGATGTAATTCCTCACTTTTTCTTTACGACGACCAAAATCTAAGTCTATTAATCAAATTTGCCACTACTCTGTTTCGTTTGCTATGTCTAATTACGATGTGCTTTTGCACCGATACATATTAAATGCTTTTGAATTATTGCGTGGAATCTCGATATGGAGATTGTTTCACTTAATCAAAAGAGGTAACATTGGGACAGCAGAGTTGGAATTGAGACTCACTTGAAACTGGCACAAGAATTTGTTTCTTAAGTGAAATTGGTATTTTGTTCCGGCCCATTTGTGTATTTTTTTTTAGATATCTTCCTCTTTTCATGTTTAGCGGTGCATTCTGCTGGTGAATTTCATATTTTGGATAGGATGCTGTAATAATTACTAAGATCCACTTATTTATGCTATTTGTCAAGGGTTTCTGGTAACAGCATTCATATCCAATTTAATGGAAGTACCATGCATTCGCGTCTATTTTTTTTTTTCCACTAACAGTTTCGTGTTTGTGGTTTTCAGATCCATATGTGTAACAAACTTGCAAGCAGACATATTCGGGTTGGCCTTGCTGATCCCACAGATGTTCCACGTTGTGACATATGTGAAAATGCACCTGGTACTGTAGGGTCTTCATATCTTTTTTAGGGAAGATTGTTTATTCTAAACTATACAGGAGTTGAATTTTTCTCCCTTGTTATGGAAATTTGTATATGTAGCTTTCTTTTACTGTGAGATAGATGGTAGTTCGCTGTGTCTGCAATGTGACATGATTGTACATGTTGGTGGTAAAAGAACCCATGAAAGATATCTTCTGTTGAGGCAGAGAGTTGAGGTTATTGATTCTGCTGCCACAAATTTTCAAGCTTTGTAGCTTCTAACTAGATATTTTGAAGTTTATTTATCTTCTTTGGCCTTTTTTTTTGGCAGTTTCCAGGTGACAAACCAGCTCAAATGGAAGAGCTAGGGCTGCAACCCCTCGATCAAAATGAATCAAGGAAGGACGAAAGTCAGTCACTCAAGCTAAAAACAAGCGATTGTCAGCAAAATCACAGTGTCTCACCTGTTCCTAGGCAAGAAAATAATATTGATTGTCATGGAAAAGTAGGTAAAAAATTCATTGATCTTAATACTAGGCCACTGCGGTTAAATGGATTGGCAACAATCAACCAGGTGATTGTTTTCTGTTATCCGTATTTACTTAGAGTTCTGTGATTGAGGGCTATTTTGTAATTTTCATTTTATAACCCTTTAGTTCAATTGTTTTCTTGAGCACATAGAAACTACAAGTTTTTACACTTGGTTTAGTTGAATTAACATTTAATCTATTTTTTAAGGAACAGAATATGGATATTTTTAGAGGCAATAATCATGAACCTGCAAGTGCACCCCAAGTAGAATCCTTCCAACAAGAGGCTGAGAAGTAATAATTTAATAAAGGTACAACATGTAGAGTGGGCTAATGGCTGAGACTGCAGAAATATTATCTTTACCGATTCTTCTTTTACAGGATTTACTTTGTTATTTATGTGAATTGTTTTTGTCTGCTTGAAGATTGAATTGTTTGGCCGCAGACCAAATTAATAAGGAGAATAGTTGCTTTCAAATGGATGGTCTGCATAAACAAGGTCACTATTGCTTAAACTCAAGGGCATAACATAATCACCGTCTAGTATATATCATGTTTTCTTAAGGCAGCTTATATTATGAATCGATGACATTTTGGTTTTCTTAAACTTAGTCTGGCAGCAAAGGAACTGTTTGATTCTATTAAAAACATCATGACATTTTCTTATATTTTTAGATATATATAATTAAACCTTCAAATTATTGAAATCATCTGACTTCAGTTTCTGTGCTATGTTAAAATGGGATAAAATGTTAATGCATTTCTTGAAGTAAAGACTCTTCATGGCTTCTTTTAATTCAATTCAATATGAGGTGTCTTTCCTTCCCGAAGGACCAAATACACAATTATTTTTAAGGTAGCATTTGACACGCGAATAGAATGGAATGGAACAGTCCATTTGGTTCCAGTTTCTCAGTTCCTCTACCCTTTTGGAAATAAAATATACCACTTTTGTAACCTTTTGTCTTGTTCTATTCTATTTTTTAAAATACACCAAGCATATAACAGAACCCATTTGTTATGTTTTATCCTGTTCTGACTTGTATACCAAACAATACCTTGTAAATAATTGAAGGCTGGACTGGCAGTGGTATAAGGTCAGACTAACTTGTTTAACATTTTATTAGAAAACTGGAAAAATAAGAGCCGTTTTTTTTTTTTTTTGAATATTTGTGCAAATGGTGAAAACACTAGAAATGTTGTTTCATCGTTTCTCGTAAGAATATTTGAAAACAAAAAGAAAACAGTGTGACATTTGTAATTATTAGTGAAATAAAAAAATTAAACTAGAAACGATTTCTTAAACCAAACATGTCATGATGTTTACCATTCTTGTTTAGCGAGATGACCAATTCTCATAGTTGAATCATGGTTTTGGATATATTTTGGTAAGAACTTAATTAATAAACAATTTTATTAATTTCAGCTTTTAAAATTGAGTTTACACATCTATAAATAAAAAAAATTTATGAAAAAAATATATAGTTATTATATTAAAATTATAAAAATACAATAAATATTTTTTTTAATAAAATTTTATTATTATTAGCAGCTTATCTTCAGGCCAAAGAACTCAAGTTAACAAAACTCTTATTTAATAAATTTTTATCACATGGTAATTTGTATTATAAATTTTATAATAAAGCTTGTTAAAATAAGTTAAAAGTACCTTATTTTAATAAATTATATTGATAAATTCTTTGAAATAAATTATAAAAAGTTTATGAGAGTTACACAAATTTTCGTAAGTTTAAATATCTTTCAAAAGCTCCTTTGACATGATAAAAAAAACATTGCTTGCATTTTACTTGACTCTTGCATGACAATGCTTGTTTCCGAGAGAAGTGGGGAATGAAGGGAAAATTTCTCTTTTGTTGTATGCTTTATCCTCTTCCGTTCTTCCAAATTTGTCTTTGGTCAACAGGTTCCAATTATATATGACAATTTTATCTATCTTCACTCCATTCCTAATTAGTGACCCGGATGTTAACAATTGCTAGCACGCAGATCCTTCTTTTTCTCTTACACTAATTTTTATATATGTTGTACTTTCTACCAAGAACAATGTTATACTTTTCAGATTCGCTGTCCTCTTTGACTTTATTAATTTGTAATTTTCTTTTACTGTGTTTGGAGATGTTCTTAAACGCCTGATTCCTGTCTCTTGTATATTGACCAATGAAGAACTCATAATTTCGTATCTATTTATTTCGACCATTAAGAGATTGTAAAAGTTGAATCAAGGTTCAGTTTTTTGGTGAGAAAAAAATATAAAAATAAATATTTTTTCTCATAAATTATAGATAATTTACGCTTCTTTGACTTTTAAGAAGTTCTCTTATCTAACTTTTTAAAAATTTGAAGATATAAATTATTTATAACTCATAAGAGAAGTTTTATTCATTTTTATACTAATTCTTTTTTTTTATAAGGAAACCCAAATTTTATAGAAAGTTTGATGGATGATTATAAAATATATTATTGTAGTACAATTAAAATTAACTTTGTATTACTGTTTAATACAAAATTTGTTATACTTTTTTTTATTCAACTGCGATTGGAATAAATTTGGTTTGAAGTCATATGTTAGTTAGAAATTAATTAATAAAGATAATATAAGAAAAATAAGAGTATTAAATAAGTCTAATTTAATGTGAGCTTATTCAGTTACAAAAATATAAAGTTTGAATTTGGTTCGTATAATGCATTTTATAACTTGATTATTTTTTATTTATTAAATAAATTATTGAAGTGTTTTAATAAGTTTTTACTTAAGAGTTTTGTCACTCAAGTGGTACTACTTGACTTTAATAGGCTTGCTTTAAGTGAAGGATTTGAAACAAAAAATAAATTTTTAGTTAAAATTTAATCGATAAAGTAAAAAAAAAGAAAGAAAGTAAAAAAAAAAAAAAAACAATAATAATTTTCAAGATAAAACTACAATTTAGTAAGCATATATCTTGTCATATAAAACTTAATACTTTTTTGTATTAATACTTTTTTTTTGTTATAAGGTATTAATATCTTTTATCTTTATATACACAAGCACAAGATATTCCCATGCTTTTAATATTAAGTTTTAAAAGTTTGAATTCGATTCATTTATATAATAAGGTTGATAACTTTGGATTTGTTTATTTATTAACATAAATCTTAATTGAATATTTAATAAATCGAGTTTGAATAATTTACGAACAGTTCAATTTACACCAACGAATGGAATATACACAATGCTTTTAAGACTTTATACGGAAATATGATGTCATATAATATGTTTTTTATTTTTTGGGAGTTGCTTTTTGCTCTCTTTTTTCTACACCTCTTTTAAAAAAATTGTAACTTTTTTTTTCTAAAATATCATTCATGTAAAATCTTAATTTCAAAAATTTATGTCCATAAATGGTTAGTAATTCGATAAATTATATTTTAGAAGTGTATGATATTAAATATAGAATTTTTTTTGGGAAGCGTAGAATCCTAATTTCGTAAAATTATTTTTAGAAATAGTTATTAATTATAAAACAAATTTTTGGAAGTGTAAAAATTAAATTTCTAAAATTAATTTATAAAATTGTTGAATTCTATTTTTGAAAATGGTTAATAATTCTAAAAATTAATTTTTGAAAGTGTATAATCGTGATTTCAAATTTTTATAGAAATGGTTAATGATTTTGGAAATTAATTTCTGAAAATGTAAAAATTTAATTTCAAAAATTTATTTTTAGAAGTGCAGAATCCTAATTTAATTTTTTTAAATAATTACTAATTTCATAAATTAATTTTCAGAAATATAAAATTCTAATTTTATAAGCTTATTTTAGAAGAATACTGACATCGATTGATTGATGAAGATAAATATACCATTTTTTATGATGAAATTATTTTTTTTATAATAGATTTAAAATAATAAAAATATCTAGAGGATAATGATACTTAAAATACGCTAAAAAACATATGGCAAAGAAGAAATAACAATCTTAGAATAACGAAGAAGAATGAAATAGCAGCAGTATAAATAAAAAGTAAAGTTTCAAAAAAAAATATTTCAAAATTTGAAATAAAAGTTTAAAAAATAATTATATTATTGTTAAGAGTATTTTAAGAAAAAAAGTTATATAAAAATATTAATAAGATATCGAAAAAGGGTGCAAAAATCAATTTTTTTTTTCAAATGTTAGTTTAGCCCATTGTGCAACAGGGTTTCCTTTACTTTTGGGCTTCGTCGAAACCCAATATAGCGGCATGATTTATAGCAGCATTTGCTTGCTAGACTGGTGCTGCTGAGGAGGCTCCTCTAAGTTCTATCCTTGTTTCACGATTGAACAATCACTATATATACTATCAATAGGATTTTTTTTTAATGATGTTCGTAACATAGTTTTTAACATAATTTTAATATATTATTTCACGCACTTATTTTATGGGTCAGACTTTTATTATTAGGTTAAAGTTGTATGGAATCAGTTAAATCACTTGGGTCTCGTTCATTTTGAACAAGACCTACATGAAATTTACATAGTAATAATAAAGAGTGAATGAAAAAAAATGAAGGGGATGGAAAACTCAAAATTGAGAAGACCTTAGCCCGAAGAAAGAGTATAAATCGACAGAAGTTACTCTTATAACATATTGAGGTCCCAGAATTTGGAGAAAATGAATTACTGAATTTTAAGATATCGTCAATATATATATATATATATATATATACACACACGAGTATCTTGACATACGGTAGTTGTATGGAAACAAAACTTAATTAAAAGTCAGTTTAGATAATTTTTTCAAAAAATATGTATAGAATAAAAAAAATGATTGAATGAGTATTTTAATCTTTTAAAAAGTTGTGACAAATTTCATCTAACACTGTATTGGATAGGGAACTGTTCGGTCCTACATATAAAAAAAAGAAACTGAGTACTTATTCGGCTCAGTTTTGCCGAATACATTTTGTCAGGATTTAAAAGTAATTAACCCAATTAAGGGTAATAATCAAAGTATTATCTGCTTTAAATAAAGAGCCAAAATCAAGGCTGACTCTGCAGGCCCACTAGCCCATAATAATGTCTATAAAAGGAATGTAAGGAGTACAGGTAAAAGGCTGACTTTTCATTATTAAATAGTATTTATTATTCAGAATCAAATTCTGACTTCAGTATCAGAGTGCTTTTTGCATGTACCTTAACAGTCAGAGAGACATTTTTCAAAACAGAAACTTGAAGACTAGTATTTTTCTAATAGGAATAAAGACCATTTATAAACTTCAAAATTAACTAATGCTAATTTGGATAAGTTAAATTTTTATGAAAAAAATTAGTATACAAGTAAATAATTTTTTTAATAAATTAAAAAAATTATACTCTTTAAGTTTTAAAAAAATTAAATGATATATAAATAAGCATAAGTTAATTTAAATTTATAGAAAGTTTAATATGTTACTATCTAATTTTTTTTAGCCTAAAAATTTTTTTTGTTTGGAATGGCGACCCAAATAGCATATTTAGATTAAGATTAGGACTCGATCACAAAGCAAATATCAAAGAACAAAAGTGCACAAATCTCTGGTAATAGTGTAACAAAGACGATACATACCTAAGGCGCAGTAGGCAATAGCGCGTATCTACAAAAAGTAAGACATAATAAAAAATGTTTGTCAAAAGTACTCAAGACTTTCGGAGCAGATGAGAGTATGTAACCTTTTGCAAAGACCAGATCATCAATTCTAATAATATGAAGTAAAAATAAATGTTTTAACTACTTAAGGAGAGATATCCACTTTCCTTGTAAAATAACATGTTTTAGTTAAAGCTTAAAAAATATTGTTCTTACTTGATCAGAAAATACTTTTATCTTGTATTTACATAATAAATACCAAATTTATTTATAGTCACAATTTTTACTATAAATAAATCATTCATGTACAAAAATACTGACCCAACAAATACTTTCAAGAAATAATATTTTTTATTTACTTGTTTGTCCCACTCTTTTTTTCTTTTATACTTCTTAAAGTTTACAAATTTTTTTTCTTTAAATTTTATTCCAAAACACCTACAAAATTTTTTAATAATGTTTTTTAGAATTAAAAAAATTCCCATAAATTTGAAGCTGATATAAATTAGGCCAATTTAAAAAAAAAAAACAAACTTAACTGATAAAAATAATAGATCGACTAACTTTCACATAGTGAAAACAAAACAATATTGATAGCTTTTCTCAAGACATTTTGTTGTTCTTCTCAATAATGAACAAGTGAAAGGGATATAAATGACAATCTTTATTTTCTTTTCTTTTAAACTTCAACAGTAAGGGCACATTACAAAATTGAAGTTAAAAAAAGTATTTTCTGTTATAAGATTTGTACAAAATTAAACATTTTTCTGAATGAATTGAAGGTATCTATATATATATATATAAAACAAGACTGATAGAAGCATGCAAGACCTAACTTATCTCACCAATATGTCTCAGTCTAATATTAATTTTGATAAGTTTAGATTTTTAAAATTAGATCCAGTGTATTCCAAGTACGAATTTATGTGATAGTTTGGGTTGTCCTAAATTGGCCTTAGTGTACTTTTTCTTTTAAAATTTATATTTTTAAAAAAATTATATATTAGTAATAACACTTCAAAAATTAATAAATAATATTTTACATATCACAATATTATATTTATATTGATATTATTTATTTTAAAATATACTTTAATTTTATACCGCATTAATTATATGATTTAGCTATACATAATATTCATATTGATAAATTTTAGTATAATATCTTTTATTAAAAAATTCATATTATATTAATATTTTAAAAAAAAAACTTATGTACAACCTACCCTCTCTTTTCTATTTTTCGACTTTTTTACCCGAGGTTAAAAGAGAAATAATTTCTCCAAATAGGCTTGATAACAATTGTTGTGTCTAGGTGGAGAATGTCACGTGAAAGTAGTGTCGGAAGATACATGGCCGACACACATTTTTTTTTTTGAAAATTAATATTGTCGTCAAATTTGTAACTGATATTATTACAAAGATTAACAGACAGATTTTTATAATATTGATCTGGCTGCAAACCAAACATGTGGAAGTTATCCAGTGTGTTAGATGGCTCAGATCCAATTTTAGTGTCAGTACTGCGTTGAGTGACACAAGTGTCAGCATATTCAGGACTGACACACGTCTGATTGGTCCATGTGACATTGTTTTAGTAGGTTATTGTTGCTCACCCCTCCCTTTCTCCCTTGGTGCTTTTACTTTGTTGTTGTTCATTTTTTTCGTTTAGTAATTGAAAAAGTTAAAAAAATTTGACAAAAAGGCAAAAACGAAAACGCAGAGGAAGGGTAGAAGTTTTTCCATTTTTAAAAATTTATAAGGTAAGAAAGAAATAATTTTTTTTATATTAGATATAAATATGAATATATTTCTAAATATATATATATAATTTCTTTTATCCATTTCAGGAAGATTGCAAGATTGAAAGGAGGGCTTTTGGGTAGTCCAACGTTCTCACGTCAAAGGTTAATCAAAATTTAGATTATAATTTATTTTGTTTATGCATGTAAAAAATAGAAAAATATGAAAATTAAAATTTATAATATTTTTATTTTTTATGTAGAAAACTGTATTTAAAAGTAAAAATAATGATGCTATTAGTTAGTTATACAAATATTATTTATGTTAAAATAACAAAATTTTAAGCATATATAAATACAAATTAATTGAGAAATATAAATTAAATGAAAAATATAAAATAATTAAATTAGATAAATATATGAGGAAGAATTATATGTGATTATTAGAAGGTTACTAAAATAAAAAATAATTATAAAAAAATAAAATTGAAATAATAAAAATAAAATATGTTAATTAATAAATTTATATTATTAAAAAAACTGCAGTTGTTAAATTTGTAATAATATTTCAATAAATATTATGTCACATAATTAAGAAATAGTAAATAATTTAAAATTGTAGAAGATAAAAATATAGTTATTCATCACTTAATTATAAATTGGATTAATTTGAAAAAATTTTAGGGTAAAAGAATAAGGAATTAAGTGAAAAAAAGAAAAATATAAAATTTTAAGTTAAATAAAATTGAAAATATTATTTTAAAATATAAATGACCAAAGATAAAAAATTAAATAATTAGTAATTTAGACATTTGAATCTTTTAAAAAGTTTGTAGTTATTGATATGATTTTAATTAATAATAATAAATTTATGTGTTAATTTAAGTGAAAAAAATAATTATTAAATACATTAGTAAAAATTTAGAGGTTAAATTTTCTATAATAATATTTTAAAAATATAATTTTTATTGTAAGCTATTATTGAAATATATGCTGTAAATTTACTAATTGTGGGTAAATTTAGTAAAAGAGTTTTTTTTAATATAATAATTGATATAGTCATTAATTTATAATAATATTAAAATTATTATTTCAAACTTAATTGTAATAATTAAAAAATTAAAATAATAAATTAATAACATTTTAACATTCAGCTTCTCTTATACTTAGTATCTTCTTTAAAATTTTTGACAACTAATACACACTCGTCCATCTATTTATATGTATTTTAAATTATTGAATAAAAGACTGTTATTTGTTTTGTCCAAAGGATAAGAAGGTGAATGAGAGAAGTGTCAGCGTCAAAGTAACCGATACAGTGTAAGTGTCAATATTCTATGTGCCGACACACAAGTGTCGTCAAAAAGAAATCTAACACACATGTGTCGCAATACAATGAGTCAACATATATGTTACGTAATAATAATTAGCTTAGTGTCAATAGTTTTGTGGTTAACACTTTACATTGTATCACTTTGATATTTTACGACACTTTTATATCACCTTAGCATTTGTTATGAAACAACTTTATTTAGAGAAATTGTTTCTTCTTTAACTCCATGTAGACAAAAAAGCTCCATTCTTCACTTTACTTTAAAATGAATTTTTTCTAGGTTTTGGAACCCACAATCCCTTCCTTATCTCCTTCCCATAGCATTAGGACGGCAAGAAGCACCAATAGATCTTTGTCAACATAAACCAACACATCCTTGAAAATAGTCTCCAAGATCAGTAAAGTGTCATAGAATGAGCCAAATTAACAAGTCAATCAGTTATCAAGTTAGCTTCTCTATGCAAAAGGGAATGACTAATGACCTTACAATGGTCTCATATTACAATGAGGATTCTTGAAACTTTTTATTTGAAAAGAAATTTTAAAATATTTTTTTTTTATATATTTTTACAAGACTCATCAATAGAAATGAAAACATGCCAAATTACTGGTTCACAACAATACCTTACTTGCATTAGTTTTGGCCATGCTAAACTTGTTTATTAATAATAATTTGAGATTGTATAATTGGTAGTTTATTAAAAAAATTTAAGCCTATTATGCTACTTATAAATTTACATTCATTAGCAATTAGCATATTTAAAGGAAAGTTTATAAATTTATTTAAAGGACTTTATTATAAAATAAACTTTTAACTTGTCTCAAGTTTTAAAAACGTTAGACCTTAAAAAAATTGATATTAAGTAAATAAATTAAGCTTAAATTTAAATTTTGAAAAATAAAGTAGGACTAGACTTTATAAATCTTAGCATACAACATATTTTTATTCATACTTATTGTATTGGTGAAATATTATAAATACCACTTAGCATGCAATTTTTTTGGCAATTTTTTTACAATGCTACTTGCAACGAAAAAAATAAGTATGAATTTAGACGAATAGAAAGGTGATTGTATTTTATTGATTAGATGATAAAAAAAACAAATAAAAAAAATTAGAAAATTGACAAAAATCATTGGAAACCGCTACAAATTTTTCGTATTATTTTTTTAACGAGGATTTTCATCAATTGCTGAAATTAAAACATTTTAACATATGTTGAGGCATGCTGCTTCCTAACATGTTTCATATTCACTACAAACATCTTAATAAGAGTAACCTTTGACGAACAACTCCTTCTTGGCTTCCTCAGATTCACCATCACCAGTGTACTTTCCAAGTTGAGCCAATGAGTTGGACTTGGCACGGAAAAGGAGTGCTTCTTGTGCTGCCTTAACATTCTCTGGGCGACCTCCCCATGTCTTCAAGCAAGTGTTTTGAAGGGCTCTGGCATATGAGAACGACACGTGCCATGGGTTTGGAGATTGGTTCATGGCATTCAAGTTCAGGGTTGCTTCAACTTCAGATTGTCCACCGGACAAAAACTACATAATACAACTTTGATTATCACATGAACAAGTGTAATGTAGAGTAGAAAGAATGAAGTTTGGAATGCAAAGAATGATGCATTTGGCAGTGTTACTTACCATGATTCCAGGGACAGCCGGGGGAATTCTCCTGTGAAGGAGCTTGAGGGTGTAATCAGCAACTTGCTGAGGACTGGCCTTTTCCTTGGACTCAGCTCCGGGAGTAACCATGCTAGGCTTCAGGAGAATACCCTCAAACAGGACATTGTTCTCAGCAAGGTAGAAGAATACCTCAGCCCAAACCTTTAGGGCTACTTCAAAAGTCCTTTCAATACCATGCTCTCCATCAAGCAAGATCTCTGGCTCCACAATTGGAACCAACCCATTGTCCTAAACCATTATATGAAAACATTTTGGCCCTTTAGAACTAGGTAGAATTATAAAGGCCCTTCTCCTAGGCCTAAAAAATGTATCATAGCCACATTTAGTGCCTATTTTTAGTTTAAAGTTGAATAGAATTGATTTTGAACCATTGAATGTGATTAACATGTACGCCTGAACTCATCTGAACCACATTTTTTAGTTCAAAAGTGCGATAATTGATTTTGTAACTATAAACAAATAAGGTCTTGCTAATAATAGAAAGTTACTTATATAACTGTAACAAAAAATAAATAACTAGAGGGGTTTTCTTACCTGAGTAATTGCAGCATAGCGAGCCAAACCCCAGGCTGCTTCCTTAACTGCCAGAGCAGAGGGACCGTTGGGAATGCTCACAACAGTACGCCTAACATGGATAAAAGTTTCATATGATGAAAAAATGAACATGAAATGTACCTCAAAAAAAGAATGGCATGAAATTATGATTTTGCTGACACAACAAAGAGACCACAACACACACTCACCATTTGGCGAAACGGGCACCTTGTTGGTAGTATGCAGCTGAGCGAGAGGCAAGACCATCCAGACCTTGGCACCATGACTCGTCATTGGAACCAGCCAGGGGCACCAAACCCTGTTTGTTGCCATCACATAAACCATGTGTTAATATTAGAGTGCCACAAATATGATTCAAATAATCTATCATCAATCATTATCTGTCCCTAATAAAATACTCATCACAGAAAAGATTGTTCTTCTTTCTTTTAGTTTTGATAATTGTGTTTTATTGGAACCGTAGAGTGCACGAATGATTTGATTCCTAAATACTCCCTCTGAAGGTTGGTTAATTACCCTGATGTATCCATGGTCTACACCACATTTAGTGTCACCGTTTCTTCCCACTTTTCACACTGAGAGCTTACACTCAACTCACTCGGTCGGAGTTCATCTACTCGTCTACCTTAAGGCTATGGATACATCAGTTCATCTCTTTATAAATCCCTAACTTGCTCATATTCATTCCATGTGGGACTAATTCACACTTGATTCCACCGTATTTTAGTTTTGTCTCCTAAAGCTTCTCTATAATCTAGTGCCAGAAAGCTAATTTCCACTATCTTACATATAATTAACTGTAGTTTATGTGATGCATGGAACATCTTTCTATGTGGGCAATACTAACAAATATCGGAATGATAGTACAATTAGACATAATTACATATCAAATTGGTATCATACATCGTGCTTGTTCTTTTCATTATTTGTTCAGGCATAGCACAAACTTAAATGGCTTTTAACTACATAGAAAAGGAATGGCAGTGTAAGTTCCAAATGGCTTACCTTGTCAACTTTAATACCAGGAACAATCTTCTGCTCAGTAAGTACATCAACAATCTTCCTTCCATCAGTTGTGGATTGGTAGAGAGTTTCCTCAAAGAGAATAGCACCAGAAATATACTGACCAAGCCCTGGAGCTGTCACAAGAAGGGTACGGTATGCCTGGCGGTTAACTTCGGTGTTCTCTAGCCCAATTGAAGCCAAACGCTTCCCACAGGTAGCATTTGACTCATCCATAGCCAAAATACCACGCCCTGGTGAAGCCACTGCTTTCTGTATCCACACACAACACAAGCAAGAAAACACACATGAAAACATTATTGCAACAACAATGTGAAAACCATTACTTCGTGGGTAAACAAGGACAACCAGAAAGATTAAACTCCTATAATCATTGAATAAAAAATCAACACACAAGATTTTAACAATTTCATAATTTATTTACTATACATGTGAATGTATCCAGTTATAATATCAACCATACTAGTTATAACTACACTTTATTCTCTAATTACACGCCTTTAGTTTAGAGGACCCATAAAAAGTTCATCTAATAAAGCTAGTTGAAAAACTAGAAATCAGCAGTGTGAAGAAGAAAAATGATAATGGGTGTGAAGAATTAAAGTTAGCTGAGTTATGAGATGATTGTAGTATTTTGTTAATCATACCGCGGTCTTAACAAGCTCATCAGCATAGGAACCAGCTCTAATGGTGAGGGCAGAAGGGGTGGTGGGGTTGCACCTTACAACAGATGCAGAAGGTTGGCGAAGGGTTTGGCCCTTAACCCACTCAGACTTGTCAAGAACAAGTGAAGACTTAAGCAAAGATGCTGATGCAGAGGCCATTGTTTGTTCACTGCAGGTGTTCGCTCTAACAACACTACAATCTTATCTCCTACAGCAACCTAAGTATGTGCCTCTTTACCACACATGCACCGTTTTCTCTGTATTTATAGTTGTTAAGTGATGTCTCATTTGAGGCTGCTGTGAGCCAACCTATCGTCACTTGACATGTGGACGATATTTGTGCTTGCTTGGCATTCTGCGTTACCATTTCGTGGTTGAAATGGATGGTTTTTTTCTCACCTTGTAAAAATGACTTGGAAAATAAAATTAAAACCGAGATATTTTATACCCCTTTGTGTTACTAGTAGTGACAAATGTATAACATGCATCAAAAAAGGTTCCAATTATTGTTGTTTGTATGGAAAACAAGTATAAGGTCATAATTTACCTTGCTGATTAACTGTTTTGTCTCCTTCTCATTGATTTATGGTCCTGATTTAATAATAGGATGTTGTGAGATTGAGGTAACGTGTCAATATGATTATGTCTTCTTCCCCTGCCACACATCAAACGTTTATGACATTTTAATGGCCTAACTAACGCATATATGTTATGTCCCGCTCCTGCGGTTTTAAACTATAAATGCATCAACTCTTTCGTATAAGCACGAAGTATCATGAAAGAAATTAAATTATACTGCTTCTCGTGTTATTTATTTTTTTAATATATATATATATATATATATCTATATATATTATTAATCTTAATGAATTAGAAATTTGTTTTCTATAAAAGATAGATGCAATGATATTTCGTACTCGATTGTCAAACATTAGTGCAAAAGATGCTGATTTGTAATTGTTGACACCAAATATCCGAGTTTTTACTTCTTATTGATGACAGTGCTTAGAATGGAGATTTTTTCCCCACGGCATTAGTCCATAATCAATAACATGTAGGTTGGTACGTGTAAGGCATAACGATATCAATTGAAGGGCAAGTGGTTCATGAGCATGGAAAGTTGGGCGAAAATAGAGTCCAAAGTAGGATGGTAAATGCACTTGGGAAACTAATTGGTACCAAGACTCAACGCTACCATTTCTAGCTCATGGCCAACATTTAAATTGAAGTCTTTGCACATGTTATGCATACACTTATCTAATTAAGTGATATATGCCTTTTATAAAATTTTATCATAATCTAATTAATGTAGCATTGCTGGAAATTAATTAGAAGTCTAATACGGTAATGGTAATTACACTAACTTTTTTTTATGAAAAGTATTACACTAATGCTTAATTATATTAATACAACGGAATAGAGGTTGATTAAAGTAGAAGTTAAAGACAAATTTTACTTGTAATTTTAAATTCGCTACTTCGAAAATTTTAGAATAGTTACTTTAAAAAGGAGTTTATGAAACCCTCGAGTGTTCGTCTCACAGCTATGTCGGATAGCATACCAGAGGAAGCACTAACATACTAATGTAAATTGTGCATATTTTTTTTAAATGTAGTTTGAAGTTTAAAAACCAACAACAGTCAAAAGGGTAGAGCCAAAGATATTACTTGAGTATTTAATTTTGTACATCCAATTGGAAATATCTGATTATGGAAGTTTTAAGAACTAAATATCAAACAAAGTATTAAAAAAAATCCAAGCATTAGCGTACTGAAAACTAAGTTTTTAAATACTGAGACGGATGTTTTGAAGTTCAAGTCTTAGTTTGTGTTCATGTTGACTAGTTCTACAGAGATGGAGGATGAATTGAAAATGTTGTGATTCATGTAGTTAAGCCAGCCCATTTCCTGATAGTACTACGTTCTTCAATTTTTCTGAACTCTTGTTAACTTTATGCTTTTCATGGGTCTCCGTGAATGCTAGCTTGTATCTCCACTTATCAACAAATATTTTTTAATTTCTCCACATTTTTTGCATATCCTTAACCATAGGATACGAAAAATACACCAACCAAAATTGTTAATGAATGAAGGCTCTAACTCTAACTTAGATTCAATAATCAAATTAGCTACCTTTGGTATTTTTCTTCAAAGAAAGATTATCAGTAAATTTGCACAAGCTGGAATAGCTCAGTTGGTTAGAGCGTGTGGCTGTTAACCACAAGGTCGGAGGTTCAAGCCCTCCTTAATTCTTCAAAGAAGTACTTCACTTTCCCCTTAAATTATTTGGGTGCAAAAGTTATTAGTTTGTTTTAGTTACTTCCATGATGGAGGCTAACATGTCCATCATTCTCCATTTACAACAGGACAACGTTGCTCTATGTTATTCCGTTAACCCATAGCTCATTTGCTGCAGGGCCACTTTAGATTCGAAGGATATGGTAGTTGTAGGAATGGAGTTAGTCCCATCTCCCCTTTAAGGAAGAGAAAGACTTCATCCAGTTTCTGCCAACTGTTTATAATATAATCTCACAAATTGAAAAGTGTGCTTTTTCAGTAAAACAATTTGATCATAGATTCGTTCTTTCTTTTAAGCCCTTTTTGGGGTGGAATAGTGCTTCAAGGAAACACTGAAGATGCAGATTAACTTTTGATTCACTATGCATTATTAGTCCTTTTCAGTACTCAAAAGGCCAAATGGCATTCTAGGAACGGGTCCACTATGTTCTGTTCTAACCTTGAATAGCCTAAATCATGATATTACTGAACTGTTCTGTCGTGTCATTGTTATTGGCAAAAGAAGCTCGAACAGTAAATTGAAAACATTAATTAGTTTATGCTCTGCCTACATCATCGGTATTGGCTCAAAGCTTAGGTTGTCCATAATTAATATGGCTTGGTTATTGTGCATTAGTAGTTTTGAGATGTCCTTAATAAAGTTAGCAAATTCTCTCTGTATGACACTGACAATAAGGAGCATTTGGTTTCCATGGCATCTTACTACAGAGTAGGTGGGATTCTCATCCGATTATTCTTTCTACTGAATTTTCACTTTCCATCTTAAGTCTTTAAATTTCATTTCATTATTTATTGTTTTCATATATAGTCAAGTACTGACTTATGGAAAAGAAGGGAATCCTTAATGTTATTATGCATAAAGATTCAAATGCTGCTGATGTCCCTAAGTCATTTATTCATGTTCTTTTCCTGGAAAATAATGTTTATGAAAGCAAATCTTTGGATTCAGCAAGTCAAATGTGACTATATAATCAGCATGAAACATTATGCTCAAGGTACTTCTTTAAGCTTCTTATAAATTCTTTGTTTCATATTTATGTTCTTTAATTTCTTATCAGAGTGAGACATTGCTTTTGCCTTTTTCTCAGTAAATTTATATGACATGGGAATCAAATTAAATTGATAGAGCAACACCGGCTCTTGAATTTTACATGCACTAAAATAATGTTTTGTGCACCCAAGTCGATATGTGAGAAAAAGTAACTATCACCATGAAATGGAGGTTACTAACCGTTGAATTGAATTATGGGCCTTTCCCTAAATTGGATGGGCTGGGTATAAAGTACCACCGACTGTACAGCAGATATCTCCAAGACTCCAAAATAATCTCAATTGGCAACTTGTTGTGACCATAGTAAGGATAGAAGATGCAGTGACTCGCCAGCCAAAAAGCAACATGTGAGTGCAAATTGACAATTAACTCGAATTGCTTACTTTTACTATAAAGGGCGGAATTTTCATGCATATAAATAGCTCTACAGATCGGGGTCACAGCGGCCAAAAATCTATGTAAAACGTGAATACACATATATTTACATCATTAATTTGTTTCATTTTATTTTGCAAATGATGAACACTTCCAATGTCCACCGAAAAAAAATATTGAATTTTAAACTGGGTAACATGCATTGTTGATTGAAGAGGCAATATATGATGACAAATATTGTGTGTGTTAAAATCAAGAAGCTCCTGATGCTACCCATTTAGAGAAATAAAAAATGGGTCAAAATTGAACTTGTAATTCTCAATAGGTATTGCATCCATTACTTACATTATGCTGATAACAGAACTACCGATTTTTCACATGTCTTTTCCTGTACTTCCATAACTCATCTTTTTTTCTCTTTGGTTTCACTACTCCCATGTTATTTCTAACTACACCAATCAAGGATCTTCTATCCTTCTTGTTTTTCATTGTAGCTTTGACATCCAGAATCGCTCGAAGCTTCTGGTAAGAATTGACATCCATCACCTGCCCACTCCTGACCATCTCCTGGTGGTAAAAAAATGCCTGCCTAAAATCTCGAACACGGATGAAGGCGTATATCATAGTTGAATAAGTTATAGAATCTGGCTTTAAGTTATGAGTTCCCATCTCTTCCAATAATTCTGGCAGCTTCTCGTGTTGCCCTCCTCTTGCATATGCATTCATCAGCATATTGTATGTCATCACTGTTGGGTGCAATCCAGCATTCCCAAATTCAGATATTACATCTCTTGCTTCCTTGTAGAGACCGTGTTTAGCAAAACCATCGACAAGAGTGTTGAATGTCACCCGTGTTCCTTCAACTTTCTCCCTCCTCATCAACTTCCATATTTTCATCAATGTTTGGGTGTCACCAGCACGTCTAAATGCATCTAGTAAAGCAGTGTAGGTTTCTATGGAAGGTTTAATACCTTCCCTTTGCATGTTCTCAAATGCTGCATAAGCTTTCTCATGCCAGCCACTAACTGAATAAGCATGAATTAGAGCTGTATAAGAATGTGGAGAGGGTTTAATACCATCTTTCTTCATCTTCAAGAATGCATCTGCAGCCATGTCACTCATATTTCTCTGCTTCCCATAAGCACCGATTAGGCAAGTATATGATTTGGCATTTGGCTTCAAGCCAACATCCTGCATTTCTGCCAGCAGCTTCTCCACAATCTCAGGTTGCGCTTTTCTGCTGTATGCATGCATTAGAATGTTGAAGGTCGCTTCAGTTGGCTTAATCCCTTTGGCTTTCATCTCAACAAAAAGGCCTTCAGCTTCTTGCAAGCGTTTGGATTTACAATATGCATCCATCAAGGTATTGTACACAATTGCATTTGAAGAAACCCCTTTCTTCTCCATTTCAGATAGGACGATGAGAGCTTCACTCATCAGACCCTCAACACAAAATGACTTTATTAGTGCACCTATGACTTCTTCACCCCATCTGACTCCTTTTCTGCTCATTTTCTCAAAAAATTCCCATGCATCTTTTGCACTATGGCCAAGTTTTCTCATAACAATAACCATAATAGAGCATGTCACATGATCTGGAAGAACGTTATCCGTTTCCATTGACTCGTACACCTTCCAAGCATCTTCATACCTTAGACAATCAAGGAGATTTTAAAAATGAACTCTTACAACATATGTAATATTGGGGATGGGGCGCTACTGCCCAAAGTAATGTAAAAAACATTTGTCAGATAGGGAAAGATGAAATTTCTTTTGTTTTATTTTAGATTGGTTTCCAAAACGGGAATTTAAACTGTCTTCCTTATAACTTTCTTTTTTTGCACAGTCTTAAGTTTGCAAGCAGAAACAATAAGCTGAGGTAATTTGAAAGTCTTAATACTCTAATAAGTAGCCAATGAAGTTTCATAGATTTCGCAATTTTCATTGGCTTCTTAGTAATAAACTAACCAAACCTTTGAAGAAACGATATACAGCAACAATGGTTTTCCAACTCTATATATATATATATATATATATATATATATATATATATGAAACCACAGTAGTACTAGTGCATATAATGGATGTCATAATATTGTCCTAGGATCCACAAAAGTAGAAAGACAAAAACAAGCAAAGCACGAGACATTGGAAGAATTTTGTACCTGCCACTGGAGAGAAGGCCTGACATAGCGGCATTATAAACATGAACATCTCTAAAGTCCTTGCTAGATGGTAAGTTTCTGAACAAAACCATCAACTTATCACCCATCATTGCTCTTCCCAGAAATGGAAACAACACAGTACATGCACGAGGTGTAACAAGTGATGGTTCCTGCATCCTCATCCACTGAAAGAAATACAAACAACACACCAGAAGATGCTCCTCCCCAAGTATTTTCAAAACCTCCCAGCACTCTTTCTCACGAACTCTTCCTTCATACTCAACCAAAGCCTCTTCCAGTGTCAGATTTTGTGGCAAGTTCCTTGCAAGCTGAACAATCTCCCCCACGATGCCTTCAGGTAAAACCTTCTTCTGATATACAATTTCTTCCTTCTCCTCAGCCAACAAGGGACTTTCCTCCAAACCCATTTCAGCTTCTTCTTCAACAAGGTCACTGGTATCAGAGGCAAGATGCCATGAGATGCGACGGTTCTTCTGAAGGGACAATTTTCCTTCTTTTCCAGGGTCTTCAGAGGAAACCCGAGTGCGGGTTTTGAAGAATTTGTAGATTGGATCATCAGGGTCATCTTCTACTTCTAGTTCCGGTTCCGGTTCCGGTTCTGGTTCTGGTGCTTCTTCTATGTCCTCTTGTTGTTGTTGGAGATATGGGAGGAAAATGGGGGTTGTTGAAACGTGTGGGGCATTAGATACGCATAGGGTTTTGGAGAGTAGTGAAGTTGAGGTTTTGGAGTGTAAGAGGAAGAAGGGTTTTGAAAGAGTATGAGAGTGTATGTGGTGTGAAATGGAAGAAGAAGATAGAGGGAGTTTGGGGTGTACGAGGTTCAGAGCCATGGTTTGCTCTGCAAATGCAAAGGTTATCTTGTCATTCTTCGTGAAGTTTGTGAAAATCTGGTCAATCGGTTTGGTCTAGGAAGAGTCCTGGTCCTAGACAAGTTTATTTTATTAGTTAATAAATATTTCTTTATAAATTTCATTATTTTAAGATTTATTAAAGTATTTCAATTAAGTAAAACATTATTTTAATTTTAAACATACGTAATTATTCATTATTTTAATATTATTTTGAGATTTTTTAATTTTTAAGTTACAGAATTATCAGTCATTTTTAATACAAAATTATTAATGATAATAAATATTTATGAATATTTTTGCATGATATTTTAATTGTTTTACAACTTATAAAATGATCAATAATTAGTTTTGAACATGTTATTGGTTTTAGTATTTTAGAATTAAATTTTTACATATCAAACAGAGAAATAATTTTAAAAAATTCTATTTTAAGAAATTATTTTATAAAAAGGTATTATTTAAATAGAAAAGGCAGATGAATCATAATCCTCCACTTTTGTTCAGCAATTTTTAAACCTTAATATCAAATGAAATTTCAAAACTACAATATAGTCAGTTTATTTATATCTTAGATACCAGACATCCGTATCTTTTAATAAATAAAATTGAACCTCCCAACTTCAAATTTTTGGGTCCATCCATATGTACACATGTCTTTCTAATAATGCTACTTCATTTCCCATGTGATGGTTCAAAATATTAATCGTTTTCCAACTGCTAAGCAAATCCTTTCTTTGTTCGTGATCCCTCATATATAGTCATGTATATATGTTGTTTTTGGTAAAATGATTCCAAGTTATACATTTGAAACTTTTAGCTGAAAGGTATGAATTTATAGTTAAAAATTTATTATTTTTATAACTAGTTTATAAAATTAAAATTATTTGATAAATTAGTTATTCGACTAGCTGATTATATTAAATGATTTAAAGGATATGTAATATTATATTAATATAATATTAAAATTAATTATTATTTATTTTATTTATTTACAATTAATTAATTAATTATATAAAAAAATAAATTTTCTTTTTAGATATATTTGAACATAAATTTTCTAAGCATTTACTTTTTTTAATATAAAATATATTTAAATAGAAGAGATAGAAAAATAGATAAAAAAAACCAAAAAAATAATTAAGATTGTTATAAATGTGAAAAGAACAAAAGATACTAAAATTAATATATGTACATGAAATTTTAACAGTACATTGTTTTTTAAAAAAATTAAAAATTAAAAATAAAAAATAAAAAATAAAAAATACATATAATTAGCTTTTAAAAAACAGATGCTACTCTTAAATAATTTTTAAAAAGATATCTTTCAAAAATTATAAGCTCCTACATAAATAATAAACTACCTTTACCATATTCATAATTTTGTTTTTATTTGCATGTATAAAAAACTATTAATAATATTTTAATTACAAATAAATACATGCAAGTGTGCTGTTGTTTTACATTTAAGAGTATATCATTATTATTTATAAAGTTGTGTAAGTAATTTTTATGTTATTAATCTTGTTATACATTAGATCTCATCTACGTGGTTAAAATGAAATATAGATATCAATTCAATCATGTAACTTACAATATTTTTTTTTCCTATTTAAGATTACATATATTCTTTTCTTAAAATAGCAACACACATTTTTATATGTTTTCTTTTTTACTTTATTTTTAAAAAATAAAAAACAATATATCAAAAACTAATTATAAGAGAATAGGTGGTGTAAAAGTGCCCAAAAAAGTACTCCTAAACTAAAAGATATAAATTTAGCTAATTTTTAGACTAAGTTTGAGTAACATGATATTCACACATTTTGTATAAATCTTGAAATACTAGTACTGTTTTACATTAAAAAATAGAAACTATAAATATTATTTAATAACATTTTATAAACATTAAATTTAATCAATTCAATCTAGTTACATATAATTTTTTAGTTGATCTCAAATTAGCTTGAAACAATGTCACACTTGCATATACTCGATTCGACGATTATACGGTTGAAATTTAACATTTATAACGAAATCATTAAAAATATATGAATAAATATATTAGAATGAAGTGTAATTATTTGCCCAAAAAATTATCCATTTTATTAACTTTAACGGTTAAAGTTTTTTCAGTTTATCCATTTAAAATAATAATTTTAAAAAAATATATACCTATTATATTTTTATACATCTAATATAATATACATTTTTCAATAAAAATTTACTACTTTTTCATACTTAAACTCAACCTTAAAAACTAATATTAATAAAACCAAAATTTTATAAACGTAAATCGCAGCATAGTATGTAAGTAATTTATGTGTACTACTATTAAGACAGCTAACAAAAAATATAAACTTCACTATTCATTAATACCTTTAAGACAGTTAACAAACCCCACAATCGTACAATCTCGCACATTGTTTTGGGGCAAACATGTATGATTAATGGAAATTTCCCTCCATCCTTTCTGCTTAGAAGTCACAGCAGTTTTTGTGACTTCCAAGACTCAAATTCAGTAATAATCCTAAAAAACCCAATCAAGCCTCTTCCCTCTTGCATTTCTCAAGATGAGAAACATCTTCGGTGTATATCTTTTCATTTACAAAATACAACCTATATCTGTTGGTAACTTTTACATTAATTAATTAAAGTAGGGATTAGCAGCAAAATATGCTAAAACCCCTACAAACGGTGCGTTAATGTATGTGGTTGGCTCAGATTTCCTAAAATCAACTCGATCATCCACATAAACATCATTTTCATCAGGTCCTCCAACAATGGCTCCCAAAAGCACATTAGGATTGGGATTCGTTGAGTTGTAGTTGATTGACCCTTCTTTGCATGCGATGAACTGGGGATGATCCTTGATCGAGGGTAAAGAAGAGCCACGGTGATGAATACGCTGCGGATAGTAGTTGCTATAGCCAACCATGTAGGATAAACCCATTGGGTTATCACCCAAAATGTAATCAACTTGCCTCTTAGCATGTTGGCGAAGTGTTTGTGCACTAACATAGACGTTTCCGCAATTGATGGTTTGCGACGTGCGTGTTAGGTAATTGGCATAAACCAACTCAAGGAAAGCGATTGAAGTTGCATGTTGCAAGTTGCTACCTCCGGGTCTGTACACTAGTCCACCAGGGGTGTACTCTATGTGTGAGCTTGGTGTTTCAGGTATGAGTGTGCAAATGAAGCTCTCTGCTGAGGACTTGTAGGACTCTAGAGAGTACATGTTTTCTTCTATAACTTCCTATAAAGAATTGATGAATTTATTGGGTATTAACAAAATGCACGTTTATTTTAATTTTTCTTTGGGTGTGTGAAAATGTGTAGTAGATATAGTTTAGGTGTCATTAAATTTTTGTGATTTTAAGATTGTGGTTGGATTGATTAGCTAGAGGAGTAATATGAGGCTGACCTTGGAGACAAGTACGTTAAGGCCAGCATGCTTGTTGTCCCAACCAAATTCATTTATGTTGTCGTCAGCACCAAGCGTTTTGCCATTGCTTTGAATGTAGTTTAAGAAATTGACGTCCTGTGTAGCCCTCCTTAGCCATGCGGCTCCCCATAACAACTCATCCTACCATGTTAATTAAAATCAACAACTTACCTATAAAAATTTAGCTAACTTCATCTACCGACAACATCGCCATATAAAAAATTGGCAACTTGATGCCCCAGCCATATATAAATCACTCGATTGTATGTTCATAATAATCTCTTATTCTCTCACTTCAATTAATCTTCACCATTCAAAAAACAAATTAAGGGCTACGATTTTAGCATAAGGAGACTGCAAAAAATTCGGCAGGAATGAATCTATTTTGAATTAATCCTTGATAAAATGCAATAATATCATATTTTTAGACCAACTAATTAAAGAAAAATTTAATATTTTTGCTTTTAAATCAATATTCAAAATTTTAAATTAACACTTTGTATAATGAATAAGTTGTTAAAATAATATCATATCAATCAAACAATCATTTTTAAAATGAAAAATTTTAAACATATGTTTTTGAGTATTTTTATTAATAAAATAACCCTTTATTAATTAATTGAACTTATCTTCAGTAATTTTAAAATTTTACTAGTTGTTTTCATTCATTATTAGCAGTTATAGTTAATTACCTGGTAGCCATCGAAGTCACAATAATATGGGCAGGCACCGTACTTGACATTATTATTGTCACTGTAAGCACCCCTATAGTTATCTGCAAATTGAAAAGCAGTGATTGCATTTCGAAGCAATGTCTCTGAATAACCAGGGTCCGATGACCGGAATGCCATGGATGAGGCTGCTAGTGCGGCGGCTGTTTCACCGGCGACATCGGAAGCGGCGTTTGGTGCATCAACAGCATACGTAGTCCTGGCTGTATCCATGTCCTCTGGCCTCTCCCAACAATCGTGGTCTGAACTTGGATCACCCACCTATGTCATTCATATTAACCAAAGTAACTAAGCAACCTCTGTCAACAATTTTCATATTAACCACTTAAGTTTATGAGTCTCTTATTTATGTACTATTTATTTATTTCTCTAACACTATATTTCCTTTGATATTAATTATGGAAAAGGAGAAGACAAGTATTCGCTATCAGCCTATGAATTTCACGGACTTTTAGAATAGAAAGGGTTCAGTCCTGCCTAATTAAGTGACTATAAATGACAAATTGTGAACATGGCCCATTGCTCCACCCTATGTTACTAGAGTCGAGTTGCTTTCATTTATTCAAAACACATTAATTGGGCTAAGAAAAAGAAGAAATACGAAAGACTCCGTATTCTAAGTCCAGGGATTAGTGTTGACCAAAGAAAAAAAATAAGTCCTAGGATTAGCACAACTTTCCCTAAAGACTAAAGCCTTATAAGTGTGTGTCTGATACGTATGTAAAAGCGCTTTATTCATTAGACCCTTGACCTTTCGATCATAGGTGGGGTCAGTGGTTCGATCTTTTTCAGCCCATTCCACAAGTTTAAACTAATCTACAGGAATTTAGGTTACTTTTATCTATCTACGCGATAATAATAATAAATTTAGTTGGTTCCCCAACCCCTTGAACATATGGGAAGAGGCATGGCCTGTTGTGGGTCCGAAACGTCAAAACCTAACAAGGGGCTCCCTAACGTGTTCACGGAATCTAGTTCGCGCTATCCGTATTGTGGGTTAGTTGAACCCACCTATGCCTATATACACAGTACTTTCTAAAAAAAATTTCAAGTATATATAAATTACGAGTTTTTTTATTCAAATTAATTTTTTTAAATCTGAGAATTAAATTAATATTATGTTATTTAATGAATTTGACATTTTATATATTTATTAATATATCACAGAAAATTTTTAAAATTATAAAAAATATATTATCCATTAAAATTAAACTAATTGCAATATTACTACTTTATTTAGACTCAATTGTACTTTTATTTTTTATTCTTTAATTTATCATAATTTTAGTTTTCCTTAATTTTATTGTTTAGGTTTAATTTTCATAATTTCTCAATTATTAAAATTAAAAGTCACTTTAATTCTAATTGTTATTCAATAAATAATAAAAACATGACGTGACATTAATTTATATAAATTAATAATTAAAAATGCATAAATAAATTTTAAATATAAATAAGAAAAACAAAATTGAGATTTTATTACAGTTAATTTTCATTTAAATATTTCATATATTTTTTCTTTATAAATATATGTAGATCAATGTTATATTGTATTATTGTTATACTTTATTAATTATTAAATGAAATTTATGATGACATATTTAATTTTAATAATTAAAAAATTATGAAGACAGAGTGCAAAAGCTTATAAATGTAAGAACCAAAATAATGTATAGACTGTTGTGAGTATAGAGACTTAAAATGAAACTAAACCTTTTGTTTAAAATGATAAAATCTGTCATAACTTGAATTCAATCATTAAGGGTGCAGGGAAGGGAAATTAAAAAGAAAGAAACGAAGCCGTTGAATGATTCCTCAGAGTATCACATTCAGTTCGTTCACATTGGAATAAAACGTTGAATTACCTGAACGAAAATGCGATTGGGCTGAGAAACAGTTTTGAGCAAATAATCAGTAGCCCAACGAACTGCGAGGAGTGCGTTCCTAAGCTCGTTAGGGGGCATCAAGTCCCCGAATTCCAGCACGCTCCACGCCAGCATTGTCGTCGTGAATGCCATGGGAAACCCGAATTTAACGTTGTCGCCGGCGTCGTAGTAGCCGCCGGTGAGATCCGTGTTGTAGTTCCACCCATCACCCAAACCCGAATTCGCTCTCCAACTCATTCTCTGATCCCCTGGCAGGAAACCCGATCGCTGTCCCTCAAAGAAGAGGATCGCTTTCGATAATGCGTCTTCGTAGTTATGGCTGTTCCCCAGTGGTAAACCCATAAACAGCAACACGTGGAACAAGCTCCACACCTTCATGTTCATTTTCGTTTTCTAGATTTCAAAGGGAACGTGATCCGACAGTTACACTGGGGAGTGAGGAGTGTCACTGAAATCACATGCTCACCCCAAATGCTTCACCATCACATATAATAGAGGTTAGGTTGGGGGCTTTTATATTTTGTGGGTCCAATCCCTTTTTTTTTTTTCTTGACTTTGATTCTTAATAGGGATTTAATATTGCTAATTAAAAGTTAACGACAGTTCTGCGCGCTCAACCCTAATGTTTATTGTTCTATGCGCGCGGTCGACGGATGGATGGGTCTACCGCTTTCTATTTATAACCACATACACCTCTAACTGGATTGTAGCTGCACATGATTCAATGCTATGGTTGAACCCAAAATCGTTACGTGACATTAGAAAGTTTGTTTTAACAATTTTAGATCCAAATGGGAAGCCCAAAAGTTTGACTTGCGCGACTTGCACGAGAGAATTTCGTTACCTGAAATCTGTTTATGATGAGTAAACAATAAAACAAACGTTTCCAAGTAAATATAATTACAAGTTGATGAGCTGCTAGCGATGTAATGGATTCCAAACTGTAGAATTGCGGGGACAAAGCACAAAAATGTTCGTTACCTATCCTGTTGAAGGTAGCACCAAAATGAGTGTTCCCTTTTTTTTTTTTTCAATCTAATTTAATCTGATTTCCAATCAAACTGTTTTTTTTTTTTAATTATTTAGAATAATTGAAAATCACAGGCCATTGCCTTGGGGGAATTTGATTCCTTTCAATGGTGCATGTACGGCAAGAAATCTCGCCCTTAACCTTCTGCAATCTTTAAAAGAAATATATCCTAATCTCCATAATTTGAGAGGCTATTATAGTGGATGGCCGAGTGTTTGGTTCGTTCACATCTAAACATCAAATTAGAGGTCAAATATTAGATTCTCGACAATAAAAGAAACAATTATACCCAGTATGCTATGGCAAACAGACAGCAAAGGCAGACTGCATAAGCCAATTTAGTGGACAACTTTATCGACCTCTTCGGGCTTTTGTCAATCCATTTAAAAAAACAAAGGGCCACTGTGACACCAGCACAATTTTCATGACTACATTGGGAGACCACAAAGGAGTTAAATAGAACAAACTACCTAAAAGGAATCATCATAAACTTTGGGATGATGATGCAATTTTATTACATGAATAACTGTTTAGAAAATATACATTTAAAGCACAGTGATTGCTAGATACACTACCAGTAATCAAAATAATAAATTGACCGCATGAAAAGAAAATGTCCAATGTGTAAAATTGAAATTATTTCGGACACGAGAATAACAATCGCCAGCTTCACTTCGGTCGCCTATTTAGAATATCATCTACGGTCTCTTTTACATAGTTGCCCACTCTATTCAAGTTTTTGGCAACACCGGATGCCACCAGGCCCGCATTTTTTTGAAACCTGCATATTTACAATCATCATGTGTTATAATTAGTAAGTTCAGAGACTACTTGCATGTTTGGCTCAACTTATTTTAAAGAAATAATCGCTTATTTTTTAAAGCTTTGTAACAGAGCTTCTGAAAAATAACCGATTATTTTGCCTAAAAAGAGCTTTCCCAAAACATGCACTACATCCCTAGTTCAAGTCTCTAGCAACCGGACACAAACTACAAGAGCTAACATGTCTATATGCTTAAAACTTCTACTTGCCTGTTAAAGAAATCTTCTGTTTTAGAAATTGGAGATTTTTGTCTTCGTAGTTCATGTTCTGGACAAACAGGACCAAAAATCAAGACATGAAAAGGCACGGTAAGAAAAATGAAATAAAAGTATGCACAAAATATAATCTCCAACAAAGTATAAGAATCTTAACTAATCAAACAGTTATTCAGAAAACCACACACAAATAAAATCATTTTTAGTATAAAATAATTATTTGACAGAGAAATTCATGCAGAATGAAAATTTGATTTCCTGTTAAACAATAACATGTTTTATTGGCTTATTAATGTAAAATAGATAATGATAATTATACGGGAAGATTGAGTGATCTAGAAGAAATAATCACTGCCTACAGTCGTGAATAGCATTGTGTTGAGTGTTCCATGTGACACATTCATGATGATATATCACTCGCCCCATTACAAGTATAGAGAAGTCCACTCGTGGCCTAGGCAAAGGAAATTGCTTAAAAATGAAGTGTTTATGAAAATCTTTATACAGAATTTATAAATTAACAAATAATATATTCAAGAGAAATGCTGTTGAGAAAACTAAATGAAGCCCAAACTAAAAGAGTTCATGTCAATTTTGTTTTAAAGATAATGTAGATAAAAATCAGTTGGGACTTCTAGATATCTTGATAATGCAAACGCATATCTAAGCTGTTTAGCCCAATAAAGAACAACTTGAGGATGTTGGAAAAGCACAGATTAGTCCTAATGTTTCAATGACCTTGCACATGAACTTCCAGTGTAAAATCTTCCACATTTTTGGAGAAAGGTATCATGGATACAGAGAGTGAACATAAACTAATGATCTCCAACTCCAAGATACAAGAGAATTATCCAAATATGCATTGGCTTTTATATTTACCACTATTATTTTTCCAAGTTAATGTGGAATGATTGAAAAAGAAGGATGTAACCACTGTATATAAAAAGAAATACTAGAAACACAATACCCTCAGTTTTATGAGTAGCAGGAACTCGGTCAGCAGGTGAAGTTGAAGCTTTCTCTTCCAAGACCACCTGAAACGTGTTAATAGTGTCATACACTTAGACCAAATTTTCTTTGAATACATTTTTAAGGGACTACTTATGTACCACCTCACCCCCACTCCCCATTATTCTTTTAATTTTCTCTTGAGGAATGCTAACAACACACCCCTAAGTCCTCACTATTGGTGGAAATCATGTGATCACTCAACAATTAACAAGAATGATTAATAAGGGGGTGGGACCAAAATTACTTAGTGCCACATAAGTTTTACCTAACAGTGTTGAGTGTAAAAGAGTGTCTCAACCATTTCTCTTTTATCTTTATTGGCTTCACAAGTTTATTATTTGACCCCTGTAATAAATTGTTGCTATCTCCATGATACATATAACTCTATATTACACACAATATGTACCAACTCCCAAGAAACCTTTGGAACAAGAGAAACCTAGCTTTTGCAAATACGTAGTGTAAAAGCGAAAGGAGGTTGAGAGATAAAACCTCAAGTCCAACACAAAAGGGCAGTTTTGCTGTTTTATCCTGCGAGTCAGTTGATGAATCTTTGTTGTCTAAGTAGACAGAGTACCCAATACAAGCATACTTGAAATTTGTAAAGCTACGGCCCTTTTTCGAAGCTTCCAACTCAGTTTCTCCCACAACATAAGGGGGCACTGGTTATATGCATAAGAGTGTCAATATCAAACCATTAAAGGAGGTTTATGATAAAATAATGATTAAACTATAATAAATAAAGCAAATGATGGAAAATAGAACCAATCCATAAGAAAAATAAAACTATAGTAAGCAATAATATCTATTATAAAAGATAATGTACTAAGAAATAGTAACAGAATAATCTGGATGAAGGTCCACCATGAGGATAACAATGGATGTAATGAGTAAACTAAATGAACAAAATGAAATAAAATAAATGCAGTAAAAATATAAGGTCCAAAAACTTAATTAATAAAAAAAAAACACTGCAACCCCAACAAAATACAATACATCATACATCCAAACAACATAAGTTCAGTACATGTGTAAAATTTGTATAGAAGTTATAAATAAAAGAAAAAGGATAAAGAAACAAATTTAAATAAAAAAAGTTTAATTGTATTTTTGGTCTTCATACTTTTTAGTCTGTATGATTTTGGTTCTCTTAATTTTAATTGCTTTTTAATTCCCTTAATTTTTCAATTGTTCATATTAAATCTCTTACCTCAAAGTCCAATACAATAATTAACAAAAATATAATAAAAATGTAACATATTGATTTATATGAATTAATAACTAAAAAATACATAAATTATTAAAATAAAAATAATACATAAAATGTAAAAAATATAATAAAAGCTTCTTTCATTTTTTTATTTTATAATTTTTTATAAATTTGTATAAATCAATGATTTATTATATTTTTATTAATTATTTGATGAAATTATGGGATGAGAGATTCAATTTAAACAATTAAAAATTATGAAGACTAAATATGAGCAATTAAAATTAGATGATCTAAAATCACACATAACCTAAAGTATGAAGACTAGAAATACAATTAAGCCTTAAAAAATATAAAGATAACAAGACTATACATCACTTGTAAATAATGCTGAATTATTCCAAAAGCTTTAACAGCCTGTTTTGGATGAGAATTTTTAGTAAATGATTCATTTTATAAATGAATTCTTTGTTTGGGTAGTTTATGAAATGTGGTTAGGAATTGATTTGATTTGGAAATCCATCTAATTTTATTGTGTAAATTAGATATCCAATCAAATTTGATTGTCATGGTTTAAGTTTTAATTATTTAAATACACTATTTTACCCTTGTTTATCAACTTCAAAGCTTCGCACAACATTTCTCCTCCATTCCTCACATTTTGCTCATGCTCACCCTTCTTTAAAATGCTCAGTCTCACTTTATGAAGGTTAGTCTCAAGTAGCATTTGGTCCATCTTCTCTTTTAATCTTAGGAGTTGCTTTGAAGTTAGAATGATACCTTCAGAAGCAATGCTAAATTTGTTTCATAATTTATTATTTTAGGATATAAGATACTTTTAAACCATGGAGAGAACAACATTCCCATAAAAGCTCCTTTAATTGCAAGCATTCCTTTAATTAACTTCAGCAGAAACTCCTTCCTTTTTTTGTTTGGTCTTACTTTAAAGTTAAAAGTAATAACTTAACTTTTTTAAGCTTAAATATCCATACCAATCCCCAAATCAAGCTACCACCAACCAGCTGCCATCACATAGCTCACAAGATTTCATGGCCATTGTGGACAAACTAAGACCTACCATACTGCCACTGAAGTTGACTAATAGTAACAGATCAGCACCCATTACTGAACTGCCCATTTGCCTCACTACACCTCACCTGTTCCACACAGCCATTACATACCAGTGTCAAACCCAGCTGCTTCCCATGCAGAGCTATTGCAGACCTAAGCCAGCACCATCATGAGTTGCAAATGACATTGCCTAAAGTGAATTCATTTGATTCAGAAATCACGTGTTTAGAGGAAAGGTTGGGGAGTGAAGAGAAGAACTAAGAAGGCACCTTGTTTCAAAATAAAGAAGCAGAAGCTCCTCTAATTAGCTTTCATAGAAGTTCCTTTTGCCTTTTAATGTTTTCCCTTCATTCAAAATAGAAACTCCATTTGCTTTTTTAGAGCTTCTCTAAATTTATGTTTGGTTTTGCGTCTCCTTTTAAAGAGAAGATAAGCGCGCACACAAGGAAAAAAAGGCCTTCATTTAAAAAAAAATAACAAAAAAAATAAAATATATATATATATATATATATATATATATATATATTTTTTTTTTTTTATTTTATTTTATTTTTTATTTTTTATTTTTAGTTTTTCCAAAATTCTGAATGGCTGCTTTTCCTGTTAAGGAAAAGTGAAGTCCCCCAAAAAGCCTAACTCTCTCCATTTCTCAGCTTCAGCCTGCTGTCAGGATGTATTATTGATCACTTTCTTGACCACAAGGATTAAGATGAGCACAAGTGCCCTCATGCTGGATTTTAAATAATTTCAAGTAAATGGTAATTGTCAAGAAAAACAAAGAATCGAGTTTCAAGTTCAGGGTAAAGGGATAGGTAGTGTGTAGTGGTGAACTAGTGATTTGTAACAAAAATTAACAAAGATTCCAGTAAAGGCGAAAAGGATATCAACACAGCTCGTAATTTATACACAAAGAGAGAGAAAGAGAGAGAGAGAGAGAGAGAGAGACCTTGCTCGAGTGTTCCAGAGATGCCAACGCATGTGGGATTTTTAGATTTGGCTTTATGAATGGATGAGTAATACGCGCATCCCTTACACGATTTTCCTTTGGATCCTCTGGGGGCATGTGGCCGGTTAGGGTTAGGGTTAGGGTTTGAGTTTGGATTTGGGTTACCGTCAGAAATGGGACTGCGAGTATGACCTGCTCCTTCTCCTACCGTTGCAGCTTCGTCTCCGGTGACCGCCATCAATTCGATTATCTTCCTATGTTACTGTTATGATCCCAAATCTTCGCTCAATCTCAACCGGGAAAAACATAGGAGCCGGGCAACGCATCGAAACTTCATGAAACGCAGCAATGGATTTTTATTTTTATTTTTTTGGTCAAGACAGCACTGGATCTTTTGGGTTGGGCTTCCTTTCGATAATTTTGGATCTGATCAGTGCTGACATATAATTTATTTGCATTGACCAAAATACATATATATAATATCACATCTCTCTGACCCAAATACATCAACATTCGTCCTGGACTTTTTTTCACATTATTGTTTTGGTGGGCTTGTCCTTGCTTTTTTTTTTTAACATCAAAATCTACAATTTTCCTTTCAACGTTTTAATCATGGCATATTATTTTTATTTAATATTATTAACTGCAAGTTGTAAACTTATTTATTATTATCGCATAGTTAATTATAGCTATATCATTAAAATAAATTTATGATAATCTTATTTAATGATGCAATAATATATCATTGTACGTTAGTGTAATCAGTAATTTGAACCTTACCATCCCCTTTAATTAAAAAAAAAAACAGCACGTTGTGATAATACAAGATTAAAATACAATCATTAATATATACATCAACTGTTTAGACTAAGTGTGTGTTGGAAAATTTTTAATAATCCCGTTTTGACGTAAAGATTATAACTCATAACATTATTGGATTATATTCATATTTTAACTATTTATTAATCAATTTATTTCACCTACTTAATATTTGAAGAGTAGAATAATTTTTAAAAAGTAACACTAATAATTATTTTACATACTTTACAAAACAAATTGGATGAAAGCATTTTATTTTTTTTTAAGAAACTTCAATGATCCTCAAACACATTTAGAATCAAACTCTTTAGTCAATGTAATTAAAGTTGACAAAATAGGTTATCTATCCCATTTAAATTAGTCTATTGTAGCTAAAGAGCTTTATCCGACCAAGTTAAACAAATACAGATCGAATTCAAATTTATAAAAATATTGTTCAAAACAAGTAAAATCTAGTTATTCGTTGAATAAAATTAAAAATGTTCAAATTTAATTCAATGTCAAAATTTAAAGTATAAACTCCAAATTTTATGAAGGAAATTCAGGCCAACTCTGTTAAACAAACTCATTTTATTGGCTTTAAACAAAATCAGTAACATCTTACAACTAAATATTTGATGAAGTAAAAAAGAGAATATCAGATGTCCTTTATTGTCTATGCATACATAAAAACTACAAAATCAAATAGTCAAACCTATAAGTATGCATGATTTTGCAAATTTTGTTGGCACATAGTTGAATTAAACATGCAATATCAACCCAAAAAATCCTCTATGATTCATGGAGAGGACACTTTAGACGATAACTAGGTACCGCAACAAGTTGAACAGCTCTTGGTGCAGTGAGGCCAAACACGTCATTCATATCAAGCTCACTGGGTTTCATTCCATTGGGTAACTCCCATTTGAAACAATGAAGCAAGTGAGCCGCAGCCATTTCTACAGCATAGAGGCCAAGTTGCATTCCTGGGCATGACCTTCGACCTGACCCAAAAGGAATAAACTCAAAATTTCCCCCTTTAAAATCTGGCATGTCATCATTCAAAAACCTCGATGGGTTGAATTTCTCTGGTTCATCCCATGCCATCTCGTCACGACCAATGGCCCATGCATTGATCCAAACACGAGTTCCTTTTGGAATAGCGTAACCTGCAAGAACACTATCCTTTGCAGCCTCATGTAGAAGAAGTGGAATTGGAGGGTGTAGTCGCAAGGTTTCTTTGATAGCGCATTTAAGATATGTCAATTTTTCAAGATCAAATTCATTGAATCTTCGGCCCAAGCCCACTACATCCAATAGCTCTTGTTGGACCTTTTCGAGATCCACTGGACTCTTCATCAGCTCTGCTAAGGTCCATTCTACCACTGATGCTACTGTCTCTGTTCCCCCAAACATGACGTCCTAATATTTGGAACATTAGACTTTTTTACATATAAAGTCATTTCAATATTAAATAAAAAAAAACTACAAGTAATAAATATTTGAAATGACCCATCTGATCAAAATCCTCAAAAAGTACATTAAACGGATCTTTTGCATTTGTACAAAGTAGGATAACTAAGTCAAATTAAAATTTACCTTAGAACGAGCTTGAATTTAAGAGTTAAATCTGGATTATTTAATAAAATGTAAAAGTGTGAGTAATAATTATTAAGAGTGATAATTTATATATTTTTAATAATTTTTTTCCTAAAATATTGTTTTACTATAATAATAAAATACACGAACAAGTAATGAATATTAGAATCTGAATAAAAAAATTCCTTTACAATCACTGCATATTAATGGCACTTTATACATTTTGTTCGTCAATCATTTTGATTACTTTTTCAAAAGGAGTAATTAAAAAATTACATTTAAGATTTTTAAGAATGCCTTTTTAGTTTTCACGTAAAAAATATAATTATTAAACAATATTTTTTAATAAAAATACTAGTTTAACTTATCTAAAATGCTGTACAGGTTAGCAGATAAAGTTAAAAAATATATATATAACGGTTGATTGAAAAATATTAATTGTTAATGTTTAATAAATTTATTATAGTCTTAAATATTAATCTTTTAATCAAAATTTATAACTCTACACTTTATTTCCCCTTGTTAGTTTACACCCTTCTCAACAATTATTTTATTTTCTTTAATTTCTCAGTTAAATAAAAAGTTGTCGGTTCAATTCTACACAATAATTATTGGTTATTTGAAATAATGAGTCGCTTTAATACTTTTGTCTTTTCAATAAATATTATTATGAATACTTTAATGCTTTGTTTAATAGTGTTGACAATATTTTAAATATATATTAAAGTTTTTTTAGATTACTTATATAATTTTTAGTAGCATAATACGTTAAAGTTAAAGTATACTTTAAATAAATATAATATAAAATTAATTTGTGTAATTGAGTGCAAGTTTTACGTGACATGGACCAAACAAAGTAGAAGTAACAAAATGTAAAGTGCTTACCATGATAAGAGCTTTGATGTTGTCTCTGGTCAACTTAAGCATCAATGGAGGATTATCTGAGTGAGTAGTGTCACCATCTTTCTCATAAAGGAAAACCATTAGCTCATCAACCATATCTGAATCCACTTCGTTCTCGACGCTCTTTTGCTTCATGTTTTTCCTCTTTGACATGTGATCATCAATAATCTGGTCAATGAAAACATCAAGTGCTTGTCGTGCATTTGCCATTCTTTTATTAAACTCTTGTGCATGAAACCAACCTAACCATGGAATAAAATCCGCAATGTTGAAAGCTCCAAAGAGCTTTGAGAACTCTTGCAAGATTTTCATGAATTCCTCTTGTCCTTCATTTAAGCTAGCCCCAAACGCGGCCTTAAAGGTGATGCTCCTAGTTAGAGCGAAAATCATCGCACCCAAGTTAATAGGTGAGCCAATTTTACTTGCCACGGTTTGGACCATTCCTTCAACCTCTTCGCGTACGGAAGCCCATGATTCGGCCCGTTTTCGGCTAAACAATTTCATCACACAAATCTTACGCATTTGTCGCCAAAACGGGCCGTAGTTTGCAAAAGCCATGTCAGCTCGATCATATGTTAAGTAAGTAATTGCCACGTTTGCGGGCCTGTTAGAGAAATCACCGTCCTGGGCTTGGAGCACTTCACGGGCCATTTCTGGTGTAGACACAGCCACTATATGTAGCATACCCATTCGGAGATGACAAAGCCCACCGTACTGTTTGGCAAGTTGAGCCAAACCACGGTGTGTAAGTTGATCCATCATGAACAAATTTCCTACGATGGGTAGCCCCTTTGGGCCTGGTGGGTAAGGGAGCTTCTTCCATAGGTAAGGTATGAAAACAACGAAGAAGACTGAGATAGGGAGGAGAAGAAAAAGAATGGTTGAAGGATGAACAAATTGCAAAACAAACTCCATTAGTGTGTAGATGGAAATCTGTGAAAGGAGGCATTTATAGAGTGAATAATTGTTTGGACAAAATTTAGTTGCAAGTCATTAACTGATTTTAGTTTTTTAGTCAAATTATAATTTTGCTTCAATAACACTTGACTACATTAAATCTTACTGTTCTATTTTAAAAAATAGTATTTTTTTTACTTTAAACAAATAAACATAAAGAATTGCATCTCAGTTATTTTTTGCATGTAAGGAATAAGTGGGAAGAATTAAAAGCAAAGTGACAATCTATTTATTTGAATGTATTAATTAATTTGCTTTAAACATAAACAAACAAATCAATAAAAATAAAAGATAAACATCACGTACATGTCAATAAATTGAATGTATTTATATTTTTTATACAATTGAAACTTTTTCCTTTTTCAATTTTTTATTTAATATTTTTTTATCTCTTGTTTAGATATAAGTTTTGCTTTTCTTTTCTTTTTATTTTTTGCATGTAAGGAATAAGTGGGAAGAATTAAAAGTAAAGTGATAATCTATTTATTTGAATGTATTAATTAATTTTCTTTAAAAATAAACAAACAAATCAATGAAAATAAAAGATAAACATCACGTACATGTCAATAAATTAATGTATTTATATTTTTTATACAATTGAAACTTTGTCCTTTTTCAATTTTTTATTTAATATTTTTTTATCTCTTGTTTATATATAAGTTTTGCTTTTTTTTTCTTAATGTGTAAATAGACAAATAATTAACATTACATCTAATATTTATTACATGTACGGGTTTGGTAACCATCTTTAAGGTTCTCACATAATGGTTTAGTAAAGGGATTAAAAAATGACATAAGTTTTAAGTGCAATTTTTTAGGTGTTTTGAGGTTCATTCAATAATCAAGATTGGATTTTTATCTTGACAACTTGTGCAATCAAAGCTAAAATTGAAGGGTAATATTTATTATTAAAGCAAAAGTCTAATTTTAATAAGATAATAACATAAAAAGTATTATACCTAAATTTTGTTTTGAGAAATATGTGATAAAAAATAAAACGTATTTAAAAGTCAAAAGAATATTTAATTTTTTTGAAAATTTAATGATATTTAATGGCTTTTAAATGCACGTCAACAAATATATTGTTACCTTTTTTATCCGATTTTATATTTTATGCAATTAATTAGTAAGATTTTAATTTAAAATATTTGAGATGTTATATTTATTAGAGGTTTTTTTTATTTAGAATATTTATTATATTTTGTTATTATAAATTTTATTGAAATTAAAATATCTTGATTATTATAGATTTTTTATATTTTATTTTTACTTTATTTAAATTTATTGAAGTTTGTATATAAATACCTTTTATAAACACTGGAGACGAATTACCGAGATCAAATATTATATAAATTATTCAGATATTTGAGTTGAAAAGTATCTATCTTAAAATAATTTTCTAAGCTTATCTAGGGAGTAACTTACTCAATAAAATACTTTGTGTTCCTTTGATGAAAACATTTAAAAAAAACGATACCATAAATAATTGGATAAAATAAAATAAAAATATTATTAACATTTTTTTTAATGCACTTTTAGGAGTTAGTTAAAATTTATTAAAAGTTATAAAGTTAATGTGATTTCACTATTTCTTACTCGTAATTTAATGTTTCATACTCATACTTTTATAATTTTTAATAAAATTAAATTAATAATGAAAAGTATACAAAAAATATATTATTAAAAAAATTAAATAATAATAAATAAAAGTATAATTAGTTGAATGTTTGAGATAAATAAATAATAATAAATTAAGACATAAATTATAAGGTGAGATCTTCGTATTTTTCAATATTTAGGTATCTATAAGACAAATCAAGGAGAAGAAGTGCTTGACAAAAGTTTATTGAGGTGCTTAATCACAAACTAACATCTTGGAAGTATAAATACATTTTTATTGGGGTAGAGTAACACTACTTAATGTCGTTCTAAATAGTCTTCCACTAAATTATTTATCTTTTTGAAGAATGCCATCAGGTGTCATAAAAAAAGTAGTGAAGATTCAACGTCGGTTTCTTTGGAGTGACGTGAAGGAATCATTAAAAATAACTTGGGTTAAATGAGAAAGAGTATGCATGCCAAAGAATGAGGGCGGTTTGGCAGTGAAAAATGTGGAATGATTTAATTAGAGCTTGTTGGGTAAATGGGTTTGAAGAGTATTGAAGTTTCCAAACTCATTTTGCTTTAATGTGCTGCAAACGTGGTATGGATCATATGTTGATATGTTAGTTTCTTTGGAAGTGACTCACAATGCTTCAGATTGGTGGAGGAACATAGTGTGGATTTGTAAGCAAGCCAACAAGTGGATAAATTCTAATGTCACACGAGTTCTTGGTGATAATCATTCATTTAATTTTTGGAGGCATAAACGACTAAGAAACATTGCGTTGGCGAATTCATACTCAAGGTTATTTTCTGCAGCAACTAATAAGGAGGCAAAGGTAGTGGATAATGGACGATTTGAGATGGACAAATGGGTATGAAAAATTCCTTTAAGAAAGGAATTGTTTGCATGGAAGTAGGATCTACAAGCGTAGTTGTGGGAGACTATGGAAGGTAAGAGATCGAGGGAAAATGTGAATGACATGTTGATGTGGAAGTAGCGGTTTGGAGTTGTGTCTAGTGCAGACATTATGTAAAATTTGGAAGGTCAATGCACTGAAGAAAATAGTGGTATTTGTGTGGCGTTTGTTGCTTAATGCAATTCTAATACAGAAGAATTTCATTAAACGTAGATTGACAATTTCTTCAGAAGCATGTAGGCTTTGTGATATCAAAGATGAGGAGGTATTGCATCTTTTTGTGCGTGCGATATTTCTATAAAACTATAATATATGGTATTCGAATAGTTTGGTGTCAATATATGCTTACCTAAAAATTTGCATAGACATTATTGATTGTGATTGAAGCATGTTTGGAATGATTGAAAACTATGAATGATTACAGCGATACACTAGAGTTGTGAAAGATTGGGGTGGTAGGAATACTTTAGGAAAAAGAGGGTGGTGGTGACATTAACGGTAAGCGTGGGTGCACCATAGGCCACACACTCTTCTCCTAACTCGGCCTCTGACCAATACCTTTGTTAAGGGACCCATGATCGCACATGTTATATCTGTAAGGCGGGGGCTAACCGCTGACCATTCATAGTATGAAACTAAGTTAGTGTCTGAGGTTGAGGACATCAGAAATACTATGATTACAGTGCCACATTGAATTTGGTTAACGTGCAGTGAGGGCACGTGTGTGTAAAATGATTGAAGGTGCACTAAGCGCATCTATGTATGAATTAATGTGCAAATATGTGTGTATTGTTGAAAAGAGTAAATTAATGTTGTTAAAGTGTGATTTTATTATATTAGCAATTGTTATGAAATAGGTAAGGTGAGTCTTTATGTTTGTGTGTGTGATAGCGTAGAAGACTCATCCTTGCATTTATTTTTCAGGTGACTAAGACGATTAACACTAAGCTCAGTGAATGAGATAGATGATACTACTATAGGACTTAAATAATTATTTTTTGAAATTTGTGATGTACTAAATAGGTCTTGTAGCATTTATTTTTATTCAAATTTGTAACTCATCCTATATTTTGAAATACTTTATTGAAACCCTGTACTTGAAACCATTTAAAATGAAATTTTTATTATCCCTTTTTTACTTGCAAAAATATCTCATTTTGAAAATAAATATACATAGAGGTACAAAGAGAAAACAGTTGTAGAGGAACTAACATTTTAAGGATACTAAAATTTCTAAAAACTTTCCAAAGCACATCTTAACGTGATTTAATCAGAGAAAACAAATTTAGAGGGTTAAAGGAGAGATCCAATCATGAATTCTAAATCATCACAAGAATACGACAAAAAAAACTTTTATTTGATAGAACAAGTAAGAGTCATTTTTCTTCTTATTATTTTTTTGTTTATACTATGTATTCCTCTCTTATTCTCTATTCATTCATACAAAGATATAACACTTTCTAACTCTAAAAGTTTGTCTCCCTTTCTTTACCAAACTTTACAAATTTAACATTTTCTAACCCTAAAAATATATTCTCTTTAACCTTACAAATCCTAATTCAATAAAAAAATTTCCTTTTTTTTTCAAACGCTAAAAATACTAATTTTTCTAATTTAAACCCTAAAAAATAAAGTTCAATAAATATCTTTTTTTTAACCCTAAAAGTACTAATTTTTTCAAACCTTAAAAGATTCACTTTTTTGTTGAACCCTTTAAAACCTAATATTTTTTTAATCCTAAAAATCTATCCTCTTCTGCAAATCCCTAAAAACTTAGTCTTCTAACTCTAAAAATATTTTTTTTCAAAAATAAAATATGATTCCTTTTTTGTTTATGTTTTTTTTCAAAAGATATACATATTTTTTTTTTTAATTTGAATTCACGCAAAGACCAAACAATGTTAATAAAATGGTAGATCTATCTTTAATGTTTTTTAGATCCTAAGAGTTTATTGAGTAACTATGTGCTAACTTAAATATTGTGAAAGGCAAGGACAAGTTTGTTTCAAAACTAAGAAATTAAAAAAATAAATTTTTTGAACAAAATTTTTCTTTTGAAACTCATTCAAATCTGATTAAAAAAAAAAACTATGTGACTTTGATTTTTCCTTGTACTTTGGGAGATACATACATGTAAAGTCCAAAATAATTTTAATTTTATTTAGGTACTAAAACACACAAAAAATAGTTTATTTATCTAATTGCAATTTAAATAGACTAAAAAAAATTCCAATACTTCTTCTTTCTAAAAAAATATATAAAAATGATATTGCTACATTTTTTTAAGATATTTCTTTTACCCAAAAACACAGAAAAAAATATTTTTATAAATATTTTAATGCTTTAATTCAAATTAGATTTTTTTTAAAAAAATTGTGTTTCTTTGTTTGAAAAATGTAAGAAGTAAAATCTCTCATAAATTGTAAAAATTAGAAATTAAACTAAAAAATAATAATAAATTTAAAAATAGTAAAAAAAATATTAATTATTTTTTAGAGTGAAATAAATATTTCTAAAATTAAAATAATTTTGTATAGTTAATTAAAAAGTAATTAGTTTATTTAACAAATAACATCACGTGTTAATACTTTCTTTACACGTAAATAATTTCTAAAGTCAAATATAGTTTTAAAAATTAATTTTTTAATTAAAATTTTTTCAATATTTTTATTTGATAAAATTTAATAACAACTATTTGTTATGAGACAGTTGTTAAATTAATTGCAATCCTTTTCTATATTCTTTGTTATTACACAATTGTCGTCTTGTTGTGATCTTAGTTACAACATTAAAATAAAGCATTAAATACTTACTTTAGAAAAAATTAAATAAATATAAAAGAGAGAGAAATAAACAAAGATATTTTTTTTTATATATAATTTATACTATATGTATCCTTCATAGATAGGATAATACAGTAAAGTCTTATTTTTAAATACTTAATATAATTGATTCTTTAGAACTTTAACTTAAAGATCACTAGTTAAGATATAATAACTTTTTACTAGTTGATTCATAGTAATAAAGATGTGTTTCTTATCAATAAACAAAATATTTATATGTTTAAATAATTCTATCTAAAACTTTAACAGAATATCTATTAAACTATAATTAATATAGAGTAAAAAATTATTTAAAAATTGAAGTAAAAATTACTATAATTTTTTTTTATGTTATGTGTAATGTTTGTTTTAAAAATTAAAATAAATAGAGTAGCTTATGGGCATATAAAATTGAAAAAAAAAAATTCATGTAAATATCAATACAAACAAATAACAGAAATTGAGTCATATTGTTATTGAATTTTAAATGAGTTTTTTTTATTACATTCTAGTGTAATAATCATTTTTTATTACTAAATTTTGTATTTTTTATAAAAATTAATTTTTCAATACTTTAATTATAAATTTTAAGAAATTTATTGATTAAAATATATCCTAAATTAAATTTCTAATTAATAATACATATTCATCATTGTAAATAAACTTAAAAGAAACCTCGTACAATACTACCAAAATTACTGTGTTAATGTAGGATTTTTTTTTTTTTCCTTACGTTGCATTAGAAGCAAGAAATGCAAGAATTGAAAAGATGATTATACTGTACCTGAAAAAAAAAAAAAAAAAGAGGGAAAAGGAAAATAACATTTTGGAAATCAATGATGATGGTAATGCTTTGCCTAGTAGGCGTGCACACACACTAAAAAAGTGATCCTATCCCAAAGTTTTGTCATGTGCAAATAGGATTGGTGCTTTTCATTTGGATTCTTTTATAAGACCTGAGATTCAAGAATAGTAATCCTCGTGTCCTCATTCGTCAGATGAACTTTGTTCATTGAATGGATGCTGTTTCTATCGTCGTTGTCTTACCAACAACTAGTTCCCCCACATGCATGCACATTCGATCTAAATTAACATCTCACCATGTTTCGGAAGCTCTTTAACTTCACTATCAATATTTCACGGGAATTTATCCATGAGGGACAAGCATAAGGATTAATAAACAGAAAAAATAAATAAAGATTTTTCTCTCCCCTTTATTTTATGTGTAGTTATTTGACTAATTTAAAATAAAAAATAACATGTGTGAAAACATCCTTCAACTTTTAAATGAGTGCATTAGTAAGTTGAAAATGGCATCCTTCCATTTAAAGTTGAATAGAAATTTATATAGAATTTGCACATTGTGGCATCATTGACTTTGTATTTCATCCCTTTTAAGTTTTAACTACTGTTCATGTTGATCTCAAAATTTTAGAGATTTTGCAAACCAATTTTTTAACTTTGAAAATTGCACATCTTAATTTTTTACCTGATTTGTATTAAAAAAATATACAGTACAAATTATTATGAAAAACTTGCGTGATTACTTTTTTGGATGTAAATTGATCATTCTAATATTATTGCATCAATTATTTCTTATTCCATTTAGAATGTCTCTAATAATACATTAAGAATTTATAAATACAAATTTAACATAAAAATTATAACTAATAATATTAAAGTAAATATAAATTTACATTCAATTTCAAATGTAAACCTACACTTATTATTGCTATGAGGGGACTTGATTAATGCTACTCCCTTCAACTTGAATGGGAAGTGGACCAACAAGGTAAAGGTCCCCTTGTACATGAATCATAGTAACAACACAACTACTAATATCATATAGAGACCACCTAGCAATAGCAACCAACTACCTACTGCATCTGAATTGCACCATGAACCCCCAACCAACCATTCATCAACTACAATGAGTGCACAAGTAACTTTTTTTGCTAAGGTAGAAATCTTTGTGAATTTCAAGATTTATTTATTCATGTTTATTGATTTAAGACCAGTTAAAAAACTTGAAAGGATGGTTTCATAAAGCTTGGTCATGGTATGTTTGATTGTAACTTAGTCAGGAATTCAGATTTCTAGAAGTTCATATTCAAACGATATAGAAAAAAATTAGGATGTTTATAAGATGAATTGAGATAGATTTTCTTTAATCTTTATCCAATTGAAAAGTTTTGATAAAAGTATTTCTTTAAATTAAATATAGTTCGATCAATATATAATAATACATAAGACAAAATTGAATCGATTTGATTTATTGATAATATTATTATTGTTTTTTTTTCATGGCAATTAGATCAAGGATAAAACGCCAAAATCCACACAACCTAGAGTTAAATAATATAGAATAAGAAAGCACATGCAAATGTTGTAAAAAAATATTATTTAAATATCCTCACACGTAAGTAATTAATATGCATATTTCTTTCCAAATTATTCCCTTTATTTATTTTAGTTTATATATTTTAGAAGACAATAACATAAATTAAAAATTTAGATAACATTTTATTTATATTAAAAGTATTTTGAACTTTTAAATAAGACCTTTATAATATTATTTTTTCATTTATGATAAATGTCTTAAATATTTAAAATTAACAAAATTAAAAATTAAAAGAGAACAATATTCTCGTTCAAAAGAGAGAAAAGAATACACCCACTTTCCGTAAAGTATAAACCATGGTTCATAGCCATTAAACATGGGGGAGATGATGCACCTTCCATCATTGACCTAGCCATAAACACAAAGGTAAAGATAATAAGTTAGTAAAAATCCACCTCATCCCACTTGACCACTCCATGTGGCGGTAGCACAGTTTTCGGTGGTCTCAAATCAAGGCCACCCAACTTTAATGCTTCAATCACTCTCTACCCCACCTTCCTCTCTCACTGTCTTTCTTTCTCTCACTCTTACACCCCACATGCACTCAAATCTAAGGCGCACAGCGCTGAATAATTCTATCAAAGGCAAGTAGTTCAAAGAGAACGCAAATAAAATATCAAACCCAACTTGAATATATATGGCCAAGACCTCGGCTTAACTATATTTCATTAAATAAATTAACTACCATAGGAAAATTGGGATACAAACAATTAATGCCTTCCTAATTTCCGTTACCTCCCTAGCTGACTTCCACTAATTAAAATCACTAATCACTAAACTATGCTACAAATATCAACCCGGTTCAGACCGTTTGGTTCATGTATACCTAGTCTAACCTATTGGACAAAATTCAGCAACTCGGAACCATTTGAACCCGGTCCGAATCGGTCTCCGGTCCATTCATCTCCTTTCTCCGCCTCATCTCCAACACTTTACGATGACTATTCGAGTGAATATCGCCAGAGAAAGTGGGGCTACATGCCGGTCTATACTCAGGAAAAAGTCGGCCGGACTTGTACCGAACCCCGCAAGCGTTGCAGAGTGTTTTTGGGCCCAGTGGGCCGGTTCTCCACTGTGGCGTTTTCTGCACCTGACAGTGGTTGCACCGTCGCTGCAACTGGGCCCCACTGCTCTGGGCCTCGGCCTTTTTCTTCTGCTTCTTAGCCGGCGGCTCGCCAAACTCCTTCCTCGGGACGGAGCCATCCAACACTGAAGAACACAAAGACGGCGGCGAGAGCGAGGCGTTAAAGGACCAGACACGAGATATGGGCTTTCTAGTCTTTCTGGTTCTGGGCTTGCTGGGGACTGCTGAGTGATTAAACGAGGCCTGCGCTGAGCCCGGTCTAGGTTCCGGTTCGGCCTGTTCTCTTGTTTGCTCGGAACGAACCGGGTACAATAGAGAGAGCTCCGGGAGAGAATCGTCCACAAAGTGAGAAACCCACTCCAGGTCCGCCACGTCATCAGCCTGCAAAATTAAACCCAAACGAAACGAGTCATGAATTGAATTATTAATTTTAGCAAATTAAATTAATAAAAAAAAAATCCATGCATGAAGACACAAGGACTGACCGGAACAGACAACTCGCCGGCGAAAACGGAGTCAGAGTCGGCGGCGCCGGCGGTAGAATTGGAGTTGCTGTCGTCTTCTGTTGGGTCCTGTGACTGAGAGGTGGTGCTGTCTTTTTCTTCGTCTTCCTCTTCTTCGTAGTCGTCAATTTCTTTCCCAACTTGGACTTCGCCGTTGGAGAAGTCAAGCAGGTCGTCCACGGAGAAATCTTCACTCACAACAATGTTGTTTGCGTTCAGGCACAAAATCTCGTCGCAAATTGCTTGCGGGAAAATAAACTCTGTCCGCAAGCTCGGTTTCAGCGCTTTCGCCGCCTCAACTTCCATTTCTCTACCTACAATACTCAAGACTGTGTTATTATTGTTAGGACGGGGTTTTAAACGGTCCTAAATTATTATTATCATTATTATTTACTTATTTGGAAACAGGAACGTCCTGATGAATTAATTTTTACCTGTTAAAGAAAAGAGTGGTGAAGACAGAGGGGGAAAGCGCACGAGAGTTTCCTTTGGTTTGGAAACGCTGAAATGAAAGGGAGGTTCGTGGGCGAAACAGCGTCGAGTTGAGGTATTAGTTTATCTTTGTCTCTGTGAACCATTTTTTAAATTTAAATGTGCCACTACTAAATTTTCCTTTGAGGACCGTGCACTCATGCGCTGAGAGCGTGACATTTGGTCAGGTGGTGGGGCTTCACTATTATTGGTGTTTTAATTTATTTTTAATTTATTTGTTTTTGGAATGGAGGACTTTGATGATGGCTTTGTAAATTAAAAAAGAGAGAGACTGGCCCGGTCCAATTCTACGCTCCAACCATTTACAAACAAAAAGGTAAGAACAGATGCCGGTTTTGACTGTTATAATCACAGAGATGAACGTCTGGGATTGAGTGAACTTGTGTTTAACATGATGAAATCACGCTTTGGCGGTAGCAGTTTTCGAAATTAAAGATCCTGAATTCTATAATGAACTAATCAAGAAAGAGGAAACCGGCGGGGTTGGGTTACTGTTGTAACTTTTCATCGTTGAAAATTTGAATAAGGGGGAGACACAAATTCAGATTAGCAAGCCAATGCTTGGTCGCGTTAATCGCGCCTCGTGATGTGGTTCTTTTTTTTCCCCCTATTTTGTTTTCTGAGTCTCCCATCGTGCCAATGTATCTATGGACCAAAAATAATTATGTCAACTAAATAAATCAAGTTATTAATCATAAAAATATTATTATTTTATTCAACAATACACAATTATTAGATAACTTATTTATTCAACGACGAAGGTTAATGATATTTTTTAAAAATAAAATTTAAGTGTAGTACCTGTACTATAGGCACTAATTAGATAATAATACCAAAAGTTATTTTTTCATTTAGATAGAGAATTTTTTCAATAAAGAGAATTTAACCGTAGCTTAAATATCTTCTAAAGGGATATATTTTACCTTATATTTACAGTTTTTTTAGTTTGAATTAGATAAATATTTAACTCAAATATATTTTTAGTCTATATTTCGTTAATATTTTAGTGTTAATTTTTTAAAAAAGTAGCTTTAATTTTTCTAAATTTTATATTTTTCATTCACGTTAAATATTAAGTAACAATGTAATTAATTAAAAAATATACTATTTTTCTGAAATTATATCAATTAAAAAAATTAAAAATTATTTGAAAATGATGGTTTTAGAAAAAAAAAAGAGAACATATTTTATATTTTAAATACATATATTAAAAATTAATTTTATTTATAATAAAATATAAAAATTAATATAAATTTAATATATTAATTATATATTTATCATCATAAATAATATATAGTTTTTAATTTAAAATTAAAAAATATATTCTTTTCTCAAAACTCCCTTCCAAACATATTTTAAATATTTAATTAGCTTACCATTCAAAGCATAATTTTATAATCGATCATCAAAACCAATTCACGAATTATATTTACGTTAATTTTAACTTGAAAACTCCGTTATGATTAGCTAGCTATAAACCAAACATGTCGTAGAACCAACAATTTATTAAAAAAAATATATAGATTAAAATTTTTTTAGAGATTATAAAACTAAATTTTTTACAAATTATTTAAATTAAAAAAATATGTCATTTATATGTATAGCAGTACAGTATAGTGCATGCTTTTTAAATTTATCTCATTCTAGAAGTTAGTTAAAACTAATATATACATCTTAAAAAGATAAATTTAATTAATTATATGAAAAAATAATTTTATTAAATTTAGTATAATAATTATAATAATTAATTAATAAAATAAAATTTAAAATAATATTAGGATTATTTTAATAATTAATTAATAATACATGTCTTTAATAAATAAAAATAATTGAATAGCATCTAATATAGAATAGTTAAGATTTATTGATATTAAGATTAAATTTAAACATTTACACAATTTAATAATTTATTTTATTTAATGTAAGATTCGTCAATTTAACTATGGTATTATATTGCATTACTTTCTTATTATATATATATATAATTTTATATAATTTTTAATATTTATAGATATATTATTTAAAATTTAATAAAAAAAATTTTTTTTATCCAATTAGAAAACTCTCATAAAAAGAGAGGAAATTCTCCTAAAGTTGTAGAGGAAGATGATGATAGCAGAAAAAATAAAATCTTATGCCTAATATTGGCGGAGTTGGATTATCTATTGAATTTTTTCTTACCTATTAAAATAAATTAATGCGAGTATCTAATAACTATAACTTTTAATAAACTTTTATAAACTTAATGGCTCAAATTAAAATAAATTAGCTATTAATAAGTAGTAATTTTAAGAATTAAATTGATCACATGCATTTTTATATTTTTAATTTTTAATAAAAATAATATTTTGTATTAATAAAATATTTAATATTATTTAGATATTCTCCATATACTATTCACTTTTTCTTCACTTACATATTTGTTACATATGCGTGATATAATATTTATAAATTTTCTTAAATTAATTTTAATACACTTAAATGAGTGTTACAAAAAAAATTATTACCTAAAATAATTATATTAAAGTTAATAATTTTGCTTTGATATTTAAATTATTTAGATAAGATTTTTTTTAAAGACTTCTCAATAAATAGGCTTTTTTACCATAATAAAATAAAATCAAATTAAAATTACATAAACGTTCTGTAATAAAAAGAATTACACAAATGTCCTATTTAGCATTTAAAGGAAGATGATTTAAATTGATTTATTTTAAAAATAAAAAACAATTTGAATCAATTTCAGTTATTGTACAATGCGTTGTATTTGTTTCTACAAAAGTCAATTTTAATCGACTGTGATTGTTTTTTTGCTGTGTGAAAGTTGATTTAAATCAACTTCAATGTAATGAGAAAGTCAACTTGAATCGACTTTAGTGTAGAGAGAAGGTTGACTTGAATCAACTTTAGTGTAAAAAGAAAGTTGACTTGAATCGACTTCAGTGTCGAGAGGAAGTTCACTTAAATCGACTTTAGTGGAGGGAGAGGTTCAACTTCAATCAATTTAGACGTGTTACCTATCCGCTATGACTACCTTGGAAGGAAGAAACATCTTTGAGAAAAATCGGCAAAAAGAAAGGAAGAGAAAAAAAAATACAATGCAACTACAATGGAGATGAATAATAATTTAAATCGACTTAATTTTGTTGATCATATTGCAATTAAATTGTCATGTAAATGTTTAAAAAAATTATTTAATTTAATCTGAATTTTTTAATTTAATTTAATCTATCATTAAATATTTAGTTGTCTAATTAAAATGACTGTTACATATTTAATCAAGTGTGGGTTATAGAACTGTTAGTGTATTTTATATTAGGATTTTTACTATTTATTAAAATAAATTAAACAATTATAGTTTTAGGGAAGTAAATATTTAAACTATAACTTAGTAAATTAGAATAAATTTAAATTTAGTGAGTGTTAATTATATTTCAAAAGTTATAATTGTTGATTTGTATTGTAATAATATGTTTATTTATTTTAATGGACTTTATACATTTAAATAATGTTAATTAAATTCACCTTTCATGTCAAATGCTGATGTTATGACTTAGTACATTCAATCACCATATTACATTGCCTATATGTCGATTGAAGTTGAACAATTCCCTTGACCAAAATTGATTCAAGTCAACTTCCCCTAAACTAAAGTCGATTCAAGTTAACTTCTTCTTTGTACCAAAGTCGATTCAAGCCAACTTCCTTTGTACAGTGAATTTGATTCAAGTCAACTTTGTAACATCCTTATTTTATTTAAAACAATAAAAAAATAAGTTCAGAATTAAGAAGAAAAAATTTAGTTAAATCTATTTACCAATCGAATATAACAAGTGAAATTATAAAATATTCTGTTTATTTTACTCAAACTCATAAAAACTTAAATAACAAAATAATAAGAATTAAACTAATTTTAAGAGAAAATATTAAAATGACATTAATATATATTGTTCTTACCATGTACAAGATGTTGACATTTGCAAAATATACATCAAACACATTAGGACTCATTTACAATATTTACAAAATACAAAATATATCAAGTCCTAATGAGCAGTCTATCCACCAAAAAGACTGATAAAGATATTAGTCATCCCCGTGCCATCTCTCTATTTATGCAATATCGCCATAATCAAGATCCTCATCCGACCCGAGGTATTGATCACCTGAATCAATAACCTATATGTCAGTAATTCGCTCAAAAGTCTATCTAGATGGTCTTTCGCAATGGTTATGGTCGTGATACGTAAACAAATAGGTCATGTCTACTGAAGTTCACAAGTACCATGGAATATATATACATATATATATATATATATATATATATATATAGAGAGAGAGAGAGAGAGAGAGAGGATATGATGTATTTTACTTACAGAAAAATTAAAAGGGATACTATAGTATAGTTCCATCTCTATCATAACGATTTATGAATTATACTATTTAGCTATAGTATAATTCAGTTAGAGGAAGGAGTAAAACCAGTAAGGCAACCCCAGAGGCGGTTGAACCCTTTAATTTTGGATTTAGTCAAGAAAGAAGTCAGCAAGCTTCTAGCTGCTGGAATAATTTATATGATTTTAGATAGTAAGTGGGTGAGCCCAGTACAAGTGGTTTAGAAGAAAAGTAGAATAACAGTGATGAAGAACTTAAAGGAGGAGCTGGTTCCTACAAGAGTGCAGAATAGCTGAAGAGTCTGCAAAAATTATAGAAGGCTAAACCAAGCTACCAGGAAACGCGTCTGTTATGATTTGTAATTGATATGTCCTTCAAGCCACGGATGTTAGCTTTCAAATGCCACTGGAATGAGTCGAATCGGACATCTGTGAGCCGAGATATGACCCAAACACTGCACTAAGGTCCAAAATCCGCGAATTGCGTCTTCCAGCCCAGTTTTGGTCTAATTCTGTTTTTTGATGTTATGATTCAGCCTTTAAATCTCTATGAGTGTTGTAACTCCATCTCTTAGCTTTCAAATGCAATTGGAATCACTAAAATCCGATAACTATAGCCCAAGATATTACCTACACAATAAGCAAAGGTCAAAAGGCTCTAAAATTCAAAAATTAACAAAGTTTAACAATTAAGCCCAATAATATAAAACTCAGCAAAAACAATACAATTAAGCACAAATCACAACTAATTAGGCCTATTACAAAGCTATCACAAGTGTATAAAAATTCATTGATGAATAAGTATAAGACTTGCGGTGCTCTTACTCTCATTTATTTTGCACAATTCAAGAAGAGCATCCACCACCATCATTTTTTCAAGATTTCTCAATCATCTTCATCTTCCACATTCTCAGTGTACTTCTGAACTATCCATATTCGTCCTTATCGTATTTCTTTCTCATTTCATATCTCTTTCCATATTTTTCATTATATGTTTACTAACATATTATTCACACTTTTATCTCTCTATTTTACTTTAGTTCATTATTACATCATATATCAATTAATCAATACTGAGAGTTGGTCCCCTCAGACTCAGTTCATCACATACATGCATATACACTCAAATCAAGAATCATACACTTCAAACATAACAAAAATATGTTCTCATCCAACATATACTCAAAATCATGCATTTCATCACAGTATTTTCATGAATACAAGCATACCACTTTTTTAGTAACAACATAAAGCTCTCTTTACCTTGAAATGAAAGTTTAGTAAAAGGTTTACGAAGGATCTTGTGTAAAGCGTCAGGTTCTTCTTAAATATCACAAGAGTTCCTATTTAGAGGAGGAAAAACAAGAAAATAACAAAAGACATAGAGAACCAAGCTTCAAGGACTTACCAAAGAACAAGGAAAGTGAGTGAACTTTCAAGCTTTGATTGGAGAAAGGTTGAGATTTTTCAAGGATTTACTGAGAAAATGAGGAAAGAAGTCAGAGAGAACGTAGAAGGGTCGTGACTTAGATTATAATCTAAGTTTCTTAACTTGAAAATCCTTAAATATTCCTCAACTCGCGATATTTTCGCTATAGCGAAAAAAAACAGACAAAATTGCACTTTACTGTTTGTCATTCTAGCTACAACGAGAGTATCCTCGTTACAGTGAGAGAGTATCAGAATGCTTGATTCTGGATGTTGATTTCTCGCTACAGTGAAAACTCCTGCAACTCACACATCTAGAACTCTCCTAATTTTCAATAACAAGCATTAACAATTCACACAAAATATAAAATTAATAAATAACAAAAATAGAATGTTACAGACTTCTTCTATACACTAAAGTTGATTCAAGTCAACTTTCTCTCTATACTGAAGTCGATTTACACACAGCAAACCATAGTTGATTAAAATCGACTTCTGTAAAAATAAATATGCACAACAAACTAAAATCGATTCAAATTGTTTTCTATTTTCAAAAGAAATCAATTTAAATCATCTTCTTTTAAATGTTAATAAGGACATTTACGTAATTCTTTTTAATATAGGATATTTATGTAATTTTAATTTTATTTTCTTTTATTACTATAAAAAAGCTCAATAAATATGAGTCATTTTTTTTTATTTTTTCATTAATATTATTTTAGGAAGTTGATTGTTTTTCCCAATCATTTAGCATTATAAATTTATAAAAAAGAAAAGAAGAAAAAAAAGATGAGAACGAGACATGATTGAAGTATGACTTGTACATTTTACTTGTGCTCATCTTAAGCGTATGAGTGACATTTTTTTGTTATGCTTAATAAATATACTAAATAATCAAATAATATATTTTGAATTTACTTACACATTATAAGGTATTTATTAATCAAATTTGTTAATATTTGACTTAAGAATTAAGTTTAAATAATTTAAGATAAAAATGATATATTTATTAATTTAATATTTAATAAAAATATATTTTAATAAAATATTTCAAAATTCTCTACCACGTCATTATGCTGACTCATATAACATGCTAGCTCATTAGCTATCATCAAAATTAATATACCTTGTAAAAATCTTTAAATTAACAATCAAAATAATTAATCGTTTATTATAATAAAAATATTAAATAATATAAATATCTAAATTGAATACGAATATCAACTTATCTAACTTGGAAAGAATAAATGGTATAGCCTAACGATCTTCGCATCTAATATTATAATCAGAAATTCCGCCGACGTTCGCCATAGAACGCTACAAACAAACAAGTGCAAATAATAAGTGACATGTAGACGATTTATTGGTTTATACATCATATCAAATCTATCTAAATCCACTAATAATTCCAACACTTGTACGTGGATGCTCCATATCGTTGCTAATCTAATAATCCAAGTGAGGAATGTTTTCTATGTATCAAAATTATCTTTTATACGACCAAACTATATTATTTTAATATTTAATGCATTTAAATTTGAAATTATAATCTAAATATAAATAATTTTTAACAGCAAAAAAGTTAAAAAAAAATTTTGCAACTCAATAGTATAATATATAAATTTGAAAAAAATTAAATGATAAAGTTTTAAAAAATTTTAAAAAATTATTTTTAATTTATAAAAAAATTAATTTATTTTATTTTTATTTTTTATTTTTATAAATATTTCTAGAAAATTTATTTAAAATGACTTTTTTTTTAATCTTAAGAGTTGTATATATAATTAAAACAAGTAACAAAATAATGACATTTAAATTTAATATAAGAAATTTTATTTTTTTAAAAATATAATTTACAAGTAAAAGAACGTATTGAGTAACATTATTTTAAATATAAATATTTTTTTAGTCAAAAATTACGTATAAATTTCACAATAAGTAATTTACTTAAATTAAGAAGATTTATGTTATGGTGGACTAATAATCCTATTATATTTTTTCTTTTACAAAATTTATTTTTTAAAAAATAATCATATACCACTTACATAAGAATTTCTATTGATAAATAGAATATAATAATATACGAACATTCTTTAGCATATTTGTTTAATACCTTTTTAACTAATAATTAAAAAAAATTAAAAATTAAAAAAGAATTTATGGCTTTTTCACATTTCTAAATTAATTATTTCATTTTACCTAATAAGTTTCACCTATAATATATTATAAGTGAAGATGGATATATCATGCTAATGCTAAAGATGTACACCCCTACGGATTGTGCAAAGATGGAAATCCTAATGTGAGAAAGAGTTGGTTTGTAGCATTGGTGAGACGCCCAAAACATTGTGTACAGATTGAAATCATCACGTATGAAAGAGTTGTTAGTTGGTCATTCATCGCATTGATGTTTGGCTGGGTTTTCTAGGCTCTGATGTCTTGAAAGTCAAGGAGAACAACCAAAACATTCTCAAAATTCAGATAGTTTTGGCAGGTGGCGGGTAAGTGGTGTCGGTTAGTTAAGTTCTATGGAGATGGGTTCAAATCATCCACTTTTTCCCAGAGCATCTTTACTTTGAAACAATACGAAACACACAGAGCGTGAGAAAAGTTTATCCATTTTTGCAAAATCAGAGAAGCAAGAATGGGGATGGGAGGAGGGGAAAGAATCGAATATGAAAACAAAGAGCATGCAACAACAACAACATACAACTGATAGGGATGAGGGTCAGACGGGACTATGAGTTTGTGAGAAATGAGAATAGATGGAAACATGACGAGTGCTCTTTCTTGCGATTCTGTTGACCACCGTTTGGCTGGGGCCTTGGTGTCTTGCTTGCACGGTAACACAATATCCATGAAACTTTCTTGGGAGGGATGATGCTGTAAATGAAGTTAAATAAAGCAAACTACAACGGATAAAAACTAACGCTCAAACCTCTAAATATTAAATGGTAAATATCCAAGGAAACACATAATGCAATTAAATATGAAATGATTTTCACCGTTCTGCCACAATGGTAACCATAAGGGTGTTATGTTTCTGCACAAAATTCATCCACTACAGAGCGAACTGCCAACGGTATCCTGACTTCATGTGACCCATCTTCCCAGTACAGGTACCCAAATGAGAACCCGCTTTGAATTCGTAGCTTCGAAGAAAATGTCACATTGAGTTTCATTTTCTTTGTTTTAGAACTAAATATTAAGATTGGGGGCTCAACTGTCACCGAGATACCAATTGGAGCTACAACACGGGCAGTGTAGACAGAGCTAGTTGGGCCAACATTAGTGACTGTTCTTGATACTGTCAAAGGTTGCTTCAGCTCGGGAATAATAATAGAAGGCAGGTTCATGTTTAATAAGAACTTGGGTGATTTACGGCACCTAGTAGGAGAGCCTGTTAATAACCTTACTGCAGTGTCATTGTAGCCCATAGAACAGAGGAAACGAACGTAGTCTGAGTTTTCCAAGTCATATACGAGTCCAGGATCTGTCACTTTGTTGGGATCAACGTGACCACCCCCATAGTCAAATGGGTCAGCCTGTTTATGTGGTGCTCCTTCAGCCCCAATGTACTCGTTGTATTCATTTTTCAGAGAAGCTTCATCAGAACCGAAGCAAATTAGTGCCCCCTAATAACTTTCAGAAGGGATATATATACATATACGTGGGAATAAGGGTACCCGATGTTTGACTATTATTATCAACATATTTTTAAATACACTTTATAATATATTATTTATCATCAGTTTGTTTATTAAACAAATTAAATATTTTTTTTAAGTTATCAATTTAGAGTTATTTGACTTTTTAAAAATATTATTAACTGTAGAGTATATTAAAGAATGTGATTAAAAGAATTTGTTGAAACATTTTTTTAAAGAAAATAACACAAAATATTTTCAAAAATATACTTAAACTTTATTTTTTCTAATAATATCCTTGAGTGTGTGTAGGTTTATTTTTTATTAAAAAAATAGATATTAATTATATTATTTCATTAGAGGTAAGATTAAAAATATTAAAATCATGTGACTTTTTTTTAAGTGATAATAGTAGCTGTGAAAGAAAATGATACTGTCATGTGAGGAAGCGTTTTATACCTGTTGTGACAAGTGCAGATTTAATAGCAGCAGGGCTCCAAGTTGGATGGATAGTCTTTATAAGTGCTACGATACCAGATATGTGGGGGCATGCCATGGAAGTTCCTGATTCAATGTTGAAGTTAAGGGGAGGAAACTCATCTTGATTTGCATCAGATAGCAACTGGGCAGAAGAAGCAGGTGACCAGGCTGCTAGAATGTCGACCCCAGGAGCAGCTATATCAGGCTGCATCAGATTTATAAAAATATATAAAGCTTTGGATTTTCATTAGACAAAAACCATTTCTTGGTAAGGAATGATCAGAACCTTCAACACTGAAGGAGATACAGAACTTGGTCCTCGCGAAGAGAATAATGCCACTTCCGGGGATATCTGTTGCCCCACAATTGTTTTGTTCTTGCTAAACTTGATTATAGGATTCCTACAAACATGACTTCATTAGAAAATATTCACCACTTTTCTATCTATGCAAATAACTAAGGGAATGCCACGTTGCAACCACTTGTAGATAATTTGGTCAATGATCCCGAGACCATATTATTATTATGTAATAAAAAGAGTCTCATGCAGTAAAAAAATATTATGCTTTCTTAAACCAAAATACTCGTGCATCTTTTTAATTCTTTTTTCCAGTACAAACTCGTGAAAATTTTTATTGCGACCTTGCATATATTTCTTGGCAACTTATTGGAGTTCCCAAATTATTCGAGACCGAGAGTGATAGATGCATTATGCACTAGCTGTATTTTCTACAACGAAGGAACAGTTTCATGTCAGCAGTCATTTCACAATTGAAACACAACTTGGAAGAAGACAAGCGACAAGTGACAAATGTTACAAGTGTGAATATTATATAACAATGAGACATTATTTTCTTACAATATTTCACACCCTCGGCATAAAGACTAGATGTTGTTTTCCAAGAGTACTTACCTAGATGCTTCCATGTATGATAAAATAGTTGTTCCCGCTATGAAGTCAATTTGGACACAGGGCTTACTCGACGATATTTCGACATCTTTAATTGGAAACTGAGCAAATATGAGACCAGCGCCACCAACTTCCACTACAGTTCTTACAGCAACTGTGGATGACCTCTGTGACCTAGACTGGAAACATAGGATTACTTTTCCTTTAGCTAAGGTTGCATTCAGGCTTCCTGAATCGCAGCTCCTGAGCAAAAAAACAAGAAGTTTGTATGCACTTTCACAGGTTTCACATAGATATTAAAACCAACCGGAAGCGAAGTATTTTACCTTGCATTTTCTTCATCTGCACCCGAAGCTGCTATGTCTTCTCCATAAACAATAGGATAAAACTTGCTCAAATCTTTCCCTGTATATAAACTCTGACCCTATATGAGGAAATAAAATAGAGTTCTGTGTCTGCACTGTAAACGGTTAATCTAGCAAAGGATGCAAACTACTAACATAAAATTTGTGTCTGTTTACTTGGTTTAAGGTTTAAATTTAGGTGCTTCGGTCAGAAAATCTTATCAGTAATTTATATAAATTTATTTAAAAAAAGTATGAAGCTGCACATCGATAAAATACCCCTTTAAATAGGCTTTAGCAATTCATTTTTAATTGCAATTAAGATTATTGTGTTTGAAATCTTTCAACAAAATCAAATCACCAGAAAATGGAATTCGGATGAAACTATACAGCAAGCACAAATATGAAGTACCTGTAGAGTTTGATTGTTTCCCAGGACAATTACAGAAGGGAATTCTCTGTCCATGGTACTGGCAGCAACGGTAATAATCCAAGGGGCAGTGTTTATGACAGTTTGAGAATATGGGCCAGAATTGCCCCCAGAGCATACCACAGAAATTCCTTTAGCTACAGCATGGAAAGAACCAACGGCCAACGCATCGTCTACATAAGTTGGAGGTGGAGGAGATGAGCCAAGAGACACTGAAAGAATGTCAACCCCATCAAATATTGCATCATCAAATGCTGCTAGAAGATCAGCAGAACTGCATCCCCCAGTAGACCAACAAATTTTGTAGATAGCTAACCAAGCTTTTGGAGCACCACCTCTTGCCAACCCTTTAGCTAGTCCCCTAAAGCTTGCATTTTCTACTGGAACACCAGCTGCAGTAGATGACGTGTGAGTGCCATGGCCTGTTGCATCTCGAGGAGATAAGTACTCTACCCCATCACTTGTATTTAGTTTACCAAATTCAGCTTCATATCCTTTAATATACCAACGTGCCCCAATAATTTTCCTGCCATCGTTTGAAAGGCTACTATTTAAGGCTACATTTAATATAGCAGGAATAAGTACTTCCATCAAAATGTTCAAAGAAGGAAACATATTAATGAAACGATGGGAATTAAAGTTTTGATTTGGTTTATAAAAGTAGTGGTAGCCATTGGCCAAACAGAACAAAGAGTTATATGAGCTGTTGGTTTTACAGATTGTCGTTCACTCATTTCCATCACATAGCATGCAAAACGGTTACTGGTGTCTTCCTTCACATTTTAGTTTAAATTATGACAATGCTATTCACATTAACGAAAAGAAAAATCATGGGAAAAATACATTTTTAATCAACCTATTGCAGTGGGAGTGGTCAAAGTTTTGTCCTCCTTGGCAAATACCACGCCACCGAGGAGGAGGATTATCCATGTGATCATCTCTAAAGCTCTCAGACTCAGGCCAAATACCTATATAGCAAAGAATCAATTGCATAATCATAATCCCATTTTATGATTTTATCAAGCACATGCGTATATACATAGTATTTGCATACTAACCAGTGTCTATGACCCCAACGATGGTGCCTCTTCCAGATTGACCCCTAGTAAGAACACCAGTTACTATATCCTGCTTTACGTGCAAGAAATCCCAACTTCTTGTTGTGTGAAGACTAAGAATTTTATTCGGAATCACACGTACAACCCCTGGGATATCTGCGTGTAAAAAAATGAAGACAAATAGAGAAAATTGTTACAACTTGGCATAGCTCTGATTGAGATATAATAGAGTTAATGAGAATTAGGGATTGTAAGTTATTTCTTTGAAATGTATTTCATGGGTATAGTTTTGCTGAACTCATTATTATGATTTGGCTTTCATTACGCACGTCTTCTTTACATTATTTTGAAACATTGTAGTAACTATACCATACTGATTGGGATTCTCAGTCACCTATCATGAGTCAAAACACTTGCTTCACAACTACCATATGCTATTAATGGCCCATCCTAACGAACTTGTTAACCTCGTGGCAAAGTGGACCTTAGCTAGATAGTTAGTCAGAGGTTTTCTCATGCATAGGAATAGGATATTTATCTGAGCAAGTGCTCTTATATTCTTTACAAAGTGAGAGGATAGCTATTTATAAACAAGCTGTTAGAAATTCACTTTTGCTACATTGATTCACACCATTACGATTCCTTTCCACAACTACCTTTGGCAGGCCATACTTTTATATAGTACTTCACTAGGTACACTATCCATCTATCTAGCTACAACCATAACTTTGACATTTTGACTCTGAAGAGATAGTATTTTATGTATTTCTCAGACTTGTTGCTGCCATATTCTGCATTTTGTTATGGCTTTTCTTCAAATCAGCATTCTCTTTGCAAGGATTTCCTGAGTTTCAATAAGATGTCGAAAATCACTGCATAATCAATGACAGATTGTTGGCTGATGCTAGTTTGATTGGTTGTTTTCTGTATAACTAATTAAAGGTCATACGAAGACCACTTTCACTTTTTCTTTATAAATTCGTAACTATTAATTTCACATAAATGAAGGTAGAATTATCTTTTAATCAAGTTTCCTTTAAGGAATTCTGGTATAATGTTTTCTTGCATACCGGTATCAGTACGTACGAGTATGGATACAATAATACGACAAAAATGTTAAAACTAAGGTACGGGTACAAAAGAATATTATCATATAGAAATTTAAAAACACACAATCCACAACGACAACAAAGTCTTATCCAACTGGGTAATTTGAACAGTAAAGTATTAAATTTAAATCATAATGTGAATAATTTTCATAATGTTCTAACTGAAGTAAAACTACTTAAGGTAGTGAAGTAGCGCTTTGTATCATTTAATAACAAGCGGAACAGTCTAGGAACAAAAGTTGGTATCATGCATGGATTGATTTGTGCTAGAGTGTTAGGTGATATTGACTAACTAGTCATGTATTGCTAGGAAGTGATGGTACTGAATGCGGTACCTGGTATGAGCTAAAAACTAATTTGATGTAAGAATTTTCTTCAGATTTTAATCGGAACGAAGAAGAAAGAATTAAAGTTTGGTATCCCTTAAAATTAGTACGAATAACCCAGACTTGTATATAACTTTTCATACAATAGTAGTATTCCAAAATTTCATTCTCATTTTAATCTAATTTACTTTTTTCTTGCGCAGAAAGTGTTAAGCAATGCATTCACATATTGTGACTACCTCGATATTGACCAGAACTGTGAAATCAAATACCTGCAATGAGCTTAGCTTGAGACTGACTTAAAACTGCAGCAAATCCAGAAAAGCCATGCTTATAGCTATACAAGATGGACTTCCTAGCAGCGCTTTTGCTATTTACAAAACAAAACAAAACAAAAAAATATTAATTCATCTCTTCATAGCAAAACAAGATGGACTTCCTAGCAGTGGTTTTCCAAAACTGCATACAACTCCGACGACTATCCTTCATGGTAAATTTCATCTCTTCTATACCAAAATATTAATTCAAACGCCATTCGTTATCAATTATTTTATGGGAAACAATATGCAAAGATGCTCATGTTGAAAATTCCAAATATGTTAAGTTGTGCATCAAAATAAGCAGGGCAACTAACTTCAGGGAAACAGGAACATTTTCATTGAAAAATGGCAATCAATTAAAGTGAAACCTTCCAAGAATATGTGATAGTATGTCAAGGTATGAATCTTCAACTAACTGTTGCTCACTCTGGCCACGGCTTCTGTCACCCATATACACAATGTGGACCTACAAAGAACAGGGAATAAGAAAGATAACCAAAAAGGGATGCAAGAGGTAAAATAAAGGAACCCCTTATATCCATTTGAAGATGCTACGGAGGAATAAATCAAAATATGATTAGTAGAAAAGAGGAGAAGCTGAGTTTACATTGCTTGATGCAAAGGTGACAAGAAAACACGACTGTTGCAAAATAAGAAACATCGAAGTGATGACTAAACTCCAAGGAGGAGCCATGATGGAGCAAAACCAAGAATGAGTCACTGTTTGAGTGATAGTTTGGCTGAGTAGATTTTGAATAGTGTGTGATACAGTTTGTAGATGCCACTGCCTGAGAAACCCACTAAGTACTTGGTCCACCACCACTGCCAGCATTTACTCTATGGTGGGCTCAGTCTTAGCTTTAGGCTCCATTATTATCTTGGAATCTTTGTGCCTTACCTATCAGAGGATAGAGTGAGATTGAGGACCATGAAAATGAGCTTTTATTAGTTTGGCACCTCACAGTATTATAGCGTTGACTAAATTATTCACGAGTGGTACAATTGATGGTGATGTGAATTGTGAACTCCTTATTTTGTTTATTGCTTATGATATGCAAAATGTGACCCATCGAGGGAACATGACAGTTTTCTAAACCATTAAAATTTTTCCAAGCCAGAGTTAATTAAACTTGGCCCTTCGATCCTAACATCTCAGTGATTCACACTAACCAAGTTACTTTGACAAATTAACCACGACTTTTTAGCTTAAGCATGTGCCATGTGGTCCACGGTTTGATCTTTCATGTTTGTACAAAAAAACACTGTTATCCTGGTGTTATCTATATACGATATGGCATAGATGTAATACTCTGATGTTATCCTGGATCACTCATTCAGTGATTCGTTGTCTCCGAAAGTTGCCTCATATATAGTATTTTTTATATAAAAAAATATATAATTTACTAATAAATTTGTATATCATTGTACGTTAGTCCAAGTGAAAGGAATTCAAAATCTTTAAATCGTAACTTGAATTTGATTCTGAAAGAGTATAAAAAACAGACATTATTGAAAAGGGTCCATGCTTTGAACATTTAACAGTATTGCAAGAGATTAGTCTTCTATTTATCATGTGAAATCAAATATATATTTGTGTGTGTATGATTATGTATGTTAAAATTTATTTATTTTTTACTCCTTTGTACGATTTTGTAATCCACTCCCACTTGACTGGAAGGAAGCCTTTGTGTGTGTGTACATATATTTGTAATACCTTTGGGACAAAAACTGCTCAAAATTTGACAATTTCTAACTCAATAATAACTTCAGATTTTTAAGGTCTTTCAGCTTAAGTGCGATTTCCAAGTACTTTATAGGTCTTTTGAGTCATTCGAACTTTACACATGCGTGGTTGTGTTTTGATTATGCCTGGTTGGTCTTTTAAACCTTAGTGTAGGTCTTTACATAAATGTTCTTTTCATTGTATATTTATATTTCATCATATAAATTCATTAGCATTATGTAGTATGTTTTCCAGGGATTAAAGTTGATAGGATTTTTTTATATGTACACTGAGACAGTTTCAGTTAATAGTTGAATATCAATTTTTTTAAGACGTAAAAATTACTAAAATAAACATTGACTCCCTCGGTGATTTTTTTTCCATTTATAGTCAAAATTTGAATAATTATTAATGTATTTTAGAGATATAATTATTTGTCAATTATATTAGACTTTGATGGTTCCTAATATTATTTACTTTTATGACATTGAGCTTGGCTGTCTAGCTAGTAAAAACAGTGATAATTTTTTTTATTGACAATGATAAATATATTTATAAAAATAAAATATAAAAGACAATCATTAAGGTTCTTCAATAAGTAACTAAGCATAGCGTGGGAGAAAAGCTTGTTCTTCTAATGGTAAAAAAAAAACTTGTTTTTGAAGTTGTTTGAGAATACTTTGTAGAAAAACAAATCATCCAAAAAATGTTATTTTTACACTTGATTATATAGAATTATATATTTTTTCATCCAAAAAAAGCAAAAAGAGAGAGAGAGAGAGAGAGAGAAGGGATTGTGAGTTTGTCTTTTTCTACTTTTTCATGTGAAAAATATGTATAAAAAAATAGAAGAAAAAAAATTAAGGGAAGGTGACGTTAATTAGAAAAAAAAAAAAAAAAAAAGAGATAAACATGTGTTATAAGTCGGAGAAGCATGTATACTAAGTAGGATGCAGGTTGATGAAATATATGATAAGAATTATTTTAAAATTTTTATGAATATAAATTTAATGCATTAATTATAATTATTAATGTTAATGTGAGTTTATAATGATTTAAATGAATTTAAATATGTTATAAATGCATGATTGAATTAACATTGAAATGTTACAAAATCATGTTTTTTATTATAACATGATTTTATATATATAAAAAATCGATGTTTGTTGCTTTGATAAAAAATAATTTTATATTTAATTTTGCGTTTAAGTTAATATAATAAGAAATAAATCTTACATTGTATTAAAAAAATCATACTATATATTATAAATTTGATTTATAGACAAAATATTTTCAAATATAAACCATATTTAAATTTATCTTTAAATAAAATTAATTTTATAAGATTAAATTTATTCAAAATTTAAGTTTATAAACATAGACTAAATATTATAAGGTTAAGGAATTGGAAATTGATCCATAAAATTAGAGTAGATTTTTTTTACCGTTTCCGTATCTCGTAGTATATTTCAGTGTTCTTCCATTTTCAAATTTTTTTAATAATTTTTTCTCGTTAATATTTATTTGTTTAATTTTTTTAAAGTTATCATATACGTTTGTGTTTTGCAGTTCTTCAGAGTTTGAATTAGGGTTTCTTAAGATAAATTAAGATAGGCTTAATTTGATCCTTATTTTTTAAGGCCATTTGCTTGAATTTAAAGCTGATTCAATAAAATATTGATAATATATGGGACTGAACTAGATTACCACAATTTGTTGACAAATGTAATAAACATTAATAGTATATTTAACTAAATCAAAAAATAAAAGAAGTGTAATTAAAATTAATATATTTAAAAAAGAATTAACATCAATATTAATGTATAGTAATTATAATTATAATTATAATTATATTATGTAAAATGTTATCAATTAACGCCTAATATGTAAGTAGTGCAATTCACCGTTATTGTTACTCTTACATTTTTTTTTTATCACAGTATTTATTACACTTTATTTTATTTTTTTTAATTTCCAATAGCTTAAAAGCGATGTGTACACTCCTGCGGTGTGAATATTCATAATAGTACCTTGGTGCTTTAAAAAAGCTGTAATTGTAACCGTCTTTATTTAAAAATAAAAAAATGTTTTCAAAATGAACAAGTTTCTCCGTGAAGGATCCAAAGCCCAATGAATGGATATAGTTTGGAAGAAGTTGTTGTTGATGGCAGTGTCGTGAGAGTGAAAATCCATTCGCTGCTCTCTTCCCCTTCATGAAATTCAATGGATGCAATCAGAAAGCAAGCTTCGAAGCTTCGAGAACAGGTCGCTCGCCAGCAACAGGTTCTCCTTCAAAACCTTTCTTTCACCAGATCTTTCGCATTCTTATCTGTTTTTGTGAATATCGTTATACTTTCTTGTGGTTTTCTCTCCATTTGCGACGGTTCGTTGCGATTTTCGTCTAACTCCTCTCCGCGTGGTTTTAACCTCGTAATTGTTATTCTCGTGAATACGATACCGAGAGTGTTGGATCTAATCGAATTCGGCGCTTGCGTTTGCGGAAATTAATTAAGAAAACTGTAGAGTTTATTCGTAGCTGAATTTAAAGTCGCCGAGCCATGCGCATGTTAATTTTGATGATTAAGCTTTCATTTATTTATTTATTTGTTCGTTTCTGTTTCTGGAATGTTCCTTCGTTTTTATTTGATTGCTTCCTTTGTGAAGGTGCTAATGAAAATTCTGAATTATTGCTATTTAGGCTGTTTGGAAACAGTTTGGGGCTGGTGGTTATGGAGGTTCGGATAATATGGTTACCGATGAAGTAGAGCTCCAGCTACATCAGAAACTTGAGAAACTCTATATATCGACACGTGCGGGGAAGGTTGCTTGGTTCTTTGATGCAAATTGTTTGTTTTCATTAATGTTTCATTTCAGTTTATGTATTCTCTGCTTTGCTGATAATGACACCTGTTGTGTTTTCAGCATTATCAAAGGGATATTGTCCGTGGTGCAGAAGGTTATATAGTTACTGGGTCCAAGCAAGTTGAAATAGGTAAGTATTAGTAATGTTGGTTTGTGAAGTTGTTTATAAGAGTTGGTTGCATGTAGTTTGAAGAAAATATTGTTATTGAATTCCTATATATTTTTTTTAATAGGAACAAAGTTGTCAGAAGATAGCAGAAAATATGGTGCAGAAAATACTTGTACCAGTGGTAATACATTGTCTCGAGCTGCACTAAGTTTTGCACGAGCCCATGCTCACATGGAGAAGGAGCGTGGAAACTTACTAAAAGCTCTTGGTACACAGGTAGTATATGCATATTGATACGAAGTATATACTTGTGTGTGAGTGTGAGTATAAGCACGTTTTCATGTTGATTACTTATTTACAAGTTCAATCTAATGGAAAAGGGTTATGTAGGCCACATTCATGTCCAATTATGAACAGAATTTAATTGCCATACTTATTTTCATGTTCATCTATCTCTTTCTATTTATTTTGGTTGCTCATATCGATGATTTATCTTGTGTTAACTAGTCATCTTAGCCTAAATATTATGTGATTGAAGTCATGGTCAATGCTGATTAGGTTGCAGAGCCCTTGAGGGCAATGGTGGTTGGAGCTCCATTGGAGGATGCTCGGCATCTTGCTCAACGTTATGACAGAATGCGACAAGAAGCTGAAGCCCAGGTATTCTAGAATTTATCTTTCATTTAACTTATTCAAAACATTGGACTCCTTTTTTCATTTGTCACCTTCTTTGTCTCTGGGCCTGTTTGAAAGCGGTTATAAACAGCTTATGACTCATAAATTGTTTTCAGTTTATTTTGATAAGCTACTTGGCATAGCTTATCAAAATAAGTTTCATCGCTAAATTTATTATACAAGTCATTGTTTTAAAAAAAATTATTGAATAAGTAAGTTATCTAAAAGCACCCTTTAACTTTTGTGTTTCATTACGTTTCATTAATGATTTTATTTTTGTATCTTGACTTGTAATTAGTCTGTCTTTTGAACCTAGACAGGCTATTGAAGTTTCTAAACGCCAGGCAAAAGTAAGAGAAACGCCAGGCAATGCTGAGAATGCTATGAAATTAGAAGCAGCTGAAGCGAAGTTGCAAGACCTCAAGACAAACATGGCCATACTGGGGAAGGAAGCAGCTGCAGCATTGGCTGCTGTTGAAGCACAGCAACAGAGGCTAACTCTTCAACGTCTTATAGCTATGGTATTGCAGTTTGCTGTATGATTCTGCAAATCTTCAATTTAATGAAACTTTGGATATGGGTAATAACAAATCATAACTTTTAATTAATCCCTCGTTTTATTTCTCCTTATGAAGGTTGAAGCAGAGCGTGCCTATCATCAAATAGTCCTACAAATATTTGATCAGCTTGAGGGAGAGGTAAGCATTCATATCACTCGATCATTTTATGCTTTATTCACCACACTGAAGCCAAATATACCATTTTACGGATAGGCAATTTACTTGTTATAAATATATTACTCAATGCTTTCATGTATATTTAATGATAGATGATATCAGAACGACAACGGATTGAAGCCCCTTCTACTCCTAGTGTGGATAACAGCATGCCACCACCCCCGTCATATGAAGAAGTGAATGGGGTCTATGCATCTCAGACACATAATGGATCAACAGATAGCATGGGTTACTTCTTAGGAGAGGTTAGTAAGAGACTTTCTCTGCTTTCTTGTACAGAGGGAAACACTAAATATTGAAAACAGGTGACTGCTTTCTCCTTTTGTAACTTTTTCCCTTCATGCAGGTTTTATTTCCATATTCTGCTGTATCTGAAGTGGAGCTGAATCTATCAGTTGGTGATTATGTTGTTGTCCGAAAGGTTCATACCTTGCTGAATCTTGAATATAACTTTAATCTATAATTTTCTTTGAAGAATAACTTATCTCCTGTCCTCTCTCTCTCTTTCTCTGGTTGGGGAGGGTGCTTCTGATGGATTGCATTGTATTTTCAATCACCTTCACTTATGGTAACAAATTAGCACAATTTTTGAAAGAAATACGGGAATAACCAGATAGAAGACCCTTTATACCATAATTTTCAATCATCCTTGTTTTCCAAGTTGTTCTGATTTTCCTTTGGCATTATTATGGTGGTTGTGGTTTTAACAGGTAACAAACAGCGGATGGGCCGAGGGTGAATGCAAAGGCAAGGCAGGTTGGTTTCCATTTAGTTACATTGAAAGGAGGGAGCGGGTTCTTGCAAGCAAGGTGGCTGAAGTGTTTTGAGTTTTTCTCCGGTTGGATTGGTTTCTTAAACCTGCGGATTTTGTTTGTGTGTATGTTTTGATTTATTTGTGATATAGATGGGATATAAATGGCAACTTTTCCCTTGTGATTATCATTTAGAATTTAGAAATGAATATTTTGTTATCACAATTTTTTATTTTATTGCACTCAACTTGTTTCCTTCAATGGTTTGTTTATGCAATTAGACTCAGTTTATGTAAACTTAAAAAAAATAGAGAAATATAAATTATTCTTAATTTATAAGATAAGTTTTATTATTTTATATTAGTTTTTCTCTCTTATTTATGAATTTATTCAACTTGAGTCTTACTGTACCAAATTATAAGTATTGTCAATCCAATGAAAAGGGAAAAGAATGAAGAAAAAAAAAACTTTGTTTTTTAACAATTTGGGAAAGGGAAGTCGAATTACCACTTTTTCATCTCAATTTTTCAATTTTTATCCTATTTTTAAAGAACTCAATAAAAAATAATTTTATTTTTAAGTTCTGAAAGTTTAGTCTTTAATTTATAAAGTTTTTATTTTAATACTTGACTTTGTAATATATCATTTATTTTTACTTTTTAATATAAAATAGTAATGAAAAATGTAATAACAAATAATTATAATAATTTCTTACAAAGTTAAGAATAAAAAAATATATTTTTTGAAGTGTACGACTAAAGTGATTGACCTAAGCAACTTTAGAAACTAAAATGAATGCCTATTCTAAAATTTGGATTCGATGATATCCACACTTTTGAAATCAAGTGATAATTATATTTACATATTTGAATATTTTAAGTTTCAAAATTTTCACTCTGTAAGCATATTATAAAACATTAAATAACAAATATAATTATTAAAAAAAATAAATGTCTGGATATTCCTCTCTTCTTATCACTTATATTTAAACCAACTGTTTAATTTAATATATTTTTTTAAAATTGTTTCAAAGTTATACATCACTTCATTTAAGGGATTTTATCTAAGAGTGACCGATCTCTCAGCAGATGGTAATTACCACTCAGTAAATTTTATATATAATGTCTAGAGTTCAAATCTTAAATTTATGTGTAGAAGACTTTAATTGAGAAAGTTTTCAACTTAAACATTGGTCTTCAAGTATATATATACACTAATATTTTGTACAGTGTATTGCACAATTATTTTAGGTTTAAATAAATCCGATAAATATAAAATATTATTACTCTTTAACGATAATAAATATTTGATTTTATTACATATGAATAAAAGTATAGAAATTACTTTAAAAATTAAAAGATAAAATTCAAAATAAATTATTCAAATTGAATCAGGTTAACTTTAGGTTTATTAGCTTGATATATTAAGTCAAATTTATATTTAAATTGTACAAAAAAATTAAACTGAAGTTGGCTATGATTGTAATATTCCTCTTAAGCCTTTTATCTAAAAAAAAATAGGTCTCTTTATTTTGATATGGTGTGTCAAGAATTAAATTTTAAAAATTCAATTCAAATTTAAGGGATATATAATAAATAAGCCAAAAAAAACATAATTTAAGTGAAGTCACATGATTTAATAAAAATAATAATAATTACTAAAATTACTTTTAAGAATGAAAACTTAAATTTAAAATATTAAGAAAGATTATTAATTGATAACGTCTACACATTTTAAACCTCTATAATTCAATGGCTATCTAAGTCTAGGTCTGGGTGTAGAGGATTAACATATTTTTGATAATCTAGCTCTAGTAATTAGCATATTTAAAATTTTAATGTGTGATAAGCCGCATTATTTCACAATTGATTGTGTATTCAACCATTATGAATTTTCAAGAACAAGTCTTGTCTCAATCATTTTTTGTATATTAAAATTGACCCCTGAAATTTCATTGTTCTTAGTCTGATGAGCCTTTTAGTGCATTATAGGATAGATGATGATCTTGAAGTGTTATTTTTGCAACCACTTCTACTTCATCCAAGGGATCAGATTGTAACTCAAGTTCATCCTCCTCCTCCCATTGTAGGACAAAATAATGCTTGTTAGGACATTTATGGCTAAGAGAAAACTTATCATCACAAATAAAACAAAGGTCCTTATCTCTTCTTAACTTCATTTCTCTTTATGTTAACTTTCTGACATTGGTCGATTTGGAATTAGGGGAAGGTAACAATGAAGGTAGACTAGTGGATTTTAGGGACAAAGAGGTGGTTTGGTTTGTGTTTATGACTTGTGTTTTGGATGAGAAAGTTGAGGTGAATGGTATGGACTTAGGGACATATTTTTCTTCACATAATTTGGCTAATGAAACAATTCTAAGGAGTGAAGTTGGTGCTTGAGCAATAACATTCCTTTGAATGTCAAGTTTCAATCCTCCTACAAAGCAATCCAATATGGCTTCCTGTGTAATCCCTTGAACGTGGTTAACTAGTGCTATGAATTGCACGTTGCACTTAATAAGCATGGATTGAGCTAGATTGAGTGAGCTTGAACAACTGAGATCTCGAACATTCATATGGAGAGGGACCAAATTCCATCTCCAAGGCCTTCGCAGTCCAAGAATGAAATAGGTTGTCACGAGTGATCATTTGGTAGCAGGAAATCACATCCTTATCAAAATGTATCGAATCAGTAATCAGACCAAAGTAATAATCAAACTTTGATCATTCGAATTCTGTAATAGTTGAAGAATTGTTTGGCCTTGAAAATCCATTATAGGACATCAGATTCATCAAACTTGAAAAAATCGAGTTTTACGCTTCTAACCTGGAATAGTTGATTGTTCTGATTGCTAGAAGAGTCCACATCTTCACTAGATTTCTACTTGAGTGACAACTCCAACGTTGTTTCAGAGTTTCAAATTGAGCAAATACTCCTTATCACAAAATTCCATTATTTCGAGAATCCTTTTGACATCTACCACGAGCCCCTTCATGTGTATGTTCTCCACCATGAAGTGATGAAAACACCAATGTAATGGAAGAAATAAAAAAAAAAGGTAGAATAGAATAGGAATTTAATGAAATAGTTAAAGCAATTAATAGAATATAAAAATGTCCTCCATTTTAGCACAAACACGGTTAATGAAATAAAATTCAATGGAGACAAGCAAAAAGGAAAATAACTAAGTTACAGCAAAGACAATGATGAAAAAAAGAAAGAACTAAAAAGAAAATGAATCACCATTAATTCCTTCTACAGCTCTCTCTATCCTCTAACAACCCATTATATTACTCATTCAGCCAATAAAAATTCTTCAACCTTGTATTAGTTATTTTGGGTTGAGAACCTCTCCTCACCCACTCTATTTCCTTGCTCACGTGCTCTTCACCCTCATCCTTGGCTAATGCCTTTTTTCCCCCTTCTCTTATTCACCAAGAGTGCACTTTTAAATCGAAGTATTAAAATATACACAAAACTATTATTTAATTAAATTTAATATTATATTAATATAACACACTCGCAAAGTATCCATTTCCGTACATACAATTATCACATCCGAAACCTCTTTTCAGCTTCTTTCCTTTCTCTTAAACCTTTTTCTGTTTCTTTCCTGTAAATGATTTTGTCATGCTACTGCTAGAGAGATTTAACTCGGGAAAAAAGATCGAGGGGGTAGGGGTATCACTGGTACCACTCTTCTGGTATTCCAACTTTATCTGTAGATAATCAACTTATTACACGCATAATAATGATAATTTCCTGGGATGAACGTAGGGGTAAAGTTAAGTACAACACAGGACGCTATTGGAATTATATTCGACTGTTCTTTTTTAATTACAATACACGATAGATAGTTAACGGCAGCCATCATAAAATTGCTTGTTTGCGTGCGTGCAAATTCACATTCCGTTGGAATGACGCAAGGTATCATTTTTTCATGCTATCTATGTTCGGAAAGGCAAGAAGGCTACTTGCTATATAAAAAAAGGAGTGAAAATATTATAAAAAATGATAATCGTTCTTACAATTCCAACCGTACATTAACACTAACAATACAACTTACACTAGTTATTTTGCTGATTAGCTGACAGATAAGCAAAAATGATGGCAAACATGATCACCAGTATGACAATCTGCAGGAATAGTTTTTAGTCAGTTTATATTCTTAGAAATGTGGGATTTAGTTAAAAAAGAAAAAGCAAAAACGTACCATGGTTGAGCCATATCCATTTTCATCCCTCATAATGTAAGATTTCCTGCACAAATCAATGAACGGTTTGTTAGACTGTCAATAGTAAAAAGATACTTTTGAAGCTGCTTGGATATATATGCGTGCCTTTTGCTCAAGAGACCAGATTCTCTGCAAGTTTTCTTTATAGCTTCCAGCCTGCTCAATGTTTTTGTTGCATTGGGATCACTTTTGTCAACCTACAATGGAAAATAACTGAACCTTTTACAAAGATGCTCTAGAAACTGAAAAACAGCTTTAGTTCCATGGTGGATGGAATTGGAAGGGCAACAAATATAGGGGAAAAATAACAGAACCACAACAATACTGCATTTTAAAAAGTTGGATGCTCAACATCTCTTTTCCTTCAGGCCTATGAATGAAGGGTGAGGGATCAAGTGTTATTAAATTATTATCTTGGGAAAAAACACCCAAGAAGGAAAATGTTGGATGTGCGCATGTCACGTCATTGATGAACATATTAATGTATTTGCTGCTATAAAACACACAATGGGAAGTAGGAACATTATCTGGAGTAAAATGCAATATGAGTAGCATCCACATTCTTGAGTTGCAAACCTAATCATTCTTTGTTTAGGATAATGAAAGCTTCATACCTTGGACTCCAACAAAGAAGCAAAATCAAAGAAAGCACCATAGATATCAGACATAGTCTTTGTTCGATCAATCACTTTGGCAGTTAAACCTATAAATCATAGACAAAATGAAGAAATAACATCTAGTTTAATACTATTATTAACACACACATACATATTAACAATGGACAAAAAACATCAATGACAACACGTTGATCCATTTTAATTCCAGACAAAACCAATTCCTTGTCAAATGAAATTGGAGTAAAGGCAAGCATGCAAATGCCTTAACTAAAGAATATATCAATGCTATGGTACTATCAGTTTACTTTAAAACTAGGAATATCCGTCATAGAATTGCAGCCGGCCTGTAAACTCAAAAGTATATGCCATTAGCCATTCTTTCCAAGTTAAAACTGTCTTTCCAGTACTTGAGCAACATCAAAAAGAGGCGAGTGCCACTGGAGATGTGTACTAACAGTTACATGTATTTATGTTTGAATATTTGAACATCCTATGCAAATTCCAAAACAAACAGATTCCAAAGATAGTTTTAAGGAGATTATTTGTTCTTACCTCGTCTCATTTTAACTACACCTCTGAAGACCTCAATGTTGTTGTAGCACAATGCAAGTGTTCCAATTGCCATTATCTGTCTCAGCATATGTCAAATATGCATCATATTTACAAAGAAAAAACTACAAAAATAGTTAGCGCTATGTACATAATCATTAAACATAAAATCCATATAAACAGGAGATAAAACAGAAAAAAAAATAAAAAAATCCACATAATATCAGATTGAAGTTGGTAAATCCACAATAAAAGTATTGTAACTTGTTTGAACCTACATTAGAGGCCAACACACTTAAAGAACTATTTAGCTTCTGCTTCTAGAACATCTGTTGCTTGAAATCTTTTTTTTTTCTTTCCATAAAATATTAACTAAATTAAATCAGCAAGGCTATATAACTAAACCTGCTGACACTTGTAATCTAGAAAATCACTCAAACATAGGAACAAGATCCATTAGTTACAAAGAAAATTAAAAGAAAGTATTATATTTTAAGGTTCATCAGTTATCACATCTTTCGGACAGTGTTAAACTAAAAAATTAAAAGAAACTGATAGAACATTGTAATTTTTCTTATTTATTTTGTACTGAACAAGAAGCTGCTAATGATTTACCTCTACTGAAGCATAAAATGATATGCAGACAATATTTCAACATAAAACGTGCTGATAAATGATGCCACATCATTGCAAGACAGGAGTGACATGAATTGAACAACAGTTAAAATCAGGGATTAATTTAGCAAAAGAACAGCACCTGGGGTATAGCACAAAAGCGAAATATAGCCAGGTCTCGTAAAGCAGCCATGTATTTTAAGCAATCTTCAGCATGCATCAGAGCATTAGTGACCATGTCATTTAAGCACTGCACTGCCTTAACAGAGTTTTCCTCATATTTCAAATCCTGGATTATAAAATTTAAATTGGAGTAACAAAGAAAAAAATCATATGTGAGCACACCTGGAAACAGAAAAGAAGTTAAAAAGGCATTCACGTGTGTAAAACAAAATAGTGTGATACAGTGATGGGAAGCTGATTTCAAATCACACCATCAAGGGATAAGAAACTCATGAAATGATGGAGATCGAGGTGAATGAATAATTTATGTTAGATTAAATATAAATTCCTATAGAGACAAACCTCGAGTTTATTAACATATTTACTCCAGATCTGCCGTGGCCAAAACATGCGTGACTTGGGGATCTCATTAATGTCTTCCAGATAATCTCGAATAATGTTTGTTTTCTGTAATCTCAAAAGAATTAATTGAAATGTGATTAGCAATAGTGATCATACAGTTTTTTAATATCTTACAATCACGATACCTGAAGAAATAAGCCCATTGAATTGGAAAGGTAATCTGGGGCCAGATCTTCTAAACCAGAGGCATGGAAAAGCTTTGATAAACCCAGCCCAACAAGGCCTGCCACGTAGTGACAATATTCATCATAGTCATCAATTGTTTCTACCTGCAAATTAACAGAAAAAAATATCTCTTGGCATAAATCAAGATGATCTCTATGTTGAAAACATGGCAGAAATCCGTTCACAGCATAGTGCTCTGTAAGTAAGAATTTGGGATAGATGCACTGATAACAGTATACTGTCAAATTATTAAGAAAATGTTGTGGTGAAGTAAAACTAACAGACTATATGTTTTCAGACCTTCATTATATTTCCCCTCTCCCCATATTTCATCTACCTAAATAAGATAGTTTGATGCACCAGAAATCATTAAAAAATGAAATATTGAAAACCAGAAACTTGCAGATGGAAACATCATTCAAAGGAATAAAAAAATTGTTATAATGTCTTATCAGTCACAGAGGTTAACAATATTAACTATAACTAAGTTAATGAAAAGAATATAGGCAGAACAGAAGTCATGTGTAACAAACCTCCTTGCAAATAAATTTGGCCATTCCAGCACCCATTCTTTTGGTAATGTCCTCGATTGCTTCTTGATAGCTGCAAAAATCATTGACAAACATCTTATTGTTTATCATAGAATGGACAGCCATAACCTGAATTATAATTATAATTGAATATATATATATACTGTAGAGAAGCTAATAAAGGCAGCGCATCCATTTCCATATACAAATCTTAGATAAGAAATATCTTCAATTTGAACAAAATATGAATGCACAGAGACAAATTAGAGAATAAGAGCACCTTTAAGTCTTAAAAAGTATTTTAAATCTAATCCTACCAAAAAGGCCTAGTAATTTTTCATTTGTAACAGGCTAACAGCTGATGAAAAATACAAAACACAGAAACCTCTATGATATAGCACGGAAATAGTTGATAATTCTTATCAATCACAAACACAAAGCACCACAATTATCCATCAATCTGTAGTCAATAATCAACATAATCAGTAATTACATTAAAAGATGCATGACTTTGATGACCTCAACACCAACAACATGCCACAACAGTTCTGTATTTGAATTTAGATATTCCAGACAGAAAAAAACAAACAAACAAATTGAAAGCTACACGTTATCATAAGCTAACTCCTAAGCGGTACCAGTAACATGCCTTAGTAATAAACACTAAACAGTCGTACTTCACCTGAGGTAATGTGCAGTAATAGCAGAAAATTGGAAATAAAACCCAAATTAGTGAAGTCCTACTGCTGATTGGATCAAGGATGGAAATAAACAGCACCTCAAAAACCACATATACCACAGAATATTAAAGTTCATTTAAGTAAATGTGCGAGGATAGGAACTGACTTCTTTCCAAGTTCCAGAAAAGCAGTTGAAACATGATGAAACTGGTCCATTAGAACTTTGTACTCCTTTGTGCCACCTTGGTTACATCAGAAACAATGTGTGAAGATCAGCATATACGGGGTACAATAAAACCATTCTCTTCAAGATTGACAAAAGTTGTCTTTATGTAACTAAATGCAATTTCAATGGGATGTGTAGTTTAAAATCAAATCCAATTTCTGAAAAACAAGTTAGAAGCATTTAGATTGAATCCAATCCAATTTCTGAAAAACAAGTGCAACAGGTTGGAAGAGGGATGTTAAAGTTATATTGGATCTTATCTTACTTGGCAACAAATTAATTTAAGAAAAAAAAAGTAAAAAGAATGACATACTCACATGAAAAGTGCCATTCATGATCATAAATATGACGATGAAAAGCTATCAGTATTGGCACCTTGACTTCTGTAGCTATGCTAGTATCGTCCTCTGTCAAAAAACAATAAAAAAAAAGAGTTACAACAATACAGCTAGTCTCCTAATTTCTGAAGAATGGTTTGAGGTTTAAACACACATCATTCAACAGCCACTAAATGTACCGTAGATTAATAAATACTGAGAATAACTTCTATATATGCCAAGTATGCGTGCCTTCTATAGTAATTATGTAATTTTCTTTTGAGAAAAAGCAAAACTTCTGAAAAAAAAAATAATTGTTTTACTGCTTTTCTGTTGAGTTTCCCAAAGCTCTCCAAAAAAGCTAAAACTTAAAATATGTTTTTTTCCAAGGCAGTATAATGATAACACTAATCCCTGCATAATATTCAACGGCTTAAAAAAAAGTAAAAAGCAATCATCTAAACAAAACAAATAGCTCGGATAACACACAGTAATCAAAACGGATCTCTATCATTTATCTCCGCAAGCTATGAGACACAAAGTAATGGTTAATGAACAATGAACCACGCAATGCTTTAAATTGAAGAAACGAAAACAAACCAACGGTATCGAGAGCTCGAAGAACCAAATAAAATATGCAAACCTGCAAAAAGCCAGAGTTCAATTAATAAACAAATCGAATCAAAAGCAGAAAGAACGAAAGAACTGTTTAGCTGAAAGGGAAAATGCAAGGAACTAACAGCGTTGCGAAGTTCGGGACCGAGTTGCTGAATGACGAGGGCAAAACTGCGAGAAACCTTGTGGAGCATAGTGTAGCAGAAGCCCCAGTGTGGCTCCGTCGGGATCTGCTTCTCGGCGTTTCTCGCCGCCATTTTCAGCTTCAGAAGCGGGTAAAAGTCATCTGGTCGTTTCAGAATCGCGCCCAAACTTCCCATCTTCTCACTAAAGTGCTTCTGAAATAAAATCTCGATATCTAGAATTCGCGGTTAGAGTTTGGGTAATTGCAGAAAGGATCTTCGGACAATGATGGCTTCTTCACATGTGGCTCATGATTTTGCAAATTGGAAATTCTGGAAACTGGAAGATATTTGCAGTTAGAAATACCGCTATTCCGCGTCGTGTTACAGATGTTCTCTCACTCACAGTCTCGCTAGTGGTTACACTTTTTCCTAAACAAAATCGTTAAAATGCACGTTTTGTCTGCTTTCTGGATCTGAATTCTACTACTTACTTGAGCACAAACAATCAAACACTAACTTATAAGTTTCTCAGTTTTTTTTTATAAGAAAAATAAATTACAGTTGTACTTCAATATTTTGTGCCAGTTTTAACATGCACAAAACTTAGGTGCTGTTTCGTTTTGTTCGTAGTTGTTCATATTTTTTATTAATTAAAATTAAATTATTATTTTAATAAAATATTTATATGTAATATTATCATAAATTATCAAAATAAAATTTAATATTAAATTATTATTTAAGTTTTGTCTTCTAATATTTTTAACGGGACTCAAAAAAGATTATATAATTTCTCAAACTATCACGCGTAAAGAGTTTTTAATGTTTCTAGGGAACTATTGAAACTCTAACATTCCCGATAAAGAGTTGTAAGGTGATTTAAATTTTGAAATTGAGACAGAATTTAAAATATATGAATTAAGCGAACAAAATATATATTTAAATTAAAAAATTACATAATTAATTAAGCAAAGCTTTTAAAATATATTAAAAATAAAATTATAAAAAATACAGATAATTAATTTTGAAAATAATAAATTTTGAATTTAAAAGAAAAAAATTAATTCTCATATCCATTAGAAATTCAACTTCCATCATCTTCACCAGATAATAATTTTAATTTAATCGTTGTAAATATCATAAAGTTTTTACTTAAATTTTAAAAAATTAAAGAACAAATAAAAATTTTATGATATTTAAAGAAATAAAATGAAAGTAAATAAACTACTTTATCAAAAAGCACATTTTAAAATAATAAAAAAAAATACCCAAATTTTATCGTCACCTCCCATGAGAGTCATGGACCACGCCAAGGTTAATACTGAAATGTTATAATTTACGTATTATTAATAGCTTATTAATTAAAATTAAAATTTTATTTTAATAAAAATTATTAAAATTTAAATTTAATTACATTTTTAATATCTATAAATATAACATATTTTATAATACTTTTTATAAAATTTTTATTAAAATTTAATTTTTGCTGTTAATTTTCACCCATTTAAGGGTTGAGCACAATTTATCACTCATTGTTACTGTGTTACTACGCCACTGTTATTTAAATTTTTTATATATATTATTTATGAATATTTTTTATAAAAACTAAAATAAATTAGTTCAATATTTAATATAAAAGAATTGATAACAGGTAATAAATTTTATTTTTTTATATTTTAAAATTAAATTTTAACAAAAATATTTTTTATAAACATTTATTATAAAATGTGGTATATTGACATGGATAAAAAGTTGTAATTAAGCCAAAAATTATTGGTAGTTAATCAATAAAACCAACACCACCTAATTATACCGAAGTTTTATTCAATAATTATCTTACTGTTTTGTCACTTTTTTCTACACGTTTCTTCGCAACTGATTTGTTTACGAGTGCCACGCGACACGCGAGGGGCATGCTCACAGCGTGACTCTCAATTATTAATTTGTTATTGCATAGCCATAAAATTCATATGAATTTTATTTTTAAAAAATGTTAAAATGTTGATTTTATTAACATCAAGTTTTAATATTAAGTTTTTAAAAAATAGAAATAATATAATTTAATTTAAAATATTGTTAAATTAGATTGATGTTCAAATTTGTTATTAAAAAGTATTTATAAACAATATAATTATTATTTTTAATAAAAAAAACAACTTTAAATATAATCATTAGTATGTTATCGATTGCATCAACACTCTTACTATTATCCATCTAGTCAAAGAATTTAAATTGCACAACTATAAACAAAATAATGGACCCAATATACATTGTTTGGATAAATAGGAATAAGAAAAAATAATAAAAAAATCTTACTTTACTTATTTAAATGAAAAAATGTATTTATATACAAAAATATTTTTATAATAATAATAAAATTATTATTTTTAATTATGTAATATTTTTAATTATTTTTAAAAAAATTATATTATTTAAAAAATTCTCATAAAATAAAAAATATCATGATATTATTTTTTAAAATTTATTTTTTTAAATACTACTTATTATTTATTTTTTAATTGACACGGTGTAATGAGATATTATTAAGTATTAGCTTTTAATTGAATTATATTGATTATTATTAGACTTAAAAATTATATCTTAATAAAGCATTTTATAAAAAAGTAAATTAAATATTTTTTTAAGAAGAAATAATAAGCTATGTTGTTTTTTTAAAAGATTGATAAACAATAATGGGAACTTCTCATATTCAAGTAGGACAACTGAAAGCATTATGTAATTTCTGTAACTGTATGTTTGCAACAAAATTGCAACTTTGCCTAAGCAGGAAGGACGGAATCTAAGATTCATAAGTTTGTCGATGAGTGGAATCGTTTCTCTGAGCACTATTTGCTGGTCTCCTGCAGTAAATAGTGATATATTGACCCATATTTTAAATGGGAGAAGAGTAAAACACTCTTTACTATATTCTTTACTATAAAGTAAAAATTATTAAAAATTAAAAATATAAAAAAAAACTATTAATTTAAAAATAAGATAGAGTAAGATTCATATTTTTTTTATAATTTTATTAAATTGTACTTAACAGTAAGAATATATGTTACATAGTATGTATAGCTAAACTAAGAATCCAGCCAACGCATGTTTTTATTACATCAAACTTAAAACTAATTTGAGATTTATTTAGTTGCATACGTCTCACTTTCTGTTGCTACCATTTATGATTACTAAATAGCGTTTCCTTCATATTTTTGACAAATGACTACAGAAAAGTTGTTGGTGCGCATGAAACATGAGCTCTTATTTAAATTGAAGTAAATCTGGCAAACCAGGTTGTGTGGCAACAATGGAGCCCACAGTTTAAAATTTTAGCAACTCAGGTTAAACAAATTTATCATTGCATTAGTGAGAATTAATATAATATAATATAATATATATATATTTATGTTATTGTTCTAGTTTAGATTATTTAAATCATTTTCATAAATTTATGTAAATTTAATGTAATAAACTTTTTACTTATAATTTTAAATGAAGTGTGTGTTTATGTATTATTTTTTATTTTGTCTATTTAAAAAAAATTGATAACACATTTGTGGATCCCTTGTAAGTTCGCGTATGAGCGTGAGAAATAAGGATAAAGAAAAAAAAATGTCACTGCAAAGATCGAGAACAGGGACAAATTAAAATTGCAGGAACCGAGAGTAAAAAGCCACCCCCACCCCGAGTACCATCTAAAAGAACTATAATTTTTAGTTGAAGAGTTATATTTTGATAAGTTTTTATAATTTCCAGATAAAATTGTAAAGCTAAAAACGTTAAAAAAATAAGTTGAAAAAAAATGTTTTGATATTATTTTAAAAAACACTATCTTCATTTGTGAAGGTTAAGAATTGGTCATAAACCATTTTGATTAAAAATTGGATTAAGCTAATTTTTAAATTAAGAATCTCATGTACAAATATTTTAGAGAAAATGGATAATTTGTGTTGAAGTTCCAAATGTATTGGAGAGATTGTGAGCAAAGATATGTAACATAAATATGTAGACAGTTATATTGTATTTATTTATAAATAAGATTTCAAAATGTAGTTCAGTAATTATGACTTTTTTTACTTAAACGCCTACGTTAATATTTCAATCATTATCAACGTTTTATACATATTAAACCCTAAACCTAAAAAAAGAGATCAACAATATTTTATCTTATTGAAGTTGTACTTAAAGCTTATGTTAATATTTCAATCATTATCAACGTTTTATATATATTATATCTGAAAAAAGAGATTAACAATATTCTATCTTATTGAAAGTTGTACTTAATCGCTTGCGTTAATATTTCAATCATTGTCAACGTTTTATACATATTAGACCCAAAAAAAGAGATCAATAATATTCTATCTTATTGAAAGTTGTACTTAAACGCTTACGTTAATATTTTAACTTTTTCAACATTTTATATACATTAGACCTAAAATAAGACATCAATAATATTCTATCTTATTGAAAGTTATACATTTATTTTCAATTGCAATGTATTTTTAATTTATTTATTTTTATAATCTTTATCATTTTTACAATTATTCTATACTGTTAATCTTTTATTGTATTTCTCTCCAATTATTCTTATTTTGTTTTTGTTTTTTATTTGACAATTTATTTGCAACGTTATTAGTTTACTTTTAATAAAAACACACTACAAATGATTTGTTAAGAGGGTTTGTAATTTAATTTCACATTGTTGTTGAATTTAGAAAATTTTACCATAAATAGTTATTCTTCTTCATTTTTTTTGCCGGATCAAATGGTCATTAACAATGTTTGTTGTTGCTTCTTAAACCTTTAGCTTATAAATTTTCAGTTTCCTTTGTCCATATTGTGCGTCTTTTAGATTTATCTGTAATTTGTTTATTCCTATTCCAAAAATCACAATTCTTAAGAAAATATTTTTTTTCTTTTTATTCTGAGTTTCTTTTTTTATAATGATATGTGTATATAATTTAATTAAAAATTATATAAATATATAAAGATTATTTTATTACGTTATATTTCTTAGTAAAAAATGTAATACATAAGCTATCAATTTTTTCTATTTCTTGATTTTTGCATGAATCTTGAGTTTGTAACAACATGAACAAAATTTTTCCAATTCTAATTGACTAGGCGTATTATGTTGATTATTTTGAGTAATATATCTGAAAGTATCTATTGATTCCTTATTAACACTCTTGATCACAACTAGTAGATGAATGATATTCATATGAAAATGTAAATATTTTTATAAATTCAAAATAATAGTGAAATTTAGGCCTAATCTGAAAAATAGCTTCTATATAATTTGGATCATGCAGATACATAGGACACTAATTCCATTATTTGTAGCGTTGTCTGTGACTCTCCTTACTCGCAGCCTCGAGGGAACATGGCTGGTTTGTTCTAGTTAGAATATTACACACTAGTTATTTTAGTAGTTTTCATGTGTTAGTTGTTTTATTGGGTTGGATTTGTATAAGTTGTACTATTGGTGCTTGACGTACATTTTTAGTATACACCTGAGTATCAAAGACCAATAATTCTTTTGAAAAGTTCAAGATGTTTGCTAAAGAATGGAGGTTCAGTAATGGTTTTACATCTTAACTCATCTCATAATGAAATAATATTTTTAGCTTGAAGCGGAAAAAAAAAAAAACACATGCCTACTAAATAACGAAGATTTGAGGCAACAAATATTATTGGTTTAAATATAATTTTTGTTTCCATAAATATAACAAATTTTATGATAAATCCATGTAATTGTGTTTTTGTTAGAATTTAAGAGTTAAAATTCCAATATTTACTGTAAACTCTTTCATCTGGTAGGTGGATGTAATATTTGTTAGCAAGCTAAAATATATTAGTTTGTCAACAAGTGGATGCTGTTTTTTCTGGACGGTGCGCTAGTGTTATTGGTAACAACTTTTTTTCTTGTTCTTCTAGCTTACATAGTAATGTAGCTTGACCTATACTATATTCGTGTAACACCCAGTTCATTTTGATGCTAGAACTTACATTAAAGTGCAAACTTTTTTCAAAAAATAAAATAAAATTATGACATTGTTTTTTTCAATGGCTCGGTTTTCAGCGGCCCTTCTCCGCCTTCTCTCTCCTAATGGCGTTTCATACTCAGAAGAGGATAGTATAAGCAAATTAAAAGTTAAGGACTGCTTAGTTTAGTGTTAAGTGTACGGAATGATTCAATGAATGAATATTTTGCAGCGACATTTTTATTACATGAGATCTCATTCATTAAAATTATATTATTATAATATTAAAATTTATTAAATAATATATTTCAACAGTTAAATTTAAAACTACACCCCTCTGTAATAAAAGTTACAACGAGAGGATCCCAATTCAAAATAAATTTCTCTTCTTCCCATTGCATTTTAACAAAAAGCATGATAATTAAATTGAGATTCGAATCATTTTGATTCATGATTATTATTAAAATTATAATAAAAATTAAACACATTTATATATTTACATTTTATAATCAAATCTTTTATTGTATAATTAATAAAATGAAACATAGTACAAATATTCAAAGCTGATCAGTCACAATGATACTAAAAAAATTGTAACTACATAAATCATTCTTATAAAATAGGAGAAGACAAATATAAAATAGGACCATTAACTCTTCCAACAACAAACAATAAAGAAAAAAAATTAGAAGAAGACAAATATAAAATAGAAAATATTGAAGAGAAGTAGGCAGAGTGTGGGAATGAATGAAAAAAAAACTTGAGGGATCACCAAAAATAAATGAAGGAACCACAAAAAAATATGAAGTGAAAAGCAATAAAATAAGAGAAGAGTGGAGAGTAGGGGCACAACGCGCAAGAATAAAGAAAAAATGATCTCTTTCACAATAAAATAGGAGGTAGGTCTGATAGGGTGAATTTTGGATAGCCATTTTTAAGTGAAAATAATAATTTTCACAAAAAAAAAGGTTTTTAGGGAGTCGAGTTGCGTTAACCCAACTCAACTAGCGCGCAACCTGGTTCACGGCTAAATTGTAGTGCGCCCTCAAAAATTGCGATTCAGGATCAAATCGTAAGATTCATGCAATTCCGACAGCAATTTCCAACAAAAAATGATACGCCATATGATTTGTATTGTTCTATTGCTGAATCGTTACATTTCAGTAGAATTGTATCGTGATACCTGCGATACTAAATACAGTAACAAAAAGAGCAGTATACAAGAAGGATTAAGGCCGATATAATATAATGTACCACATACAACTTAGTTATGCGTGTAATACCTTCGTAATAAGGGAATGTGACACTAGGCTAAATAGAGAGTAAGGGCCGCCGAGCACAAGCAGCTAATAATACTTTTTTTTAAGTCTTTTTTATAAGAAATAAAATGAATTATTTTTATAATTCTTATTATAAGAAACAAATGATAAATTTAATGTGCATTAATTGTTAAATTTTTTTTATTTTTTTATTAGTATCATTAAATATATAAATTACTAACTATACTATTTAATGTTATAGGTATTTTTGAAATAAAATTTATATTCATAAAAAATATAACTGATTTAATTATTTTTTTTTGTTTTGGTAATATAGTCTTTTATTTCTTATAAAAAAATTGAAGAGAGTAGTAAAATTTTATTAAAAAAAAGTATTTATTGTATTTTTATAACTTTAATATAATAACTGTGTATTTTTTTAAACAAATTTTTCTATTTATAGATACTTAAATTCAACTTTTGAAAGTTAACAAAACTCTAAAATTTATATGCACATTAAAAAAAATTATTATTAATAAAACATATGTTGACAAAAATAATGTTATTATTTATTTATTTTATTTTTTTAGAATCACCAAAGTAAAACATTTAAAGTATGTTTAATTTTTCTTTTAAAAATTAATTTCAATTTTTTAAGATAAATTAGAATACAAATTTATATTATAATTTATTTTTAAAAATTAAAAATAATTAAAAAATAAACATGTTCTTAAACATGTGTCTTAGTTGTAACTAAGATATATTATTAGAATGTATTAAAAATTATATAATAATATTAAATATTATTATTATAATAATATTTATTATTTTTTATTGTATATTATTAAATATACATGTTAAAAAATAATAATTAATTTGATTTTTTTTAAGAACATTATTATACATTAATAAAACTTTATATATAATATATTTTATTAAAATTTACAAAATTTAATGAATTGATGGTATTAAAATGTATAAATTTTAATAATAAAATATTATATATAACAAATTTTTATTAAAAATTATATAGCAGTTTAAGATTGAATGTATTAATATTATTAATGATTATAATTTTAATAAAAAATATTATTCATTAAAACTTTATTATTTGTTCACATACATGCATTAAAATAATTATAATAATGAATTAATTATATAAAAAAGTACTCATACGGACAATATATCGAAATAACTCATATTGTAAATACTAAAAAATGTTTTACCTCCGTGGAGAAGTTGAATGAATTAAACTCATCCACTAATCAACGGGGGAACGTGACTTTGAGATGGAGGATTCTCGGACCAAAAAGTTGGATTGGTTCACCATCGTGTGCCTTTCGTTTGGTGGGAGGGATTTTTGGGCTTCGCTTTCCCTCCACCAAACCACAGCAAGAGAATCAAAATGGCATGCAAACTCTCATCGCTACCTCGCTCATTTCCCTCCTCTCTCCACCAAAACCCTAATCTCATACCAACTTCAAACCATTGCCTTCCTCTTCGTTTATTTGCACCTTCTCTTCCTCCGAATTCATGCCTCTCAGCCTCTGTCTCCGCATTTCGCCGCGCTGGCTTCGTAACCGCTTGCGCATTTCGAAGTCAAGAACACACCGGCGAAGGCGAAAGCCAAATCAGTGACGTTTCTGAAGAAGAAAAGGAGGATGAAATAGTGAGGCAGGGTGAGAAAAAGGAACTAGCAAACCAAGGTATATGGAGTCAGGTAAAAGAAATAGTAATGTTTACAGGGCCAGCTACCGGACTTTGGATTTGTGGACCGCTAATGAGTCTCATCGACACTGCAATTATTGGTCAGAGAAGTTCACTTGAGCTTGCTGCATTAGGTAGTATTTGCCCTGATTAACTGTCTCTTGGATTGAAGATACGCTGTATAGCTTACATTATTAGATTTGCTTCTAATAATTGAAAATAACATAGTCGTTTTATTTTAATTTAATTACCTATGAGCAGGTCCTGCTACTGTTGTTTGTGATTACATGAGCTACGTGTTCATGTTTCTATCAATTGCTACTTCAAATATGGTTGCTACTGCCCTCGCTAAACAGGTTAGGATTTTTATTTTTTTTTTGAAAAAAAAAATATTATGACAATTTTATAATCATTGATGCATCCATATTTGTAAACTTGACAAAAGGGTTTGGCTAGTAGACAATGTGTGATGGGATGCAAAATAAGCTGCATGTCATCTTAAGTATTGACACCATTGGTGTTCTTAAGTATAATGAGTGAAGTTACTAAGATGTGCCACAAGCTAGGCTGGTGCTCAATGGTTTGCAATTTTCTTTGTGAATCTTATGACATGGTTTATCCTATTCATAACATGCATGAAGACAACTCCTAATAATCGCATTTATTAGCAGTAATTGCCAGGCGGATTGGTTGATATATGTCATTCCAATAAAAACGTTATATTTACAGATTAACCATCTTTGTTGCAGTATTTAAATATGGGGTAATCTGATGATCACTGCTTTATCTATTATTATTTTATTTGGCTAAATCTACATTATCATGTCAACTTCAATCTACATATCTACCATGTGCACTTTCGGGACTCATACTGCTTTTGCACGAGTTTGTGTAGGACAGAGAAGAAGTACAGCATCACATATCTGTTTTGCTTTTTATTGGGTTAGCATGTGGCTTTGGGATGCTGTTGTTCACAAGGCTATTTGGCGCTGCAATACTAACTGGTATTGAAAATGGAGTGTTTTAGCCATTTGTGCTCTTCTGAACATTTTGGATAATAAGAATTCACTAGTGCTGAGAAGGTAGCATAACCAATCCCCTAACTGATGAATTTGCTACTTATGCCTTTTCAGCTTTTGTGGGGCCAAAGAATGTACATGTAGTACCTGCAGCTACCTCTTATGTTCAGGTTTGTTTCTATGTGGTTTTTATCATTATATTTAAACAAAGACTGTCGTCTTGTTCTATAAATTCATTAATTTACATAACATTTTATGGAGAGAAGTAATTTATGCCTGCATTGATGTTCATTTTCTTGTAGTTGTAGCTGAAGGAATTATAACAAAAAAAATTTCACCAAGCGATAGAATCTTGTATATAACTCCGCTTTATGTTTCTTGATTATTTATTTTTTAAAATAATTAGTATGGTGTTCTCTTTTGCTTAATTTACTGCGGTGACTTTTCAGTTACACATTTTTTGTTTGTTTGTTAGATTCGAGGCTTGGCATGGCCTGCTTTACTTGTTGGATGGGTTGCCCAGAGTGCAAGGTGCAAATATGCTATTTATTTCTAACATCTGATTCCCTGAATTGTGAGGTTGGAAATTTTAATGCAAATCTGAGACACTTCACTTGAGTCTTGAAATTCTATTTCAAGTTGCAATTGATATCAATTATGTTGAAATACTGTTCAATATAATGCTAGACTTTGTCTTGATATTTTGTTGGAAAAACTCGGGTAAAATTCCCTTGCCTTTATATTTCTAAGACAGCAGGTTATTTTACCTCTATATGTGGACAATATCTTGTCTGTTTCATATATTTTAAACAAAAGCATGTATTACTCTTTCTGATTTTACTTCTAAAAGAAACTGTGTCAAGTCAACCACCTTTTTTAAGTTGCTCATACACTTAAGAGATCTTATTATGATAACAAGTCTCAATGTTTACTTCATCTGATTTAAAAATACATGATCAGCATTGGCTTATTTAATTCATTATCCTGGTAATCACATTCTACAGTCTTGGAATGAAAGATTCTTGGGGACCCTTGAAGGCTTTGGCTGCTGCTAGTGTCATAAATTGTGTTGGTTGTATACTTTTGTGCACCTATTTAGACTATGGAATTGCAGGGGCTGCATTTGCTACATTGACTGCACAAGTATGCTGAACTAACTCTTGTGCACCATAATTAATATATATCTGTATATTCTAGCTATTCTCAAAGTACTGAGCTCATTATATACTGTTTTTCTCTTCCCTTGCTGCTTCTAGGTCTTTTCTGCTTACATGATGATTCAAACTCTAAACATGAAGGGATACAATGCATTTGCCTTCACCATTCCTTCAGGGAAGGAACTTCTGACAATAATGGGGCTTGCTGCTCCTGTATTTCTGACATTGATGACGAAGGTTGTCTATACTACATATGTAGCTTTGTCTGAAGTAGTATAACTCTTTAATGTAATATGAAGTTCTGATGTTTAGGTGGGTTTCTACGCACTACTTATATATTTTGCAACAGCAATGGGTACACATACAATGGCTGCTCATCAAGTTAGTTTTATTTCTGTCTCCTGTTTTGTGACTATTCCTTTGCCTGCTATCTGCAATTTTGTGCAAAATCAAGCCAGTGATAAGTTAACTCTTACTTCAGGTCATGGTCCAAACCTATTGCATGTGTACAGTATGGGGTGAACCTCTTTCCCAAACTGCACAGTCATTTATGCCTGGATTGATATATGGAGCAAATCGTAGTTTGTCAAAGGTTAGTGCTTCTCATTTATTATGTCACAATTCATACTCTGATGTCTAAAAATCTCTCCCGTGCTTGCTGGTGTCTCTGATCTGTCTTGTTTCTAGTTGACATTCGTGATTTATGAGGATATTTTTATTGGTTGGGAAGGGTAGTTTTATAAATTAATAATCTGTGTTATCTTTACTGATCAATTTTGTTTTATTAAAGGATATTCAATTATCAATCCTATTTTGAGTTTTCATAATATCAACAGGCCCGATTACTTCTAAGGTCTCTTGTGATAATCGGAGCTATACTTGGATTATTGTTAGGGATTGTTGGAACATCAGTTCCTTGGTTATTTCCCTACATTTTTACACCTGATCGAATGGTCATCCAGGAGGTCAGTTCTTTAGTTTTTAAACTTCAGATTACATTTTTGTGCTGCTGTCGTCTTTCATTTTTAATCCTTTGCAACTGTTTCAAAACATGTGCCAGCATTATCAATCAATTTTACAAGTTAAATCACTTCCTTTCCCCTGGTTTATTTTGCTCCCTTCGAGTATCATTTAAAATCACAATCTGCATCATAATATTTCATAACGGACCATTCATAAAAGTAATGGACATTGGCTCATGTTGCTGGGTTTAACTGTGGTCTACCATAAAAGAACATATTGTGTGTCTAACATATGTTGATCATACACACACACAATACACACAAAGTAGTAACTAAAGATAAAACTGAGATATTAAATTTGATTATATTTTTAAAAAATAACATAAAAGAACATATTGTTTGTCTTGCATTGTTAAAAATTAATAGGAAGAGATGAATTAACAGATAAATTTAAGTTACATAAATACTATTAGTTAAATAAGTAAATATTAACTTAAATATAATTTAAAATGTAGTGTTATAAACAATTTGTGAAATAAACAACTGCAAGTGGCAGTCGCTTAGTGGCAAGCAGCCTTGTCATGAAGGCGGGGGCATCATTTGAATTCTAAATTGCGCGGGAAGTTTCACATTTTTTGTACAAAGAAGCTCAAGCTAGTTAGGCTGGCTACCGGTTAAAGAGGGTGAAACAAACTGGTTGTCAGAACAACCAATAAGCAATGGAGATAACAAATGGAAAAAAAAAATTTACTAATTAATAATATTTTGGAAATTTTACAATACATAACCGCCAACTATTGTATCTGTAACCATGCAGATGCATAGGGTGCTGATTCCGTACTTTATTGCGCTGGCTGTAACACCCCCTACTCACAGCCTTGAGGGAACATTGCTGGTATGCTCATTTCATTTTCTACTTAGAACAGTAAGCATAACTACTATTGCTTCTCACAAGCTCAACTTCGTTAAATTTGCTGTAGGACCTTCCCTTCTCAGTCGTGTGTTTCATTAAACTTGCTCTAGCTCAACGAACTTTTGTTGTTCGAACATTAATTAATTTCATAACAGTTTAGTTTTATCCCCAAAAGTCCAACTTGCTTTATGGTATTATTAATTTAAAATAGAGATATTCACGTGTCACATGACTTTGACGTATCTTTACCTATGCAGGCTGGACGGGATCTGAGATTTGCAAGTTTGTCAATGAGTGGATGTTTTTGTGTGGGTTCACTAGTATTATGGGTAACGATCTTTCCTTGAACTCCTGGCGTACATAGTAATATTGCTTGACCAGTTTTGCTTGAAACACCTATTTCTTCGAGATGGCAGATCTTGAGTAGCAGATACGGTTTGCTAGGCGGTTGGTTTTCCCTGGCAATATTTCAATGGGTAAGAATAAGATGTAAATCCTGTCTTAAGTTAAAGTATTAGTTCATTAAGTGTTCCGATCTGCAATACTTTTATGGTTATTACTTGTTAGGCTCGGTTTTCGATGGCCCTTCAGCGCCTTCTTTCTCCCAAGGGCGTTTTACACACGGCTGATCAGTACAAAGTGCAAAAGTTGAGGACTGCCTAGTTTATGATCTCGGCTTTATACTGAAGGATTAGTTAAACTCAGTCTTATAAAGTTGAGCTTTAAATATTTTAAAGTAAAAAAAATTATTAGAAAAAATACTTATTATATTAAAGTTATAAAAGTGTAATAAATATTTTTTTAATAACTTTTTACCATTATTAGTTACTTAAATTCAATTTTAAAGATTGAGGTTAACATTTTTTAATATTTTATTACCCTTTACAGTTTTTTATAAAAAATAATAAGCAGTATTTTCTTAATCTTGTTTATTAAAAATATAGACCCGTTCTCGGATATATTAGTTAAAAAAATTATATTTTTATTTTATTACGAGATTTGTCTTTACAAGATGCTCACTTAATCTTGAACCATTTAATGAGTTTTTCGAACAAAATAATTTTATAGTTTATTATTAGTCCTGTAATTTACTCATTTGTTTTTAGCTTTTGAAGTAATTTATGAAACATTACAAGAATAGAAGATTGTCATCTAGCATTCGCAGGATTAGTATCGTAAAATCAATTTTGGTATTGATTTTAAATATTTAGAAATAATATTTTTTTAACACATTCTATAAAAAAATAATAAAAAACGCTAAATGTGTTAATTAATTTTTTAAGTACGCATAGATTTCTATTTAACAGAGATTACATTACATCTGCATTATCATGCGACACAGTGCAAGTTACTGCCACAACATTCCTCCTTTGTTTTACTATTGAATGCTTGTGAACTACACAAAAATGCAATTACATTAGTTGCAGCATGCCAATCAAGAATTATTTTATCTTTTCCTTATTGTACGAGATATCTCATGTGCCTAGACACAGAAAGACCTCAGTCCGTTTCTAACCAAGATTTTTCCATGATGAAAATTAAAAGCTCTAAAATCATAATTCTTCGCTAATCGAAGAGGCTAGCACAATTAAGCTGAAAAAAATGTAATAAATTAAGATTTCAGATTTTAGTCACTGCAAATACAATGCGTTAATAGCAATAGAACCGGCTGCTTTGGTCCTTCATCAAGCCTAACTAAACTCAGTTCAAGATTTGCAATTTTCTCCAGCTCCAATTACATGCAGATTCTTTCACGTGTGCAAGCACTCTTTGATACAAACGTGCTTAAACTGAGTTTTCCCCTGCCAATAAAATGTCCACTACCTTGAGCGCTGGTATTGATGCATGCAAAACCTCAAGCTAGTTCAGGCCAAGCACATGGTCAAACCTCGACAAAAATATATCGTGTTTATGACCTACTGTTTCTCGCTTTCCATGATGAACCGCGCCGTGACAATTTGGGTACTTGTTCCTCACTCTGCAGTTCCACGAGGATATTAGGGAAACAGAGCAAGAGAAAACAGTAGTTTATGCACAACAAAATAAAGCCACAACCTTTACCTTTTTTACCGGTCTTGGTTTTAATTGTTTTCTCAGGAGTTCTTTTCTCAGAATAAGTTTACGAACTTGTTTCTTCTTTTCTTCTGCCTTCAATTTGGAGATACTAGGCCTGTATATAATCAGAGTTCGACCAATCTGACCAACAGCCACAGATCCTGTTGCTTCTTCCAACTGCTTCACCACATCATCTAACACACCCGGACAGCTGCGATGTATTTTAATCTGTAGATACCATTCATACTGCAAGTTAGTGAGCGCTAAGAATTATCATCCGCAATCTACACCAGCCCACTTAAGTGAATACTCTAGCTAAAAGACACCCGGAGTATCTATGGACCAATTTAGTACAACACTGCGAAGTTTATGAAAAACCATTCAAATAATATTCAGAGCCTAAAGGAAAGCTGTTCAAAATTACCAAAGGTGTAATAAACAACTTATAGCAAGAACAACACAACAACTACTACCATCACCTGGCCCAAAAGTCCAACCGTCCAAAACAGCAACTTAAAAGCACGTAAAGTGGCAGTTAAACACGAGAAAACTACATTTAGAAGCAGCGTACGAAATTAAACAAGCAATCCAAGAGAAATAAACTGTATGAATTGGAACAATAGCAAACTATGAAAACAATAGCCAAAAAAGGGTTACAACTCGCAAGAAAAAACTGGGAAACGATTTCCTTTGTGCATGTATTAGCATAATTTATCAAACACAATAAATTCAGGGAATTGATTGATACCTTGAGAAGCTCGTTGGCTTCTAGGGTTTCGATGAAAGAGGTGGCAAGATTGGAGGTAACGCCAGATTTTCCCACCAACTGGGTCTTGAGCTTTTTCCCCAAACTGTGAGCATAAGATGCAAGCTCTTTCCTTTCTTTCACAGTGAGACTCGGCAGCTTTAAGTTGAGTCTCTCCTCCCTCTTCCTCTCCAACGGCGACGAAGATGAACCCAATTGGGTATCTTCAAAATCACCTCTTTCCGTTTCCAATTCCTCGTCTTCAGTCTCTGTTTCTTCCACATCTTGAGAAACAGACAGGGAAGAAGAGGAGGTAGAGAAGAGAGAGGGAACGAGGGTTTTTCTGAGTGGTGGAAGATTGATGTGTTGAAGGCGCGTGGATAGGGCATTGGGAGAGGAAACAAGGAGGGGTTTGAGAAAAGAAATGAAAGAAGATGGTGATGTTGACAGTGGTTGTGAACGAAGAAGATGCATTAAGTGATAGGATGCTGCCGCTACTGCCGCCATTTCTGTTTGGATTAACTCTCGGGCGTAGTGTCTATTATTAGATAATTTAGATTGGGCATAGCACAAAGATCACAAGTTGTTGTTAATTAAAACTCTCAAGGACCAGGAATGGTGAGGGTGTTTGGTCTAGTGGTATGATTCTCGCTTCGGGTGCGAGAGGTCGCGAGTTCGATTCTCGCAACACCCCCTAACACCTAGTCCTTAATTCTAACAATTTTTCACCTTGAGTCCTATCATCTAATAATCACTGTAAATGTTTATTGGAGTGTTATTTAATGCACTTAGTTACTTTATGTTTAATTTAGGAGTTTATAAGAAAATTATTTAATAGTACAAAAAACCTTATTCGTGGACGTTGGCAAAATTTTTTGTCAATTTCTCAAATTATAGTTTAACTTTAACTTAATATTTAACCAATTAAATCAATAAGCATAAATTTGGGCTTTTTTTTTTTGTCCTTTTAGGGTTAATTTTTAAAAAAATTATTAAAATAGAGTTTCATGTAAATATATTCCTAGTCTATGATTGGGAGTGACATGGCAAGAGAATCGTCCAGACCAGGGACGACATCAAAAAGTAAAATTGTCTAACTAACAGCCGATACACGTATTGTACCAAATACACAGAAAAAAAATTAAAAAAATTAAAAATGAATCGACGGGGTAAAGAATGAAGCTACGTGTATAAATCGTAGAGAGTCATCTATGTTAGAGCCAACTTCAGTGTCGATGGGGTCAGGGACGATTTAAGAGAGTTGTTTGCATTAGGGACGACACTCCGTTCATTGGGCCACGTGGCAGCAAAGTTTGACCATTTGGGTGCAGACTTCTTCCCTTTCCCCTTTATCTTCTCCGTTTCGCGATTTGCATTTTGGTTGCAGAGAGGTTTGTATTGCAGGAAAAAAATACAGCATTTGAATAGTATTTTGTTGGCTTGTTGTATTAAGATTTTCGAACCGAAAATTATTAAAAGGTAATGAGATAAATATTTTGAATATATTTAACTTTTTAAATATGAAATTACATGTATGTAATATTGAGATTGTGGTGCAAGTAATCAAAGCTGCGGAGGTGCACAAATTAATTTTAATTTTTAAATATTTGATAAAATAATTAATTTATTTTGTAACAAATAAAATTTTAGATAAATTGTATTAGAAATTATATAATAGATATAATTTAATTTATAATTAGTTGTTTAAAAATGTAATCAATAAAAATTATAGTAATCCATAATATGTATTAATTATTTAAAAAAATTATATTGTAATAATTTGACAAATTAAGAGGAAAGAATAATATATATAAATATATAGTTTAAAAAAAATAAAAAACATGATAATGAAAAATTATGTATAGAATGCAGTAAAAATATTAAATAATTAATGTAGAAGAGATAATAAATTTTCATATTTTGATAGTAGATTGATATATAAAAATATGAGTGAAATAAAAAATATTAAATATAGTAAATACAATATTTTTATTAAAAGAACATATACAATTATATTATAGAATAGATAAAATATGAAAAGAAAATAATTATAAATATAATTTAAATATTATATTCATAAAAAAGTTAGCAATAAAATAAAATAATTATGTCATCAAATTTATTTAAAACATTACATATTTAAAAAAATTATGATTTAAGAAACAAAATAATTATTGAATAAATATAATAAATTAAAAAATAATGATATTATAAAAATTAACATAACATAAGTAAAAGTTTTACTTTAAGTAAGAATATAGTAATTAATTTGCTAAAAAATAAGTAATTATTATCTTTTACAAATGTTATATAATTTATCTTATTTAGCTGAAAGGATTTTATAAATAAAACATTTTTGAATGTTATTTTTTTGCCAACCTTTAACATAAGAATTTTTAGAAGATAAAATAAATATTTTTTTTTACATATATATCCATTGTAATTATTAAACTTTAAATAGGAGTAAACTTTAACTATTGTGAGGGAACACTTTAATGAAATTAAAAGAATAATGATTTTATGATTTAATATGAAGAATTACAGAAAAAAAATGTAGCTGTTATAAAATTATGTATTTGTTTATTTTTTGTAATTGTAAAATTTGATATACGAAGTGAAGTTAGTGCATGAAAGTACACTTTGTTTATAATTTAAAGTAAAAAAAATTATATATAATATTTAATTAAGTGCATGTAATAATATTTATTGCTACATAATATAATTGTAAAATAATATATATTAGTTGTTAAATTGTTAATAAAAATAAATACTATAATAAGTAAATGAAATAATTTTTAACGTTAATTAAAAAATAGGTACAATTTGTTAGAGTTAAATAATTGTAATAAAATTGATGTACTAATAATGAATAATAAAATGATAAAATGAATAGAATTTGGTATTTATTAATTTGAACGTACATAATTTAAGTTTAAGTTGATAAATTTAATTTCAGATGACATCATCTTCATCGCAGAGTAAGGTTTTAAATCCTGATTCGAAGGATGGTTCATTATTGAGATATCAGTTTGTTCATGTATCGAAGCATATTTGGGATGGACGTGACCACCCAATTCTGAAGGTGAGAAGGAGTCATTTCATACTGGCTGGCATGGAAGGGGTTTCAATGGAAATACTTCCTCATCTTACCTTAGCTGGATTTGCTGGAGTAGCTCAGTTGGCATGCTTTCCTATTGACCGACATTTTATTACAGCCTTGGTAGAAAGATGGAAGCCAGAGACTCATACATTTCAGATGCCTCCTGGAGAGTGTACTGTAACTCTTCAGGACATTGTTATTCAAATATGGCTTCGTATAGATGGAAAGGCCGTCATTGCAGCTGTAGGAGGTAATAAGGCACAAATTGTGGAGTATTTGCTTGGTATTAGGCCACCTAATGATGCATTTATGGGGAGCCGTTTGAAGTTGAGTTGGTTCGACTAACATTTTACACATGTTGCAATACATAATCATAGTGAACTTCATCTTACTCGCTTTGCTAGAACTTATATTCTGAGGTTAATAGGTGGCTTCATGTTGGTTGATCATTCCTCTAGTAGGGTCCCGGTTAGGTACCTTCCATTGCTTGAGGATTTTACTATCACAGGAGAGTACAGTTGGGGAGCTGCAACATTGGCATTTCTGTATCGAGAGTTATGCATGTCGACCAATATTGAGCATTCTGGTATTGGAGGATTAACCTCACTACTTATGATGTGGGCATGGGATAGGTTTCCATTTTTACAGCCTAATAATCCTGTCCACACACGACTAGATAAGGTTTCTCCTTCCACAATGGCAAACGAAATCGGAAGCACACAATTGTTTCCATCTTGAGTCATAGCAATTATCAAAGTTTGTCGGTACTTACCGTACAAAAATGTTTCATCTACCTGTATTATAGGCTTACAAAAGTTGAAAGCTTCATGGCATTGTTTGAACGACCAATACAACAGATAAAAAACTCGAAATCTATTATCCACGGTACGTCCTTCAACATAATCATTTGTTTCAATTTGGTATACAGATCCAGGAGCATGTAATTGCATGTACTCTAGCCACCTTGGTAATGCAGCATAAGATTCGTTCCAATCACCAAATGCAGTAACTATTACTTTTTGTTTTGCTTTCCATGCCTTCTTGTACGAAATTGAATATCCAAATTGATCACTAATTCTCTCTTGAATTAACGAAATAGGCACTGATGGTTCTTCTTTCATCATACATGTATCTCATATAATGAGGGAGTTTTAACATTTGTTGGCATGTAATAGGATGAAATTTAGTATATTTTTTCTATTTTAAAAAAATTAATATAAGATTAGACATACCAAGAATGCATGAGCAAATAAATTTGGAATCCAACTTTTGGTGGTATTGAGATATTGTAGCATGTACGCACTTATGGGCACCACCCCACTTTATAATTTTTCACTTGTCTGCATTTTTTGGCAAAGATGCTTGAACTCTCTAGGAACATCCACTATTGTGATTGACACACTTCACCACATATGTTGTTGCTTTTGACTCGACCACCAAAAAAGTTTGATGTTTCCTCATGGCATAATGTTTTATAGCCATTCTTACATTTTCTTTAGTGTCAAATAGTTGTCCTACATATAATGCATCTCCTTCTTTCCATGATTGTGCGTCATTCATACCAAGAAAATCTAATTCTTGATCAGGGTGTTCCCAATTAATATGACTGTAATGTGGGGTTATATTCCAAAAGGGCAATGTAGTTTCTGTATTACAACAATTCATTCGTAAAATTTATATCATGAATAACAATTTATACATTACTACAAATATAAGTTCTAAAAAAATCATACCTCCATGTTGTTGTTGCAGTAAACTAACTCTTACAATACTCTCCATAATGATCATTGAATCACAATTATCATCTGTCTCAGTATCAGAAAAATTATTTAATGAAATATCTTCTTCATCTTCATATTCATTATCTTTATCTGTAGATCATACATTGTAAACTTATATTATTAATAGTATTTGCAGTATCAATTTTGAAAATTTAAAATCATCAACTTCATATTACCTTCTCTTGTTGCATAATGATCATAATCATCATCACTTCCATGATTGAGTGAGAGTGGTAAATTCATTTCTAACGGACGTGCCACAGCAGAAGATGTTTCACCGACCGCAATATCCACATATATCTCAACTACATTCCTATAATGTGGTTGTTGATACGTACTTATCATGCAATCTATGTCTTTATCGTCACATACATCCAAAGTTGTATGGTATCGATCATTTGTCCCAACTAAAATTCGTGAAATTAATCTAGAAATTACGTGACAACTAGACAATTTCAATTTTGTGTGAATCTTCCTTTTAAACATCTTAAGTGTGATGACACGTTCTATCTTAATAATCTTTTTCTCTCCTTCAAAAATTATACCCTCATTTCCTTCATATATTCTACCATTTGAATATAATATAACAACAATTTCATTCATCCTGCATTACAAATAAGCTAAATTTATAATATAATATAATTATATTTAAAAATTTATTTGTAATTACAAATATTTAAATTTTTGTTAACACTTAAAAAAATTATATTACAACATTAACACTTTAAATATTATCCAAATATAAAAATAAATATTATTATTCGAAATATAAATTCTTAATAGCCAATAAACAAAATTATATATTTATAATGCTTAAAAAAATCTAACCTTATTATTGCTCTTCTTGCAACTTCTTCTCCAGCCTATCTAGTTAATGTCTTTTCCAGCAGCCTATTCGTTCTTCACCTACACGATTACAATGTGAAAGTTCCATATTTATACACATTTGAAGTTGGGTAAAAGAATGTATCAAAATTTTTAATCCACTGGTCACATTAAAAGCGGGTATCGTGGGCTGGCATTGGAGTCGTCTCTGTTATAGACACTACTAAAATCGTAAAAAAATAGACGCCACAACTTTATTAAGTGACACGTGTCAACATCTCATGAATATCGTCTAATAATGGGACGACACTGTCATGAGTGTCGGCTACCGGTGGGACGACACTCTCATGATTTGCCACGTCATCATATGTGTCGTCCCTGTTATGAACGACTCTCTTGCCACGTCACTCACCCACCCTAAACCGGAAATATGTTTACATGAAACCCTATTTTAGTATTTTGTTTTAAAATTAACCCTTAAAGAACAAAAAAAAACTCATAAATTTGTACAGTTTATATCTTGTCTTTTTGTGTTAAATAGCAGCCCTCATAATTAAATAAAAATATAAAACATGTATATAGGTTTCTACGTCCACTTTCGAAGAATCCTTTAAAGCTTATTCAACTTTTTATTGAAGTAGTATAAATTTACGTTTACCAAAATCGGAAACAGTAACAACTCGTTATATCTTACAACTGATTCTAGTATCCTTCCTTTTATTTTTATAAGAGAATTAAGAAAAGTAATGCTTAAAGCAAAGTGTAGAAGATGATTAGGAACTATTGATATAATTTTGGGTAAATAAATAATTAAAATTTAATATTTTTTCAGTAAAATTTTTCAGTGATAAGAGGTTGTAGTGTGAATAATGAACAGTGAATAATGAAGGGCAAATTAATAAATATTTCTATCAACATCTTGTTCATCTCTTTTCTCCCAACCTCTATGTCGCTCTGAAGCCCCAACAAAGAAACACTCATTGCCATGCCCACATCCCATTGCGACTCGACTCAGATTCACCGAAATGACATCGTTTCAATTGCATATTCTCCAATGGTAAACGAAACGTCACTGAAAGAAACTTGGTTAAGGCACCTTCCATTACAATCGGAGCAAGACTTGCATTGGAGCCCTTTCGATGTCGAGAACCATGTAGAAGGGTTTTGCAGGTTAACCCACTCTGACCCAGGAAAAGTACTCACCGTTGCCTTGGCCGGTGCCAGAGGAAACCGGTGTGGAGAGGTCTTTGTATTGGAGCTTCATTTGAGTCAAGTAATAATTAGATTTGTTATTATTGTCGAAAGCAAGATGAAGTTTTGTGATGAACGGATTGGCTAAGGTTAAGTCACGAGCAAGTCAAGCATGACAAGAGACTTTTAATTTTAGTACTTTTCATTGAAGATAGTCTCTCTTGAGTGTAACTATGGAGAAAATGAAGGAAGAGGATTGGGGTTAAGTTGGGTTTCTTCTTAATTGGAAGGTTCTTGAAGATTTGGGTTAGAGGAGAGGAGTGAAACATTTTTATTAACATTTCCTTTGATAAATTTATCATATATAATAGACATGAGAGTAACATTTCTATCAGTGTATCATTTGATAAATTCAACCCATATCACCAATTATTTCTGCTGCATTACCATTCAATTAAATGAATTTTCAATCACTTGCAAGTTTTCAACTAAAAGACAAAAAGATGTTAGAATCCCCCAAATCTTCAAACGTGACAAACCAACGTAAGATGCGGCTGTATAATCTCTTCTTAGCTGTCTATTATTTTTAATAAAAGCTTCACTTTATGACCGACATACCATATTTTGGAAACTAAAAATTTAAAGCGCATCCCTTCTCTGCTTAAAAGGAAGAACAGCTTAATTTCCACCATAAATACCGTTGCGTGTTGCTATAGTTGCAAATAAAATAAATATTCACGTACCAACAGAAATTCCCAGTAACAAGATCGTTCCATCCCCACGCGCCCTAGTCTAGAGATTAACACAAACATAGAAGGGTCCTCCCTCCCATGTCCAAGAATTAAGGACAAACAAGCTCCCCTTTTCAAACGGCCATGGTTCAGAGATTGAATCCGACCAATTTTGCACCATTTTAGTCCAGCTTCGAAACAACAAAACACCCTTTTGACTGACAACTATTTCCGAATGCTTCAAAAGGGCAAAAATCTTTTGACCCAACATGCACAATCTTTAAAAGAACACAAGGATTCAGCATATATAGCAGCCACCCAGAAATTGTGACCATTGACTTGGGAGCATATGCAACGTCTTCAGGCGCTGACCAAGGCTCCACGTACGATGTCAAATATCACAAACTAGTATCAAGGATTTGATATTTTGCAAGGACAAATAGGAACATAACTTGAAATAGAAATAAAAACGACACAGCATATTATGTAAAGTTATTCCCAGAACTTAAAAACCGAGTTAAGCTTTCGTAACGTACAAGCCACAAGCCTACACTTCCAAATATCAGTATCAGAAAACACAAAGAGAGTAATATATAGACTGAACTGAACCATCCCCAAAGGGGACTTGGATTGAGGCTTGAGAGTTGAGCCTGTGTCCACAAGAAGGGTGGACCCCACCACACAATCTGGATCATGGGATCAAGTGGCCAGGCTCCACCCAACCTATTAGTGGAATGGTATAACACAAAGTACGTAACCGAGTTCACAACTTGACAACAACAATGGTAACTCTTCAAAAGTACACAGAGAGTCACCATATCATGAAATGGTAGAAAACCCTATCACTACTGCTACCACTAGGACAGAAGACCAATGTAATATCAAAGATGATAACAAATACAAAGGAATGAAACTCTAATTGACTAAGGATAAGCTTTGTCGTGACTCATGACACACCCTCTTGCATGTCTCTTCCATTTCAAACTTCTGGGCACTTGATAAGCTTCCCCATAGTCCTTTGCTTTCCCTTGATAACCCCATCCCGAGGTGGGCTAAAGCACACAGGCAGAACATCCTCGGATTCACAGGGAAAGCTCATAGTTTCAAAGTGCCTTTCTAGTTTCTCCTTCCCCTATATATCATGTTAAAATTGAACACAAGAAAATCAGCCACTATAGTTCTATCAAACAAGAACCACAGCCATAATAATACAGATTTTGTAACCGAAGCTTAATTTCAATAAAAAAGTATTTATTATATTAGAAGCTCAAAAAGTATAATAAATATTTTCTTCATTATCAGTTGCTTAACCAGTGCTACAAAGAATGAATAATAATAATAGTAGTAGTAGAAGTAGTGATGATTAGGTCTATCTTATCTCTAGGAGATCGAGACCATACCTGGAGACGTGCGGCAACCACTTCACGTATCTTGTGGGACTGGAACAAGCTCCATTTCATATTGGAGGCTGTCAAAAGAAACTTCCAAGCTGCCTTGGGCTTAGTGAAGTTTACAAAAGCGTAGCCTTTGTTCAACCCGCTTCTGCAAACGATCATTATAATCAACAATGAAAACCAAAAAAAAAAAAAGTAAAAAAAAAACACTAAACATGAGGAATTAGTAGGGTACTTGAAATCTATAGGTAAATAAACGAAATCAAAAGCTAAAATATTGTGCTCCTCTCCATTCACTTTGACAGCTTCTTTCTCTCTTCTATTCACCACCATGCAATGGTCGTCCAAGAACTCTACCAGCATATCTCGCCTGCAAATAAGGAAAAAAAAGTTTAAAATATTGTTGTGCAACTAACTAGTAACAGATAAATATGTGATTGTAACCAAAAATAGAACAAGTTGACAAAAAAGAGTAATTAATATGCCCAAGTCTCAATATTTTCAAGCAGTCACAACTTTAAATTCCAACCCCATTTCCCAAAAGAGAAAAAAAAAAAAAACCACTAAACGAGGGACTGTGAAAACGAAGGGGCATTAGAAGCTATGACACATACGTGTATTTGCTAGGGATGTTTTTTATCATAACAGTGGTTTCATCTCCATCGACTCGCACAGGCACCACAGGACAGCAACGTTTCTTCCTGGGAAAAGCCCTGAAGTATTGTTCATGTGGGTGCCTCATAACATGTCTGTTCCTTAAATGACCACTGCTTTTCTTTACTTGACCAGCCTCTTCGACCTTTCTTCTCCTACTAGCGTAAGCCTTCAGCTTAAACCCATCTGAACGGTGACTATCCATTCTTCCACAAGTTATAAACGCCTTAAACACTTGCTTCTGTACAAGCCCTTTTGAACCACATGCTTCAGCATCAGCCACAATTTCCTCCTCATGTTGGTGCACTGCATGGGCATCAAGAGGGTTAGGTTCATCTGTTGTGCTATGAAAACGAGTTGGTTCAGCGTCGGGTGTTTCCTGTTGGGGGGTAACGGTGGCATCGTGAAAGTGAATGAAAGAAGGTAAAGGAAATGATAAGGAGGGATAATAGAAAGGGTGAAGTTCTCGGGAGGGAAGTGAAGAGACCATGAAGTAATAGTGTTGAGGGGTGAATATGGAAGTGGGAAAGTTAGGAGAGGAAAGTGATTGCACTTGCACTAGCTGCAGCTTGTTTTGTTGGGTGGGACAGAATTCAGGAGCTTCTGGGTTGAGATTCACCATTGTTGGAGATGGAAGAGTGCGTGTGGTGAAAGAGAGAGAAGAATGAACCAAGTTTACTTGTGCACTGATCGGTGGTGATGATTATATCACTTTCCCAATGAGAGACGCGGAATATCAATCACATTACTGCTCCTCTCTTTTTTTTATTACTGCTTCCTATATAATTTTTATTTGTTTTATGCTTATTATCATCGTCATAATAAGCATAATTAATAACAATTTTAAAATGTTAATGAAAAATAAATAAATTTTTATGTCATTAAATTTTTGAAATGTATTTTTATCATCATTTCTAATTTTTTTATAATATATTAAACAACTTTATATTTTAATATGAAAATTAATTATTAAGAATCACGAGTAGATAATTGATTAGTAGCCTTATTTCTTTATTATTTTCATTTTTACTTAATTGTATTTTTATTTTTAATATTTCTATTTTATGTACAATTTTAAATTTATTCATTTTAATCGTTTAAAGTAAATTGTTTTATTTATTAATTATTTAAACTTTTTATTATATATTAATTTTTGTAATATATAAAATATAACATATTAATTATTTATATATTATAAAAAATGTATAAATTTTATGTAAAATTAAAAAATAACTTTTATTATATTACAAATTTTATTGAATACTTTATATTTTGAAATATATCTTTAACTTTTAAAATTGAATTTAAGCACTTAAAAATATATTTTTTTATTAAAATGCATTACATATTTTGTAACTTTAATGTAATAAATGTTATTATTTAATAAATTTTTATCATTTTTAAGTGTTTAATTTTAACTCTAGAAATTAATCTCAACAAAATCATAATTGAAATTTTAAAAAATAATAAAATTGAATAAATATATATAAAATTAAGGAAATCATGGTCACATGCTGAATATAGTATGAACAACCAAAAATTTTAAACTTATAATATTTTAATGTATTTTTGTATACAAACTTTTGGAACTTTTGCTTGTCAATTTTTCATGAATACTAGTAGTATATTGGGAAATTTTTAAATTACATATATTATTTCATATTATAAAACAGTTTTTCTGATTAATATATTGACGCAATAAAAAAATCCCAATATCTAAGGAATTGCCTAATATATTTCAAATTTTTTAAAATATATTTAATAATTAAGGATTAAAAATTGGAATTAAGAAACATAGAAAATGTGCTGAGAGTAGAGAGTAGAGAGCAGTGGGTAGGGAACTATTGGATCCATATCTAAATTGACAAGAAGGGAAAGAAAGTTGAATTATTCAATCGGCGGTAATGATTACGTAAATAGATGCCAGCATTTAATGCATGGATTTGATGAGGAGTCACCTTTCTAGATCCCAATTTTCAATCTTTTTACTATTTTTTATTGCATAAAACTTTATACTATTAAATAGTATATATTATATTTTAATATTTTGTGTATCATTATTTTTCCCTCTTTTTTTTTTCTAAGAATATAATTGAGAAAATAACTATCAATTTAGATTAAATTTTAAAACAATATATAAATAAAAAATAATTTTTAGAAAGTAATTAATATGAAGAAACAAAAGTAATATATTATTTACATAAAAATTGTATAAAATAATAAAATATTTTAAAAATAATTATTATTCTTAATAGAAGGATTTTTTTAATGTCACTGATTAAAAAATTAGAACTTTACAAATCTATGAATTAATGATACTGATTAAATAAATAGAGATTATTTTTATTAAAAAATATGATAAAATATATGATGAATTATGAATATATATATATATATATATATAACATAAAATTTTAAAAAAAATTTAAAAAATTAACTAATTTTTTAAAGATTTTAATTGGAAGATAGACAACAGGGTCGTAGTATTTATTTTAAAAAAATATTATTTTTATTTTCATTTAAAGAAATAAAATAATAATAATAATTTGAGTGATATAACAAGGAGAGATAAAAAAAAATGTAAATTTTAAAATTTGTTACGAGAATATTATGATTCTTTTATCTTATGTTACACTTAATGAATCTATGTTATTTCCTTATACTTTTTTTTTTTTGTCTTTTACAAACGAATTTGTTCTCTTGTAATTCTTCGTACAATAAGATAGAAGTTTCAATTAGAATACCGTCATACGGTTATGTTGTACAACAACTTCATATTAATTTTCAACTTAGTATCATAAAATTAAATTCACTTAATTTTTATTAAGACTTTTTTATATATAGAAAAATTAAAATATATTGTTTTCAAAAAAATTACAAAAAAAATAAGAATTTAAACAAAAATAACCAAAATCATCACTGACATTTTTTTATACTTTTAGAAATTTTAATTATTTTAAAAAATTATAAGTAAAATTTTATTATTTTTTAAAATTTGTCATCAATGAATTTTGACTTTTTACCGTTTTTAATAATTTTAAAAAAAATCACCATCCGCAATTTTTTATACTTTATAACTTTTTATCTTTACATCTATAAATCTCTGCACCGGCACCCTTACAATCATATTTTAATAAATTTTTAAAAATATTATATTTTAATATTTATTATATTTAAAATAATTAAGGTTTATTTAATGATTATAACAACAAAAGTTCAACATTTTTCTGCATATTAAATTGCATACTTCCTTTCTTTTCCTAATGAAATTAAATCTTTGTAATTATTTTAAACACTTATGTTAATATTGCTCTCTTCAAAATTATAAATTTAATGAAGATTTTATAATATTAATTAAAATTTAGTATACAAATATTAAAATGTGTTCATAATACTGAATATTATATTTTAAATATTTAATTACTGTTCTAAAAATTATATTTAACTTTTAATAATATTACTGTTTGAATATTAAAATTAAATAGTATGAATATTAAATTCATAACTGTCTGAATATTAAATATTAAAATATCGTCATACTATATATATTATAATATAAATTAAATATCAAATAATATGAATACTTTAAAAGTCAATCCAAAACATGTTTTTCTTTATTTTAATATTTAATTACTGCTCTTAAAATTTGTTTGCTATATACTAAAAAAGTTAAACTATTTTTGAAGTAATAAACATGTTTTGGATTGAGAAAGGTGAAATTTGAGATGATATTAAAATTAAGTATTTAGTTCCAATTTAATTAATTTTAAAACGATATTAAAATAAAATAAATTCAGACTTATATTTCATTGTTAATTTTTTTTATTTAAAATATAAAAACATTTTTTTATTTTTTATTTTAATTTTTTCCTCTCACATTGAAATAAATTATTATCTTTCATTTAGTAAATTAAATAAAAAAATGAGACGATAAAAAATTTTAAATTAAAAATTAAAAATTTTATTTTTAAAACAATTATTTGTAATTAAAATGCTATCATTATTATTTATTTCAAGATTAATTTAGAATCAAATTTATTAAATAGAGTATTTATAAAGTATATTTTCTATTCATAGCTATTTTAAAATGTGACATGTAACGCCCTTAAATATCTACTTGTGTTTTACTTTATTTTGGGGAATAATAAATCAATTAAATTCAGTTCTATTGGAATGAAAAAATAATAGTGCAAATAATTTTTGAAACAAAAAATTAAAAAAACACATGAATTATAATGGTTCAGATTGAATCCTAGATCTACTCTTCAAGGTATTATTCTAACCTTATTCACAATAATATAATGTAACAATGTGAGAAAAGGGGAGAACAAAATATTCGAAAACTACATGATTTTTATCCATGATAAAAGACTAGTAAAAGAGGGATGAGTAATTACTTACACCTATGATTAGCGTTAACTAGACAATGACATAAAAAAAGTGTAGTAACATAACTCTGAAGCTAAAGATCAAGGGGTGGTAATAAAGAGATACAAATTAAAAAATGGAGTACGGGGCTAGAAGATAACACACATCAATGAGCGAGAATCGTGAGCACAAAAGAATAAAAAATTCTACCTAACCTAAAATGAATCCATAGCAATGTAAGACACTTTAGAGAATAATTTTAATAACCCCCAATATTAACTTAGATAGAGTAATGAAGAACTTCATTAAAGGAAACCTACAATGGGTTAGGGATGAAATGAAGTGAAATGGCAAAATTTAACAAGATGGAGTACATGTATCTAATCTTGATGAAAAGTGCATTGTGAGAAACATGCTTGTTATTTTATGATAGAGCATAGCATCTATAGAACGTGCTGGTTAGAGTAGTTTGGTGATTAAATTGGGAGAATTAATAATAGGAAAATATAAACATGCATCATAATCAAAAAGAAAAATAAAAATTTGGTCAATACTACAATTGGCACAGTTATGGGATGCTAGTGTTCAGGTTCTAGGAAAACCTTGAGGGTGGCAAAGGAGGAGATGATTCAATAGTGGAGAGTAGCGCAATGTGGTTAGGTCACATTGCTAACAAACTCTTGCAAATTCTAATGTAGACACCAATTACTGAAATCATGGTAGGTCATTGTATTAATAAACTACTTTTGAATTGAAAATGTGTTGAGATATGATTTATATTAGAGAATAGGAACGCCTTTGACATGAAACTGATGTGATTGATCAGATGATTTTGCAATCCTCATGCATTGCACTCATATGGTTAAACAAAAATAAACTCCATAGGTGAATTATATCATGCATCATTGACATTTGTCTTTTATGATTATATGATTGGACCAGCGATGTGGATAATTGATGTTGTAATGTGTGGACTCAATTGTTCATGGATATTATGAGATTGTTAGTGGGTGACTCTTTTATTTAGTACACAACTTGATTGATTTTATTGATTGCACAGACTCACTCTTTATCTATTTGGTACACTTGTTTGTACTTATATGTTTATTTGTTGTATGTGTAGATGGGACACAAACTAATCAAGATGTGGGTTCTTTTGACTGAGAAAGATCTCTGAGTTTAAGATTGGACTGTCCAATAGAGCATTTACCAACGAATGACTATGATGACCTTTAGTATTGTCACTGAGAGAGGCTAAGAGCCCTGACATGCTGTTGATGTACCTATGGAGATCATTTTTTTCTATATGTAACACCTTAATTTTTTTTGGTAACAGTAGTATTGTCACTGAGAGAGGCTAGGAGCCCTGACATCCTTTTAGCTTAAGTGGAAATTTTTAGCTCAAGTAAGAATAGATAAGACTTTCTCATTTGTATTTTTGCTTAAACAAAAATGTTGTCGCTTAAGCAAAAATGGTCAATCGAAATAAGTAGCTATAGGAAAGATTTTCAATCAAGCGAAAAATCTTTCACTCAAGTGAAAATATCAACATAAAAAGTAGCAAATTTTGTTTAGTTTTCTCACTCAAGCAAAAATCCTAAAAAAAAGGGATACTTAAGTGATTCTTGCATTATAAAAACATATATTTCAAAGTAAGTAATCATTCTCATCCCTCTCTCTGTTTCTCACTCCCTCCTCCAACTAGAAAACCTCATTAATCTCTAAACCTCTTTTGAATTTGAGCTTAAATATCAATTCCCTTTTATTCCATTAAGTTATTGAAGTTTAATCTTCTAATCTCTCTCTTACTTCATCATTTTCTTTCTTCTAAAAGTTACTTTATTTTTACAATGCTTAGGGAAATCTTAGTCTTTAAACAATATATTTCATAAAAAGTGTTGCACCTTTCTTTTGAATCTCAAGGAGAACTTGGTTTTAAGGACATTATCTCTTATCTCTTTGTTGTGAGAGACCTATTTTCAAGTAAGAGGAGTTGATCCCAAACTCTAACTTTATTTATATGTTTTTGGCTTAAAAACTCAATTTTTTCTTGTTTTGGATAGTAGAGCCCTAATATTTTCTTAAAAGTATAGTGTTAAAAATAGATATTTAGGCATGAAAACTTGTGATTTGTTTTCGAAACTACCTAAATAAGATTTTATGTAAAAGTTATGAATAAAACCATATTTAAGAAGTTTTTACATTTATCTATTGATTATTATGTATGTATGATTAATGTTGTGAATTATTGTTTTGAACAATATGTGTAATGGGAAAATAGCAAAACTTTAGGATATATAATTTTTATTAAGACTAAGAAAATGTGATCTCTAGCAATGTATATGTGGTATGTGATTTAGTTTTGTGTATTTTTTACTGTACGATTGGGTTGAGTCTAAAGGTGTTCGACCTTTGATGTATTGTATTGATTTGTATAATGTGATATTTTGAATTGTTGAGAAAGTGTGAAATTGATTACATATGAAAGAAAATTATGAAAAGAGAATTGATGTGTATGGCTGTGGATGTGGATTTGAAGTTGCTTATGTTACCAAAATGGAGAGAGAATTGTTGAGAAAATGTGTCTTAGATAATATATTAAGATAATGGTTTTTGTATTATTTGAGTATTTCATAAAATAAGGATTCAGTAAGATGTGTAACGCCCCGAATTTTGGTAATATTAATTATTATTATTATAAATATGCATATATATTCATATGTGTGTTGATTTTTTTTATAATGAAGTTTATGTGTATTAAGTACACGGATGTGTGTATTTATGTGTATGCATGACTGGATAGGGCTGAGATGGGCTAAGTGCCTAAGTACAGGGCGTGATACTGGGCTGAGAGGGCCCTGGGAGGAAGGATCAGAACTGTTGCCTTTTCGCGGTAGCGACAGAGCGACAATTTAGGGTGTATTTTTAAGTGCAGTCTTGCTGTAGTGAGAGGGTCTCGCTGTAGCAAAATTCTGCAGAAATCAGGGTGCAGTTTCATCTAATATTTTCATTGCAGCGTGAGAGCATGTCACTGCAGCGAGAAAATATCTCGTTGTAGCGAGAGTGTCGTGACAAGAAAAGGATTTAAAGGGGGTTTAGGGTTTGAGAAGTTATTTTTCAAAAATCCCTTCGAATCCCACGACCCAGAACCCTTTTCCACCGATTAAATTGCTTTCAAAGTCGTTCGGGAGCTTGATTGAAGGTTGAATTCGTGTGAAGAACGCTTGAAGGTGAGTTTTAATGGTTAGGATTTCGTTTCTCATCCCTTTTTCTCTGTTTCTCGGTTTCTTGGAGTTCTCATGGAGTTTTTCCATGTGTTTTAGGCTGAAATTTGTGTAGGGAGAACGTTTGTGGTCGAATCTCAGTGTGGGATGTCAATCTAAAGTAAGGGAGGACTCTACCTTATCTCAATGCATTGTAATTCTTGTGTGTTTTGATGATTAATGCAATGTGGCTGATATAGAAGATAGAAATTGTGTGTTTGATGGAAATTGATATGCAGTGTGATGTGTGATAGAATAATTGGACCCCGTAAGGGTGATTGTGTGTGATGGAATGCCATTGATTGGTGAATTAATGATATTGTGAACAAATGTGAGCTATGTGCCGTGTAATGTGATATGAATGTGAGCCTAGTGTCGTGTATTTGAGTGCCATGTGCGCTGTGTGCCATGTATAAGCATGACTATTGCATGCGTGAATGGGGGTATTAGCGCCGTTGTAATGTGCTGTAAATGGTTCAGCGATACACTGTGGATGTGGGAGATGAGGACGGTAGATATACCTTGGGAAAGAGGGAGTAATGGTGACACCGACTACGGAACGGGTGCACCACGGACCACACACTCTCTTCCTGACTAGACCTCTGACTACTATCTTTGCTGAGCGACTCGTGACTGTCCACGTGGTATCTATGAGGCAGGGGTAACCAGCAACCATTCATGGTGTAAATCTGTGATCACAGTGCTGCAGTGAATATAGCTGACGTGTATATGCATGGATTTATGAATTATACTTATGGATGTGGAATGCTACTTGTGAATGTAATTGTTTAATGTATTGGAAAAGTATTAGAGGTGAGACTCTATGTTGACTGTGTATTTTTGGGTAGTGTAGAGTACTCACCCTTACATTCATTTTTCAGGTAATCAAGACGATCAGCACTGGACTCAATGAAGGGACGGATCGACTGCTATTGGACTTAGATTTTATTTTGAAATTGTTGTAATTGACTTAGTCCTATAGCAGTTATTTAATATTAATTTGTAATCCTTCACTTATTTTGAAATTTTTTATGAAAATTGGTTATCCGATTTGCAAAATTATTATTTAATTGAAATTAAATTTAAGGTGTTACAAGATGGATAATACTTACCCTTATGTTTTGATTTTTCAAGAATTGAAATGAAGAAATAAAAGAAGATTGATCTATTTTAGGATTATATTCTCAGTAGCGTTGTAAGGAAAATTTTGCTCTCTTAGGACTTAAGTTATGTTGAAATTGTAATAATTATGATTAAGTCGTAATTAGAAACTGATATTGGTATGTAAATAATTTGATGTCGATTTTAAAGCTTATAATGTTTGATAAAGTTTATTGTAAATAATAATTTGAAGTATATTTTATTATACTACATTGCATGTATTAAAAAATAAATATTTACTTACATTTTGAGTACGAATACATTGTGAAATATATTTGTGCTATTCCATAGTCACGTCTTGAACTATTTTAATAAATTTCTAATTTTTTTGTAACTCTCTATAAAATTTTTCTCATTTTTTTTTATTTTATTTCTTCCCATCTTTGATATTGTTCTTCTGTAAGCTCCTTTCTCCTTTTCTTTTTTCATATTTTCCTCTCTCATCCGCGCATACAGCATGATTCAATTCCTATTTATAGGCATAGTTCCAACTCCATCCACAAAAAATAACATTTCAATACATTACTATGCTGGTAAAAATCGTCACATGATTTTTAGTTGCAAGACAATGTATTATTGTGCTGGTAAAATCGCCACCCATTATTTTTTAGTTGTACGACAGAGCAACAAAGCTCGAGGAAGAAAAAGCTAGTAAAACTCACTATCGGCGATTTTACTGCAGCCTAATGTTAGATACAACACCTTCTTGTGCTTTAATGCGAATCTCAGGTAGAAATAAATAACAGAAGCTGAGAGATTAACTTGCAGGGACGCGCTCTAGAATTGCAAAAACTTTGTCTCTATAATAGCCTCAATTCAAAGAAAAGTGTAAGTTACATAATTACATTGCTTAGGTCTGCATGCTCACCTAATCTTCTTAGAAACATACCTTATGAAGAAGAGAAGAGAGGAGCCTGGGACATGATATGGTAAAAATCGTCGATAGCAATTTTTCAAAAATCACACTTTCGTAATTATAGAGAAAAGTCCATATTCTGGTAATTATGTAACAAAATGTCATATTAAAATTAAATTCCCAAATATTGAATGGCGTTGCTCATTTATTGTTTGTATGATTATGTATATGAGGTCTAGAGTAACTTGTGTAACACATGTGATAAAAACTAACATTCTCCAAATTTTAAACTAATTCTTTTAAATTTATACATTATGCATGTTAACTTTTTCATTTAAAAAATACATTATAACTTTATGTAGCATTATAAGATATAAGTAAGAAATAATACTTAATTTTTTATTTTTTTAAATGAGTATCATTTCAATCGGTATTAATACTATGTATCAAATATTTGAAAAAAATAACTAAATTTATAAATTTAAATAAAAAATAGAAACTATTATAAAATAAATCCTTCATCAATACCTATATTAATATCAAATATTTATTTTTTAAATTTAATTAATTGTTCTTAACATTTTAACATTATAAAATTAAAATAAGCATTAATATTGCTTAACGAGATAATACTCATTTTAAAAAAATAAGTATCATGCTACTTATAAAGACTTTTTTACAGAAATTTTATTAAAAAAATAAAAAATTACAGAAATAGACTCAACAAGGATTTATTTACCGAAATGAATCTAATTACTATAGCACAAAAATATCAATTCAGAATCTAATAAGTTTTTCTTTATATATATATATTTATATAATAAAATAAATAGTATTAATTAAAATATATTTATATATTTATATTTTGTTAAAATAAATATTTATAATATGTTATTCTAATAAATATTTATAAATATTTTATTAATTATATATAATAAAATAAGTTATTATTTGATTTATGTTTATATTTTTATATTATTTGAAAATGAATAAAAATAAAAATAATATTAATTTTAAATGTTTATTAAAATTTATTTTACATATTTAAGATAATAAATAATATTTTGGTTTTTCTTATTATATTATTAATATAATTTTGATTGTTTAAAATGATGTTAATATTATATTCTGAAATTATATTTTTGATTATTTAATATTATATTTTTTTAAAAGTTACAATAATAATTTATTTAATTTTAAATTTATATAAAATAAAAATTATAATAATTTTTTTTAATTTTATATATTTAAAAATTAAATAAAATTGTTAAATAATAACTAGTTTATGTATTTATTTTGAGATATTAATATTTATTAAAATTTAAACATAATTATTTATTTAAAAAACATATTATTAGTATTAATAAATACAATTAAATAATATTATGTTGATATATTATATATATAATTGTATATTTAATATAAATTACAAATAATAAAAATTTAAAAGTTGTAATGACATTCATAAAATTAAAAATGACATTAAGAAAATTTTAAAATAATAATAATAACATAAATCAATGGCAAGAACTACAAGCTTAAGCGATGTTTGGACACGTCTTCCTTGTGTGATCAGGGATATGACAATAAGAATAATTTTTTGTCTGCCTTTGTTGTTCTCTAATGTCCATCTTTGTTCTTATCCTACTGGATTTGGGTCGACCCTTTGAAGTTTTTTCATTTCTGAATTTGGACACAAAGTTGGGTCTATGTAAGTTGGCCAATAGTCTTCGTGTCTGAGTTCTCCAAATATACCTTTGTATACCTTAGAAACTTATTGTAAGGTATACACAGGAGATATGTAGATGTCAAAGTCATGGTGTGTTTGTTTTGCATGGGATGTGAACTTTTTGAAACTTGCCACAATCACATCATATTTCATCTAACCGTACTGTAAATCTTCCTACGGGTTGAATTTATGTTGGATGTTGCGTTTCTTAGACTAAAAATCTAGTGTTTATTTTGTCAAAGGTGATGACTCATGAGTGTTCGCCTTTGACTGTGCATCTTGAATTGCTTTAGTTGCAACCTCCAAGTACATATGTTCAGCATTAATTATTGCATCTACTTTCTTGCTTTTGTCAATAAAGAACTTATTGCAACGGGTGTATATTGCCATGACCATGGAGTAAATTGGTAAGTTTCTGGTTTTCTTCAAGACTGAATTGATTGACTTCACTAGGTTTGTTGTCATGTATCCCCAGTGTCGTCTGTTGTCCCATGCCAGTATCCATTTTTCCCTTGAGATATTGTCCAACCATTGTGCAGCTTCAAGATTATTATCTTTTACTATGTTGTAATAGTAAAAGAATCTCGGTTCAGTCATCCTATATGCTGGAAACAAGATTACAAATTAAATTAATATAACTAGCTAAACAATTGTATAAAATATTAACGATTATATAAAGTATGTAAAAAATTAAAATTACCCATATCGACAACATTTTTCTTCAATGCAACATTTTTGAATCGTCGCATGAAGTTTTGTGCAATGTGTCTAATGTAATAGACATGGGCATAATTGTTTTCTGTCCAACCACTTCCATTTCTGGAGTATGCACTTCTTATGGTCTCGTGATGATCTGAAATGAGGCACAACCCCTCTTGCGAGATCACATACCTCCTTAAGTTTTTCAAAAAAAAAAAACCATGCATCACTAGTTTCACCTTCAAATACAACAAAGGCAATGAGAATTATGTTGTTGTGATCGTCTTGTGCAACTGCCACTAATAAAGTCCCTTTGTATTTGCTAGTCAAAAATGTTTCATCCACTTGAACAATTGGTATGCAAAAGACAAAACCATCAATGCATGCCATGAAGATCCAAAATAACCTCTTCAAGAACACAGTCCCCTCGTCAAGCAAGTCACCGTTGTATGCCAGTTGTGTACTCAAAAATATTTCATCCACTTGAACAATTGGTTTGCAAAAGACAAAACCATCAATGCATGCCTTGAAGGTCCAAAACAACCTCTTCAAGAACACATTCCCCTCGTCAAGCAAGTCACCATTGTATGCCGGTTGTGTACTCAATTTCCATATGAAGCCTGAAACATACAGTTTCATTGCAAGCAACTATCTAGGTAACTTATGGTATGACTCCTGCCAATTTCTGAAGATATTTTTAATGGCATGTTGTTTCCCCAACCATCCCTTTCTATAGCTGATTGTATAACCCATTGTGGACTTTATGTGGACTAAGATGGTTGCGATGGGTGTGGATGGATCAGTCTCAATAATTTCACGAATGGTTTGAGAAATCATTTGTGATCCCAACTTGTTATGATCATGTGAAATGAGTGGGGAAGCACATGTGTGGTATCCTTCAAGCTTCATTATTTTCTAGTGTTGCTCTTTGGTGTGCAATATAGCGCGACATGTCCAAGCACAGTCGTTGTGAACGCATTCCATGACAATCCTAGTTGTGCTTGACATTTTAACCTTGTAAGTGCAATGATTGACAATGTGAAGTCTATTTATGGCATCTTGCATTTGTGCTTTTCTTAGGAAGCGTTGGCCAACAAATACTGTTCCAGGCGGATACACTACCATTTCACAATCAAGGACATGGCCAAACTCAGAGTCATGTTCTTGTATTTGACTGAGAATGTTTAGAAAATGTGGAAGTGGGTTGTATAATGGTAATGGTTGTGATGGTAGAATATTTGAAAGTGGGAGGGAGTCTTCTTCATCATCCTGCTATTGAGATAAGATTTCATCTTTGTCCTCGCTAAAAGGGTCAAATACTTCGATTGGGAGACCCCACAACAACATGTTCTTCAATGGGGGCTTCTTCAAGAGGCTGAGAGGGTAAGGTTTGATGAAATGGTTCAGAGGGTATTTCATGGAGGTCCATGAATGGACCAGTTAAAAGTTATGTGTTGGACTGAAGGTCAAAATTCATATCATATGTTCAAAAGGATGGATTTATGGTTTCGTAAGTTTGGTAAGGTGAAGGTGAATGTGAAAGTTGTGGTGGTTGGGTTACGTTTGTAGCAAATGTAACATATAATTCTATACCTGATTGAAGTTGATTTGAATTGTAGATATTGAAGAGTGCCTTGACGTCTTCATTATTGTTCAACTCAACACATGTGTACTTGCTAACTCCCGGGCCAAGTCTAATTGGGTAGCGAAAATGTATCGTTGTCACCCTTTCATTTGAGTCTCAGTTAAGTTTTATGTGGATGACTTTCTTGAGCCTTTGTAGAGTCACTCCTCTCTTTAGATGTACTAATTTCGCTGATGGTGAGGTGAACGTGACTTTTTCATTAAGACATTGGTTAATGACACTGTCAGAGTGAATAATGACATAGATTGAAGATATTTTTAGAAGGAGAAGGTTCATAAGAATAAGGAATAAGCTTAGAAGGTTGAATGAATAAAATAAACACGAATATGACTATTTATAATGGTAACATTAGATTCTCAATCATTCAATGTTTTACCATGTTTTACGAGTGATGGTGACCTCTCCATTCACGTAGACCAAGAAATAGTGACTTCTCAGTCACACATGCCAAGAGATAGTGACTTCTCAGTCATGCAGTCCGAGACTACGTGACTTCTTAGTCACGCAGAATAAGAGATAGTGACATCTCAGTCACGCAAACTAAGAAATAATGACTTTTCAGTCACGCAAACCAAGGTTACGTAACTTCTCAATCACGCATGCCAAGAGATAATGACTTCTCCATTTATCTATAAATATGTTCATCCAAGGCCATATGTTTTCATTCAAACTTGCATCCATCTTTGTTCTTCGTTCTATCTGTCTTTACTCCCATTACTAAAAATGTTGTTCTAGAAGTAAAACGAACACAGGTCCGCCTTAATTGGAAGAACGGTAAGTTTTACACATTAGCATTATTAACTGAATATATAAATCAATATTCTATATATAATGTTACTAATTTATTAATAACTGCAAGAAACTGAAAACGTGATTTCATCTTTCTGTCATTCAATGCCAGAACCCAGTCCTCTAATTGTTCCTATACTTGAACAACTTGGTTTTATTGGAATAGCAAAACTAAGGCATCTTAAGGTGGATCACGCATTGATAATAGCTTTGGTCGAAAGGTGGAGACCTGAAACTCACACAATTCATTTTCCAACAAGGGAGTGCACCATAACCCTAGAGGATGTTGCACTTCAACTCGGGCTAAAAGTTGATGGTTTACTAGTCGTTGGTCCAGCGATGTTTGACTAGGAGGAAATGTGTGACACATATCTCGGTATCGTGCCAGTCAAGAGAGAGTCACTTATTGGTTGATCGCGAGTGTCGCGCTCGGACAAATTAATAAAAACTGAATTGCATAAAAATTATGTAGTAAGAGGTGCAATCCGAGTCGTCTCACAACAATGATAATGTTATACGATTATAAAATTATAGGGGGTTTGATTTATAGAATAACATTAATTAAAATCAAAAGTTAACAAGAATTAAAAACTCTAATCTAAAAATTTAGAAGAACTATAATCACTCTATCACCGGATTCCAAGAAGATGCATCAACCAACAAATTAGTGATTAACATTAAATTCGAATGAAACCTCAATTCAAATTAAGCATTCACATGAGAACCCTCATACATTCGATTAACACACAATTTACTCAAGGTTCAGAAACCTCTAGAACCTAATCGATTGGTGTAAATTTAATTCACTAATGCCATTGATCTTATATCTCAAATCTGAAAATCTAATTCAAACTCCTTCAAGAATTAATTACATACATCAATCGAATAATATGTAATCAAACAACTGCACAATTATCAATCCAAATAAAGAACTTTTATTCGAAATCATAATCAGCAAAAGGAGAAAGAAGGAAGAGATGAAACTGAATTTGTTGTTGAATGAATTGCGAAACTGATCCTGAAGAGTGTCTCAGCCCTTTTTCAATCCTTGGACTAGATGAAAGTCTAAGCCTCCATTAATGGAGAAAAACAAAAGGTAAAGACGGAAGAGAAAAAGAAGAAGAAAACAAAAACCCTAAAACATAAACCTAATCTAACCTAACGTCCCAACCAACCATTTTACAGCCTGCTGCCCTAATTTAAATACATGCTCTTAAGGGTCAAAATATAAAAACTAATTAATAATTATTCAATTACATTAATCCTCTACTCAATAGCTGTCTCTAGAATCATTATTTGTTCAAGTTTGAATTTTGGAGGGAAAGTTATGCTTGTAATTGCTGCCCAACATCCATGCTGAATCCGATAAGATATTGTGTAGTATTTTTGGCCTTAAAGATCTATCCGATTTAATTTCTGATATGAAGATAAATTGTAGCCCTGAATGTTAGCTTCAAAACGCAACTGGAATGGGCTTAAACGGATATCTGTGGACTGAGATATGGCCCAAATACTACACCAAGGTCAGAAACTGCGAGTGCAGCGTTTTGACTTTTTCCAGGCCCAGTTTCAGCTTCTTATCATCAGAATTAGTTTCTGACCTCTCATAGAAATTGTGTACCTTTCTCTTAGCTTTCCTACAAATTAAGAATCATAATGAACTGAGCTCTACAACTCAAGATATGGCCTAGAAACCAAAACAGTATCAGAATTTGCCTAATGCTGGAAAAATTAAATAAAGCCCAAATAAAATTCAAATATCATAAAATGATTCAATTCAAACTAATTAGGCACAAAAGATGATTAATTAATTAGGAATGAGAGGAAATAAGATTGTAAAAATTTCAATTGATCATTGGCTCTATGCTAAAACTAAAGTGGCTAAGAGATAACATGTTGCCGTTACTAGAAGAACTAATTGAAGAAGAAGTTGACGCCTATTGTATGGCTTATATACTAGGTTTAATTAGAGATGTTTTGATGCCTGATAAAACAGGCAACAAAGTACATCTTATGTATTTAGCTTTATTAACTAATCTTAAAAAAACAAGATGATATAGTTAGAGTTCTGCTTGTTTAGTTATGTTGTACAGGGAAATGTTCAGAGCCACAGAAGTTGGTAGCAAAAGAATGGATGGTTACTCATCACTGTTAATGTCCTGGGCATGGTATCACATGCCATATATTGCCCAATTTCTAGTAATTCACCAACATACATTCTCGTGTGCAGATGGAGCGAGGGTAGAGTACTAAACTTTCAAAATAAACCTCACAATGATATTGTGGGTTACAAATCAATGTTTGATGACGTTCAAGTTAATTAAGTAACTCTTCATAACAAAAATTTGAATTCATATTTATTTTCTATCTTTTACACATCATCTTAAGTAACAAAGTTAAATTTATTTGTAGTTTTTATGGGCGTCATATCAAGACTTGCAAATATCAATACCCATGGAAGTATATAGAGATATCTAACTGTGGACTTCATGTATTGTCATCCTTTATTTTGCAATTTTTGAATGACACCAAACAAATAGAGTCAAATTATAGTTTTGTCTATTCCAAGAAGTCCCTTCTCCACCGAATAATTTGAATGACCTCCACAAAATTGACATGAGAGGAAGACAAGATGAAAATTGGGTTACAAGACATGCTCAATGGATTGAGATATGGAATAACAGACGTGAGCTGACAATTACGGGTTATCTAATGCAAGACCCATTGTGTCACACACAAAAATACATAGAATGGTACATTGTCAATTCCATCTATTTTCTATCTGTGTCACCACTACTACAAGATACAAGGAAGAGTGATCAATAACAAAGGACTACCAACACATTTGAAATCGATACGACTTCCATACCGTCGTACCACGAGACTGCATTAATTCCTTTGAACATTACACCAGAAGTAAACATAATTAACACAAGACATTCGTTTGCAACAACATCGGAAGATTTTTTTACAAACTTATTTGGAGTTGATTTTACAACTCCATCTTCATCACAAACTTACATGCAGTTTCGTTACCAACTGAATTTTGCTAATGAACCTAATAATTCATCAAATACATTCCAACAACTAGACCTTCATGATGATCCAAATCCTACACAACTTTATCTTGAAATCCTAGAGCAACAACCACAACGATGAAACTCACCACGTTATAGACGTCGCCCTCGTTGTGGGATTGGCCACCATTACAAAGATAGTTAATCATTAATATTATTATAAATTTGTTATCATTTTTATTAATGCACTTTGTATTCATTAATGTTACCTTAGTAATATGAAAACGATAATTTTAAAATATTTGTCTCAAGTATAAATAATTAACTTATAATTTAATATTTTATTTACTTTTTTAAAAATAAATTTTTATTCTAAAATAAATTTTATTAAAAATTATAATAATAAAATTTTAAGGTTTAGAGTATTAAAAATTATAATATTAAATAATATAATTTTAAAAAAAACTAATTTAATTAAAATAAATTTTTTATTCAAAATATCATTTTATCACATTAATATTTAAAAGTATTAACTCAAAATTATATATTTAAATAAATAAATAAACTGAATAATATTTAATGTATTTATTTAATTTTTAAAAATATAATTATTATTCTTTAAATATAAATAATTTAATCATTAACATTACTATATAAAATACTATACTTATTATTTAAATATTTTAATTAATTTTTAGAAATTATCTAAAATAATTTACTTATTATTTAATTATTTTATTTAATTTTTAAAAATATAATTAATTTTTTTTTAAAATATTATTTATTATCATAAATATGTAAAATAAATATTATTTATTATTTTTATTTATTTTCAAATAATATAAAAATATAAATATAATTCAAATAATAACTTATTTTATTATATATAATTAACAAAATATTTATTAGAATAACATATTATAAATATTTATTTTAATAAAATATAAATATATTTTAATTAATAATATTTATTTTATTATATAAAAATATAAAAAAAAAACTAATTCTGACATTTTTGTGCTATAGCAATTAGGTTCATTCTAGTATATAAATCTTTGTTAAGTTTATTTTTATAATTTTTTATTTTTTAATAATATTATTGTAAAAAAGTCACTTATAAAAAATCACACTAAATAAATAATGTGATTTATAATTACTCTATTTAAATAATTTATTTTTAAATTAACTCAATAATAATAATAATAAACCACAAAGTCTATCACTAATTTTGTCTAGAAAATAAAGGAAACATGAAGTCATGGTACCCTGGATGGCAGAAAATTAAGAGTAATAAATTAATGAATATTGAAAAAGAAGAGTGAAATCCCAGACGACCGCCCTCTGGAATGCACGGCGGAACGTCTAATCGGCATAAGTTGCAGCAGTACTTTCCATATCAAACCAAACACGCCTGGTCATACCACCCCTCATATATAGCCCACTCTACTTTGACAATTTCCACCGCAGTTTTGTATTTTCTTTTAAAGTGATTTTGCTTGCAAAAATGAAAAATAAAAATAAACATTTTATGAATTAATAATATTATGTATTTTAAATTAACTTAATAATAATTACTTATCAATTTTTTTCTTTTATAAATAAATTGTTGGAAGCAAATAAGGAAATTTTAAACACTAAAAAAATATGTTGTTATTGGATTACAAACAAATTATATAAACAGATTTTAGTACTTAATATAACTCAAAACTTGAAACAAAAATTTGTAGGTCTTTTATGCATATTTATTTTTTAAACTTCTCTATTTTTATTCATTAAGAGAAATTTTTTCACTTATCTTGATTTCAGTACTTTCTCTCATATAAGTTTCTTTATTAATTAGGTATATCTTCCTTTTCAATCACACTCATACAAATACCTTTTAATGATATTTACAATAATACAAGAGGATTAGAGTCATTTCCGTGTCTACCAATATTTTTTTAACATTTGTATTATTTTTAATTATATTCAATATAACACGTCTTCTAACATTTTTATCGTCAAAAAGACTATAAGATATCATAATTCTTTCACTTGAATCTACCACTAATTTTCTTCGTTACATATTTGAGTTAGTGACTTAGACAAAAGATTGCCTTTAATATCATAACTCAAGATCTTTCGTACACACTTAAACAATGATTACACATACAATAAGGGAATTTTCAAAGAGAGAAGAAATAGACTAATATTATACCTCGCATTTTATTATTTCATAATAATATTTTATATATATACTACGTGCATCCCACATTAACCAAACTCAAACATGTTACAAGAAACAAACTAAAACAACAAACTTCCAACAACTGCAGTTAGTATTCGTCTCTAAACAGAATTATTCTCAACATAGATTTACTGTGTTTTTCTCTTTTAATAAAAATCATATTAAAAAATAATTTTATGTTATAAATTTAACAATAAAATTATTATTAAAATAAGCTAAAAATTTATTTGATAAGTTATATTAAAAAACTTCTTCTATGCACTGTTTGTAAACTCTCCAAAGCAGTCCTTAACGTTTATTTTTAGAAGTGAAGCGTCCTTTAATATGAAATCCTAAATTAGAAGTTGAATGCTCCGGAACCATCAATTTAGCCATTTTAAAGATCTAACTCCGTTACCGAAATGATGGAAGTGTTTACTTTTGGTGCAACAATCAATCCAACATCAATTTAGCCATTTAAAACATCAATTAACATGTTCATATGACTTGGACTCCCAACTCCAGAATGTAACACCTTGTTGAAATTTTCTTCCATCATTCTCCACGATAAGTTACATTTTTTTCAGGAACTTCTTGAATGACAAATTAAATCACTCTTTCAAATGCAACACTGAGAAGTTGAGACGATCTCCAAGTCAACTTGACCAAACATGTGATGGTGCAATATTTTCACAATGTATTTTTTTTATCACCCCTTATAGCCAATAATGCAGCTCCGTAGGCAGCTTCTGTTTGATTTGCACGACACACTGGTAAACCAAGCACCCTCTCTCTTATCTTTATCCACTTCTCATTTTTGGCTCCTCCCCCGGATGTGAAAACTTCGTCTACTTCGGTTGCTCCTAGCTCCTTTAGCAACCCATATGCCTTTGCCTAAAATATCATTCAGGAGTGCTTCGCATTAGGTTACAGTGCATAAATGCAGACCCACTTGTTTACTAAAAAAGAAGTCTAAAATGAGTCAAGAAGGTTTTTACCTCTATACGCGCAATGGATTCTAAAATCCCATGCAAATACTCAACATCATTTTCTGGACGTGGAAGTAGCCTGCCCAAAAATCAAACTCAGTTAAGAAAATTGGAAGTATCGGTCGGTGGTGACATGTGCACCTGGACTTTGCCTTGATTGTGGTGGCACAGCTAGCAGAACCAAATTTGGATTTGTTACATGATCCAAAATGAAACAATCATTCAAGAAACCATCAAAGCTGTTTCTTCATATTGAACTAGAGACATCGTTTCTCCTTTCCGCAAATTGGTTCAGTCATCCAAAAGTCTGCCTTGAATTCACTTATTTTGACAAAATAATATTTTTTTCTTTTGTAATTGCCTAAAGGAGATAAAAAAGAACGACTATTCCTCTAAAATTAAGAATTACCAACACGCTATGCCAATTAAAACGCGTTAATGTGAAACTAAGTATTAGCACCTACGAAGATATAGCACCCTTAACTATTTAAGCAGTGCCTACTGAGAAATGAACTTACACGTAATGGAAATTTTGATTACTAAGCATTTCTTATTGAAAATGATAAAAGTAGGTTAATCACTAGCTATTGAGTATTGTTGACCCCTCACGGGATAATTTGTAAATTTACTGAATTGGCAGAGAGAAATTAATCTTTTAGAAACAATCAAACAAAATGATTTCCCAGGTCTGAGAGCATACCCAATTTGACAGAATTTCAAATTTATTTGAAAACACTTACTTAAAGAAATTGAATCACTTTACAGAAGATTCAACAAGCTAAATTGAAATGGGAAATGAATTCCAAAAATAAGTGTTCCAGCGCAAAGCAGAAGAGATTTACCTTGGAGCTAAATTTGGATCCGCTACTGGGAATCTTTCACCAGCTTTTGGCAGAGGATAGTAATCCAGAAGAGAAATTTGTGAGGGATTGATTTGTTCACTCAGTTTGTCTAATTGATCATCAGTGAACAGCTGTCTAAGAACAGCTCCACCAGTGTTTGAAGCACCACCAACAAGCCATTTATCATCAAGGCGATGACTATACACCCCAAACCGAGAATCCTCAATTCTTGTGTTGCTGAGAAGTTTGATAGCAAGGGTTGAACCCAATGAAGTAACCTAACCAAGAAGGGCTACATCAGACATAAAAAAGCTAATGTGGCTTATTTGCATAGATAAGAAACGTGATCTTCAAATTTTGAAAGAGCTAGTTTAGCAGAAAAACTTCAATGCAAAATCATAATGGAACAACAAATTTTCCGTTCTTGAAGCTGTATTCGTTTTTTATTCAAAACAGAATATAAAATCTGAAAAAAATATGAAACTTCTATTTTAATAAACAATCCACGAACTTAAGTTTTCTTTCTAAAATGTCTGCAGATAATCCATCATAAATAAATATGATAAGCTTTTTCTTTTTTTTTTAAAAAAAATTACCGCTTTCCCAGGTTGAGTAGCACGAGCTGCAAGAAATGCAGCTATACTGTCAGTGGTTCCAGCGCATACAACACAATCCTTTTGAAAACCTGAAAGAATAAGAACTATCCATCTGATTTTCAACTTCATAGCAGTAAAGGTTTAATTAGCAAATCAAATAAATTCTTATAGATACATAGCACAGCAATTGCAATCAGATAAATAAGGCTTCCTTAAATAGTTTAATTTGATTTTTCATAAGGCTTCCTTAAATAGAATATATTACCTAGGAAGGAATTCTCATTACAATTGAAATCAATGTAAACAAAACATACCAAATTGATTTCTAATTTCTTCCTTTAAACAAGCAATTGGAGTTCCCGGAGCAACTACTGAAGGTAAAAGATGATAATATGGTTGAGAGACTAGCCATGAAGGATATGAGTCCACTTCAGGATCATAGCCAACCTGCAAAACATAAAACAATGGTTAAATTTTCCAACTTGGACATAAATCCTTGATGTGAAGAAATTAAAAAAAGATGATAGAGGTTATTAAATAATGCCTTGAGAGCATTATTATAATCTGTAACTCCAAGCTTTCCGTGAAGAAGCCACAGAAGCCAATCCGCTTGGTGCAACAAAAGAGCAGATTTTTTGTCTGAACCAACGTGATTCCACCATGAGACAAGCTTACACAGAGTGGACGAGCCAGTGCAAACTGTATGGTTAGGAGGAGCAATAGATTTTACCATTGGTAGTGCATCAGGACAACTTTCATTGTAAAGAAAAGGTCTCCACAACGGTTCTCCAGTGTCACTGCAATCCCAAATTCACATTCCTACGTCATAATTTATCTTAATTAACAAAAATATTATAAAATTGTTGATCATCCACCTATCAACAATGATAGTTGTTGCAGAAGTCCCATCAATAGAAATGGAGGCAATGTGTCTGCGAAGTTCAAGTGGGACATCTTCAAGCAGCGAAGACAGTGTCTCCTTCCATGACCGTACCCAGTCATATGACTCTCCACTCTTTCTAGACAAGACAAACACAGAACAAAGTTTGATAATTTAATAATAAAAATATTTATTATAAATTTATATTTTTAATATAATAAATATGTTATTTTAGATACTTAAATTTAGTCCTGAGAATTAAAGTTAATAAAACATAAGGAAAATAGCATGTGATTAAAATGATACCGGGTAGAGCGGATACTCTTTCTTTGCCTCAGCTTGAATTGTGCCACCTTCGTCAATAATGGCAAACCTGGCACCAGATGTGCCAAAGTCCAACCCCAGATAGAGCCTTTCAACTGCTTTATTCTTAATCTTATTATTTCTATTTCCGTTTCCGAGGGACATTGATACTGCCTTTGGTTTTCTTACTTTATTGCATAACCCGTTGCCTGATGATAGGTTCAAAGTATTAATAGATTTTCTGGCATTAGGGGAAAATTTGAATAAATTGGAGTTGCTCGTGTAGGAAGGTCGTATACCACATTTTTGGGTTGATGTCCAAGATACTAAAACGATGCTTGCTGGGTGTGTTGTTGAAATAGCTCCTACCATATTGCAATCTTCTTAGCTCTTAACTTTTTCTGCCCATTCCTCGAGGATAAGGGACCTCGGAAACAATGGTGGCATAGACAAAAATAATAGTAGTAGAACAATTTATGCCCTGTGGCGGGTGTTTGTGGAATCGTCCTCATGGTTTAGGCCCATTTTGGCTTTGGGTCATTGGGCCCTCCTTGGTCCTTCTGGCTATTATTCCCATGACCCAAAAACACACGACATTAAAAATGACCATAAAACAGAGAAACAGAAGAAAAGTGTAGCGGTTGTTGGGTTTTTTAGAAGAAAAAAAAAAGTTATGTGGTTTTTAAAAAGCGTTTTCTATTTTTAATTTTAATTACATGATTATCACTTTATTTTTATTCTGTTTCTTATTTTTAAAGATTTATATCCGAAATGCTGAAAATGTTTTGTAATTAAAATAAAAAATAAAAACAAAATTTAAACCAAACAACCCCTTAGATACAAGAGCCCATCACGTGTTTTTGACTAATCCTATATGATTTTGGTCCACTTATAGCATATTTAATATTCCAATTTATTGACAACTTTTCACATTAAACCAATGGCAATGGTTTAATGTGAAACAAAACAGATCGGATTTTCAAAGTTTTAGCGAATTCAGCCTTTATAAAATCACATGATGTGCTTATAAAAGTGCAAGTTTCTGTTTTGGGGAAATTGGAAAGATCATCACAACATTAAGGGTATGTTTTTTCCTTTTAAAAATCAAACAAACATACTCTGAGTATTTTGTTTTATTTTATTTTTATTCTTGTTCTTTTGAAAACCCTAAATACCGTTTAGTATTTCACGTCTAATGTTAGCAATATGTGATTATTGTATCTTATAAAAAATTACTATAAGATCACTCAAATCGAGTAATTAATTTGTGATACTGAAATATTCTTAAGTTTCTTGCACATTGCACGCCTGAGCCAAAACCAGTTAATTTAGTTCATACATACTTTATTATTATTTTTAATTGTATTTAATCACTCAAATATTTTTCTACAGTAATGCTAGGTGTAATCATCGTACTTAGACAGTTATGTATTAGTATTTTTAGAGAAAGCAAAAAGCAATTAGAATATATTTGAAAGAACTTATAAAAAATACTTTATAATTTTTGTAAGTTATTTAAAATAACTTATTCAAATAAGTTATTTTAAGCTTATTCAAGAAAAATTTATCGTTAAAAGCATTTGTTTTAACACATTTGATTATATTATTTAAAACGACACTCTAATAATAATACCACCAAAAACAATATTTTAGAAAAATATATAAAAAGTAGTTTAGTATTTATAATACCTGAAATGAACACGCTCTTTGCACAGTGAAATAGAACGTTGCACATTGGAAAGGAATCAAGAAGTTATGAGGTAAAAACGAGCTCTGAATTGCACAAGAAAGTGCTAGGGATTGGGAAAGGATTACAGAAGAAAGGAAAACAAGGGAACTTTGGCCTCTGCAGTGTGAAAACCCAATATTGCCATCGATCGAACAAAGAAAAAAAAGTTGGAACACCCAGGAAACATAACTCCCCAAGCTCTGAAAGACGTCCCTAATTGCACGTGAATCACCAGTGATCAGTATCGTCACGGTCACAAGTATCATCAAAAAGTGGACCACAAGAAATAAAAAAGGTTACCTCGTGCATGTGCCATAAAGCCAACAACATCCACTCAAGGTGGAGTGTGCCAAAGTGGAAATCAATTTATTCGCTTTGTATTCTTTGCCTGTACTCTTCTTTCATTGGCACAAAATATTATAAGAAGGGTGAAAAAGAAGAATCGTGACCGCGGATAGCATATTAGAACTTCGGATTAAAAACAAAATACGTAATAAACTTTTTTTCAAATTGTGGTTTAATTTTTTTTTCTATTACAGTCTATTCAAACACACTTGGAATTGACTACAATAGAAATATTAATTTATTTTTCATTTAAAATATTTTTGGCGTTTGTTTGTTTACCTTATCGTGGAAGATTTTTGTTACCGGTGCATGCACGGTTGTTGGTTAGTTGAAAGGAATCCATCTTTTTAACTTCTCCTTTGAGATGACCCCACAATTACAACTTACGCTTTTCTTTGCTCTTCTTTTTTTGGGTTTACGATTCGTCTTGTGGACTATGATTGATGGTCTCGTGGTCCTTTGGATTGGAAGCAAAACCAGTCATTTTTCTTCAGCACTCAGAGTCAACATCTTTCTGCATCTGTTTTCTCTTTCTGTCTCACTCATCTCCTCCAACGTCTTATTAACGAATTCGATTACCACCATGGAAAATGAACAAAAAGATAAATACTCAATAAACTTAATTAAGTGTTTAATCCTATAATATGGACTTGATTCGTGTAAAATATTTTTATATGATATAATTTTACTTTTTTTACAAACTATTTTTTGTAGTGCATACAGCTGATGTGGTCTACTGAGTTAAGTTTAGAACATATTAGTTAAAAAAAGATTAAAAACAACACTTCACAAAGAAGTAAGTAAAATATTCTAATAAATTATTTTATAAAAATTAAGTATAAATTATATAATTTCATAAAGACGAAAAACTTAAAATATTAATCTCGGTTCTAAAAATTACAATTAAATAAATATAATAATAATTTTTATTAAATATTAAATATTTATTACATTTTTATAATTTTAATGTAATAAATATATTGTTTTAATAAAAAAATTACTACTTCTAAAAACTCAAACCTTAAGTAAGAGGTTAAAAATAGCTTAATATATTTAATACTCGGTGATAGTAACATTTCTCTCATTTGACTAAATTCCTGTATTTATAGATAAAAACAAGATCTAAAATACTTTTAAATACAGCTTTATTAAATGAAATTAATTAACGGTTTTGTCGATTCAATCCATTAGAATGCAATGTAAACTTCTAATTAGAGTTCAACTTTCCAGGAATTTTCTCTGTACAGAAAAGATGTTGCAACTGTATGTTACATCAAGAGCAGTGTACTGTAAGAAAGTGCAAGCATAGTTGTTAAAATTGAATTAGACCAGATTTAACCAAAAATAGTCAGATAACAGGTTTGGTCACTTCAGAAGATTAGAATAAAAACATGTTAAATCCATCGAAATTAATCAAAATCAGACAATAATTAACGTAAAAATTAATTTTGGATCAATCACTTCATACAAATTTATTTATTTATTTTTAAATAAAAACTCATACACATATCAATATACAGGGATGGTTTTGTTTATTTTTTATTTTGAACGTGCAGTACCAAATGCTTTAAGTACAGGTGAATAAACACAATACACGGTGGCCTTATAATAAAAATTATGCATGGAGAGACGATAGAGCTTGTTTAGTTTTTGGAAAAAAAAAGTTATATTTTCACATCTAATTACAAAATTGTGGAATTTTTATTTTCTTAGATTTGTAAAAAAAGAAAAGACAGTAAAAATATAATTTTTTCAAAATATTTCCTATACATATTCTAAAAAACATAAAATGTTTCTTAAAGCTAAACCGTCCCTAGGTGTCCTGTCTACACTAGGATATGTTAAGTGGACGAGTGATAATATTTAAGTGGATGGTTTGAATTATACCATTTTCTTAGTATGATAAAAATATGAAAATTTGTTTTAGTTTTGAAGTCTTTATCTCTATTTTTTGAACTTTGACTTAAGACAATATTATATTGCCATAAAAAATTTCTTCCTCAAAAATAAAATAAAAAATCAAAGCAAATTAACCTTAATTTAATTTATTTGTATACCACTTATGCATGAATTTCTATATTTTTGTTACAAAAAATATTAAGAGCATGTTTGATTTTCTTTGTAAAAATAGTTTTTAGTTTTTAAAAATAAAATGTAGTATAAATTTATACTACATTTTATTTTTAAAAAATTAAAAACCGTTTTTAAAAAAGAAATTAAACATAGTTTAAAAATATACTTTTTTAGTACATATTTTTAACATACTCTTAATTATTATTTAAAAATAATTTTTTAAAAAATTACAAGTATAACACATAATTTTTAATAAATTATGTTAATAATTAAGAGTTAGTTAAAAACAATATGTGAGAGAATGTATTTATTAACATTTTGTTTCTAGTTATATTTTATAATGACTATTTTTGCGCCATAAATCGTAAATTTTTTCTAGTGATTATAGATCTGCTGCTCTACTTTGTAGATATGTAACTAGGATGTATCATGTAACTGACCTTTATCTCGTCCATTTTTTTTTGTTTTGTCTTGAAATCACTTTTATGTTGAACTGTAATTAGGAGACATCCCTATCATTCTTGTTATGAAAAAACTTTGCGTCTTAAATGCTCAATATTAGTTGACCTCCTTCATTCATTGGCTAAATTAACGGTTGTGACCAACCTATCTTAGTAGTCAACTATGTTATACGCCATTGTAGAGGGCCATTTGAAAGTTTATGGCAACATCCAAAGTTATTAGGTTGAGTGATGAAGTTATACACCCTTTCAAGTTATAATATTTAGCGATTGTAGTTTTAATGCCTGTTTTCGAATTTTAATATTAACTTTTTCAATTCTAAGTTACACAGCCTTTTAATAAAATCCATTTTCTATGCACGTAATTAGAAATTTCATATTAACTAATGTAATTAAAACTTTTAACTATTTATCGAATGTGGTCAGTTTTTTAAAAAAGAATATTTGATGCCTTGTACGAGTTGTATCTTAATACCCTCGTAAAATTTTTAGACAAATAACTCAATAAAAAAAAAAGTAATCGTTGGAAGATTGGAAACCTCTTTTTAAATTTAGAGTGATATCTGTTTTAAAAACATTTTTTTATTTTTAAAAATAAAATCTAATATAAATTTATACTAGAATTTATTTTTAAAGATACAAAACTGTTTTTAAATCAGAAATTAAACATACTCTAAACTATTAATTCTCAAAAGATAGATGCCATATTTTATTACTTTATTTAAAAAACGTTGTGTAAAACTTTTTTTATAAAGATTAAGAAAGACAATAAATTATTTTCTTGTTTAATTGCTAAGTATTTAACTCACAATATACTTGAAAACTATTACATTTATCATTTATTTAGTTATGAAATTGAAATAAAATAATTAATATTCTATTAAGATCTGAAAATATTATCTAATATTATTTTTTTAAATAAGAAAAAAATATTTATTTATTTATTATAAATATCAAAATAAGCCTTTATAAGAATTAAATACCGTTAGTTTAATCATTTAAACTTTATTTAAAAGTTTGAAAAATGAGAGAAATAAATATTTTGAAATGAAAGAGAGAAGAGATTTAATACAAAACTCTCTAAATTGAGATAACGTAAAAATATGAAATTAATAGGATATTAAGAAGTTTATAAATAATATTTTTTTTTATCTAAAAATTTTTAAACATAAATAAACATTACATAATTCTTCCGTTTTTTTTTTTTTTTTAAATCAGCTGCAAATACAACCTCAAAGTATGTTTGTGTTAAATAAAAGAAGATATATGTTTTAGTTTTAAATTAAAAAATTATATATCATTTGTAATGATAAATACAACAATACAATGAATTTATGTTAATATATTTACTTAAAATATAAATCTTGCCCACTCATCTTTTCCAAACACGTCGCAAACAATGCTTTAATCTTTAAAGATTATGGTTTCCTCGTTTAATTTTCATGTTTATGAAAAAGCTGTTCCACCTTTGTAAATTCATACAACTTCAATGTTTTGAATAAGTGCTTTCAAAATGATTTAATGGACAAATGTTAAATTACATCCAAACTCATGGATTGACTGTCCACAAATAAAACTACTAACTGCGATTGGAGGAAATCAGGAACCGTAGAGAAAAAATACAACTGAGATTCGAGATACCTCTGGTACAAAGAGAAGGGTGTACCTCTGCAAATCACATGCATGGGCAAGTTTTTTAACTCACGAGTGAGTTAGCTCAGGTAGTTGAATTATATTTTGTTCGTCTATATTAATTCGTTCATCGTCTTCTATTCATGTCGCCAAATTTGTCTAACAAGAAGCACTGCGCATTAACGCATGCAACCGCGGTAACGGTGCCGTGACTCCACCTTCAAATACCAAAAAGATTTCAAATCATCTTTTACGTTCCGCTTGTACGAAGGTTCAACAGAGGAAAAAAAGAAAAGCAAAATGGATTTAATGTTTAAACAAGTTAAAATAAAAGACAGAGAAGAAAAAAAGTTTTTTTCTTGTTTAAATGAATAAAAATATAGTAAAAACAATTAGATTATATTATAAATTAATTATTTTTTTATTGTAATATTTTTAATGAAAATTTCCTAATGTTTTTCTATAATTTTATTATATAAATATTTTCAATAAAAAAAATTATCCAAAAGACCAAAACCCCTCTGTCACCCCTCGCTCTCCTCTCTCCTTCCTATTTCTCTCCATTTTGGGGATTTTTTCTTTTTTATATAGATCTCACTCAATTTTTTTTCCTTTTTCTCTTTTCATCTAAACACCAAACCTTCTTTTATCTTTTCCTTCTCTAATTCCTTCTTTCTATCTAAACACAGTACAAGTAAAAATTTTATTTGTATTGTTTAAATATGCTCTAAATGTAAACGAATACAAAATAATAAAGAGAACTACAAATTAAGTACGTATTTAATTTGTATTTTTTAAAATATAATTTTTTGTAGTTTTATGAGATGATTTTTTAATAAATTAAGTAATGGTTTTTTTTAACTTATCCAAATATTCACTAAAAATTCTAAAAAATAACAATAAGATGACCTAAAATATAAATAAGGTAATACCGGATATGATGACATCACATAATTTCGCATCCACGCAAATAATAAACTTTCTTAAAAGTGTGATTCTGTCGTTTCATAAACATTTTTGTGTTTGTTTTTTTTTGGAAGTATAACTAGCGTATTAATTGTAATTCACAGATAAAATAATCCTTAATCGAGTTTTTTTTAATCCATGTTAAATGAATTTGAAATCTTGAATTGGATCAACACAAATCAAGTTAAGTATCCTATTTTGACACCCATATTGGGCCAAGTGCTGCTTAAATAACGAAAACAGTTAAATTATATAAGTTACGTGCTATAACAAAGACATACCTTTTATTTTCTTTATTTTTTATATTAATTTTAAGTATTTAAATTTTTTTTTATTAGAAATATTTATTATATTAAAAATTAACGAATATTTTTTCAGTAGAAAGAACTTATCACATTTATATATTTTGTAAAAATTTATGAATTAATGTCGGTATTTTTTGAAATATTTTTTTACTTGAAGTAAATATTAAAATGTGCAAAATAAAATCATACAAAAATTATCATGGTATAAAAGAGTAATAATATTAATATATTGAGTGCCAAACTTAAATATTTATATTATTTATAATTTTTATTTATTAAATATATATTAATTTTTTTATAAAATTATTATACTAAATAAAAACCAAATATTTAAATTTAACACATCAGACTTAGTTAATGTAAAAATGTTTAAGTCTTGTGTTGATGATTCGTGTTACTCCCGCTCAAACCCAATTTTAGCCTTACTTTTTCAAAGCCATTCGTCGCTTATATTATTGCGCGGGCGCTTCCAACCTTCTACGAGTTTTAAAACCCATCTCAATCTCTTCATCCGACACGTGGGCACTTGGAATATCCAAATCAAAATTTAAATCCCTCCCATAAAAAACTCAAAATTACAACGAAGAAAATAAATTTAAACTGAGACCATCTCCCACATTTTCTCACCATTTTCACCTCTTTCTCCACCTACTCTCTTTCTCTCTCTCCCACTGCAACGCTCATTGTCTTAGAGAAGACGAAACACTCTCTCTGTGATAATCATACCTTAAAGCGTCAAAGTAACAAAGAAAAAATAAAAAGAAAAAAGAGAACTAATATGTTCTTAGCTTTTTTTTTCTTATTGCCATGTGAGAGTTCTGACACATTCTATTCTTCTTCTATTGTTTCCCTTTACTTCATATTTTGCTGGTTTATTCGCTTGACTCACTAACTCGGCGAGTCAATGAATGGCCTCATCCTCACGAGCAAGGAGTAGCTCGCCATTTTCACACCGGAAACCCTCCACTCCACACTCCTCTTCTTCCTCATCTTCTTCTTCCTTCACCAACGGACGGTTAATGCCTCGCTCCTGTTCTTCTACGTCGTCGTTTTTTAACTCCGGTGGTGGTGGACTCAGTGGCCGATCCATGACTCCGAATCGCGGTCACAGTGAGTTGACCTTCTACGGTTATGGTAGTCCTTCACCGGTGGAGTTCGGGATGGAGGAGGTGATCATGGAACCTGTGGATTCGTCCAGGTCTCGCGATAGCATTTCGGTCACGATTCGGTTCAGACCATTGAGGTAATGCATAGATCCGCGGTTATAGTATCAGATCCATTCGCTGTGAAAACGAGAGGAACTGAATCATTCAGTTTTGTTAAGCGTTGTGTTATCTGATAAATGAGTGGTTACGGTTTTGGTTGCAGTGAAAGGGAGTATCAGAGAGGGGATGATATCGCGTGGTATGCGGATGGTGATACGATTGTGAGAAATGAATATAATCCAGCTACTGCTTATGCATTTGGTATTTTCATTTCTAATTCTTCTTGGCGTGATTTTGTGGGGAATTAGTGGAGAATAGTTAGTCTTAGGTTTCTACTAGGAAATTGGTGATATTGTTTGCTTTTGGTGTAGAAATTATGGATATGGACGTTAGAATTTTGATTTGATTTGTGGCAGATAGAGTGTTTGGGCCACATACAAATTCTGATGAGGTGTATGAAGTAGCTGCAAAACCTGTAGTGAAGGCTGCCATGGAAGGGGTCAATGGTATGAAATATTACTATCTAAATTCAAAATTATATATTGCAATAGGAATGTGATGTTTTTAAGCGGTGTCTTATTTGGTACCAACTACCGAGTCATTGTGTTTCTTTGATGGAAGCTGCTTTAGTTTCAACTCATGTATGTAGTCAATAATTAGATTTCAATGGTTAATATGTACTGCTTATTGGTTTAGTGTTCAAGTGCCTGGTGGAGTTAGCTTCGTTTTTGAAAGATAACTTATGATAAACATTGCAGGAACTGTGTTTGCCTATGGTGTGACGAGTAGTGGTAAGACACATACTATGCACGTAAGTGTCACTTTTAAAATTAATGTATTGATTTTTATCTTTGTTCTTTGGAGTTTTTAGGTTGAAAGTCAAATTATTGTTTTACCTCTTATCTATCATATTGCAACATAAAGTTTGTCATTAAATTACATTGACTTTTACTACGGGATATTATTTATTAGTCCATTCATTTTAAAATATCTGGCGGTTTAGGAATTTTGTTTTGTTTCAGTTTATCTTTAGAATATCAAAAACATATTTAATTATGCTTTTCTTTACCAATTCTATCCTCATCCCTTGATATTTTCAGTAATTACAGATTTGGTTCAGTTTATTTTGAAGAATGATAGAGACCATTAATGGAATGATGATAATTTGAGTGTTTTAATGGAGGATAAGTTAGTCAAATGTATATTTTATTGTTATTGATACTATTTTATAATTTTCTAAGTCGTCGTGAGTGAATAATGTTGAACAGTATATATTTTGAACAGGAGTGTTATAACGTGGTGTAGGTTATTTGTCAGTTTTCAATTGTTAGATCTTTTTGGTAAGTTACTAGTTTGTTCTGATATGAGTTCTCTAACACAACAGCACATACGCCACATGAAAACAACTTTCTTTTAAGAATTATTTTTTTATGTTATTCTCCGGAAGAATGTGAGCATAAAATCTTTTCAGCTACTGTTTGATGATTCTTTGGTTAGGGGTAAGGAAGTTTCCGGGGGAACTCTTAAGATAGTTAGTTTGTCTGTTTCATGTAATAGACAACCTGGTGAACTACCATCGAGCACTATATTTGTTATCATTTAACAAATGGAAAATTTCTTGGATTGAGATCATTCTTACAGGAAGCTAAAATTTAGCAGTGCCCTTGAGAGATATAGATAGTGTTGGTTGAATTAAAAGAAGTATAACTAAAAGTATGATTTTAGTTAAAAAGGTCTTTTTGTTAATGTAAAGGTACGATACATTAGCTTTATACAAGGACCTTGTACTTCAACACTTGAGCTGAATCATTTGATTTGAGAGTAGATCAATTATCACATCAATCTGGCAACCATTTTTTAGGTTCATTTGATTGATTGGTACATATTATTTTTTAAGTACAGGTTATATAGTGTACTTAAGTATTGCGACTTCACATGTTAAATTGGAGATCTAGTGGGGTGATTTGGGAATCAAACATTTGGCTAACTTGCAGTTCTTGCTACTGTTTAGCTTATATTAGTTGTTTTTTCAAGTCACTTTCTGCCTATAAACTGTTTCATGGTATACCTTTTTTAATTGATGTGATCCCTTCAGTTGTGGTATTCCTGATTTTCTTTTCAATAATGATATTTGCAGGGAGATCAAAATTCTCCTGGCATCATACCACTGGCTATAAAAGATGTTTTCAGCATTATCCAAGATGTGAGTTTTCATGCAAACTTAGTAAATGTTGGTTAAGCCATTGTTATACATTAGTTATTTCGAAACACATGCAGCACCACCCATTATTTGTTATAATATATGCTTTGAAAAATAAACAATCTCTTTGTATTTGTTATCAAATCAATACTCTCTCTTGCTTTGTGCTGTACTGTACTGGTGGCCAGTTGGCATCTACTTGTCTTGCATACCGTGCCATACCATTACCTCCCAATCAAAAGTCAAAATTTATTCCCGGTTTTGTTATTTTTATAAGGATACATGTGCTGCATGTCTTGATTGGTAAGACATCTTAATACTCATTTTTTATTTATAATTACTTGTTTCTGCTTTTACTTGGCATAGTTATGGAATATTCTATTGTTTTTATTAAATTTATATTGCTGTAATTTGCTTGGAATGACTATTTGTATTCACCGCAGACTCCAGGAAGAGAGTTCTTACTCCGAGTGTCATATCTAGAAATATACAATGAGGTAAATGCAGAACAAATTGTGTGCACACTTCTGAACTTGGTTTAGTACTTCAGTTCATAATTAACTGCAATTCTTTCTGCCTTGACTCAACTATATTTTCCTGGTACATGCCACTTTGCAATACTGATTGTCACTTTACTTTTTATATTGTCTGATTTTTTTTTTCTTTTTTGTTTTAATAGATGTTTTCCCTGTTTCTACTTCGTATCAGGTAATAAATGACTTGCTTGACCCGACTAGCCAAAATTTACGTGTTAGAGAAGATGCACAGGTTAATGTTTTTTGAAATTGGAATCTTATTTATATATCTGAGTTAATTCTTTGCACGTTTCTTTGTTACTCTATTCTCAGTTGTCTTTTGATACATGAAATTGATATTTCTAATTGTCTTTGAAATGTGGCATGGCATGGCATGTATCTAAGAACTAACTAAAAACCTGTTTTAGAGTGTGAAGTGTGAACATTGATGGAATGAGGGGATTCATTGTTTGAAGGTTTATTTATTTATTTTCATCAATTTAAATTGTCTTCTGTTTGTAAATGGAATTTTATTAACCACATCTTAAGACTGTGTTTAAGCATCCAAAAGTAGTAGATTTTTTATTGGAAAAGGACACATTCATTGCATTAAAGTATAAAAGTATAATAAATAAATTTTTTTAATATTTTTTTCTATTATTAGTTGCTCTGAGGTTAATATTTTCTTTATAAATAAAAGTTTCATTTCTATGTTAATTTTTCCTTTAAGAAAAATCAAAGACAACATTTGTTGTTGGAGTAGAATCTAGACAAATATTGTCTATTTTAAACTCTTCAAACAATTTCATTGTTTGCTCAATACTAGTTTGAGATCATATAACCAACGATTTATGTTGGCCTGTATTTCAGGGAACTTATGTGGAGGGTATAAAGGAAGAAGTTGTTTTGTCTCCCGGACATGCTCTTTCCTTTATTGCTGCTGGAGAAGGTATAAATTGACAATATTTATATTTAACTCCAATTATTTTTATTATTATAACTCTCATGGTTAATTGTTGGTTACTTGGTTCAGAAGCTTTATTAATAAGGAAGTTGTTTGATGGCAGAACATCGTCATGTTGGATCAAACAATTTTAACCTCTTTAGCAGCCGAAGTCACACAATTTTTACACTAGTAAGCATTCTTGAAATTGTGGTATTAAAATTTATTGTCAAAGGCTCAAAGCAACCTTTTTCTACACTGGATCCAATTGTCAAAGGAAATAATCTACATCACAGCCTGGCCGTAGGTTTTTGAATGGCTAAGTTGCATGCGTACATTCTGCTTAGATGTTTTACTACTTCTCCTATATGCTGGTTAAATGTTTAATTTTGCTAAGTAACATATTGACATATGTGGTTTTGTTCCTGGACTTCGTTGGGCCTTTTTTTTCACTCCTGACCTGTATTGTTATTGCTATCCGCAGATGATTGAAAGCAGTGCCCATGGTGAAGATTATGATGGAGTGGTCTTCTCTCAGCTTGTATGTGAACATTATTAAAAACTTTTAAGACAACACATGCACTTCATTGGTTGTCTCTTCTCATTTTTATTCTTTTGGCTTGTTTCCTTCTATTAGAATTTGATCGATCTTGCTGGATCTGAGAGCTCGAAAACTGAAACAACTGGATTAAGAAGAAAAGAAGGATCTTACATAAACAAAAGTCTTCTGACACTTGGAACTGTAGGTGTCGTACATTTCTCATATTTTTTGGCTATGAAGTTCTACTATGACCTGAGATCACCAGTTAGATAATTTGCAATTTACATCTTTGCAAAATATTATAAAACCTGCCTTCTGCAGTCTTGATTTTATGGTTTTAATTTAAAGGTTATTGGAAAATTGAGCGAGGGAAAAGCATCTCATGTTCCATATCGAGACTCAAAGCTTACCCGCCTCCTGCAGTCTTCACTTAGTGGGCATGGCCATGTTTCAGTGAGTTTTGATTCTACTGCACTTTTATCTATCAAATTCTGTAACTGTATTTGTTGTGCCTTTAGTTTAGTATAATTGTTGAGTCATCATTCTATTTCAATAGGCCCAAGTTATTAAAATCGTACCCATTCTTGGTTCGTATTATGTGATGAGTTGCAAATGACTTTAAATCTTGCCATGTATGGATGGGTTGGTGTGAGTCTACATCATCGATACAGTTCTCGTGATTCAACGATTCCTTATTTTATACTTTTTCACCATTTCTGATCAAAGCAATAGAGAAGTCAAAGTTTAAATTTGTTAAATGAAAAGAAACACTGCTAAATACACCCTATTTAATCAGTTTGATTTTCTGTTTTCATTGTGTCGAAACATTTCACACCATCACTTACTCATTCTATTGTATGCATTATATTTGGCCATTCCATTGCTCTTTTCAATGTTCTGAAATAAAAGGCTTCACAGACTTAATTGTGACATGATTTATTTTGTTAGACTTATGGTTATGAGTAAGTTGTTTTTTCATTTTGTGGTTAAAAATTATTACATTAAGCATTATATATCATTTTATTCATTTATATGATATATTTCAAGCATTCTTCCTTGTATTTTTGAATTTTACAATTTGATGCGATTTACCATTCAAAAATTAGCATGGAAATTTACGATTTGAACCCTGATTTGTTGCAATAGTTCCCTTAAATATAGGGCTATGGCTTTTTAAGTTCTTTCCTTTCGCTTTCTTCTCTTTCATGGGTGTTTTAGAACAAAGTACGTTAAAATGTCTGCATGAGCACCATTGCACGATATTAAGGTTGGCTTTAACATGGAAATTTCAGCTAATCTGCACTGTAACTCCGGCATCCAGTAATTTGGAAGAAACTCACAATACCTTGAAGTTTGCTAGCAGGGCCAAGAGAGTAGAAATATACGCCTCACGTAATAAGGTCCACTCAAAATCAATTTATTAGCCACTTATTCATAAAAAAGAACTGCATGACTATTAGAATGTGCGTGAGGAGTTTTCTGATTCATTCTTGAATTATTTGTTAAAGCAGATTATTGATGAAAAATCTCTAATTAAGAAATACCAGAGAGAAATTTCAGTCCTCAAACACGAACTTGATCAGCTGAAGAAAGGGCTTCAACTTGGTGTCAACCACGAGGAAATTATGAGCTTAAAGCAAAAGGTTTTTAGCTCCCCGAGTTGTTTTCATATTTTTCTTTTATTACGGTGGTTTTGTGGTGATTGAATAACGAGTTTTGCTTCTTATTCTATACTGATATACGAGTAGTTGGAAGAAGGTCAAGTGAAAATGCAGTCAAGATTGGAAGAAGAGGAAGAAGCGAAGGTTGCTCTTATGAGTCGGATACAGAGGCTAACCAAGCTCATTCTGGTTTCATCAAAGAATGCAATTCCGGGATATCTATCTGATGCTCCCAGCCACCATCGAAGTCACTCCGTTGGCGAGGATGATGTGAGTTCCTCCTTTAATTGGTGTATAAGTGTGTTTTACCATTCTTTTTAATATTCTTCCAAAAGTGCACGTACTTTGAAACTCTGTATAATGATCTGCTGCAATATTATTTGCAGATTGAGTTTCTTTTCATATTCTAAATCTCCATAGCTGACAAATTTTAGCTGTTGACTGCTAGGTAGTGAGTTTATTTCTTCTGTCAGTGAATTTGTTCATTAATAGTAGGTCTTTGCTTTTCGCACTTTATGTTAGATATATACAATCATTCATGAGCCTCTTATACTCCCGAGTAGGTCATTATTTTAGGTTGATATTTGGTTTTAAAAGTATATCACAATGCTTTTTTAATAAAGTGGTCAAGTATTTCATCCTTGTTGCTTCTTTCTTCACAATTAAATTAAATTTCAACACAATATACATCAACCCCAAGCGTTGTCTACATTTCAAGTCCAGATGGCGTTCTCGTGAGGGGGTATAAACTATAAACCATTCTTAGGCCTCTGCTGCTTATTCTTTTAGGTTGTGTTGATTCTTGTGTTCTACTTAACTACATGTATTCAAATATTTAATTTTTCAGAAAGTTATTTTCTTTACATCTGAACCTTGCATTGCATGACTGTATTTTTATTGAACATGTAAAGAGTAGGTAAACCTAGCTTATTCTTTTTTTCCTTTTCCAGAAATTTGATGCCCTACGTGAAGCATCTCTTTTGATCGAAAATGAGAGTCAAAAAGATGTTTCCACTGTGTCATCTGATCCGTCTCATGATGTTAGACATAGAAGATCGTCAAGTAGACCAAACGAAGAACTCTCTCCAACTAGCAGTATCATCGCTGAATCGACGCAAGCTGGTGAACTCATCAGCAGAACAAGGAAACCAGCGGTAGATTCATGTTTCCCCTTCCCCTCGTCAATACTTGTTTGTTAATCTCACTCCGTAATATGCCCCCCATTAAATGCCTTAGCTTTGGGAAATGCGTGACAGTTCAGGAAAAATTAATGCAGATAAAAAGCGTATTAGAATTGAGGATTAACCTAACTTAATTCAAAAAGCTAGCTAAGGAATATATTGTCCAATTCATTTTAAGTTGACACTTGGCTCATACTCAGCTGACGTGTACACATGGGCTACCCTTGTGACTTGTGCATGATTTCATCTGTTTTTATTATTTATGTGTAACTGTTTTCTTTTATTTTCTGACTGCTAAACAAATTATTTATATTAAATAATGATATAATCTCCTTTGTTAGAATGTTTTGAAAAAACGATTTTAATGTGTTCGAATTTTACAATGTCAATTTATATTAAAATGCACGTTGTTGAATATATATATATATATATATTATTTTTAAAAAAAAACCGTTTAAAAATAATGTGGGTTTCGTGCTGCTTTTTGTATCTATTTTTGTTTTCTGTGGTTTGTTTCTTTGTCCCTTCATAAAATTCTTTTTTTGGCTGCTTATTGAATTATAGGGAGGGATGGCAATGTCTGATGAGATGGATCTTCTAGTCGAGCAAGTCAAAATGCTAGCTGGAGACATTGCTTTCAGTACCAGCACTCTGAAACGCTTAATGGAGCAGTCTGTAAATGATCCTGAAAGCTCCAAAACACAGGTATTCTTGCCTTGTTTTTGAACTGTGATGCTCTCAAACGTATTGGTAGGTGAGAAGGGCTAATAAAGTATTTATCAGAGGAAATCTTTAAATTCGTCATTTAAATTGTATGAATCAGATGTTTTAGTGTTAAATTTAAAAAGAAATATTTGTCCCTAATTTTATAAAATATCATTTTTTAAATGCCAGTAAAAAGTAAAATAAAAAATGAAAATTAATAACTTTTTATGAACCGGACATTTTAGTGCTTGATTTAAAAAAATATTTGTTGCATACTTTAATAAAATAAAAAATAAATAAATTGAAAGAAATTATTCTTTATGAAATTAAAATTATTAAAAAGTTTTTAAAATGTTATAGAATAAAATACCCAGTTTATACAATATTGGAAGTTACTTTAGGAGTTTACTAATTTAGCATACTTATGATTTTTCCATATAAAAGCAATTAGAAATTTAGAATGACAAGCGGGTATGCTAAAATTGGCGACGTAATCAAATGACATGCACATTGCATCCATATATACTTTTCACATAGCAGCTTTATCTATGGATAAGAATAAGATAAGCCTACTGGCACTCCTGCTTATTCATATTTACTTTTTTAACTTTCTTTTTTACTTTTCAACTTTATCTTCATTTTAAGTTTTTTAATATCCTCATCTAATGAGTTTTGGTGGTTGTCGTAGTCCTTTGAACATGCGTATTTTATATCATATATATAATACTGAAGGTAATGATAAAAAGCAAAAATAAGTACGCTTTCTTTTCCTTTGCACAATAAAGTATTTAGAAATGTGACAACATAATTTGTTTGATAATTTTTTTAACAACATATGTTATAAGTACATGTTATATTGAATAAATATATTACATGAATTAAACCTGAGAAAAAAAATATCTCATTACAAAAATATTAAATGTAATTTTGGGCCTTTGCCAATATTAGTGAAAATACAACTTACAAAATGAGAGTCAAAAGTGAAGATAATTCAGTATTTCTATTTTGGCTTATTACTATTAATTATTATTATTATTATTATTATTATTATTATTATTATGTACCAAAGAAATTAATCTTAATTTAATTTTTTAAAAAATACAAAAATTTCATTTGTAAAAAAAATCAAATTTACCCGAGAAAAGAAAAGTTTGATTGAATAAAGGCGCTTGTTAATGAAACGATGTTTTACTTATCTAAATATTTTATAGATACATAAATTAATTTGTATTTTACTATAATGGTATTCTAGTTTTTTTTTAATTCATTTTTAATTTGTAACACTTGCAATTTGTTGGATTCAATCACTCCTCTTAAATCCAAAGGTTTTATGAACTATCATCTTCATCTTTTAATTAGGCCACATAAATTTTCTTACGTTAAATATGTCATTCTATTTTATTTCAGTTAAATATTATTGCTTAAATCTAGTTAATACTAAAATTTTGAAGTAAAAAATATATAGAAATAAGTTATTTGAATTGAATTGTAATTATTGAATTTCAGGACACTACACATGGATTTTGTATATCTTGATTAAAAAAATAATTTCTATAATTTTTTACTTAAAAAAATCTTATCTAATAAAATAATGCAAATTAATTTTGAAGTCTTTGCACGACGCATAATTTTACTATTATTTAACGATGATTATACTTTTATTTCTTATATATTTATTTTTTCTATTGTTATTTAAATTTAAGAATGTCCGTTGTCACATGAGTTGATGTATTTCCAAACACAAGCAGTTACACGCACAAATGTTACGGGGCAGCGGTGCGCCATGTTACAAAAAATCCCGCACGTAACTTTAATGATTAATTGAAATGCCATATGTTGCTGTTTTAACTCATTGTTAGAAATGGATTATATGGAAAGTGTGCATTTCTGATTACAGATTGAGAACTTGGAACAAGATATCCAAGAAAAAAGGAAGCAAATGAGGGTTTTAGAACAAAGAATAATTGAAAGTGGTGAATCTTCCGTAGCTAACTCATCAGTGGTTGAAATGCAGCAGGTGGCTATTTTGAATTTTGAAACTGGAGTTCTTCTGTATTATAGAATTGAAGGTTGTATATTTATGTGAATGCTTCAACAAAACTCATTTATAATTTTGTTTTCGTTTGTTGGTTTGTCATGGCAGACAATCACAAGATTAATGGCTCAGTGTGATGAAAAGGCCTTTGAGCTGGAGGTGTGTACTATTCTACTATTTCATCTATATTAAGGTTTCATCTTGAGTCATCACTCATCAGTTCGTTTTCAAAACACTGATTTTTTCAAGCTAGGTTTTTGCCATTGCATTTTACAATTTTTATTCTTAATATGGAATATAAATTTATGAATATGCAAGTTCCATTGATTATTCGCTTATAATAATTAATATTTTTAAATATATATATCTATAGTTAAAATCTGCAGACAACCGTGTCCTTCAAGAACAGTTAAATAATAAGGTACGTGTTTATCTCTTCACTGTTTTCTTCTTCCTTAAGTTGAAGATGTAGCGAAAACCACATTTAATTATGAAATTGTATTTGTTGACACCCTCCCTTTTTTTTTTTTTTTTGTAATTTGTTGATAGTGTTCTGAAAACAGAGAACTGCAAGAAAAGGTGAAGCTGCTAGAGCAGCACCTGGCAACAGTTACAGTTGGTACCTCGTTAGTGCTAGTAGATCAATGTCCATCTGGAGAAAACATAGATGAGTTGAAAAGGAAAATACAATCCCAGGTAACTGCAAATATTTTGCTTTTGAATTGAACGATTGAAAAGTATTATGTTCTTTCTGAATTCTCTTTCATTTGGGTTTGGTTTGTTTCTTTTCTTTGTTAATGTTACCTTGCTTGTCAGTATATGTACTCCGCCTTCTGTCTGTTGTTTTTATTGATAAAATCAAGTTAGGACTACTATTTAAAATCATTTTTAAGGATTATGCAACTAAATATTTGTAAATAGTAGCGTAAACAATAGTTATTATTGTCCAATTTACAGTTCTGATTCGATTGAACTGCGCAACTGACTTTTTCCTTTGTTCGCAGGAGATTGAAAATGAAAAACTGAAGCTAGAGCAAGTTCACTTGTCAGAAGAGAATAGCGGTTTACATGTGCAGAATCAGAAACTCTCTGAAGAAGCTTCTTATGCCAAAGAATTGGCCTCTGCGGCTGCTGTGGAATTGAAGAATTTGGCAGGGGAAGTGACAAAACTTTCCTTGCAGAATGCAAAGTTGGAGAAAGAATTGATGGCTGCTCGAGACCTGGCCAACACTCGAAATGCTGTTGTACAAACAGTCAAAGGAGTTAGCCGCAAGTATAATGATGCAAGACCTGGGAGGAAGGGGAGAATTTCTATCCGTGCTAATGAACCTTTGGGAGTTGGTATGGATGAGTTTGAGTCGTGGAATCTTGATGCTAATGATTTGAAGATGGAGCTGCAGGCTCGGAAACAGCGAGAGGCAGCACTTGAGGCTGCATTAGCTGAAAAGGAATTTGTGGAAGAGGAGTACAGGAAAAAGTTTGAGGAGGGCAAGAAAAAAGAAGCCTCCTTGGAGAATGATTTAGCAAATATGTGGGTTCTTGTTGCTAAGTTAAAGAAAGAAGGAGGTGCTATCCCAGAATCAAACATTGACGAAAAAAATGTTGATGTAGAAGCACATACAAATGATCTGAAACCTAATGACATTGAAAGTAGTATTCTCCCCAAGGAGCATATTTTAACAGATGTATCAAAAACAGACAATGAAATTCCCCAGGCAGAGCCTTTGGTTGTTCGTCTTAAGGTAACAACCATTCTACATTTATTTGTATGTTTTTTATCATGGAAATTTTGAACTTATTATTTGGTTAGATCCTGAGTATTAAATAGTGTCACTCTTCAAATAGCCATAAATTCTTCCTCGATAGACTCATTTGGAAGTCCAAAGCCCCCCCTCCACATCTTTTGTAGGATAAACTCCTGGGCCTCGCATATGATGAACTTCAGACTGCTCTCTCAGTTTGTCGTGCAATTCATGTTCTTAAAACGGCTAGTCTTTAATTTTATGATTGCAAGCTACTTTTTCTCTGAAACAATCTTTTTTGACATTCTCAAGGAGCCTTGGTTATGTCCTGCTATTTTACCGTTTCTGTCGTTTGCTACAAGATTTTGGTACCAAGAAGGAACCGAAATTCTATGTCAGTGTGCAGTCTATGCAATTGTTTGGACTGTGCTACTCTTACTTTGCATGATAAATATCTTGAAATTTGTTGGGTGAGTCGATCTGAGAAAGCACCCCATTTGCTGTACAGTCTTGTAACTTGTGAAGCAACAAAAAAGCTCCAAAGGTACATTTTTTGATCTGTAGTTCATGCTTTCAGGCACGCATGCAAGAGATGAAGGAAAAAGAAGTCAGGCACCTTGGGAACGGAGATGCCAATTCCCATGTTTGTAAAGTATGTTTTGAATCTTCAACTGCAGCAATTCTTCTTCCATGTCGTCATTTTTGTTGTAAGTCTTTTCCTATCTGGTCTGGATATTTGCTCTTCTCAATTTTTGGCAGTTTCCTTAGGATTTACAAATCTTTTAGTCTGAATCTCAAACCTCGTGTTTGCCTTTGCAGTGTGTAAATCTTGTTCACTTGCTTGCTCTGAATGTCCAATATGCCGCACAAACATTGCAGATAGGCTTTTTGCTTTTACATCTTGACTCTTTAAATAAAGGTCTTCTGCAATTTTTTCTTTAAATTCTTTTATGAGCTATATTCGAGTGCTGTACAAGTACAAACGTTGTAACATGTTTTTGTTTTTGACTGCTGTAGAATTTCCAGGGATCTATCTCATTGAACTAATATATCCATGATCGAGGGTGCAATTCTTTCATCAGTTTACTTGCATGTAAAACTGTTAAAAAAGGTATATTGTTAGTATCTCTTTTCTTTTACTTTACCCTGCAAACCGTATAAATAGGGGGAGACCAACGGGTGGGAAAACGAATGTAAAAAGGAAAAGGTGTAAACAGAACTGCTGAAGTACATATGCACGAAGTGTGTTTGTTTTATGTAACAGCAGAATTTTTGGTTGCATATCCGGTGTCTTCTGCAGAGTATAAGATCATTCAGCTTCCCCCATTTTCCCCTCATGGTTTGCGATGTTTTAATGAAAAGCTTGCGATGCGAGCAGTTCCTTGAATCCATAATCAAAGGTGTCTGCACCTTAATCTTTTATGTTGTAGAAAAACACTCAATTGTATATTTAATATAAAATTTTTATCAAAGAAATGACAAACTTTGAAGACTTTTATGTTAAATTATTAATAAATAAATATAAAATTAAAGCAAGAACGTGCTTGAATTCAAGAAAAATAATTTTTAAAAAATAGTTCTTTGATTTTTAAAATTGTTTAGTTCTTAATTTTCTATTAAAAAATGCATTTATCTTAAACTTTATTTGAGTTTAAAATGAAAGCTGAAAGATTAAGAAAAAAAAGAAGAAAGAAAACGGAAGGGACAGAAAAATGAGAATGAAAAGAAAAATTAATTTTAAAAAATAAAAAATATGAATTTATAAAGTTTTTAAAATTTTATAAAATTCTTATATTTAAAAATTTTTAAAATAGGAATTATTATTAAAGAAATATTTTTCTTTCTTTTCTTAATATTAACTTTCAATCAAAACTTACCAATCACAACTCTTTATTTATAATTGTTAAATACTTTTTTTTATGAATATTCGTATCTTTTGAATGATGAAACAATATTTTGATAAATGGATCCACAGATAATAATGGAAATAATTTCTATTTTCAATTTATTAACCCGTGTCTTTACCAAGATTTTATAACATATTACTGCAGCTCCATGTCAACCCTGTGATAAATAAACGTAAAGAGAATATAAATGCATACCTAACATTTCTTTAAACTACAGCACAAAATGATTAATTCTCTTTTTTAAATAATTAAAAACATTTAATAGAGTATATTAAGGCCTATTTAGTTTTAGGAAATATTTTCTATTTTTATTTTTTATTTTCAAATATTTTTAAATTTTTAAAATTAAAATACGTTTGGTTTGACTTTTTATTTTCTGTTTTAAAAAACAAAAAATATTGAAAATGTTTTTTGTTTAAAATAGTTTAAATATTATTATCATTGCATCTTAAGACTTAAAAATAATAAAAATATAATATAACTATAATTATAATTTAAATTTTATGTAATGCATAAGTGTTTTTTTAATATAAATTTATTAATTTTATATATATTAATTAATTATAATAAAAATAGGTTTAAATTTTTTTAAAAGTGTATACTCTTAATTTTTTCCTATTTAATTATAAGAATTCTGGTAATACGTGCATATATTCTTACGTTCTAAAAATTATTATCAAAATATAAATATATAAAATTTTAAATAACCACCACAAGTGTAATAATAAAAAAATAAGTATAAATATGGATTTTTAAATTAATTTATATAAATAAATTTATAAAATTTATAAAATTAGTATAATATATAGAATAATATTTTTTAATATTTTAAAAATAAAAAATATACATATAAAAAATAATCAAAATATGAAAAGTAGCAAGTGGATGATGTAGTATGTAACATTTTAAATTATGTAAAAATTTGATATAATTTCTTACTAGAATTGAATATCTCACCAAGTGCATCATAATCATGCTCAAATTCATGTTTCTTATATTGTTTGAAGAACTTTCCTTTCTGTAAATAATAAATGAACAATTTTAATATTAAGTATATCTATACATTAAAATAACGTTATAATGGTATTGATATTATTTCAGAATAATAAAGTTGAACTTACTATATTTATATTTTTTTGTACTTTTTTAAGATCATTATTTTATTACCTTCAAAATATCATGTAACTCGTGCAGGAGAAAACAAAGTTGAAAAATCACAGTGTTGAGAACATAAGGGATTGAACTTTCGCTTCAATTTGCTTACCATAATTTACTCCACTTTCGACGAGTAACTTATGGTTTATATCTTTCCAAATTGTTATTTTAAATGCAAACTACTGTAATTGTTTTTTTTAACTCATTCATAAAATTTGTAAATGAAAATTTGTGTTTTAAATTGTTCATTTCATGACCTCTCTCTTCTCACTTTTTTCTCCCATCTTGTGTTAATAACTTTATATTAATCAAGCATATAAACATAGGAATTATCGTTAATTGATTTTGAAACAAATGTGCTAAACAAATGAATAACCTATAAGTAAAGTAATAATTTATAATTAAGACAACATGTTTAAGTTATTTTTAAATGGAGTCTTGTCAATTTGGTAATTTTGATTGAGGAAGATCATTGCACCAAAAGGCTATTTCGTTGCAATCTCGAACATCATTACACTAAAGGGTTATTCCGCTGCAACTTTCGGGTTAACGTCGATGGATCTAGGTATTCCCATAACCTCCTATCTCTATTCGATAATCGGACGTAATGGTTCTTGAGTTTTATTTGAATTCCCTTATGGTTCAAAAGGGAAATTTCTAACAAGTGGTGTCAGAGTCCCATTACTATTAGATTATTGAATTTTAAGATTGATTGATTTCTGTTTTCTAGAATCAATTTGGTTTTAGTTTATTTTATGGGTTCATCTAATTTTGGGGTTTGAAGTTCAAATGCATAATAATATGTATATGTCTAAATGCTTATGCATAATTTGTACATATATGATAACATGTGCTGCATGATTATATTAATATTTTTTTTTAATAATGCTTGGCATTCTTTGGAATCATATAATTTGCTGTAAAATACATACATATGTATATATATAATTGTTGCATAAAATGATATAACATGTACATATGTAATTTATACCTATCAAGACGTTCTTGTTGAATGAGTAAAATTTCATTTAGCAGATTATAGATCCTCCCTTTTTTTAATTGTTATTTGTCTAGTAATTTTTTAATTAAATTAGTTGATATAATATATTGCTAAAGCAGTCATTGTTATAAAAATTGATTTATTTAAAAATTACATGGATGTTAGCATGAGGTTATTCATATGGGTTGTGTTTCCACACAAAGGTGAGACACAATTTGATCGAATAATCTTATGCTTGTGATGGTAAATTTGTGATAGTTATAAAGTTGTTTATTCATGTGGGTGATCTTTAGTCCAAAGATGGGATTTTACCTTACATAACTTACTGTCAAAATTTGATCGTTACGTGATAGTACCGTTTTTGTGACCAGAAGAGGATTTAAAGGGGTTAGGGTTTGGGGAAGTTTCATTTCTTATCTTTCCTTTGAGATTTCTTCGATTCTCTCACTCCCAAACCCTATTTCACAGATTAAATTGCCTTCAATCCGTTTGGGAGCAAGATTGAAGGTTGGATTTGTGTAGGGAATGCTTGTAGGTGGATTTTAATGGTTAAGGTTTCAGTTTCTCATCTCCATCCTCTGATTTCTCGATTTTCTTGGGTTCTCATGGGGTTCTTCCATGTATTTAGGTCAAAGTTCGTGTGGGGGAGCGCCTACCTTGTTGATTTGGTGTGTGGGTCTTCATTTGAGGTAAAGGGGGACTCTACCCTATCTCATCATGTTTAATTTACCGTTTATTTCGTTAAATGTTGCAATGTGACTGAGATAGAGAGTAGGAAATGTGTGATGTGATGAAAATTATTGTGTGTTTAGAGTGAAGTGTAAATTGATTGTGGGATTGACATATCCTTGATTGAGAATGTGTGTGAGCATGTTGAGGATTGATGATTGAATAATGTAAATGGTTAGAAATGGATGACATGTTAATATGTTGTGTGAGGGAATAATGGCATACGTGCTGAGTATGGTGAATGAATGTGGGCCTATGTGCCGTGTAATGTGAATAAATGTGGGCAAGTATGCCATATATGATATGCTATGGATGGTTCAGTGATACACTGGAGGTGTGGAAGATGAGGACGGTAGAAATACCTTGGGGAAGAGAGAGTGGTGGTGACACCAACAGTGAGCGTGGGTGCACCACAGGCCACACACTCTCCTTCTGACTAGACGTCTGACCAACACCTTTGCTGAGTGACTCGTGACTGCCCACACGGTATTCACGAGGCGGGGGTAACCAGAGACCATTCATGGTGTGAAACTGTGATTTTGAATTAGAATAGATGATCAATGATGATTGTGACTGAGATTGAGATACTTGTCTTGTGGATGCATGATTTAAAATATGTTAGTAAATGTGTAGTATGTGAGGTGAGTTTCTATGTTTATGTGTGTTGGATAGTGTAGAGTACTCACCCTTATATTTAATTTTCAGGTGACCAAGACGATCAGCACCGGACTCAGTGAAGGAAGGATGAACTGCTATAGGACTTAAATTATATTTTTGAAATTATGATGTAACTGAATTAGTCCTGTAGCAGTCTTTGATATAAACTTATAATCCTTTATTGTTTTGAACTGTTTTACGAAACTTTGTGATGAGATCTTTTATTTAAATAAAAATTTTATCACTCCCATTTTGCAAAATTATTACTTAGAAATTAATTTAAGGTGTTACATAACTAGTTGTCATATTTTCTCAGTTCCAATAAGGTCTTCTAACCTAGAGTTCAGTATTCTTTATCTTTCATCACTTAACTCATATATTTCCAAAACAATTCCAATACTTTTCTTTATACCCAAAATATACTTTTACCATATGTTTTCATAAAAATCTCATAAATTATTACTGAAATAGGTTACTTAGATTCTTATGAGGTTATTACATATAGAAATACGACTAAGGTTCGAGAATACTCCTCTTACCTGGAAATGAGTCCAAACACTAAATTCTTTGTGAGCTCTAAGAGAAACTTCTCGCTTTAATTGGTGAATCTCCCTAAAAACTAGAATTCTTTTTAGATTTGAGAAGAATGGATGTTAGAGCTCTGATTTAGCAGAGATCCAGAAGTATTGAGGGTTTTCTCTAAGAAGGAAAGGGAGAGAACAGAGAGATATAAGAGGAAAAGAAGTGATTTTGGTGAGAAATGAAATTTCTAAACGTAAAAGTCCTTAAATACCCTTCAAACACGTGCGATCTCGCTTGAGCAAGCAGGCTCTGACTTGACAATGATTTTTCTGATATCCTCGCTTGAGCGAGAGGTATTTTCTCTTGAGCAAGGATGGGTCCAGAGAGTTCTAGATTTCTCTGCGACACCTCGCCTGAGCGAGCTCTATCTCAGTTGGGCCAGCCACTCCCCGCTTGGGCAAGCTCCCTTCTTGCTTGAGCGAGAGGAAAATTAAGCAACTCTATCCCATAGGGCAATTGAGCAACTCTATCCCTTCTCGCTTGAGTGAGGCTTATCTCGCTTGAGTGAGATTGGTCCAAAACACCCGATCCTAAAATATCTATCTCGCTTGAGCGAGATGTCCTGCACCAAAATTCTTCAAAGAATCCTTTATATTCTCTTCTAGGTGCACTATAATACTACTTAATATTGAACAAAACATAATTTATTGAAAAATGAAAAGAGGATGTTACATGCTGAGTATCTTGTTGAATTTATAATAATAATTAGCATGAGGTTATTCATGTGGGTTGTGCTTCCACCCACAGGTGAAACACAATTTGACTGAATATTCTTATGCCTGTGACGGTAAATTTTTGACAGTTATAAAGTTATTTATTGATGTGGGTGATTTTCTGTCCAAAGATGGGATTTTACCTTACAGAACTTACTGTCAAAATTTGATCGTTGTGTGAGAGTATCGTTTACAAACCAACTTTCATGCCCAAAGGCATTTGGGGTTGATGGAGTGCTTAGTATCTTGTTGGATCTATAATAATAATTTTTTATGCTCAATTCCCATTTATTATTTACTGTTCATGAGCATATAATTAATTGTGACTATATTATATTACAGTTGCTATTGCTTGCGCTGCTAACATGTCTGCTAAAATTAATAGTATCCTATTTTTAATGGGACAAATTTTAAGGTCTGGAAGGAAGCAGTCGAGATTATTCTTGGATGCATGGATCTTGATTTGGCACTTCAGGCTGATAAACCCACTCTAACTTTAGAGAAACCGGAGGAGGATAAGGTTGAAAAGTGGGAACGCTCAAACCGAATGTGCTTGATGATTATGAAGCGATTCATTGTAGAAATTTTTTTGAGGCTTTATTTGTGAAAGTAAGAGTGCTAAAGGTTTCCTTAATGCTGTTGAGAAGTATTTCACCAGTAATGAGAAGGCTGATGCAAGCAGTTTGCTTGCTAAGCTTATCTCTATGAGATACAAAGGTAAAGGAAACATAAGGGAGTACGTTATGGAAATGTCTAATCTTGCATGAAAATTAAAAGCACTAAAGTTAGAATTGTCTGATGACTTACTTGTGCATTTAGTTTTGATTTCCCTTCCTACACAATTTGAGAAGTTCAAGGTGAGTTATAATACTCAGAAAGATAAATGGATCTTGAATGAATTAATTTCTCACAGTGTGCAAGAGGAGGAAAGGCAACAAAGAGAACAGATTGAAAGTGCTCATTTGGCCTCAAATTCTCAGAATAAGAAGAGAGAATTATAAGGATGCTGTAGAAAAGACTTCTCAGCTAAAGAAAGCCAACAAGGAAGAGAAAACTCCTACCTATTTCTTTTGCAAGAAACTTGGGCACATGAAGAAAAAGTGTCCCAAATATGCCACTTGGCGTGTAAAGAAATATAATATGCTCTCTTTTGTTTATTCTGAAGTAAGTTTAGCTTTTGCACCACATGATACTTGGTGGGGTAGATTATGGAGCTACTCCTCACATTAGCATATCCATGTAGGGTTGTCTTTGGAGCCGACTGCCATATGGGTGATGGCAACAAGGTCACAGTGGAGGCTATCGGAACATTTAGATTATAGTTAAAAATTGGATTTTATTTGGATTTATTTGAGATGTTTGTTGTACTGTCTTTTAGGCGGAATTTGGTTTCTATTTCTAGTTTGGATAAATTTGGTTTTTCTTATTTATTTGAAAATAATAAATTTAGCCTCTGTCAAAATTTAAATGTTGTTGGTTCTGGTTCTTTAATTGATAATTTATACTTGCTAGATGCAATTAGTTCCAATAAAGAAGTCTTTCACGTCGATTCTCGTGGTATGAAACGTAAAATAAATGAGAACTCAACCACTTTATGGCACAAACGTTTAGGTCATATCTCTAAACAGAGAATTCAAAGGCTTGTGTTGGATGAGATTCTTGGACCCTTACACTTGTTAGACTTTGAGGTCTGCGTTGAGTGTATTAAGGATAAACAAACAAATTCTAGAGAATTAGGTGTCGAAAGATCTAAGGATGTTTTGGAATTAATTCACACTGATATTTGCGGACTTCCTATGGCATCTTGGAATGGACTATTTCTTACGTTCATAGATGATTATTCAAGGCACGATTACCTATTTTAATTCATGAGAAGTCTCAACCCTTGTATGTTTTTATATCTTTTAAAGTTGTTATTTTGTTGGCTGTCTTGAACGCTCTTGTGCAATAAATTTTACAATCCCACTACTAGATCATTCTTTGAGACAGGAAATGCGAGATTCCTTGAGGATGTTGAGTTTGGGAAGGAAGAGAACATAAGGAATGTTGTCTTTGAGGAAGAACCTGTCATTGACAATGATCAAGTTCTTGTGCCTATTACTGTTCTAGTACCTACTCCAGTAATAGATGACAGTGATGGAGTTATTCCTAACACTGTCTCAGCACAAGACAACAATGAGGTTCTCCCTTAAGTACTTATAGAGCAAGCTCAACAACATCAAGAAGTGCTATTAAGGAGATCCACTAAAGAAAGAAGGAGTGTAATTCTGGATGATAATAGTGTGTTCTTCCAAGAACATGAGCATGACATTGGTTTAATAGAGGATGATCCTATCAACTTTTGTCAAGCTATGCATAGTTCTAACTCTTAAAAGAGGATTGATGCCATGAAGGATGAGATGAAGCTAATGCATGACAATGACGTTTGTGATCTCGTTAATTTACTTGAAGGTGTGAAACCTATTGGTTGTAAATGTATATTTAAAACCAAGAGGGATTCAAAAGGTAATATCGAGAGATATAAAGCTCGTTTAGTTGCTAAAAGCTTCACTCAAAAGGAAGGCATTGATTACAAAGAAACCTTTTCACCAAGTTTCCTTAAAGGATTGTTTTAGAATAATAATGGCACTGACAACTCATTATGATTTAGAGTTCCATCAGATGGATGTTAAGATTGTGTTTCTAAATGGTGACATTAAAGAAACGATCTATATGATGCAACCAGAAAATTGTGTCTGGTGGCTCAAAATCTATGGAGTGCAAAGAAATTATCTATGGTCTCAAACAAGCTTCCTGTCAATGGTATTACAAGTTTCATCAAGTTGTTAATTTTTTTTTTTTGAGATGAGTAATGCTAAGAAGTAAGTTTAGTCACAAATTCCATCGTAAATAGGCTAGTGATGAATTCTTTGGCAAAAAAGAAAATCCTTCACAAAAATTGTGAAATTTTAATAGTCTCTAAGCAAGAAACTTAAGAAATTTGATAAGATGAAAAAGGCTTAATATCCTTCATTGTTCACAAAACAATTAGTAGTTTCTTTATAAGATATTGTGTAGGTTTTACAAGTTTCACCAAATTGTTATCTCATATGGTTTTAAAGCAAATAAAGTTGATGATTGTATTTATCATAAGTTCAGGGGGAGTAAACATATGTACTTGGTGTTATATGTCGATGATATACTGCTTGCTAGCAGCGATATAGGCTTATTGCATGAAACCAAGAGATTTTTTTTAACACAGAATTTTTTTGAAGTGAAAGATCTTGGTGAAGCCTTTTTTGTATTAGGTATTAAGATACTCAAAGATCGTTCTGATGGTATCATAAAGTTATCACAAAAAAGCTATATCAAAAAAGTTTTGGATAGATTCGACATGAAAGACAGTAACCAGGAGACACCTTATAGCCAATAGAGACAAATTTAGTCTCAAAGAGTGTCCTAATAATGACCTCGAAAGAAACAAAATACAAAAGATTCCCTATGCTTCAGCTGTGGGAAGTCTAATGTGCTTAAGTTTGCACTTGACCTAATATAGCATTTCTAGTGGGAGTTTTGAACAGATACTTAAAATCTTAGGATGCAGCATTGGAAGGCAGTGAAGCGTATAATGCACTATTTGAAGAGAACAAAAGAGGTATAATCTCAATTATCAGAAGTCTGACAGTTTAGAGATCATTGGGTACTCTGACTCTGATTTTGCTGGATGCCAAGACCGCAAACGCTCCACATATAGAAATATCTTTATGTTGGCTGGAGGAGCTATCTCTTGAAAGTCTGTTAAATGGACTATTATGGCTCTTTCAACTATGACTGTTGAGTTCATTGCTTGTTTTGAGAAGTCCTATATACATTATATGTTTGATCTTTCCTTTGCATCTTCTAAAGAATAAAGTTAGTGTTTGTCATTCTGCTCTATTCAAATTTTGCAATAATTATATTGCACTCTGGATTGATCTCTATAAAGAATAAAGTTTGGACCAATTGGAAATAGACATGACTAAGATCACATTGTATGTAATTTACATGCCACTTATCCATATTTGATCTATGTCATTGTGTACATACAATTGTGGTGATCATTGTATTTTAGTCAGATTGGATTATGATAAAAGTTGCAATGGTTCCGTGTTGTTGTATGAGATGGACCAAATTGTTTAAGAGGAGTCTAAAAGTGAATAGCATACAGTTGCGCACATAAAGAATTTTTATGATATAAATGCTTAAATGAATATGAAACCCAAGTGGGAGATTGTTAGAAATTTTATTTCTAATAGTTAATGTGAGTAATACATATTATTTATAGCATTTATATTAACTATTTACATTGTGTTGGACTCAATAAAAGTGATCTAATTTTGGAGAGCCTTTAGACTGCTAATTAAAAATAATATGAATAAAGGAATATGGGCTCAATAAGTGGAGATTGAATTTGGCCCATCAGGGGTTGATGGAACCCTAATAGGTTTAAAATCATAAAGTTGGTCATGGTCCCCAATATGCTAAAATAACAATACGTCTCTCTATGCCCCCATCATAAGAGAAACATAAAGTCCTGTTAAGGAATCTGGTAATTTTGGTTGAGGAAGATCATTGCACCAAAGGGCTATTCTACTGCAATCTTGAGATCATTACAGCAAAGGACTATTCCGCTGCAACCCCCAGGTTAATGCTGATGGATCAAGGTATTCCTATAACCTCTTATCTCTATTCGATAGATAATATGACATAATAGTTCTTGAGTTTCATTTGAATTCTCGTTTGGTTCAAAAGGAAAATTTCTAACACTACCTGCTTGAAGATATTATCATCTAAATTTCTTGAAATCCTTGTGTTTTAGGTTCATCTGCTCCACAAATAACAAATTTCTTCAAGCATCTGCAGAAAATTGTGATAGGTTAGGACCTTCCGAACTGCCAAGCCCATCCTTGAATCACTTGAACTATTTCCTCCTCTCTAGTTTCAATGCCTTTTAGGGATTCTGTCAGAATCTGCTGTTGGTAAGCACCTCCCTCCTTTGTTTTTCACATCAAAGGAATAACATCGGTTAAGTAGAAGACAAAGAATATGAATCACATTTATAAATTTAAAAGCATGGTTTTGTTTCACAATTCTAATGAAAATGTGTTCAATTTGTTTCTTTAAAATATGAAAGAGCTCATCTGGTGAAATATCACTTGCATAACTCATTAACGACAATAGTTAAAAAATTAAAATATAAAATCTTATTAAAAATTACATTAAAATATGTTAAAAATGGTTAAATATTTTATGTCAATATTTTTTTGAGTTTTAATTCTTTAACCAATACTTTTAGGATTGTTGGTGATTTTTTTTAATTAAATTAAACTGTTATGCAACTTACAAGTTTGATAAGCTTATTAGTTGTATAATATCATTGATCAAAGTTGGCAACAAAGAATTCGGTGGAAGTTGTGAATAAGTCCCCAATTAGTATCCTTGTTAAAGTTGTACAACTTTTGTTGAATTAAAAATCCAAAAAATATATGTAGCTGTAAAATCGTGCAAAACTTGATATATTAGTTTGTAAAAGATATCGCCTATGTATTGCTGATGCGTTTTCATGTTTTGTTTAAAAGATTTGTCGTAAATTCTCATCAAAATTAAAACAAATTAATGTAGTACTAGGGTTATCCTAGATTGTCTCTCATGAACATTGACTATTAATCTTCATTAAACATGTTGAAGGCATTAATTGAACAAGCAATTAAAATGGGGGTTTGTGGTTTCAAAACAATATAAAGACCAACAAGTAAACAAGTTTAATTAATTAAATCAATAGAAAGCAGCACTCCTTAGTTTATTCACATAGATTCTATCCTCATTCCACTGAAGATTTAACACTCATCCTCTCTCCCATGAATTAGGTTAATTTAACAAGCAAAAATCAACCTTATGGTCCCAACGAAATTACGCAATTTGTTAGGCTCTAATCTCTCATCCCAATATTACGCAACCTTAGAATTAAACCTAGGATTAAGCAATCCCTAGTTTAGAATCTCGTTAAAAAGAATTAGGTTTAATTAAGCAATGTCCCCCTTATTCACCATTAATTCAATTCAAGAGGCAAGGAAGAAGTAATTCATGAAAAGAACGGAGTTATATTATCATTAAAATCAAGGAACTCAAGAATTCATGTGAACTCACTAAGGATTACACAAAAATTTAGCCCTCCATGGAAATGGGAGTCAAAAACATAGTTTGGAAATGCAGAAAACTCATTGACATTAATGTAAAAGTAAGAGAAATGAGAAACCAAACTCTAGGTTGGACCCTTGGCTGTCACCCAAGGTTGCCCTAAGCTCTGGAAAATGTCCTAATTTAGTAAAAAAGAGAAAAGGTACGAAAAGTGAAAGAGTTTTCTACCCTAATTTGGCAAAAATCTATTTATACTAAGGCTGGCGCCCTCCAAAGTGATTACTTTCATTCTTTCATAGTAGACACGCACAACATTAGTTGGTTTTTTGCCTTTTTGTAGTGTCCACTTTCAACTTTGATAGTAGACACGCGCGACACTGGTACATTTTGGACTCTCTGGAGTGACTACTATGAACATTGATATTAGTAACATGTATGATGTCCACCACCCCAAACTTGAGAGGTTGCTTGTCCTCAAGCAACTACAGTCAAAATTAACACCCCAAACTTAGGTTTTGCATTCACTCTTGATGTTACTCAAAAGAAATACGTTCTTGATGGAAGAAAAAAAATGTTTTGGCATACTAAGTTTGGCAAAAGAAAGGAATGTAATACAATAAGGTACAAGGGTGGGCAATGGTGAGTGGGTGTGTGTAAAGGAGGCCTCAATCATCTAGATAAAAAAAATTGCATAATGTATATTCAACTAAGGAGCAGGGCAAGTTCTAGAGGATAGATGCAAAATTACATGGAATATACACACAGAAAGGAAATTAGGGGTTCAATTCTCTACCATGGTAAAAATGGTGATAACTACTTAACATTATGTGAGGATAATTCACCTTGCAAGAAAAGATATTCAGTATTGCATGGAGATAGAATTATTTACCAAAGTAGAGTGTGATCATGAATTGAATGAAAATTGCAGTAAGAGTCTAGAATTGGAATTACAAAATTAGATTTAATGAAAAAGAAAAAGAACAAAGAATTATTTTTTCATTTTGATGTATAATTGTGTAGGAAAAATGAGGTTAAGAGTATATGAAATAGAGGCAAAGAACTTCACCCCCCTTTCATGAATGACAGTGCCTCAACTCATGGGCAAAAAATGATGCTTCTCTTGATGGAACTGAGGGCATTCTCTGCACAAAGAGACAATAGATTCAGCACCAGAAGAAGCAAAATAAACTTAACCTTCCTCCCAGGGCCTTCTCGCTACAGCGAGAATCCTCTTCCTATGGCGAGAACAGCCCAGTATCATGCCCTACACTTAGGCACTTAGCCTATTTTAGCTCAACTAGTCATGCATACACCCATATATATATATATATATATATATATATATATATATATACATATTCACAACATATATCTAAAAATACACACATGAATATACATTTAGATTTATATAATTATCCATAATTAATATTACAAAATTTGGGGCGTTACATCTATCACCTTGCCTCTAACCAATGAGTGTCTTTAGGGGAAATCATCTCCCTTAACCTTGAAGGCATTGACATAAAACTCCTAGGTGATGTCCTTCCACCCATGCCTAGCATACGTGGTGAACAAATCCCACCCCCTCTTCTGGATTTCCTGCTTAAATTGGGGGTAGGTCCCTTTTTGCAGGTCAAAATTCCTGTCCTGCACAATGTGTCACCTGAGAATATTTGCTTTGAAGAAATTCCTGTGAGCTAGGGACCTAAATCTGGGATCATGGGCAGCCTGAGGCCTGGAAGAAGAAGCAACAGCTGTCTTGACCCTCTTTGCCCTGAGTGTGTTCTTCCTAGGAGTGTTTGCCATTAATCTGCACATAGAAAAAGGGATAAATCAGTGATAGTGCAGAAATAATCATGCAGCAAGAATTTCACACCATTTGGAAATGAAAGAGAGAAAATTCAAGCAAATTACAGCACGGTTGCAAAAGAAAGTAGCTACTATGATGAATGAAAGTAGTTACTTTGGCAATAAAGCATGACAGAATGCAGAGGTAATGGTGTGGGCATAATTTCACAGCAAGTGTGCATGAATCAGAGAAAATTGAGGCAAATCAGAGTAGTTCTACATACAAAAGTAACTACTTTGCTAATTGATAGTAATTACTTTGTTAGTGACAGAACAGACAGTTAGGCACATGCAAAGGAAATGAAATAAGTCATGTAATTTTTCATAATGTTGATGTGATAAAAGTGGTCACTATGAAAGTGGACACTTTCAGTGAAACTTATTAGCATGAAAATAGCATGTAGACAGAAATTACTTGCAATATCAAGCAACAAATTAGGTCCAGTGTAGAAGGAAATAGTTTTCAGTTCAAAGTGATCACTATATGTTGGCAGTTAACCACTATGATAGAAAAAACAATTTGAAAATGGAATCCATAATTCATTTGTTTAAAATGCAGAAAAACACATATCCTATATTGAATCATGGTCTGCAAAAGAGATTCATTTGATAGCAGTTGAATGTAAAATTTAAACATAGAGTGCATTTGGATCCAAACAGACTAATTCTCAATTTCTAAGTCAATCAGCAACATGTGGAATGCAGAAAACAACTATGCACAAGATGAATTCAACTAAATCAGCTAAGGCAAAAAGTATGTACAATAATATGGGTCCAATTTCATTTCAAATTTCTAGAATGCAGAACATGGAGTGAGTGAAAATGTGAGTACATAGTAATGCAATTGAATCAGATCAGCAATGAGTGTAAAAAGTGAGAAGACACAAGGTATTCATAGAGAGTGATAACTATGAATGTTGATAGTGACTACTCCAGAGCAAAAACACTTCAAATTCACAAAGGAAAAATGCAAATCGATTTCTAATCATGAGAATTGAAATTTTAATACATAGAAATCACATTCAAGACTAAAACGAACCTAGGGAGAGCAGAATTTCAGCATTACACACAAAGTAATCACTACGAATTATGAGAGTAGCTACCCTAGGGTTTAATCATGTCAATTTGCACACACAGAATCAAATTAATCATTCCACTAACTTAAAATCATGTAATTATCCTTACAGAAATTGATTCTAACTAGTAATTTCAACTAAAATTGGTTCTAATAAAAAAATCCTAATTTAAAAACGAAGAAACCTAATGCAGAGAGTGAGGAAGAGGAAATTACCTGGATTGTCGTTCAAATCAAGTGCAAAAGTGCAGGAAAGTGATGTTCAAATGCAAGGAATCGAATTTGAGGGAATGAGTGCTTCAAAAATTTGAAGGGGAGTGAAAAAATTCTCAGAAATGTAGAGTGAGAATGAACGTGAGAGGGGCCCTATTGATATGAAAATGATGGGCGTGGTTACTCTCAAGAATCATAGTAGACATGCGCAAGAGGTTTTGCAAAAATGGGATGCGCATGACTACTATGAACTTTAATAGTAATCACTATAGAGGTGCCTTTTCTCAGTTATTTCAAAAGATGTTGCGTGTGGTTACTATGAACTTTCATAGTAACTACGTGCGTCAAGTGTTCAAAAATGGGTTCTGTAGTGGTTACTATGAACTTTCATAGTAACCACTACAGAACCCATTTTTGAACACTTGAACTACAGAGGCGCCCTTCATGTGTATTTTCCAGGGTGTTGCGCGTGGCTACTAGGAACTTTCATAGTAGTTACGCGCAGACCAACGAATTCAAAAGCCTTCAAAGTGGTCACTATGAAAGTTGAAAGTGACAACTACAGAGAGTAAAGTTACATACCTTGGTAGAAAGTTACCACTATGGCTTGGGGAAAGTGATTACCTTCATGGCAAACCTCAAAATTCTTTCCTAAAGTGAATGCTTGGTGCCATGGAGATGATTATTCCTCCTTCTTCACTTGGACTTCCATGAATATATGCAGAAATTGAGTCTAAATAAAGCAAATTTTCTTCTACAAAAATTATGAACAAATCATCAATCAAATAATGAGTCAAGTGTAGAACAAAGTGTTTGTGCAACATGAACTAAGCAACATAACTAGTAACACAGCTCAAATGAAAGAATGCTTATTGAAATTAAAAGAGAACTAGAATGTTGTATAAAAACTGTGAGTTGCCTCTCATAAAGCACTTTTTTAACGTCACTAGCTTGACGTTTTATGGAGCTCTCACTCCAAAATAACCAAAGAATCAAGAACAGCTGGAGGTTGCTCTAGGAAAGCTTCCTCCACATTAGCCTCAAGTGTAGGATTCCCATTGAAAGGCTTTAGGCGATGGCCATTTACTTTAAAAACCTTGTTTGTGGATTCACTTTTTACTTCCACTGCTCCATAGGGAGAAATGGTGGTCACAATGAAAGGTCCAATCCATCTAGATCTTAGTTTTCCAGGCATAAGCTTCAAACGGGAATTGAATAGCAAAACCTTTTGACCTATGAAAAACTCCTTGCTTGCTATCCTTCCATCATGAAATGTCTTTGTTTTCTCCTTATAAATTATGGAGTTTTCATATGCTTCAAGGTGAAGTTCTTCTAATTCTTGCAAGTGCAGTTTCCTTTGTTCCCTAGCTTTGTCTATGTCCATATTGCAGGCTCACACTGCCCAATAAGCATGGTGTTCTACTTCCACTGGTAGGTGGCAGGCTTTTCCATAGACAATTATGTAAGGTGACATACCCAAAGGGGCCTTGTATGCTGTTCTATGAGCCCAAAGAGCATCGTCAAGACGCTTGCTCCAGTCTTTCCTATTTGGTTGAACAATCCTTTCCAAAATCTTCTTAATTTCTCTGTTGGAGAGCTCAGCCTGCCTATTGGTCTGGGGATGATAAGGGGTGGATACTTTGTGCACTACTCCATACTTTCTTAGTAAATTCTCAATGGTTCTATTGCAGAAGTGGGCACCCTGGTCATTAATCAGAGCTTGAGGTACTCCAAACCTACGAAACAAATGAGTACGCACAAAATCTGCAACCACTCTTGAATCATTAGTTCTTGTGGGCTTAGTCTCTAACCACTTAGAGACATAGTCCACAACAAGTAAAATATATAAGAAACCAAAGGAAGGAGGGAAAGGACCCATGAAGTCTATACCCCAAACGTCGAATACATCACAATATAAAATGGATTGTTGAGGCATTTCATGCTTCAAGGTGATTACCCCTCCAGTTCTTTGGCATCTCTCACATGTAGAACACACTTGCCAAGAGTCCTTGAAGATTTTAGGCCAATAAAAACTTGCATCTAACACTTTCCTTGCAGTCCTTTGGGGCCCAAGGTGGCCTCCTACAGTGGATGCATGGCAGAAATGCAAAACTGATGCAACTTCTTTCTCAGGAATGCACCTCCTAATCACTTGATCACTACAGAACTTCCACAAATAGGGGTCATCCTAGAGGTAATGCTTGGCATCATTCTTGATCTTTTCCTTTTTAATCCTTGGTGCATCTATTAGAAAAACTCCTACAACTAAAAAGTTTGCAATGTCAACAAACCAAGGCAACTTTGAACTACAAACCTCTAATAGTTGCTTATCAGGGAAATCATCTTTTAGAGGAGTAAGATGATCTGCCACCAAATTTTTTGCTCCACTTCTATCCTTTATATCCACATCAAATTCTTAAAGTAGAAGCATCCATCTTATCATCCTTGGCTTCGAATCTGTCTTCTTCAAAAGGAACTTAAGAGCAGAATGATCGGTAAACACCACAACTTTTGACCCTAGCAAGTATGATCTAAATTTATCTAAAGCAAATACTATGGCCAATAGTTCCTTTTCAGTTGTGGTATAGTTACACTGTGCAAGATCCAAAGTCCTAGATGCATAATAAATGACATGTGGATCCTTACCAAACCGCTATGCTAAGACAGCACCCACAGCAAAATTGGATGCGTCACACATGAGCTCAAATGAGAGTGTCCAATTTGGTGGCTGAATGATGGGAGTTGTGGTGAAGGCAGTCTTTAGGCAATAAAACGCTTCCTTGTACTTGGCTCCAAACTCAAAATCAATATATTTTTGTAGTAACTTGGAAAGAGGAAAGGCTATCTTGGAAAATTCCTTGATAAAGTGCCTGTAGTAACCTGCATGACCAAGAAATGCACGCACCTCTCGCACACAAGAGGGGTAAGAAAGCTGTGAAATGACATTAAGCTTAGCAGGATCTACCTCAATTCCCTTCTCAGATATTATATGTCATAAGACTACCCTCTGCCTAACCATAAAATGGCTTTTCTCAAAGTTTAGAACAAGGTTAGTCTCTATACATATTTGTAAAACTCTATCCAAGTTTCCTAAGCACGCAGAAAATGATGACCCATATACAGTGAAGTCATCCATGAAAACTTCAATACAATGCTCAACCAAATCAGAAAATATGCTCAACATGCATCTTTAAAATGTACCGGGAGCATTGCAAAGCTTGAATGACATTCTCCTATATGCAAATGTACCGAAAGAGCATGTAAAAGTGGTCTTCTCCTGATCCTCAAGAGCTATGCATATTTGAAAATAACCAGAGAGTCCGTCTATGAAACAGTAGTGAGACTTACCTGCCAGGCGCTCCAGCATCTGATCAATGAAAGGTAGAGAAAGGTGGTCTTTCCTGGTCGCCTGGTTGAGCCTCCTATAATCAATATAGACTCTGCAGCTGTTCTGCACTCTAGTGGACAAGAGCTCATCATTCTCAGTCTTCACCACTGTAATCCCTAACTTTTTGAGCACCACCTGCACTGGACTCACCCATGTGCTATCTGATATCAGGTAGATGATTCCTGCCTGTAGTAGCTTGGTGATCTCATTCTTCACTACCTCCAAAATGATTGGGTTTACCCTCCTCTGGGGCTGTCTTACTGGCTTGGATCCCTTTTCCAACAAAATTCGGTGCATACACAGGGAAGGGCTGATTCCAGAGATATCCACCAAGGTCCATTCAATAGCCTTTCTATGCTTTTGAATCACATCGAGCAACTGCTCCTCTTGGTCCTCATCAAGCTCAGTGGATATGATCACAGGGAGCTTCTCATCTGCTTCTAAGTAAGGGGTTTAAGCTCCAAGGTGGGAGGCTGTTCAACTGAAGGAAGTGTTTTAGCACTCTCATTTTAAATGATCTCTGCAACATTTAAATCATAAGGGTTAGATTCAACTACACTTGTTGTACTCAATGAACCACATTCTATCCCTTTTGACTTTTCAATGTCATTAATGTCAGAAGTTGTAGAATTTAAATCTAGAAAATCAAAAATGCAAGTATCACACAAAGATGAATTAGTACAATATTCACAAATTTTAGTATCTATGGTATCTACACAATAAAAAAAATCAAAGAAAGAGTCTCTTAAAAATTCAACAAAACTATCATCTATCAAGCTATCAAAAGCATCAATGTGGAAGCTGAATGTTCCTCAGGTGAGTGCTTCATAGCATCCAATATGTTGAAGCGAACCACACTTTCTCCAAACTCCATAGTGAGAGTCCCAGCATGCACATCAATCTTGGTCCTGACTGTGTTCAAGAATGGCCTCCCCAAGATGATGTGTGCAGCTCCTTTTATTGGCTCTTCTTCTTGCATGTCCAAGATGTAGAAGTCAGCAGGAAAGATCAAGTCATTCACTCTCACTAGAACATCCTTCACAAGGCCGGTTGGATTAGTGGTGCTCCTATTTGCTAGCTGGATGATGACACCTCTGGGCTGCAATGGTCCAAGAGACAAAGATGTGAAGATAGATAAAGGCATAACATTAATAGATGCACCTAAATCAAGCATGGAATTATCTATCCTATTGTTGCCTATAATGCAGAGAATAGTAAATGTCCCTGGGTCTTTGCATCTCTTAGGCATGGAAGTTTTCTGCCTCTCAAAAAGGGCTGATACATTCCTCCCCATGTTCACTCTTTCATTATCCTTTAGCTGCCTTCTATGAGTGCACAAGTCCTTAAGAAATTTGGCGTACTTTGGGATTTGCTTGATAGCATATAACAAGGGGATATTGACTTCAACCTTTCTGAAGGTATCCATAATTTCTTTGTCAACCTCTTCTTGCTTCTTGCTGGACTGAGCTATTCTTTGAGGGAAAGGAATAGGAATGGATCTCTCTTCTTTGTCTACTACTCTTGGTTGATATGGTGTGGCCGTAGGTGCAGGCTGCTCTTGGCTCTTAATCTCTCCTCCTTCATCTTTTGCAGCTAGAGTGCAACTAGGATTCTTCTCCTTAGGCATCTCCAGCTCTTGCAACACCTTACTAGATCTCAAGGTAATGACACTCACATTCTTTAGGTTTGTTATAGTTTGTACAGGGAGATTGCCTGAACCTTGAGATTGAAGTTGATTTAGGGATGAAGCAAGTTGACCCATTTGATTCTCTAAGGTCTTGATACTTGCTTGAGTCTGGTGCTGGAAGGCCTGACTCTGTTGCTGGAAATTGAGATTACTCATAGTGAGTTGCTTCACAAGGTCTTCCAAGGATGACTAACTCTTTTGAGGTGCAGGAGGTAGTGAAAAGGATGCTTGATGGTGCTGCTGAGATGAAGATGATGGATGGTGATGTTGCTGGGCTGGATATGGCTTGTTTTGTCTAGCTTGATACAGTTGGAAATGGTTGTTGGTTGGTTGGGTAGAGCTTTGATGCTGTGCATTTCCTCCCCACCTTAAGTTAGGATGGTTCCTCCAACCAGGATTATATCTATTAGAAGACAAATCCCAACTCTGTTGTTGCTGTGGCTGCTGAAAAGGAAATTTATTAGCAAAAATATTAGCAGCATAAGCTTGAGAATTACCTTTCGAAGATTCAGTTTCTTGCAATATAGGCCAACTATCAGTGAAGTGATTCGTAGGTGAACAGATTCCACAAAGCATGACTGGAATGGGTGGAGGCAGAGGTCCATATACAGCAAAATTCTTTTGGATAGATGCCAACTGTTTTACCATAGAAGCCAACTCATCTAGCTTATGCTCCAGCTTGTGTGAATCTGATGTTTGAATTTCATTGACACTCCTACAGATGATGGAATTTTGCATTGTAGCAAACTGTTGAGAGTTAGCTGCCATATTCTCAATGAGGTTTCTAGCGGCTGCGGGAGTCTTATTAACTAGGGCTCCCCCACTAGCTGCGTCGATCATGCTCTTATCCATTGGGTGTAACCCCTCATAGAAGTATTGGAGTAGCAGCTGGTCACTTATATGATGATGGGGCAACTAGCACATTGTCTCTTGAAATGCTCCCAATATTCATACAAACTTTCCCTCTCCAGCTGCCTAATATCACATATTTCCTTTCTTATTGAGGCAGGGAAATATTTTTCCAGGAACATTCTCTTGAGGGTGTCCCAACTTGTAATAGAGCTAGGTGGAAGATAATACAACCAATCTTTAGCCAAATCCATAAGAGAGAACGGAAAAGCCTTCAATTTCACATGCTCTTCAGGCACACCTTGTGGTCTTATTGTAGAGCAAACAATATGGAATTCCTTGATGTGTTTATGCGTATCTTCACCTGCAAGACCATGAAATTTAGGCAAAAGATGGATTAGGCCAGTTTTAAGAACAAAAGGGGCATCCACATCCAGGTATTAGATACACAAAATCTGGTAAATCACGTCCGGTGTGGCAAGCTCCTTAAGTGTCAGGTCATTTTCTGCCATTTCTAAAGGTTCAGAATTTAAAAATGCAGAGAAGAATATATAGAAGATGGTTCCTCAGTATGTGCAGAGTTTTGTCTATTTGTCCTAAGGTTCCCAAGATTCGTAAGGAATGTCCTATCAATTTCAGTATCTAGAGGATATAAATCTCCCGGATTTGATCTGGTCATTCATTAGGAATTAGCTATGAGAATTGAAAAGAAATTAAATAAATGAGGTAACTAAAGTGTAGATTATGCATGAAACTACTATGCAGAAAAATTAAATACAATGTGCAGTGAAAACGAAACAACAAGTGTGCAGTCCTATTGATTAAATCCTGCAGAATTCTACAGTAGAAATAAGGCAATTGTGCAGTAAACAAAAATGCAGTGCAGCAAACTAAAGTGTAGAAATCAAAATTCACAAAATGCAAAAAAAAGCAATTGGTTGTACCTAAATGCAAGATATCTCTACTTACCTATGAAACTACAACTATAATAAAGTATTCACAATGCAAAAGTTCAAAGAGAATTCACTAAACATGCAGAAAACGAAAATGAAACTAGAGCAAATTACATGTTTATGAAAAATCCACACCAATGTTCCCCAGCAACAACGCTAATTTGATGATGCGTTTTCATGTTTTGTTTAAAAGATTTGTCGCAAATCCTCATCAAAATTTAAACAAATTAATGTAGTACTAGGGTTATCCTAGATTGTCTCCCATGAACATTGACTATTAATCTTCATTAAACATGTTGAAGGCATTAATTGAACAAGCAATAGAAATAGGGGGTTTTGTGGTTTCAAAACAATATAAGGAGCAGCAAGTAAACAAGTTTAATTAATTCAAACAATAGAAAGCAGCAATCCTTACTTCATCCACATAGATTCTATCCTTATTCCACTCAAGATTTAACACTTATCCTCTCCCCCATGAATTAGGTTAATTTAACAAGCGAAAATCAACCTTATGGTCCCAACAAAATTACGCAATTTGTTAGGCTCTAATTCCTCATCCCAAGATTACGCAACCTTAGAATTAAACCTAGGATTAAGCAATCCCTAGTTTAGAATCTCCTTAAAATGAATTAGGGTTAATTAAGCATTGTCCCCCTTATTCACCATTAATTCAATTCAAGAGATAAGGAAGAAGTAATTCATGAAAAGAAAGGAGTTATATTATCATTAAAATCAAGGAAGTCAAGAATCCATGTGAACTCACTAAGGATTACACAAAAATTTAGCCCTCCATGGAAATGGGAGTCAAAAACATAGTTTGGAAATGCAGAAAACTCATTGGCATTAATGTAAAAGTAAGAGAAATGAGAAACCAAACCCTAGGTTGGACCCTTGGCTGTCACCCAAGGTTCCCTAAGCTCTGGAAAATGTCCTAATTTAGTAAAGAAGAGAAAAGGTACGAAAAGTGTAAGAGCTCTCTACCCTAATTTGGCAAAAATCTATTTATACTAAGGCTGGTGCCCTCCAAAGTGATTACTTTCATTCTTTCATAGTAGACATGCGCAACATCAGTTGATTTTTTGCCTTTCTGTAGTGTCTACTATCAACTTTGATAGTAGACACGCGCGACACTGGTACATTTTGGGCTCTCTGAGTGACTACTATGAACTTTGATAGTAGCTACGCGCAGCACCTTCAATTCTGCACACTCTGAAGTGACTACTATAAACTTTCATAGTAGCCACGCGCAGTTTTATTGGATTCTGGGCTGTTGTAGTCGTCACTTTTAGCTTTGAAAGTGATCACTTTGGTCTCTTTGCTAGAAGGAGCTTGCTGTAGTGGTTACTATCAATCTTGAAAGTAGTTACTTTCACCTTAAATTCCTCAAAATCCAATAATTCTTCAAAATAAGCTTGGAGATTCCTGTCATATTATTCAAATGATCAAAACATGTAAAATAAACTACCTAAATTAATGTAAATTAACCAAAAACTAAGAAACCTATATTATTTAGCCTAATTGGAATATTCATCTTATTTACACTATCTAAGTATATTCTTTTCTATAAAAAGTAATAAATGATGTATAAAAATTTAGTAAAATGTGGATTCATCATGTACCATTGTTGGATTAAGTTAGTGAATGATATATTGAGTGAAGTATAGAAAAATCTCTTCCTCTTTTATTCTTTGTGGGTGAGTTAAATTTTTATGTGTTATAATGTCCAACTGTTATCAAATTAGTATTAGAGTTAGTTAGATCCAACATTAGTTTGGTGAATTTGTTAGATAGTGAGTGTAAAAAAAATTATTAAGTGTGTAATAAACAAGAGAGTTTCTACTTTACTAAAATTTTGAAAGTTTATTTGACAAAGAGATGGTCACAAACTACAATATTGTTTGGTTCGATCCTAAATTAGATGTAAAACTTGATTATAACTATTAAGCATTGTTGATGTCCACCCATTTGAAAGCTCACCATATTTTGAGCTTTATTAAACCATGTTTGTAAGAAGGAGCTGATGATGGTGCTTGTAGAAGGGACCAATTGGCGCTCTCACAAATCCACCAAGGAGTAGATTACTCAATTTTTGGCAAAATAGAAAATGCCAAAACCACCAAAGAAGCATGAGACATTTTGAACCTGTTATGAAAAGGAGTAGAGAAATCTTAGAAATCCAAATTGCAATCCTTGCGAAGAGAATATGAAAGATATAAGATGTCTAACTCAAAAACTGTAAAGCAATACTTTCTTTGTATTACAAACATCATCAATAAGATGAGGATGTAAGTAGAAGATATTCCTGAAAGTAAGGTGGTGGAAAAATTTATATGCACAATATTGATAAAGTTTGATCATGTGATGACTATAATAATAAAGTCTCACGAAATAGACACTATGACGGTTGAGAAGTTGCAAGGAAGCATTGAAAGCAATGTAAGCAGAATCTTGAAAAAAATTGAAAAAGTAAACGAAGAAGCATTGAAGAGCCTGGTGAATTTCAACAAAATAGTTGAATCTAGCCAAAGTAGAGAAGGGAGAAGTTGTGTTGATTTTAATAATAAAAGAAGAGGTAACTTTAAAGGTAGTAGTCGTGGTAATTTCAAAGGAAGAGGAAGTGACAATTTCAACCGAGAAGGAGAATAATTTTAGACTGCATAATCAAGAAAGTAATGAAAATAATTTTAGATCTACTTTCAAAGGAAATGACAATTTCAACAAAGGATTAGACAATAATTTCAGACCACCTAGTAAAGAAAGTGGTGGAAATAATTTCAAATCTACCAAACATGGTAGAGGAAGAGGCAATAACTATAAAAAAAAAGAACAAATTTCAATTACTTTTGCTAGGGAAAGTTTGACCATATAACAACAGATTGTGTAATACTCTAAATTTTCTCATCTTGGTTTCTTTAGGAAAAATGTGAATTTTTTTTAGTCAACATACAACTTTTAGCATAAGAATGATTTAATTTCTACCCAAAATACTATAAATTTTTTCAAAATTAGTAGAGCTATATATATATATATATATATATATCGTCATCTTGTCTTTTTAAAATACCCATTCTATGTGTACACATTTTTGCATAACATGTGAACTAAAAAACATAAGTTTTAATACCCATCCAATCTTAAGTTTTAATACCTTGTCCCATGCTAGCTGAATGCAGACTGAAAAACTCCCTCCAAACATGACACATGGGGGACCTTCACTCTTTGCTACACATATAGCATTTTTCCTCACCTAGCTTCGGTTAACTCATTGAACGATATTACAACTTCCCAATGTTATAACATGTGTGAGCTCGACTAAATTCTTAGGGCTTTACCCAATAGACTATTTGAATTAGATTCTAATTAAATTGCCCATGTAAACCCTATTATCACATAAATAAATTACGCTTCAATAGTTGGGATACAATCATAAAAGGTAGCATATTAAGAATGGTTAGGTGTCTAGGAGAAGTTCCCTTTATTCTAAACTTAACAACAACTATAGGGTATTTAGGATGCATGACATGATTTGGTTAAGCCTTCGCAGTATTGCAACATAAAAGTGCAGCAACCGCTTTGTCACCCTTTTTCTCTAAATCATTTTTATCCTTAAGATCACTTAACAATTATTCTATACATTCTGTTCACTTATGTTTTTTCAGACCTCTGTATACAGGAAGGAGACCATGAACTGCAGCACTTTAATATTTGTGTACAAAATTTGATTTCCCTCATTTAAGTGAAATGTACTTCGATTCGTTTAATGGACTATAAAAAATAAATTTTGCCTAGGAGGGATTCTTTGTTGAATTTAGCACAGAATAATATTTATAAATGTGCTTCTAGAATAGCAGAAACTTATTGTGAATACTCATTTTTGTTCAGATTGCAAATTTTATTAAATAATAAATAATGAATTTCAAAAAAATAAAAAGAATAATTAAAAAGACATATAATCAATAAAAATCATAAAGATATTCTGTAAATAATAATAATTGTTTCCATTTTTAATTTTAGTTAATTTAGGAATATATAGTTAAGAAAAATAATCAATGTCTAAAAAATATACTTAATTTCCTTTTATTAGGTACTAATTATATTATAAATAGTGACTAACCTGTACAGACAAGGAAGATTTTCTTGCACAGAGGAATTTTAGATGAATTTCTTTCATAGAGAGTAATTTTGAAGAGAGGATTTTTCAGAAGGGATTTCTTAAAGAAGACTTTTTGCATAGAATTTTTCACACTAAAAATACAAAAAAAAAGACAAGGATATTGTAAGAAAAAAGTACAAATTTTCATTACTCTTTTATTTTGTCTGTCTTTCATTATAAAGAGTAATTATTACACAACTATTTCTTTATTTTTTTTGTTATTTTACTCTTTTTATCACTTTATTTTTTTAATGCTTTTTATGTGTGGTTCCCTCTTTCTTTTCTTTTCTTTTATCCTTATATTTGATGAATCCACATTTTATTGAATTTTCACTTGTTTTTTTAGTGTTCTTTGATAGAAAAAGTAGACTTAGGAAGTATAAATAACATAAAAATATCATTTTAGTCAAATATTATAGGTTTCTTAATTTTTGGTTAATTTACATTGATTTATATAGATATAATTTACTATTTTGATCATTTGAATAACTGTGCAGGATTTTCTAGGCTTATCCTATGGATTCTTAGCCTTTGAGAAAATTTGAGTTGAAAGTTACCACTTTTAGAAATGATAATGGATACTACAACAAGCTAGATCCAGAGGGCAGACTAAAGTGATCACTTTCAGAGTCGTAGTAGACACTACAGAGACCCCAGACTGAAGAGGGCCTGCACGTAGCCACTTTAGATCCTATAGTGGACACTCTAAAGAAGGCCATACTGACCCAATCTTGCGCGTAGCCATTGTCGTTCCATAGTGGCTACTTACGCTGCGCGAGCTCATAATGGACACTCCAGAGAGGGATGACAGGATGCAAGCTGCACCTAGCTACTATGACTTAAATAGTAGCTACTATGGACGACAACCACTGCACTATAAATAGAATTTTAGAAAATAGGGTTAGGATTTTTTTACATTTTTTAGATTTTTGCCATTTTGAGAACACTTGGAGAGCTTAAGTCAGCCTTGGGTGATAGCCAAGGACCCAACCTAGGGTTTGATTTCCATTTTCTTCCTAATTCTTCTTTTATTTCTGCATTAATGTTATTGGTTTTTCTTCATTTTCATTTGATAATTGTAAGACCCATCCTCATGGAGGGCTAAACCTTTTGTAATTCATAGAGAGTTCATTTAGACTCTTGAATTCCTGGGTTTTGAATGTTAATATAGTTCTTTTCCTTCCATGAATTTCTGTCTCTCAAACTCTTGAATTGAATTAATGGGCGAATAAGGGGAGCATTGCGTAATGAACCCTAATTCGTTTTAATAAAATTCTACACTTGAATTGCTTAATTCTGGGTTTATTTCTAAGATTGCATAATCTTGGGATGAGAGATTGGAGTTCATTGAATTGCTTAAATCATATAGAAATATAAGGTTGATTTTCGCTTGTTAAATTAACCTAATTCTGGGAGGAGGGGAAGAGTATTAAATCTTGAGAGGAATAGGGATATAGTCTACATGAATGAACTAAGGGTTACCACTTTTTATTGATTGAACTTTATAATTTTGCTTCTTGTTCTTTATTTCAACCTTGGAACTACACAAACCCTTCCAATTAATTGCTTTCATAATTAATGTTTTTAACATGTTTGATGCACATTCTCAACCATTGTCATTGGAGTCGACCTAAGTTAGTACCCTAATATTACATTAATTTCTATTTATATTTTGATGAGGATTCGCGACAAATCTTTCGTTCATCAAATTGGCGCCGTTGCCAGAGACTTTCGTGTTAATTTTGCATTGAACTTGTTAATTACTCTGTTTTCGTGTTTTGTCTTTAATTTTTTTGCATTTTGTTCAGTTTCTGTTGCATAATTCTATAGAATTCTGCAGAATTTGTGACTTTCTGCTGCTTTTTTTTGTAATCAATTGTAATTTCTTTATGTTTCTTGTTGCTTAACTTCTTTGCTTTATTTTACTGCACCTAGACATTAGTTTTTTGCATAATTATTATCTGTATTTTTCTGCTTTTTTGCAACTTTATTTAGTTTACTTCTTTTCATTTCTCATAGTTAGTTTCTAGTGCATGACTAGATCAAATCATGGAGACTTGTATCCACTTGATCCAGAGATTGATAGGACATTTCATGGTAACAATATAATACATAGGCATAATTCTGAACATTTTGAGGAACCTTCATCTCCTTCATTTATCTACTCATCACCACATTCTTGAAATTCTGAATTGAACCAAATGGCTGACAATGAAAGAACATTAAAGGAGCTGGCTGCACCTGATGTAACTTATCAAACTTTATGCATACAGTATCCTGACATTGATGCACTCTTTGTTCTTAAGACAGGACTAATACACTTGTTGCCTAGATTCCATGGTCTTGCAGGTGAAGATCCACACAAACACCTCAAGGAATTCCACATAGTTTGTTCAACCATGAGGCCACAAGGTATACCTGAAGAGCATGTTAAATTGAAAGCCTTCCCATTTTCTCTGATGGATGCAGCCAAGTATTGGCTCTACTATCTCCCTCCCGGATCTATTACTAGTTGGAATAACTTGAAGAGACTTTTCATGGAGAAATTTTTCCCAACATCAAGAGCTACAACTATAAGGAAGGAAATTTGTGGGATAAGACAGCTTGAAAGAGAGACCCTCTATGAATATTGGGAAGGATTCAAGAGGTTGTGTGCCAGCTGCCCTCACCATTAAATTAGTCTTCAATTGTTGATCCAATACCTTTATGAGGGACTGCACCCCATGGATAGGAGCATAATAGATGCCGCAAGTGGAGGGGCACTGGTAGACAAGACTCTGGTTGCAGCCTATAACTTGATAAAGAACATGGCTTCCAACTCCTAACAAATTGTAACAAGGCAAAATTGTTGTGTTACCAGAAATGTGAGTGAAGTACAAGTTGCTGAATCTAGTAAGCTAGAACACAAGCTTGATGAATTAGCATCCATGGTGAAGCAATTGGCTTTCATACAAAAGAGTGTTGTTGCATCTTTACCTCCTCCACCATCTACTCCAGCCATGCTGTGTGACATTTGTTCAACTACAGACCATTACACTGATAGCTGTTCTACATTGTAAGAGTCTGACACTCTAGAAGGTAATCCTCAAGCTTATGCTGCAAATATTTATACTAATAAGTTTCATTTTCAAAATTTGCAGGAACAACCCAATTGGGATCTATCTTCCAATAGATACAACCCAGGTTGGAGGAACCATCCAAATTTGAGATGAGAAACAATTCTCAACAGCAAAACCAGTAGCAAGGCAACCAATATCAAGGACATCGTGCTGGCCCAAATAGGTCCCATCAATCCCAACATCAACTACAACAAGTCCAACACCATCACCAACTATCTTCCTCATAACCAAGTGCATCCCAAAAAAATGAGCCATCATTGGAAGAGCTTATGAAGCAACTGATCATGAACAACATTACTTTTCAGTAGAGAATTGATGCTAGTATCAAGACTTTGGAGAATCAAGTGGGACAACTAGCCTCCTCTCTGAACCAGATGCAATCTCAAGGTTCAGGGAACCTCCTTACAAGAACCCACAATGCCCAAGGATAAAGAAGACTTAAGAAGACTTTTCTCTTAATTTTTCTAAATTAATAGATACTCCCATTTGTGAATATTGTATTAATTCTTTTATGTGTGACACTTGTATTTCTGACTTTTTGAAGGTAAATTCTGCAACTTCTGATATTGGAGAAATTGAAAAATTAGTAGGGCGAGAATGTGATTTATTGAGTTCAACAAGTATAGTTGAATCTAACCCCTTTGGTTTGAATGCTGTAGAAATTTCTTCTACTGAGAGTACCAGATCACTTCCCTTTGTGGAGCAACCTCTCACAATGGAGCTTAAACCTTTGCCAGAGCATCTGAAATATACCTATCTAGAGGCAAATGAAAAGCTTCCAGTGATAATCTCCACAAAGCTGAATATTGATCAAGAGAAGAAGCTCCTTGAAGTGATTAAGAGACACAAGAAAGCTATAGGTTGGACCCTCGCTGATATTCCTAGAATCAGCCCCTCTCTATGCATGCACAGAATAATATTAGAGGAGGGTGCTAAACCAGTGAGGCAGCCTCAGAAGTGGGTAAATCCCACTATTTTGGACATGGTGAAGAAGGAAGTCACCAAGTTACTGCAGGCTGGGATCATCTACCCTATCTCAGACAGCACTTGGGTTAGCGCAGTCCAAGTGGTGCCAAAGAAATTTGGACTCACTGTGGTGAAGAATGAGAAAGATGAATTAATACCCACCAGAGTTCAGAACAGTTGGAGAGTCTGTATAGACTACTGGAAACTAAACCAAGCAACCCGGAAGGATCATTTTACTTTGCCCTTCATTGACCAGATGCTGGAGAAGTTGGCTAGTAAGTCTCATTACTGTTTCCTTGATATATTTTTTGGTTATTTTCAAATTTGCATAGCACCTAAAGACCAGAAAAAAAACCACTTTTACATGTCCTTTTGGCACTTTTGCCTATAGGAGAATGCCCTTTGGCTTGTGCAATGCTCCAAGCACATTTCAAAGATGTATGTTAAGCATTTTTTTCTGACTCAGTAGAGCATTGTATAGAAGTTTTTATGGATGATTTTACTGTATATGGCTCATTTTTTTCTGCATGCTTAGTTAACTTAGAGAAAGTTTTGAAGATATGCATTGACACTAATCTTGTGTTAAATTTTGAAAAATGTCATTTCATGGTAGAGTAAGGTGTGGTGTTAGGTCATATCATAGCTGAAATAGGCATTGAGATAGATCCTACAAAATTAGATATTATTGCACAATTGCCTTACCCTTCTTGTGTTTGAGAGGTTCGTGCCTCCTTGGTCATGCAGGATTCTACTGGAGATCATAAAAAACTTCTCCAAAATTGTCATTCCCCTTTCCAAGCTTTTGCAAAAAGAGGCTAAGTTCAATTTTGATGAAAAGTGCAAAGAAGCCTTTAATATGCTTAAGGAAGCCCTGACTACCACACCCATCATCCAACCCCCAGATTGGACCAAGCCATTTGAATTGATGTGTGATGCATCCAATTTTGTAGTAAGAGCTGCCTTAACACAGTGAGTTGGTAAGTTTCCTCACATCATTTATTATGCTTCTAAAACCTTGGATCCAGTACAATGTAATTACACTACAATTGAAAAAGAATTGTTGGTCATAATCTTTGCATTGGACAAATTTAGGTCATATCTTTTGGGGTCAAAAGTTGTGATTTTTACTGATCATTCTGCCTTGAAGTATTCGTTGAAAAAGACAGATTCTTAGCCCAGGCTGATAAGATGGATGCTCTTACTTCAAGAGTTTGATTTAGAGATCAAAGATAGAAGTGGAAAGTGGAACTCAGAATCTAGAAGCAGAGTACCTGAGCAGGATAAAAGGAGTTCTTGATCCTATTCCACTTTTGGATGATTTTTCTGATGAGCAACTCTTAAAGTTGTATGCTTCACGGGCACTCTGGTATGCTGACATCGTTAACTTTCTTGTAGCAGGGGCCTTTTCAACAGATGCATCAAGAGCTAAAAACGAAAAGATAAGAAGTGATGCCAAACATTATGTTTGGGATGACTTTTAGTTATAGAAGTTCTGCAGTGACCAAGTCATCAAAAGGTGCATACCTGATGAAGAGATTCCATCCATACTATAGTTCTGCCATGTTTTAGCTGTAGGAGGTCATCAAGGACCCCAGAGGACAGCAAGGAAAGTGCTAGATGCAGGACTGTATTGGCCTTCAATTTTCAAAGACTCATGGCAAACATATTCCATTTGTGAGAAATGCCAAAGAGCATGAGGAGTAATTACTTGGAGACAGGAGATGCCCCAATAGCCCATCCTATATTGTGACATCTTTGATGTCTAGAGTATTGATAAGTCTGCAATTAGGCCCTCTTTTACAACCCATATATTCATATTTGACCTTTATTTTATTTAGGTTTTACACTAATTTATATATTAATTGTGCAGTTTGGTATAAAGAGGCTGCAAGTGGATTTTGGGTGCATTCTGGGCCCAAATTGATGGAAGATTAGAGCTTCACAGTAGTCAGTACGCCCAGACCCATTCAATAAGATCAGGGGTGCTTCAAGCCTATGCACGGTCGTGCTTAAGGCCTTGCACAGCCGTGCTCATCTGCAGAAAGCCCAATTATGAAGAGTTTTTAGGGTTTTCAAATCCTATAAAGGGAAGATTTCAGGCATCGTAAAGGGATCGTTTTTACATCTTGGCTTTTGCTTTAGAATACATCGGATCTCGTCTCTCTTGCACAGGATCCTTGGCACATGCTTGGCGAGACTTGGAGCTTCAAGCGATCATACTTGAAGACCGGGAACACATCTTATACTCTAGTTTGCTATTTCTTTTGATTATGGCTTTGTTTATGATTGTTTTAGTTCTCTTCTTTAGCGTGAGTAACTAAGTCCATAGCTAGGGTATGGGAACTATTGTTCATGAATTTATGGAATTTTAATGTTTGAATATGAATTTGATTTCCGTTTTGTGATTAGATTTTATCCTATTGCGCTTCTTTCTTAATCCTAATTAATTATATCGTCAGGCGACTGAACCTCAGTTAATTAATAGATCTATAGGGTAAAATGAGACAAAGGATTAGGTGGACAAAACCAATCTTTCTCTTCTAATTGTTATTAAATTAACAAGTTCGTAGACTCCTAAAGCTTTCTTAAATTAATGTCTTGCATGACTATTGGGGATATTGATTTAGAAAAGAGAATATTAATATTGCATAACCATTGGGTATTAATGCTTTCATATTGTGACATCTTTGATGTCTGGGGTATTGACTTTATGAGACCTTTCCCTTCATCTTTTGGTTTTCTTTATATACTTCTTGTTGTTGATTATGTCTCAAAATGGGTGGAAGCTAAGGCAACCAGGACTAATGATGCCAGAGTTGTTGCAAATTTTGTCCGTAGCAACTTGTTTTGCAGGTTTGGAATCCCTAGAGCCATCATTAGTGATCAAGGAAGTCATTTCTGCAATAGGACTATGGAAGTCTTGTTGAAGAAATATGAAGTTGTAACAAAGTTTCCACTGCCTATCACCCACAAACAAATGGACAAGCTGAGCGCTCTAATAGAGAAATCAAGAAAATACTTGAGCGAGTAGTGCAGCCACATAGGAAAGACTGGAGCCGCAGGCTTGATGACGCCTTGTGGGCACACAAAACTGCATTCAAGACACCCTTGGGAATGTCACCATATAGGGTGGTCTATAGAAAAGCTTGCCATTTGCCAGTTGAGGTGGAACACAAAGCTTACTGGGCAGTGAAGACTTTTAATATCCATTATGACTCAGCCAGAGAGTAGAGGAAGTTGCAATTGCAAGAGTTGGAGGAGCTGCATCTTGAGGCTTATGAGAATTCCAAAATTTATAAAGAAATGACCAAGAGGTACCATGATAAGATGATCTCAAGAAAAGAATTCTACATTGGTCAAAAGGTCCTCTTGTTCAATTCTCAACTCAAACTCATGCTCGGAAAGCTTAAATCAAGATGGATTGGACCTTTCACAGTCACAAAGGTCTTCCCTCATGGTGCAGTTGAAATCCAAAGTGACTCCACGAACAAAAGCTTTATGGTAAATGGACACCACTTGAAGCCATTCTTGCAAAATTCAGCCACCATCGAGGAAGTTGAGGAGATTGACTTGCACTTATCCTACACAAATCCTAACCATAACCCTTGACCTGCATAACTCCCTCCATACGTCAAGCTAGTGACGTTAAAGAAACACTGTGTGAGAGACAACTCACAAGTTGATTTAGAGTTTTAGCTGTCCTTTTACATTTAATAAGCATCTTTTGTTTGAGCTGTGTTATATAAACGATTTCTGCATAGTTTTACTGTTATAGTTTTTCTTTCTGCATTATAACTACGAAGTGACATTATTCTTTGCATATTCTCAGAATTTTACAGTAGGGACTGAAAATTTTGGGCTCGATCCAGACACAATTTCAAGGAAATTCAAATGCACAGAAGAATGCCCATTTTCACCTTACAATACAATTACCTGGGATAAAAGTTTAAATTTCATCATCGGAGGTGACTACTTTCATTTCATAGTAATCACTTTTAGCTAAGGTAAGTGGTCCCCCCTGTAGTTATCACTTTCACTTCCAAAGTAACCACTTTCAATGACTTTTGGGCTCACGAGTCTGTGCGTAGTTACTTTTATTTCATAGTAACCACGCGCAGAGACACTAAGAATTAAGGAGGCTCTCTGTAGTTTCCACTTTCATTCCATAGTGGACACTATAGAGACCCTTCCTGGGCACATATGCTGCGCGTAGCTACACCCATTTCATAGTAGCTATGTGCAACTCAACCATGAATTTTGCAACATATGCCCTCTCTGTAGTTGTCACTCCCAACTCATAGTGACTACACGCAACATTAAATGGAATTATCCTAGTGCGTGTGTCTACTATGATTTTGAAGTAGCCACTCCCAAAGCCTATACAAATAAAAAGTGGCCACTCTAGCCTTTACTCTCACTCACAACCTCTGAGAGCACTCACTCTCGTCCCCAACCTTCTTGTGATTTCTCTCTTTCACCTTCACTATTTTGTGCTAAGACCCATTCAATTATGCATTTTTGCACTAATTTTGAACTCCTATCCAGGTAATATTTCAATTTTTCTCTTTCTGCGTTAGGGTTCTCCATTTCATAGAAGAGTGTGTGGTCTGTGGTGCACCCACGCTCACTGTTGGTGTCACCACCACTCTCTCTTCCCCAAGGTATTTCTATCATCTCCATCTTCTACACTTCTAGTGTATCACTGAACCATTCATAGCATATCATACATGACATACTTTGCCCACATTTATTCACATTACACAGCACAGAGGCCCATAATTCATTCTCAATACTCGACACATATACCATTATTCCATCACACAATATATCAACAGGTCATTCATATCCATTTCCAACCAATTACATCATTCAATCATCATTTCTCAACATGGTCACAAACATTCTCAATCAAGGGTATGTCAACCCCATAATCAATTCACATTTCACTCCAAACACACAATAATTTCCATCAAATCACACATTTTCTACTCCTTATCTTAGTCACATCACAACATTCAATGAAATAAACGGTAATTTAAACACAATGAGGTAAGGTAGAGTCCCCCCTTACCTTAAATGACCCACACACCAAAACAACAAGGTAGGCACTCCTCCATATGAACTTTGTCTAAATACAGGGAAGAACCGCATGAGAACCCAAGAAGAACCGAGAAAACGGTGAGTGGGGACGAGAAATCATAAACCCTAACCATGGAAACTCACCTCCAAGCGTTTCCAACATAAATCCAACCTTCAATCTAGCTCACGAACGACTTTGGAGGCAATTTAATCGGTGAAATAGGGTTTGAGAGTGAGGGAATCGAAGAAATCTTGAAGAGAAAGTGAGAAATGAAACTTCTCTAAACCCTAACCCCTTTAAATTCCTTTCTGGTCGCGACACTCTTACTGTAGTGACACCCTTTCTTGCTACAGCGGAAATCTCAGAGGGAATTGCAAGGTGCATTTTTGTAGAGTCTCGCTATAGCGAGACTACACCCAGAAATGCACCCCAAATTGTCGCTTTGTTGTTACAGCGAAGGACCTCTCGCTGCAGCGAGAAGGCGACAATTTCACGCCTTTCTCCCAGAGCCTTCTCGCTACAGCGAGAATGCCCTAGTATTACACCATTCACCTGTTTTCTCAGCCCAATCAATCTAATCCAATCATATACAACTACAATTATACTCATTCACATGCATTCATACACATCGACATCATCATTATGCAATCAAGTGCACACTCTAACATTCATTCATACACACACACACACACACACACACACACATAATAATAATCGATATTACAAAAATCTGGGGCGTTACAATATGCCTATCCTTGAAACCGTTTGCAAGGAGGGTGAGAACTGGGAGTTTGACTGCAAGATGCAGCCTAAGAACCTGACAACAAAGCACCTGGTCCTTGCAGCAAAAGTCTATAGTATATTCATTCTTAGTTCCTTCATGCCAGTTGTCCACTCCTCCACATTGGCAGTGAAGAGGGCAGAGCTGATCTATGTCATTCTCACAGGCGTGCCCATCCATGTTAGTGAAGTGATCAGCAGTGCCATCATGGACATCTTGAGCAGGAGCAGAGACTCCATTGGTTTTTCATCCATCATTGCTATGCTATGTTAAGATGCTGGGGTAGACTTTGAAGACTACTAGCAGAGAGTCAAAGCAGCCCCTCCAATCTCCACAACTATGGTGAAGGAGCTATTTAAGCCCAAGAAAAGTGCTAACCCAGGGTTGTCACTACTAACTGACTACAGGAGGGACACTCCACTGAGGATGAGAGAGCAGATGAGACAGATTGCCCTGAGGCAAGATGCCATCCATGCTGAAACAGATTTTGCCTTTGATTTTGGACCCTTCTTCTTATCCTTTTAATAATTTCATTTTTTTTGTAAAGACAATTTTCCATTTTTAAGAGTAAATTTGTTTCGTTCCATTTGCTTGCGTCTCTTTGGATCCTGTTGTGTTCTTAATTATTTGGTGTCGCGAATCATCTCGTCTCAAGCATGGATTGCTAGATCGATTGAGCGCTCCGAGTTTGTCTTTTTACCTTCTCGCAATTCTTGATTAAGATTTGTGCATGCACAATTTGATTGAATTTGATTTTGTTCTTGAATGTAATATTGATCGATTATTTTCTATTGCATTTGAATTTTGCATAAATTTGGTATAGTAATCCTAGTTTGCGTCTGTGGTTCGTGGGTTTAATTCATGTTAGTTTTAATTGTTCTTGTTTCAATTTTTGTTTTCAATTATTTTTTTTAGATTTCTTTTCAAATTTGAAATTCAAATTGAAATTGAAATTCATTTTCAGATTTATTTTTAGATTTGTTTTCAAATTTTTAATTCAAATTCAGTTCTAAATTGTCGGTTGAATTTATTTTTAGATTTATTTTAACCAAGAATGTCGGTTGAATTTATTCTGTTGCCAGAAAACTCTGGTATATGGTGCATATAGTCCTAATAATTACAACCTCCTAGATCAAATGGTTGGAAATTTTTTTTAATAAGCATTCAAGTTTTTGCCAAATTCTTTTGGAGATAGGACTTTAAGGATTTGTATTGTAGAATGGGTTATTACATTAGGATTTTTTTAATCCTTATAATGTTTTATTGAAATTGAATCTGAATCTATTAAAATAAATTCATAAAGTTGTCTAGTGTTATTTAAAGATGTTGGCTTAAAATGAAATCCAAGTGGAAATACTTTTGTAATTGCTTTATAGGGATTTTTGTCCCGAAATTTTGGTTCCATTTGGATAACAGAGGAAAGGTTTCCTTTTGTTATATAATGGGATGTATTGGATGTAGATTTGGCAATTTGTTTTGATTGAGATTGGGTAATGGCTTTACTTGATTCTCCTGGAAGACTGATAGTTTTGTGAGAATGGTTTAGGGATTTGATGATAGTTGATGATCGAGCTTTCTCATGTTGTGTTTAAAAGATTTGTCGCAAATTCTCATCAAAATTTAAACAAATTAATGTAGTACTAGGGTTACCCTAGATTGTCTCCCGTGAACATTGGCTATTAATCTTTGTTAAACATGTTAAAGGCATTAATTGAACAAACAATTAAAATGGGGGGGGGTTTCGTGGTTTCAAATCAAAATAAAGAGCAATGAGCAAACAAGTTTAATTAATCCAAACAATAGAAAACAACAATTCTTAGTTCATCCACAAAGATTCTATCCTCATTCCACTCAAGATTTAACATTTATCCTCTCTCCCATGAATTAGGTTAATTTAACAAGCGAAAATCAACCTTATTGTCCTAACGAAATTACGCAATTTGCTGGGCTCTAATCTCTCCTCCCAAAGTTACGCAACCTTAGAATTAAACCTAGGATTAAGCAATCCCTAGTTTAGAATTTCCTTAAAACGAATTAGGGTTAATTAAGCAATATCCCCCTCATTCACCATTAATTCAATTCAAGAGACAAGGAAGAAGTAATTCATGAGAAGAAAGAAATTATATTATCATTAAAATCAAGGAACTCAAGAATCCGTGTGAACTTACTAAGGATTACACAAAATTTAGCCCTCCATGGAAATGGGGGTAAAAAATGTAGTTGAAAATTGCAGAAAACTCATTAACATTAATGTAAAAACAAGAAAAAATGAGAAACCAAACCATAGGTTGGACCTTTGGCTGTCACCCAAGGTTGCCCTAAGCTTTAGAAAATGTCCTAAATTTAGTAAAGAAGATAAAAAGTTCCAAAAGTATAAGAACTCTCTACCCTAATTTGGTAAAAATCTATTTATACTAAAGCTGACACTCTCCAAAGTAATTACTTTCATTCTTTCATAGTAAACACGCGCAGCATCAGTTGGGTTTTGCCTTTCTGGAGTGATTACTATGAAAGTTCATAGTAACCACGCGCAGCACTGGGACATTTTGGACTCTCTGGAGTTGTCACTATGAACTTTGATAGTAACTACACGTAGCACCTTTAATTCTGCATGCTCTGGAGTGATTACTATGCACTTTCATAGTAACCACGCGCAAGTTTAGTGGATTCTGGGCTGCTGTAGTTGTCACTTTAAGCTTTGAAAGTGATCACTTTGGTCCCTTTGCGGGAAGTGGCTTGCTGTAGTTGTCACTTTCAATCTTGAAAGTAGTTACTTTCACCTCAAATTCCTCAAAATCCAATAATTCTTCAAAATAAGCTTGGGGATTCCTGCCACATTATTCAAATGATCAAAACATATAAAATAAACTATATAAATCAATGTAAATTAACCAAAAACTAAGAAACTTATATTATTTAGCCTAATTGGAATATTCATCTTATTTACACTATCTAAGTCTATTCTTTTCTATAAAAAGTAATAAATAATGTATAAAAATTTAGTAAAATGTGGATTCATTAATAGTGTTTAGGCTTACCAAATCTATTTCCATTTTATCTTCAGAGGCAATATCTTCCTAAGATTTTTTTAGTAATTGGTTAAGGCTTCTTTGTTGGATAGCTAATAAGGTACTGATTGGTAAGGCATAATCAGCCTTAGTTTGTTTGGCTGTTTCTGAAGAAGAAGAATCTGCTTTGTTGGATGACTCTTTTGTGGGAATCACAGATGATTGAGTTGATGACTCAACTATCTGGATAAATTTTTGGGTAAATAACCTGGCCAGAGTATATGACTCCAAAGAGGTTGACATTGCATATGCTGAAACATATTTTGCCTTTGATTTACTTAGAGCTAGAGCAAGTTTGGCTCTTCCTCTATTGGTAGTCCTACCTGGAGAGGGAGTTGTCTCCTTTATAGACATTTTACTTGTCCTATAAATATTCATATGTAAGATAATCACAAAGGGAATTTGATGTGCCTTTGAGATATTCAATTTCAAAATAAAAAACACTTAAAATTGCTTGTCGTCTTGCAAAAATTTGTTTAGAGGCAAGATTTTTAACATCTTTTTGTAAAATTTCTTTGGCAGATTTGCAATCAACTCTGATAAGAATTTTTTTGATTTAATAAATCAAATTAAAATTTTGAAACACATAAAACAATTGCTGCTTCCTTAATGTGTCTTAGAGATATTAGGCACAATAGGCTTGAAGATTCCCTTATAAGTAAAGTAAAAACTAGTCTCGGGCAAGGTCCTGTCTACTATATTAGGTGTCTGCATTAATCTCACTTTTGTATAATATAAATATTGAAAAATATATACATAATGAATGTACTGATATTATCCCTAGAAGAAAAATTGAATTAATGGTGCATAAAGGATGTGCAATAAGTGGGCACTAAGTTAAAAACGTGTACATAGGTAACTATACTAATTTCATCTCTGCATGAGCAAAATTGTTGAAATTGATGGGTATATAGAGTGTAGTCATTGATTTCTCCCCTTTGTATAATCAAAAAGAAAATCACATCTATCCATAATAAATAATCATCTCTGTACCACTGTACAACCTAAATATTGATTTAAATTAACTATTTAGCTTTAGATGATCAAGATGCTAAACCAAACTCAATTAGGAGACTTGCTTGGTAAGAAGTGTCATTTCTACACAAAAGGAATAGTGAACAGATTATTAATAAAGTAGTGTATAAGCACGAGTTCACTTGAAGAAGGAAAAAATATATCAAATGAGTATATGGAATGTGTAATAAATTGACACTAGAAAATGTTGAGTGGTTAGGATAGATATTGTGAGAATATGAAGTCTTACTCTTGACACTGCCTAGTGACCAAGACCTAACCAAAACAAGTCAGCAACATAGATATTAAACTTAAGATATATATCCTTAAGATGAAAAATAGTGCAAGTCTAGCTACTCTTCATAACTTTTAGAAGAGGAAAAAGACTTGATACCTAGAATTAACAAATAGATTGGTAATACACTATCTAATATGGCATAAAAGAAAATCCTGTTAATAACAGAAATTAAATAGATTAATTAAAATTGTAATCAACCCCTAGGAATATCTAAGCATAATATACATGGACAACAAGCCAAGGTGAAGGGAAATTTATGAACCAAGGAGAAAAGAAACCTCTAAGAACCAATAATACTTAAACTGTTTTAGAATATAGTAAGAAACGCCATCAAACATCTTATAATTAGGAGTTGAACAAAAAATTAGATAACCCTTAAAATCACACTACAAGAGGTTTTCACTATTATTTATTAGAAATAATAACTATCAAGGTGAATACATATGTAAATATATTTCATGTTCTTTGTGAAATTAATGTTGATAAAAATTTAGTGTCATACTAGATTGTATTAAGAGCATGCATCATACAATTGATCAGAGAAAACCAAGGTCACAGTCAGCACAGCTAAAGAATGCTTGTGTTATGTTCAAAGGCAAACCTTGGGGGTGGTAATGGGGAGATCACCCAATGACGTAAAGTAGCTTACAGTGACTGGGTCACGTCGTCAGCAAATCCTTGCTAAGCCTTATGTGAACACTCATTACCAAAATCGTGGTAGGTTCTTCGCTGAATGATGCTTTTGAGGCATATGATTGAAAAAAGACTTCGATACAAAATGTGATAGTAGGGAATGAAGTTCTCTGATTACCTTAGATTTTGAAAGAAATTATGGGATCCCTATGCATTGCATACACGTAGAATCTATACTTCATGCATATCATGCATTATTCATCACAATATTTGGCTGATTACGACAAATTATAAATTTATAGATAATAAGTTTTCTTGTGTTATCATTGTATGAATTATCTTTGTTTTCATGGATTCATCCTTTTTCTTTCCTTGTGTTTAGTTTAGACAGGATACGAATGACGATACTCCCAACCACGAATGACTTGTGGTACTATGATGACTTTACACAACATACCTTTTACCAAGGATTTGTTAGGTTATCTCTGGGCTTAGTTATTGAGGCAAGTTGGGAACCCTGCTGTATCACTGACTTGCTAGTTGAGATTACCTTCCCTTTAGCTTTATATACCATTGCTATTCCATTTCCTTTGATAACCCCAAGGACAACTTCTGATGTACATGTACCCAGACCCTCCTCTCCTCCTCCTATCGAACCTAAATGGACAGACATTCTAGTAATTTACCATCAGTTCTCGCCCACCTTCTCTACCTATCATCGATGAAGCCAGACCCTCACACCATAGTCCCCCTCCACCTTTATCTCCCCTAGCTTCCCATTTATCGGCACCCACACCTGGATGGATAGAGGATGTGGACCATGATGTGTCATCAATTACCTCTTTTGACTCAGATCCTTCAGAAGAGTACACTCTTCTAGATTGACATCCTTGGGTTGTTATATGTTTTGATAGGTGAGACTGCTTAGGATAATATAGGGGTTGACATCATTTTGCGTTGTATGATATTGTCCCAGTTAGGATGTAGTAGTATACAATACTCACTATGTTTCCTGTGATATATTATTTACTTCTACACTGTTAATTAACGTATTTTGGTCATAATGTGATGATTTCTTGATGTGTATGCCTTGATTGATGTATTGTATGATACCTCACTAGTAGTAATAAAGCAATATGTTTAATCACCTAGAATTTCATATAATAAAAGATAATAAAGATAGTAATAACTTAGGTTCTTCATGTTAACTTTCTGCAAAAACTTTGATTATTGTAGGCACGCATGATGATTGTGTATGTGATGAATGATATACCTTGACAAGGTAAAATAGGTACAAATATATATATATATATATATATATATATATATATATATATCCAATTAATTAAAAATAATAATATTAATAACTTAGGTTATTCACATTAACTCTCTCTTCAAAGACTTTAACTCTATAATTTTACGTAGTTATATTATATATGTGTTTGATGGAATGTTAAGATGTCACAAATTGCAAATTTTGATAGTAGGCAAACATTGCAGAAAACCATTACCAGATTTGTGGAAATTCTAATAATCTACAAAGCTTATTTCTGGCAAGCAATAATTTCTTTGAAGATGAAAATGTTTAGTATTTAGATACTAGGTGTAACAATTATATGTGTGGGAAAAAGAAATTATTCTCCTCGCTTGATGAAACAATTAGTTCAACTATTAAATTTGGCCACAACACTAATATTCCAATTTTGACAAAGACTGAATCACAATTAGATTGAAAGATGATTTACACAATTAGATTGAAAAGTTGCCCAATGCTCTTGGTCTTCATCATTATCTATTGAGCATAGGGTAACTTTCAGAGAAATATTACAACATGCAAACTCATCGTGAGAACTGTACGTTGAATGACAAGAATAGGAGATTTATAATCAAGGTAAAAATGACTCCAAATTGCCTATTCCCATTGAAAATTCAACATGAAAAATATTATTGTTTGAGTTCTATCATATGAAATGATGATTGGTTATGGCATATGCATTGTGGACTCTTTCATTTTAAATTATATGTCAAAGAAAGAATATGTTTCTAGTTTGCCTATTGTAAATGTTTCCAACAATGTATGTGAGACTTGCTAATTGGGAAAGGAGCACAAAGAATCATTACCTACAAGAAAGCCACTGACAATTGTCCACTTAGACTTGTGCATAATTAAAATTCCAACACATGGTGGTTGTAAGTATTTTATTACCTTTATTGATTATTTTAGTAAAAAAACATGGGTGTATTTCTTGAAGTAGAAATGAAAAGTTTGTGATGCCTTTAAGTTAGTTAAGACATTTGTAGAGAAATAAAACGGCTACAAGATTAAAGCTTAGAGAACAGACAAAGGGAGAGAATACCTCGTCTGTGCACATTTCTTTGAATAACATAAAATTTATCATCAACTGACAACCAGATCCGCTCTCTAACAAAATGAAGTTGTAAAAAGAAAAAACGTGACAATCATGGACATGGTGAGGTGCATGCTAAAGGCGAAACAAGTGCTTAGAGAATTCTAGGCAGAAGCTGTTGCTACTGCTGTGTATATATTGAACATGTGTGCGAGAAAGAGCAACTATGACAAAGCACCAGAAGAAGCCCAAAGCGAAATAAAGCCCTCTATTCGGCACATTAGATTTTTTGAGTGTATAACATATGCCTATGTACTAGACTGACTAAGAAAGAAGCTTGATGATAAAGGAAAAAAATGGGTGTTTATTGGCTACTGAACAAATTCAAAGACATATAGACTCTACAAGCCGGAGATAAAGAAGGTGATTAGTAATTGAGATGTGACATTTGATGAAGAAGGAACGTGAGATTGGTCTCATAAGTCTCAGAAATAGCCAATAGTGATTCCAAATAGTCACGTTGAGCATAATAGATACAAACCTAGCACTTGATGAGCCAGAAATATCAAGCATACCACAAAGGCGACAAAAATTACTAACCAGATTAGAGGATTATGTTGCTAGTTATGATAATGACCCATCTGATGAAGAAATTATCAACTTTGCTTTATTTGTATATTGTGAGTTAGTGACTTTTGAAGAAGCTGCAAATGATCAGTGTGACACATAAATTACTAAAGCCTTAGTACAACTAAGTTGTGACAACCCTTGAATTCTAATCTAAGATAACATTCTACTGCTAGAATAGATCACATGGAATTGTCCATATTTGGACAGGGAAAAATTAATTTAAATATACACTTCTAAGTACTATCAAATATAACAACATTCTAATATATATATATATATATATATTAAGTAGATACTATAAGATCGTAGGCCAACATGCTTGAGCACCAATATAGAGGAACCACTTTCAATTCCCCTATAGTTCATAAACATATATAGACAATGGCTACAATCACTTATTCTCTCTTGCTCATCTCCATATTGTTTGTAACATTTTACATCAATTCTTATTTAAACAAATGGAAACTATGGATCATCATCAACAACAAAGACATGGAAATATCAACATACAATCTTTCCAATCATTCTAAATCATTTTTGGCACCTGTAAATCTTGCTCATTTCAAATGAGTTCTTGCAACATTTACTATCCTTTTTACACATCACCTCAATCACAAACAGGGATATGAACCCACATCAAAGGGATAAAATAAACAAAAACATCGCCATATGAATTTGAAATCAAAATCCTAAAGCATAGGCGTATAGTTATAGAAAAGTGAATAAGTATGTTCATCCAAATCAAACTGTCCAAAAAGTAAGTACGATAACAAAGCAACCCCTGATATGTATAGTAATTCAAAATGAGTTAAAATAAATCCATTCTATGAGCAGTATTCCCATGTCTATACATACAAGTATATACATAAAAATCATAAGGGAAGGAAATACTCGCTAGGATTGAACTCCATTCCATCGAAAAAGGGTGAGTCATTCATTGGCTAAGGTTAGGGAGAAGGGGCAGGTCATCGTCATCGTCATCGTCATCGTTGTCAATCCATCCAATGGTAGGGAGTGGTGAGCGTGATGCAGGTAGTGGTGGTGATGGACGTCGCACAACGAGTCCAGCTTCATCTGAAAGGGGAATAGAAATTCTCATTGAACAACGGGGTACCGATTGAATGGAAGACTCAACAACTCCAATATCCTTCCACTCAGGCTCGGGAGTAAGATTTGAACTAGAAGTAGATGAGAGTTCAGAACTCATAAGAGCCTTACCTTTATTAGGGTTTTTGGGAAGCTTAAGGGGTAATGTTTGGTTTGGTGATACTATTGGAGAAGTGGGAGGGGGAAGTATGGTGATGCATCCATCATCCGGTAGAGGTACAAAAATATCAGCAAAAAGGCAGTCACTCCAATAAGGCTTCTAGCCATATTGGTGATGGGTCCCAGGCTAGTGTTTATCATCCCTTGAAAAACAAGTCGAAGGGTCGAGGGTAAGTTGGTGACATTTTTGGTAACACTTGGCAAGCGGACCGAGTTTCGTTGTAGTAAATTGATATCGTCCTCAAGGATTTGGTGATAATAGTGATTTCCTTTCTTGTTTATATATAGAAATGGAAAGCATGGTTGAAATAGCGATTTGCCTGAAAATAAATAGAGTAAAATTTAGTAGAAAATCTTATGCAAGAAAGAGATTGGATTCAAATGCACTTGTTAACACTTTATCCTTAATGAGTAAATATGATTTCAACTATTTTACTTCCACATTCATTAAGTAACTTAGCCAGATCCCTCAAAATTAAGTCCTAAGGTAGTTAATCCTAAAACATTATTCCTCTATGAGTAAGAATAACACCTTGCATTAAGAACAATAACTTGAACATAAGTGGCTAACAAACCCAAGTCTATTCCTAGTACGAGAGTTTGTTAGATGTGATGATTCAGAAGAAAATGTTTTTCAACAAAATTCTAAACCCTAGTTCATAAAACGGATGATCAGGTCGAAATAAGCATTAAGATTAGAATCACACACAAGTAAGGTAACTAAATATCATATAAACTCAAGAAGAAATAGAGGTAGTAGTTACATCGAATACAATCCAAGAGAGCTCAGCCACTTATAGTAAGGATCATAGCAAGATACAAAATGAAATTACAAGAAGAGGAAGAAATGGAGAAGGCTTCTTGCTCCCAAGCGATCTGTTCCCTACGTCTTCCTTATGCTTTATTTTCTCTTGGTTCTCTCTTTCTTCCAATATATATATGTCTCTCTAAGTCTCCTCCCAAATTCCCCTTTTATACGTGGCTTCGAAATAAGAGAAATTCAAGATTTTTAATTTCACCGCTGCAGTTATGGATTCACAACTGCAGCTGTGGAGATCGGGATTGCCCTAATTACTTTGTTTTCTCATGGCTGCAGTTATAGATTCATAGTCATGGCTGTAACTCTGAAATTCTTATTTTGTTGCACAATTTTATGGCTGCAGTTGTAGATTTGGGGCTGTAGCCCTGGACTTTAGACTTCATCAAATTCTGCACAAAAAGAGAGGTATTTTAAACCAAAACATTACCACTCTTGTGACGTCTTGAATTAGATTAATTTACCTACTTGGGGGATTAACATGCCCAAAATTATTTACATTTTAATCCAAAAAAGTGCCAAATTAATGATAAAACATAAATTTTTAGCACTTAACAACTCCCTCAAACTTACTCTTTTGTTTGTCCCCAAACAAAACATGGACAACACAAGCCAAATTACAAATTGCTTTTTTTTTTTATCAAGAGGAAAGTTCACCAAACAATTCACCTTCATGAAACCATTTTTAACTTACTTGAAGTGCCCATAAAATCAATCATACTCAACTAGAGAATTCAAACGACAAGTTAATAAAATGAACAATACAAATCAGTGACCAAATACAATTCTCATAAGTGAATCTCTTACATGGGTAAGTGTTTCTCTCAACTCTGCACATCATTTCTATGAACATAAGCATTGATATCATCTCTCCACTATCATTCTTGAAAAAAAAAAATAAGAATCACAAGGACTTTTGAGGGTTATAATGGGGCCTAATTAATAAAGAAGACATGGTTTTTTTTACTAAGCAAAGTTCCAAACACTAGAGAGCAATATGAATATGACTAATGTCACTCAACAATGTTTCACTCTCTTCAATTTTTAATTCCAACCACATCTCTCAGCCCAATTTTTTCCTTCAAAGTTCACTTGTACCCTCTTAATATTTTTTTTCTTTTTAACTCAATGTGGAGAACCCTTTCTCTATTTTAAAATTTATGTACATTATTTTAGCTTCTTTCTTTTTTTTCTTTTTATTTTATGAAGCTACTTTGCCATATTTGTACCATGATAACACTAGAGTGGTAATTCTCACTTTACAATTTACAACATGCTAATTATTTTCTCTTTTCTTCAACCTTAACAAACTTCACTTCCCCCAACTTAACCCGAATTCATTTTCATCAAGCTCTCTAAGGTTTGGTAAGGGTGAGGAATTTGCATTTTTGCTTAGGGTTAAGGGTTGAATAAAGCAACAGGCTCAAACAAGTTTCAAAAGAATTTTTTTTTTTTAGAATAGCTATTTGGCCCCAAGCTAATTTTTTTTTATACACAATAGAATGCCTTGATCTTTTCCAAAATTTCTTACAAGAGCAACAATTTCAAGACTCAACCAATGCATATACATATACTATGATGATGACTCTCAGAAATGTAACTGTAAGCATCAATTAAGACACTCTCACTCACCGATTTGGATAAATAGTTCAACCCATTGACTTTCATGTCAAGTTAATGAAATGCTTATGAACTCGATAATCATCCATAAATTGACAGAGTGCAACCACAAATGAGTATTGAAAACACCTTCTTTTTTTTCAAAAAGTGAATTTCAAGATGAGATAATTCCTTTCTTATTGATATTCAAACAACTTGTTATAAACCAATTTGATTTGAAAAAGTTTAAGTGTAAAGTTAAAGTTGAAGAATGATTTTCTATGTTTCCTGAAAAAAAATTTGTTGGTTAAACCACCTAGTTCCAAAAAATAGTTAGCCTTTGCTATCACTTTACCTATTTACAACAAGGTCAATGCGATAAAAAAAATGACCTTTCCAAAAAAACAACCAAGTTATTATTTTCAAACTAAACACCAAAAATAATGCAACTGCTCATGCAACATTCCAAAATATAATAACAACAACTGAAAATAGACTCAAATAAAGGTCATTATTATAGTATTTAAATACTAGAATTTAAATTGCAAAAATTTAAAATGAATCTCTTTTCTCCACAGTCAGACTGAGACTCTTCCTCCTCCTACTTGTCCGACATCAGTAGGCTGTATGCTCTAAACTCCTGGCTGCTGCATTCCACCTTCTCTTAAGAAAATAGGACTGTCCTTAGGCCATAAAACTTGGTCAGCAAACTCTTCAACGTTAGGCCAATGGTATATGTTGCCTCTAGTGTTAGCCTGGTGGAGCGTGTATAGTAATAGAAGTAAGAACCACAAATATCTTGCATGCAAAAGTGCTCTTATGCCATAGTTCTTGAAATTTCATCAAACACCAAAAATGAACTAATCATCACAAAAATTACAGAAATGCATTCAATCGATGACAAGTGTCTATCATATGCTTCAATAACCACATTATTCCAATGTATTCATCCATTCAATTTCACATAATCATTTTAACAAACACTTTGCATGCAGCTCTTTGAAGTATAATTTTCAAACATATTTTCACTCATGTATCAGCCAAATTGTACATCAACTTAATTCACATGTAAAACACATAAGAATCAGTCATTATAGATTATCAACTACATGAAAATTCCACAATGATTGACTTCCGAGGCTAGGGTTAATCCCACAACCCCGAACTTCAAAAAGAAAGCACAAATATGGAACTATGAAACAACTCAATGAAATTTTAATGTGTAACGCCTCAAATTTTGTAATATTATTTAATTATTAATATATATGTGGATTGCCATATGTGGTGTGTTGATTTACATGATGATGATGTGGATGTGTGTATGTGACCTTGTTAGGATGTTAATACGTGTGTAGAAATATGTATATGTTGGTTTGTGATTGGAATTGGACTGAGGAAAATAGGTTAAGTGTGAGTGTTGCACGGTGTTCTCGCTGTAGCAAGAAGGCCCTGGGCGAAGAGCATGAAACTGTGTCGTTTTTGCTATGGCGAGAATATCTCACTGTACTGAGAAGGCGTTGGAAAAGAAGGGGTAAAAGTGTCGCGTTCTCGCTGTAGCGAGAAGACGATAGTGGGGGTGTATTTCTGGGGGCAGTCTCGCTGTAGCAAGATTCTGCAGAAACTAAAGTATTGTTTCCTCTGAGATTTTCGCTGTAGCGAGAAGGCATGTCACTGCATATCTCGCTGTAGCGAGAGTGTCGCGACCAGAGAGGTACTTAAGGGGTTAGGGTTCAAGAAAATGGATTATTTTACATTTTTTCTTCCTTTTTTTTATTCTCTCAATCTCAAACCCTATTTCACTAATTAAATTGCCTCCAAAGTCATTTGGGAGTAACATTGAGGGTTAAATTCACATTTGGGGCATTTGGAGGTAAGTTTTCATGGTTAGGGTTTTGGTTCCTTGACCCTCATTCCCTGTTTTCTCAGTTTTCCTTGGTTCTCATGGGACTCTTCCATGTAATTATAACACTTAACACAACACTCAACTTTTACAACTAAGCAAGCAACCAAAATGACTTCAACATTCAACAGCACACACATACTTGATCACACAATATGAATACCAAAAACTAAAATTCACACATAATTAACACCAAACATGCTAATTTAATGTCTTTAGCTTGACACCACCCAAATAAGGCTTGAGTTTTTTTTACCATTAGCTGTCCATTTCTTCCAGTGGTAGGCTCTTCAAGTTCAATTGCTCCATATGGTTTAACATATTTGAACAAAAATGGGCCTAACCACTTTGATGTATAAAAATATATAGTTGTAAACCCTGTGTAAAGCTTGTTATATTTTCTTATAAAAGACATCACCTATGTACCATTGTTAAATTAAGTTAGTAAATGATATATTAAGTAAATTATAGAAAACTTTCTTCCTCTTTTCTGCTTTGAGCATGAGTTAAATTTTTGTGTATTTTAATGTCCCACTGATATAAGAGTGTCAATTAACATTAAATTTATATATTAATTATTTTGAGTGGATTGTAATTCTTAAATTTGAAACATGAAAAATATAACAACATATTAACAGAAAAGTATCTTAAATTTTTTTTGACACGCTATAATTTTTTTTAATTATCCAAAAATACTTTCTATTTTACTAATAAACTTAAAATGATATATTATATTCTATTTAAATAAATGGCTGTAATTATTCTAATATTTTTATTTTTTAAATAAATTATTAATTTTTATTATTTATTATATATATTTAATATAAAATTAATAATTATAATTGTTTAATAAAAAGTCAAAATTATTCTTTAAAAGTCACGATATAAATTCTCTTTTAGTTTTTCTTTTTTTAAGATAATAAGGATTAAACACTGTTAGCACCGAGTGAAATTAATATCCTATCACAAACAATCCAACCGTTAGTATAACAATTGGTAAGAAATTTAGCGTGTTTGTGTAATAATTTTATTATTTGAATTATTAAACATTGGTAGCAAATGTAATATTGTATAATACTATTTCTTTTACTTACTTTTTTTTTCTGTATGCATTTAAAAAATACATATCAAATAAAAAAAAAACTCTTATAATGATATAAAAAAATATTTTAATTTGTGTAAATAACATCACTATTCCTAGCGTCACGATTTCTTCTAATCAACGGAACAGCTTTCTCTAGTAATGAGTTTTATTTTCCTTGTTTGGTATGATTCCATCATATTAACATCTTTCTTGTTTGTACCAGACTTGCTTCAAATTTAAGCTAGCAATTAACTACCGTGCAATAGATCATCAATTCAGAGCTTTTCGATTAAAAAAAAATATATAACTTAATGGGTTATATACGTTTATGGTGTATAAAAATATATCTTATTTTGATTTTGATTTTAATTTTTATAAAAATATGATTTTTTTTATTTTAGTGTTTACCTATATTTCTAAAAAAATTATCAATTTTTTAATCATTATTGAATAATAATATGATTAATTTAAATATTATTATGCATTAATTTTATTTCATATGTATTTTTTTAAAAAGTATACAGATTAAAATAAAAAAATGTTTTATTGAGACTAAAATTAAAATATGATATATTTTAGGAGACAAAAACATATTCATGTCAAAATTAATTTAACACGTTAATTATAACTAACTACTGACAAGTAATCCTTTCATGTACTATACAGGTATAACTAAATTTAATTAAAATATTTAAAATATATTATATGACTATTTTTATATTAAATAAAGTCAAAATTAAATATATAGATAATATTTAAATTAACCATAAATTAAAAAATAAATACATATTAAAAAAATTATTTGACACGGTAAGAAATAAAAATTAATTTCTAAAAATATTTTTAAAAATATTATCATTTAAATATGTTCTTAAAATTTTTTCATTTAAAAATTAATAATACTCCTAATACCAATTTTTTGTACTAAAAAAAAGGAGACTATTTTGAATTACTATTTAAGTCAGTTAGAAAAAATTAAGTATTGAATTCTTATTACAATTGTCGTAACTGAATTGATGACATTTTTTTATGTAAGAATATTTAAAAAATATTAATTTCGTAAAATTAATCGTTAATAAATATGTAATAAAAGGTTAAGTGTGTCGAATGGGGGATGGCACCAATGCAATTTAGAATTTCAAACTTTTGATGAATACGCTATACACTACTTATAGAAATTCCATTCCGATCTCGCTCACTCTCTCTCTTTCTGTGTCTCCTTATTCATTTTCTTCGAAAATTAACACACTCCATAACCATAACCAGATCTCATCTGAAAAGAGAAGTGAATATTCTGATTCTCTCTCTTCTCTGTATACATGCTTATCACCACACTTCTGTCGGTGAACTCGATTCTGGATGCGTTAACAGCCTCCTGTTGATTTCATTTTTGTGATCAGATCTGAGGTAAATTCCCTCTATTTTTTCAATTCCATGTTGAACGATGAGATTCAATTAGCTTTCTAATTTGTCACAATCCGTGTGAAATTCTCGTCCAATGTTTGATTCTTCTTTGTATCGAAATTACTCTTCTTCGAAGTTCCATTGTGATGCAATATAAACGCGTTTTGCGTTTCTGCGCGGGGATTAGAATTCGAGCTTATTGTTGAGCCATTGGAAATGAGAGTTTGTAACAATTTGATTGGATCGTGCAGAGGGAGTGGTTGTGATTGAGGGAAGATGTTGACCAAGTTCGAGACCAAAAGTAATAGAGTGAAGGGACTCAGTTTCCACAGCAAGAGACCGTGGATCCTCGCGAGTCTTCACAGTGGCGTGATCCAGCTATGGGATTACCGGATGGGAACTCTTATTGACAAATTCGATGAGCATGACGGTCCCGTTAGAGGTGTTCATTTCCATAATTCTCAGCCTCTCTTCGTCTCTGGAGGTACCTTATTTACAATCCTTTTTGCGTTTCTGTATCTAACATTTACTATCTACATAGACTGTCTAATACTCTGATCCGTTAATTATGCATCGTTTCTTCTTGTTTTTCTTTGTTGGGTTGCGTATATCTAAGTGGGAGCACTTATTTATGTGCGCCACTTCTATATCTGCACCGGTGGCAAACATGAGTTACATGGGACACGTCTGAATTCTGAACTCCTCTAGAATCCACTAAACCTCTTTTGGTTTGCGTAGATTTATGTGTGTAGAAGCATTTCTCTGTCTAGATCTACTGTGTTGAACGAATGGAACTAAAATGACGTAGGTTTAGAAGAACTGTGTGTGTGATGGCTCATATTTGTGGGTTAAGGTAACTGTTTAACGCTTCTCATATATCTGCTGATTCTATTATCTCTTCACCTTTGTTCTTTACTTGTCCCAGGGTGATGAAAGAAGATTATACAGTGAGCAGTGAGAATGAGGGATACATATTATATGTTTTTTCCAGATTTATTTGTGCTGTATTTTATTTGAAAATGCAAAAGATTTGTTTGGTGTAATTGAAACGCACTGGGTCTGGAAATTAGTTGCCAATATAAATCTGAATTTTCAAATAATGTAGTGCTGCATGACATCTTGTTCTAATGGTTGGGTTTAATGTGACTTTCCAAATGTTTCATTTTCACTTGGGGTAGAGGAGATTTTTATGTAGTATGTACATGATAAAATAAATTGTTGTCACACATGGAAGGGGAGGATTTTGCTTTATACAATTTACCTCTTATTGATTTTTATTTTTTTTACTTGGGACAGGGGATGATTACAAGATTAAGGTTTGGAACTATAAGATGCATAGGTGTTTGTTCACTCTTCTAGGACACCTTGATTATATCCGCACAGTGCAATTTCATCATGAGAACCCGTGGATTGTGAGTGCCAGTGATGATCAGACCATTCGCATTTGGAACTGGCAGTCACGTACCTGTATATCTGTTTTAACTGGCCACAATCATTATGTTATGTGTGCTTCATTCCATCCAAAAGAGGATATTGTTGTGTCAGCCTCTCTGGATCAGACTGTTCGTGTTTGGGATATTGGTTCTCTCAAAAGGAAGGCTGGGCCTCCTGCAGATGACATTCTACGATTGAGTCAGATGAACACAGATCTTTTTGGAGGTGTTGATGCAGTTGTTAAGTATGTGTTGGAAGGTCATGACCGGGGTGTCAACTGGGCTGCTTTTCATCCTACACTGCCTCTCATTGTATCAGGAGCTGATGACCGACAAGTGAAACTTTGGAGGATGAATGGTAAATTTGAAACCAAGATATTTACTTTATGTTGTCCTAAATAATAACTACCTGGGAATATCCACAGCTTTCCATTTCGTTTTCTAGACATTAGCTGACTGGGCTTTCATATATGATCTTGATGCTATTCTGATAGTTACAAATATTAACAAAACAGTGTTTGGAGGAACTTAGATGTATTATTGGCAGCGAAAACTTTCATACAAGTCAGTTCTTGCTTGTGTTTATTTTTCAGTATTTGGTTAACAAAAGGAATAAAACCTAGTGTAAAGTGACCCTCTCTCTGTCCCTAATATATTGTTTGTTTGTTTGTTTCACTGTTTTCAGACACCAAGGCATGGGAAGTGGATACTTTGAGAGGGCACATGAATAATGTTTCGTGTGTTATGTTCCACGCCAAACAAGACATCATTGTGTCAAATTCTGAGGATAAAAGTATTCGAGTATGGGATGCAACAAAGAGGACTGGAATTCAAACTTTCCGCAGAGAGCACGATCGGTTTTGGATTCTTGCTACACATCCTGAAATGAATTTGTTGGCTGCTGGTCATGACAGTGGCATGATAGTCTTTAAGTTGGAGAGAGAGAGGCCTGCTTTCACCGTCAGTGGTGATGCTTTGTTCTACACAAAAGATCGGTTTTTGCGTTTCTATGAATTTTCAACTCAGAGAGAGACACAAGTACTTACAATTCGACGACCTGGTTCTTCAAGTCTGAATCAAAGTCCAAAGACTCTTTCCTACAGCCCTTCTGAAAATGCAATTCTTCTCTGTTCAGATGTAGATGGGGGATCTTATGAGTTGTATTGCATATCCAAGGATGGCTCAATAAAGGACAGTTTTAGTAGGGGTGATATGCAAGATCCAAAGAAAGGTCTTGGAGGATCTGCAGTCTTTGTGGCTCGGAATAGGTTTGCTGTGCTTGACAAAGGCAGCAACCAAGTCTCTGTAAAAAATCTGAAGAATGAGCTTGTCAAAAAGAGTGCCCTCCCAATTGCCACTGATGCTATATTCTATGCTGGAACAGGCAACTTGTTATGTAGGTCAGAGGATAGGGTTTTCATATTCGATCTTCAGCAGAGGATTGTTCTTGGTGATCTTCAGACCCCTTTTATAAAGTATGTAGTCTGGTCTAATGACATGGAAAGTGTTGCTCTGCTCAGCAAACATGCGATTGTCATTGCTAGCAAGAAGCTTGTGCACCAGTGCACCCTCCACGAGACAATCCGTGTAAAAAGTGGAGCCTGGGATGACAATGGCATTTTTATTTACACAACATTAAATCATATCAAATACTGCCTCCCCAATGGAGATAGTGGGATAATAAAAACACTGGATGTCCCAATTTATATCACAAAGGTTGTTGGAAACACCATCTTTTGCTTGGGTCGGGATGGGAAAAACAAAGCTATAACTATTGATGCGACAGAATATATCTTTAAGCTTTCCCTGTTGAAGAAAAGATATGACCATGTGATGAATATGATAAAGAACTCACAGCTTTGTGGGCAGGCTATGATTGCTTATCTACAACAGAAAGGGTTTCCTGAGGTTGCTCTCCATTTTGTGAAAGATGAGAGAATTCGATTCAATTTGGCTTTGGAAAGTGGGAACATTCAAATTGCCGTTGCATCAGCTACAGCAATTGATGAGAAGGATCACTGGTATCGTTTAGGGGTTGAAGCCCTTCGTCAAGGCAATGCTGGTATAGTAGAGTATGCATACCAGAGAACCAAAAATTTTGAAAGATTGTCTTTCCTTTATCTCATTACTGGTAATGTGGAGAAACTTTCAAAAATGTTGAAAATTGCTGAAGTCAAGAATGATGTGATGGGCCAGTTTCACAATGCCCTATATATGGGTGACATCCGTGAGCGTGTAAAGATATTGGAGAATGTTGGACATTTGCCTCTTGCTTACATTACTGCATCTGTCCATGGGCTACATGATGTTGCTGAAAGGCTTGCAGCAGAACTGGGGGATAATGTTCCATCTTTGCCAGAGGGAAAAGTACAATCTCTCTTGATGCCACCATCACCTGTATTGTGTGGCGGTGATTGGCCCCTTCTTAGGGTCATGAGGGGAATATTTGAAGGTGGTTTTAACAATACAGAACGAGATGCTGATGATGAAGATTATGAGGCTGCTGATGGTGATTGGGGTGAGGAGCTTGACATGGTTGATGTGGATGGGTTGCAAAATGGAGAAGTTGCTGCAATTTTGGGTGATGGAGAGGTGGCTGAAGAGGATGATGAAGAGGGTGGATGGGAGCTAGAAGATTTAGGGCTTCCCCCTGAAGCTGACACTCCAAAAGCTTCCATAAGTTCACGATCTTCTGTTTTTGTCGCCCCAACACTTGGGATGGCAGTTAGCCAGATATGGATTCAGAGATCATCTCTTGCAGCTGATCATGCAGCTGCTGGGAATTTTGATACTGCAATGAGATTACTGAACAGGCAACTTGGAATCAAGAACTTTGCCCCCTTGAAATCCATGTTCCTAGATCTACATACTGGCAGCCATTCCTATCTGCGTGCGTTTTCATCTGCTCCAGTTGTATCAATTGCTGTTGAAAGAGGTTGGACCGAGTCATCTAGTCCAAATGTGAGGGGCCCACCGGCACTTCCTTTCAAATTGTCTCAATTAGATGAAAAACTCAAAGCTGGATATAAGTCAACAACTTCTGGGAAATTTACTGAGGCTCTTCGCACTTTTGTCAATATTCTTCATACAATTCCCTTGATTGTCGTTGAGTCAAGAAGGGAGGTTGATGACGTGAAAGAATTGATTATCATTATCAAAGAATATGTTTTGGGTCTGCAGATGGAGCTGAAAAGAAGGGAAATTAAGGACAATCCAGCACGCCAGCAAGAGCTTGCAGCTTATTTTACCCACTGCAATCTTCAAACGCCTCACTTGAGGCTAGCTTTGCTGAATGCAATGACTGTCTGCTACAAGGCAAAGAACCTTGCCACAGCTGCTAACTTTGCCAGGAGGCTACTTGAGACCAATCCTACCATTGAAAACCAAGCTAAGACGGCAAGGCAAGTGCTGGCAGCTGCTGAAAGGAATATGACTGATGCCACTCAGTTGAACTATGATTTTCGAAATCCATTTGTAATTTGTGGGGCAACCTATGTGCCCATTTATCGTGGACAGAAGGATGTCTCTTGCCCATACTGTACTTCCCGTTTTGTGCCAAGCCAGGAGGAGCAGCTATGCGCTGTGTGTGACCTTTCAGTGGTGGGGGCGGATGCTTCTGGATTGCTCTGTTCTCCTTCCCAAATTCGTTGATTGCACTGGATCTGGAGCAGTTAATGAATTTTTGTTTCAGATCAATTTTCAACAGCTGATAAGAGTCCTATTGATCAATTAAATATATTTTCTGTAGAAGCTAGAAATAGTCAAGAGTTACTGTTTCTGAGTGAATTTCTTTGTTTCCGTTTTTTGAGGGTTTCCATTTATAATTCTTTTTCCCCTTTTGCTAAGCCTATGAATCTTTCGTGCATGTGAAGTTTTCTTGTATTATGTTGAGTAAATTTTATTAGTTTGAGTTGGAAATCGCAACATTTTGAGGCTTTAATAAAGTATTTATACGTCAATTCACATATTATTTTGTTTTTTCCATTCAGACTGGCTTTGCAGTATAAGCCATTTTGAGCATTTTTCGATTGTCCTATCGCACATCTGCGATGTGTGTACTGTAACGACGAGAAGATAATGATTGGGGCACTGCAAAAGCTGACTTCAGTTCTTAAAACACTCCATTATTTTTCAGAATTATGATTTGCTACACTTTTTATGATAATAGTTGTTATATACTTCCAAATAATTGTTTTGTTTTACACATGCTAATGTTCAGATATTAGCAACGGAATTCCTTCCCATTGACAGACCCGGATCCCCGGATCCAGTGCAGTTCCGGCAGGATTGCATTGTGCATTTAGACAAAAATTTGTATTTTTGGTTAAGCAAGAATATATGGGCTTAAGCAAGAATGCAAAAATACTTAAAAAAATTTTGCGGGAACTGTACTGAATCCAGATCCCCCATTGACGGTGTTGGTCTGTAAACTCTATACCATTAAAATCAATGTAAATCGTAAGACATGACAAGCAACTCAATCTGTGTTTGTTTCTCTCCTCTTTACTTTAGGCTGGTGCTTAGAGCAATAAACAGTAGGGATGATAATGGGTAGGATACTATAGTACCCTACTCCATACTTGTGTTTAAAAAAAAATACTTGTACTCAGCCCTATACCCACGTGGGTATAAATATTAATCTTTGTAACTGTATTTTTTGGGTATCTGCATACCTATTTTGTACTTATTACTCGCGCTTGTTTGAGAAAAAAATATTTTTAAAGAAAAATATGTTTATATAACTTCACATAAGTAGCATAATAATACAAAAATTTAATATTTAGTTGTCAAACAAATTATAAACATAGATAAAAAAAAATAAACATTCAAAGATCACAACTGCTAAATGTATCTCAATATAATAACTTTCTAAATTAAAATTCTTAGAAATAATAAGGGAAACTAAACATACAAGTTATTTGTCAGTGATAACTCTATCTTGTGTGAGATTCGATCAATCAACAATGTCAAAGCAACAACAAAATAGATCTATACAATAGGTGTCCCTTCGTGTGGGATCACTTGGTGACCTCTTGTGGCGATATTGACAACTAACTCTAATGAATAACGTTTTATAATTGTTAGGTTTTAATGAGACAGACATTGAGAATGAGAATAGAATAAAGTTAGGGTAGAGAAATTCAAGTACTAACACGAAAAGTGAATACATAAAATATATTTTTTTTAACTTTTGAATTTGAAATTATAAGAAAAATAATAGATTTAATTAAAATAATATAATATAATTAATATATATATATATATATATATTAATACTAGTATTTTTAACCTATATACTATACGAAAGTATTTTGTCAAAATACAAACTTTTGAAAAATTATTTTAATGAATTAAATATTTATAATGTACATAAATTTTAAAAGAAAGAATTTGAATAAAAGATAAATGGTCACAATAAAATTTTATAATAAAGAAATATATGTATATTAAAATAATTATTTTTTTTATCTGAAGAAAAATTAACAAATAAAAATTAACAATAATTTTTTTATATTTTATATCTTTTTAAAAACTTTTTTGAACGTGAATAAATAGTAAGAATAATATTATTTAAATTCAATAGATTATAGTTGTGCTTGTAATACATATGTTGCACAGAAAAATATTATTTTAAATTAAAATATAAAAAATAAAATTTAAATATTATCAATAAATAATAAGTTTACAATAATAATAGGTGGTTATAAAATATTTACAATATATTTATTATTTATCATTCACTTTATGATTTAAATATTAATATCATTTTATTAACAAAAATATTTGTGTGAAAAATATTTTATGTGTGTCATATATAAATAATATTTTAAAAAAGTCAATCTCATATTAACTATATAATAATTAAATTGTATTAGCTTAATTAAATGATATAAGATGGTAAATAAATTTTTCTATTAAAAATATAAATCAAAATAAACTTTTTAGTTTACTTTATTATTAAATATATTTTTATATTAATCTTATATAGGTTCACATAAGTAATATAATAATACAAAAATTCAATGCATAATTGTTGAACAAAGTTCAAGCATATATATATAAGCGGGTATGGGGCAGGGTGGGTACTTAGATACCCATACCCGCACCTATCTCTATTAAAATTTGCAGGTTTTTACCCACACCTATACCCGTACCCATATAGCGGGTAAATACCCTACCCATTGTGGGTAAATTTTGCAGGTGCTCATCGGGTACTTTACCCATTGTCATCTCTAATAAGCAGAACCTGAATCACGTTATCAGATTGGTGAATCTACGGAAACACAATAAAATATGCTACAAGTACTTTCTCGGAACTAATTTTACTATTATAATCACTTACCACCATTTTGTTTGGTCCACTGCCACCGTCTTTTAAGATATTTTCTTTTCGAAATTTAAGGTCAACTTTCTGCAGTATAAACCAGCCGTCCAAGTCTAACTAAGGATAAAAACAGGTCACGCCACTTGACAGAAACCTAGGATCTAGCTTAACCTGACCTTTTTAATAAATAAATAAAGCTCAGACTTTTTTCAAAATTTGTTTAAGTAAATAAGTTAGGCCTTAACTATTTACAAAGTCTATTAAATTTGATAAATCAGCCTATATATATATATATATATATATATATATATATATAATTTAAAAATAGAACTACTTATGAGTGAGTAACCATTTTTAAATTGTTAGATATATTTTAAAATCTATAAACGGTTCAGATCTTTTACCTATAACTTAATAACATAAGTTTATGTATATTTATCATTTAATCCTTCATAAAAATTTTCATAATTTTATCTTTGGACTTTTAAAACCTTTTATTTTGTATCTTGAAAACCTGCGATCGAAGGACTCACTATATGGAAGTTCTCTTCCACTTGAAAGCTAAATAAGGACACATTATATTCAATTATTGGCAAAGGTTCCTTCCATCTAATCCCTTGAAATACTTTGCTCACCTTCGAAGATTGAAATGACCATTCAAAGCAGACTAACTAAACACATAAGGCAAAGGAGTTTGGAAGGGTGAGGGTGGCAGAGGGAATAAGGTATGAATGAAATCACTTAGATAGAAACATGTTGAATAATGGCCCATATCGCTAATCAGAGACGTAATGGCAACAATTATGGATTCTCCACAAACCCTAATTTTGAAGTTAATGATATTTAGAATTAATACTTTTACATTTACTCTTACAATCTCAATTCATCACAAAAATGACATTTGTATTGATACATTATTTAATGCTTTTTTAGATCTTTCTCATCTTCTCCCTGTATAATGGTTGGTTTACATCACACAAATTCTGCAACTTTAGCTTAAGCCTTAAGTGGGAAATAAATAGCTTAATCTGTGAAATACAATACAATTTTAGCTTAAATAGTGAATATTAGCTTAAGCGAATATTAAGGTAAATAAACCCTTTCATTATAACCAATAGAGCTCAAGCAAAATTACTACGGCTTAAGAGAAATATGAAATATGTCTTTCAATTCTATACTCTTTCTCCTTCTCCCTCTATTTTTTAGACTTGGAAAGTTCAATGAGCACATGCATCTTATTGAAAATCTTGAAGTTGATGCATAGAACTTGACAGAAGAGCACTTGAAACCAACAAAAGGAGAGTTGATGACAAAGACTAAATTTTAACTTCTTAACATTTTAGGTTATAAATAAAATTAAAAAAAAAAACCTTTATATGAATTCACGAAGTATATTTTGAAATTAATATGTATCAAAAGTTCTCATTGGTAATTATATGTAAAATTTACCATATGAAAGAAAAAGAGCTCATTCAAGGTCTCTATGCATGTCTCTCCATAAGTTTTATCGCAATGAGTGATAGACTATGGAGACTATATAATAATTTTTTATTTTTTATTTAACAATATATATGAAAATTTTACTATATGAGGTATGCAAATTATGAGAAAATAATTAGTCTAAAAGTCAAGACACGAGCAAGCGATAGACAATAGAAACTATAATATGCAGGAATAAAGCTATTAAAGAAACCTTTAATTTTAAAGTATTTGAATTTGTTAAGTAAATTCATGCAATGACAAACATTATTGTTGAAAATTTTGTTAAAATCATTTGTAAGAGAATGCAAAATTTAATGTTACAAGTCATTTTTGTATGATAAAAAATAATATTTAAGTATATAGTTTAATTAATTACTTAATCAATATTTTTTTATGTTAAGACTTTTGCCATAAATTTAGAGTTTGTTTGAGAATACAACTCAATTAACTTATTATTAAATAAACAATTTTGTATACTTTATTCATAAAAATTTATATAATGAGCTATATTAAAAAATTTATCGAAATAAGTACAAAATAAAACAACAATAATTATAAATATTCGCAAGCTTTTGAAAATTAAAAAATTGTCATTGGAATCAATTTAAAAAATTTGTATTGAAATTCTGATAATAAGTTAAAGTAATTAAAATGTTTGAAAATAATATCATAGAAAAATTGAAACAAATTTGATGGCCTTCCACCTTATTCTACTCATTGTTTTAATAAATCTAATGATTAGTTAATTATTTTTATGATAATTTGTCTTAAACTTGTAAAAACTATTACTGAAATTGTAAAAAAAGTTTAATACCATTATAAAAAATACTAGTTATACCATTAACAAATGAAAAATGTGTTATTTAACAGTTATTTCAACTATTTAATTAAGATTTTGAATATTAAAAAGCTTTACCAAATACATTCTTAGGGTTAATGCCAACTTTTATAATTGAAATGTATGTCTAAATTAAAATTATAATAAATAATAAAAAAATTAAAATTCACAAAAGAAAATATACTTTTTATACTCTACTATTTTGAGTTTGAAATTTGTGACCGTAACATATGACTTAACTAAGTAACATGATATGAAATTAATTAAATTGTATTTAGTTGGAAGGATGCCTTAGCTGCATACATCAATGCACTTCCACTTGACACCTATTGTTAATGAGAAACGGCTCATCTCGCTGTGACTTTTTCTTGAATTCTCAAAACTTCTTTCGCTCCATCCCCGCAAGGGCAAAGAACCCATCACTATCTCGGCTGTGCTACCTGTAACGCCTTATATTTCTTTTCTCAATATATAATAAATTTTCATAAAAAGTTAAATAGTAGAGTAATTTTTTTTTTCTTTCAAAAACTCTCTAAATAGAAACAGACATGGAAATGATATAAGGTTCATAGAGTAAAATTTCATTAATTCATAAGTACTTTAGAAAAATAAAGATTCTAGAATTTTCATCAGCAATAAAAAGAAATAGTAGTTTTACAACTGTTTCAAAAGAATGCTATAGAACTGAAAATATTCATTACATAACTCAAAATAACTAAGTCCTATAGCAGTTCTCATCCATCCATGCACTGTAAGCCTAGTACTATTCATCCTGGTTTCCTGAAAAATATTGTGTAAGAGTGAGTCTCTACCCTACCACTCATACATAACATATACATTCTTCACAAAACACATCTTATCACGATTAAAGAAAACATCATGGCATTACATATCACAGTGTCATATAAAAGCATATTCTCATCTCAACACATATTATATTCCACAGATTCACAATTTCTTTTACTTTTATCCGCGTTTACCGCGCCCTGTGGCCACAGTTATCCGATGTCTCTATCTCGAGGTCTTACACATCCATGTAAATAGTCGTCGGATGGCCCAATGCAATACGGATACAACGCATGTAATAGACGGTCCCTTAGCAAAGGTAATGGTCAGGAGTCAAGTCGGGAAATGAGTGTGTGGCCATGTGATGCATTCGAACACAATATTCCGTGCACAATCCCGAATGTCACTCACCACCCTGCATTTGCCCAAGATATCCCATATCGTCTCCATCTTCCACTCCCCAGTGTATCTCTATAACTATTTACATCATATCTTTTTCCATCTCATACTCTTTCGAGTATATTCACATGTTCACATATGTCATTTCTCATATTCACACATATTTTTCATCATATTTCCACATACTTTTCATCTCATATGCATCAAACTATGGCATATTAACAATACACATCATTTTTACATGAAACACAATATATTCAAACATGAAACATCCATCTCTTTGTATATTTCATATCACAAAATCATATAATCATATCAACCATCCTCAATATACCTTATCATGCCTTATTTGGACATAATATCACATTTTCACCATGTATTCATCATAAAATCACATAAATAATCAATTATTCTCACTTTTCACCGATTATTTTTCATAAAACAAGGATTATTCCACATATAATCACATACATGACAAGATCTATGGGAATACGAGTAATAAGCATAACAAAATGATAAAGTAGAGCCCCCTTTACCTCAAAATAGAGCTTTTACAAAGATTTAACAAAAGATTTAACTCTAGAACGAAGTTTTTTCCTAAGAACATCATGAACATCTATAAGAAAAAGAAGAAAAAGAGAAACGAACGGTAAATCTAACTTCAAACTTAGAGAAACTTACTTGAAATCCTTTAGAATGGACGTAGAATCACAGATCTGAAGAGAAATCTAAGTTTAGGATGTTTAGTATAGGAGAAAATGGCGAGATATGACCTTAGAACCTTCGAGAACCTTGGGTGGGAATGAAAATTTCATGTGAAGCCCCCTATTTATAGAAAATTTTTTGAAGATGTCAGCGTCAATGTGATGTAAGCATGATGCAAGCGATGACATCAGCATGATGTCACTGATGATGTAAGCGATGATGTCAGCGTGAGATCACCGATGACATAAGCGATGATGTCAGCATGATGTCACTGATGATGTAAGCGATGATATCAGCGTGAAATCACCGATGACATAAGCGATGATGTCAGCGTGAGGTCAGCGATGATGTCACCGATGACATCAGCATTATGTCATTGTTGACATTAGGGGTTACTGTACATACACGGTTTCTTTCTGCTCACAAAGTACTATAGATTTTTCTCATTAATATACTACAGGCATGACACAAAGCATAAGATGTTACACTACCGGAGGCTCTGCGAAAGTCGGAATAGGAGAGAACCTATCTTGGGGTGGGCTTATTACTTAGATGCTTTTAGCAATTATCTGCTCCGCACTTGGCTACCCAATGTTTACCGTGGGTACGATAACTGGCACACTAGAGGTGCGTCCTTCCTGATTCTCTCGTACTAGGGAAAGGTCTTAACAAATAGAAAATATATATATTTTACTTTTAAATTTAAGTATATATTTTAGGTGAAAATAAGAATGAGTCCATAAAATAAAGTAGCTAATAATTTGTATAAAAACAAGTACGCCACTTCTAAACTTATGAAATTAACATTTCTTATTAGTGAGGGCTAAAGTTTTTCAGATCCATTTCAAGAGTGTTTTCTAAGCTATCAATTTTAATTACCACATCATTGTCATCTCCATCAAGCATTTCATCATTTATATTAGTGTCATTTGTATCATCAGCGCAAGTTTCCTCAACTTCAGTTTCGTCTTCATATTCAAAATGAAATTCACCTTCATGTTCTATGTCTAACAAAATTTCATCCAATCCCTATAACAAAAGCAGACAACACTTTCAAAAATATAATTTGAATCCAAGGTGAAAACATTGCACTACTATTCAACTAACTTTAGTGATACCTTTGTTGATCCAAGTACTTTGGGAAACTAGTTACCTTCTACTACATTACATATTATTTATTCTTCATGTATTTATTTATATATTATCAAGTTCTGAACACTTTTTACAAAATCCAAATCATGCCACCTTGTATAAATAAGATGATTAATCTTTTAGAAATTAACATAAAGTAAGAGATGTGTGGCAATTAAAAGTTAAATTCAATTAAATAATATCCTTACCTCAAAAGCTGACAACATAAAATGTTATTACTATCATTTTTGCAACTTTGTGTTTGTCAAGTATATTTTATTATATCATTTTTACTAATCATAACATTGATTTATGCCCATTTATAGAAAAATAATTAATGTTTTTAAATAAAATATCACTCTAACCAAGCTGTAATTCGCTTTAGCTAAACTATACGCTTAAATTAATTATAACGAGTATTTTAGGTTAATCTCTGTCTTAGATTAGCTTAAGCCACAACTGATAAGCTTAAAGGAATGTGTTTTACATTCATATATGTCTTTAATTCACTTAAGCTTATGGGTTGTGGCTTAAGGTAATTTTGATGAAAAACTTAAATTCATCTCAGTCTTTGATTAGCTTAAGCGTATGTGTGTTAGCTTAAGTGAATTTGACAAACAAATTAGATTCATTTCTATCTTAGATTAGCTTAAGCCACAACCTATGCATTTAAGCGAATGTGTGTTAGATTCATTTATGTCTTTAATTCGCTTAAGCTCATGTGTTTTGGCTTAAGCTAATTTGATTAGTTTTTGATTTATCTCAGTCTTTGATTAGTTTTTAATTTAAATTCATCTCAGTCTTTGATTAGTTTTTGTGTATATTTGTTAGCTTAAGCGAATTTGATGAACAAATTAGATTAATTGATAAAAAATTTTGGCAAGTGCACCAAATCGTTGAAGTTACAAAGATTATCGTCCACTGGGATAAGTGTTAAGTATCAAACCACAAGAATATTACTAGTTGGGTCATCAAAACAGAGTATATATAGTAATACAAAATTTAACACAGCAGAATTTTAAAACTGAAAGTAAAGGTGCTGGAATTACAATTAATAAATGGACAAAAGTAAAACTTAATACAGAAAATAAGTAACAGAATTGCAGAATGTAAATAACTCAAGTAAAGAAAATAGGGTTTTGCAAAGATTAATAAATGGGTTGAGTTTAGAATCCCTTATCCCTTTCCCCTTACTTAAATATACTTGTAACTCAAAATATAGCCAATCTAATGGTCAGGTTGTCTCAATTATCCAACTCCAATCCCTTGGTAATTGGTTCTAAAACGACTTTTAATCTCCTAATCCCTCAGGTAAACCAAAAACATTCAGCATTAAGGATAAAACCCATATGACCACATTATCATAAATTTCTATTCCTAGACAATTCATAATAAGCATTTTAACTCCAGTCCAAGAAAGTTCACAACTTTCCAGCAATGAACTCCTTTTCATCAACTCCATTCACGTAGAACAGCGAGACATTAAGTTCAGAATTAAAAAGTTAGATTAAAGCTTCCATCTTGAGTCACATACAATGCTTAGTTCATTGCAATGGGTAAAGGTATAAGTTCATCTTTACTTAACCCCAAAGAGATTTAGCTAGACATTATGAAAAGAAATGAATTAAAACTGAGATATATTGCAGAAATGAAATTCATAGTTATAGAAAAGCTTACAGCAAAAGGATAGAATGAAAGTGTTACTGTTCTATTACAAAAATCAGAGAAGATGGAAAGGAAATCCAAGTTCCCATGAGAATCCTTCTACCAAGATGTAAAGAAAAATACCCTAGTTACCCTATTCTACATAAAACTGTATGAAAACCTAGAAAACTGTGCTCCAGAATGTTCTAAAAAAAGAAAGATAAAAGATGCTTTTCAGAATTTTTTCGCTTTTATATGCATCAGTCAGCATCGTGTCCCCACAAATAAAAGTTCGTGTCCCCACAAAGTGTATTCTGCAGCACTTAACTTTCGTCCTTTAGCCCAATTGCCACTTTTTGTTTAAATCCTTCAAAAATTCAATTGCCAACATCAGAATATGAATGATCTATACAAATTTTCCAGTACTTGCAACATACCATTGAATTTTCCAATTAATTACATTAACTTATGATTTAAATCCAATGAAATATGCCAAAAATCTCTAATTTCCTAGATGAGTTATAGACTCATCACAACCCCAAACTTAAATGTTTGCTTGTCCTCAAGCAAATTCTTTTGTTTTTCACATGAATAGAAATTTTGAATTCTAGTAAACTGTCCCCTTTTTCTCTCTTGCAACAGCAAAATAAATTTTTGAAAATCACAAGCATGCATCAATTTTCTTAACACCAAGGATTGAATTAAACTCTCTCCCAGGAATTCTGTTTTCACTCCATTCTCTTAATGTATCAGCTTGTGTTTAGCTCTCTTTAATGCATTTGCTACTATTCTTTGCTCTAGATTTGACAAATTTCTAGTTCACATCTATTCATGCAATTAGTTATAATCAAGAGGACTTCATAAGGTTTAACACATGGTCAGGATTCAGATGAGAGAATATTTTGGCTGCTGGTCATTCCCTATATCAAAGAAAGTATGAGGGATAACTTAGAAAATCTAAGAGTTGGAATACTTGTGTGTACTTGTTCCTTGAGCAATTCAAATTTATTTATTTTTTTAAAATACTTGAGTTTGTTTTCTTTCAATAACATCAGGTGATTACTTAATTTTCCAGATATATATACCACCCCAAACTTGAAAATAAAGCTTGTCCTCAAGCAACCACTAATATAACCCCAAACTTAGAATTTTTAAGTTATCCAAAGAGAAGCTCATACTTTCTAAGTCATATGGAGGAATACTGATTTGTCTATATGGTTGAGAGTGAAATTATACAAGAAAGAAAGTAATCAGGCTCAAAGGGTTCAGCAAGGGATAGAGAAGGGTAGGCAATATAGTTAAATAAATGTTCAACAAAAAATGGCCTCAATCACCTTATAACATGAAAACAATTTAAGATAAAGCAGAAAATTGACAAATCTTGCAAAGAAAATAACAATCACAGCAAGCATGCTCACAGAAATGACAAATAGGCTCAATTGCTAACATAGGAAATTTATGGAATTTAATTCAACATGATGTTCAGCAATGTGCAAATTTTGCTTGTGATGTTTTTAACTGTGTGAACTGTGCAAGAGTGAAAGAGGTATCTGCTGAATTCAGTGGGGTTTACACTACAGCAATCAGGTAATTACATGAAAAAATTCTAATTGTAAAATGAGTACATAAGTGACAGTAAATAAAAAGAAAATGCAGAAGGGGACTCCCCTGAGTGGTGGAGCAATCTGAGGCTTGAAACTTGCCTCTGCTCCTTTCTTAAACTCTTGGACAGATCTAAAATTAGAGAAAAATAGAGCATTAAATATATAAAAGACTGGAAATTAACAATTTGTCCATGGGCAGTAAGATGCCTCAAAAGAAGAAACAAAAGTTCAGACTTTTAAACATGAAAAATAAGATGACAATGAAATAAAGTGAACAATCAAAATGAACATGAAACAAAAACAACAGCAAGGTCAAATTTCTTCATCCTCTGTAGCATCTTCATCTTCCATTGGGTTTTCATCATTTAGCAAGTGCAACAGTTCAGCACAGGAGTGGGCCTCTAGTTCCTCATCATTAACTTGTAGATCTTGGGCAATGCGATCCACTTTTGACTCCAGCCGCATCATACCTTGCATCAGAAGTTGGGCTTGTTTAGTTGTGGACTTCTGCAAGTGCTCTTGTGATTTCTAAAGTTTAGCAATGCTGCTGAGAACCAAGTTTAATTGTTGCTTGCTTGTCATGGTGTATGAAGAAGAGGCTGGAGCAGTAGGGTTAATGGAAGGTCTTTCTGGTCACTTGTGGGAGCTCTCAACAAAAGAGGAAAGGGTGGCTGCAGTGATCCACTTTGGCTTTTGGACAGGAACATCATTAGGATCAATGGTGACCCCTGCATCTTCACATAATAAAGTGATCAATGAGGGGTAAGCCAATGACTTTTGACTATCATCGTCCATAATCTGCCTCATTTCTTGATGGATGACTTTTCCCACATTAATTTTTTTCCCCATGACTATACAGTACAAGAGTTGTGCACGACGTAGGAGCAGTGTTGTGTCATGAAGGACAGAGGTCAAGGAGCCTATCATAAACTGAAACCAGGCCCGAGGTATAGGTAGCAAGTCAGCTACCAGCAGGCTGCGAGGTTCTGGGCCACCTAGTGGTCTCCATTCTGATCCAGGCTTACATAGGATTCAAATGATAGCTTCAAAATCAGGTTCCTGCTCCAGGATAGCAGTGTATTCATCCTTGGGTGGTCCGACAATAGTGCGTTTGATTTGTAGCACCCTGTTTATGACCCCTGGTGTAAAAGACACCTTTATTCCTCTGACAACAGTGTGATATGGGGAAAGATTATTCTCAGCTGAAGGGTCTGCTCTTCCATTTGTGTAGAACTCTCGGACCAAAGATTGAAATCCTTTTCCGGTTAATCCACATAAGTACTCCCAGTTGCGCACCTGAATAGTAATCTGGATGGGGATCCTCTATAATCTTACGCAGTTTAATGTTAGAGTTATGATGTTCCTCGTGGAAGGGGCTGCGGAAAGGACCTTCAGGTAGTGTTTCTTCAATCTCAGAATCATAGAGGTCCGCTCTGGCCCTCTTGGGTCGGTTAGCTACAGTTTTTCTTCTCATCCTGCAATTCAAAGCAATTTAACATAAAATTAGCATTAACAACACATACATGAAGACTGTGTAAAAGTGCCAGGCTGAATCAATGAATTGAAGAAAGAATTACCAAGCAAAACAGAATTTTGTAGCTAGAAAAATGAAGCAATAGTTAAGAATGCATGCTGCACAAAATAGAATATAACATTGAAAAATCCAAGTCTGATTGTTCAAAAAGAGGAGTGCAGCCAATGTATCACAAGAATTATGCAAGAAAGGCACATGTATTTGTAAATTGTAGCACCTAGAACTTAAAAATATTGTGCATTCAAGTGTTGTCAACTGGAACCACTTAAGGTAAAATTGAATTGCATAAAAGGGAAGCCATGGCATGCTGAAAAATTGTGTAGCAGAATAAAATAAAAAATTAAGATGCACATGGCAACTGTGTATAATTTTTACAGCACTCACAAACCAAGATGAAAACTTGCAGAGACAAAATTACCACTAAAGAACAATGAATATTAAAAATTCAGAATAAAAATTTGGTGCTTAATGTAGTTTGCAAACATGAGTTCAGAGTATCACAGATGATATGATATTTAACAATTAAAAAGCATGTGCAAGGGGAAAAATTAGAATGTTGTGTACATGCATCTCATTTCAGAAAGTGAAATCTCATGGTGAGTCAGAACAATGTAAAATCCTTCTTAATAAAAATTGGATGCTCACTTAAAGATATTGACACAAACAAGAATTTCAAAGAGCACATGAACAAATTTAAGAGGGAGTTTTATAAATAAAAGCACTTAACAAAACACACCAGAATGCACAAAATGATACATAAATTGTGCAACAAATTTATAAAATAAGATTTTCTCTTTTTTTTTTTTTATGGATGATGTAAAAACAGCATAATGCAGAAATAGTTAAATAAATCATGACCCAAAAGCATGAAGAATTTGTATTCAAATAAGGCAAAAATGGAAACCCAGAATTTTTAAATTCTGCATAAAAGAAAGACTGCACAAACATGAAAACTGCATTTTGGGTATTGAAACACTTAACAAAAACTGCAACAAAAATAAAATTAATATTTCTCGAGAGACTTGAACTGGACAAACAAAAACTGCTTGTTAACAACTAAACATTAACCAAAAATTTCTCCTATTTTTTTTTTGTTTTTTTTTTTAAACAATGTAATAAGCAAATATGCAGACTACACATAGTTAGAAAATATAGCACTGAAATTTAACCCAAGAGAGTATGTACAAATTTGATCAATGAAATTTGTCCATTAAAAAGGATTGGAGTTGCATATGTCCCCTTAAGAGTAAGAATATGACAACATTGAATAAACCAAAGTAGAAACCCGCAAAGACAAAGTAAACACAACCCCAACAAGTAAAAAGTGTATCACTATTGATATAATGTTCTAGAATTATTGACAGTGAGAAAAAAAAAATTTAGGGGACTGCATTACACCCAGAAATAAAAGCACAATTGAACCATGCACTGTTCATTTGACAAATGCCCAATTTTGCAACTTAACCAGGAAAAGCTTGAAAACCGCAAAACCAAATTTTCCAAAGTTGCCAAAATGAAAAACATTATAAAGAGGATAGACCAGAATGAAGAACATAATAACAAAGTATTCAGAAAAATACATAAAGACATGAAAGGTCAGAGAGATTGAAGCTTGTAAGAAAAAATAAAAGGATAATGAAATTCCACAATTAAATTTATCCTACAAGACATGAACTGTACAAACCAGGATTGTTCCTTAACAACTAAAACATGAAGCAAAATTGCACACAAAAATTTTCAAAAGTATGCACATAGAAAAACAAAATTTCTTCATAGAAGAAAGATTGTTTAACCCAAACATATATGTACAAATTAACGATTTAAACATTAATAAACAAGAGTGCTAGTAGAAATTTGTAATCAAAAAGATAGTGCAGTTACGACATCACTGTTAAAAGGATTTTCAAGAAATTTCAGTGAATAACCATCAGAGGAGAATGCAGAAAATTTCAACATATTGCAACACACCTAAGGACCATTTGTGATGCAAAAATAGAAAAAGGGGAAACTTTTGTGCCCTAGATTATGTATAGTACACAGCAAGCATAAAAACACAAATTGTCACCCTTTTCACAACATGTAAACATACCCAAAATTTAAAATGGGACCAACATGCAAGCAAAGACCCATAGAGGATACAGAACAAATGCAAAACTTGGGAGGATAAATTGCATAGCACACAAATGCAAGAATGAAGCATGAGAGGGATGAAGAAGTGTACCAAAAATAGAGCAAGAAAGTGCAAAATAACATACCTTTGTGACGCTCCAAACTTTTGATTTTAGCCAATCTAATGGTCAGGTTGTCTCAATTATCCAACTCTAATCCCTTGGTAATTGGTTCTAAAACGACTTTTAATCTCCTAATCCCTTAGGTAAACCAAAAACGTTCAGCATTAAGGATAAAACCCATATGACCATATTATCATAAATTTATATTCCTAGACAATTCATAATAAGCATTTTAACTCCAGTCCAAGAAAGTTCACAACTTTCCAGCAATGAACTCCTTTTCATCAACTCCATTCACGTAGAACAGCGAGGCATTAAGTTCATAATTAAAAAGTTAGATTAAAGCTTCCATCTTGAATCACATACAATGCTTAGTTCATTGCAATGGGTAAAGGTATAAGTTCATCTTTACTTAACCCCAAAGAGATTTAGCTAGACATTATGAAAAGAAATGAATTAAAACTGAGATATATTGCAGAAATGAAATTCATAGTTATAGAAAAGCTTACAGCAAAAGGATAGAATGAAAGTGTTACTGTTCTATTACAAAAATCAGAGAAGATGGAAAGGAAATCCAAGTTCCCATGAGAATCCTTCTACCAAAATGTAAAGAAAAATACCCTAGTTACCCTATTCTACGTAAAACTGTATGAAAACCTAGAAAACTGTGCTCCAGAATGTTCTAAAAAAAGAAAGATAAAAGATGCTTTTCAGAATTTTTTCGCTTTTATATGCATCAGTCAGCATCGTGTCTCCACAAATAAAAGTTCGTGTCCCCACAAAGTGTGTTCTGCAGCACTTAACTTTCGTCCTTTAGCCCAATTGCCACTTTTTGTTTAAATCCTTCAAAAATTCAATTGCCAACATCAGAATATGAATGATCTATACAAATTTTCCAGTACTTGCAACATACCATTGAATTTTCCAATTAATTGCATTAACTTATGATTTAAATCCAATGAAATATGCCAAAAATCTCTAATTTCCTAGATGAGTTATAGACTCATCATTAATCACTGTGTAAATTTAGCTTAAGCGGATAATTCTGACTTAAGCTAAATTTATAACAAAGTGAATTCATACGTTGTTTCTAATTCAACAAAATCTCTTTAATCATCACCCTTATTTTGATCAAATAAAAATGATTATTTTTAAGATAATTGGGATGAGTATACAATATTTTCAAATAGAAAAACCTTACAATTGAGAGTATAACAATCGAAAAAGAGAATGATTATGTGGATTTAGGGTTTATGGTAGATATGACAAACAGGTTTGTATACTATTAAGGAGGAGAAATGAAAAAAGAATTGAAATAGAAGAAAGAAAAATTAAACAAAGTTTCTACGACAATATTCCAAAAGAGGATTACTTGACTTTTTCTTCAAAAACAAAGATAGGAGTGAGTTTGAGAGAACATGATATGATTTCCTATGAATAAGCAATTACATTTTTTATTAACTTGAAAAAGAATTCTATTAAAGAATGACATATTTTAAATATTTAAGAGATTTATATCCTTTATCTGCAAAATTTGATAAGGATTAATTTTTAAATTTTTAAAACCTACTATAGCAGGTCATTTTGCTAACTTATTTGTGAGTTACCTAATATGTTAACTCATGTTAGCCTTGACCTTTTATTAACTTAATATACTATGTTATTATTTTTTATTTATAATTATAATAAATAAAAATTATATTATATTCAAAATTAAAAATATTTATACACGATTATACTAAATAATAAATTTATTTAATAATAAATTATCATATTTGTTACATTTAAACAAGTTAAAGAATAATTAAGTCTTTAAATAGGAATAAGACGCAATCAAAACTTAACGAAATAAAATTTAAAAATAAAATAATAATACTATATTATATATTTTCTATATTCTTAATTTTATTATTATTAATATTTAATTATTTAATTATTATATTAATATATTATGTTTAATTATTTTTATTTATAATAAATAGAAATTGTTTAAATATGAATTATATTTTATTCAAAACTAAAATTTTATTAAAAAATGGTAAAAAATAAAATAAAAAATTTAATATACAATATATATATATATATATATATATATATATATAATAGAACCATATAGTAAATAATATAAATAATATAATTTTAAATAAATTATATATAATAATATATACTTTTTGTAACTTGCTAAGTATTTTATTTTTATTGGTATAAATTTGTTGAGTAAGGTACCTATAAAAAAGTTTTTAGATATCAGATTCACAATACACAGTCACACACCTAAATATAAATATGTAAAATTTTAAATAATTATTTTTAATGAATTTGACATAGATGTAGATAGATTTTAAAAAAAATATATAATATATAAATATATATTTTAATATATTATATCAATAATATTTTTTATATTATATTAATGTTATAGTGTAGTTAATTTTATATATATTTGTTAATTTAAAAAATAAATAAATTAAATATTTTGTAATTATTTTTTAATTTAATAATTATTATTATTGTCATTATATAATACATTGAATTTAAATTTTTATATTAAGTTTTATCACATATTTTTTTATTAAGATAAAAGTTTAGAAATATAAGTTATTTTAATTTAAATATAAATTCTATTAATTCTTACTATACTCATATATTATTTTTCTACATCTATGAATTTTATAAGATAAATATTTTTTATCTATAATTTTAAAATGACAATATTTATTTACTTTTTTAAATATAATAATTTTTTAACTAATTCAACAAATTTTATGAATTTTATTTTTTGTTATCAATTTTATGTATTTACTGTGATTTTATTTATTGAATATAAGTTGTCTTTAAACAAACAAAATATAATTCTTAAAAAAATTAAAATTTTTAATACTTTAATAATTTTTTTAAAAAAAATCAAGAAAAATAAAAATATAATTTTTTAATATGAAACATTTATAATTAATGCTTAAATAATATTTTAAAAATTATATAAAAATTATTACAATTATCAACGGCACAAATAAAAATTAAAAATATATATAAACTAATTTAATAATAAAATATTTATATTTTTATTAATATTAAAAAAAATTATAGCAAATTTTGTTAGTATGTTTCAGGCTAAGTTAGATCAGATTGAAAATAAAACTTTTAACATGACATGTTCTAACCTATTTTCATTCCTAAGTCAATCAAGCTGTATTTATCATTTGATGTTCGATAAATTATTCTTGCTCTTCAATTTTGTGTGCATGAATTTAGCTAAGAATGTATATCATCACCGTTAATATTGAAGAATGTTGTGGAATTTCACATATACTAGTTTTGTTTTTATTTAATTTTTAAGTTATGTAGGTGAGATTTTGATTGTGTGGTGAAATTTTTGTTTCGGGGGCATAATGTGGAGCAATGAAGCATGGTGAATTACCAATTACGAGCTTTGTTGAATTCCCACCTATGATTTTCAACATTTTCTGGCTTTGTTGCGTTCAACTCGGAGCCTTTTGATTTGTTTAACTTGTATCCAATTGCTTATTATTTTAACTTGAACCACGAAAGTGAAGAAGGAAGCGGTGCGAAGGTCGTACTATAATAATAGTTAAGAAAATTTTGTTTGTTAAATAACAATAATTTAATTACTATAATTTGAGCGTAAATTAAGAATTGGGATTTATTCTGTTTAACTTAATTCTATCTTAACAAAATAATTAATTAACATAATTTTTAAAATCTAAAAATTAAGATGAAATAAGTTTTAAAAATATTTATTTATAAAACGAGTGAAATTTAGAGTAGTCGTATACACATTTTTGGTTGCTTTATGCGGGTGTAATTAACATTAGCATAACAATGTTTTACTACGTCATAAAATTAGGTATTTTGAATGCGCTGACTTGTTAGTATTATTGATTTTTGAGTTATATTATTTATATACTATTTTTATAATATATTTTCTAATATCATTTATTTTTTTATCACAATACTTATTATTTTTATTGAAAAAATTGTATAAAAATATTAAAACATTTCTCTGAATTTTTTCTACCATTTATTTTATTGAGGAACTTCTTCACTAAGTTTTCTTCCGTTTTCCTTTACACTTTTTTCTTTATTATCAAAAGAAAATTGTACTTTTACACTGGCATTATGCATTTTCCTTTTATATTTATCTTTCATGCCAAGTAAACGAGAGAAACATTTTTTTTTTCCTTTTCTCTATTTTTCTCATAAAAAATCTGGAACAAAATTATTACCATTAATTGTAATGAATCATTTAAAAGAGAGTGTAAGAATAACAATTAGGTAATCAATCATAAGAGGAAGGGAAGAAAAAAGTCAACAAAACCAGAACAAGTCTATATATATTGTTTTTAATTATTTAAAATCACCATTAAAAATTGTTGCTTACAAACTTTTTAATTTATTCTATTTTATATTTTACGTGCTTCCACTTTAATTTCGTGATTCCATTTCAGAGCCAACTGAACAGTGATAAGATACATTACGTACATGAATTAAATTTATATCATTTTTAATGTTCAATTGGAGAGAGTGCCTTGTATTAATTTCTGTCCAGTGATAAGATTAATAATTACTCACGAAACATTTTATAGATAATTGAACCAGTAAATGGAAAAAAAAATTGATCTTACACAATTAAGTTGTGTTGTTTAAACATTAAAAAAAATAACATTATACATATATATATATATATATATATATATATATATATATATAAACACGCTTTAAAATTAAAAAATAACTTTCTATAGTTCTAATTTTATACTAAAAACACTTTCCAAAAGAAATTGGGGAAAGCAATTGTAATTTGTAAAGCAAGAAATAAATAAGGTTTGTTTGTTTGAAGGTTGAAATTTCAATTCCGCATATTTGAAAGTAAGCGTAAGCCCCAAGCACCCACCGGTACGGATTTACACGTGTTGGTTGCCTATTGGTTTAAGCACGTATGCAAAACTGTTGTCACGTTGTCTCTTAACGACACGTATCGTGCATTGCAAGTAACGCATTTTATTGTTTATTTATATAATTTATTATATTCATATCATCGACACACACCACAAACGAACGCAAGTAACAAACCAGAGAAGAGAAAACGAAGAACCAAACAATGGAAAACCAATCCACAACCCCATCATCGATGCAGTTCCTCCTCCTCGAACAGGTTCAATTCTTGAAGGTGAACGACGATTCTCTGTTTCAGTGGGAACTCGTCGACGTTGTTGAAGCCGAGGAAGAAGATGAACAAGAAGAAAGAAGAGACGATGGGTTCGATTCTTGGGGTTCTTCTCCCAACGATGCCCCAATTGAAGGAATTCGCCATCTGCTTCTTCATCGCGATGTGGGTGTGGAAGATCAAGATCACCACCCCCGCTATCACCGTGAGGACGTAGATGACGGTGATGCAGATGGGTATGGTGATGACGATGGTGATGGTGATGGTGATGATGAGGATGACGATGATGATGGGTATGGTTTGGATGATGAACTTGTTCCGTGGAATGTGAGCGACAAGTTCGAGAGGCAGAGGATGAGGAAGTTAGGGAAAAGGGCATTTTCGAAAATGCACAATTCGAAGAGGTGTCCTTATCTTTTTGTGAGGCCAGGATGTGTTCGTGGCAAGCATGGTTTAGGCCTTAAGCATAGTTACTGATTCCTAATTGATTGGACCCTCTTTAAGAATTGGATTAGTTACTTAGTTAGTTAGTTAGTTAGTTTAACTGTTAGATTTCGTTGATCTTGATTGAGATTTGTATTTGGAAATCTGTTAGCAAGATCATTAGGACATGTAATGATTGATGTCTTTCTTTTATGTGGATACCGTGTTTTAATTCTGAATGTATATTTCAATGGAAAAATTGGTTTGCTTTTGTATATGTTATGCTGATTTTATGTTTTTGGTGGGTAAATTACATTGGTTCTTGTGAAGGCAAATGGTTCGGATTTGATTCTGGTAACCCAAAATTGGGATCAAAGATTAAGGATGTTGAATTGAAATCCATTCTGCAGAGAAAACACCTTGTTTTTTGAAGGAGAATGAAGCAGGACTATGAATTTGATTTTCAATTATTGTGGCTGAAAAATCGCTTTTAACCTATTTCTTGTTTTTGTTGAAGCGGATTTCATTACAAAACTGTTCCCCTCTTTTGAACTAAACAATCCGTTAGATGGGAACTATCAATTTAACATCGGCTTCTCCCCCAGTTATGTAGTGTCAAGATACATCTACACGAGTTTGGAGAGACAGAAAAACTGAAAAGAAGGAAAAGGAAAGGAAAGAAAAGAAGATGATAAAAATAATAATTTGAAAATTTTTTAAAATAGGAGTTTAGAAAAAATAAATAAATGGATTTTAAAAATTTTCTCTCACATTTAAAATTTTTAAATAAATATTTTTATCAAATAAACCTTTTTTTTTTTTAATCTTTCTCTTGTTCTCAAGTTTAACTCTAAAAACAATTCTTCCTAAATTTAATATATTTAATGTCTCTAAGAATATGTGCTCCCAAAATGATACCTAAAATGTTACCTTCCTTTTTTCTCTTCTTCTCGAGTTAAGGAAGGACCTTTTGGAACACATAGAATAGCTTTTTATTTTATTTTATATATTTAATATATATTAAAATAATGAGTTAAATATTTTATGTTATCATTTTTTGTTTATTTTTAAATTATGTTTTTATGTATTAAAAAATTTATACAAGAAAGAAGAATAGGATAAATTTATGAGAATTTTATTATACATTGACTTATCATATTTTGCTGCTTAAATGAATGTTATAAACAAAACAGGTATTTTATCATTTTTCATTTTATTCGCCAAATAGATTCTCAAAGTTTGTATGAGAATTAAAAAATATTATCTAATTTTTTATTATATCATTTATCTATTAATTGATATCTTATTTATTATTCTTTATTAAGTATACATTAATTGTTAAAAGCAAAATGAAATCTCAACAATAGAAGTTGTATACTTTAAAGGAAGTTGATAAAAAGTGACTTACATACCTTTTAAGGGTAAATTTACATTAACGCTCGTCTGAAGTTTTTAAATGTTTAACTAAGTATTGAATCAAAGTGCTTACAAAAAAATATACAAAATAATATTTTTAAATATATATATATATATATATATATGTATTTTAAAGATGATATAATTTAGATGAACAGTTAAAAGATGTTAGCTTTAAATTTGAGCTTTAGAAATAAATATTAGAATCAAATAATTTTTCTTACTAAGAGTAAAAAAAGTATATGTATCACAATTGTACCTAAAAATGAAAATGATTTGAGCAACTATAAAATTGTAATAAAATAATTTCCATTTTTATATATTTTAAAAACAAGATATTACATTAACTTTATTGCATATGAATCACACATCAAACAATTTTGGATTGTTTTGAAATTTTATAAACATAGTTTATATAGTTGTAATTTTTAATTTAACAGTTTATTTTAATATTAAATTATTCAATAAACAATATAAAAGTGAGTATATCTTGCATTGATGTAATTTAATCATTTTTATTTTAACATTATTTATTATATAAAAATCAAAATTTTAAAATATTTTTAAACAAATTAATTTTCTTATACCATTTTTTTATCTGAAATCATTTTCATAAAATAAATTTTGCAAACTCTAATCCAAATAAACATTCATTCTCTTGTTATCTTCGTTTGCCCCGATTGCAAAATGTTCTTCAAGCCTCCAAGTCTAACCATTGTCTCCCTGATAGTAGGACTAAGGAGGAACAAGTATAAGCCTAACTCGATTGCATTCATCCTTCTCTGGAATAGAAATAGATTGTGTTAAGACTTTTAGAAAGCTTGATTGAGTTTAATTTCTTTAATTTGTAAAATAATATATAGTTTGATTGTATTGTATTTATCTAATGTAGACCTTTTTTATAGTATGGTCCAATATCTAAGATTTTTATTTCTCTATTTTCTCTATCTACTTTACACTCCAGAATGAGATGTCAAACAATAATTTTCCTCCACTTTTCAATTAATGTCTCAATCAATCAGAAATTTGGTCGTTTCTCTGACCAAACCATCGGAGGCACAAATAATTGTTTGTTTGTTTGTTTTTGCTCCGAATCAGTTGATAATTTGGTTGTGAATTCTTGTAACTTTTGTCCCTATAATTTTGTTATCGCACTAACAGCTGATATTTGCACCACACCATTAATAATAAAGAGATGAAAATTTGAGACACCGAATCAGAAACTATATATTAAGACGCATATATTAATTTGATGATTCTTTTTTTTTACTCAAAATCACCCTAAACTCTATCAATTGGTATGGCTGCATTATTTTTTTAACCAAGATATTTCTGACAGACAGTTAAAAAATTATTTAATCTCTTATAAGATGTGTAAAAATCACTTTACATATATAAATTAATATATGTCTGCATTTTGTTGTATATATATGATCCTTTCCTATAAATATTGGTTCATACTCTCAAAACTAGAATTTATTCCCTTGTATACACAGCTTTACCATGGCGTAAATTTTTTTTTTTTGAACTCGTTTGAAGTGCTCATATATAATGAAAATTGTTGCTTTATTCCACATCCATATTACTTGCAGTTCTACTCGAGGCAGATCGTAGAGGAAGGCCAAAAGGTTGATAAGGGTACTGCATCTTTGAGAGAAAAAGACATGTCCAGAACGCAACAAGAAGAAATAGTAAAAGGATCAAAGTGTCATGATTGTGGGAACCAAGCTAAGAAGGATTGTGCATACTCAAGGTGCAGAACTTGCTGCAAGAACAAAGGGTTCGAGTGCCAAACTCACATCAGAAGCACTTGGATTCCTGTAGATAGAAGGCGCCACAGAGTGGAGCAGCCACCAGATATTCCTAAGAGGCACAAGCAGAGCTCATATTCAAGTACTGTACATGCACTTCTCCATTATAATCCAAATTAACATCCTTACATATAATAATATTAGAGCCCTAACTTTCTCTTCCCTAAATTTTTCTGTTAAAGTTCTATGCCTCATAAAAGCATATACTTATTCATCCTATTATCATCTTTCAGCTCAAACTTGAATCTGGTTTCAAAATTATTGTTTTTTTTTTTGTTCTTTTTCCTTTTTCACCCCACCCCCCTTCATTTTTTGTTATGTAACCAATAAATAGCACTAATATTATGTGTGTGTGTTTACTGATTCAGGTTTAGAGGAGTTCAAATTTCCTGCAGTGATGAGTTCCATGGCGTTATTCAGCTGCGTTAGGGTGCGCTCTATGGATGATACGGTCAATGAAATCGCCTACCAGACATCTGTGAACATTGGAGGACATGTATTCAGTGGTCTTCTTTATGATCAAGGCCCTGAACAAAGCTTCAATGCTAGGGGTGACATGGATCCTCTTGATCAGCAACACAATCTCAATCTTAGCAGTGATGGTGCAAGTGCAACTATGGCTCCACTATCAGCCCCTGCAACTCATGAGCTTTTTCTTCCTCCATCGCATCCGTTCCCCCTTGCTTCCTTCAGGCCCGGTATGACATACTTGTCACACCCAAAACCTTAACTATTTTCTTTCTGGATACTCCAAAAAATGAGAAGCTAAGGTACTTATAATTAGATGCGGGAAAAGAATAGAATGGAACAAAAATACTTACTAATTCAGTTAACGCCTGTTTGGAGGACTTTATTGTTGAAGCAGATAGAACTAAGCAACATAAGGGAGACAAATTCCTTAATCAATGTAGCTAGACTGAGGGAGCTGCTCGTTGTTTTGGTTACCAATGATTCAATTCAGTTATATATATTATACATTTAATTTGTTACCTGTAGTTTGATATTTAATTTAGCATGTAGCTAGCTTGCCCCTACATATAGGTTTGGCAGTTTTGTCTTCTTGTTTTGTTGTGAATCACTTTTTACATTTTTGTTAATCATAATGTTCCTACTTCTAGTCCCTTTTGTCGCCATTATACTCTAATAAGCAAAGTCGGGACAAATAACCAAGTTTTCATTATCATCAATATTTAATACTTGATAAATACAAGTTGTGTACTGTTGTGTCTGTAAGCTGGACCAAACCCAATGTTTCTAGATAGGAACAAGCACACATGATAACATAACTAATGAAGATAATCTGTGGTTGGCAAGCCAAGGATTTTTCAAAGTGTTAGGCGCTTTTGTTTGTTTCGATGCATGAAAAACATCCAGAAAGTCATTCTTTTTTTCTTTGCCTCTCCAGACCAGAATTAATGCTGATTGCTGAGTTACCTAATTAGGTTGTAATATGAGAATGCATTTGAATCTTCCTTTTCTTTATTGCCTTGCTTGAAAAGTTGAAATGCGTTTGAGACAAATTATATATAACTTTTCCCATGTAGAATTTTACATACATGCGCCGCATGAACACACACATATACATATCTATTATAGACAAGCAAATATATACGTACATAATATACGAGGGAAACTTAAGAACTTAATTGGGAAGAATCATCCGTAACCCTAAATAATTTAAAATGATAGATTATTTTTTTTTGGATGCTGTACAAAAGTGTTGTTATATATATATATATATATATATATATATAAGGCCAGCCTCTTTTTATTTTTTATTTTTTTATGAGCAAATACATTTATTCTGGAAAATTTATATAGGTACAAGAAGTACTTGTCCTCAATATCTCTTGACAAAGCAGGAGTACAAGACCAGGCATCTTGTGAAACTTAGTTCAAGTTAGCTTTTGCAGCAAAAGCATAAACCGAGTGCGCTCAAATTTTTTTATAGAAAAGAGGCAGTCACTAACTATAAGGAATACTCGTACACAGCTTGGGAATATATCCTTTATATGCTTGAAAGAGAATTATATTTTATGATGTTTATATATATAGAAAAGATATATATATATATATATATATATATATATATATATATATATATATATAGAAAGAATGAAATAAAATAATTGATGTGATAAAAAAAATAGTATCATACAAAATTTTATTAATATCAACAATATAAATCTACTTAAAATATCGAAATACATATCAGCTAGGTCTAATACTGTCCAAGAACTAACTATGCTAAGAAATTTCCAGAGTGCATGGATTCTCTATCCCACAAATGTTCAAATGGAGGACGTTGTGGGAAAAGAGTAGGATGAGAACATCAACTTTCTTAAAGTAAACCTAGCAATGAAATCACGTCTTTCGGCAAAGCTTTTAATTAATAATAATATGAACTCCAAACATCCCTTTTCTTTTATATTGAACAACAGCGTTCGAGTTTTATTAAGCTGAAGATGGTGTCAAGCTCCTCACCATGTTGCCACTCAAATTATGGAATTCGAAGTTCTAGCTAGACTGATCATAATATGCCTCATTATTTGGAACTTGATTAATGTTTTTAAAGAGTAGATAAAAAGTAATTAGTATATCATGCATTGGCATATATTTCCCTTTCCTCTCTCTACCCCCATTAATTAATATATATAGGTCTTGTCAATGTTGTGTTCCCCCCATTTTTAGTTGTTCTTTCTTTGACCCAAAATCACTTCTTTCACTAATAGTTAGATGTCAGTTCCAACTTCCAGACATGATATATAATACTTAAGTTTATCTATCTGTAATTCGTCCATAGCTGGATGTCATGAGAACGTACACACATCAACACATTGCTTATTTGATTCTTGTGTCTATGATATTTTATGCTAAAAGTAGCATAGTTAGTGTATTTTTTGTGCTTTACTTAATCTAATTAACCAGCCATTAGATGCTGATCTAATCACCACAAATATTATATTACGTAATATGTCATTATCGACTAAAAGAAGCTTAAAGCCTTTAAACCAAAGTGTTTTAAAAATTGATGAACATTACTTTGTGGTTGTTAAAGGAACGGTGGGTTCTTGATAAAAGTTTTTTTTATTATTTATTAAATGTACTGCAAAAGAAAATTAAAGTGACCAAGTTACCTCGAACACTTGTTGAAATGTTAGGGTGTTTGGTTTGAGGAAACATTTTTTGTTTTTATTTTTATTAAATAATTACAAATATTGCAATATATAATTTTTTTCATTTATATAAGAAAATTGTACAGAAATTAAGGTACAAGAAATTTGACATCCTTACTAGTATTAGTAAAAATATAGAAAGTTCTTAGATCAAACAACCTTTATTCATGATGGCTATGGGGTTTGGAGTAATTTTTCCACCTTTCATTTATAACTTTATTTAATCACGTGGTATAATCAATCATTACAACTATACACTACATACAAAAAAGCACACTTTTACTCCAATTAGAAGGATTTTGTTAACGAAGCATTTTAGTATCTATGTCAGTCACAAAAAACATAAGGCCCAAAAACAAAAAGACAGAGGGAGAAAGCCCAAGTATACATAGGTTTGCCATTAATTGGCTTACGTTAGCTAGCTGATACGCGCGACAATTCAAGGCCCAGATGGCCCACATATTCTGGCGGGAAAACCACGGCTCTTTCCCCGCCATGTCTTGCAGCTATTCATCCCTACTCACTGATCTACTTCCTCACACTCTTCTTTTACCTCTTTCTGATTTTTCTTTCAGCGCACAGAAACGATGGCTTCCGATTCTTCTCCTATGAATTTCAACAACGGTTCGTATCGTTCTGCTCTTTCTAACTTCTTCTCGTGATTTCCGTTTTCCTTTCTCTCTGATTTGAAATTCGTTGAAACTCCGTTTCAGGTCCTTCATCCCCGGACGATTCCCTCTCTAGTCCTGTCGGCAACACGTTCTCTTCGCCGGCTCAGAGACGCCGCCGTCGCTCTTCCACTCCCTCCGCATTTGCAACTCCACCGCACCGGTCCCGTTTCGCCTCCTCTGATGCAACCCCAACTCCCTCACGCTCCCGGCAAAGAGGCAGCGGCATCAGTGGTGGCGCGCGCATTCCCGCCACGCCCACCTCCACTACCGACGACGTGCCGGTCTCGTCGGACGGGGGCGACGGTTATGACATGGACGACGTCAGGCCCACCTTCGTGTGGGGTACGAATATAAGTGTGGAAGACGTGAACGATGCGATTCAGAGGTTTTTGAGGGACTTCAGAGAAGCATCTTCGTCGCAGGGTGATGACGATGGGTTACATTTGCATACGGAAGGGAAGTATGAGAAGTTGATCAAACAGGTTATAGAAATTGAAGGGGATTCTCTGTATGTTAATGCGTGTGACGTGTTTGATCATGACCCTGATTTGTACACCAAGATGGTTAGGTACCCCCTCGAGGTGCTTGCAATATTTGACTTGGTTTTGATGAATATGGTCAGCCGAATCAAACCCATGTTCGAGAAGCACATTCAAACTCGGATTTTCAATCTCAAAACTTCAATCTCAATGAGGAATTTGAACCCATCAGGTGAGAATTTAGTGCATCATTCAAAATTCTGTGTCTTATTGTAGGCAATTGGGCTGTTTTAATGATCTGAGGACCCCTTTTGTTATAGATATTGAGAGGATGGTGTCGTTGAAGGGAATGATCATAAGATGTAGCTCAATCATACCGGAAATTAGGGAAGCTATATTTAGGTGTCTTGTTTGTGGATTCTGCTCTGACCCAGTTGCTGTGGAGAGAGGTAACTTTCCTTGGGACATTTCTGCTTGTTTATGTAGTGAGTTATCAATTTAATCTTATTTTTACACTTGTAGTGTTTGGCTGACTATTGTGACTTTTAGGACGAATAACTGAACCCACTGTATGCTTGAGGGAAGAGTGTCAATCTAGGAACTCCATGACACTGGTTCACAACCGATGCAGGTAATCCACACCTGTGGTTAATTTGTATAAGGAAGAGCTTATAATTGAAGTATAGTGGGAAGAATTTAGTAACCCATAAAATAAATGGGATGATGACTATGGCCATTAGCCTCTATTTTAAAAAGTTTTCTTGATTATTTGTAACTATTCTGCTTAAAATTATGCTCTTGAATTTCAGATCTGGTAACTATGAAATTGTGATTTACATTTTTTTTACTTTCTAAAATCAGGTTCACTGACAAGCAGATTGTGAGGCTCCAGGAAACACCTGATGAGATACCAGAAGGAGGTACACCTCACACAGTCAGCTTGCTGATGCATGACAAGCTTGTGGATGCTGGAAAGCCAGGTGACAGAGTTGAGGTGAGACCATACAATGTCATACTTTGTGACAAGTCAATGCCTATAAGCTTGATTAATCGTGACAAGTTTTTTGGTTTTCATCAGGTGACTGGTATTTATAGGGCTATGAGTGTGAGGGTTGGACCAACTCAGAGAACTGTCAAGTCATTGTTCAAGGTATGCATTACATTCTTAACTCATTTACAATTAGAGCTCCACCCTCACATTTTGTATCTTGTCCAATTGATTTTTGTTTTGTCCTTGTCATGTTGTAGACATATATTGATTGTCTTCACATAAAGAAGACTGATAAGTCCAGGATGCTGGTAGATGATGCAATGGATGTTGAAAACGGCGCAGGCAGAAACGCAGAAGAAGTTCTCTTTGACGAAGAAAAAGTACAATTTCTATATATTATCTTTGAAATCCACTGCTTGCCTTTTTCACTTGCTAAATGCATGCCTGTATGAGTTGCAGGTGGCTCAACTGAAGGAGCTCTCAAAACAGCCAGATATATACGAAAGACTGACAAAATCATTGGCACCAAACATCTGGGAGCTCGATGATGTGAAGAAAGGTCTTCTTTGTCAGGTAACACATCTTCCTAATTATGCATTCATTGATTATTTGACTAATTTTCTAAAGATGCTAGTTTGTACTTCTTTGCAGCTTTTTGGTGGCCATGCTTTGAAATTGGCTTCTGGTGCTAGCTTCCGTGGTGATATAAATATTCTTCTTGTTGGTGATCCAGGGACAAGCAAATCCCAGCTACTTCAATATATACACAAACTCTCTCCACGTGGCATTTACACCAGTGGAAGAGGAAGCTCAGCTGTTGGATTGACTGCTTATGTAACCAAGGACCCTGAAACAGGCGAAACTGTATGGACCATGAATACAAGATTTTTTATTCTTCCATACAAGAAACATAATGGAACCTAATTATTTCTGCTTGCACTACAGGTTCTAGAGAGTGGTGCCCTAGTTTTGAGTGACCGAGGAATCTGCTGTATAGATGAGTTTGACAAAATGTCTGACAATGCAAGGAGCATGTTACATGAGGTTGATTACATTCTTTGTCTATATATAGTTGCAAACAAAGAATTTTTGCAGTCATATCTGTCTATTCTTTCTCCAAAACTTGTATGGTATAAGATATATGTTCGACAATTCCCTCAAGACTAAGACTGTCAGCTCTCTACTATCGAATGACTGAAGACTAATGCACTCATTACTTTCTATTCCAGGTAATGGAACAACAAACCGTTTCAATAGCAAAGGCAGGTATTATTGCTTCCCTCAATGCTAGGACTTCAGTGTTGGCTTGCGCAAATCCTAGTGGATCAAGATATAATCCTCGTCTGTCCGTTATTGACAACATACACCTTCCTCCCACACTTCTGTCCAGGTTAGACGCTGGACATAAGCTCCATTAACTAGATTATGGGTCTGGCTGCATATTTATGCAATTTCCTACATAGGCATCTTAATGCTGTTAGCTATTTTGTACCCTGGCATTGCTTCAAATTTTTTATGATTCATTCTCAAGCAAGAGTAATATTAAGCATGCCATTAATCAGTTAATTCTCTGTATCAAACCGAAGTGTGAGAAGTAGGGATTAAAATAGAGGTTTTTAATGATGCCCAGTAAAAATAAACTTCAGTTACTCAACAATTTTGCAGTGGTTACTATGAATTTAGTTGATCTTTGTTCTTGCAGGTTTGATTTAATTTACTTGATTCTTGACAAGGCTGATGAACAGACTGACAGACGACTTGCCAAACATATTGTTTCCCTACACTTTGAGAATCCCGAGGTCCAGAAAACTTGTAATTGTCTCATTCTAGACTAAGATCCAAACTTCAGTGCTTTTGCTTACAATGTACTGTGTCTGTAATTATAGAACATGGAGCAGGATGTATTGGACCTTTTTACGCTAACTGATTATGTTAGCTATGCCCGAAAGCACATACACCCACAGCTGTCTGATGAAGCTGCTGAAGAATTGACTAGAGGTTACGTGGAAATAAGAAGAAGAGGAAATTTTCCTGGGAGTAGCAAAAAGGTAACACCTCTCATTTCTTCAAAATGATTTTATTTTCTGTATATTTACTTGTTGGGTGCTATTAAAATGTTTGTTTCTTAGAATATTACTCAATTGCTCAACAATCTGTTTAGATCATGAATTCCCTTTGTTTGCTGTAATGAGTTGAGTAATTTCGTTACAATTAAGAATGATGTGCATGATAGGTTTCCGTTATTGTCTACAAATAAATTGTGTTGATGTCTATGGTGTGAATGAATTAAATCCTGATATTGGAATTGTGCCGATTTTCAGTTTTCATACTCTCTTCGATATGTATGCGTGCTTGTTTTGGATTTTCTTAATAGTTTCTTTGCTAGGTATGCTAATCTTGTCATTCAATTAAACAGGTGATAACAGCGACACCAAGACAGATTGAGAGTCTGATACGCCTCAGTGAAGCATTGGCTCGGATTCGCTTCTCAGAATGGGTTTGTTAAGCTTTATTTCTTCGTGATGTGTAAAAATGGAATAGCACGTACAGTTATTAAATAGCTTGACGCACACAGGTTGAAAAGCGTGATGTAATGGAGGCATTTCGGCTTCTGGAAGTTGCAATGCAGCAGTCTGCAACGGATCACTCTACTGGTAGCTTCCTAAACAAGCCTGATTTTCTCCTATATTTAACCTAGACAACAAACAAGATCGAAATATGTTTACGTTTCATGTCCTTTTCTCTTCACAGGAACTATTGACATGGATCTTATTACCACTGGAGTTTCGGCAAGTGAAAGGATGAGACGAGAAAGTCTGCAACAAGCAACTCGCCACATAATCATGGACAAGATGCAAATTGGGGGTCCATCTATGAGGTTATTGGAGGTATGCTAGCTTTGCTCTATGAAACATTACACTAGATTGTCAATGTTGCGATGACGTTCTAACATGGATGAAATGATCATTTAGTTGTTGGAAGAATTGAAGAAACAGAATACTGGCATTGAAGTTCATCTTACTGATGTAAGTGTGGCCTTCCCCTTAAAAAGCAATTTTTAAACCTGTGTTTTAGTGGACTAATGGACTAAACTCGTGTTAATACAGCTGAGGAATGCAATTGCTACTCTCGCTAGCGAAGGATTTGTTACCATGCATGGTGACAGCTTAAAAAGGTCGTGATTACATGAGGCTCATTAGTGCTCAGTGGACTTTGATATTTATGGTGGCTACTGGTTTTCTGCATTAATTGTAACCCTTTTAGCCAACAGTTCGGTACCCGGTGCTAAATGTTTCATATATAGTTTTATGTATACAGTAAATTTGTAGGTGTTTAGTGAATGTAATTTTTGGTGATTATTTCATTTCTTGTAACCCTGCCCCTGTCTGAAGTATAAAATAGTTTTACTAGGTAAGCATTTCATGTAATTTCAACATATACATTTCTTAACGAAACCGATATTGTGGCGTGTTGAATTGAGAAAATTTAATATTTATAAAGGATTATTACGTCAAATAACTTCAATACGAATTTTCATTGAAGTAACTTGATCTTAACTTTTTTCTAATATAATTCATAGAACATTAAAATAGATGCCTGCGGTTCTAAGAATACAAAATAGTAGAATTTGATATTTTCAGTATATTGTGCAGTTGATTAAATTATCTGCATATCCTTTATGTAATGCATCAAATTGTATTTTCGTACAGCATTCGAAACAAAGCGTCAATATATATATGCATACATAAGAAAAAGTCTGGGGTCCAATGATAGCAAACGGACACATTTGCATAATGTCGCACCACGAATCCCCGAATGTAGGTGGTTTCATAATGTCCGTGACAGCTACTGGAATTTCTTGTCCTGTAGTTTGAAAGGAATAATTAATTACAGTTTACTTGTGCAGTGACTAATTTAAATAAATATAAAAACATATATTTGTTGAAAAAATTATAAAATTTGAAAATTTTGATACACAAGATTAAATTTGAATAAAAAAAAAAGGACAATATCTGTCTTTTGAAAGGATATTAGTAGAAAAAGATTAAGCATTTTAAAGAGGGTTTATTCAAATTTAACAAGTATTAGTGGAGCAGTTGATATTTGGAAAAGATAATAAATTTTAAGTTAAAAAATATAAGCATATGTGATTTAGGGAGATAAAAGAAATTTTAACATAAAAACACTACAAGTGTTTGTTTAAAAATTATAAATAAGTGAGATTTGAAAGAAAAAAAAAAGTGATGGATTATGATAAAATCACATCACATGTTAACTAAAGAAATAATTTTTTCACAATTTTCTATGTAAATATTTTAAAATAAAAAACAGAATAAAAAGGTGTCATTTTTATAATTATTTATAAAAAGACATGAAATAAAAGTACAAAAATATTTAAGTTAAATAAATTTTAAAGGATGTGTCCAATCACCATTAACTTAAATTGAGAAAATGTTAACCAACATTAATACATTTATACTGTAATTTTAATAAAATTTAATTATTAATTCCATATTTAACAACTAATATCATTAGAACACTAATTAACAAGAATCTTTAATTATTATACTTCGTGAAATTAGCCCACTTCAAATCAAAGTTGGAGAAAAAGTTATTATTTTAACTTTACATAATTTTTCCATTTTAAAAAAATATTTGACTATTTTTTCCCTTGTTTAACATGCGATTTTACCATAATTCATCACTTTCCTTGCTCATTTAATTTTTCATTTGTTTATTTTTTTAGAAGAAATTTTTAATTTTATCTATCAATTTTAAAAATTTAAGATCATATTATTTATTAATTTCTTCAATTATACTTTTATTGTCATCCATTATTTATAATTTTATATATTTATAAAAAATAACGGTGAATAATAAAAGTAAAAAAAAATAAAGAGAATAATAGAAAAAAAAGTACTATATTAAAAATTAAATATAAACGGGCAAATTATACTAAATTATTTGTACCAAAAACCATTTATATCAATCATAGTTATTTTATCATAATATTTTTTATTAATTGAGAAAAGTAAATTATATATATATTATTATTATTATTTTTGGGGGTTACATAAGGTGTGGTAATCGTTGGATTGGGTGCCAGGTAAAAATAGCTGGAAAAATGAAAAAATTTAAAAAGGAAGGGGACGTGAAGGAATTGGAAGCTCGTAATTAGATAGAGAGATTATATTGAGAGTAAGAGAGAGAGGGTTGGGAAGGAGAGAAAGAGAAAGTCTCTCTGACTCTGAGGCCGTAATTGAGACTGAGATCGATCCTTGCCTTGCCTCGATCATCCGTCTTCGAATTCGCAGCAGAGAGAGAGAGAGAGAGAGAATGGGAGAGGTGGCGCGTGGAGGTTGTTGCCCTCCGATGGATCTGTTCCGTTCGGAGCCGATGCAACTGGTTCAGCTCATCATCCCCATCGAATCCGCTCACCGCACCGTCTCCTACCTCGGCGACCTTGGCCTCCTTCAGTTCAAAGATGTCAGTATTCCATCGCTTTCCCTCTCCGATTATTCATAAACCCTTCCTCACTTCTAATTTCTTCGTCGCTAGCTTGTAATTAGGTTTTCCTTTGCTCTCCGATTATAATTTGTCTGCTTATTGATCTAAAAAGAAACTGCGATTTTTATTTTTTATTTTTGGCATAGGATGAGTGCGGGTGTACTCTCCTACTTCATTCCCCTGTTACTGAGTAGATGACTAGACTTATTTTGATATTTTTCACGATCATTGATTAATTAATTGAACCTTATCGCTTTGTTTCTCAAATCGCTGTTGAATGAATGGTGAATGTAGTTTTGGTAATAGAATTTTGATATTGGAAAGCGGAACAGCCTGGAACGATGATATTGATCGTGGTCTCGTCGGATTGTGACTACGGTTTTGTTTTTATAATTTTGGTTTATATCTGTGTTTAATCAAGGGGAAAAGGACTGTGTGGAATAGATTGAGGAAAAGTGATAACTCTGGCAATGAATTAATCAAGCTTGTTACCTAGTTTCTTAAACTGAAGCATGACGACATGCTGCTTTGAGAGGTCTATATAAGCATAATGTGTTTTTTCTTATGTTGTTTCCAGCTCAATGCAGATAAGAGCCCTTTTCAACGGACTTATGCAGCTCAGGTGCGTTTGGTTTCTGATATGATAAACCACTTTTTTTCTTTGCTTCTGGAACCTGAACATAATGCTCTTTGTGTAGAAAAGTTCGATGAAAATGTTTTGCAGTGAATTGTTTTGAATGATGATGATAATTAAGGCCTATCATATATCGCTGGCCTTGTCTGCATTGCATGCAAACTAACTGCTTGACAAAACCTTTTGAAAGTGATAATTATGTGGAAATGTTTTTACTTTCTCTTTGTCTGCTCTTTTTTGGGAATGATTTTTTTATTTGAAAATGACATCCGTTTTGCCTTTTTGTTGTCCTGTTTATCTTTTCATTTTAATTGATGTGCCAAGAATTCTCCTTCATTATAAGATCAATGGCTAGTGATGCAGAGAAGGGGGGGGGGGTTGAGGAGATCCTGGGTAGTGTATTGTGGATAATTTTGAGAGTTTTCCTCTGGAGTTATTATTTCTTGCACATTACTTAACCTTGGAATTTAGCTTTTGGTACATATATTAATAGTATGGTTGGACCGTAACTTGTATCTTAAGGAGGCGTCTTTAGCGCATCAACTGATCTGGGATAAGCCTGTTTGGCATCTATTTGGTCATTTGGTGTAAAGCACATTAATCTTTTTTAGGAGGTTTCCTGACGAATTTTGCTGATGGTTTGGATAGTTTTTCTCCATTGATGTTTTATTTTTCTCTCTGTTATTTTTTTGTTTTGCATTTACATTGTTAAGTAGGATTTGTTGTCCTCCAAAATCATTGTATTTCTTTCTCTGTTTATGAATTTCTTGTTTTACCAACAACAAAATATTGATATTATGTTCTTAAATATGTTTGGGGATGTATATATTGGTCCTTGTGAAGATAAAAAGGTGTGGAGAGATGGCTCGTAGATTGCGTTTTTTCAAGGAGCAAATGTTGAAGGCAGGTGTTTCACCAAAATATTCCACAATACCAGCTGGTGTGAACATTGATGACCTTGAGGTACACAAACATGCTTGTAGACAAAGTTGGTTTCCTCTTTCTTTTGATTTATCTTTTTAGTTGACATCTGTTATGTCTTGAAATAGGTGAAACTTACAGAAATTGAGTCAGACTTAATTGAGATGAATGCAAATGGTGAAAAATTGCAGCGCTCATACAATGAACTTGTGGAGTATAAGCTTGTTCTGCAGAAGGTACATTCTTCTATGCTTAAACCACAAGCTATTATGTGTATTGTATTCTAATATTATGAATAATCAAGGGAGAACTATGCTAATTATCTACTGCTTCATATTTTTTTTAAGGGGTCTATAATGAGCACTATGCTCTTTCATGATATATAGTTATGAAAATAACTAAAGAAAGGGTAAATTGATGACTTTTCCTTAATTACATGGAATCATGAAACTAGAAAATGTTTATGAGTGCTAAGATGTTCCACATTGATTAAGAATATGACTGAAATACTCAATATAAGACTAAGGCAATCCCCTTCCTTGAGCTATCTTTTAAGGTTGAGTGTGGCTCAATCCATTTCAAATATGGTATTAGAGCCTATTTAGTATTAATGTTGGAAAACACAGATTGTCAGTTGTGCATACTTCATGTTCCATATGGCTTATTTTAGGCACGAGAGAGTATGTTAAGATATCTTACATTGGCTAGTAATATGAACAAAATAATTATTATAAGACTTGGACAATTTCCTTCCCCCAAAACTAGCTTTCGGGTTAAGCTTGGTCCATTTCTAATACTAAGTATTTTGGATTGATGTTGTACTAGAACTAGAATACATGGAAGTTTCACTTTTACCCATTGTTGTTTGGATCATCTCATTTTGTTTTAAAAAATGTCTATAACCATAACCTTGGAGAGAGTGTTTTTAGCTGGAAAGGCTGTTTTTGTGAAACTCACTAAAATCAAATATTTTCATTTGAATCAATTCTGAACTTTTATTTTCTACTCTTTGTAATCCTAAATGAAACTCAATTTATTTCCATATACTTGCTTGGGGGCTTCTTGACTTGCATTATTCCTCTGCTTATTAAATTGTTGCATTGAGGATAAATTTAGCACAAGTAAATGTTTTCATGGTGTTCCCCTCTCATACTCATCATTTCTCTAATTGAGCCCCTTCATCCTTATTTCTCCTCATTAATCTAATTGATATCCCATCTAACTAACTAAATGCTCTTACTGTCCCTAACTACTCCCTACCCTTCTGTCCTAATACTTGGCAGTCTGAAACTAGGATTTGCTTGATAGAAGGCAAAATGAAGTTGAAAATGTGGCATGGCTTATACTTGTACTTCTACATTTGTGTATGTTGATTGGACTAAATTTGTAAAATGCATGTAGTATAATGCAGTTTATCAATTTTTTGTGTATGTTGATTGGGGTGGTCAAATATCCCTTGAATCAGTAATCATTCTCGATACTTTTTTGATTGCTAAAGTTTAACATTCTATTAATGCTGATGTCTGGATATGGGAGGTATATTAGCTTTCTATTGTTATTGTATAGGGTTGAAATTTTAGACATATAATGTAACTCTTAAGGTATGACAGGCCAATCATTAAATAGTTGTTTTGCCTTTTCAGGCTGGGGAATTTTTTGTCTCAGCTCAAAGTCGTGCCATAGAGCAGCAGAGAGAATATGAATCACGTCATCTGAGTGGTGAATCGATGGAAACACCTTTGTTACAGGACCAAGTAGGCTTCTTATTGCTCATATCTAACTTTTTTCTTTTATAAAATTGGCGATAGCCTTTTTATGATGAACTGGTTCCTTCTGCTGGTTTTGTTGTGAAGGAATTGACAGGTGATTCATCAAAGCAAGTTAAGTTGGGATTTTTAGCAGGTCTTGTTCCCCGGGAGAAGTCCATGACATTTGAGAGAATTTTATTTCGAGCCACTAGAGGAAATGTATTTTTGAGGCAGGCTACTGTTGAGGATCCTGTCATAGACCCTGTTTCTGGAGAAAAGGTGCTTATCTATCTTTCCTCCATCCTCATAAAATCTATAAAATTAAATAGAGTTGTACTGTTGCAGGCTATTATTAATTTTCATATATTGCTGCATGCAATATAGCTGTACTAAACCATACTGAAATCTTGTCCAGAGGCATGCTAGTCTGGATGAATTCAATGGTTCTTTTTTAGAGTTTGTATGCATAATGGGTGCTATTGTGCATCATTACATAAACCTCATTAGATACAGTGAGTTTGTTGGTCTAATTACTTAGGTCTGTTGACTATTGATTCTTGTCAAGAATGTATTGTGCAATGTGCACACACATAGCACAGCTTGCCTTGCTCTTCTAGAAAAAAATCATTGACAGTTTCCTCTGTTAATTGTGTATTTTCTTTTGAAATATGAATAGGAGGCCAAGTTCTGTTGATTGTTTTGTATATTGGATTTTCCTATTGTATTTGACTATTATGTTAAATTTTTAATGTTGTACAGAATGTCAGAATGAAAAATGGAGGTAATATTCAGTGATAAGCTAATACTTTTCAATGCCGTACCTATAAATATATGGTTGTTAGTGATTGTATCAAAAAATGAGGTTTTTGATTCATGGTTGAAATAAATTTCTCCCTGTTGATTTATATTTTTCTATTTTATATTCTATTTTATGTTGACTGACGGATGTTCACCTGCAGACTGAGAAAAATGTGTTTGTGGTCTTCTATGCTGGTGAAAAAGCAAAAGCCAAGATTCTGAAAATATGTGAAGCCTTTGGTGCTAATCGTTATCCTTTTGCTGAAGAACTTGGAAAACAAGCTCAAATGATTACAGAGGTTTGTAACTGGTTCTTAATTTTTCTAAGGAAAATTTTCTGCACTCCCCCCCCCCCCCCAAGTCTCTTGGTGGTGTAGTACTGCTTTATCTCAGTATAATGAATTGATTGCCATAAATGATTGGATATTGAATTCCTAGATAAAATATGGATTCGCCTCTTTTTATATTTTTATTGTGGGTAATATGCGAGATATAGTGTTAAGATTAAATGAAAACAATGTGATTCACCCTCCATGAGTGAACACTAGCTTTTGTTGTGGCCCTAGGGTGGCCAAGAGAGGATTGGCTCAATTTCTAAGTTTTTCTGTGATGTCTTCTGTAACCATTAGGCATTGAGTGAGTGGCCAAAAGGTAATTAAGAATCATTTCCTCCAAGATGTTCTACATAACCATGCTTACAGTGAGACAGTGAGTACTGCAAACATGTAGTCCGTTACTGATTGTGATGTTTACACATGCTGTTATTGAAAGCAAATATTTGTCAGAACAGTTTATAATTGGTTGATTGTGTAACTTAGATATTCTTCCTTCATAGTTGCATCACTCAGACTTTGTGCTCCTGAAATGATTCTTACTGGTGAAAGAAATTATCTAATAATAAAATTAATCATTATAGTTGTTTGCAGATAGCCTAATCTTTCTTTTTTATGTGTAACAATGGCATTTATCTAGCTAAGTTGTTTTTATGCATGTTTTATTTCAAAGAAACCTCATCCTTTGTCTGTGCAATGTATTAGGAAACCTACAACTTTTTAATTGTCAACAATTTTAACAAATTCACTTGCAGGTTTCTGGAAGACTTTTAGAATTGAAGACCACTATAGATGCTGGACTCTTGCACCGCGACAACTTGTTAAATACTATTGGGGCTCAGTTTGAGGAATGGGATCTATTGGTAAGCCAAAAATTAAACCTCACCATGTTCTAACATTAAGCATGTGATTAACATGAATGTAGATGCCCAATCTCCTACTTTCTTCATCTTGTTTTTGAGTAATTTTACTTCTAAAGTATGCAAGTTACTCATAGATTATTCTTTTTTGTTTTCCATTGGCATCAATGATTAATTTCTCTTCACTTGACAATATTCTTTAAACTCATGAAGGTGAAAAAGGAGAAATCTATTCACCATACCTTGAACATGCTAAGCCTTGATGTGACGAAAAAATGTCTTGTGGCTGAGGGGTGGAGTCCTGTTTTTGCATCTAAGCAGGTATTTATTGTACTTGCAGGTTCCTTTTATCATGGATTTTCATTTGGTCTGGCCAGAGTTAATACTTCTTGATGGTAAAATTGATTTTATGGAACATACCTTAATTTTCAGATACAGGATGCATTACAGCGGGCAGCATTTGATTCTAATTCTCAAGTCAGTGCCATTTTTCAAGTTTTGCATACTAGGGAGTTGCCACCTACCTATTTTCGCACAAACAAATTTACTTCTTCATATCAAGGAATTATTGACTCATATGGGTGAGCATCATGCTGATTTCTTTTTTTCCCCTTTTTATTCATTTATTTGTAGTTGTGTTTTTTTGTGCAAAGAGGAGATTTAGTTATTAATAATATGTGCAGAATAAGTGCAACATTCATATTGTTTCCATGATCACATGTTTGCAATATGTTTCACTGTAAGTTTGATGTTCAATATACCATTAGAGTTTGGACATACCAAAATAATGATGTTTATAGTTGCAGGTCATGATCAACATATAATTAGATCAATCATTTTCACAATCTGATAAATTTTTGTTGTTCTACTAGAAGTAATATTGTGGAGTGTGGACCCCTCCACTAGCACTACCCATTTTGGTTATCCCTTTTTTTTGGCAGATATTTATTAATATACCATCTCCAATTTGTGATTCATTGGACTTGGTCCGCTGGGCAAAAAAAAAAAATTCAATTTATGAATGGTTTCATTTAAATTCAAATATTGATGGATATTTTATGTCTTGAATAAAACTATCAATTTCACATCACATTTAGACAGAGTTGAAGGCATATTCTGGTTCTGGACCCACCTGAATTTGTCCTGCACTTCAATAGCAATAAAGTAATAGGTTGAGTAAGCAAACTGAAGTAATTGGAATAGCAGCCACAATGTAAAAATAGACAGGGAGGTTATGTGGACAAGATTTGAGACTTGGATGGAAATTCATTGACATATTATTTAGAAATGAGAATTCTTAAGTTCATATTATCTGAACAATTCTAATGCAAAAGTTAAATATAGTTGATTTCTTCCATTGAAGTGCTTTACTTTCTAAATATATTGGTCAAAATTTATATTGAAATGTAAAAAGAGAGAGATTGCAATTATCCTGACAGTTTAAGAACTTACTCCCATATTTGTTTCTTTTATTTTTGAAAGATATCAATCTTATACTGTTAATTTTTTATACTGGTATTTCAGGGTTGCTAAGTATCAGGAGGCAAATCCTACTGTGTATACTGTGGTCACCTTTCCATTTCTTTTTGCTGTAATGTTTGGTGATTGGGGGCATGGAATTTGTTTACTGCTGGCAGCTCTATATTTCATACTAAGGGAGAGGAAGCTTTCTAGCCAGGTGACCTTTCAGTTTGCCTTGAAAACTCACCCTTTAAATTTTATTTTAATGGGAGAAATAAGTAGATTTTCTCCGCCCTAGCAGAAAATGTCCAAGTTTCTCTTGTGCTATGCATGATGACTTGATGAGTGTATATGCATTACCCAACTGGTAATTAGTGCTGACATTTTGATGAGGTTAGAGTCCTTGTGGTCAGTGAAAACCTTTATTTAACTACGGAGAAACTCTTCTATAGCATATAGTACTGCATGATGAATGATGACTGATGACATTTGAGATACAGAATTATTTCTGGAGTATCAGGAGTGCTTTAAATCATTCAAATTGGTGGTTGTTTTTACTGTAAAAAGATCATCATTTCTTATTGGTGTGTTAATGGGGTAGGTCCTCTTCATTCCCAATGAAGGTGGATTTGGGTATTTGGCTGCTGGTCCCATGAAGTTGTTGCAAAGGACATTGCTAACCCACCCAGATAACTAACACTTCTGACCACAATTTCATTTTTTTCTTGTAACTATAGATAATGAAAAATCTTTGCAATTTGGTGAAAACTTTTCAACTTCTGCTTGGTGGTGCATTACTTTTATTCTTCCTGCATAATTATATTTCAAGGTTTTTTTTTGTTTTGTTTTTTTTGTGTGTATATGCACATGTTTTAGCCAGTCTACTAACATGGAATCTTTGGGTGAAAAACAGAAGCTTGACGACATCACAGAAATGACTTTTGGAGGTCGCTATGTTATTTTGTTGATGGCACTCTTCTCAATTTACACTGGCTTTATCTATAACGAGTTCTTTTCTGTCCCATTTGAAATCTTTGGTCCCTCTGCATATGAATGTCGTGACCTTTCTTGCAGGTAAATCAAAACCCGTTGATTCATAACATTTAATATTGCGCAATATGCTTTCATTAAGCTCGTCACTGTCTTTTATGCTCTTTTTGTATCCCCTCCTTTTGCTGCAGGGACGCTACAACAGTGGGCCTGATAAAAGTGCGTCGCACTTACCCTTTTGGAGTGGATCCTGTATGGCATGGTACTCGAAGTGAACTACCATTCTTGAACTCTTTGAAGATGAAAATGTCAATTCTTCTCGGAGTTGCTCAAATGAACCTTGGAATTATAATGAGCTATTGCAATGCCAAATTCTTCAAGAACAATGTAAACGTGTGGTAAGTTACTAAATAGGTATTTGAATGGTACTTATTATCACATGTAGTTATGTGCAGTTATTTCTGCACTGATTCTGTCTATCAGTATAAACTTGCTTACTAATTTAAAATTAATGTGATTTTTTTTTCAATTTCAATATTTGACTCTTTCAGGTTCCAATTTATTCCCCAAATGATATTTCTGAACAGTCTGTTTGGTTACCTATCCCTTCTAATCATTGTCAAGTGGTGCACTGGTTCTCAAGCTGACTTGTACCATATAATGATCTACATGTTCCTGAGCCCAACAGATGAGTTGGGGGAGAACCAACTCTTTGTTGGCCAGAAAAATCTACAGGTTAGTTATACTTCCAAGACCACCTAGACACCTTTTTAAGTTTGAATGATGTATTTCTATTTGAATAACATTTACATGCTTTGTAATCGTTCTGTTTTTAACAGCTTGTGCTTTTGCTTCTGGCTTTTGTCTCTGTGCCCTGGATGCTATTGCCAAAACCCTTTATTCTGAAGAAGCAACATGAAGCGGTATGTTTTTGAACTTTTTTTGTATTTGTTTGCATGGAACTTCTATATTTGTTCTAGTTCTAACTTCTAATAGTTGTACACTTATACTACTTCAGAGGCATGGGGTTGAATCCTATACACCACTTCAAAGTGCAGACGAGAGCTTGCAAGTTGAGTCAAATCATGATTCTCATGGTCATGCGGAATTTGAGTTCAGTGAAGTCTTTGTTCATCAACTCATACACACCATAGAGTTTGTACTTGGAGCAGTCTCTAATACAGCTTCCTACCTCCGTCTATGGGCCCTTAGGTATGTTCGTAAGTAGCAATTGTTCTAGTCTAATACTAATGCTTGAGTCCCACCGGATAAACAACATTGGGGCCTCACATCATGCAGATTATTGCTTTTGTTTATGTATGCATCTATATATATGTTTTATGCGGGTATTAGATCGCAGTAGTGCATTTACTGAGTTTTCCTTTATTTGTACCCAGTCTTGCTCATTCAGAGTTATCAAGTGTATTCTACGAGAAGGTTCTGATGATGGCATGGGGGTATGTTATATATTACTGTTACATTTTCTTACTTCCATGATGTGGATTGTGAAGGGTAAAGTGGTCAGCGTTTAACATGAACCGATGGGCTATAAACGCATGAGCCTCACTGGTTCTTGTTGCTCAACGGTCATTGTTCATTCTCTAAATCATTCAGTTTTTCTCTAACTCAATTACTCTGCCTGATGTCACAGGTACAATAATGTGATTATCCTGATAGTGGGTCTCATTGTCTTCATTTTTGCTACCGTTGGAGTGTTACTTGTCATGGAAACTCTGAGTGCCTTCTTACATGCGTTACGACTTCACTGGGTGGAGTTCCAAAACAAGTTTTATGAGGGCGATGGTTACAAGTTTCACCCTTTCGCGTTCTCATTGCTAGACGATGAGGAATGACATCCCTCTAAAGTAGCATTAATAAGAATGAGGAGTTATATAGCTTTGGACCGGAATTGATTCTTTCATTTGATGGTGTAACAAGTCAGTGATTGGTATCTGCGCACTGCGGCATTGTATGCGATGAAATCCTTGGAGCTTTTTCATCGAACATCGTGCCGTATTTTGTTTATTTATCCATTGAGGGAATAAATATTTCCCAATTAGGGGAGTAACATTGTACGAGCTAGGCAGGCGTGGTCAGGTGTAATAATTATAATTTACAAAATAACTTAATATTGATATCTTAATTTGTTTTATTTTACAATAAGTATCCCTAGTTTGATGTCTTTACATAATATTGGAATGATTCAGTAGTAATTAAAAATGAAAGCATATTTGCTGGTACAACGTGAAGTTATATGGCCCTGCCATCTTTTCTCATCATTAAATTTAAGAAGTAATCACCATTTTATTTCTCATCATTTTTATGATTTATTAAAATAGTTTTCAAGCTAAAAAAAATAGTCATATTAACTCAGCTTATACAATTGGTAGTTATTTTGGTTCTTAAAATAACACACAGTTAACTGGGCTAATAAAAATGTTAATGAGACATGTAAGGTGGCCTTAATGATGGGTGACGTTAAAGGAATTATTTTTGTTATAAAAAGGAATTACTTTTGAAGTTTGTCAATTTAGATTCTGGAATTCTAAATCTAAACAAAATATCGTTTTTGTCTTTATTGTTTTTATCTCAAACTTAACTCTCCTGAAACCTTTTCTTCATTGTCATCTACATTCACTTATGCTGTCTTCGTCACTTTTAAAGTTTAAAACCATTTAAAAAATGCAAAGAAGAAATGTGCTACGTGGAGAACGCAACGTCAACGTCACCACAGCAACGTCAACAAATGTTTCGATGACTCTTGCAGTTCATCTCTAATTGCATTTTCAACTCCCCAATTTCATTTCACCAACTCTGCCTTTCTCTACTTAAAATCACACTACTACGTTTGCACTACCCATTATCCCCTTTCTCTTCCTCCTGATTTCAACTCATCTTCACTGTTGTAGTTGCTATGGTAGTCCCTTAACTCATCAATGTTCCCAACTTCAATAAATTGTTTGTCTTTGTGATTCACCCATCCTTGTTGTGATTCATGTTGAAAATAAGTGAGGAAGAGGCGATGGCGGGAGAAAAGGTTGTTGACAACGAGAAAAAGGTCTCAAGAAGGACCAAGTTGGAGACGAAAATGACTTTTCTATGTTCTAGGGACTAAATTACCGAACTTTAGAAACTATTGCTCCCATGCTACCCAATATCAAAGTTACATGTGCATCTCCTTTGTTGCTTTACGTGTTATATTAGCCTCTCTGTTAGCTTAGTTAACAATCGGTGGTTCTACGGACAAAAATAAAAAACGATTGATGATTGTATATATTAGGAGTTAATATAACTATTATTTTAGCTTGATGATTATTTTATTGTGCCCTAAAAATTATGAAAATTATAATGATGATTTCTCCTTAAATTTAATCGAGACCTTCTTGTGTTTAAAAAAGGTGAATGACATGAACAAACTGTACATACATTGCATGAATTATCATAAATATAAATGAGATGTAGAAGTACAAATTCAAAAATATTTTATTTATAAAAATTATTTTTTAATAATAACATATAAATTAGAATTCAAAAGATAATTTTTTTAGACTATATGTATTTTTCAATAAAAACAATCATATTCAAATTGAGTAGGATAACTATAACCAGTAAGCTCTTTTTCTAATTATTTAATAATGTTATACAATTTTTATTATACTTAATATATATTTAAAATTTTAAAAATTTAGAAAGTATTAAATTGATTTGACATAAAATTTTATTGTTTCAAAATTAAGAATATATTATTATATTAAATTTTATATTATGTCTAAGACTAAAATTTATTATGCAAAAGTAGAAAAAATATAAGGGACGTGAAATAATGCCGTTTATTAACAACACACTGTACAGTTGCTTGTAATATTTTGCAAATGAAGAGCAAGGTTTGAATTTAAATATTTCGCGAAAAAATTACTCGCACTCAGCTTACAGTTGTTTGTAATATTTTGCAAATGAAAGAGCAAGCCCTCGGTTATAAATATGTAAATTGAGAAAGTACATTTTCACTTATCTTAGATTTAAAAGTTAGTAATATAAAATAAATGTTTAAATTAAATTAGTAATAAATATATACTTCTTTTTTTTTTTACTCTACACATCTTCTAAGATAATTAAATCTCATAAATAAAGGGTCTAGAATCTGTTTCTAAAGATTGTATGGGTTAATTGCTTCGGCACCGCTTTAAAACGGGGGTGGCAATTCATATTTTATGGTAAAAAAAACAGAACAGATAAGACTATTATGTTTAATTAAAGTGAACTAAGCAAACATACATCTTAATCCTACTGAGTATTTGTATGAACAGCTGCCACAGTTGAAACCATGGAGTCCACCCCACAGATATTTCGTCCTCGGCAAATCTTGTAGTATCCATTTTCTCCCCAGTTCTCTCCCCAGGAGTTTTTAATGATCCAATATTGCTTCTCCTTCATCCGAATGGGTGCATAGGCACCAGAACCATATCCCACCAGTAAGACCCCATGATCCAGCCGTCTTGAACATATGTATGGGCATGACACTCCCCCAATATATGTCTGCATAAACACTGCATTGATGGCCACTGCATTTGTGCCCATTCAAAGTGCCGTGAGATATTAGGAATTAAACTGAATAAAAATTGCTCCAAACAGAGTAGGTAGTTCATAGTAGTAGCACTCACCTGCAAGAGGACCATTCTTCACAAGATTCGCAGCAATCTGGTTTTCATCAAGTGAAACGACACTGAAGTTTGCAACTGATGCTGCAATCTTTGCTCTGTCAAATTTGCAGATCCCTTTGTCAGTGCCAGAATAAGGATAGTCTTCCTCGCGCATGACCCCACCAGACTTAAGGATGTACTCAAAAGCACTATTCATCAATCCACCGTTGCACCCGGAGTCGCAAGAACCCGGTTCATCTGGATCACACTGCACACAGGAATGTGTCGATTTTAGACAAAATAAGCAAGGAACAGCTGCTCGTTGATAATCCTTCTCCCTTTTCATGTTTCAATCTTTAAATTCAAAAGAATTCATTTCACTGTTACGAAACTAGTTTAGAATGATTAATTCAAGAATTCAGTTCATTTACAAATTATTTAGCGGGTAAATATCTTATGATTTATCATTTCCCTTCTGAGATAATTTGTAAAGTATTTATTTCAAATACTTTTTTTTGTCAATTCTAAAACTGAACTGTTCCAACCCTATATACGTAAGGAACCTGCAAGGTACACATATTTAAATGGTGATTTTAAAATGATACGAACACTTGGATTGGAACACATCTATTATCTAACAATACCATACTCTCTGTCATTGGCAGTCAAGAGAACATCCGATGGCTATATATGACTTCCATAAAGCACTATGGCAGACTCAGAATTTGAAATCAATAATAAAAAGAGTATAGTTACACTAGAATAGTTACACTAGAAATACCTTAATGCAAAAATGCCAAATTATATTATAACTCCATCATGCCACTTACACTACTAAAGACCCCAAAATAGAATCAACCATTATGCTTCATCTACATGTGTAAATCTAATTTTCCAGAGGACATCCATCAAACTTGGTCTATTAAATTAAATTCAGACAAAAATTACATCTTAACAAGCAATGATAGAGAGTATAGAAATAGATACACAGGTAATATCAAAAAGTTGCATGAACAACAATGGGCTAAAAGTTGTTAGACACAAACCTCGTGATCACAATCAACAAGTTGCTGCTCGCTAAGACTTACAAGCTCCCCTGTAGCGAGAAAGTGAGCACCTTCGAGTGCCCCAGTGGTGCTGAAGCTCCAACACGAACCACACGAACCCTAATTCCCAAAACAATCAAAATCAAACATTAATTCAAATAAGCCAAAAACAAAACCCAAACAGCCACAACATCGGTACCTGATTCTTGACAGAGGTAACTGCTCCATGATCTCTCCAATCAAAATCGTTTGGAAGATTATCGATGGGGAGAATGGGAGCCTTATTCGCATCGGAAGGCAACCTCACACCTCTCAGTCCCAAAACGTTCTTCCGAAACTCCGACGGTGTCAGGTCGGAGAACCGAGTCACGCCGTGAACCGCCGAAGGGTCCAGACTCTGGTGGCGCCGAGCGCGGCGCAAGTTAGCCTTGAACACCCTGAACCTGTAATCATGCTCTTCCTGGGAAGCGTAGGCCTTGCCAAACCTACGCTTGAAGTCCAAAAAGTGGTGCTCTGCACCCAACCTCACGCCGTCGACCACCTGCCGGATGAAGGTGTCTCCGTCGCCGTCGGAGGAAATTGCAGAGACGAAGAGGACGGAGAAGAGAGCGAAGAAGACGAGAGTTCGATTCATATTGAGAATGAAGAGTGAGGAGTTGAGAAGAAACTTTCGTTTATATATATATAACGAATTCACGTAACGGTTATGCTAAGAATGGATCTTGCAATTACTTGGGAGAAAGGTTAAGTATATTAAGTATTAACCAATTGAAACATCACAAGTGGATTTCGCTGTAACTTTGAACAAGAAGCCCAAATAATATGATGAGGCCCAAATTAGTACTGAATTTCAACCCAGCCTGTTAATTATTTTTGGTCCAAAAATGAGTCTTTCATTTTCTTAAATTGAAATTTCGACCTTTGTTTTCGCCTTATGAAATTATCAAGTTAGCTTATTTCTTATTTAAAAAATATTAGTAAAGTATTCTTTAACGTATTTTTTTAACATGCTTTTTACGGTTGATTAAAATTATTTATTAAAAACTAATGCATAGCCTTTTTATGATGTAAGTTTAAAAATTCTTATATTTAATTTGAGTCTTTCATTTAATTTATATCTAATGAGTTATAATTTATTATTTCACTTACCATTAAATGTAAGTTAAATAAAAGATTTAGATTAAATTTAAAAATTTTTAGACTTTTATTGGTATAAGAACATCATGTCCTATATATATATATATATATATATATAAAATATCAATTTAGGAGTGAAAAAAGTGAGATCAGTATTTTTGTAAATTTTAATTAAGTTTAGTTAACAATAAAGTAAATATTAAATATGTGTTTCAACGAGTGTGTTAGCGTTATTCCTTTTGTAGTTTGTGTGGGTTTGTCAACTTTATGCTAAAAGTTTACGACGGTCAAAATTAGAGCTCAAATCCACCACTGCTGTTGATCAAGAAAATAGGTCAAATGGTAAGATATAGCATGTGTGAATTGATATGGAAACTTTATTACTAATGCTAAGTGCTTTAGATAATTTATTTTGAAATTAGTCTGATGGTTCCAGCTAGTAAAAAAGTAGCAAGAATTGACAGGAAAACAATGCAATTTTCAGAGTTATATAAACTAGTGAAATTGTTTTTCAGTCTCTTCCTTAGCCATCTAATTGTGTATTATGCTTTCAGAATGTGATGGTGATGATGTAACCCTTGATGGTTCTTTGTGGGATGGGTCTGATGACAAGTTGGATAGTTCATCAGATTTGGACAGGGAGTGGCAGAGGAGGCATGATCAATTCCATACGGTGTTTCGAATTAGTTTTCCTTATTCTAGTTTCTAATTTCTTACTTTCTAATCAGTGATTAGCAATTTATTTTCATTTGGCATCATATTTTAGATTGGGTATCGAGATGGTCTTATGGCAGGGAAGCAAGCTTCTGCACAGGAGGGGTTCAATATTGAATTAGTTTTCCTTGCTGGTTATAGCTGGTTATTTGAATTTTAACTCTATAACTGGTTCCCTAATTTATTTATATTTTTGAAATTTTGTTTTTGGCTGTTTGCTTCTTGTGAAGTGCTTTTTCTCATCTTCCATGTCAATTAAATTTAAAAGAGAGGTTGGTAGAGATACTGGAAAAACGAAACGAATTCCAAGGGGTGTATGAATCAATGCACTGTTTGTCAACAACAAATGCCCTTAGATTGTTTAATGAAGAAATCAAAGCACATGAAGCTTTGGAACAGAGTGAACAAGCTCAAGTTAGTCATCACGCTGCAGGTTTGCAAGAGCAACCTTCCCATGTACAAATCTATAACTATATTTTGGGTAAGACAATTTGGCATAGAATGATAGAGTTGCTTGTAGAACATATCTTCCATTTTTATGATTGTAGAAACAGATCTATTGTTTTAATTGTTGAGTTTCATACATTTTAAAAGAAATTGTTTTGCTGGTAACGAAAACTAAATTTTCAATAAAAAAAAATTATAGTTGTATCTGTCCTTTTATCTTTTTTTCTTAGCGTCAGTAGTATTGATCATAAATATAATTGGCAATTAAACTTAATGGTCAAAGCAGAATTAGCTCTTAACCTTTCGTCGAATCCACCATTGGCAATAAATAAATAGATAATGTTGCACTTGCGGCTTCAACTTAAAATTTAAACACAGTTGAATCCAATAAAACAAGTTGAAATGTGCTTATAATTGCTTTCTGAACTGTAACAAGAAGAACCTCAATATTATTGAGCTTGATAAAAAATCAAGTTGAGCATGTAGTTAAAAAAAAAAAATCTCAGTGGAGTGCATCATCACGTCATTTTTTCATAATTTTACATTATGAAGTAATTATAACTACTTTTTGCTTAAATTTCCCCTAATTGGACTTTTTAACTCGGTAGTTTATAGTTGTTTGTTCATTAGTCTCGTATATATATGGCTTGAGCTAGACACGATACTGGCTGTGTTGTTTCCTTCATATCTTACATTATGCTCTTCATCATGAATTAACACGGCAGAAAAAGTTTATTCTTTATCTGATCTCTACACTGTTAGTCTGCATTTTATAATTCCTCGGTGCACATATGTATAAACTACCAAGCACAATCTGAATTACAAAACCTCAGCAAGTCAGCGTTATTATATTTCATTGAAATTATTATTGAACACAACATTCACTAGCTGTATTTCTATAATTCCTGATGATGAAAGATAGAAGAAAAAATTATATATAAAGCACATATTATTAGCTATGCTCCTGCATGATACAGACAAATTGAAAAAATTAACAGATTCGAAGCACAATTTCCCTGTATTATAACATTACAAAAATATCAGTGCATCAAACACAACATAAAGAAAGTAATCACCAAAGTAATATGACAAATTTGTGGAGCAAATCCACACAGCTTAGGGGATCCACAAAATCTCACTCGTGTTTCAGTTTCCATGTAAAAGTCACACGACCCTGCAACTTGAATTTTCTCCAATCTTCAAAGAGGAGATGCATAACAAGTTACTCCTTGTGACAGGTTTTCAGATTACTCCAGGTCCTGGAAATCGCCTTTTTGCGGGTGTCTTAGTCCTTTGATTCCTGTGCAATATAGCACTTTTCAAAGGAATCAGAGAAGGGATAAGAAAACCTCAGTTTTTAACCCAGCAACTTACATCAGCTACATGCTTGAATAGGTCTTGCATGAGCAAAGGGTGAATCATTTCTCATGCGAGTTTCACATTTAGGTATTGACATTACTGTTTCAAAAGCTTCAACTAGTAATGCCACCTTCTTTTTCCCTGCTGGAGCAAGTCTTGTGACAGTTTGTCTGAGTGCAAAATCAAGCATCCATTCCTCTGCGTTTTTTCTTTCATCTATCATTTGGTGCTTCAGGTCAACCTTCTGTGGTTCTGGGTCAGGAGCCATGGGCAGCAAATTCGGCTTTCGGGGATTGATCTTTCTCATTTCCTCATCATCTTCCATAGGCCTCTTGCGCTTAGTTGCACATTGCCACTTCTTGCTTGTATGCTGCTCTTCACCACCCGTGCAGCTTCTGCTCTGAAACTTACTAGATTTAACTTGATTTTCCTCCAATATATTCTGCCTTATTTTATCATCATTATTCTCTTGGCTTACTTTGCTGTCTTGGCTATCATCAATCTTGCAAGTGTCACTAGTCTTGTGGCCTTCACTATTGACAACTGTGGCTGCATCAAGTACCATTGAGACACAACTGGCCTCGTAATCCACATATTTATCGTTTTCTCTACTGTTATCTCCTGCATCTGTGTTATTCTGAAATACTTCCTCTGTCAAAGTATATTGGTTATACTCAAAACTCATATTGTTGGATGGATATTCTTTTTCTTGAGTATCCAACTCGATGCTTTCATTGGTTCCTTCTTGGACAAAATTAGTGCAATGATGTTGTGGTTCAAAACATGTGCTTTTCTTTTCTTCGGCTTCTTGGGGTGTCTTTTCAACAAGAATGTCTTCGTCATGGCTGCTAAAGATGTCATCTAACCACATTTCACACGTATCATGCGAACACTCTGATAAAGACTCAAGTTTTGAGCCAGTCTCATCCATCGAGCGGATGGAAGAACCAATATCCTCTTCATAGTTGAATTCACGGAATTTTTCCTCCTCCCAGTCCATATCAGTGTACTGGGAATCGGACTCATCCAATTCAATATTCTCCTGGTGTTTCCCATCGCAGTAGCTTCTCGTACAGGTTTCTTCATGAAACCCGCCAGGTGGGTGGTTTTCATCGGCATCTTCAGCATTTTGTTCTAAGTGAAAGCTCCCCTTGCTATCTGCTTCAACTGCAGCAGCATCATCAAAGTAGTTTTTAAAATCCTCCTCGAAATTGATCTGGGACTTTGGGATATCATGAGTCGCACCTGGAATAACTTGCTTGATGTCATTCTCTTCTGCTGCAGTGCCATTCTTCTCGTTTGCAATAACCATATCTTTTTTATCCTCAAGGTCTTTGACAGAGTTGAATCTTCCCATTTTGTCAGCTCGTTCCTTTTCCTCATCATAAATTTCAATAAAGAAATCCCTATCAATTTCTTGTACCAAGGAAGTGATTATTGGGTTACCCTTATCAGCTTCATCACGTGGAAGTTTTCCATCAAGGACAACTTGCTCAATATCAGAGTCTTCTTTTGTATCACGTGGCACCTTCAATCTCCGAGGGCTCACAACTTCTGGCTTTATATTCTTCTGAGTCTCCAAAAGATGCCTCCTTGCTGACATGAAGCTCTTCAATGGAGGCAAAGAAGCATGACCATGGTCATTAAGAGAACAATATGCATATGGGCAAACCTTCATGACTGAAGCTCCCTCAGACTCGGTTCCCCCAGGATGAAGCGTGAGGTATGCAGGGAACTTTGAGTCTTTCAAAGTTGAAGAGCAGGTAGCTTTATCTGGTGCATTCATATCTTCAAACAAAACTGCTGAAGTAGATTTTCTCGAACAAGCTTTACAAGGCATAAAACTTGGACTCTTTGTCAATGTTCTCACCGAATTCAAACTAGATGATCTTGACAAAGTATTTGCAGGATCTTTGCTAGAAACATTGGTAGCTTTTGAAATACTCGAGCATTTTCGTGGTGGATTCTTACCATTTGAACCGGATGGAGTATTCTGAAGACTCACCAGCAAAAGCTCCTTTTTTGCATCTGAACTGGTTGTAGGTTTCATGTAATTTGGTGACCTTCTCACCAACGGCTTCTGCTGTTGTGGTAGTGCAGCAATTGTTGGAACATGAAGAAGTGGTGCTTGTCTTGATTGGAATAAGCTCTTGACTGAAGGTGGTGATTGAGGATGCTCCAAATCAGAACGCTTAATTGACCTGGACTCCTTCATTTCATTCATCTTATCAAATCCTTTGCTTTTGCCGTCTTGGTGCTGAGAGGAAGATGACTTCAGGAGTGCCAAATGCTTATCAAATTTGACATGATCAGCTTGGATACCAACCTTCCTTGGAACCATTCTCTTAACCATATTCAAAAGAAAACCACCCAAATAATAAGAGGGTATTTGGAATCAAAATTACTTTTCCTTTCTGTGGTGGCGTTCAAGCACAAGAAGAAAAAAATAAATCTTCTTGTGCTTCGGTTTTCCACCAAAGGAAGTTCACATTTAAAAAAAAGAGGGACAAAAACCCCAACAACTAGAAAGGTTCTCCCCTCTTGGTTTAGTTTCCTTTGTTTGAAGAAAGTTTCCCTCTTGCTTATTCTTGATTGCTGTTAGGCAAATAATGGAATCTGAACAAGGTTGATGCAAGTGTTTCATGCTGACACATATTAACACGGGTTTTAGGGACCCTTTCTGCGTGAGCATTATTAGTACTTGTAACTCAAGAACTCTCATTTGCTTGTGACTTGTTTCTTATTTTTAAAGCATAAAATCGTTGTTGATGTGATTCCTCAACTCATCCACCTCCAAATGACTAAATTACCCTCTTGATTTGGATAAGGAAAACCTTGAAGCTTTTCTGGGTGACAGATGAAGACTCCATACTTTTTCCACTTACTTTAGCATACTTTGTTTGATGTAAATTAAGTTCTATTAAGGCAACCCTTTGGTTCAAGAAATCACCTCAACGGTTTTTGGCTCTCAATCAATTGCTTGTTTATGAATAGCTCTTCCATGAATACTAGTCTTTAGCTCTTGTCTTTTATTTGGGAGAATAGTAGTTGGAAGCTCCTAAGTAGCTAAATTAGCTCAACAATATTAACTATGAACAGAAAAACTTCAATGAACATAAATTAGAGAAGTTATGGCAGGCATGTGTAATCTCCCTGTGTATTCTCCTTATCAATTTGTTATCTTCAATGTAGTCGCAAAATTCACCTACAAAAGAAGTGTATTACATTAGTTATAATGTCTATGCGTTGGACAGGTTAATTGTAATTTTTTAAAAATAATTTCAATATATAAAATATGTTAAACAAACTTTGTATATATTATTAAAGTGATAAATTTAAATTAAATAGTTGAAATAATATAACAAAATATATGTACAACAAATTAACAATATAACGGTGTTACAATTATTTACATAAATTATCTCAAGTCCCTTAAGGTCCCTTGTTTTTGAGTTCTGGTTCCACCAAACACTTATTCCTTCTCGCGCTTGGTTCTGGACTTTCCTTATTGAATGAATGTGCAACTCACATGCAATGTCAGTAGTTGATAATAAATGAACAGAACATTTTTATAAAGTTTTATAAGTCAATAATTGATTAATAGATTTTAGATTTCATGATAATCAATAGTATATGTTTCAAAGTTTAGAAGTATGTATAATTAATTCTAATTAGGTGTTAAGTAAGTTCTTATGCTTAAGAAACAAAATTGGAAGCTTAGGCATTGAGTAGTGAAGCAGGGTGCATAGAAGGCGCAACTTTTTGCCTTTCTGGAGTCAAGAAGACAATTCTGTAGCCCGCGAAAATGGGCCACCTCTGGGCCCTACATGGGCCTTGGGTGTATATTTCCAAATGCACCTCTCTTACCAAGATTTAAAGGAAAAAAAAAAAAGCTAAAATGAAAAAAATAAAAAACAAAATAGAAAGGGTAATGTCTCACTAGGATATGATCATTTTATCTTTTAGGATCATCTCATCAATGAAACGCCACCGACCAACGTTTGCTTGATGGGGGAGAAAAGGGGTTCTTAACCAATTGATAACGATCTTAAATTAAAAAAAAGTAGCTACATGAAACAAAGTCAATGAAGATGTTTTTGCATATTATTCCAAAAATGTTTAAATCAGTTTGTGCAGAGCATGATCAAAGGTCCAATCTGATGTAGTTGCAAAGCAAAATAGTAGTCTTTGAAATTTTGTTTTGTTAGTCCACTGGGTTAATTGGATGGTGTGAAAATTCTTATTAGACGAGCTGCTACTCTATCCTTAACATTAACAAAACTATATTTGTAGTTTTATATGTAACTCCGCATTTATTTGTGAGGGATATATTATGATATATAATTGCTGTTTATGAAAAGGTTACATTTAGAAAATGGCTAAGCGTCACAAAGGAAATATCATATGAACAAATTAAGATTACACACGGTTATTACTTTTTTGTATTCGTGCCTTTCATATTCATTTTGATGTCTAAATTTAAGAATTTCTGCATGTTCTGATAAATTACTGGTATAAAAACTTGCATCAATAATCATTCTCCTTAACATAATAATTAGTTTGTTACATTATTTGTTTTAAACATTTTAAAACTTAAAGAAAGCATCTTCACTTAAAGACATAGTTTCTTCTTCAGAAAATTATATTCCTATTAATTATCATTAATGCTGATTTGAACATTTGCTGCCATGAAATCCAAAATGAGAAATACATGGAGCCATTCTCATGTAATTTGAACTTGAAAGATAGAGGTCATTTATTGAATATTGAAAGTTTATCTTTAATGATCATTATAACAATAAGCTCCCTAGAATATCAGCCTAGACGTTAATTTTAAAGTTTTGAGTCAATTGTGACAGGGAAAGACAATCCTTCCTTTTAGATACGTTTTTTATCTTTCATTTATTTGATCGATGGACAATCAGTTTAATTAATTAAAAAAATTAATTTTGCTTTCAAGTTATTATAATTTTCTATATTTAAAATTTTGTAACCAATAATTGGTAATAATTCTAAAAATAAATATTAATGTTTTATCATAAAACAACTTTGAGCTTTTAATTTTATAACAGATTAACCTCTATGCCTTTCGTTCTTATTTAATCACATGTTTCTTTTTTTATGAATTACCTGTAGGTCAAATTATATTAATATGTTCTTATTTAATTAAATATTAATTATTCAAATAAATAAAAAAAACTTACTCACCTTCCATTTTTTCAATCAATTTTACAAGCACCCTTAAAATGCACAATATAATAGGTAATTAATATTTATGTATTGATTGGTGGGACATATTTATCAATGTGCATTTTCATTAATGATTTCGAAATAGATTTTTATTATAAAACAAAAATTTTAACTATAAGGAAAGATTTTAAGCTATCAAGATTAAAATGGTTTTCTTGACCATTACATTTAAGATAATATTAAAGAATTAATAAATAATTTTAACTATGAGAAGATTTAGCATTATCAAGGTTCACAGCACAACTTGGAAGGCTTGAACGTTATTGAATGCATGCCCCGTTAATACGTTAAAATTCACAATATTACGAGACACACACACCCTTGTTTATGTTATTGTTCACACAGAACTCATAGTCGCAAAATTATGGTCCAATTTGAGGGGTTAAAGAGTGAGTGAATATGCTCAGTTTGCTTAATCATTGTGGATTTATAGCTATAGCTAAGGCCCGCTAATATTATAGGAGTTTGAATTATTATCAGTTTAGATCTCAATTAAGGGAAATGTATGTTAGTTATTATTTTATTGTTTCTTATTTTTACTTTATCAGTTTGGTAAACAAACTTCTATATTATTACTTCTGTTTTTACTTTTGTAAGACTATAAAGCCAATATTAATTTCTGAATTAAAACATACATTCTCTCATAATAAAATTTGTGTACCTTTGTTATGTTCAACAATTGGTATCTGAGCTAGTTATCGAGAACTTGTCCTAAGTGTGAGAAAAATAGTGAGAGAGAGTGTGATACGAAAGAAACTACATATTTTTTTCAGGTAGTAGTTGAAGTTAATGGTGAAAGGTGGTAGTAGTAATTTTGTTCAGCCCGCTATTCCCAAATTTGATGGTTACTATAACCATTGGGCAATGTTGATGGAAAATTTTCTCCGTTCCAAAGAATATTGGTTTCTTATTGAGAATGGAATATTGGAGATGGAAAATGGAGTCAAGCCTATCGAGGCACAACACAAATTGATCGAGGAGCAGAAGTTAAAGGACTTAAAGTAAAGATTTACCTTTTCCAAGCAATCGTGAAGTCTTTGAAACAATTCTCAAGAGGGAAACAACCAAATGTATATGAAATTCGATGAAACAAAAATTTCAAGGCTCAACCAGAGTTAGAAGAGCCCAGTTGCAAGCTCTATGCAAAGATTTTGAGATACTTCACATGAAGGAAGGAGAAACCGTGAATCCATATTTTTCTCGTACTCTAGCCATAGCCAACAAAATGAAGGCCCATGGTGAAAGTATGAGCGAAACACTCGTCACTGCAAAGATTTTGAGATCAATGGTCTCAAAATTTGATTATGTGGTATGTTTGATTGAAGAATCTAACAACATGAACATGATGACTATTGATGAATTGTAAAGTAGTCTTCTCGTTCATGAGCAAAGGATGACAAGCCATGTAGAAGAAGTACAGGTTTTGAAGATCTTCCATGAAGACAAAGCAGGGAGAGGTAGAGGCAGAGGTGCATTTAGAGGAGGTCAAGGAAGAGGAAGGGGAAGACAATCATTCAATAAAGTTGTTATTGAGTGTTTCAAATATCACAAATTAGGACACTATCAATATGAGTGTCCTGATATGGAGAGAAAGGCCAACTATACTAAATTAGAAGAGAAAGAGGATGATAAATTACTATTAATGTCTCACGTTGAACTCAGGTAATGACGAAAAAAGGCAATGTTCGTATGAAAGTGCATTTACTCGGGTAATTTCTAATGTTTACTATATTCCTGAACTTAAGAATAATTTATTGAGCATAGGGCAACTTCAAGAAAAAGGCCTGGATATTTTGATTCAACATGAGAAGTGTAGGTTATATCACCCTAAGAAAGGATTAATTATGCAGACATATATGAGTGCCAATAGAATGTTTGTATTTTTAGCTACCTTGATACCCAAAGATTCTTCATGTTTTCAAACTACGACATAAATGAATATAATCTTTGGTATTGCCAATTTGGTCACTTAAGCTATAAAGGATTGATGATACTTTATTATAAGAAGATGGTTTAGGGTTTAGGGTTTAGGGTTTAGGATTGATGATACTTTATTATAAGAATATGGTGAATGGACTACCTTCACCCAAGATCCCAAAGAAGTTATGCATACAGTGCTTAACTAGAAAGCAACACAGAGACCCTATGCCTAAGAAGAGTTCATGGAGAGCATCCAACAAGCTACAACTTGTGCATGCAGACATGTAGGGCCATTAAACCATAATCAAATAGCAATAAGAGGTACATCATAACTTTTATTGATGATTTCACTCGAAAAACATGGATATATTTCTTATATGAAAAATCAGAGGCTTTTGCAATGTTTAGAATTTTTAAAGCTTTTGTTGAAAAGGAGACCAGTGCATATATTGCTTGTTTAATGACAAATAGAGGCAGTGAATTCACTTCAAAAGAGTTTGAAAATTTTTGTAAAGATCAAGATGTAAGCAGACAATTGACTGTAGCTTATACCCCTCAGCAAAATGGAGTTGTTGAAAGAAAAAACAAAACGATAATGAACATAGTGCACTCAATGTTGGCTGAGAAGCAAGTTCCTAAAATGTTTTGGCCTGAAGTTGTAAAATGGAGTGTGCATATCCTTAATAGATGTCCTACTGTAGCTGTACAAAACAAAATTTCGGAAGAGGCATGGAACGGTGTGAAGCCAACAGTTGATTACTTTCAAGTTTTTGGGTGTGTAGCTCATACGCATGTTTCAGACCAAAAACGAAGCAAGTTAGATGATAAGAGCAAGAAATGTGTTTTCTTGGGACTAAGTGATGAATCAAAGGCCTATAGATTATATGATCCAGTTTCAAGGAAAATCATCATTAGCAAGGATGTGATTTTTCAAGAAGATGAAGGCTGGAATTGGGATAACAACAAAGAAGAATGTAGATTAGATGTTTTAAAGTGGAAGGATAATGATGAGAGTGATGCTGATGACGGAGTAGATAACAATGAACAAGATAATGGTGTTGATAGAAGAGATTTAAGTAAAGTTGGTTCACCTTCTAATGAACCACATGAGAATAATTCTCCCACTCTAAATGAAGGGAGGGTTAGAAGAGCACCATCTTGAATGGTAGATTATGAAACATGTGAAGGGTTGTTAGATGAAGATGGCTTGAATGCTATGATAATGTTCACTGAAAATGACCTACTTATATTTAAAGAAGCTGTGAAAAGCAAGAAGTGGAAGGATGCAATGATGGCAGAGATTGAGTCAATTGCAAAGAACAAGACTTGGGAGTTAACTGTTCTATCGAAAGGAGTGAAGTGAATTGGTGTTAAATGGATTTTCAAGACTAAACTTAATGAGAACGGAGAGATAGATAAGTGCAAAGTGATATTAGTAGCAAAAGGGTATGCATAACAGTACGAAGTTGATTACACTGAAGTTTTTGCTCCGGTTGCTAGACTTGACACCATCCGATTGATACTTGCTTTGGCAGCGCAAAATAGTTGGGACGTTTTTTAGCTTGATGTAAAGAGCACATTCCTTCATGGTGAACTCAATGAAGAAATCTTTGTACAACAACCATTGGAATTTGAGAAGAAAAGTGAAGAACAGAAAGTTGTTAAGCTAAGAAAGGCATTGTATGACTTGAAGCAAGCACCAAGAGCATGATATAACAAGATAAAGGCTTATTTTTTTCGAGAAGGATTTGAAAGGTGTTCTTGTAAACACACATTGTTCACAAAGTCAAAGAAGGGAGGTAAAATCTTAATCATAAGCCTTTATGTTGATGATTTAATATATACTAAAGATGATACAGGTATGTGATGATTTTAAGAATTCAATGATGTTGAAATTTGACATGTCTGATTTGGGAAAGATGAGATACTTCCTTGGATTGAAGTGATACAAAGTTCAAATGAAATTTTTGTGTGTTAGAGAAAATATGCTCATGAAGTTTTAGCAAGGTTCGGAATAGATAAAAGCAATTTAGTAAAAAAAATCCTATAGTTCCAGGCACAAAGTTGTCTAAGAATGAAGTTGGAACAAAAGTTGATGAAACTTTGTTCAAACAGGTGTTTGGAAGTATGATGTACTTGACTGCAACTTGACCGGACTTGATGTATGTAGTAAGTCTTATTAGCATATTCATGTCTTATCCAACTGAATCTCATTGGCTTGCAACAAAAAAAATACTAAGGTATTTGAAAGGAACAACAGATCTTGAAATTTTTTTTATAAAAATGGAGGTTACACAGATTTAGTGGCTTACACTGACAGTGATTTGGATGATCGAAGGAGTACTTCAGGCTTTGTTTTCTTATTTGGATCTGGAGCAATTTCTTGTTGTTCTAAGAAACAACCTGTAGTGACCATGTTTACTATAGAAGCAATATATAGCTGCTGCACTTTGTGCTTATCAATGTATTTGGCTAAGAAGGGTGTTAGAAAAACTAGGTCATAAAGAGGAGAAGAGTACTTTGATTCAGTGTGATAACAATTCTACTATAAAGTTATCTAAAAACCCTATTTTCCATGGTAGAAGCAAGCACATTGATATAAGATTTCATTTTCTTAGAAACTTAACAAAAGACAAGGTGGTGGAGTTGATTTATTGCAGTTCACAAGAACAAGTTACAGACATAATGACAAAGCCTCTTAAGTTGGAACAATTCTTGAAATTTCGGGGTATGCTGGGAGTGGTGGATGCTTGAATAATAAACTAAATGATTTTAGCATATAGTTTAAGGGAGAGAATGTTAGTTATTATTTTATTGTTTCTTGTTTTTACTTTATCAGTTTGATAAACAAACTCTTATATTTTAGGGACATGCTGATGGAAATTTGTTTTTAGTCACCACGTTGTAGGTCATGTAAAACGTGGTTCTGTTATTACTTCTATTTTCACTTTTGTAAGGCTATAAAACTAATATTTTATTTTTGAATTAAAACATACATTCTCTCATAAAACTTGTGTGCCTTTGTTATGTTCAACAATATAGAGTGTATTTGCCTCATGAACTTGTGTGATGTCTATGATTAACCGAAGTATTCACTGACCATTATATTTATCGTAAAGGTTTAATGTGGTTAGATGATATATTTATTAAACTTACCTGTAGAGATAAAATTCTATTTGGAGTGGATATATTTTATAAGGGACAAGATCTTCTCACATTAGTGTAAGTCTAAAAATTTTTATACTCAATCTGAATCTTTCATTTAATTTATATTTAATACGTTATAATTTATTACTTTACTGACTATTAAATGTAAGTTAAATGAAAGGTTTAATAATTTAAATAATATTTTTTTAAAAAAATAATTACTAAAATAAAATAAAATCAAAACTTATTTCCTGTCTGAGGCAAATTTTTGTCACGTAAGCAGATATTTCGTATTTAAACTAGACGAAATTATTTTTTATTAAATTAATCAATTCGTCTAAAAGAGGGACGAAATACTCCACAGTTGACACGTGTAAGTGATATTGTATAAAAGAGAGAAGAAACAAGGGTTATGTGTCAACATACCAGTAACTCGTCTCAAGTTAGTATGAAACAACAGGATCTGGACACATGTTTACATCTTAATGATTTCGTCCACATTTAAGACAAAATGCATTAAGATTTTGCCCATATTTGAGACAAAACCTTTTTTACCCACTAATCAACTTCATTCCACTACCTCTTCTTATCCAGCACAACTTGAGTATATAATGCTACACATTTTTGGATCCAAATCACAGTGAAGGTGAAAAGGAGCGTTCCTACACTTTTAAAGATTGGAAGAAAATTAAAGGTTAGTAAATTTTGAATATTTTTTTTAGTATTTTTGTTATTGATAAATTATTAAAATTAAAATGTTTTAATTATTTAAAATAATAGAGGTAGTTAACATTTATGAATATTTAATAAATATTTTTTTGTGTATGTTAAAATTAAAAAATAAATTTTTAAATAATTTTAAATAAAATATAGAAGTTAGTAGATATTTAATTTTAACTTGTTTGATAAAAAAAATGATGTTATATTTGTTGTGAACAGTTATTTTATATATGTGGAATACGTTTAAAAAATATTTCATTTTTTATAATATAAAATGATGTGAAATAATAGTATGTTTGTGTCTGTTAATAATAATTTTTATTATTATTTATATAAATAAGTATAATTGTAATTTTTTATTGATATTTTTTTTAAATGTAGGATAAGTGAGATTATTATTATTATATATTGGAATGAAAAAATTGTTGTTGAAAACGAAGGCTTGACATTTGAAGGTAACAAAAAAATGATAAAGATAAAAAGAGGGATAAGTTTTATGAATTTAAAGAAAAAGATTCATGACAAGTTGAAGCTTAGTAATAATCATGTCATATCTAGAATAATTTCTTATTTTATGGTTGATTCAAGCGCTAAACAATACAATGCATTGGATATATGTGATGATTAAGACATTGATTGTATGATTAGTGCATATCAACAACAAAGTATTACAACTGTTATTGAATTATATATGAATATTGCATTTGGTGAGAGTTCAAGAGTTGGGTCAAATATGTTGGACTTAAGCTTATCAATGTCACCGCCTAACCTTATGGAAATGGTGAATATAAATGTTATAGAAGATATAAATTATACTGTTATAAATTATTTTAATTTATTTTTAGTGACAACACATATTGAATAAGTGTATGTATTTTGAAGGATGTAAAGATTTATACAGTTATGAAGATGAAGATGCAGAAGTAAATAGTGATGATAATGATGATATTGATGAAGGACATATTTCGTTGGACAGCTCGTCAGATACAGACGTCGATGGTGATTTTGATTCAAACTTAAATTTACAACAAGAAAATGTTGGAGGTAACATTTAATGAGTATATTGATTAAATTGTTTATTTTATTTTAATGATGAATAATTTATCTCAATATGTAGTTGTAGGTGAAATACCGTTTTAGAATGTAAGTCCACACTACAATTATATTAATTAAGACCACCCAGACCTAGAAATTGAAGTAGAAGAAATTAGTGAAGATATTTCATGGGTTATTGGAGATTCATTACATGTGGGTTTATTATTTGACTCGAAATATGAAGTTAAAAATGCTTCAAAACAACATGCAATGAGGATACATCAGAATTATTTTGTTGTTGAGTCAAAACCAACAAAGTTACATGTGAGGTGTTTAAACCATAACAATGGTTGCTCATGGAGAATAAGAGCATCACTGCTTAAAAATTCAATAAAGTGAAAAATAACAAGGTGTGGGAGTAAGCATACATGTCTCAGCCCTACAATATCTTAAGATCATATCAAACTAGATTCATATTTGATTTGTTCATGCATAATTGGTAAGTTTTGCATATCTTATTTCGTGAAGCCTTTTCTCAATAAAGGTACCAAACCCTTTTATTGTGTTTTGTGTAGGTATGGTTAATTTTGAACCACCATTTCCTATAAGTCTAATTCAAAAACAGATGACAAGTCAATTTGGATATAAAATTTCATACAAAAAAGCTTGGAAGGCGAAACAAAAGACGATTGTTATAATATTTGGTAACTAGGATGAATCATATGCTATATTGCCAAGATGGTTAGAGTACATACAATTTCATGCTCCAAGGTCTGTTTATAAGATTGAAACGAAACCATTTGTTGTTGGGAATCAAGAGGATAATAGATTTAGAGTATTTGAACGATTATTTTGGTATTTTTATCAATATAAGGAAGCATTCAACTTTTACAAACCTATTGTTTACGTAGATAGAACATTTTTGTATGGTAAGTATTGTCACATATTGTTTATTGTAATAACACAAGATGGGAATAATTATGTCCTACCACTTGCGTTTGCTATTGTTGAAGGAGAAACTCTGTCAGCGTGGAAATGATTTTTGACAATGATTCGTGTGCATGTAACAACAAACACAGAAATATGTTTAATATCTGATAAGCATCAAAGCATCAAAAGTGTTGTTTCAAACCCATATATTGAATGACAACCTCCTAATGCATATCATGTTTATTGCACTCATCATATTGCCAACAATTTCAATCATAGATTCAAGAATATTGAATTGAAGAAATAACTGACAAAATTAGGTAAGATGATTTAATTCATATTTGGCTTCCTCTTACTTTATATTTATTTTAATTGTCAAGTCATGTACATTGCAGCATATATACCTTCAAAGCTTGTATTTGAAGACAAGTTAAGAAGATTTCGCACTGAATCACCAGAAATACAGCGATGGATTGACAACATATCAAAGGAAAAGTGGGCTTTGAGTCATGAAGATGAAGGATGCCGTTATGGACATATGACCACGAATTTGTCTGAGGCTATTAACAAGGTATTGAAGGGGCAAGAAACTTACCAATAATCGCTCTGGTCAAATGCACCTACAGACGAATGGTTGAATATTTTGTGAACTGTGGAGAGGATGCAATGAATTACCTAAACCATGGCAAGAGGTTTTGTTCAAAACTGATGCTAAAAATGCAAAAAAATCAAGAAGAATAATCTTCCCATCAAGTGAGACGATATGATATAGCAAGAACAAAATTCAAGGTTGAAGAGGCCTTTAAACCTATCACGCAAAAGGGTGGTAACAAATGGACTGTTATTCTGTGTAGAAGATACTGTGAATGTGGAAGATTTCAGGCATATCAATTTCTATGCTCACATATGATTACTGCCTGTGCATCAATAAGTATTGACTTTTGGCAATATGTTGATGATGTTTACTTGGTGCAAAATATTGTCAATGCATATTCATCACAGTGGTTCCCTTTGGAAAATGACGGTAATGTTTTTACACGCAATGAGTTGAAGTTAGTACCTGATGAGACAAGAATCAGAGGTAAGGGAAGACCAAAATCAACTCGAATTAGGAATGAAATGGATTAGGTTGAGTCACAAAGTAGACACAGATGTAGTAATTGTCATCAAAGTAGTCACAATGTACGTCAATGTACTTCTAGATAACCTAATAAGTAGTATAAAGGTCTATATCGTTTTATGTCATTTGTTAAATATTAGCATGTTTCTTTGTAGTAAAAAAGATTTAGCAATATGTTCATTATGTTCAATATGTTCATAAAACATCTATTTAAGCTACACAAGATGGAATGATAGCAAAAGCTCATATATTACATAACATCTAGTCAATCTTTATCCTCGTGCAGCTAGTCGGGTTGATGTGGGGTCAAGATGCACTCCCTAGGCCTATCTCTGGTTCCACGATGTGGGTTACGACACACCTTTGGAGGTGGAACATCTAAGACTGCTTCAAAGTCAGCATTCAAATCTATTCCATGACTGTATGAGGTATCATATGAGGTCCCAGTATCAAAAGCTAGCGTTGGTGGTGTTAGAATACCTGCATTATATGGAGGCGGAGTCATGAATGGTGATGGACATAGGATATAATACTCTGTGGTGATGAATGATGATGAAGGAGTCTGTGGCGGATGTTGGGTGGCCTGAGATGAGTGGAAATATGTCGGTCCAGTAACAAGCTATGTGTGAAAAGAAAATTGGGAGAAAACGTATAATACTCCATCAGGACGCTCAGGTATGGGTGGAAGAGACCAATCTGTCGCACGTACCTCTGTGCGTCTACGCTGTAATCTTCTCTCTTCCTTACGGTCCCTAGGAAGACTGACATCTATAACTGGATCCTTAGTATTGTCACTCTGTATCGGAGACTCAGATGAAGAAATAAGTTTCATAATGCAATTCAAATTATTCTTCAAAACTAGCATATATTGACACAAGTCTCGCATCTCATCAAAACTGAAAGAATCATGGTCATCCTTCATCAAGTACTGGACTCTCTCAAGACTATCACCCTACAATGTGAGATATATGTCTGTTAATATATCATTACAAATCAACAACACAATCGTTTATTACAATGTATACTTACAAGTAATGATGAGACAACTGCGTCTCTTGTCATCCAACGTCTAATGTGAGCTCTATACCACCGTATATACTCAGAGTTGGAACTTAACTGACCAATCTGGGGGTCATTAGTCATGACCCAATCTCTCCTTCTCTCCCAAATGTCTAATACATCCATCAGCTTCTCTTGTCAATTCTTTATTGTTTTCCCTCACAGTGTCAAGTAATGTAGTGCATCTGACTAGTATGAGGCACGAGATATATGTTGAACCATACCAAATTGTCGCATTACTCGATCTGGTTGGTGCCACTCACGCACTTGAAAACATATGAGAGGCACTATAGCCCACCACAAGTCCATTCCCTCACAACATATAGGTGGTAATGAATTAATCAAATCAATAGAATATGGTTGCCAAATTATCTGCATATAATGTATCACATATTAAGGTTAGTTTTCATATATGATAACAAAATTGAAATATGATTATAAGATATGTCTAATTATCTACAATACATTTACCTCTTCACGACTAAAATGTCAAATTTATATCTATAATAAGATATGTCCTTCCTCCCTTTTCTATTCCTTTGGTTTGCCAACCACATGCAAACAAAATTAAGCTAATCTTAATACATAAGGTATGACTAAATCATTACATAACAAATACATGTTGGTTATTACTTGGTAGCATATGGAAGATGGACTCGTATGTGAGGGGAGTTACAAGAGCTAGAAATGGAAACCTATCCATACCCACATGACAAGTAATGCAGCCAATCTACCTAAACCATGTTGATCAATGTTGGTGGCCATACACAGCTCCCTATACAAAACTTTCAATACTGCAGACCCCCAACTATATTCACTAGTGACGGCAAAATCCTCTAGTAAAGGGTAAGTATTTCACTGAGACTTTATTGCTGGAGTGATTGCTCAACATAAAACCCCCAATCAACTGCAACATGTAAGCCCTAGCAAATCGGGTGATCTGTAAATGATTTTATGCATGCATCGCCACATGGGTAAAATGTTGGTCTAGCTAACTCATCTTCAGGAAGCTACCACAAAAGCATCACGTGATGGTCTAATCCCTAGGCTCTCTTTAACAATATCAACATAATTACCTCCAATAGGTGCTATCACAGGTCTTCCATCAATGTGTAAACCTAACAACATTGATATATCATGCAAAGTGATCGTACACTTGCCTGGAGGTAAGTGAAAAGTGTGTGTCTCTGGCCTCTATCTCTCTACTAATGTAGTGATCAACAGGAGGACTAATGGGAACTGACATAGTAAATCTTGTAAGCTCTAAATGTAAAAGGATCTCCTCTGGAACACCATCCAAACCAGTTGGAATAAATTGACTTTTCCTAACCTTCAAAATAGGATGATCCCAACTATCCCAAATATGTTTAGACACGTGAATATTTTGTAAGCGCAATAATGAAAGATTCTCTAGTTCAAGATGAATGACTCTATTCTGTCCTGAAGATGAAGTCATCTACAAAAATAATATGTTATCAACTCAAATACACAAAATATCAATTATCTATAAAATATAACATGGTCAACATTTTAAATTTTAATATAAATTATACAAAAAAATTTCATAACAAGCATCAAGTATAATACCACAATATGTTCTTAATTCATCACATTATTCAAATACAAAATCTACATAAATAAAATAAAAAACAATTATTCATAACCAATTTTTAAAATTTAACTAAATAAATTAGTAATTTGTTCATAAATATATATTAATATTTTATGTATTTTTCCCCTATATTTAACAATTTTTTTTACTTAGTACATCAAAATAAATTAATATATTAATTAAAAACTATAAACATTAAAAAATTTGTAGTACTTCCCATTTAACAATTTTCATATTACAATAACAACACTAATTAACAAATTATTTATTTTTAATTTTTTATTGGTCATCATTTATTAAATTATATAATTATCAATAATTAACCTAAATTGATTACAATCACTCTAAAAATTTAGATTCGACATTTAAATTTTTTTCTTCCTAAATTAAATTAGATAATTATAAATAATTTATCTCAACTAATTTATAAATCTCTAAAAAAATTTATTTGATAACTAATTTTTTTATTTCATTAAAAATTAGATTATTTAGTTAACATAATTTAATCTCATATTATTAGTCCCTAGTTTTATTATAAATTAAATTATATAAATAAAACTTTTTATTCTAAACTAATTAATATCACTCCAATAATTTAAATTACATAACTAAATTTATTATTTCATCATTATTAACCAATATTAATTATATTTTTTGTTACACTTATTTATATAGTCAAATATTTACTACTATAATTTTAATATAAATTTTTGTTGTCAATTTTAATACTTTCAATTTTTACTATAACTTTTTTTTTAATTATCTAAATCTTTTCTTTAATCATCATAAATAAATATATTTATTTACATATTTTAATGATAATTAATATCAGAAACAGAATTTATGTTATAAGTTTTATAACTATTTTCTATTCTGAATTTTATACAACTATTTATTATTGTATTTAATTTTTTAAAATTATTTTTTAGTTTTTTTTAAATTTACACCTCAAATTACTATAATAATTCTACATGCAAGTTTAATTTTTATACTAAATATTACTATAAATATTTAATTTTACAAATTTTGGTTATTATTTAATTTCTATAAAATTACCAAAATTATTTCAATTAAATTTATATTTGATAACTAATTTTTTTATTTCATTAAAAATTAGATTATTTAGTTAACATAATTTAATCTCATATTATTAGTCCCTAATTTTATTATTTTATTATAAATTAAATTATATAAATAAAACTTTTTATTCTAAACTAATTAATATCACTCCAATAATTTAAATTACATAACTAAATTTATTATTTCATCATTATTAACTAATATTAATTATATTTTTTGTTACACTTATTTATATAGTCAAATATTTACTACTATAATTTTAATATAAATTTTTGTTGTCAATTTTAATACTTTCAATTTTTACTATAACTTTTTTTTAATTATCTAAATCTTTTCTTTAATCATCATAAATAAATATATTTATTTACATATTTTAATGATAATTAATATCAGAAAAAAAATTTATGTTATAAGTTTTATAACTATTTTCTATTCTGAATTTTATACAACTATTTATTATTGTATTTAATTTTTTAAAATTATTTTTTAGTTGTTTTTAAATTTACACCTCAAATTACTATAATAATTCTACATGCAAGTTTAATTTTTATACTAAATATTACTATAAATATTTAATTTTACAAATTCTGGTTATTATTTAATTTCTATAAAATTACCAAAATTATTTCAATTAAATTTTTAATCTAAATATTACTATAAGATTTTTTCTACAGGCTAAAAAATTAATAAATTTAGTTATAAAATTTCAATTTTTAATATTATTTTTACCATAAAAATTTTGGTCACAATAATATTTTTTATTACATTACAAGTATTTTTATTTATAAAAAATATAAATGGAAAAGCCTGTGGAGATTTCTGGCATCGTTGGAGGTGGCGATTTTGCAACGGAGGGCTTCAAGCGACAACGGCAAGTTGTCTGAACGATAGCGTCTCTTCGGCTACCTCTAACTACTTTTCTTCTCTGTTCATTGTGACTGTGTAGCAGGTTACTATTCTTTCAACCTCCTTAAACTTTCAGTCCAAAAACATCTTCACTTGCTGCAAACCAAGCAGATTTGGACATGATTCTACAATAGATGACCAAGCACACTCACGAATCAAGCTAAAATGATAAAAAAAAAAAAATCACCAACAGAAAAAATGGAGGAAAGACATTTGAAACAGCAGAGGGGGAGAAGGGAAGAGGGAGACACACTTACCATTACTTCGCCGACACGTGGCTCAAACATGTTTCGTCCCTGAGTCAGATGAGCGGGAAATTATAATTCAATTTTTTTAGTACACATTTTGTCTATCTTTAGGGCGAAATTATTAAATAAAAAAATTAAAAATTAATTTCGTTTGGACTTAATACGAAATAGCTGTTTATGTGGTAAAATTTTACCTCAGACAGGTAATAAGTTTTTATTTTATTTTATTTTGGTAATTATTATTTAAAAAAGTATTATTTAAATCATTAAGCCTAAATGAAAAGTTCAGATCGAATATAAATTTTTTTAAATTTACACTAGTATAAGAAAATCCTTTCTTATTTTATAATATTTTTAACAATTATTTTGAAGAATCTCATTATTAAAAAGAATGTTAGTATAATTCAATGATAAATTAAAAAATTTTGTTTTAGACCTAAAAATATCTTTAATCATTAATAAATTATAGATAAATAATATCAATTTACACGTTATTAAAAGTGACATTTTTTTAGAAATAATCTATTTTAATCGTGACTTTTTCTCTTTTTATTAAAGATATACAGGCAGATACATATGTATTTTTATTACTATATTTTTTTTATTTTAATGAATAAAAAGTTACACTTTATTATTGATATTGATTATAAAAATTCAATAAAATATTATTAGAAGTTGCCCGTATGCTAAGAATGTTTGGAATCACTTTATTTGTCTTCAGATTTGGGTTCCTTTTTTTAGTACTAAAATTGCTGATTGATTATTGTTTAATCTATTTGATCGGAATCCTAGTATTTTTCCTAAGTGAGGTAGTTTATTTGGAATTATCGCTTAGTATATTTAGAAAGATAAAAATAATTTTATCTTTAATTATGCTTCTACTTAGCTTTTAGCTCCTACTCATAAAGTGTTATCTAATTTTCAACTCCATGTTAATTACTCTGGACATAAGGCTGACTCCTTCTTTAAGCATGTAGCTGATACTCCTTTGGTTAAATGGGTTTCACCTCCTGCCAGTGGAAGTTAACATGGATGACACTGTCTCATAGGAAGATGGTACTGCTACTTGTGGAGGCTTAATCTAGAATAAGCAAGGACAACTTTGGCTGGTTTTAGCAAAGGCATCCATTCATGTTCTTCCTTAGAAGCTGAACTCTGGAGTATTCTCTTTGGTTTAGAGCTCACGGTCCAGATGGGGCTAAATACCATTTGGGTTGAAAATGATTCTAAATCTGCTTTATCCAATGTCCTCTATGTGCAAAATCTTATCCACCTCTTGTTTGATCTAAATAGTAGGATTAGAAATGTTCTGAAACATATTTATTTTATTAGATTTGGGCATGTTTTAAAAGAAGTCAATCAGTATACTGACCACTTAGCTAAATTATGGTTGGAGGGTTTTATGTCTTATTGTTATATTGACACTCCTCTCTCTACTATTATTTCCTTTTTTCTCTGTATGAATTCTTTAAGAATTTGGTTCCCTTGAGTCCTTGATTTGTCTTTATTTGTTTGGACTTTTTTTGTCCCATTAAATAAAAAAAAATCAATTTAAAAAAAATTAGTATCTTTAAAGTTCAAAAGATAAATTTTAACTCAAACATATTAATCTTAATATATAATCTTCATTAATTTTAAAAAATTACTTTTAAATTTTACCTAAAATAAATATTAATCCATTCCTATAAAACATTTTAATCGATGATAAATAAATACTAACCCATTCCTATAAACCATTTGATAAAAATATTTATTATATAAAAATGTTAGCTTGTAGATTTATTTATTTTTTATTTCGGTCATGGCTTGGAGCAAAAAAAAAATTGATAAATAAATACTAACCCACTCGCTCCAATCAGTAATGGGCTTTTGTTATTGGGCCTGCCTATGGATTCTATCTGAGCCAATGATGTAGGGTTTTCATGAGGAAAAAAAGAAGGCTAGGGTTTTTACTGGCGTAGTTTATATAAAAGGGAGTCATTATCCTCTCGTCTTGTTTAGGTTTTCTTAGTGAGGGTAACCCTTTGCTCCTGTCACTGAGAGCTTAAACAACCCAAAGGTACTCTCTTCACTACTCAACTATTATATCATCAGATTTCATCTTCCATTTGTTCTAACTTGCGCCGTTTTATGTTAATTTTTGGTTTTATCGCTTTTTCAACCAATTGGCTTAGACCTTCGTGTAGTGTTTTTGTGATGTGATGATTTCTAGTTGTATTTGATTTTTCCCCCCGAATTCAGGCCCTTTTCTGTGATTAACATGCCCTATATGCCTCTTTATATGTTTGATTTTGGATACGATTGATTTTTCTTTGCAGAAAAAGATTTTTCTCATTAATTGGTTTTTGGGGTTCTATTTTTCTGAATCATGCATGTATATATGTTTGCTACTGCGAAGTGCACCTGAGTGAGAAGTGTTGGGGATACGGTTATGATGGTTACTTTGGATTATTTTCTCGCGTGAAAAACTGAAGGTGGATTGGTAATATGGTGAGCTTTAAACATAATGATTCAACTGAGGGTTATTATGCATCGCATCGATTTTTTGTAGTTGAGGGTATTAAGTGTTTACATTGCCTCCGAGGATGATCAAAAGAATAAACTTTCGTTCTACCGAGCTGTTTTCATGCAGAAAACTATTTGGAGACCTGAACTGAGGAGGCTGTGTTCAAGATTCTTCTGTATTCCACATTAGACTATGTTGTTTTCTCTTCAGATTGCATGTTGTGGTTTTCCTATTCTGAGTGCATTTAGTATTGTTTGTCTGATGTAAGATGTAGTTTTCATTTCTAGAATATGGATTTAGGGTAACATGCACGTGGGCTTTATTTTACATCAGTTTGTTACCTTGTAATAAGACCTAGTATTCTAGTTGAATTCACTTTGCGCCCAAGTGTAGTAGATGAGTCAAGAAAAGCATTCCTAGCATGCGAAGAAATGTTTTTTTTTTCCCTGTTTTGATGGGTAGCACAACATCTTTTAAAATCTGATTGTTTGGTCTCAATATGGAAGTATAAAACATCAACTTGTCCATTAAGAAACTGTGCATACAATACATTTAAGTTTTTGTAAGCCATTCCAAGAAGTCCATGTAAAATGACTTTTGCTCTGCTGTTAGCATTTGTTTCATATGTCATGTATGCTTGAATTACACAATGTATTCTGTTTATGTTTTTAACATGTGGCAGGTCTGTACATTTTAAGTAGAATTTATAAAGTAAGCTTGATTACTGATTTATTGTCTGCCTTTTGTGTATTATATTTCCTCAATTTAGTTCTGTTAACATTTTGGTTTGCTCCTTTATATAGTCCTAGTTGGCTACGGTGAAATTTATTTTTGTCTTCTTTGCCTATACCCAGATGAATCGGGAAAAGTTGATGAAGATGGCTGGTTCTGTCAGAACTGGTGGAAAGGGTACCATGAGAAGGTATATCCATATAACCCAATTTTCATTCATTCTAATGAATAATGGTCAGTTTTCTTAGTATTGCAAATAGTAGTTTTCAACATGCTTTGTTCTTCAAAATTCTTTGGTAAATCTTTCATTTGTCACTGGATGTAACATTTTTCATGCTTGGACAAATGAATAATGAATTCTTGAGCTCTTCTGTCTCTCCCTTAGAATGCACGTACTTCACAGTGTGCCACAAAAATGCTGGTTTTTTTTTGTTTTATTGTAATTGAACATTGCTGACTTTGTATTGCTTCTGTGAAGCAGTTGCTTCAAGAATGTTTCTTTGTTTAACACATGAAAGGCACCTAATGAGTTGAAATTTCTCGTGATGTTGTGTCTTCTGTTTATTTTAGAAAGAAGAAGGCTGTCCACAAAACAACAACCACAGATGACAAAAGGCTTCAGAGCACCCTGAAGAGAATAGGGGTGAATGCCATCCCTGCAATTGAGGAGGTCAATATCTTTAAGGATGATGTAGTTATCCAGTTTTTAAATCCTAAAGGTAATGTCAGTCTGCACATAATTTGAACATTTATATATTTTATTAATTTAACAAGCTATATATTCAATTTTTTAATTTGGAAATTTTCTTTCCAGTACAAGCATCTATTGCTGCTAATACTTGGGTTGTTAGCGGTTCTCCACAAACAAAGAGTAAGCAACTATACCTTTTGTTGCTCATCGTTGTATGCCTTGTTATGAAACTGAACTTGTGCTATCTGCTGTACACTATTGTGTGTGAGAGCTTTGCCATTTTCATTGTATGTAAATAATATTTTGCTCAAGTCAATAACCAGGATATACTAAATAAGCTTCAATGCATATATATAGGGCCATGGGCATCTTTGTTCAGTGTGTCATATTAGATATGACCACCAAGGCATTGTTTTTCCCCAATTTCTACACTATTAGACTAACTGTAATGTGCTGTGTGATATTTATCTGTCTTGTGACTGAATTGGTATTGAAAATTGACATAAAATTTGCCCTTCTACAGAATTGCAGGATATACTCCCTAGCATTATCCACCAATTAGGTATGTACTTGGAATTATTTCGAAGTTGTATTTGGGGTACCCCGTAGCTCTCAATTTAACATTTTGATTGATTATTAAAATGCAGGTTGTACTTGGAATTATTTCGAAGTTGTATTTGGTGTACCCTGTAGCTCTCAATTTAACATTTTGATTGATTATTAAAATGCAGGTCCCGATAACTTGGAAAACCTGAAGAAGCTAGCCGAGCAATTTCAGAAGCAGGCTCCTGAAGCAGGTGGTGGTTCAGCCACAGCACAAGAGGAGAATGATGATGACGTCCCAGAGCTTGTTCCGGGAGAGACTTTTGAGACAGCTGCTGAGGAGACCAAGGCTTCTTCTTAGAGTTTTATTTGGCCATCATCATATATTTCCTGTGTTTTTAATATTTTTTACCTTGATTTTCCATCTTAAGTATTTCAGGTGGTGTTCAGTTCTCCTGTTATATACTTGAAAAAGAGTTCAAATACTATTAATTAAATCTGCTTTCCGTCATCTAACTAAGTATTACGACTTGACTGCTCCTGTCATTCTAAGTTCTCACCATCGTTAGTCTCCATCTTTGTTCAAGGGTGATGTTAGCTAAGATACGTCTCGTTCCACACATTCGTTCTTGAGTTAATTCTTGAGGAGTTCGAGTTTTTGGAATTAGTTAGGGCATATTTTGATAGTGGATTTCGTATCATCTTGACCATGTTGCATGTTCTTGATTGATCTGAATTTATATATCACTAATAAGATTTGTTGACTTAATTGATAATATTTTGTATTAATTTTGTCTTATAGTTTATAATAAAGTATATCTTGATTTTAATTTCATTATTTTTAATTTTATAATTGTTACTGCATTTATATATTGTTATTATTTTTATTTCATGTATTATTTAATCTTGGCTGGAATGAATTTAAGTAAATCATTGTGTTTAATACTTAAATACCGTTTGTTACCGGCAAAACGTGGGTTTTTTTCGTCAAAATATGGAAATAGAGTTAATACTTATGAAATATTTCTTGTCTAGCATATTTTTTTGTCGTGGAGGATATTTTTTTATTATTAAAAAAATAGAGTTGATGGTTGGATCAGTTTGATCGCCAGGCATGCATATCTCCCCCATTACATTCTTACGCATGGCAACAATGTGAGACCAAAATGAAGTACCTCGTAAACAACTTTGAGGTCACTTACTAGAAGCATCTTAGTAAGACCCAAACCAAGTACCTCATAAGCACTTTGAGGTCACTTACTAGAAGCATCATTTTCAACTTCTTGTGGGGGGTTGTGGTGGAGCAATTTAACTTTTTCTTAGAGCTCATCAAGAAGCTATTTCTCAATTCATAATGGAATGCAATTATAAGGCCAAGTATAAAGGCCAACACTTACTTTAAGCTGCTCGAAATATCAACTTTATTTTTCTAATAATAAATATCAATTTTTACTTGAACAATAATTTTTTTTATTATTGAAAAAATAATAAGAGACGATACTTACAATGATGTAATAAAAAGTTATTTGACAGAATGTTTCAAAAATACTTTATTTTAGTAATTTATTTTTATTTTTATCATTTTTTGAAAAAAAAAAAAAAAAACCCTGCAGAGGCTCACTACTATTCTAATTGTTGAATAATGATTGTTGAGTAAGATTGTCCCAACCCAAGAGTTACATAGGAGCAGAATGTGAAATAGTTACAAATAGTATGAACAGTGTGTATGGACTTCTGCAATTTTTATTTTTATTATTTTTGTCATTGGGAGAGTAAAAGGGGACGTGGGAACTTTCAAGACTCAGGAATAGGGCCCAGAAGTGTTAGCTCTCACTATTTGAGCTGTATACTATAAGGTTATGGACTTTTGATATTGTAATGTGGAAAGCCTGACATGGTCCGCAACAGGTGTACACTAATTACTTCTAGGCCCTATTCGATATGTTCCAAAGGTGCAAAGCTTGAATTATCATTTAACAATAAACATCTAACCAAAAACAAAACTACTCACTTTAATGGCCTTGACTAAGTAGCAATGCAACAAGTCAAGCATTTCTTTTCCATCGTTCTACCAATGACTTTGCTTTTAAGGCAAATTTTTTATTTTTTTAAAACAGTTTTTATTATTGATTAAAATTTTGTAAAAGAAAAATATGAAATTAAACTTCAATTAAGTAATCTGGCAAAAAGTTTAACATTGTGATCTTTAATTTGTCTTAGTTAATGCAGTAGTGTTAACTTTTTAGAGAGAGAAACTTACAATAATCTTACCTGAAATCCAGTAGAAGATACTACAAATATTAATAAGTAAAATTATATTTGAAGACCTAAGCTTTAGATAATTTACCCGAGACAATGTCTTGTTCAGAGTTACACTCGGGAGATTTATAAGAAAATCTACTCTTGTTACTAAACTGTCAATTCGCTACAGTGCAATATCTATCGTACCTTATTTATAATTAATCCTTTTAATTTTTCGTAAAATATTAAATTAAAAACATGTAATATTTTACAAATATAAAATACTAATTTTTTATATTTGAGAATAAGATGACAATAAAAAATATTTATAATTATTTATCATATATAAGTGTGCATACAAAGATTCTTATGCGTATGCATACATAAGGACAAAATAATCATTCGAATTCCAAACATCTCCGAGTCACTCAAGGACTCGGCGACAAGCAATCTCTTTATAACCATTAATATTTGCTTTGGATGAACAGAAGCTGTTATTAGTGGATGCTTATATTACTTGAATAATACATTTGCCAATAAAAGGGCACAGCAGTTATTCTCTTTTCGAGAGTTTTCCTCGATGAACTTCCACTAGACATTGCAGAACATATTCTTATTCTGCTCCTGATTAAAGATTATTCTACATCCATAACAATTTTAAGTAAATTTTATTTTAATTACAAGTGGTTCGAAGTTCGAACACCAAACAATTAAAATCATAATTGACTTTTGGATGATAAAATCATTCACTTAACACATATGCTACTTGATAAAACTCTAATCGGATAAAACTTAAAGTTACCATAAATAAAGGAAAAATTGTCAAAAACTACTAATCAGCGTTTTGAAATTTTTTTTAGCAATGATTAGTTAAAATATAGACAAGTGAAAAGTCTACAATTTTAAAAGCAGACTTATTATATTTACAGAAAAAAGAAAGGATAAAAATCCAAATTGAATAAAAGTAATTATTTAATTTAACAAGCATTGAATCTCCTTTTTCTTAAAAGGTAAGGCCAAATAATACGAATATCAACAAAAACCAAATATTGTCACACAAGATTTGTACTACTTTACGCTTCACGCTTACATATTCGACTTTAGTCTCGTGTCTTTAGGCAAAAAGTAGTTTATACTAAAGCTAGGAATGTATTGGACTCAAATAATTTAAATCGAATCAGGTGAAGTTAATTAAGAGATAAATATTTGAGAGACAAAGGTTAATCACATTTTCCAAAAAAATTCTAAAGCGTGTATAATTAAATTGAATAGGATCACAATTGTATAATAAAGGGAAATTTATTTAAAATTATAAGCATATACACATATATATTGAATTAAATGTATTTTATTTTAATATTTAAAAACAGATATGCGGATCTCGTTCATAAAACTCACAATGGTGGAAACATCACTGAAATGTGAATCAATTAATACACCACAAAATTAACGTATTCCATTATGAAGTGCTCCATAGTCTTTGGACTTCGGAAAATGAGAAATTTAGACTAAAACTTAAAAATTGGAATTAACAACATGTACGCTTATTTGTTACATGAAACATGCAACTTGAGTGGCCAAAACATGTTGCCCTTAGAAAGCTTATATAATATATACGACATATGCAAAATGAAGATGAACAAACAAGAATAATATTTTGTACAAAATTTGTTGATACAGAGTGGGGAAAACCCTCGGAATGAGCAGACAGTGGACAGAAAAGCAAAATTGAAACCTAATTTACATTTGATGTGCAGTATTCACTTCACTTCTGACAGAAGAAGAGATGAAAGTTATTGGCATAATTTATTTAGAAGGAAGTGAATGATTAGAGATTGATGAGGGTGGGAGTGGGAGGGTGAGGAGGATTAGTGAGCATATGAACGACTTCCCTCATGGTGGGCCTAGCGGGGCCCATTTCTCTGACACACATCATGGCAATGTTGAACATGTGAATGACACTTGTCAAGGGGTAACCAGAGAGGCGTGGGTCCACAACAGAAAGAACCAAAGCTGCATCGGACGGCTGAGAGAGCTCCAATCTAGTCTTATTGACCCATCCAACGATGTCGACTCCATCTCCAAACTCACCCACGGGCTTTCTCCCAATGATGAGCTCCAGCAGGACCACGCCGAAGCTGTACACGTCACTTTTCTCGTCCACCTTAAGCGTGTAAGCATACTCGGGAGCAATGTAGCCGTAGGACCCTGCGATGGAGGACATCGACTGAGAGGCTCCTGGGTCATATAGGAACTTCGCCAGCCCAAAATCAGCCACATGGGACTGCAAGTCCGAGTCCAGCAAGATGTTGTTGGACTTGACGTCCCTGTGAATTATGAGAGGGGAACAATCATGGTGCAAATAGCATAGTCCTTTCGCTGCTTCCACCGCAATTCTATATCTCATATCCCACCTCAAATGCCCACCCTTCGCCCCATGCAGCCATTCCCCTAAGCTTCCATTTGGCATGTACTCGTACAGCAACAAGTTACTCTCCTTGTTCGACACGTACCCGAGAAGCCTCATTATGTTCCTGTGCCTTATTTTCCCTAACGTTTCTATCTCCGCTTTGAATCCGTAATCGTTTTTCCCACTTCCTTCTCCTACCAACCTCTTTATTGCTATCTCCGTTCCGTTTCCCATCGATCCTCTGTACACGATTCCCGCTCCTCCTTTTCCTATTATGTTCTCTTCCTTCAGACACTCCACCACTTCCTCCGCCTTCAAGTTAAGCCTCTGGAACGCCGTTAGCTTCCACGCCATCGCTCTCTGCTCCCTCCTCTTTCTCGTCATGTACACCGTCACCGCTACCAGCACCAATGCGGTTCCCCCTGCAATCACAATCACGATAACCTTGGTCGTTTTGGAACTGCGCCTCTTCCTCGCTGTGTCGTCTGGGTACATTAGGGAATTAGGGCAGGATGGTTGGCGGGAGGAACAGAGGTTGGGGTTCCCCGTAAACGACTTTTCGTTGAAGACATAGAACTGTCCCCCGCTGGGGATCTTGCCCATGAAGTTGTTGTAGGAGAGGTCGAGGGTGGTGAGGCTGGTCATGAAGCGAATCTCGTCGGGGACTGGACCCGATATGTAGTTCCTCGACACGTTCAGAATGCTCAAGTCCTTCAGGTTCTTCATTCCATTCGGAACCTCGCCGACGAGCATGTTCCGGCTGAGGTCTACGGCGCTAAGAGAAACACAGCCAGTGAACGTCGTCGGGATTGGACCGGTGAGGTTGTTGCCGCTAACGTTGAACTTGGTGAGCATTGGTAAGTCAAAGACTTCCCCTGGGATTTCCCCAACGAACTCGTTGGCGTCAAGGAACAGGGTCTGCAATCCCCTGAGGTTTTCCAAAGCAGGGGGGATTTTCCCCGTCAGAAGGTTGTTAGAAACAGTTAGAATCCCAAGAGAATCTCCGGAAATATCGGGAGGTAGTTGGCCGGTGAAACGGTTATTGGCGAGCTCGATTATGGTAACGGAAGGTAGTTTGAAAATTCCAGGGGGAAGCTCACCGTTGAGGTAGTTATTGGAGGCTCGAATTTTGAGGAGGGAGTTACAGTTACCAATGTCCTTGGGGATCGGGCCGTAGAAGAAGTTATCGGTGAGCATGAACGTTTGCAACCTCCTACTTTTGCACAAGTCCTGAGGTATCAACCCCGTGAAGTGATTCTTGGTGACGTCGAAGAACTTGAATTTCCCATTTTGCCCAAGGTTCTGCGGTAGCACGAAGGAGAAGTTGTTTTCCCAGAGCTGGAGCGCTTCCAGGTTCGGAAGCTCACCGACGAAGGACGGAACGGGGCCGCGAAGCTTGTTCTGGAAGAAGTTCATCAGAGTGAGGTTCTGAAGCCGAGAGAAACTCTCTGGAATCTCGCCGGTAAGGCCGTTGATGGAGAGGTCTAGCGACATGAGGCTCGCCATGGCAGAGAGCTCCGGCGGAATGGTTCCGGTGAGGTTGTTCATTTGCAGGAACAAGGTGTGAAGGTTCGTTAAATTGCTCAGGCTCGGTGGAATCTCGCCGCTGAGGTTGCAGCTTGACAAGTCCAGCAGTTTCAGAGATTCCATGGTGCCTAACTCCGGTGGGATTCCACCTTCGTAAGCGTTGTTGTAGCCGAGATACAGTTCCTTAAGCGTCCTCAGCCGAGCCAAACTCTTGGGAATCTTCCCCGTTAGACTGTTGGTGCTTAAGCCCAAATACTCCAAGCTGGCGAACTCCGAATAAATCTCTGGTATGCTGCCGTTAAAATAGTTTCCGGCGAGCCGGAGGTACCTGAGGTTTTCCAATTCGACGGTTTCTTCGGGAAGTGGTCCCGTGAAGTTGTTGTCATAGGCATCGAGGACCTCGAGTTGAGTCATCGGGAGAGTGATGTTGCCGGGGAAATGGCCGAAGAAGAGGTTGTGGGAGATGTTGAGGATTTTGAGGGAAGTGAGGCCGGCAAGCTCCGGTGGAAGTTCTCCGGTGAGATTGTCCTTGACGATGGTGAGATTCTCCAACTTGTCCAAGTCTCCGATGGCCGGCGAAATATGGCCGAAGAGCGGAATAAACGACACGTTCAGAGCAACGACACGGAGGTCCCGATCGCATGTTACGCCGGAGAATGAACAGTGGGCAGAGAGTGACGTGGAAAACTTCCAGTCTTGGAGCGCGTGGTCTTGGGCTTTGTCTCCCTTCATGGCGTCCTTCAGCTTTAGCAGCGCTTCCATGTCGCTGAATGAAGAGCACGCTGCCACGCGCAACCATACGAAGGTAACACACATTATTAGCATGTTACACGCACGGGTTCTCATCTCTCTATTGCTTCGCACTCTCTGATTTATTCAACAGGTATGCATTTGGCGCGCCAACTTATATTGGTACCGCACACCACATGCTATCTATTTATATACCGCTATACTTGGTGCGTGTATATATTATATTACGTATATATAATATATATGTGCATGTACATCGCTGTATCTAATTTTTTGTCAAATGAAATGAAATGAAAAGAGTAAAAAAAAGTGGATGCCAAGAATATAATAATAATAATAATATAATAAAATGCCTCAGTAACCTCACCATCCGTCTCCTGTCCAGAGTAATTTTTTGAAAAATGAAAAGTATATAGTTATATTGATTCCAGTGGTGGAGGTCGTCGTCCTACGAGAACCTAACCTACTTTCGAGGAGAAACTTCTATATATCACAAATCTTTTATTCAGTAACTATATATATTGAAATATTTCATGTACTCTACTAAATTGATCGATGATGTTGATCGGTTAACATTTGGTGTAGCATAATGAAATTTCCTTGCCACTAGCTGTTAAGTCCACTCGTTGTGGAGACAAATTAAGGTGCAATATCTTTGTTAACATTAAAGAAGGTTTAAGCTTTCAATGAGACTCACTTTGGAATGAAACAAAAGTTGTTTTACGTGCATCACCATATTAAAAAACGGGGAGTTGCTTTACGTGGAAGCCTTCCTCACTAGGTACTGTGCTTTGGTATATTATCACTGAGATAGTTATTGCCCATGGAAAGCATCAATTCTCTGTTTAAATTCTGTCAACGATCATCCACTCGACAGATATTGCAGAATCGTATTCTATATGTGATCGTGATTAAAGGCTATCTCATGCACCAATCAAAATTTCGAGTAAATTGTTTATTGCAAAGTGGTTCTGTCCCAAACATTTCGGTTAAATGTAAATCTCATTTCCCATATTTTAAGAGAATGAAGGCAAACGATGTACGGATATATATAAATGGATTTTTTATTTTTTATACATCTCATTTCTTTTTTTTTTTTTTTGTTTTTTTTGTCTCACTTTATTTTCTTTCATTTTATTTTTCTATTTCCTTTACGTCTTCACGCTAGTGAGAGCATAGATGATATATGAATAACCAAGTGGGTGCATGTAACTATGATATTCTTCTTTTTGCTTGTAAAAAAATGTGAAATATTCTTCTCACGATATATATTTTGATACAAGTCACCGCTGATGTAAATTATCATTAATTATAATTATAAAATCTATTATTTTTAATTTTAATATGAATATTAATATTTCTGTTAAGGATAAATTTGATCTTCAATGATTTCTTCTTTAGTCCTACGTCATGACGTTCTCGCAGATATGTTAGATCCTTCTTTATATGACGTGGGAAGAGTAACTGCAAAAGACACTATGGTAAAGTCAAGTGTCAATTTAAGTAATAATTGTTATTTACTATTCGTCCTTGCGGATATGTTAGATCCTTTTTTATATGACGTCGGAAGAGTACTTGCAAAAGGCACTCCGATAAAGTTAGGTATTGATTTAAGTAATAATTGTTATTTACTATTTAGAAGTCAACTATTTATCTGTATTTTTTACTTTTCTTTTATAGACAATATTTTGAGTTAATGGACTTTATGACTCAAACCTGTCTTAAGCCTTCTGTTTAAATAGATAATTAATGATTATCTACCTTAAGTTGTTCAATCATTTCTAATTTATCTTAATCTAACTAGAGGAGTATTTGTCTTTTTAGGCCAAAGAGATATTTAGATTCATTCTTTTCCGTGACCAAAAAGAATCTGTTATCCAGTACAATGAATATATAATAATTTAAATAATTAATACAAGAATATAATATAAGAAAGTGTATTCAAGATTTTTTTTATACCTAAAAATATTGGTAAAAGAAAAGTAAAGACAATATTTTTTAAAAAAAAGAATTTTTTTTATAATAGTAAATATTTAAAAAATCTTATATTTAATCATATTTATTCATTTAACTTACATCTAATAATAAATTAAATAATAAATTATTTGTTCATTTAACTTACAATCTAATAATAAATTAAAAAAAATTATAAACTGTTAATGGTTTTCTTTCTTTTCATTTCGTTATTTAAGGCTTAAAAAAATGTTACAAGGTCAAGATTCTCCCAAAGCCATGGTTCAAGAATAAGTTCATGCTGCTGTTTCCACAATTCTTTCTCAATTTTGGGAATTGGTGGGCACTGATAAATGGATGAGTGGCACATGCCATAAAAAATGTTCAATATTGTCGTTTGTCAACCCCTGCAATGATAGTGACAGCGAGTTAGTGTCCCTGAAGTGCCCATAAAAATCTTCTATGATTGGCCCTTTTGTTTCAATTCTTCGTGTTTACATGGCAGGTAGTTTTTATTTTTTGAGCCTAATTAAATTCTGTACTTCACAAGATGAATATGAGCTACATTTATATTCTGATTAAGTTAATATAATAACAATTAAGTTGAACCCAACACGTAGAGATTCTATATTATCTTGTGAAGATAATGCAATCAAAATATGTTTTTTCATGCTTAGATTAGCGTATATTTTTTTTCATGTGAAGATAATGCAACAAAAAATATGCACTGATTATCTATTTTTTTCATGTTAAAAAAACATTTGAGTAAATAATTTATATTTATAAATTTAATTAAAGTAAAAAAATTGTCTAGTTTTAAAAATTTCTTATGTATATTTGTTTAATATATTTTAAAGAAATGATATTTTTTTACTAAAACTAAAAGTAAATAATTATTTCTCTAATAATATTATTAAACTTACATAAATTACTAAAATAAATTAAAAAATTATGAATCACTTTCATGATTGGAAATAAGTTGTTACAAACAATCTCCTAATAATTAAGCTTGTCTCCTGCACTATGTTTTGTTTGTGTTTGGTCTCTTGCACTATGTTGGTGGAAAGTGGAAACACTTATGAAATGTGGATCACGTTCATTCCGGCAGTTGACCACTAGAGGCCACTAATGACATAACATGCACTCTGTTATTAGACTAATTAACATGCATCGTTCACATATTATTAAAGTAAATTTTAAACCTTGTTGCAACTTGCTTGCATTTCATGTTTTCTTGTGGGTGATGTATGAACAGTTTAGTCATATATGATAAAGGTGCAAGGGATGCATTCACGTCACTTCAAATCTCTTAATTTTGTATTATAAATACTAAGAAAATTTTGTTTCTATAAATAGCCTCGCTTTACTAAAATTCTATTAATTATAGACATATATATCTTGGTGTTTGCTATAGTGCTCTTAAACTTGAGGATGTATTAAATATTCTCTCTAAATTATACTAAAATTTACTCTATTATTAAAATTAATTTAAAATTAATGATTATAATTGTTTCACGTATATACGAATATAAAATATTTTTTCATTTTTCAAAGCACCCTAGAATATATATTTCTATTCATCCCGTGAATGTTATGTAATGTTGAAATGATAAAATTTCACAAGTGATACTCTAATACTTAACCACGTTGATATAGTAATCTATTCTTTAAATATTTTTATTATTTATTAATCTTTCGTTTCAGCGTAACAGTTAAAGTATCTCATTTGTTTTAATTTTTTTCCTCGTATTCTAACCTATTATGACATTGTAATTACATGTAACACTTTTAATTTTTAAATAAAAAATAGTTTTAATCTACAAAAATTATATTTGTAAGTAAAAAAAATTCAATGTAAGAAGTTAAATCATTTTTACACATTCGTTATTTTTTTTTTCAATGTATATGTTACGCTAATGACCCAACATTCATTTCCATCAATTTTTCATGTTTCATTTATCCTATGACTTGTTATTTATTCAGTAAAATTATTCTGCCGTACTAAAAGTGATCCTGCTAGGAAATTACTCGTCTTCTCGCTTTTTTTAAAATAAGATGACGTCTTTCCTTACACACTTGACATTGTCTGATGTAGGGTGGTGTACCTGCAAAAGACACTCCGATCATGAAGTCAGGTATCGGTTTAGGCAATAAATGCTATTTAATATTCAAAAATTAACCTTTTACTTGTACTTTTTACTTTCCTTTTATAGACATTATTATGGGCTAATGAGCTTTGTGAGTCAGCCCTGTTTTCAGCTTTCTAATTAAGCTGATAATATTTTTTATTATTTATCCAAATAAACTTACTTATTCTTTAATTCATTATTAATTTGATCGAAGGGTACTCATCTCACTTAGGTCGAAAAGGTATTCGGATTTCTTTTTCTACAAAAAAGACTGAGTAGTGTTTTATCTAGTACAAAAAGTTTCATGCTACATTTAGTGATGCTCATAAAAACAAATAATTATTTTTTTTTAATTTTATGCTGACATTATATTAAAATTCAATTTTTAACTTTTATTATGAAAAATATATCTAACTAAAGTTGAAAAAAATTATAACTTTGTTGCTGAAAATTTCATTTAAAATTTATAGTAAAATAACATTTTAGCATAGAAGATTACAAAAAATTATTTATTTATTTAGTCATTTTCTCCTTTTATTACTTTTGAATTGAATTTAAAATTACTTTCAGCACAAAAAATTATACACTACCAATATATGATTTTTAAATTAAATTTTATAAAAATCAATAAATTTTATTAATATAATAATTCACAATTAAATGACAATATGAAAAAAATTATATAGAAACACATTTCAATTAAATTTTTTTATTTCTAGAGACTTTATACCAATACAAAGTTACAACTTGGCAGGTATATAGAAATCAGTCACATTCATATTCTTGATTAGAATCTGTTAGAATTTTCTTTTAATCTAATATGTAATTTCCATTATGCGATGACTATTATAAAATTATCATTTTCCTTTGATTTTGAATTACGCTGTTTTCACAACACAATATATGATTCTCATATAATTAAGGGTTTAGAAAGCACTAACCTGAATCCATTATTCCTTGATATTACCTCTCTCTTTGATGTCGTTGATCCCTTGGTATTTTCTCCAACTCTTCATTCCTCTTTCAGCTCCTCTCGGATGGTTGAGAGAAAGTTCCTTTCTTACGTTTACCGTGAGCTCACTCAAAGACCGTGAAAGTGAAAAATAGAGAATATTGTAACTTCTATTTGGTAACCGCTTTTTTATTTATATGAAGGGAGAGAGGAGAGTTTCCTTATAATTATATTTACAATTATACCCTCAATGACTCTATATTTTATATTTAACCACCATCATATTAAATCATTAATTAGAGTCATGCTATAAGTTACATAGGCCACTATAATAAGATTATTAAAATAATCTAATAATCTCCCACTTGGCCTATGTGACGACTTGAAGATTCAATGAACTGTAAGTGTGCATATCATTGATAATATCAAGTCATCATCTTTTAATGATTTAAGTTGATCAGATCATGGCGGTCCTAAGTCATTTGATGGCATGATTCCTTCCAAGTATCACAGAATCAACCCAAATCAAAATATCTTTAATCAGTCATACTACAGACTGTAACTCTAATGTGTTTTTAACACTCAACCTGTTATCAAATTCAAACTATATATATACATTAACACAATTCAGATAACAAGTAAACAAGCAGAAATAATACTTTTATTGAATTTCCAAAATATCTACAATAATATGAGCAAAACAATCTATACACATATATGTGAATCACACAATTATGCTAACAAGGACTTGTCTATAATGCTAATTCTACCAACATGGCCAGAAAACGTTTTAGGAGGCAATCCTTTAGTTAGCAGATCCGCTATCATTAAATCTGTACCAATATGCTCAATAGACACTTTCTATTTCCGCACTTCTTCTTTCACTGATAAGTATTTTAAGTCCATATGCTTTGTTCCTTTTGAATTCTTATCATTGTTAGAGAAGAAGACAGCTGCGGAATCATCACAGTACATTCTCAGCGGCTTTTCTATATTATCAACAATACCAAGCCCTAAGACAAAGTTCCGTAGCCACAAAGCATGAATAGTGGCCTCAAAACACGCCACAAATTTTGCTTCTATGGTAGATGTAGCAATAATGGACTCTTTTCTACTTTTCCATGAAATCGCACCTCTAGCTAACAAGAAGATGTAGCCAAAGGTCGATTTCCTTGAGTCTACACATCCAACATAGTCTGAATCCGAGTAGCCAACCACTTCCAGTTGACTAGATCTCCTCTAAGTAAGCATGTAGTCATTGGTGTCTTGTAAATACCTAAGGACTTTCTTTGCAGTCTTTCAGTGGTCCATTCTAGGATTACTTTGATATCGGCCTAACATTCCAACAAAAAAACTGATATCAGGCTGAGTGCATGTCTGAGCATACATTAAACTCCCTACCACTGATGCATAGGAAATAAATTTCATTACTTTCTGCTCCAACTCATTCTTGAGACATTGCATTTCACTAAACTTGTCTCCCTTTTGAATTGGAACTACCCCTGATAAGCATTTTTCCATTTTGAATCTCTCCAATACTTTGTTGATGTAGCCTTTCTGAGACAATCCCAGTAATCCTTGTGATATATTACAAAATATTTCTATTCCAATCACATAGGAAGCCTCACCCATATCTTTCATCTCAAAGTTCTTAGAGATAAATTCTTTTACATCATGTAACAGCTCAACATCATTAGTAGCAAGAAGAATGTCATCAACATACAGGACTAAAATGATGAACTTGCTCATATTGACCTTTATATAGATACACCGGTCAACAGTGTTCTCTACAAAACCATATGACATGATGGTATCATTGAACTTAAGATACCATTGTTTGGAAGCCTGTTTCAACCCATATATTGATTTCTTTAACTTACACACCATACTTTCTTTACCTGCGGTCAAGAAGCCATCTGATTGATCCATATAAACTTTCTCTTCCAAGTCACCATTCAGAAAGACGGTCTTTACATCCATTTGGTGGAGCTTTAAGTCATAATGAGCCACCAAAGCCATAACAATTCTTAAAAGTCCTTCTTTGAAACTGGGAAAAAGGTCTCTTTATAGTCTATGTCATCCTTTTGAGTGTATCCTTTAGCAACAAGTTTAGCCTTATATCTCTCAACGTTACCTTTTGAGTCACGTTTGGTCTTAAAGACCCACTTGCAACCGACTCATTTTGAACCTTCAGGCAACTCGACTAGATCCCATACCTTGTTGTCACTCATTAATTTTAACTCTTCTTTCATGACATTCAACCCGTTTTCAGAATTGTAACATTCCATGACTTGCTTAAATGAAACTGAATCCTCATCAATACTCAAGTCACATTCATGCTCAAGTGAGTAAACCACATAGTCATTCGAAATAGCAGGTCTTTTCTGCCTTACAGACCTCCTTAATGCTATCTCTTGTGGTTCACCTTCCACTTGATCACTTGTGACTTCCGCATTTTCAGCTGGTTCATTCTCTATATGTTGTTCTTGTGGGTTTGGAACATTAACTTGTTGTTTCCTTATGTTGTGTGACCGTGATACAACTAGAGAAGAGACACCAACTATAGGAGTTTCAGCACGTGTCTCTTTAATTTTCACTTTTCGTGTTTCACCACTCCCACTAAACTGACCATTTTCAATGAACCTTGCATTTCTAGACTCAACTATTCTCATACTATGGTTAGGACAGTAGAATCTGTACTCCTTTGATTTTTCAGGATAGCCAATGAAATAACCACTTATGGTTCTAGCATCAAGCTTCTTTTCATGTGGATTATACACTCTACTTCTTCTAGACAATCCCAGACATGAAGATGTCTTAAACTGAGTTTCTTTTCTGTTCACAGTTCATAAGGAGTCTTTGAAACTGCCTTACTAAGAACTCTATTAAGCAGATACGCAACGGTCTTTAATGCGTACATCCACAAAGACATAGGTACAGAACTGTAACTCAACATACTCCTAATCATTTTCATGATAGTACGATTCCGCCTTTCAACCACACCATTTTGTTGTGGTGTACCAGGCATAGTATACTGTGCACATATGCCTCGACTTTCTAGAAGTTTCACAAATGGACCTGGACATTGTCCATTTTCATCAGATTTTTCATAATATTCACCACCTCTATCTAATCTCACAATCTTTACCTTTCTATCTAGTTGTCTTTCCACCTTATTAATGAACACATGTAAGACATCCACTGATTGAGATTTTTCATGCAATATATACAGATAACAATAATGTTATCAATAAAGGTAATAAAATATCTTTCACCACCCCAAGATGGAATGTCAAACGGACTACAAATATCAGTGTGTATCAACTCTAAGAGTTAACTGCTTCTTGTGGCTGGATTCTTTGATGTGTGTTTGATTTATTTTCCTTTAATACAATCCACACATACATCTCAGTCAACAAAATCCAATTGAGGTAAAATTTCACTTTTCATTAACTCATCATCTTTTCTTTGGATATGTGACCTAACCTTTGATGCCACAAGAAAGCAGAGCATTCATTACGCACATTCAGATTACTACTAACAACATTCTTAACATGAAACAAAGATTCAGCAAATTTAATATTAAAATTGAAATGATATAAACCATCAATTAATGTACCAGATCCAAAATAGTATGAGTGTTTAAATAAAGAAAATGTATCGTTTCCAATCTTAAAATTAAAATCAAATTCGTCCAACTTTGCAACAGAAACCAAATTTCTAGCACATTCAGGAACATAAAGACACTTTTCTAGATCTATGTAATAATCAGTATGCAAGATCAATCTGTAAGTCTCTATTCCTTTCGAACCAAACCTTTCTCTTAAGACAATCTTTCTTGAAGTGACTAGTCTTCTTGCAGAAGAAGCACCTAAGTGACCAGTCATCTTGCAGAAGAAACACCTCTGACCCTTCTGGATTCGGCCTTCACGAACCTTTAATAAGGCCTTATCCTTCTTGTCTTTGTTGTTCTTCTTACCTTGCTTAGCCTTGCTACTACTAGCCCTTTCATGAAATGTGAGATGGACGGAGTATTCTTTCACCTTCTTTAGCCTCCCTTCCTCCTGAATCAGCATGGCCTTAATTTTCTATATGTTCCATTTATCTTTAATGGTGTTGTAATTCACCTGGAACTGACCAAACTCAGGAGGGAGGGAGTTCAAAATGAACTGTACTAGAAAGAATTCATTTACCTCCATGCCCATTGATTTCAATTTTGTCGCTTGATTGATTATGTCAGTCACATGGTCATGAATGGGTCGTGACCAATCCAACTTCTTAGTAGTCAGCTTAGTCAACAGGATACCTAACACGAACTTGTCAATAATGTCCGATTGTGCATACTCTTTTACCTTTGCCATAAATTCCCTAACATTTTCAGTCTTTGACATTGATGGCTTCACATTTTCAGCCATAGTCATTTTCAACAAACTCAAACTCAGCATGTTCGACCTTTTCCAAGCTTCACAAAGAGTCTTTTCCTCTTCAGTACTGGTCTCTGTGATGGCTGCAGGATCTTGTTCCACAATGACTGCTAGGTCTAAGTCCATAACACATAGCTAGAATCGAACTTGTTCAGCCCAATCATCATAATTGAGCCCATTGAACTTGACTACGCCATTGCTCATGCCATACGTATTCATAGGAGCTGAATCTATTTAATACATGCTTAAACATTTATGCTTTGAATAAACTTAATAGATTCAGACAACCAACCATTATCAATTATGCATCTAAGTTTACCTTTGGATAACACCTATATACACAATTTATCTATAATTATGCTAATAAACAACTTTAATTGACAACCAGTCACTCAAACCAATATGCAAGTCATGTTTGGATATACAAACATATTATGAAGTGCTTACACGTCTTCTTAATGTCATTAATCATATGCAATGATCCACCTTTGGGCGATCTCCTAGCGTTATAATTAATGAGCTAAATTGTTCACCCTTTATGTTACCATATAATATCAAACAATTTTGAAAAATTTACAACACATAATTAAATGCTTCAAAAACTTTTAAAGTCAAGCCACTTTGGTGACTAACAGGCTACCCTTAAAATTAAGCACTAAATTGTGAAGTTCTTGTTATGATAATGTAATTTAGAATTAATTAACTTAAAAATTTAATCACTTTGGTGAGTAAAATTCACTTTGATGTAATTCTAAAATTATCTATACATTTTATGAATCATTTTCCTTATTCTGCCATAAAATTACTATGCACGGCCATGCTTTTACTTGATGCATGGTCGTGCTTTGATGAAGTAAGGTCGTGCTTATTTCTGATGCATGCCCCTGCTTCTTGAAGCATGGTCGTGCTTATAATTGATGCATGGGTGTGCTTACAATATGCAAGGTCGTGCTTGTTCCTGATGCGTGGCCCTGCTCACTGATACATGGCCTCGCTCATATTACATATCCAAAATCCAATGTTTCTAGCTTCCAAAACCTTAGGGTTTTCAGTTATTGAATCCAAAACAATTATTCAACATCAAAATAATGTCAATCCATCATATAAAATACCTAGGGTTCATGTAATTTGGGAAAAACTTTAATGGAGAACCAATCTCTTATGGAGAATCAACGAAATTCACAACCTTGCCTTGATACCAACGGTTAGAATTTTCTTTTAATCCAATATGTAATTTCCATTATGCGATGACTATTATGAAATTATCATTTTCCTTTGATCTTGAATTACGTTATTCTCACAACACAATATATGATTCTTATACAATTAAGGGTTTAGAGAGCACTACAATCCATTGTTCCTTGATGTTACCTTTCTCTTTGATGTCGTTGATCCCTTGGTATTTTCTCCAACTCTTCCTTCTTCTTTTAGCTACTCTCAGATAGTTGAGAGAAAGTTCTTTTCTTGCGTTTACCGTGAGCTCACTTAAAGACTGTGAAAGTAAAAAATAAAGAATGTCGTAACCTCTATTTGCTAACCGCTCTTTTATTTATATGAAGGGAGAGGGAAGGGTTTCTTTATAATTGTATTTACAATTATATCCTCAATGACTCTATATTTAATATTTAACCACCATTACATTAAATCATTAATTAGAGTCATGTTATAAGTTACATAGGCTACTATAATAAGATTATTAAAATAATCTAACAGAATCTGTTAGCATGCGGTCAAAATCTTGTTTATGGGATAAAATTATGATTTTCTTATAATTTTTTTTATTTAAAGACTCTGATTTTGTGCACTTGAATATGGTGAGTGAGTTTATTATTAGAAATTTTTTTATATACACAAAAATTTGAACTTAAAATTTTATTTAAGTGATTTTTTTATAATTTTAAAACAATAATATTAGTTTTAATAACATAAAAGAAATGTTTAATTCTAACATTTTCAGTGAGTAAAAACAAATTTAATGTATGAAACCAAAAAATTTTGAAACCATATTTATGTTTATATTTTAAAAGCAATTACAATTCATCATTAAAATAAGTTTTCTAAACTCACCTTTATTTTATTATATTAAATATAAATTAGTTATTGTAACGTGGAATTCTTAAATCAATTCTATTAAAATAGATACCAAACGGTGCATACGACACATGTAACACAACTCTCACATGAAGTTGTCGAAAATTAAATACTGTAAATATTAAGTCCCTAAAAAAATATTAGAAATATAAAAGTATTTTTAAAATGTTTTTTATTATCTGATTAAAATTTATAAAAATTATATAATTTTATTTTTAATTTAATGATTTTATCAGTAATTTATAATTTTTAATACGTTTAAACTGATACATAAAAATATAATTTTCAGTACAGTTTTTTTTATCAGTGGGAGTTCATTTACTCTCGTCCGTAATATGGACCTATCAAGAGACGGCTTCAACACTGGTCATTAATTAACTTTGAATTTGAAGCCAGTCAAGTAAAGCAGCACAACTTGACCGTCCCTCTTTTTTTATATGATATATTTTTTTTTTCTTGTAATTTTTGAAAATATTTATCTAAATTACTTCAAAAAGTAAATAATTTATTTTAAATAAACTGATAAAATTTTATATTAAAAAATTTAATAAAACTTAGTATAATTTTAAATATAATATATTAACTTGATTAATTATTCAAGATGGAATTGCCATTTCTACAAGATAATTTAGATGAATTTTTTTATTTCTTTATTTTGTGCAATTAGATTCACAAACAAAAAATTTTGTGAAAAAGTTAGATATGGTATCTTATTGTATCAAAACATTGACTAGATGATAAATAAATATTTTTGTTAAGTATCGTAGGAAATGCATTAAAAGTTATAAAAATATTAAAAAATTATTTTTAATTATTTAATTAAAATTTTTATTAATTTTAACTTTTAGAACTGAGTTTAAGTATTTACTAAAAAAATTTATAAAAAAATATACAATTATTGTATTGAAGTTATAAAAATATAATAAATACTTATCTTTTTAATAAAATTTTACTATTATTAACTGCTTATCCTTAGTTTAAAATTGAGGTTAAAAAACTCTTTAATTAATATCTTAAAAATATTTATTAATTAACTTAAAATAATACAAAATTTAAGTGTCAATAAATTTAATCTCAGAAAAATGTCATGATTCTATGGATGATTAGCTTAAATAGAGTTATTTTAAAAAATAATTTAAAATAAAAAATTTTGTAAACAAAATACGTAGTTCAACAGTAAAATTACAGAAAAAAGTTAAAACAAAAGGCTTAATACATTAAAAATGCGCTAATAATAAAGGAGGGAGATGATGTGTATCAGCATTCGCGTAGATCAACCGTATTCTATTCCAAAAATTAAATATCAATTTTATAATATTACATCACACATGTAAATGAACCAAACCACACATTTTTGTATGCATTTTTATTGTAGAAAATAAAACTAATAAATAAATAAAACATAATGTTAATGTTATTTTGTTAACCAAAGAAACATAAAAAGAAAAAGAGATTTCAATTCAACGTAAAATATCTAGGCACAGTGTCAGAAATGCAACGGAGATTGTAGATGAGTAAGGTGCAAGGAAGTTGAGGACTGTATGAGATCAATTATTTGACTTGGATGCGACAATTAAAACATAAACTTTAGTCAACTACGCCGCTTATAAAATTCTTGGTCCTAGCTCAAATTGGTTACCAGTGAAAACTGAAAAGTATCTGCAATGCAATGGAGAGGAACAAGGTGCTAGTGATCTACATTTACTCTATCTTATTCTGCTTCATGCCCATGTTATCTAAGGAGAGTAATATTATTCTTACTCAGAATCAATCTATCCAAGATGGTGAGACCCTGGTCTCAGCAGGGGGAACCTTTGAGGCAGGATTCTTCAACTTTAAAAATTCAAAATACCAATACTTTGGTATATGGTACAAGAACATATCACCTAGGACAATTTTGTGGGTAGCCAACAGAGACACCCCAGTTGAAAACTCTACAGCAATTTTGAATCTTACATCACAAGGAAATTTTTTTATTTTTGATGGCTCAAAGGGTATAATATGGTCCTCCATCACATCAAGAACTGGAGAGAAACCCTTCATGCAGCTTTTAGACTCAGGAAACCTTGTTGTGAAAGATGGAGACAAGGGAGAGAACCTTTTGTGGGAAAGCTTTGATTATCCTGGGGACACTTTCCTTGCAGGAATGAAGATTAAGAGCAACTTAGAAACTGGTCCATATAGGTCTCTAACATCTTGGAGGAGCACAGAAGACCCTGCTGGTGGGGAGTTTTCATTTCACATAGATATTTGTGGCTTTCCTCAATTAGTTGTTACTAAAGGAGCAAATGTAATTATCAGAGCAGGCCCATGGATTGGCCAATATTTTTCAGGAGCTTCTTTGCTAAGAGTTCAGAAATTCTTGAAATACTCTTTGCTGTTTACTGACAATGAAATCTCTTATGGATATGAAACCATGAACAGTTCAGTTATTACTAGAGCAGTGCTCAACCCATCAGGCATTACACAACGTTTGATTTGGTCAGACGAGACTAGAAGTTGGGAGATTGTATCTACTCACCCCGGCGATCAGTGTGAATACTATGCCTTTTGTGGTGCTAACTCAAATTGTGATGTTGCTAACAATCCAATATGTGAATGCTTGGAAGGGTTCAGTCCTAAATTTCAAGCAAAATGGAGTTCATTAGATTGGGCTGACGGATGTGTTCCGATGAAAGATTTAAGTTGTGTGAATGAAGATGGTTTTCTCAAATACTCAGGAATGAAGTTGCCAGACACGTCTTCTTCATGGTTTGGCAAGATAATTTTTGAAAGTCATTTTATTAGTTGAAATTAAAACATGAAAGAGCAAAGGTGTTGTCCTGGTTAACAGAATTAGAGTTGTGTGCTTACTAGAATTGAGAATCGGTGGCAGATTGTGTTAAAAAGAGTGTCTTGATAATATTAATCGGAATTCTGCTACGCTCCAAGATATAATCACCTCTTGTCTTATCAGAATTGTGACAGTAATAAAATCTGTTTTAAAGATACCTCTAAATGTTCTAATTTATAATTTGGTCAAAGAAACATTTTGAATTTTCTTTCTCTCTTTTTTTCGTAAACTTGAAAGCAATTATTGACTTTATTTTCTATTATCTTTTAATCTCTTTTTAGTGGAGATAGTCAGAGACTCAGAGTCAGCTTCCAAATTAAATGCTATTTATTTTTCTTGATCTTTCCTGGGCCACAAGAATCTAATTGCGATTGGTTATTGATTACGAATTCTCTTAATTCACAGATCACAAAAGGGATAAGAGGAACTTTAATACCAAGAAGCTAGCAGGAACTCTTGCTGGAGTTATTACATTCATCATATGCATAACAATCCTTGGATTGGTGACATCCACATGTATACAGAGGAAGAAGAATAAGAAGCCAAGGGACTTTGCGACAAGTACACTTACCGTCTTTGTGATACACTCTTATAATAGAAACAAAGTTATTGAAATGAAAAGAATTCTTGAGTTCTGAAGTCTGATGACTCCGATGTTTGTTCTATTTTCCTTTTCTTTATTTGCATACGAACCACTAACATATTTCTAAATATAATCACTCTAACCATTTTAGGAATTATACATGACTGGAAGGACAAGAGAAGGGACGAGGACATTGATTTGGCAACAATATTTAATTTTTCAACCATTTCTAAAGCCACAGATAATTTTTCAGAAAATAACAAATTAGGACAAGGTGGCTTTGGACCAGTATACAAGGTAGTGAGTAAATTTATTCAATAAAGCCTTCAAGATCAAGGTCTTTTTTCACTAAAATTCCAAACTTTTCAAAATTACTTTCAGGGCTTGTTGGCAGATGGTCAAGAAATTGCTGTCAAGAGACTTTCTAATACTTCTGGGCAAGGAACAAAGGAGTTCAAAAATGAAGTCATGTTGATGGCAAGACTTCAGCATCGCAATCTTGTAAAACTTTTGGGTTGTTCTATTCATCAAGATGAAAAGTTGCTAATCTATGAATTCATGCACAATGGAAGCTTGGACTACTTCATTTTTGGTTTGACTTTTCACACCTCTTAATTTAACCATCTTTGTTTCGATTTTGTAACTATGCAATTGCCATGCTAACTCAAAATGTAAACTTGGTAAGATTCAACACGAAGTAAACTAGTAGATTGGAACAAGCGCTTCCAAATCATTGATGGGATTGCTCGAGGGCTTTTATATCTTCACCAAGACTCAAGACTGAGAATAATCCACAGAGATCTCAAAACTAGTAACATTCTTCTTGATAACGAAATGAACCCAAAAATATCAGATTTTGGTTTGGCTAGAACTATTATAGGAGATCAAGTTGAGGACAAAACAAAGAGAGTGATGGGAACATAGTGAGTATTTCTTTAACTAATTTTGGTTTCACTATGTTGCAACTCCATTTTTTTCATCTCTAATTTACACTTAAATGTTATTTTGCAGTGGTTATATGCCTCCCGAGTATGCAGTGCATGGATCTTTTTCAATCAAATCTGATGTCTTTAGTTTCGGTGTAATTGTACTTGAGATAATTAGCGGGAGAAAGATTCAAGGATTTTGTGACCCTCACCACCATCTCAATCTTCCAAGTCATGTAAGCTTGGAATATAACTCGCATTGACGTATTATTTTTTGCTGCATCTCATCAAATAACTTCACTGTGTATATCTATAAAGCACTTCGAACTAACTAGTTTATGGTTTTCATGTCAATTTAGGCATGGAGGCTGTGGGTTGAAGAAAGACCATTAGAGCTGATTGAGGAATTATTAGATGATTTAGTCACTCCTTGTGAAATACTGCGATATATTCACGTGGGCCTATTATGTGTACAACAAAGACCAGAAAATAGGCCCAACATGTTAAATGTAGTTTTAATGTTGAACGGTGAAAAAGCACTTCCCAAGCCAAGCCAGCCCGCGTTTTACACGGGAAACGATATTCCAATTTGGCCGAAGTCTAGTTCAAAAAACTCGGTAAGTTATTCAACAAATGATATTTCCATCTCAATAATAGAGGCTAGATAGGATGCCACTATGCTTTTTCTTTTTGTCAAGAATGCCACTATGCTTACGGATGCTATATCTATGAAATAATATCTGCGGCCAAATCAAGAGGGTGATACTCCAAATGATGTTATTCAATTATCATCTGGAATTGGTATTCCAGTTCTAAGCTTCCGTTTCTTCTCGCAGTTTTTTTTTTTTTTCAATGTATTGTCATGTAGGAACAGTTGTATCAATTAGTGGAGGGCTTTCAAAGACTATTTTTTACTAAGCTTTTTATTTGCATCATGTATATTTTCTAGAGGCTCTCAGATTGAGCAATGATGTTCCAGCAAAATGTCAATTAGTATATACCTGTAACGTAATTAAAGCTGTCCACACCAAGAGTAGGATGAGCTTAATTTGAAATAAAACGGTGACCATTTTATTCGAAATTAGTAACTGATTCAGCAAAGCAAGAATCATATTCAGAGCCGCTAGAAAAACGAAACACAAAAAGAAACCCTGAAACTGAACATTTAAAATGCGGAATATTAACTTAAAATTAATCACCTAAAGATCGAACAAAAAGGATGTGTAAAATAGCATTACAAAGGTATAGCACCACTATCTTTCATTCACAAAACATGATTGCATCAAATTATCCACTTTAGTCCGCAAAGACAGCTCATCCCACTTAATGAATAATTTCAAAATAACAAGCTACAAATTGCATTAAAATTAAAAAAAAAAAAAGTAAAAATTGTACCGAAGAAACTACTGATCTGCAATAAGTATACAAAAATTGTTGCCAGTCATCAGATTGATTAACTGACGACTACAATTCCACTTTAGTCATCATTTTTCTTCTTTTTTCCTTTCTTTTTGCTTGGCATTTCAGCTAATTCTTCCTGCTCTGCATGCTTTTTCCTCTTTTTCTTCTTTTCTCCTGCATTCAAACTATCATCCCCATTCTGCAACTCAACATTCTCCGTGGATTCCTTCCTTTTCTTCTTCTTTTCCTTCTTCACAACTTCAGGTTCTGGTTCCTCACCAGCATCTCCATCAGCTACCAAAGTTTCATCCTCTTCATTTTTCTCCTTCTTTTTCTTCTTGTCTTTCTTCTCTTTCTTTTTATCGGCAACAGAAGGTTCTTGTGTATCTTCATCCATAGCAGAATCAACCATTTGCCCAATAACTGAATCAGCTGAAGGATTATATGTCTACAAGGAAAAGAAGAATCAGTCCAGGCATAAAGTAAAATTAAAATTATCAACAATACCAAAGGAGCAAGAAACTGACCTTAGCTGGGGTTATCAGTCCCCCGGCTCCTTTCTTTCTGTCCTTGTCATATGCTTCTATCTTGGGTTTCCCCTTGGCAGAACCAGCAAAACGGCCTAATTCTTTGCCTTCAAGGTTCCTCAATCGTGCTTCAAGCTGCACAAAAACTTGTGTAAAGAAATATTGAAAGAAAGAAAAATCTGGGAGCATAGCTAAACAGGGTGTAAAAAGTACCTTTGCCCTGTTCTCCAACCCCATGGTATTATCTTGTCCATCTCCAAGTGCATCACACCTAATAGCCAATGCTGTCTTTGCAGCAAGTGACCGAGAAATTTTCCCCTTGAACTTTGGAGCTGCCTGACCAATCAAGGATGCATGATATATAAGACCATACTTGGGAGTGGCATGCTTAGTCTTCAGTGCCCTAAAGAGTGCTTTCTCAGCACCAAGAATCTGCACAGTACTACCAGGCTGCTTTGCAAGATTTAACAAACTACCTCCATGGGCAATGAGGCGAGCACCAACAAGCTCCCCAACCAGAGCAGTCAAATTTGGTGCAATGGTGTTCATCCTACTCTTAAGATAATCATAGAGTTGTGCTCTGTATTCTGAAAGAGACAAAACCTGGTCACAGAGTTCTCTAATATTTGCCAAATCGAGCTCACCAATTTCAGTTCCCATAGATATCACAGCTGCCTCCTTCAGCTCTGCCTCAACTTCCTCTGGCAATATCTGACATGTTTTGGGACAAAAAATATATATTAAAATAATGGTAGCTGTGTATTCAAGCATTAATAAAAAAATCAAGGTCATTACAGATTCACTATTACTAGAGATTGTCCAAATAGTCCAGCATTGGAGTAAAAACCCAATATTACATCATTTTTGTCAACTGTATATACCAGGACAAAAAGCAAAAACATCAAAAGCATGTTACAGACAATTCATCGTTCTACCTCTGAGAAATCAAGCCCAGCTGCATTAACACGATCACCCATCAACTTAACTGCCCTTGCATAAAGAATGTTATCCTGTATTATTTTAGTAAGCTCTGGAAAATGCCAACCATACCATTCTCGAACCCTCATGGCATATGTATTCAATTCTTTATCAAGATCATCAAGTAAACCAATAGCCTGGACAATCATGGTATCCACCTAAAAAAAGCATCAAGAATTGGAAAATATCAGGCAAAAGTAGGAAAAAAAACCAATAAACAACCATTTGTATTGGTTAAAATTTAAAAATGCCATTTCAAAACTAAATCATAACAAATTTGGTAATTTTTTAAAATAAATAATTGATAGACACAATTTCATTTGTATGTCTGCCTCTTAAGGTTCAAAGATTATCACACTTTAAAGAACCATGCACTGTTAAATCTTTAATTATTCAGAAACCAAAAAGTAGCCACTTCAACCTCATGACAGTCAGAACACCCCTAAGAAATTGGTAATCAGAGTGGGAAACAAATCATGCACGCAACAATGTATGGAATCTAGATACTGATTTGGCAAATGTATACAACACATAATGGCAATAGTCCTGTATGAAACATGCAGTCTTGTTCCTTGAACACGTGAATCTAAAAGAGAACTTCAAAAAGAAGGGCACATAGATGGAATACATATACAAGACAAACAATGTAAACAACCAATAGCTTATTTAGTTCTCTTACAAGTTTCAAAAACCAAATTTATCACTCAATTACTTGGATATGTCATGATATCTGTACTTGTATCAATAATAAACAAAATTTAGGGAGAGCTTCTTCAGTGAACATTAGAGTAGGATATGGACCTTAACGTAAGAAAAACCTACAGCGATAACAAATATACTTATTAGGTAAACAGATAATCATAATATCATTTCCTTGTATCCTTAAAGTCAACAGAAAATACACCTTCTCTGCACTAAACTTCAATTTGTATCTGGATAAGCTATGAGATAAACCCAAGCTCATTGGGGCCATGTCTTGCACAGCTAGACCAGCTATGAGTTCAGTTAACTGATTTCTAACACCTCTAATCAACTCCATAACTGCATTGTTGTGAATACAATCGATTTTCTGAAAGGATTAACAAAATAAAAATCAAATTTAGCTATTATATGACTTAAATGTAAACTGTCATATCATAGAATTTTAGGGTAACTTAGATGGCCCACCAATTTCTCCTTAATCACATTTCCAAGCTTTGAATCAGCAACACCTAGTGTTTCATTTTCACAATGAGCACGCAGGAACTTGCGCAGACCCTTGCTAGCTTTTCCTTCTATCAGTAAAGTAGCTGCCTCTAGAGCCTCTGAAGTATTCTCGAATTTAGAAAATGCTTTCAACTTGACCACCTAATTTTGCACCAGTTTGGGTTAGCTTCATAAGCAATTAGAAACTTTAGTAAATATTAAATAACAGATGCATATAAATTGATTGAGCAGAGTTTCCACACTATCATATTGCTGGCATCTGCAAACACACAGCATACAGGGAAGAAAGGGCAGGAAGAAAACCAAAAAAGAGAACCTGTCTAGCAGAATCGGCACTGGAAAAGTCCTCCCACAAGTCCTGCATTAAGAAGAACGTAAAAAGTGAATCAATTCCATTCATAATTCATTGTAATACAAAGACATTTACGTTATAAATTTCAAATACTAGAAAGGATAGGCTGTGAGGAAGAATGAGTAACTGATCCTGTATTTTGTTAAAGTAATAGCACCCTGTCGCAAGTCATGCTAACACCGCAGAAATAATTAGAAATCCAAGGGGAGGAAAGAAACATTTCAGAGAATAGATCATACAGAAACAAGACCCAAACATTTCACCAACTACAATTGAAAAAATGTCATGAAAATGGAACATAACCAAAGTAAAAGAACAAGTCTTTGAGAAAATATATTTCAAAAAACAAAAGTAACAATGCTAGTTTTCTTTTAACTTCATCAGCAACGAAGAGACAAGTAAAGAATATCATTAAGATAATTACCTCAACTTTAGAAAGCTTGCCTTCATTTAGCACTTTAAAAAGGGCAAAACCCGCCGGTGTTTCAAACAACACGAGCATTTTATCACCTACAATAATAAACCTGAAAAACAAAGCACCAAATCATCCCCTTAATAACCTCACAAACACCAAAGTAAGCTTATAAACAATGACCCAGACAAAACGTACACTTTTTCCAGAAAGAGGCACTACACTAACGCATTGATCATCACAAGAAGCACAAGTAACAGTAAAAGACCAAGTTAACGGCTTTATAAAATCCCAGAAGCATATACCTCGCGTTGAAAGTAGTAGTGTGGTGTAGGAGAAAAAGAACAGCGAAAAGAGAGAAAAACCTGGAGTTGGAGCTTGATCCAAAAAAAGGGTTTTAGAGCATAAACCCTAAGCTAGGGTTGAGGAGAGAGATGATACACCGACAGAGGCGGCAGCTAAACCGTTTTGGATTGAAGCATGGATAATATAAAGGAGAGAGTCCCATTATTAATGGGCCAAGATAACATTATTAATGGGCCATTCTCAAACCTAAAGCCCAAAATTTACCTGACAGAACAATCGATCTGACCCAATAACATCCTGCGTTGTTTGAAAAAACCTGACACTGTTGATTACTTTCGTCCTTGGTTTTGGTCTCACTGCAAATCTTTGAATCAAGAAAAAGAAAGTAGACATTAAGTCCATTAATTTATCTTCACAATGTCTTTTCTGAATTTTTATTTTTTATTTTATTTTATATAATATTGATCGTTAATAATAAATTTATTTATTATTTTCATTGCTTTTTTACTTTAAAGTTTTATTTAAAATTAAAAATATTCATGAAATGCATTGAAAACTTGTTAGTTAATCATAGAAATATATTTCATCATTCTTCAAACAGTTTTTCCCCATAATTTCTTCCTCAAATTCAAAAGTCTATCTCTTTAGCTTATTCACACATACACAAGAAATATGAGTACTAAAACTTAAGAAGAGTATTCTGAATAAATATTTTTTTTCATGAAAAATTTTCTTTTACTAAGTTACGTCATTTATATTGCATAAATTATTTTATTTTTTTATATTGATATTATTTACTACTGATTAAATATAATTAATCATTATTTAAATTTTACTTAAGTTTTAATTTTGGAATATTGTCAAATATAAAATTATTTTTAGAGAAAATATTTGTAATTTATGTTACAGTATTCAAATTTAAAGTGATTTTATTTTTTAAATTTGAAAAAAATCATATCAAATAATTAATAGATACATATATAATGTATTTTGACTTGAATAATTTATTTTATCAATTTACTTTATTTTAAAAGTTTACTTTTTTAATCCTTTTATACAATAAAATAAAATAGTTATTTTATTTTTTTGCTCTAAGAAAGAGTTAAAAAACCTAATAAAAACAAACTAACTAATTCATAGGCTTGTAGCAAACTACAAGATGCTAACATTCATAGTTATTTTAAATAATAATCTTATATGCTATCATACTTTATTCTCCTTAAGATAACAATAATAATATTTTTATAAATTTTATTTCTAAATTTATCTTAGATTAAAAAAATACTAGTCTAATACATTAAAAAATTGCTATATTTGATAAAATAAAATTATTTATTATTAACAATAAAAATATTTCTAATATCTAATATAATTGTTGTTTAAAATATGTCACTGCATTATTAATTACTAAAAATAATTTTTATATTTTTATTTTTGTTTTAAATTTTAAAAAAACTTATACACGATATTCTAAATTTGCTGCCTTATGTGTGTTGGTTAGGGTAGACAACCTCATAAATTTGACAAAAACTTGTCCTATATCAAAATTAATGTTTGTAAGATATTATGTTATATTATTAGTAAATTCTGTGGTATTTTTAAAAAATTTTAGAGTATCGTACATGTAAAATTTTAACTAATAATTTTTAGATATATGTTTAAATAATAAATTATTATATTTGTTATATTTAAACAAATTAAAAAGCAGATAAATTTTTAAACAAGACGCAATCAAAATTAAATAGAATAAAATTTAAAAATGAAATAATATTATATTAATATATTTGTTATATTTTTAATTCTATTATTATTAATATTTAATTATTATATTAATATATTATATTACAGTTCTTTTTATTTATAATAAATAATAATTATATACGCATTTAAATAATAAACTTATCTAATAATAAATTATTATATTTATTATATTTAAACGAACGAAAAATGGTTAAATCTTTGAATAAGGATATCATACAATTAAAACTAAATGACCTAAATTTTAAAAATAAAATAATAATATTATATTGATATACTTTTACATTCTTAATTAATATTTAATTATTATATTAGTATATTATATTATAATTTTTTTATTTATAATAAATAAAAATTACTTAAATATGAATTATATTTTATTTTAAACTAATAATTTATAAAAAATATAAAAAAATAAAATATAAAATTTAATATATAATAATAGAACCATGTAGTAAATAATATAAATAATATAATTTTAAATAAATTATATATAATAATATTTTTTTTAACTTGTCATGTATTTTATTTTTGTCGGTATAAATTTTTTGAATATGATATTCATAAAAAAAATTTAAGATATCACACATACTTATTTTCTTTCATTTTATCATCTTTTACTAATTTAAAAGCGTTAAAAACTTTTGAACGAACTAATAAGTGTGGTCACGAACATTCAAACTAAAATCTACTGTCGTGATCAAATACAAATTTAAAAGTAAGTTGGTTAATGTATTATAAGGTTAAAAGATTATTATTGTCAAAATTATTAAATTTGATAGTTTACGTAAACTCATGAAATGTTGGTATGCGAAAGTTATATTTAAAATCTCATAATAATGAAATAAAGTGTATAACAAAGCTAATTAAAATTATACTTAAATAGTAAATTAAATATGAATAATGTGATTTGGTTTGTTTTAATGAGAAGAAAGAAAAATAATGTCCTAATTCTAAATGGTATTATTTTAATGAAATGTCATTTTTTTCTTTATTTTGTTAAATTTGTAGAATCGCATATAAACTCATGAATTTCGTACGAGTTTATCATTGTTGTCATGGTGGAACACAAAATAAAAGGTAAGCTGAGATTCAAAATTATTATTCTTTGCAGAAATAAAACATAACACAAGCATTCATGAAATATTCTTCCTCTAGTCTACCTTATTAAAAAAATACAAAAAGGGAGACATATATAGCTTTGATCTTAGATTATAATGGAAATGTAAAAACAAAAATGGATGTCATTTGCATTGATCACAGGTTCAAAGAGAAGCGACAATGTCCTTGCTCTTCCATTTGCAGATATGAAAACTAGGATTCAGATGATGCATGCAGCATGTTGATCAACCTAACAAGCGCTTCCGTATCTGCAAGGATGCCAATGATAGATTAATCATAAACAAGCTCTGTAAAATTTCATGCAGAAACAATGTAAATGTTGCAATTCTGCTTGAAATGAATGTGACACAATGAACATGCCTCGGGCAATTTCTGTCGAAAAATGACATCAAGTCGCGCGTCAAGGGTGTTCTCCAACACTATCTTCCCATCATCCGAGGCCAACACTATTCCTCCGGAGCTTCATTGAAACAATTAAGAGCACAAATCATTTAATTAAACTGAATTAGGTGTTAATCAGAATATTTGTAGATGAAATTAAGAAAAGGAGATACCAAAAAGGTTCATGGGAATCCACGGCGGCGTTTTTAGGCGGCGGTGGGAGGTAAACACGATCATCAAAGGTAATCTTAGGGGCTTGCACGGTGGCTTTCTCCGAGTATTCTTTTTTGGCTTCCTCTAGCAGTGACTCAACCAGCTTACGATCCCCCTCTCGGCATCTTAATATCACTGATGGTTCCCTCAAGCGTAGTAAACCCTACAATGTGTCCGATTAACTAATCATCATTCATCACGAAATAAAATTTTGGAATTTGGATGCACAAATTGTTAATTATAATAGTTTAAATACCTGAACAATCATGTCTTTCAGGAGTTTTCTGTACACTTTCTTATCACTTGAGATGCGTAAAAGCGCCTTTTTAGCAGCATCCTTCACAGAATTCACTGCCTCATCTTGTGCTTGAAGCACTTTTATTCGGGATGCATTCAGCTGCATTGAGTATTCACTGCTCATAAAATAAACAAGTTTCGTAAAACAGTTCAATATTTATTATACTTAATTTCCAACTTTCAAATTTGTGTTTAATTTCGATCAAGTACTATGAAAACGAAACTCATTTATAAGCTTACATCTTTCTACGAACGTCAATTTGTTTGGCTTTTCGTTCGTACTCTTGCCTGATCTTTCTTTTTTCAGCTTCAAGTAATTGCAGTTTCTCAATATTGAATTCCTATAATGAATCAGAGTAATGTGACAAATCAAATTTCCTTGGAAAAATCACCATTGCATTGTTGATATTACTAAATATGCATTAATTAATGTTGATTTAAGTTACATCATGCAAGAAAATGTTCATAAATATAAAATATTGATTACTTCCTCTGCGGCAACAGCAATTTCATTAGCTTTCTCCTCAGCCTCTTGGCGGATGAACCTGATCATCTGCTGGATCTGCCTTGACACATCTGCGTCCTTCATCTTTTCTTTTGTTTTTTGACAAAACCTAAATGACGTGAACTTAATCTTCGAATTTATTATTGATAATTCTTAGAATAAAACAATCAAAACGAGACAAAAAAGAAAAAAAAGTGGTATCTTTGTTACCTATTTAATCAATTGTCTTCTCCAAACCCAGAAGCTGGAAGGAAAATGGAAGTGTAACTATTCTGATTCCTTGTAAGATAATTGCAATTTTTTTATGTATGTAACCAATGGAAAATAAACACAAAGCTAATAATCCGCGCATTGATTTCGGTCTGTTAAGAGATTGGATCTTGAACAAGTATATCCTATTTCTGGAAAATTGAACAAGCAAAACAAGGATGAAAGAGAATGAAGAGAAAAGTCATTAACTCAAACCAAGATCCACCTATCATATAACTATCCTCATATGTGTTTTGTCCACGAAAAAGCTACTTTGTTTCAGCAAATTGGAAGACTGCATAGGAGTTACACGTCAATTTCATCAGTGAATTTGTAATTTTACCCTCCCATGGTAATAGGGTTACCAATTTTGTAAAAGACAACTTTTGTAGTAACTAGAAAGCTTGCAAGGATTTCAATGATAAAGACTCATAACAGTGTATATTACCTTTATAAAGAATATAAGGTGATGGATCAACTTTGATAATATAAATTTAATACTAATTTTTCCAAAAAATATATTATTTATAAAAAATATTTTAAAAAAATCAAGCTACTGAAATTTTAAATTAACAAATCATGTTGAGTATATTAAATTTTAAAAACTTATTTAACATGACTAAAATTTAAAACATTTAATATTTAATTAACTTTAAATATATGACACCTCATTTCATTAAATCGATATTAATAATATATTTTTATAACAATAAGTCTTCATAATAATAATTTATTATATTTATTTTTTCAGATTGTAAAACAAAATTATGATAATATTATAAATATAATTATTTTTTAATTTAACTATGATTTTAAATATTATAAATAAAATGAATATGATATATTAATGCAATAGTAAAAAAAATTTCAACAATTTCTATATAAGTATATTTTGTATAATAGATAATTTTTCATATAAATATATATATTTATTACTTAATATTTACTTTATATTATATAAAAATAACTGTTTAAATAAATTATAAATTTTACCCGTGTATTGCATAAGATAATATTATAAATAAATTAAAATTTAAGAAATGAAACATGAATATTATCAAAAAATAAAAATTAAATTTACTTTATGATTTATATATTAACATAATTATATATATATATATATATATATATATATATATATTGTAAAAACAATTATGTGTTTCATATATAAATATACTTTTAATATATTTTTAAAAAAATCATATCAATCCTACAATAATAAATTATATTACCTTGATTTAATAATATAAAAAATAATAAATAAAGTTTTTTATTAAAAATATATCAAAATTAATAATTTTAGTAGTTTACTTTGTTAATATTTTATATTAATTTTTTTAAAATAAATATTTATATTTGAGGTATTTTTTTCATTATATAGATATTTATATCTTTATGTATGTATCTTTTTATTTGAGTAATGAAAATATTTATATTAAATTATTCAACTTCTTATAATGTATAAAAGAGATTTTTAAAAATAAAAAATTATAAATTAAAAAATACAATAATATTATTTAAAATTAAAATATTTAAAAAAATTAAACATGTGATTTTCTTACGAACTTGAGGTTATTTAATTAATAATATTAAAGAATCACTTTAAATTATTTTATATACTACCTCAAGGTTATAAATAATATTTCTTAGTTGTTTTACTTTAATTTTTAATTTTTTTGTATTTAAAACTATATTAAACTACAAAAAAAATGTAAACATACTAATTTCATATTAATTTTTATTCTATTATTATATAAATGTTAGATATGGTCGTAGAATATATTCACGCATGTTAAGTTAAGTTTGTTCATGATAAGGATACACTAATTTTTTCAATACTTTCTTGTTGTGAGATAAGGTGACGTCCTTACAAGTACTGCTGGCTTTTCCTGTTTTACGTGGGAGGGTGTACCTACAAAAGGCACTTCGATGATAAAGTCAGGTTTTGGTTTTAGGCAATAAATGCTATTGAATATTGAAAGTCAACTATTTATCTGTACCTCTTACTTTCTTTTTATAAGCAATATTATGAGCTAATGGGCTTTGTGGATTATCCCTCTCTTTAGCCTTCCAATTAAGTAAATAATGATCTGATTATTTATTCTAATTGATTTAATTATCCTTTAATTCATTTTTAATCTGGGCCGAAGGGTGCTCGTTTTATTTGAGCTGAAGGGGTATTCAGATTCCTTTTTTTATCATTGAGACCGAGTGGTATCTTATCCAGTACACTAGCCCCCAAGCTCTGAAGAGGTATGACTTTAGGGCTTTGTTAAGTCCTGTTGACCCTTTTTGTTGGTGATATGATTCTCTTCATAAAGGTGACAATGATGTTTTGATCAATAACGCATTCGATTTTCTTGATATGTCGATGTTAATCTGAATAGGTACAGGTTATTTTTTATGGTGTTAAGGCCAACTATATCGCTGGTTTAAATAAATCTCTCCAATATTTATAGTTTTCTCGTGGTTTATGCTCTGAAATGAAAGGTTAAGCATTCTAAATCGTTGATCTGAAAATGATTTGATGGTTGAATCGTTGATCTAAATCATTCATCCTTAACTGAAGGGAGTACTCGAGAGGAAAATAAGCAAGAATCCACGACAACTGACTAGTTTGTAGAAGAAAGTGATTTTATTAACAAAGTGCCTTATTAAAAACCTTCTCAGGAAAATCTCTTTTCACGTTCTTTTAAGAAGACAAAACCTGAGCGAGGAAACGAGTGCACAATTTATACATTACATTTGCTTAACTAAAATAATGCTTTAGATGTGACACGTTCCAGGTCCTTGGTATATTTTTCCCTTCAAGTGTTTCAAGCTTGTAAGACTCATTATCTAGGTGAGCTGAAACTTGAAAGGGTCCATCCCAGTTTGCAATAAGTTTTCCTTCTTTTTGGTCTCGGCGTGCTTCTCTAGTTGCTCTCCACACTAGGTCTTTAACCTGAAATTGTCTTGGTTTTATTTTTGAATTGAACCTTCTTGTCATTGTTCGTCTACTGGCCTTGACCATGATTGCTGCTTCATCACGTACCTCGTCCAATGAATCCAAGACAACAACTAAAAATTCACTATTAGAGTTTTCATCAAAGTGTTGCCTCTGAAAGGATGGCTCTCCAATTTCAACCGAAACCATGGCATCAGTATCATAGGTTAACTGAAAAGGTGTTTCTTTTGTGGTTGTTTAGGGAGTATACTGATAGGCCCATAAAATCTCAGGTAATTTTTCTACCCATTCTCCTTTTGCCGAACCCAATCTTCTTTTAAGTTCATGTAAGATCACCTTATTTGTTGCCTCGGCATGTCCATTAGTCTGGGGATGCTTGACAGAAGTGACTCGGTGCTTATCCTGCAATCCTTCCAGAAATTCGTTAAAGTGCCGATCTATAAACTGTAAACTATTATTTGTAATTTAGGCATGTGGAATGCCAAAATGTGTGATAATGTTCTTCCAAGTGAATTTCTTAACATTATTTGTTGTGATGGTAAAAAGTGGCTCTGCTTCAATCCATTTGGTGAAATAGTCCATAGCGACTATCTGAAATTTGCATTGTCCATTTGCTAAAGAAAAGGGTCCTAGTAAGTCCATTCCCCAAACTGCAAAGGGCCACGGTGAAGAGATTGGGTGAAGGTTATCGGCATGCTGGTATATATGTGGGTCATGCTGCTGACAAGGAATACATTTTTTGACAAAAGTTCGCAATCTTTGGATAAAGTCGGCCAATAGTACCCGGCTCAGAGTACCTTTATTGCCATTATCTGGCCCCCCGAGTGGGTACCACAAATACCTTCGTGAATCTCTCATCACATAAGTGGCTTGGTCTTCATCAAGGCATTTCAACATAGGGGTTGAAATTCCTCTCTTGTATAGTTCTCTACCGATGAGGGTATATTTGGCTGCCTACATTCTTATATTTTTAGTCTGGGTTAGGTCATCGGGGAGTTTATTATTAATGAGATGTTGAACGATTACAGTCATCCAATTTTGAGATATGTCTTCTATTTCCATGCATTCTTGTTTCAAAATGTTGGGCTTATGAATTTTTTGTTGAATCATACTTTGAAGTTGTCCTGGTTTCCTCTGGCTAGTCAACTTAGCAAGCCTATTAGCTTGTTCATTCTAGGCTCTCGATGTATATCAGATACATACTTCATCAAACTCACCCTCTATTCGTTTGAATTCTTGATAGTACTGCAACATGACTGGGTCTTTTATCTAATATGTACCTTTAGTTTGTTCCGCCACAACCTTCGAGTTGCTCCAACATGTGATACGTCGAACTCTGATTTCTTTTGTAAGTCTGAGACCAGCGAGCAGTGCCTCGTATTTGGATTGATTATTAGATGCCTTAAACCCGAATCATATGAATTGTTCAAGTACTACCACATTCAGCCCTTCTAAAACAACTCTTGCTCCATAGCCTTGTCGGCTTGATGATCCATCTACGTGCAGTTTCCATATGTTGGTATTAGTCTGTTTCTAGGTAGTGAATTCTTTGACAAAGTTGGCAAGTACCTGAGCTTTAAGAGGTCCTCAGGTTTCAAAGCGGATATCAAATTGGGATAACTCGACCTCCTATGTCATTAACTGACCTGCTAGTTCTGATTTTCACAACACTTGGCAATTGGGTAATCGGTACGCACTACTATCCGATGGCTCTGAAAGTAATGCCTTAATCGATGAGCTGTGTGAACCAGTGCCAGCACTGCTTTCTCCATTAACTGGTATTGAGTTTCAACGTCTTGAAGTGTTTGGCTAATAAAATATATCGGCACCTGTTCAGGTATTTCATGTAATAAGACCAAGCTGATGGCCTTATCTGATATAGCTAAATAGACAATCATATCTTACCCTGGTTTTGGCTTCGTCAAAATAGGAGGAGTTGCCAACATGTTTTTATATTGAGTAAAGGCGGCCTCACACTCATCTGTCCAGATAAATTTTTGTGATTTTTTTAGGGAGATCAACGAAATGCCGAAATCTCTCTGCCATTGTAGGCAAGAACCTAGTGAGTGCAGCTATTCAACCAGCCAACCTTTGAACTTCCTTTATATTCATAGGACTGGTCATCTCAATAATGGCCTGACACTTGTCTGGGTTTGCCTGAATCTCTTTTTCTGTGAGCATGAACCTTAAAAATTTTCCTCCTGCTATCCCAAATGTGCATTTCTCGAGGCTAAATCTCATTCTATGTCGTCTTACTTCGCTGAATACTTCAATTAAGTGGGCAACATGATTATTCAGGGAGATAGATTTGACTACCAATCTTCGACATATACTTTCATACACCTTTCTATCTATTTTGAGAAGATTTTATCCATTAGCCTTTAATATGTTGCTCCTACATTTTTAAGACAAAAGGGCATAGCTTTATAACAAAAATTTGCTAAATCTGTGATAGATGTCATCTTCTCCTCGTTCAGAGGATACATCCGGATCTGATTATATCTGAAATATGCATCCAAAAAATTGAGTAGTTTACAGCCGGCAGCCCAGTCGACCAGGTTATCAATGTTGGAGAGAGGATAAACATTCTTGGGACATGTTTTAGATTAGTGAAATCTGTGCACATCCTCCACTTCCCATTTGCCTTCTTTATCATCACAACGTTAGCTAGCCAAGTGAAGTATCGCACCTCTCGGATAAAGCCGGCTTGTAATAACTTGTTAGTCTCTTCCTCTGCTCGTGCTCTATCACTACCTACCTTTCTCTTTTTTTGGGGGCGATCGGTTTAGCCCCCTTGTAGACTAATAAACGATGACATAGAAAATTGGGGTCTATACCTGTCATATCTGAGGTTGGCCATGTAAACAAATTGACATTGCTTAATAGCACCCTTTCAAGTGTCGAGTGCTCGACTAGGGATAATCCTACTCTGAGATATGTGATCTGCTAGAATTTTTTTCCTATTTGAAAAGATTTCTTGTCCTTATTAGGTTTAACCTGAAGCCTCTCTTCTATTCTTTGGTCCAACTGTACCTGAAAATCTGCTTCTAACCGAGGAGATTTGATGTTTACATCTCGTATATGTGGGGAGAGGGGTTTTAAGCGCAAGCTTACAAAATAACATTCTCTATATTCATAGCTTGGTGAGGAATGGATACTATGGCCTTTAACTTGTTGAGGGATGGACGACCGAGCAGTATATTATATGAAGTGCTTGCATGGACCACTAAATATGTTACCTTGATACATCTTCCTTCCTGCTTAGATCTAAACAGGGTATATAAATCTATGCAACCTCGAGTTTCCGCTCGCTCCTGAGAATACGACCAGTGGTTCATTATATTCTCTATATTCCTCTTCTGGTATCCCTAGCTGCTTGAAGGTATTCCAATACAAGATGTCGGTCGAACTCCCTTGATCAATCAGGGTTTTGCAAACCGTGCAATTAAGTATATCAACACTTATAACCGTGGGGTTATCCTAGACTGGGTCCACTCCTTGGAAATCTCTATTAGTAAACGAGATGGGAGAAATTCGGATTCTACTTCCCAATGATATATGGTTGACCGAGCGGACATGTCTCAAATGCCTTTTCTTAGCCGAATTGGTAGATCCTCCACCAGCAAACCTACCTATAATAATGTTAATGATTTGGCGAGGATACTTCTCGTGTTGGTCGTGATGCTTGAGAGGAGGTCTCTTGACCTGCTACGCTGTCGTTCCATTCTTCTATCACTATATCTTCTTGATGGCTTGAGGTGATGATCCCTGTTCCTCTCAGTGTGACCGAAGGGGTTTGTTTGTACAAACCCCTACTGGTGCTTGGCTTTAACTAAGTCTTCAATGTGGTCTTTAAGGATTGTACACTCTTTAGTGGTATGTCCTCTATTTCTGTGATATCGGCACAATTTTGACTTATCTGCCTGAGGAAGGTATTCGCACGCCTAGAGATAGTTAGTATCTCAGTTGCCAATGTCTGCTCAAGTACTCTAGACCGATTGGTGTTTAAAGTAGTATAAGTGGCATATTTAGGTCCTCTTGGTGGTCACTCGGCCTCTCCTCTTCGGTCTTTGTTTTCTTGCTTATTTTTAAAAGATTTTCTTTTGTTACCCTTTCTTTGGTTAGACCCCTGTTTCATTCGAACTTGGCTTCAGTACTCGGCCAATTCTTCCATCTATATATACTTTGATGCCTAACTTCTTAATTCGTCTAGATCAATTGGTGGTTTTTTACATATGTTGTTGACAAAAGGGCCTAGCCTCAAAGCCATTAGGGCAACTTTGCCGAACTGTTCCATGAACGCTCTAAGTGTCTCTCTTTTTTCGTGTCGAATATTTACCAATGCCAATGACGTCAAAGGATGACGACAGCTTGTGGCAAACTGCAAATTGAATTGTCGAGTGAGTGTTGCAAATGAATCGATGGATGAAGGGGGGTAACTTGGTAAACCAGTTGAGGGCTGGTCCATGAAGTGAGGTGGGAAATATCTGACATAATAGGGCATCATTTTTTGTATACAAGCCGACTTGAGTTGTAAAGATATCCAAGTGTTCCTCGGGGTTGGATGTCCCGTCATACTTTTCCAGTGTTAAGCCTCTCTAGTTCTCAGGTAATTTAGCTTCCAAAATTGGTTGAATGAAACAGTCTCGTTCAACAGGGGTCCTAGTTTACTGATATGTGTTTGGCCTTTCTTGCAGAGCCAAAGACTCTCCCTACTCTTGGACTAGGGGGTAGTTTGAGAGGATATGTAGGTTTTGATTTCTTCCCTTAAGTTGGCATTCTCCTTTCTCAAACCTGACAACTCAAGAGCGTCTTTCTCTCTCATCCTTTGTATTTCCTTCATTTTAGCCCTAAGCTGTCTTACTACCGAAAAAAAGCTTTCATCTCCTCCCTTTTCAGCCAAAACTTCAGGTATCGGTGGGTTAGGTGTAGCGTCCTCCTGCTGATAAGAGGTTCCCCCTTCCTAACTCTGTCCTTCTTGCTGACTCCTTGTAAGTATCATAATGACTTTGAAATTGAGGCAAATCGTGTCCCACGATGGGTGCTAAAATGTTCCTGTTAAGGATACACTAATCTTCTCAACACTCCTCTACTGTGAGATAAGGTGACGTCCTTGCAAGTACCGCTAGCTTTTCTTTGTCTTAAGTGGGAGGGTGTACCTGCAAAAGACACTTCAATGATAAAGTCAGGTGTTGGTTTAGATAATAAATACTATTGAATATTGAAAGTCAACTATTTACTTGTACTTCTTACTTTCCTTTTATAGGTAATATTATAGGCTAGTGGGCTTTGTGGATTAGCCTTCCAATTAAGTAAATAATCATCTGACTATTTATCATAATTAGTTTAATTATTCTTTAATTCATTCTTAATCAAGCGGGGAGGGTGCTTATTTTATTTGGGCCAAAGAAGTGTTTAGATTCCTTCTTTTATCATTGAAACCAAGTGGTATCTTATCTAGTGCAAAGTTTATTTTAGTTTTTAATTTATATTAAATTATCATTTAAAATTAATTTTAATATGATTATTAACTTAATTCAATAATATAAAAATAATAAATAACTTTTTTATTATAATTATAAAAAATGAATAATTTTCATAATTTAGTGTATCAAAAAAAATAATATATATATATATATATATATATATATAATACTAACCTTATAAAATAATTATTTATATGTAATATGAATATTTATTTTCTACCTCACATGTTTGGTTTTTTATTTTTTTTTAAAATGTAAATATTCATATTAAAAATTTAAAAAATAAAATTTTTCATAATTATTAAAGAATCTATCCAAATCATTTTAATATAATAATTTTACATTATCAATCATATTTTTTATTTTTATATAATTTAGTTTAATTTTTAATTCTTATATTCAAAATTAAATTAAGTTAAATTGCAAACATGCTCAATTTTTTATTAATTTTTCATGCTATTATTGTATAAACAGTAAATACTATCCTAAACTATATTTATATTAATTTTATGTATTTCACGAGTAAATATATTTTAACACATTTATAAAGGAACTCATTTTCATGTCAACCTACACTAAATTAATTTTATTAGCTTAATTCAATAATATAAAATAATAAATAAAATATTTTGATTAAAATATTAAAAATTAATAATTTTTATAGTTAACTTTAAAATGTGATTATTGTTAAATTTAAAAACATACTTTTAAATATTAATATAATTTTATATAAAAAAATATTTTTAATATATTTATTTATTTGAGTAATTTAAATATTTGTCTTATAATTTTTAACCTCTTCTTTTATATTTAAAGAGATTTATGAAAGAAAAAAATATGAATTGAAATATATAATATTACTCAAAATAAAAAAGTTTGTCTATTTAAAAAAAAAAATAGGATTTGAATCCTAATTAGTGCACAAAATAAAATTTTTGGCAAACTTGAGACTATTTAATTAGTAATATTTAAAAATTAATGTAAATAATTTTAATATACTAATTAGAGGATATAAATTACCTTTATTTTTTATGTGATTCAGTTCTATTTTTAATTCTTATATTGTAGATAAAATTAAACTAAATAAAATCACAAATATTTCAACTTATAATTTATATTTATATTTAATGTATTTAATATTGTTTCATATTTATTAAATATTTAATTTTTTATTTCATAAGTATTCACTCTTAAAATAAATAATTATATATTAATAAAAGACTAGATTTATACTTTTATAAATTATCATGTTTAATATATAAAAGAGTATTGTATTAGGATTTCATCATTAAATTTAGATATTATCATTAATTAATAATAATAGTCCAACAATAGTTAATTATAAAATTATAATATAAAATATTTAAAAATATATTATTTAATAGTCACTTTATGATTTAGATATTAATATAATTTTATATATAAATAAATATTTTTAATAAATTTCATATATAAATATATTTTCAATATATTTAAAAAATTATTATTATATCAATGATATTATAATTAAATTGTATTAGTCGAATTCAATAACATAAAATATAATAAATAACTTTTTTATTAAAGATATAAAAAATTAACAATTTTCATGATTTATTTTATTAATAAATATATCTTTATATTAATTTTATCATGTAAATATCTATTTTTTATGATATATATATATATATATTCATTTATTTGATTAATTTAAATATTTATATTAAAATTTTTAACATCTTATTTTACATAAATATATTTTTAAAAATAAAGAATTATAAATTAAAATATATAATAAAATTACTTAAAATATAAATATTTATCTTTTTCTATAAATAAAATATTAGAGTATAATAAATACACATAATAGATTTAGTCACAAACTGGAGGTTTTTTTAATTAATAGTACTAAAAAATTAATATAAATAATTTTAATATACTAATTGATAAGTTTAAATCACTTTTATTTTTTACATGATTCGGTTCTATTTTCAATTCTTATATTGGAAACTAAAATAAACTAAAAATAATTACAAATACATAAACTTGTAATTTATAATTATATTTAACATGTTTAATATTTTTATGTTTATTAAATATTTAAATTTTTATTTAATTAGTATTAACTCTTAAAATAAATAATTATATATTAGTTAAAAATTTAATTTACACTCTTATTATCTTATCAATATATTTAGATATTATTAATAAATGATAAAAAAATACTATTACAATAGCTTATTATAAAATTTAAATATAAAATATTTTAAAATATGTATATTATATAATATTCACTTTATAGTTTAAATATTAATATAATTTTATAAATAGAAAATATTTGTTTTTCAAATATTTTTAATATATTTCATATGTAAATATACTCATAATACTTTTAAAAATTATTCTCATATCAATTATATAATGATTGAATTATATTAATCTAAATCGACAATATTAAAAATAGTAACTACATTTTTTGATGAAAATGTGAAAAAAATTAACCATTTTCATAGTTTACTCTTCAATAAATATATTTTAATGCTAATATTACAAATAATATTTATGTGTAATGTAAATGTCTATTTCTTTGTAATATAAAAATTTATATTCTTGTATATGTATTTATTTATTTAACTAATGTAAATATTTATATTAAAATTTTCAACTTCTTATTTTATATAGAAGAGAGTTTTGTATAGAAAGAATTGTAGATTAAAATATATAATAGCAAGATAATAACTTTGTATAATACAAACTGATTGTATTCAATTTAAAAAATATTATACATAATGATTTGTGCATGCTTTATTATTCTTTCGATGCATTGTATACTTTGTTGTCATTACAAATAAATAATATAGAAGGATAATAACTTCTATAATAAAAAGATTGTTTGCATTCAAGTTACATGATCTCAATCATAATGATCACTGCGTGTTGCTTATTCTTCCATTTAAAGCGCTACATCTACATGCTCAATTGTTAGATCTATTTAAGTATAGACTTGGATCCTTTGTAGCCATGCATCTCTCCTTAAAAAAATCTCAGCCTTTAAACTTTCATTCAAAGGTTATAAAATATTAAAATATTTTATTGTTATTTTTTAACATATTTAGCCATGAAGGGAGCTGTTTGCTACGTAGGATCTATTTTTGTTGAAAAATCTAGTTTGTCATTAGAATTTTTATTTAAAACACATCTTGTTAATATATGAGTTACGCACACAAAATAATAGTTTGTATATCATATTGCATTACATCTCTTTTGTTTGATTTAATACACATTAACAATTATGTATTAAATTGAATTTGTTCAACCTACAAAATTCAAACAAAGATACAAAGCAAAGATAAAAAAAAATACCAATTGACTTCCAATAGTCTTACAAATGGGTTGATGTAATTGAAAAGTTATGAAGATCAAAGGTTTGATCTTGTGTTTTGAGTGACATTTATTATACGTGACTGGTCATAACATATTTGCTTATAAAAATGATTAAAAATCATAATATAAAATTTAAAATCACCAATATATTTGAACATACACTAATATAACCATCTAATAAATGGTAAAAAATTTATTATACGTTTACAAATATGTTATGAAGATCAAAGGTTTGATCTTGTGTTTTGAGTGACATTTATTATACGTGACTGGTCATAACATATTTGCTTATAAAAATGATTAAAAATTATAATATAAAATTTAAAATCACCAATATATTTGAACATACACTAATATAACCATCTAATAAATGGTAAAAAATTTAGACTTTTTTAGGCTATATGTTATGTTCCATTTTTATCATATTTTTGAGTTTTTACAACAAATGATTACTTTTGTTGCTTTCAACATGAGTTCCTTTAATTGTTTACCGAAATATACTTATGTTCTATTCCAGGCAACAACTCCTCAATGACTGACAATAATCTTTGAAATAGGAAATATTCAATGTTCTATTAATAAGTTCATATATTTTGTTGGTTAGACATAAAGGTCACTGTGTTGCATACTCCTACACCTCTTAAATAAAAAATAAGTAGGTGCAAAAACTATTGTCATGAATCTTTATTTTCACCTTTGACAACAACAATAGTTACTCATTAGGATCCCTACCTACAACAGCCAAAATTTGTCCACCATAATATCCTTTCAAAAACTAGTCATCCAATCCTATAATCGGTCTGCACATTAAAAAGCTCTCCTTGCATGCCCGAAAACAAATATACAGTTTCTAAAAAGTGGGAAAAAGCTGTTTTGGGACATTTTTACCCTGCTTAATTGCATGACTAATTTGTTCGACTATCAACTTTATATTTGAACTAGGATTTGACTTTAACATCTCATGACAATAATCATACCTTTTATATTGCTCTTTAAAACTCCCATCAATAAGGTCAATTGTTGTCCTCATTGTTCTTTGTGTTGTAGACTTGCTTACTTCAATATTCTACTTTCTTTGTTTTTATTGTCATTAACCTTTATGTTGGAATTTTCTACTACACCATCTTGTAATTTTTTATTCAACCAAGTTGAACTTAATATCTTCACCTTATACTCTCTGCTGCATATGTGTTCATTAATAAATTTTCTCAATTGCCGAGTGTCTTCTCTTTGTAACTTGGCACAGAATGTCATCTATTTGCATTCACCTTTACGTACCACTTTCACTCTTTCATTATCATTCTTTTGAATCTTTAAGTTTTTACCAGAGTGAATATCATGTCTTTACAACCTCTTTAAAATCTTCTTTTGATGCAAATAATGTACTTATTTTTCATTTGTAATCAGTCATTTTTTATGATAAGTTAAATAATTTAAAGTGTTTCTATCTTGCTCTTTATCAGAATCTACATCAGTCTCCAATCCCTCATTGCTATAATCCTCATCAACATCAAAAGCATAATTGCTCTCAGCAAATGTCATTGGATTAGTAGAAGTAGAACTAACCTCAAATTGAGATTCAACTTCAAAGTCTTCATCAAAACTAGAATTAATATGAAACTCAACGTATGAAGTTGTTATTTTCTTTTTTTCTCTCACTCATTCTTGTTGTTTTGGTTTTTTTTTTTCTCACTTGTTCTTGTTGTTTTGTTTGTTTTCTTCTCACTTGATCTTGTTGTTTTGCTCCTTCTATTATCACTTATTCTTAATGTTTTGGCACATATTTTCATTGTTTTTTTGGTCATTTTTTTTACTCATTTTTTTCTCTTTTGTAGAAGATTTTTTCTCTGTTTGATAGCCATCAACTTTCCTTGTTGATCTTCCTATTCTATATGAACTTCTTCCTCTCATCCTTTTCCACATGCCTTTCTTCTTTTTTCACTTGAACCTCTTTTTATTCCACTTCAACCTCATTATCTACTTCAAAATTTTCTTCTGTTACTTGTTCTCCAACACCCATCTCCCTAACTTGAACCCATCAACATTCATGGGATATTCAAGTAATGGAACATCTACACATATCTCAGCTTCTGAAACTACATGTACTACATACAACTCCACTTTTCCATAACACTTCGACACTATAGTCATCTCCATAGCTCCTTTATCATCTTTTAGTTCCTTTATCTCAACATCAAGACCTTTTCCACCAATCTTGCACCATATACTATCAACTACATCAGATTCCAACTCACGTACCTCATCCAAACACTCAAAATAACTCCAAAAATTTTCTTCACAGTCCAAAATACTTGTCTGGCCTCTAACATACTTAATCTTTTGTGACTTTTCAAACTTGCCACCATAGTGAACTTCTACACACAATTTATCCATCTTCTATGACCCAAAAAAGTTAATAACAACAAAACCTAAATTTTAGAAAAATGAAATCTTTCAAATATTCAACAATGTCCTAACTCTTATTACCTCACAAAACACAAACAAAATAATATACCCAACACATGCAGAAAATAAATTTCAAAAATAGAAACATACCTTATAACTTTGATGTTCGATTCTATTTCTAATTTTTAACGTTTTTCCAATAAGAAACCCTGATAACCCTTTACAATATGAAAAATTTTGCTTTGCAAACTGATTTTTTGATTTCAATATCTCAAATTCCCTCTATAACATAGTGATTGTTTCCCTTCCAGAAGTGTATTTCACGTAACTACAATCTCCACATGTAGAATGACTTCCAATTGAAGGCTTATGCTTATAGGCCTACGTATGATAACATAAACACCATTAGTGTTACATAGGATGCTTCTGTTACGTTCTCTAACAAAGCTCATAGAAAGGATTAATGTGAAAAAAAATAACAAAACTTAGAAGATTAAATTGAACAAAAAAAAGTTAGAGGACTAAAATAAAATTTACCTTTAAGTTAAGGGACGAAAAGAGTAATTTTGCCAAAATCATCAACATAAACCAAAACTATGAGTTGCACCTCTTTGTAATAAAACATAAACAATGAATAATTAAAGTATGATTGATGAAAACTATATCCTTTAAGAGTGTAAGAGAGTTTGGCAAACCAACACCTTGGAGTTTGCTTTAACCCATATAAGGACTTGTGAAACTTATATACCATTTCTGGTTGAGAAGTTTGAAAACCATGAGTAGTCTCATGAAAATCTCTTCCTGCAACTCTCTATGAAAAAATGCACTATGCATATCCATTTGATATAGTTCTTACCCCATTGTTGCAACTATTGCTAAGATAATTTGAACGATAACTGTCATGACCTAATTACTATTCTAGAATACTACTGTTGTATAGTAACACATCATATTGAAGAACAACCATATGCGGTAAACGAGAGTGTTAACATGCATAACATCACTACAATACACACAATCTATATTTAAAATCATGCATTCAAGTGATACATGAAATAAATCCCAACAACTATTATTAAGCCCTATTGTCAAAGGATCCTTCCTCGATTTCAATTCATGGCACCTGTGAATCTCATCACACTTAACAAAAATCCCTACGAGATTAAATTCTCACTTCTCAATCAAGTTTTTAGTATAATAAATAATAATTTGAATTCACACTAATAGTTCACTATGTCAAAGGGAATAAAACATACAAAAATGCAACCGTACAAGATGTAACTATAATACGGAAATGTATGCATATAATTATAAAAGAGTAATAGTTTAAACATATCCATCCAAACCAAATTCTGTAACAAGTTTAAATCAAATGTAAACCCTTAACGTATAGTATCTTAAAATAAGCAAAATGAACATCTCCTATGAGCAATATCCAATCCATTGGGAGAGAATCTTCACTAGGGTCAAACTCCATCCATTGGAGGAAGACAGATGATAAATCCATATTTTACCATAATTTTTAGTATAGTTTTGTTAACAAATAACTAGTAAAGTGCTAAGTAAACTTAGAAATATCATAAAAATTACATTGATATTCATAATTGTATAAATAGTTTTGAGTTTTAGAATTTTAATCCAATTTTGAACAATTTGACTTAAAATGACTTAATCCTTGTGCAGAAGCTTGAACTGAGAATTTGAGTTGAAGATTGAAACGAAGAAAGTAGAGGAATTGAGCTTAAAAGATAAAGAATCAAGTGTTATGTTTAGGGCGTAACCACTCTGAGTACATAGAGTTAACACTTTGAAGAAAAAAATTCATGAAAACCAAGAGAGTATCAACTTCAAGAGTTTAGAGTAGCTACGTTCAAGGTCATACACTTATGCACACTGCGCGTAGCCACTTCAAGTGTTCAAAGTAGCTACGCAGTAATCGTGTAGCTACTTCAAGTGTTCAAAGTAGCTACGCGTGAGGATCTTCTTATGTAGAACACTTGCACGTAGACACTTCAACCACTTAAAATGTCTATGCAAAAGTAACAGAATTTTAAATATCTTTTCTAAGTGTCAACTTTGGACGATTTGAGTTCCTAATTCAGTTATAGAAGACCTTTTATGCTATAATTCTTAGAGATTAATGTGTGGAAAGGAAAATGGCAGGAAAAACATTATAAATTGAAGTTAGAGGTTCAGAAAATAGGACTTTGGTTCATTTTTGTTATTTTTCACTTTTTAACTATTTTAACTTCTAAGGAAAGTCAGAGAGAGAGAGATTGGAAGTGACTTTCAAGCTTCATTGCTAGAGGAATCAGTGTGAAGATTGGGTCTTGGAAGATGTTCTTCTGCTTCTTGTCTTCTTCTTCTCTTACTTCTCCTTCTTCCATTGTAATGTTGTTCTAACCTTTTTGGTTAGGGATCTATGTATCCAGATTTGATGTTGTGATGTAATTGTGGATTGGATATTGAGATTTTAATTGAATTAAGTATATGATTCTGTTCTTAATACAATTGTGAACTAATCCTTCATTCAATTGAATTTAGAGGAATCTTCATAAATGAAAATTGAGTTTATTTCTCATATCTGAATCATATGCCTAGGTTATTGAGATCTTAGGAATAAGTATCATGATCTAGTAATCTTATAATTTCCAAAACTTAATGTAGTATTTGATTAAATTTCACTTAAGGGATTAGGGAGGTTTAATTAGGTATTAGGATCAATGAGCCAAGGAATTGTCCTTTGGTTAAAGAAGTGAAATTGATTATCAATCAATTAAAATTCTCAAGAATCCAAAACATGATTACAGTGCAATTGAAAATCTGGTGAATTGATTTCTAACTATTTTCCATATAGCATTCTTAATACAAAATTCATACTCTATTTTTACAGTAAGTTTATTACCTTTTATTATTCTTATTTCTTACTTTTACATGTTACAAACCTTCAAAATGAATTGTATGGCTCAACTAATTGTTAAATTGTGAAGTGATAATTGAAAATTGAATCCTTGTGGATGATACTTGAGGCTCATATTGATTTCCAAAATTTATTACTTGCTACAACTACCTAGTGCACTTGCTAGTTAGTATCCCTCTTTTACGTAACAGCAGATCATTCCCCACTTGGAGCTAAAGTGAAGGTAGCAGGTCATCATCGTTATCTATCGATCTCACGATAGGGGGTGATGAACGAAATGGAGGTTGTGGCGATAGTGGTGACGGACGTCTAATGAAAGGTCCTGCTTCATTTGATGGTAAAGGAGGAGCTCTCGCAGGGTGTCAGGGAATAGGTCAGATAGATGGGGGTTTAGGATGCATAGGAGCATTTTCTTTGTTGGGATTCCCAAGAGGGTCAAGATGGTGTCTGGTTTGGAGGTACTACAAGAACAATAAGAGTAGAGAAAGAAAAATGCGATTCCATCTCTCATAACAGAATGAAAATCTTGGCCAAAAGCCTGTCGTATCAGTAGGGCTTACAGCCCTTATCAATTATGAGTCTCACACCCATGGTGACTAGACCCCAGAAGATTAGTCAGTAAGTTTAAGATTCTACAAGCACATCTCTTCCTCGTTGTCCAGTATTCATATCTTTGCTCAATCGGTACATATCCAAAATGCATACATATAAAACAAAACAAAAAAACCAAGAGGAAGAGACAAACCAGAGAGTGAGTCCTACACAATTATAATAATCTATATTATAAACATAACAACTAAATTAAAACAAGTTAAACAAAACCTTCAATCTATTTACATAATATATCACTCAAAATTCTATTAAATTATACTACGTAGTTCTACCAGTCTAAATAATGATAAAGGATGCAATGCATGTTACTCGTAAGTCTACATTTTCTCAAAGTTTCATCCTCCCTCCAGTCAAGGTGGTCAGAGGACTCCATTTCCTGCTAGGTAACACGTTCCGTCCTCAACTTATTAACTGATTCATATTATTAAAATAGTCTTCAGGAATGAGTCTGTTGCGACTTTGGTAATTGGTGTCCACATTAGGATTAGTAAGAGTTCCTTGGCAACGTGGCTTAATTACAATGAGCTACTCCACGTCATTGAGCCATCCCCTCCCTTTACTACCCCTAAGGTTCCTTCGTGAACTTGGATATAAGCATTCTGCAGTTGTGTCGGACTGTTATCTTGACTCTCCTTCATCGTTCATGTGAATAATGCGAATGAATGGTCAGACAAATGCATCATTGCCATTTCAAGGGTACATACACGCAACTTAATATTAATAATTAAACCCAAACAAAAGTAACGTATATACATATTGCTTCATCAAACCACACACACCATTTAATATTAACAATCAAATTCAAACAAAAGTAATGTATATACCTGTCAAAAAGTAATAAAGGGTTTTCAAAAAGAGTTCCCAAGTTATTATCACATAAAGATTATTTTCAAATACCAAGAATAATTTGATTCGATTGTTTAAACGTAACGGTATTGTAACATACTAAAAACAGATCTTAATGTTAACAATAAATTAAAAAAACAGTAATGCAATATATTAGAGAGATCAAATGAGATAAGCCTAGGACTTATGGGTTCACCTATTATACTTCTTTATGTTCTAATTAATTTAATCCCGATATTAGCATCCAAATATTTGTCAACTACTCATAATTAGTTCTATTAACATCAAATAATTATACAATGTTAATATTCTTTTCACTGAATAAACATTCTCAATGATCATGCAAGGTAATTAGTTGAGAAAGCATGAAGATCCTATGAGTTTGTTAATTTAATAACGGCTAAAAGAAAGGAATTAAGTGTGATTAACCTAACCTCGTCTCGTTTTATCCTATAATTCTGTTAATTACAGTGGTATGATCTCCTACAATACAATTAACTATGGGATGCTAAGGGTGATTAAATCTTAATATACACAATATAATCCAATAGAATAAAAACTAAACATTAAAGGAAAACTAATACCAATATTAAAGTAAAAATCACACAAAGTTTGCAGTAGGATATACCATAGCCGTAGCTATGGGTTTAGTTACTCATAACAAAATAAACTACGAAGAATGTGATAAATAAACTCATAACCATAAAGAAAAAATTAAATAAAAAAAACTCAAAAAGGTAAAAGACGAAGATAGTTCTCGTTCTCCAAAAGGCGCTCAATCACTTGCTTGGATTCTAGGGTGAAGCTCGTCGTCCTTGCCAATAGTCTTCAATGACTTTCAAAGATGATTTTGATTAGAATTAAGAAGGGGACAAAGGTGTGTAGAGAAATGAAAGTGTCAAGTGTGGAGCATAAGGCCTCTTTATATAGGCTGTGTCTTGAGTTTCTAGTTGGTTGAGCTCTATCTTTTCAAATTAGTTTTATTTACAATCAGAATCACTCTAAATCTTCATATCTAAGTTTAAATTTTAAATTTTAAATTCAAACTCAGCTTCACATAGTATAGCCAAGTACTAAAAATATCTAATTTTTATCCAAAATATCTCTATAATGCACTAATAACAACTTTCAGCTAAACTGTAATAATTAATAACATAATTAGTGTAAATATATAAAAAATAGAGTTTAAGTTTATAAATATAAATTATAAAATATATCAAAATATGAACTTATCATGTACCTCTCTCAAATAGTGTTCCTTTTTGGAAAAAAAAGAAAAAGAAACAAGGAGAGTTGAGTTCCCCTTATACATGCATTAGCTTGCAAGAAAATCAATAAATTAGCCTTCATTGGTTTAGTGTCAACTTTTTTATTATGAGTCATTAAGAGAAATGGCCACCTAATCAGGCCATTAAATTCAACTGCACTCTCTCTCTGTCCACTACAAGATGGCTACATGACATTTCACCTTCCCCTATTAAGCTGTTAAACCTTCTATACCTTACCAATATTACTCACACCATGTACAAAACCATAATAATTAGAATATTGCTTAGTATAGTAAATGTGAGGACATGACTTAAGGAGAAAAAGAAATTGGAAAATGGGAATTAAATGTAGGCTCAATGATGTGTGTATAAATTGTATTTGCATTCATGTTTAGTTTAGGCCATTTGCATACATTATTGCATTGTTTGGTTGATTTTATCATGCATTATCTTTGTTTCAGATTACACAGTTGGTTTGCTTGTTTTTTCTTGTAAGTAAGTGTTTTAGGTGCTTAAATTATGGTTTGGAGGGAGCAAGAATCAAGTTGGAAAAAAGACAGAGCGAAGAATTAAAATCAGAAGATTCCACAACTGAATTGTGGATCGTTCCATGCCTGTGGAAATATTTCAGAGTACAGATTTGAAGTCGGAAATATCCACAAGCAGGCTGTGGATTTTTCCATGCCTGTGGAAAGGTGCCAGAAATTGAAAAGTCAAGCCAGAGGATTCCACAAGCAGGCTGTGGATTTTTCCATGCCTGTGGAAAGGTGCCAGAAATTGAAAAGTCAAGCCAGAGGATTCCATAGGCAGGTTGCGGATTTTTCCATACCTGCGGTTCGATAAGTTACAACTGTTAACATATAAATAAGAGGAGAATAACAAAAGAACGGGGGGACAAGGAGATTACTTGGATGAGATCAATTGCTTCATCATCTGATTTTCGGTTTTTATTTTTACATTATGCATAACTAAATTCCTTTGTGTTAGAGGATTGATGTAGAATTCAGGATTATATGTTCTGAACCTTTTCCATTGTTGTTAAGTAATTTTAATTATTTCAGTGTTTTATCTCTGTTTATAATGATTATTCTTTAAGCAATTTTACAATTGGGAGATTGGGGATTGTTTGCGATTAGAGATAGAACAGATTAGATTTTGTCACAATTGCGAAATTGGGCATACTTAATTAGTTTTCATATGAGTTGATAATTGTTCCTCACGATTCTATTGAATTTTGTAATTATCCTAAGGAATTAGGGATTAGGATTCCATGAACAGATTTACTTGTAAGGAATTACAGGTAATCAGCTCTCAATCAACTCAAGAGGATAATTATAATTCTTGCATCAGTTAAAAAGGGTAGGAATCTATAAGAAAGAATATGAAATCAATTCTCTAACATCTTTATATTGATTAAATTTTTGTTAATTTTATAATTACGCTGAATTGATCAGTTTTTTTGATTTCTCAAACTTGACGTAAATTAGTAATCTAGTACTTAACAATTTCAATCCCTGAGGACAATAATTTTATTACTACAGTAACGATTGGTACACTTGCCATACGTACAATAAGTTTTTGGCGCCGTTACCGGGGATTGAATTTTCAGTTGATATTAGTGAGCTAATCGACTTGAGATTTGAGTTGTAGATTTTAGAGAGTTCATATTGTTCTATTTTTAATTTCTTAATTTTTACTTCAATTTTTGTTATTTTCATTTTTTTTTGTATTTTGTTCTTTAAGTTGTTTATGCGAGGTACTGTTGCTCCGGAAGATTTGCTTTTTGATCCAGAAATTGAACGTACTGCTAGAAGGAATAGAAGAAGTGCAAGAAGAAGAAGGAGAGAAAGAGCAAGACAAGAAGCATTAGCTGACGAAGCAGAGCAAGAATCACCAATGGCAGAAGAAGCTGGTAATGTGAGAAGGACCCTGAGGGATTATTCTATGCCAGATCTTAATTCTTACAGAGTGAGTATTGTGAGGCCTCCTATTCAAGCCAATAACTTTGAAATTAAGCCTGCACTTTTACAAGTCATCCAACAAAATCAGTTTGGAGGTGTAGCATCAGAGGATCCAAATTCTCACCTAGAGAATTTTCTTACAATTTGCGACACCTTGAAGATCAATGGAGCTACTGATGATGCAGTCCGCTTGAGGCTTTTTCCTTTTTCATTACGGGATAAAGCTAAGAGTTGGCTTCAATCACAACCTCAAGGGAATATTTCTACATGGGATAATTTGGCTACTAAATTTGTGAACAAATATTTTCCTCCATCCAAGTCAGCAAGAATGAGAAATGAGATTACTAATTTTGTGCAACAAGAGTCTGAGTCCTTATATGAGGCATGGGAAAGGTATAAAGACCTAATTCGAAAGTGTCCTCATCATTCTTTACCAGATTGGCTACAAGTGCAAATTTTCTATAATGGCCTTTCACCCTCTTTTAAGGCGATATTGGATGCAGCAAGTGGAGGGTCATTTAATTTGAAAACACCAGAGGAAGCCTTGGAGACTCTTGAATTGATGGCAAATAATACAGTGAACATGCAATTTGATCGCCAAAATAGAAGAGGTGGAGTACTGGAGGTTAATACTTTGGATGCTATTCTAGCACAGAACAAGCTTTTAACACAACAAATTACTAATTTGACTCAGCAGTTGGGTAGTATGCAGGCTAAAGCTGTTAATACATCTTCCTTGGTGTGTGACTTTTGTGGAGGAACGCATCAAAATGGTGAATGTCAAACCACTCAACAAGAGGCACAAGTTAATGTAGTAGGGCAACAACAGAATCATTATTCCAATAACTATAATTCAGGTTGGAGAAACCCACCAAATAGACCTTGGGGTGGGTCAGGACAATCTAACCAACCAAGGCCTCCATATCAATATCAAGCACAATCTAGCAATCAAGGGAGCAAGATGTCTACTTTGGAGAGTGCTTTAGAGAAGTTATCCTTGCAAACCTCTACCTTTGTGGAGCAAACTTCCAACTTTATGAATGACACTAGGACAAATTTCAAGAACCAGGAAGCTTCAATCAGAAATTTGGAGAATCAAATTGGTCAAATGTCAAAACAACTTTCAGAGAGATCTCCTGGTAAATTTCCCAGTGACACCGTTCCCAACCCAAGGGAACAATGTAAAGCAATTCAATTGAGGAGTGGAAAGGTGTTAATTGATGAGAAAAACCGTGAGGTGGAAGGAGAGAAAAAGAAAGAAAGTGGTGATATAGAAGTGATGAAAGAAGAAAAAAATGATGAGATAAATTGTGAAAAAAAGAATGAGGGAGATAATAGTCAGGCAGGTGAGAATGATAAAACAAAAGTTTTTGTTCCTACTGTTCCATTCCCTCAAAGGTTGAAGAAAAAGGAGCAAGAGAAGCAATTTGCAAGGTTTCTTGACATCTTCAAAAAGCTCCACATCAATATTCCTTTGGCTGAAGCATTGGAACAGATGCCAAGCTATGCCAAATTCATGAAGGATTTGCTGTCCAGCAAGAGGAAGCTTCAAGAAGATGAAACCATAATGCTCACAGAAGATTGCAGTGCAATAATTCAAAAAAAAGTACCTCCTAAGTTGAAGGATCCAAGAAGCTTCGTAATCCCATGTGAGATTGGAAATTTAATGGTTGGTAAGGCATTGTGTGACCTTGGAGCAAGCATCAATTTGATGCCCTTGTCTATTTTTAAGAGGTTGGGTATTGGAGAAGTGAAGCCTACTATGATAACTCTTCAATTGGCAGACCGTTCAGTGACTTATCCTTATGGAGTAGTGGAGGATGTCTTAGTAAAGGTGGATAAATTCATCTTCCCAGCTGACTTTGTGGTGCTTGATATGGAGGAAGATTCTAAAGTCCCAATTATATTGGGAAGACCATTTTTAGCCACAGGGAGAGCATTGATTGATGTACAGCAAGGTAAGTTGATGTTGAGAGTGGCGGATGAAAAAGTTACCTTTTCTATAAATGAAGCTTTGCAGCACTCGATGGACAAGGAGGATTGTTTCCGGGTAGAAATGGATTATTCTCTTATGTTAGAGGATATGGGAAAATATATGAGGAAGAGTCCATTAGAGGGAGCCTTGCTAACAGAAATGAGAGCAAAGGAGCTGAGTGAGAAAGTGAATGACGAAGAGGTGGTGGACTGTGTTTACCAATTAGAAGCTCTTAAGCCAGTATTTACTTCCAAAAGAGGGGTTGAAGAACTAAACAGAGATGAGGGAAGAATGGAAGAGACATCAAAGATAGAATTAAAACCACTCCCTTCCCACCTGAAATATAGGTTCTTAGATGAGCAGAAGCTTAACCCTGTAATTGTAAACAATGAGTTGACAAGTGTTGAGGAAGAGAAACTTATGAGGGTATTAAGAGAGCACAAATCTGCATTGGGTTGGGTTATTAATGATTTGAAAGGTATTAGTCCTACTGTTTGTATGCATAAAATTTTTATGGAGAAGGATTTTAAACCGGTGCGTCAACCGCAAAGGAGGCTCAACCCAACTATGAAGGAGGTAGTGAGAAAAGAGGTTATTAAGCTTTTGGATGCATGTATAATTTACCCAATTTCTGATAGTGAGTGGGTTAGTCCTGTGCAAGTTGTACCCAAGAAAGGTGGTATGACGGTAGTGATGAATGAGAATAATGAACTTATCCCAACTAGAAAAGTTACATGTTGGCGTATGTGTATTGACTACCGAAGACTTAATCAAGCCAAAAGGAAGGACCATTTTCCACTACCTTTTGTTGATCAAATGCTAGAGAGATTGGTTGGGCATGAGTATTATTGTTTTTTGGATGGCTATTCTGGTTACAACCAGATTGCAGTGGCTCCTGAAGATCAAGAGAAAACAGCCTTTACATGTCCTTATGGAGTCTTTGCATACCGGAGAATGTCATTTGGTCTCTGCAATGCACCTGCTACATTTCAGAGGTGTATGTTTTCTATTTTTTCTGATTTAATTGAAAATTGCATTGAGATCTTCATGGATGATTTTTATGTATTTGGTTCTTCATTTGATTCTTGCCTCACTAACCTGACTTTAGTGTTAAAAAGATGCCAGGAAACTAATTTGGTGCTTAACTGGGAGAAGTGCCACTTCATGGTAAGAGAAGGTATTGTCCTAGGTCATCGAATTTCTGCTAAAGGTATTGAGGTAGATAGAGCCAAGATAGAGGTAATTGAACAATTACCTCCTCCTGTGAATGTTAAAGGGGTTAGAAGTTTTCTAGGACACGCGGGTTTTTATAGGCGGTTTATCAAAGATTTTTCTAAAATAGCTAAGCCTATGAATAATCTGCTTGAAAAAGAAGCTCCTTTTGAGTTTGATGATGCATGTTTGCAAGCATTTAACACCATTAAGAAAAAACTTATTTCTACTCCTATTATTACGGCACCTGATTGGTCTTTACCATTTGAAATTATGTGTGATGCTAGCGATTATGCTGTAGGTGCTGTATTGGGACAAAGGAAAGAAAAAGTTTTTCATGTTATATATTATGCTAGTCGTGTGTTGAATGATGCCCAAAAGAACTATGCCACGACTGAAAAAGAGTTACTTGCTGTGGTGTTTTCCTTTGATAAATTCAGACCTTATCTTGTTGGCTCTAAGGTCATTGTTTATACTGATCATGCTGCTTTGAGATATTTGTTTGTTAAACAGGATGCCAAGCCACGATTGGTTCGATGGATTCTCTTATTACAGGAGTTTGATTTGGAAATCCGAGACAGACAAGGGAAGCAAAATTTGGTGGCTGACCATCTTTCAAGATTGAAGATTGATAAGGCTATCAAGGATATCTCAGAAGAGTTTCCCGACGAGAAATTGTTGGCCATTACTTCTTTACCATGGTTTGCTGATTTTGCTAATTTCAAGGCAACTGGTATAATTCCTCATGACTTTAATTTTCAGCAAAGAAAAAAAATTTTGCACGATGCTAAATTTTATTATTGGGATGATCCTTTGTTATTTAAAAGGTGTGCTGATGGTATAATTAGGAGATGTGTTCCTGAGAATGAGTTTGAGAGTATTCTTTGGCACTGTCATGGATCAGATTATGGAGGGCACTTTAGTGGGGAAAGGACAGCCTCTAAGGTATTACAAAGTGGATTGTATTGGCCTACCCTCTTTAAGGATGCTCGTAGTTTTGTTGAGAGGTGTGATAGATGTCAAAGAGTGGGGAATATTTCAAAGAGGAATGAGATGCCCTTAAATAATATACTTGAAGTAGAAATTTTTGATGTTTGGGGTATAGATTTTATAGGACCATTTCCTTCTTCTTTTTCAAACCAGTACATTTTAGTTGCTGTAGACTATGTGTCTAAGTGGGTAGAGGCTAATGCATTACCAACAAATGATGCTAAGGTTGTGGTTTCTTTTATCAAGAAACACATTTTTACTAGATTTGGTGTGCCTAGAGCAATCATTAGTGATGGAGGTTCACACTTTTGCAATAAGCAATTGGAGTTACTCTTAGGCAAATATGGTGTGAAGCACAAGATAGCTACCCCTTACCATCCACAAACAAGTGGTCAAGTAGAAATTTCCAATAAGGAGTTAAAGAGAATTTTAGAGAAAGTGGTAAGTTCTACTAGAAAGGATTGGTCCAGGAAACTAGATGATGTGTTGTGGGCTTACCGTACTGCTTTTAAAACTCCTATTGGAATGTCACCATATCAGTTGGTGTATGGGAAATCATGCCACTTACCTGTAGAATTAGAGCATAAAGCATTATGGGCTACTAAATTTCTAAATTTTGACTTAAAGAATGCAGGTGAAAGAAGATTGTCACAATTGGATGAGCTGGATGAGTTTCGATTGCAAGCATATGAAAATGCTAGGATCTATAAAGAGAGAACCAAAAATGGCATGATAGGAGAATTGTGGTTAAAGAGTTTGCACCTGGCCAACAAGTGTTGTTATACAATTCTAGGCTCAAATTATTTCCAGGTAAGTTAAGGTCTCGCTGGTCAGGTCCTTTTGTTGTTCAACAAGTATTTCCCTTTGGTCAGAAAGACACTTTAAAGTTAATGGTCAGAGATTGAAGTTGTACCTAGGGGGTGATTTTGAAAGAAAAAAGACCACTGTTAATTTAGCATCATTATTTGAAGGTGAAAAAAAAAATTAAATTGAAAAAAATAATAAAATAAAAAAAAACACAAAATAAAAAAAAACACACAAAATTTTGAAATTAATTTTTGACAGAATGTTCCACAGGTGAGGCATGGAATTTTTCACACTTGTGGTTTTCTAAGGTATTTCTAAATAAATAAAAAAAAAACCCTAGTATAATTCTTTTTTTCTTCTTCTCCATTTCACACTCCCAACTGCCGTCACACACAACCCTCACATCACCCACCACGGACCATCACCAAATAGTGCCGCCCAACGTCGCCATAGCTGTCCCAGCTACACTAAGTGCCTTCATCTTCCCACAAACAATCCTATTCCATGGTATTTTTAGTCATTCATTATTTGGTGTTGTGGGTTTGTTGCATTCAACTTATTTAAGTGTGGGGCATTTCAGTTTTTGGGTTTTATTTTGTTATTCTTCCTGTTATTGAGCCGTACAAGGGCTGAGATTTTAACATCACCATTGGCTGCTTTAGAACTTTTTGCTTTATAAGTTGACAATGTCTCACAAAACAGTGGCAATGAAGAGCAAAGGAAAACGTCCTCGTCATCCGCCCCCTGAAGAAAATCCCCATGGTATTGTATTTAAAAATGAGGAGCAAAGGATGCGGTATACTTCTTTGTCTAAGAGGATCATATTGCCTACAAGGTATTTTGATGAGAACACTTTAACCACTTTGGCCATGTTAGAGGAAGTGAATTGGTTGTTAGGTAGACTTGGTTAGGATAATTTTGTTAATCTGAAATACCCTGTTTATGAAAGGATTACCATTGAATTCCTTAGTTTAATTAATGCAGAGATTATACAGGGTAAAAATTGTACAGCTGGGCTAATCACATTCAGATTGCATAATAGAGATCTAGCCCTCACTTTAGCTGAATTTAATTCCATATTTGGGTTACCATGTGGGGGTGAGAGGAAGTATCCCCGTGAATTTATAGCTTCATCATTTTGGTGCAAATTATCTGGCTCTAGTGATTTTGTTTCCTCTGAATCTAAGGAGTCCCACATCCATAATCCATGTTTCCGGTATGTTTATCGTCTCATGGCCCATACTATATTTGCTCGTGGTGATAGTAATGCTGTTGTTCGAAAATCTGAGTTGTTACTTCTGTGGGGTATGGTTCATGCTGTTGATTTAGAATCAGGTTCTTGGCTGGCACGACAGCTTACTAAGGTAGGGAAAGCTTTGTCAGGTCAAATAGCTATTGGGGGGTTAATCACTCCAATTGCACGTCATTTCAACATTCCGCTAAATGATGACAAGCCAATTTTAGGCACTTCGAGAATTGATTTGGAAATGTTGGTCAATAATGAGATGCTTGTTAAACGGGATAATCATTATTGTTTAGTGATGTGTGACACTTTGGAGATGCCTCCACCTCCTCTCCCTAACTCTGAATTCACCACTGTGCGTGAAAAGACTTGTTGGACATTTGCTCATTCTGATTTTCAAGATGATCCTACTGAATTTCCTGGACAGTCCTCTGAGTATTCATTCATTCCCACTGGTCCTTATGTTGGTGACTTCTCTCGGCTCCATGAATCCATTGCCGCACTACAAGCCCAACAAGAAAGGCATTACAATGAGTTTGTGGAATTTTGCGATACACAACTCTTTCACCAACAAACTATGGAACAAATGATGCAGGAAACTTTGGCTCTGCTTCGCTCTCATATGCCTTGATTTTGTGAGTTTTCTTTCCCCTCTTCTTTATTTTGTTTCCATTGGGGACAATGTAAATATTTACGTCTGGAGGAGTTTTATGCATCTTTTCTTTCTTTATCCATCATCTTGCATCATTGTGCATTTGCATAGTCATATACATTGCACTCATAAAATAAAAAAATAAATGAAAAATAAAGGGTTATTTAAATGCTTGCATATGTGTTGAAATGGGAATTCATTCTCTTAACCATAAGTTCTAAGTTTGTTCAATGATATTTTCTGAGCACTATTAATATTTGGTTTATGATTACTTGTTGGGAAAATTCACACAAAACACAATGATCTTGGTACTATGACACTTAAGGAAGACTTTTAATCTATTTAAATAAGGCATACGAAGTTTTAGGTTTCTATGGTGACACTTACTGCATTTGGTTACTGGAGAATTGTCTGCCTTATAAAAAAAAATGGTTCTAAAGCTAACTAGACACCTCTTTGAGGTCATAGGTCACTGGGGAAATACTGTAAGTACCCCTTTGAGACTGATTGGCTACTGGGGAAATGTCTAGTTTGAAAAAAAATAATAAAAAAATTAGTTTCCTAATGCAGGCACTCCTTTGAGACCACGTGTGGCAAGTGCATAGCAATTGAGTGGAAGAACCAAGCATAGTTGGCAGGTAAGTGTCTTCTATGCTGGGAACCTAAAAGAAAAAATAAATAAATAAAAAGAAAAGATAAGTATTGACTGACGTAGTGTCTAGTGCCTTGCTTCAATTCCAATTGCACTAAGAACCTAACAAGTTAGTCATATTGTGCTAAAATTGTGAAAATGGTGCTCTTGGATATCATTGTTTTATTCTGAATCGAGTGGTTGAGATAATATATTTCCATTTAAGTTTATTCCTTATCCTGTCTTCATTGTGTTTTCTTTGCTTGAGGACAAGCAAAAGTTTAAGCTTGGGAGATTTTGATGTGTGTATAAATTGTATTTGCATTCATGTTTAGTTTAGGTCATTTGCATACATTATTGCATTATTTGGTTGATTTTATCATGCATTATCTTTGTTTCAGATTACACAGTTGGTTTGCTTGTTTTTTCTTGTAAGTAAGTGTTTTAGGTGCTTAAATTATGGTTTGGAGGGAGCAAGTATCAAGTTGGAAAAAAGACAGAGCGAAGAATTAAAATCAGAAGATTCCACAACTAAATTGTGGATCGCTCCATGCCTGTGGAAATATTTCAGAGTAAAGATTTGAAGTCAGAAACATCCACAAGCAGGCTGTGGATTTTTCCATGCCTGTGGAAAGGTGCCAGAAATTGAAAAGTCAAGCCAGAGGATTCCACAGGCAAGTTGTGGATTTTTCCATGCCTGCGGTTCGATAAGTTACAACTGTTAACATATAAATAAGAGGAGAATAACAAAAGAACGGGGGGACGAGGAGATTACTTGGATGAGATCAATTGCTTCATCATCTGATTTTTGGTTTTTATTTTTACATTATGCATAACTAAATTCCTTTGTGTTAGAGGATTGATGTAGAATTCAGGATTATATGTTCTGAACCCTTTCCATTGCTGTTAAGTAATTTTAATTATTTCAGTGTTTTATCTCTGTTTATAATGATTATTCTTTGAGCAATTTTACAATTGGGAGATTGGGGATTGTTTGCGATTAGAGATAGAACAGATTAGATTTTGTCACAATTGCGAAATTGGGCATACTTAATTAGTTTTCATATGAGTTGATAATTGTTCCTCACGATTCTATTGAATTTTGTAATTATCCTAAGGAATTAGAGATTAGGATTCCATGAACAGATTTACTTGTAAGGAATTACAGGTAATCAGCTCTCAATCAACTCAAGAGGATAATTATAATTCTTGCATCAGTTAAAAAGGGTAGGAATCTATAAGAAAGAATATGAAATCAATTCTCTAACATCTTTATATTGATTAAATTTTTGTTAATTTTATAATTACGCTGAATTGATCAGTTTTTTTGATTTCTCAAACTTGACGTAAATTAGTAATCTAGTACTTAACAATTTCAATCCCTGAGGACGATAATTTTATTACTACAGTAACGATTGGTACACTTGCCATACGTACAACACTCAACGAAACAATATGCAGAATTTGAATGATAAACGTGAGTAAGGCATTCATTGGGGTATCTAAGTACAGGTGGCTGACTATAGATTTGATTCGTGAAGAACAATTCACATCCACTGCCCTTTAGAATCTCTTCATTATTTAATGCAGGGAATAAAAGTTATTTAAGGATAACTATTTTCTAGGATAATAAATAGAGCATGCAAAGGAAACTAATTTAGAAAAGATGCACAAGATGATGAGGAGATCACGCCCAACGTCATTATGAAGACAGGGACCATGCAAAATTAATACAGCTAATTTATAGGGTGTCATTTTCGTAAGACATTTAAAAGGCACCAATTATATGTAATTAAAGCAAAGAAGGGAGATTAAATCCTTACCTTTAAAATTCCTATGCGATTTTAATGCAGAGAGGAGGAAATAACTCCCACATAGGCCAAAATGAATGAACAACCATTATTCTTTTATTAATATCATTTAAGAAGGTTATCTCGTGGGGTGTTGGAGATAGGTAGGAAATAAATAGTCTTTTGACTCTTTTTGTATCAGGTTCCTATAAAAAATAATTTTGGAACAATTATCACGGTGAGAGGAAAAAGGTAATTCAAAATGGAAAAGAGAAAGGTCACACGTGTAGTTATAAGGGATTCATTATCTAGATAGGGAGAAGATGGAATTCAGTATTTGCACTTAAAATGCAACTAAGGCATTAAAACTTTATGCTAAGGTATCCTTATAATAATATGTAGTAACCAAAATAAACATGGATAGCAATTAGGGATCAAGAAATAACCAAAACAAAATTAGGGATCAAGAAATAACCAAAGAAAAATAATAACAATTGCTGAAATAATAAAATGACATCAATATAATATGAGAAAAGAAACAAGAAAAATAAAAAAAGGAAGAAAAAATTTTTTTTCCTCCAAAATACACCAATAGACACCAATTAAGGTTCAAAAATTGACCTAAGTTTTTTAGGATGTTATAGTAACCATCTTTGCTACTAAGGAAAATGTCTCTGTATAATCAACTCGTTCAACTTGATGATTTTTAAGTATGACTAACTGAGCTTTAAAATGCTCTATGGTTTCATCTAAATGGTACTTAATCTTATAGATCCACTTGCATCTCGGTGCCTTCTTGCCATTTGGTAAAGGACACATGGCCCAAGTTTGATTGTCTTTAAGTGCTTTTATTTCTTGTTTCATAGCTAAGCGCCATCTACCATCTTTTGTTGCCTTTGGAAAGCTTTTTTGTTCTCTCTCAGTAGTCATTGCAGCAAGGAATTTGCGATACTTTAAAGAAAAATTATCACAACTTATATAATCCGTTATGGAATAGGGCTAACCTGAAGTATGTTGTGAAGTAAGAACAATTGGATGAGCTTTTTGCTTGAACTCTATTAGTCACATGCTCTTGAAGGCTAACAAAGAGAACTTTGAGACATTTTTCACGTCCAAGATGTTCTTCATTTTCTACTTCCTTTTCAGGAGAAAATGCAATTTTCAAATTCTCTTCGTCCCATATCTCACTAGTTATATCACCTTTTGAATATCCAAAATATCAATAACCCCATTATCAACATTTTTATCTTCAATAGTAACTTCATAAGCCATCGTAGTAGGAATAGTCTCATTACCAGTTAACAAAATGGGTTTTGCAAAAGGAAATTTATTTTCAAAGAATTTGACATCCCTTAACACAAAATAACTTTTAGTCTCCATATCATACAACTTCCATCCTTTTTTCTGATAAGGATAACCCACAAACACACATTTCCTACTTCAACTAGTAAACTTATCTCTTTTCCTACCTTGATTATGTGCATAACACAAAGAACCAAATACCCTTAAGTGATTACCTGAAGATAACTGCCAATGTAACATTTCATAAGGAGTTTTTCCATCTAACAAGAGTGTTGGTGTTCTATTTATTAGATATCTAGCTGTTAGAACACATTTACCCCAAAAAAGAGATAGGAAGACTACCTTGAAATCTTAAGACGCGTGCTCTATTAAGGATATGCCTATGTTTTCTTTCAACTTGACCATTTTGTTGAGGTGTCCTTGTACAAAATTTTAAAAAATAATGTCAAGTTCAAGAAACTTCATTTTCAAGCATGTAAACTCAATTCCATTATCACTTCAAATTACCTTAATTTGTTTTTCATACTGTCTTTCTACCAAAGCAACAAAATTCAACAAGACTCAAAAAACTTTCCTTTTATCAAGTAAGAGATAAATCCAAACAACACGCGAAAAATCATCCACTATAGTCAAGAAATAAGACGCACCATAAGAAGATGGAGTTTGATAGGTCCCCACAAATCACAATGGATTAATTCAAAAGCGTTAGTAGCTTTATTATTACTCAATGAAAAATTATCTCTTTTTTGTTTTGCTCTTTGACATACATCACAAACTTTATTTGCAAGCTCACTATTTTTGCTACTAATATTTGAAACTAGTTGCGTAATCTTGAAAGAGGAATGTCTCATCCTCTTATTCCAAAGATCAAATAAAGATGCTCCATCAACTTTGAACTTCTTCTCATGACGAATCTTTTTGAAGTTACAAAACTCATCCCTTTGTTCACCCAATCCAATCAGCATCTTCAAAATAAGGTCCTGCATAACAAACATAGATTTAGTGAACTAAGCCAGACAATTTGATTTATCCGACAATTGAGACAAATATATTAGACTACATTGTAGTCTAGGTACATATAACATATTGTCAAGTTTTATTCCTCCTTCAAGGGTTACACTTCCCTCTTTAGTTGCTATAACTTGTTATCCATTTGACATTCTCACAGAACATCCTTGTACGATTTTCAAGTCTTAAAGAAGTTTCAATATCTTGTCATGTGATTAGAAGCACTTGTGTCAATAATCCATGTTTCCTTACTTGTCATTTTCTCGTTGTTGCTTCCCTTATGACTATTCAGAATTTCTACCAATGTTTGTCATTGCTCATCACTCACTCTTGTCAAACATTCTTTGTCTACATTCATCACGGACGCATTTGTTCCACTAGTGAAAGTTTGGGTAGCATTTGCTCGCACACCTATACCTCTATCGCGACCAAAATTTGAACCAGCTCCATGTCCTTGTTGTTATCCTCTTCCACGGCCACCCAATTTGCCTTCACATTGCTATCTATCTTCCCACCAATCTGCGTATATAATTAACTGAAAACAACTTAATGTTAGATTTTTTAACATTAATATTAATATTTATATTAATTTATGGATTAGCATTATTAAATTATTATGGTTATATTGTTATTAATTATGACGTAAAATAAATGTGTATAATAATAATTATTATTATTATATAGATTTTGTAATTGGGCTCTTAGTGTAAATAGTACATGATGGGTTGGACTATTCTATGTGCCCAGTGAGAGGTTCCTGCTCTCATCTGATTAGGCTTATATAATTGTTGCCCCATTAGACAATTACTAGTTTGGGATAATAGCAATCAGATAAGAGAGTAGTACAGCAATGTTAGATTTTTTAACATTAATATTAATATTTATATTAATTTATGGATTAGCATTATTAAATTATTATGGTTATATTGTTATTAATTTTTTGAAACTATAGCAATCAGATAAGAGAGTAGTACACGCTCACTCAAAACAAGGATTGCTTATGACTCATGGTTCTCATCGGGATTGCTTATGACTCGTGGGTTCTCATCAGGTACGCGTTTAACGCAATTATTCAATTATATATAGTTGGAATTGTATTGAGTTGTTATGATGTGTATTATATATAATTGTGTTATCTTTAATTTTATATATAAAATTCCTGCAAATGGTATCAGAGCCAACTTAATACACATCGTAATTTTCTAACTTTGAGCAACCAAAATGCTATAATTTTATGTATGAATTTGAAAAATAATTTAGGTTTTTTTGTTCTTTTTATATTCATAAATATCATATCCAAAAATTGTTAATTTCCATTGGGTATGTTAAGAGAATTTTCTAATTTATTAATTTTTTGAAACTATGAACCCTAAAATTGTTTCCTTTCAAATTCTCTCATCAGGGCAAAGGTTTATTTAAAAATTGATTAAGGGCTTTTGTTAATAAATTGAACACGAACATAATCTAATAATTAATTCATTATTTCGTTCAATTTTAGATTGAGAATTTATTCTTTCTTTCATTTTGCGTTCGTCATTGCCCTATTTTTGCAAAGAATGCAGTGGACCCTACTCGTTGAAAGAAACTGTTTGGGTTGCTTGAATTCTCAATTACTTTGAATCCTCCATGGCTGCGCGAGTTTTAGCCTTTGAAACTCTCTTTTGTTGTTCAAAATACACCCTTTGTATCAATATGAATTGGTACTTTAGAATGCAAGATTGAACTGGGTCGAGTTTCTGAATTTGTTGGACCCGTTTTGTAGCTGATGGGTTTTTTTGAAGTGTATGAAGCCCCCTCGTATGGCTGAGAGAGTGTCGAGTGGAGGATTATTTTGATATTAATTTTTTTGGACAATTTTCATAATTTTTTGGGCACTGTAAATATTTTTTAATTAATTAACTCGTACCTAAATTAATTAAATAATTATTGTATTGATGGAATATGATCCAATTTTTTTTTTATACATGATTATACTAATATTTGATATTTATGACATTTTTTTTATACTATTCACTTTCTTTTGAATGTCATATATGTTAAAAAAAAAAATTTAGTTTTATATAAATTATTTGATGCAATTTTGGTATAATTATGATTTCATGCATAATATACATATTTAAATTAATTCTAAATGCATGATTGTTCTGTATAAATGTCATCTCACCTATCGTGAGACCATTTATACATGACTTGTATAAATTATATAATTATATATTGCATTAATAATAATTATATCCTATCGATGTATTGTTATTAATGTGATTTGAAAATACTATGCAATTGTATTTTACTTATGTCAATTTTGTACTGATACCCTATCGGTGTTAGGATTCTTGTGACATGAAGTTTTATGCATTGTATTCGTCTTTTTTATTTATTGTGATCCGGGACCCTTAAGCGGGATCATAGTAAGTAAGAAATTTTGTGATGGGCATATTATTGTTGCACTTGAGCTAATTGCGCATATTAAACTTTGTTGTTTCTCATATCAGTGTCTATGCCCACCTCGGTGAAAACTTTGAACAGGACCAATTATGAGGACTGAGTTGACTCTGTTAAATTGTTTCTTGCCATTTTCTAATGTGAATATTGCCCTTATTGAGAATAAGTCTAAAGTTTCTACACCTGAATCTTCTGCTGCGGTTATAGTAAAACATGTTAAATGGGCTCATTCTAATAAAATATGTCTAGTAATTATAAAGTTCATTATAGACAATGTTCTTGAGATGAGTAGTATGAAGTAAGTTTAGTCACAAAATCCGTTGCAGATAAATTAGTAACAAATTCTTTGGCAAATATTTGTCACAAAATTGTGAAATTTTAATAGTGCCTCTAGGCGAGAAACTTAAGGAATTTGATAAAACGGAGAAAGTTTACTATCTTTTATTGTTCGTAAAATCAATTAACAGTTTCTTTGTAGGATATTGTGTAGACTCCAAGGGTTCTAGATTTTATTGTCTAACTTATACCACTAGAGTTGTTGAGTCACATGATATAAGTATCTTATAATGTATGATATCACTACTCCTTCGAGTATGATTTTCTGCATTGTTAAAATATTTATATTTTGTGTCAGTTTATTTTGGCATCTTGTTATGGCCACCGATTGTTGAATATTTTGTGTGGATTAACATAAATCAATTTTTTGTTATAACTTGAATTTAATTCTAGATTAATTAGATGTCAAAATATTAAACCATGTTGTTTAATCGTGCTGTCTAGAATAATAAGATGTTCTGATTTATGTTGTCCAAGTGGGAGATAAATTGTTGAATATTTTGTGTGGACTAACATAAATCAAATTTTGTTATAACTTGAATTTAATTATAGAATAATAAAATCCATTTATGGTTTGAAGTAAGTTTCTAGATTGGTACTTGAAGTTTGACCAAGTGGTCACTTCTATTGGCTTCAAGAAAAATGCTTGAGATCTGTGCATTTACTTGAAGATGAGTGGGAGCAATTTTATCATCTTTGTCGTACATGTTGATGATATCTTTGAATGAGACAAAGAATATATTGAGTAGCCATTTTGATATGAAAGACCTTGATGATGCTTATGTTATTCTAGGCATCCAGATATGTTGTGATAGGTCTTGTGTTACTCTTAGATTGTCTCAGAAAGGGTACATTGATAGGATCCTTAAAAGGTTTAATATGTATTCTTGCTCCCTATGTGTCACGCCTATTCAAAGGGGTGAGAAACTCTCTAATTTTTTGATGTCCTCATGATGATAGAGAGTTGTTTGAAATGGAGAAAGTTTCATACGCTTCCGCTGTTGGGAGTTTGATGTATGCTTAAGTTTGTACTTGTTCGATATTGCTTATGTTGTTAATGCTTTGAATAAATACTTGAGCAACCCATGTTTGGCTCATTGGAAAGCCGTGAAGAAGGTCTTGAGATATTTGCAGGGAATCAAAGATTATATGTTGACCTATGCGAAGTCTGATCAACTTTAGGTCATTGGATACTCTGATTTTGTAGGTTGTCCTGACGACCGTAAGTCTACTTCAGGCTTTATTTTTATGATGGCGGGAGGAGCTGTATCTTGGAAAAGTGTCAAATAGATAGTTATAGCTACTTCTACTATGAAAACAAAGTATATCGCTTGTTATGAGGCTACCCGCTAGGCTATGTGGCTAAAAAATTTGATTTCTGGCTTCCACATTATTAAGAGTATATTTAGGCCACTTGTGATTTATTGCGACAATACTGCTGTTGTACTTCTCTCTTAGAATAATAAGAGTTCTACTCGTTTGAAACACTTTGATCTAAAATATTTGTTTATTAGAGAGAAAATACTTGAGTTTTAGACTCAAATTGTGTACATTGCTACAAAGAACATGTTAGCATATCCACTAACCAAAGGCTTTACCATTGGAGCTTTTTTTGAATCATGTAGCTCATATGAGTTTGGTCAAGTCTTTTGATATTTTGGATTAGTGGGAGTTAAATTTTGTATTTGTTTGTTGACATTATTATCTAATTTCTTTATGAGATATATGTTTTGTTGACGTCACTTTTATGACAATCTTTTTATACTTGGACCTTTGTGGAAATGATATTTACGTTTCCTTTATCTATATTGTGATTGGAATATAAGTTGCTTGTAGTATGTAATATATATCCCTATCGGATATAATTGTATACTATCGAGAGCTTATTATTTCTTTGGTGATAATTAATAACTTGTTACGACAACATAGTTTGTGAACTTAGTAATTTAATAATGCTATCCAAGTGAGAGAATGTTAGATTTTTTAACATTAATATTAATATTTATATTAATTTATGGATTAACATTATTAAATTATTATGATTATATTATTATTAATTATGACGTAAAATAAATGTGTATAATAATTATTATTATTATTATATAGATTTTGTAATTGGGCTCTTAGTGTAAATAGTACATGATGGGTTGGACTATTCTATGTGCCCAATGAGAGGTTCCTGCTCTCATCTGATTAGGCTTATATAATTGTTGCCCTATTAGACAGTTACTAGTTTGGGATAATAGCAATCAGATAAGAGAGTAGTACACGCTCACTCAAAACAAGGATTGCTTATGACTCATGGTTCTCATCGGGATTGCTTATGACTCGTGGGTTCTCATCAGGTACACGTTTAACGCAATTATTCAATTATATATAGTTGGAATTGTATTGAGTTGTTATGATGTGTATTATATATAATTGTGTTATCTTTAATTTTATATATAAAATTCCTGCACTTAATGCATAGTGTCCCTTTCTTTTGCAAATTAAGCATTCTACATTGTTATCTTTTATTTTATCGTGTCCTCTTGTTTTTCTGCCACCTTGGACCCTCCCCTCGTCCTTCCTTTGTTTTAGTAATTATCTTCATGCGCTCTTCATGCACTTTTTCTTCCTCCCTGTGCTTCTTTAGTTTGGCTGCTATATCACATTTGCATCCTCCATATGTGTATTTCGATATTTGCTGGTAATTGGCTAATTCATCCCACAAAGCTTTGAATTTTCCATAGTAACTTACCATGGTCATTCTACTTTGTTTGCATTCAGCTAGTTTGAATTTCAATTGTTGAATTTTGGATCTATTAACAATTGAAAAACATTCTTGAATGTCCTTCCATAAATCTTTGGCATTTTCCATATATGAGATAGTAGAATGTAGTGTTGGTTCAATTGTATTTAGGATCTATGACACCAACATTGATTGTACCGTCCACCAATCTTCCAATTTGAAAGATCCTTCCTTTAGTTGTTTTATTGTGCCTTCGAGAAAATCCCACTTTCATTTTGCACGTAGGGACCTCTTCATAGCTCTAGCCCATTCCTTATAATTCTCACCTCTTAGTTGCACTTGGATGATCACGTTTCCTGGATTATCACTCAAACTCAAGTCATATGGAGATGATATTTTCTTTCCCACCTCAGGTTTTGTAGTTTCACTTATTTCCTTCTTTTCTGCCATATGGCTTAAAAATTCTGGTCACAACAGAACTTGTTACAACTCTGGTACCATAACAAAACAAAGATAAATCTTTTTCCTTATTTATTCTTTGGAGGCTAAATGCCTAATATATACAAAACAACATCAGATCTTTCTCAAAATAGAGCTAACAGATCTCCTACAAATCTTTCTAACATATTACAAAAATAAGGAAAAAATAACAGAATAATTACAAAGATATACAAAGATAATTACAAATCAAAATGAAAATCTCTAATAATTAAAATTAATCACAATCAAATTATAGATATCGCAATCTGCAATATAAGAAAAGAAAATCGAGATACTACCTAAGTTTGCTTTGTTAAGCTTTTTTCCTATTCAAATGCAAGATTTTTGGTTAAGGACAGTGGAGTCGCAAAGTACATAAAATTGATTAAAAAAAAAAAGTTGAAAGGACTTGTTGCTGGGTGAATTTATTTTTTGGGTGTCCATACAATTACAATATAAAGAAAGGTAAACCAAACATGAAAAAATAAGAAAATAAAATGCAAATTATACCTAACTATTATTGGTTAACCTTTCCTCTATTTATTTACAGGATTTGTAAATATAGAAAGTAAGAGCAATGAAGTCGTAGAACACGTCAAACTGATTTCAAACAATGTAAATAAGGGAGAATCAAACATGAAGATACAAGAAAACAAAACATGATACCTAACTTTCGTTGGTTAACTTTTCTTCTATTCAAATGCAGGGTTTGTAATAGAAGGCAAAAAGAACTTCAAAGTTACAAAGCACATAGGATTGATTCCAAATTTTGATAACACTATTTGGTGAAAGGTTTTATTTATTTCTTTATGTGCTCATAGGATTTCTTTTCTTTTGTAGTTTCTTAGAATGAGTTCCAATACAACATGTCAAAATAACATGTTAATATAGAAAATGTTGAATAATAAATGACCTTGTCAAATAATAATTATTATTTTTTTTATAAAAATATACAATAGAATAAAATTTCTGAAAATAATCAGAGATAAAAAAAGAGTACTAAAGAAGTTTTTCATGAGATATTGACACACTTCATTCAACTTTTCACAAAATAAATTTATATATATATATATATATATATATATATTATAGACAGATATCGGATAATAACTTCTATATCTTCCTGATACATCATGGTAATTTACCATGATGGAAACAAAATTAAATACAACTATACAAGCATGTACACCAAAAAAATATAAATGAATAGAACATAATATATTCACTAGCATAATATGAATCGCAGAGATAAACTTTGTATCAAAAATAGCTTGATTGAACTAGCAGGAGCTCCAGCACAGCCAAAACCTTTGCAACTGTTGACTTTAATCTAGAATCACTCCTCTGTGCAAGATCAATAAGAACAACTTGAGCAAAATCTCCATATTTTATTCTGTGTTCTTCAACCCTGAATATTCTCTCCAACATCCATAATGCTTTTTCTTGAACCTTCACATCACCTGCTTCTAATATTTTGACAAGAGCATTTACACCTGACAATTTGGTTATGCAATTGACACCACCTTCCCATATCTCATCTTGCAAAAGAGTTGAAAGGGCATTCAAAGCAGCTTCTACTACTTCTTCATCCTTATCTTCTAGTATTTGGATAAGTGGAGAAACTGCACCTGCCTTGATCAAACAAAATGTGCTGCTTACAAAGCAATAACCATCATGAACTTCACAATATGCATCCACTGAGGGAGGAACACACAACCACCTTGACTTCCTAGACCTCCTAAGAGAGAGGGAATTCTGTGATAGTTGAGTGAGAGAGATTGCAGCTCTAAGTTTTGTGATTGCTGAACTACTTGAGAGCAGTTTAACAAGCAAAGGAATCACCCCATGTTGTGCTGAAAAAAGTTGTAGTTTCTGGTCAGAAGAACATGTGAACCGGATTGCAATGCCTGAAATACTCTCCATTAAGCTCCTTCTAGTGCATGAGTTAGTTCTGGAACCTGAATCCATGATGGATACCAAAATAGACAACAAATTAGCTCTTTTCAGTACATCTGTTACTTTTTTATCACTAACAGGAAGATTACTCAGTATGCCAACAGCAGCAGCCTTATCACAATCTGATGTTGATGATGAGACAATGTTAACAATGTCAAAAAGATGAGTTTCATCAAGATGTTCACTCAACTCATCTGTTAGATCTTCGGAGAGAGTATACAACAATTTGACGGCCTTGCTCCGTATTTCAATTTTTGTTTCCTTCAGAAGAGGTAAAACTAGCTGAAGTGCTCCTCTTTCCTTCATTTTGCTTCTGACTTTTGAAGCACAAGCATGGGAAGCAATGCTATTTAGAGATTCTAATATATGACCTTGAATTACTGGGCTAGAAAGATTCAAGAGTGAGAGCATCTGTTGAGCCACACTTTGATTAACAAGAACAGATCCTGACTTAGCAATTCTTGCAAGAATAGCTGCTGCAGGCTCCCTTAGAGTTATGAGCACAGATGTTGTAGAGAAAAGAAGTTGTAGAAGATTTCCTGCAATTCCAGTTCTGATCAAACGTTGCACATTTTCTGTCAAGCTGGTAAGATTTTGGAGTGCATTTAGAGCAGATGACTTGGACTCGAGTTTCCCAGAATTGAACATTTTCGCAAGGAGCTCAATTGCCCCATCTTGTCCAAGGATAAGTTCGCTATGATCAGTGAGCACCAGCCTAGAAAGTGTTGTTGCCATAAGTATCTTTTTCATGTCAGAACCTGCAATAATATGGGTTGAAATTTTTAAGTCAAGGGAATAGAGAAATTTACTCCAGTTCTGATTATTGTCTCATCTATAAATTACACACATAATTAGATAATTTCAATTACAGCTCAATTATCTCTTTTTAAATTCAAATTTATTTCACAACTTAAAGAATTCATCGGTTCTTTATGAGCTATGATGGTTTTTTCACTTCCTGTCAATTGAGTTAGAAGGTGAGCATTAGCAACAATTTTGGCCCCCTAATTTTGTAATGTTGTTAGTAGGTTTTGGATTCAGTTGATCGAAGATTCTTATCTTTTGGCAGGATCCATTTTGATTTCTCATTGCAATTGTTATTTATATAAACATTTAGCTTTACATTTGAAGAGACAAACTAAATTTGTCAACACATTTTTAGTATTGAACCAACTAGCTACAATCTGTTTTATTCCTTTCAATAAATAAAGTTTACACCATGAATTGCACAGGTCTAAACACTAATTATCAAACAAAATAAATCTGTTACCGCTGCATGCATGTAGCATTTATATAGAAAGAAACACCTTAATCTACATGTCTGAATGCAAAATTTGCAAAGACTGACAAATTGTTAAGCCTAAATTTAAATTTTCTGCAAATTAATTATCGTAATTTCGTAAATAATCCCACAAATGATTTTCATGTCACAGTCATACCTCCTCTGGCTTGGTACATGCATTCTACAATTACAAGGGGCCACTAATGTCCAAAAACTTTTAGTGGACTGCCTTGGTTAAAACAAATGCTAAGTTTACAGTATCTACAAAATCTACCAATTATACTCCTCAAATTTCTTGTATTAAAATTAACATAGCTAAGTGATGTATCAATTTTAGTGATGGAAAGTTCTACATCACCTTCATTCAGATACAGCACTAGTGGCCCAAAGTAACCGGCCTCAGCCATATGAAGTGCATTTTGTGTATTATAGGATAATATATCCAACAACTTTGCAGCATCATGTGAAGCAACAGGGTCAATTCCATTCAAGATAGAAACTAACATAACGATACACCCCTGAATTCTTCCAATCTTCCTTCTAACTGCAGGAAGGTCAGAGAGTTCAAGCAGCAGTCCCACTGCTTCTCTCCTCTCTTCAGTGTCTCTAGTTAGAGACTTCACCACTGCTGATAAAAACTCAATATTTGTCATCTTCTCCTGCATAATACTATGATATAACATAAGATAACTAACAACAAGGACTGCAGTGATTTTAGACCAACATGCATAAGAAATGTCGCCTTATTAGCAGAAATTTACCTTTGTCTCATCATTTCCCAAAGCAATATTTCGTAGCAATTGAATGATGGTAAGCCTATTGCCTGCTTTACATGAACCTAGACAATTGAAAAGAATGAAAACAACAGCTTCCACGTTAACCAAACCACTGTCTAGTTTTCCAACCTTGAAGAACTTCTTTAGTCTTAAAAGTGCAACTGCAACTTCTTCAGTGTTACCATTCTTAAGCTGTAGCAAAACATCGTCACTAGTAACATTAATTATTTCCTCTTCTATTTCCCCTACCACCTTCATTTCATTGACAAACTTTGATATTGAACATGAAGTTAGACTCGTATTCCCAACAAACCTAGCAGTCATCAGCTGTTTCTGCAATGTACCAATCTTTTCTCTAAAATCTGCGGACATTTCACGGGTGGCCACAAGCAGCATGCCTAATGATCGACCAAGATCATGTGTTATGTTCTCAATTCGTTTGATGGGCTCTTTCAAAGAGTGGCTTTTGATCAAAGCTTTAGCACGACCAAGCTCATTCATAAGTGATTCCAAAGACTTCCTAATGGCTGGCTTGTTCATGATTGTGCTTTTGTCTCTCAAGTCATTGAAGATTGGTGCGAATTTCTCAACCAACATGCCAAACTCAGCAAAAGCATCATCTACCTTGATTTCAGGATTCTTAGTAAAAGAAGCAACCTCATCAGCTAGAACTATTAACTCTGACACAAATTCAGAAAAACTTCTCTTTTCCTTCATATTTATGAAAGCTGAAATTTTGTAGAAAAAGAAAAATCAGTTATAAAAGAGAACAAAAAATTACTATAATTGATAAACAACACATAAGGAATGATTGAAAACAGAAAGAGAATCAGAAGCAATACGAAAAAGAAAGTGAATGGAACCTGCAGGGCAAGCGCAAGGATAACTAAGAAAGCTGATTATTTCTCTCGTGAGCTTAGACCTTCACATGTTTGAAGATAAGACTTTTTAAAAATCCAAATCAACAAGCAATGAATAAGACCACCACAATTCTTCTTACCGTTGGCCTGGACAGTTTGAAGTTTGGATTATAGTAAGGAGAAGTCATTTTCAGATGGCTATGACTATGACCCATTAAAACAAGATTGTATTATAATAACTATATGGTTATCATGCTTTGCTAATTGCGCCCACGGGTAGAAGAAGGACCAAGTCAAAATCAACTACCCCTACAGTGCTGATTCCTGATGATAAGAAAACTAAGGAACTAATGTGCATTGTATACTCAAACGGCTAAATCAGGATACATGATCTGTGTCTTTTTTTGTATGTTTTGTTTTATCTATACAATCTATCTTCCCATCACTCTCCGTGTTATCAACATAGACTATTGCGTTATGAAATCCGTTTCCTACTTCAATAACTTAGTCTGTTAGTTGTGCATTATTTCTAATGTTACGTCTTTTTAATTCAGGATTAATTTTTAGTTTGTATAGCAAAGCTTAGTCTTGTATTGATGTTGAATTATGGATTCAACTTCTATGCTCTTGTGCTGACAAAACAGTTTGTGGACGTGTATAGGAATTGAGGGTCTTCTAGCAGCGTCTCCCAATTTGGTAGCCACTGGAAAATAACACACACATGTTGATACTGAGATGTTTACCAGCCAATTGCTGCACTGTTCCTGCTTCTTGTAACAAACAAGCAACATAGTGGAAGATTTGGAAAAGAGTTTTCTCTAAACTTGATGCTTTGTTGGGTTTGTCTTTAACTTGGTATGACTTGCTGGCCTGAATCTAGAATTTGTTCTGTGCTTTGTCTACACATTTTCCTGTCAAATTGATCTTTCCTTAGTTTTTTAATGGTACAATCATTCAATGTACCATCATTCATTTTGGAACAACTGAGGGACTGCATTTTATTGCTTTGATTTATATTCAAAATTCTGGGTGTGCATAATTTATTCAAATCAATGGATTTGTCCTAGAGATTGAAAAGAACAGAAATGATAAAAGAGAATTATGTCCATTACAGTCAATGGGCTATGGAAGAATTGAAACTTGCTTTAGTGATTTGAGCATATCTAGCTGCAGAACTAGTTTTGCATTGAGTTCTGATGTTGATTCCTTTTCTACCAAGTCTATAAAGGTTGGCTTTCATAGATTTTCATGAATTCTTCTAGAATGCTTTCACTTAAAATTGGGGTTAGTAATTTTGATGTTCAAAGACATTGTCTCTCCAAATTCTTAAAATACAAGTTCAGGCATCTCATTCTTAATACAGCTCTCTACCTCATGAACATTGATTTCATGGGATTGGAAGCTTAAACTTATCCTTTCTTGCACTTCTCTTTGTAGGTTGCCAATATCATACCACTAAAAATGAATGATAAGCACGAATTCCTAAGAATGTTACATTTTTTTTAATCTATCAAAGCATGTTACATGACAATACTTATTTTTCTCTTTGAAAATAATCGATTCTTGGTGTATGTAAACAAGCCCTATATATATTTCCTTCAACAAAGTTTGAAACCCTGGTCCTCCCCTTAGTCCTCTCTTCTTGAGTGTACTGGTTTAAGTCTACATTTACTTGGGGTCATTGAGTAGGATGAGAAATTGTAGAGTACATTTTCAGTATTCTACTCTCTAGTAATGAACATTTTAAATTTGATAATATTTTCTGTGTTTAAGGTAAAATCATTATCTAAATTTTATTTGAAAAAAAATAAGTATATTGTTAGCATTTGTTTCTTTGACAATTTTATTTAGTTATCACGGGAGTCCTTCCTAAAGGAGATAATTTACGTGGGATAATTTTATTTTATCTTCTTTACTTTAGACACTACAATTTTCTAGTAACCCGAAGAGATGCTACTAGATTAACAAGGTTATGTAGGCTTTATCTTTTCTAATTTAACCATCAACAAACACGAACGTTCTCATTTTACATACAATCAACTCGGCAGGAAAAGAGAACCTTTCGTCCCTCATTAGGATTTTTTCTCCCTCTTTTTATCTTTTGTGCAACCATTTTGGGTTTCCATTCTTCAATTTACTTTGTGATACGGGTATATTTCCATTTTATTGCGCAGGGTATATGCATCCACTCCAAAAGTGAAAATTTATCCCAACCAATGACGTCAAAATGCTTTTAGTTCTGCCCTCTTTCTTGATCAAGAAAAGTGAACATAGTAATCTCTAATAGCTATAATGCAATCCAGTATGTTAACTTAGAGAAGATGAGAGAGTGCCACAACGATATAATTAAGGATTAAATTCCCTTAAAATAAGGGTGTTTAAAGTGAACTAATAAGGGTGTATTTTTCATTTAAAGCATATTGTGATTTTATCAATTAAACACCATTCAAAAGTAAACATTCTTACTTTTTTTTTTACTGTTACTCTCAAATTAAGTTCACTTCAAAGAAGTACTTTTTTTTCTCGAGTTATTTTTTGTGGAGGAAAACAAATAGCTACTATAACCTCTTAGAAGTTACCTTTTAGATTATAAAACGATTTCTAATAATTTTTTTATTAGTTTTTTACCCTATTTTTCGAAGACACTACAGGATCTTAAATTTAATAAAAAGTTTTCCTATCTATTCTCTTCATCTTTGGAAAATAGTTGTTAAGACTGTGACACATGAACTAAAAAAATACATTCATTTATCTTATTTTTATATAAAATTTCTTATTATACCCATTTTAAAATTTGTTTATGTAATAAATGAACAGAGGGAAGATAAAAAAAAATGAGTTTTGAGATAATGATTATCTTAAGAGTAAAATTAAAAAAAGAATTATTTTTTTACCTTAAAAATGTAAAATTATTATTATTTCAAGAAAAAAATTTACTAAAGAGACTAATTTTTTAAGAAAGAATTAATTTGTTAGACCCAATGCAAAGTGTTCGTACTTTACCGCATTCTCTCCATTTTATTGGTAACCTCATAAACCTGGATGGAGTAGGTATTGCTAATTTACTACAATTCTTCAATGGACTGTAGCAACTTCTGGTTATCACTTTGTATTTCTTTTAACAAAAAATGTGTTTGTAGTTTAGCCCAGAGAAATAAAAAGGGATAGAACTTAGATAAAATCACTTATGTGTTATATCAAATAATAGCATATGAACTTTTTTTAATATTAAATAACTTACATTAAATGTGTCACAGAATTTAAAACTCTCTCTCTCTCTCTCTCTCTCTCTCTCTCTCTCTCTCTCTCTCTCTCTCTCTCTCTCTCTCTGTGTGTGTGTGTGTGTGTACATGTGTGTGTGTGTGTGTGTAAGCTATCAGCACTATAAAGCTTGATTTGGTAACTTGGATGCAGAGCCATCCAAACTATAGTAATTTTGAAATTAGAAAACTTGCCATTCCTTTATCTACTCCAAATGGTCCCCTATCCCACCACCAAAAATGTCTGAGGGTTAATTTGATTACATATCACTACCACAATTTTCTTTAACCTATATCATACATAGTTTGTATCTCTGGTGTATCCTCTTATTCTTCAGTATTTCTTATTAGAGGAATAGTGCAGGCTATCTTTAAGAAATTGACAAATTGTAGATCACTGAGGCTAATGCCACTAGTAGTACAACATACTTCAATTAGATCCCAATAATCAACAACGAATCTACTACAAAATAAACTCATATTAGGACAACTTTTTATCGAAGCATGTGAACTATTCAACAATCTGGCTGGCCACATGCTCTCCCTCTTTGACATAAATAAATAAATGTACTAAATTAACTTTCCTAACATGCAATGAAAACCACAAAGAAGAAGGCATCGTTGGAGATTTTCTCATCCTTGTCCCCTCTTTTCACATGTTGTACCTATATACATATATAATATAATAATATAAGCTCCATACTGACTTTTTCTTCAAGACGTGGAATTATAAATCAGAATGCCAAAATAATCCACTTTGAACCCTTTTGCTTATTATATTTAATGTCTTTTCATCTATGTTCTTTTGCATCTCTCGAGTTGGAGAAAATTTTGAAATGTAAACATGGGTCTCAGTATCATCTTCTTTTTATATATTTTTGCCAATCAAGCAAATTATGGAAACCAGTTAGAGCACTCATGCTACTTTGGTGCTTAGCCTAATATTGCATGTGTGGGAATCTTATTGGTTACGTTTTTATAAAGAATCAGTGCCCATTATTTTTCTCCAGATTTGCAGCCCAAGTCTATGCTTCTAGAATGGAATAACTAAATGTTAAAAAAAGTAAAATGAAGTGACCATATAACAAAGCTTATTTTGAATTTTTCACCTTAGTGCTTCCCATTTTTAAAGATCGGTATCAAATGATGGATGGTTGAAAGCTAGAGAAGCTTTATTAATTGCTTGAAATATTATTTTTTGATGACTTTTATGTTTGTAATTTTCATTTTGATTGGTTTTCTTGCCGAGCAATCTTGCATTCTCCCTCGCATAATATGGTACCATAGAGCATCACAAAAAGAAGTACTCTTTGCTTTCACCTGATTGATGCCCACCAAGATGTCCATTCTTTTCATTTTCTTTTTGCATATTGGGAATTATTCTTTCCATTTCAATGCATAGTTAAGAGGAGGTATACAAGCTCTTAATCAAAGAAAGGAAAAAGATATGTGGATACTCACTTAAAAAAGTTATATGGATAAGATTTTATTCTTTATTACACATTAAAATAGTAAATAATTCCAAATGAAAGATTATAATTCTCATGTTTCTTATGAAAGTTTCGAACTATTCTCCCAAATTTTTTGTCAACCCTCCATTGGAAATCTTGTCATATTCAGAGAAATATATTCCAATCTAACTATAGTCGCTATGGGTCCCTTCTACACATCTTAAGCTTCTAGCTCGGCAACTTTATGAATTACTAGTGTATATATATATATAACTGAGATATGAGGCTTTTTTTCATGAAAAAAAAAGAAAATAATCAAAATATGGTGGTGTTTTGGAAAATTTACGAAAATAAATTCAAAATTGTCCATGGCATTTTTTATATTTTAAAAAATAAAAAATACCCTTAATGAGTTTTGACTTTTTAAATTTTTAAATATTTTTAACAATATTTATCTCTAAATCTATGCACCTGTACTAAAGAGCAGTGATTTTTAAACTTCATGTTTTTATAATTTTTAAAAAATATATATCATATTTTAACATATATTATTTTTAAATATTATATATAAAAAATTGAAATTTTATATTTTTATAATTTTTTTAAAATAACATATTTTGATATATATATATATATATATATATATATATATAAAATAATCCGAGATAGGAAGGTTCCTCAAACCACACTAGAAAAATATCTTTAAAAAAAAAAGATCAATATTTTGCTTTGATATACTTACTATGTGGAGTTTCTCCTTTAAACTATTGTGGATAAATTAAATTGACTTGTGTTTTTTCTTTGTGCAGTGGTGGCTACTGCTATTGTTTGGCCGCCACTCAGTCATGGCTACATGATGGTCAATCTTAGGCAACTATTGTTCTTAGCATAAGAAATAAAATAAAACTGAAAGCTACTTTTTTTTCTTTTTGGGATTAGGTGCTTTGAGAAGCAACTTGTCCCTCTACAAAATCAGACATGTCTCAACACATTATATATATATATATACTGTCAGTAAAAATCGATATTAACACTTTATATCATCTTGTAGACGTTTTTTTGATACTAACACTTGAAGCAACCTTTGTTAGCAATCCAATGCTACCTTACTCTACAGTAGAATTACACATTCCATGAGAGAGAGAGAGAGATGTCATTTCTCAACACTTTACAATAGAGCAGTTTTTATTACTTTTTTATTTTTAAAAATATTTATTTAAGGCTTTAATACAAAAATTAATAAATGTATTTAATTTTTATTAAAGATATTAAGAAACATTTTATTATATTTATTTTGAAATTTGTTTATACAATACATGAATATAGAAAATAATTAAAAATAAATTTTGAGATAAGAATTATATTAAGAATTAAATAAAAATTTAAATTATAAAATGACTATTATAAAAATTAACTAAATAAATAATTTTCAGAGATGAGTAGAGTAATTTTTACTTAATAAAAAATAAGTAATTAGTATAAACATTACAAGTATACATAAATAGTATAATAAATTGCATTAATAAATAATTTTATTATTGTAGAATGTTGAGATATATTATCATTACAATTTATATCAATATTATTTTTTTAATGAGTATTTAAAGACTTGAAATAATAATTTTATTAAAAATTATAGAATTTTATGTGTTAATAATGCTAAATATTGTATTTTTATAAAAATGTATTATTTATTAATTTTGTATTATGTATTGTTAAATATACATTTAAAAATTCTGTCATTAATATAAATCTAAAATATCTATATTGATGGTTTAATTTCTATTAGACAAGAGGTGTATCCATAAAACAATCCAAACAACTTACATTTTCTTTGGTTGATAAATATTTTTTCTTATAATGCACATAGATTTCAATGAACCAGACTCTTGCACCTATGTCCAACATTATGTACAATGTGACTTCTCGGCTTGCATGTTGTTTTTTTTCCTCCAATTCCTGACACCATTTTAATTGTAGACTTTTTATTTGTAATTTCGAGAAATTCCTTTCAAGTCTCACCTCAAATGTTATGATTGAATTTAAGTATTTAAAAGTAATAATTTTTTCTTAAAAAATATTTATGATAACTAAAATATAAAAGCATACTAATTTTTTTTAATGAAAATTTAACTCAGTTTTAAGAATTGGTGGTATTTTTTTTCGCACCTTCTATTTTTAATTCATCAGTTATCTTTTTACTGTTTATCAATATTGAATTAATTGCTTGTTTCTTGGTTCGTACGTGTAATTACACTTGTGTTTATTTGGGCGTGCAAAGTCCTCCAATGGCCTAATAGTCATTTCAAAATACACGTTTGGGGATGGTGCTTTTGTCTGTTGTGAAGTTGAGGGTTGACAAAAATGAACAATCTTTAATGGTTACTCTTCAAAAGATGATTATTTAAAGAAGCTAAGTTGCGTAGGATGCCACAAGACCATAGTTTTTAATTATCTATGATATGTGACTGTAACATTGACAACCCTTGAGTCGACCCCTTACAATGTTCCGTTTTTTTGTGGAAGAAATATGTGGGCATCCAAAGACAAAGATAGTGATTGAAATTTTTTTAAAAAATCTCTTAATTATTGTGTTTTGTTTCTTTTCATTATTTAAGAAGGAGAATTACACAGATGTTAGAATCTTAAGGAAACTAGACCCTCAACTTTTGTTCTAAGCGTAGTAAAATTAAATTGTTATTATTTTAAACCAAACAATTATGTGAATAACGTGATTAAAAGGGACTAATTGCAATTTTATTTGATCCACGATAGTTAATGTGCTGTTTGGGTCATTTAATAATTCTTACTAAACTTAATTTTCCAATTTTTTATTATTGCAATCCACTTTTTCGGTTAGTTCCTTCTGTTTACATTTTTAAAACCAGGTAAATCATTTAAAGCTTCTTTCAATCAAAATTTATTGAATAAAAATTTCATATTTCACTCAAAATTATAAACCCTAACGGTGTTCCCTCTCAAAACCTAACTTCACAGCTTTACATCATATTTTATTATTCACAAATATAGTTATGAAATATGTAATGTAAAGCATGTGCATTTAAGTAGAATAGGAAGCTCTATAGCTCAAGCATGTGGTTTTAGGGTTGATTCTAAATTTTATTTTATTTTTAAAGATTTTTTGTGCATATATGAGATGAGTCTTAGATGATAAAAAAATTTATATTGATGGGTTAGCAATATAATAAAATACATATAATTAATATAAACTATAAATCAAAATTGTCATAAAAATTAAACAAACAAAACTTAAACATACTCTCCTATTTTTAGATTAGACCCACATTAAAAATTCTAATTTAGTATCAAATCTTAGTCTAAAAGTATTTGAAAAAACATAAACGGCTCAAAATAAAAAATAAAAACAAAAATTTAAATAACAATAATAATAATAAAACCACTTAAAATACAAGCTGAAACTAAAAGAATATATATACACACACACACTTGTTTTTTTAAATAAATTAAACAGAATGCAGTTTAAACATTCCATTTTAACTGATACTTGCATTATTCTAAATGAATTTCGTATCATTTTAAAATTCATATGAAACTTAAGTTGATCTTTATAAGAGAGACTCTACTTTGTATGTGAAATCCATGAAAAAAAAAAATCAGTTATATGTGTGTGTATGCATCATATTTTTTTTTACCATTTCGTACTTATCCTTTCTTTGCGTATTAGTGTGTCTTACGGCTACCTTCCACTAATATCGTAAACTTCTGATAAAAAAGTGTTA